>NC_133125.1:14237422-15665164 GCF_048418815.1 Hemitrygon akajei | reverse complement strand
TTTAAACTTATATCTGTACTGGCTGGAACTGAAACTGAAGTTAACTATAATAATGGAGAATAAGAATTATATTTGGTTTTCTAACTAACTAGGAATACGTAAAAGGGAAAATTTAGTCTGTAAACTTTTAAATAGGGAATAACTCTAGATCTAATTAGAGTGATTAGAGTAATAAGGGAAACTCACTACACTGATTCTGATTAAAAAGGATTTTGCGTTGGTTTGATATCAAAGATTTGGAGTCTAAACAAAACGTTGGAATTTTGAACTGTTCTTGCTCATGTAAATATTTTGTATATATTGCTTTTTTCTTATCAACAAAACTTATTTCCAGAAGTGTGTGGTTTCTATTGACTGCCTCCTTCTGATGGCCCACTATCACGCAGTGTAATTTGATTTTCGCAGCACACGCGATAAGACCGGTTCTACACTGGTGTTGCATGCGTCTTGAGGCACGTACTGGAGCTGAAATAACTGTTACACTCATCAGTTTTCTTCCTGGCTCCCGTTAACCCGAGACCCTGAGTTGTAGGGAAACACTGAATAGGTAGGGACTTATATGATGGTGGTAAATATTGGTAACTCGGGTTGATGTGTTTGATGTTACGGTGCTCGCCGAGCTTGGCAATTAGCTTGCAGACCTTTCATCTCCAGTTCAGGTGACATCCTTAGTGCGCAGTTGTTAGTGCTTCTCTCCGGGAGAGCTCGCGTTTATATGGGTCCCCGTTCGCTTGCCCTCAGTTAAACTGGTGTCCTTCTCGATCTTCATGTACTGAGATCAGCGACAGCGGATCATGTCTCCGTACCGCCAGTTTGTGTTCTCGTGAATGAGTTTATCTCCTGCCTGGCCAACGTAGTTCTTATTTGCAGTCTCCACAGGTGATCCACTTTAACTGGGGCACCGCAGGGGTTCCGGCGCAGGCACAACATTGTTTTTAGAAGCGTGGCTCCCTACTGATAATTCTGTAAATAAGCGCATCGAAACGGACGCCTTCTACGAGCCGAAGGAATGCGAGCTGATAGAATTCAAATGTCAACCGAAGGGGCAGGCATTCAGGACCGAGGCTAGTGAATAGGGCCGATGCAACCACGAGCACTCCAGAGAGGCGCCAGGTGGCATCACAAAGCCTGGTTCGTGAATGTGAATGTCAGTTGGCGGAGCCGTGAGCCCGGGCGGCGGTTGGTGGCTCCACGAGCCCGGGCGGCGGTTGGTGGCTCCACGAGCCCGGGCGGCGGTTGGTGGCTCCACGAGCCCGGGCGGCGGTTGGTGGCTCCACGAGCCCGGGCGGCGGTTGGTGGCTCCACGAGCCCGGGCGGCGGTTGGTGGCTCCACGAGCCCGGGCGGCGGTTGGTGGCTCCGAGAGCCCGGGCGGCGGTTGGTGGCTCCGAGAGCTCGGGCGGCGGTTGGTGGCTCCACGAGCCCGGGCGGCGGTTGGTGGCTCCGAGAGCCCGGGCGGCGGTTGGTGGCTCCACGAGCCCGGGTGGCGGTTGGTGCCGCGGTTGGTGGCGCTGGACTGTGACGCTAACACAGTAGATTTAGCACAACTGGAACGGTTGGTTCTTTGCCTCTCTTGTCATATAAAAAAATTCTATGTTGGTGTGTCTAGTCAGAAGTCAACCTGGAGTGGAGAGTAAGTTTGTAAATCTTGTAAAGGATGGAGTCCTACCGGAGGGGTGTGGGACAGGTGGCAGAGGAGGAGTGGTGTGGGTGCAGACACAGCCAGCCTGCGGTACCAGGGAAGGTTATTTGATTCCAAACAATTGGTTAGTTGATCATTACCTCATGTCTCTCTGGTGCTTCCCACTCGCTCCCCTTTCCCTTCCCCTTTACCCTGATTCCCCTCTCCCTGCCCCTTTCCCACTCTCAGCCCACAGTAGGGACCCATAATAGAATCACGTTTATATATATCATTTTTTTGTGGCAGTAGTATAGTGCAAAACATAAAATTACTACAGTACTGTGCAAAAGTCTTTGGCACTTAGAGTTGAGGTGCCTAAGACTTTTGCACAGTACTGTATATTTGCTGTGTTTGGAGGAGATACTGGTGTATAAGAGGATATGAGGTATAGATCAAGTGGACAATCAAAGACTTCCCATAGAGGAAACTGTTAATATGAGGGGATATAAAGTTAAGGTGATTGGAGGGAAGTATGGGATGGGATATCAGAGGTAAATTTTTTTAACAGAATGTACTTCTAGGCTTAGTGGTAGAGGCAGATATGCGAGGGACATTTAAGAAACTCTTAGCAACACACAAAAGCTGGAAGAACTCAGCAGCCAGGCAGTTTCTACAGAAAAGTAAACAGTCAATGTCTCAGGCTAAGACCGTTCATCAGGACAGGGGGAGAAAAGATGGAGGTGGGGAGGAAGAAGAACCAGGTGGTCAGTGATAGATGAAACTGGGAGAGGGAGAGTGGTGAAGTAAAGAGCTGGGAAGTTGATTGGTGAAAGATAAAGGGCTGGAGGAAGGGAAATCTGATAGGAGATGGTAGAAGACCATGAAAGAAAGGGACTGAGGAGGAGCACCAGAAAGAGGTGATGGGCAGGTAAGGAGATGAGATGAGAGAGGGAAACAGAAGTTTGAGAAATCAACGTTCATGCCATCAGGTTGGAGGCTACGCAGATGGTATATAAGGTGTGGCCTCATTGTGGCAATAGAGGAGGTGATGGACTGACATGAATGAATGGGAAGTAGAATTTAAATGGGGTGGCTACTGGGAGATCCCGCTTTTTCTGGTGGACAGAGTGAAGGTGTTGGGTGAAGTGGTCTCTCAATCTACATCGGGTCTCACTGATGTACAGGAGGCCACACTGGAAACATGGAATAGAATAGATGACCCCAATGGACTGACAGGTGAAGTGTCACCTCACCTGCAAGGACTGTGTGGGGCCCTTGAATGTTAGTGCGGGAGGAGGTGTAGGGGTAGGTGTGACATTAGTTCTGCTTGCATGGATAAGCACCACAAGGGAGTCATGTAGGAAGCAATCCCTGCAGAAAGTGTGGGGCGGGAAGATGTGCTTGTTGGTGGGATCCCATTGGAGATGATGGAAGCTGCTGTGAATTATGTGCTGCACCCAGAGACTAGTTAGGTTGTAGGTGACATGAGGAACCTTATCCCTGGTGTGGCGGTGGAAGAATGGGATGAGTGCAGACACGCACAAAATGGAAGAGATGCGGCTGAGAGCAGTATTGATGGTGGAGGAAGGAAAGCCCTTTTTTTTGAAGAAGGAAGACATTTCACTAGCTCTGTGGAGCAGAAACAAATGGACAATGTTTCAGGCTGAGACTTTGCATCAGGACTGGAAAGGAAGAGGGAAGAAGCCAGAATAAGCTGGTGGAGGAGGCGAAGGAGTACAAGCTGACAGGTGATAGATAGGTGACACCAGATGAGGGGAAAGACAGATGAAGTGAGAAGGGTGGAGGGGCACCAGTCGAAGGTGATGGGCAGGTGAGAGTATGAAGGGAGCCAGAATAGAGAATAGAATAATTCCTTATTTATGATGTTATGAAGGTACCACAGCTCTGAGGGGCCGAAGGGTGCGGGACCAGCCCCCTCCTTCCGGAGAATCGCAAGATCGCTATTAATTCAGGTCTTGGACCCAGGAAATGAGAGACAATGCAACGGATTTGACCATTGTTCTTAGAGGCACCTGTGTGAATTGCAACTCTATAGTACGTGCCAGCTATCAGGGACATGGACACCCTCGGGCAATGTGGGGTGGGGATTGTATCACCCTACCTTGATTGACATTTTCAAATCTGCCAGTCATGATAAAAGGGAGACTGCAGGAGGCAGTATCCCAGCGACGCACCAGACGGAGACACCATCGCTCATCGCTCCCGTAAGGACGGGAAGCTGTTCGGGAGCCACGTGTGATTTGGTTCCCCTAGCTAGGGAATAGAGTGGCTGATAACCCTGAAAAGGATTCCGAACGGACAACGGGGAACTCACATTCCCGATTCCACGATTTGAGTCCAACAGGCTGGCAAGTTTATTTTCTCTCTCCAACCCGTGAACACCCAGCGGTCCCTCAAACGGCTAAAAGCCTTCATGAACTGGCGAGACTTTTTATATTTCCATCGGACAATAGTTTTACCCCTAGACAAACGATAGAGCTACTTCATATTGTTGATTATTACTATACCCGTGCTTTAGATTGAGTATTGATGACGTATATTATCTGAATGTTTGTATTAACCTTACTTTTGTGCCACTTTATAAATAAAAAACGTTTAAAAATGGTACCATCAGACTTCAGCGGACCTCTCTATCTTTGCTGGTAAGTGACCCAGTTATGGGGTTCATAACAACGATCACAACAGATTTTTTCTATAATTTAACTAGATGCTGTTAAATCTGAGAGCAATCACAGATGAGTATAGTTTGTTTACATGGAAACTGAGACATGAAAAAGGCTTTAATATTATTATTATCGTATTCAGCATTCAGTATGCAACCAATAAGCAATATTGTTACGGATTCATTCAACAATAAATATATATGAGTTAGGCAGGGGTTTATATAACAAAATAACACGTTTATTAAACACTGAAAACAAACCCCCCAAAAGTAAACAAACACTAACGTAACCGGAAATCAACTGCTGTGTGGCAGCTTAAACAGTTCTTAAAGCAATGAAGCTTACAGTCCTTAAAGCGATGTTGCAAGAACAGTTCTTTAGAGTAGTATTGCCAAAAATTCAAAATGCTCACAGTCCATTTAAGGGAGAGACTTTATAAGACGATTTAAATTCTCTTTCACGTCGTTTTGCTTCGGTCCCTGAAGTCGAACTTTTCCCAAAAAAGAATTTTACGAAACGAAACGGCTTAAAGGCACTGACCTTTCCTTTACCGCACTGTCCTCAATCTTTTCTGCTATTCCGCAGAGATTAACACGAGAACAGTTAACGAATTCCTTCCGAATAAGGATCAAACAAGGTCGAACCCGTTTCACCGTCGAAATCGATTCTCCTCGATCTTTAACTCCCGAACTCCGATCTTCACTCTCCACTGATTCTCAACTAGCAGTATTGTAAAGAAACTGCTGGCAATGACCTTTTAAACTTTAGGCATTAGATAAAACTTCATCTTTCAACTAAACTGCGTCATCACATTAAATCACGCAGTGGCATGAAGTCAACATGGCAAATCCAGCCACGAACTGCCCCTCCTCACAGGGAGGGGTCCTCCTTTTATACCCTGTAAAAAAAAACCTGTCACATGATCTCTACTGGCGGGAAAATGACATCACTCCACCATCACAAGACCATTGCCTCAAGTCCAGTATAACTTCAAACCCAGTCATGTGACAAGGGTACCACTGTCACGTGTCACGGGTACGTAACAATATCTTAAATGAAATATGCATCATAAACAAATCATTTATTGATTAAGAATTAACTCTTTTAGTCTTGTATTTCACAGTGAAACAATAAGTTTCATGCATTGTACACCTATGCAATCCTTCAGAAGGAAAGCTTCAGAGTACTTCACCATGAGTGTATTATTGTTCAAATCAATTATCAATGTCGTGGTTTTTCGTGCTTTTCAAATGACCAGGAGACGCAGAAGATTCTTCAAGAAGGGTTAAACTTTAATTTGCAAATCAAAGCTGAGACAGTCATTGAGCTAGTCGCTGACTGCCTACCGATTCTCGGACACAGCAGCTTTTTAAAGCAATCTCCTGGTTTAGCTGCATTAACATATCCAAGCGGTCTGTAGGTACATATCACAAGTACATCCGCCACTATTGTTTTTACCTATTGACTTATTCATGTTCTAGTCTGACTACATAGCTTTAGTTACACAGCCGACAAGTTCAAAGCAAAACATCTCTTAGCTACCTTTTATTAACACATATTGTCCTCTACATTCAATTGGATACATGCAGAGCCCATAGCAAACTTCAAAGCTGACTACCTCTGATTAGCATATATTAACACACCATTGTCTTTTAGCATTTCACACCATTTTGGTTACACAGCAAATAATACAAGTTTAGCACATAGCCAACTTCAAAGCTGGCGACCTCTCCCAGCCACCTCTCCCTAGCATATACCAACACACCATTGTCTCTAGCATTCCACATAGTTTTTAGCATTAAGTTTTATACTCCATAATATTTTATACTCCAATATCAACTGCTAATGTCTAGGAGAGTTTTTGTTTTTCAAAATGTCTACTCACTTAATGATGATGCATTCTGTGCTGGATTTTGTTTATTGCAGACAGAATTTGACAAGGTAAATTATTTATAGGACAACAAAATGAGAGAACTAGTGAATGGTTGATTTAAATCAATGCACTTGCAAGTTTCTTTCAAACACTTTGTATATATTGTTTGGCTTGTAGCATTCCACAATGATAAACATAAAGCGTCCAAATGTTGGAAATCCAAACTAAACACACAGAAAATATTGGAGGAATTGAGCAGGTCAGATTCCATCTATGGAAATGAATAAACAGTTAATGCTTTGGGCTGAAATGCTTCTTCAGGGCTGGAAAGGAAGGGTGAAAATGCCAGAATAAAAATATGGAAGGAGGATAGCTAGAAGGTATATAGAATGATGTATGTGTGTGTTGTTTAAAATTACAAATCAAATAACATACAGAAAGGTGTGCACATTTCTGTGTGTTTCAACTTGTATTCAAAAGGGAAGCAAATTTGATAATGACATGACAATCTTGTTATATTTACTGAAACAGTTTTAATCTGCTGCACTACAAATATTTTACCTTTTACATCTGTGAACCCTTAAACTTCAACCATGGCAAGAACAAAATGACAAATGTTAAGATCCAGGTTCTAAAACAAAAGGAAAAGGTTTTGATCTGTCAAACTCTCTTAACATCAATGGTTTACAATGATTTTCAGTAACCACTCCTGAGGCTACCTTGATTTCTGTCCAACCACCTGATGTTCATTATACTTCTCAATAGAATCAAAAAATCCATCCAGATGATACATATTACATACACTTTTTTTTTAAATTAATTTCAGAGTTGAATGTATGAACTTTCTCCTGCTCTAGAAATTCACAATATTATATTCTAATATTCATCATTGCTTTTGTATTCTCATCAGGTTGAGTCAGTAGTAAGGAAGGCATATGCGATGCTAACATTCATTTACAGAATGGATTTGTGGCAAAGTTTGTGGATGATACAAAGATAGGTGGAGTGGCAGATTGTGTTGAGGAAGCAAGGAATCTACAGAAGGATTTGACAGATTAGGAAAAATGGCAAAGAAATATGTTGTCGGGGAGTGTATGGTCATGCACTTTGGAACAAATGGTATGGACGATTTTGTAAATGAGGAGAGCATTCAGAAATTAGAGGTGTAAAGGGAACACAAAGTACACTGCAGATGCTGTGGTCAAATCAAGATGTACAAAAAAGCTGGATGAACTCAGCAGGCCGGGCAGCATCCGTTGAAAGAAGCAGTCAATGTTTCGGGTCAAGACCCTTCGTCAGGACTAATGAAGGAGGGGGCAGGGGCTCTATAAAGAAGGTGGGGGGAGGGTGCCATTGACTTCAACTCTCCTTCACGTTTGCCGCTCACTTCAATTCTCCTTCACATTCCCATTCGGATATGTCCATACATGGCCTCCTCTACTAGATAGCAGTGATAGGATTGGGCCGAGCCAGCATGGATTTACCAAGGGTAAATCATGCTTGACTAATCTGTTGGAGTTTTTCGAGGATGTAACCAGGAAGTTAGACGGGGGAGATCCAGTGGATGTAGTGTACCTCGATTTTCAGAAGGCATTTGATAAGGTCCCACATAGAAGATTGGTGGGTAAAATCAAAGCTCAGGGCATCGGGGGGGAGGCATTGACATGGATAGAAAACTGGTTGGCAGATAGAAAGCAAAGGGTAGCGGTGAATGGGTGTTTCTCAGAATGGCAGGTGGTGACTAGTGGGGTGCCACAGGGCTCAGTATTGGGACCACAGCTGTTTACCATTTACGTTAACGATTTGGATGAAGGCATAGAAAATAACATCAGCAAATTTGCTGATGATACTAAGCTGGGTGGCAGTGTGACATGTGATGAAGATGTTAGGAGAATTCAGGGTGACTTGGATAGGCTGGGTGAGTGGGCAGATACTTGGCAGATGGTGTTTAATGTGAATAAGTGTGAGGTTATCCACTTTGGGAGTAAGAACAGGAAGGCAGATTATTATCTGAACGGTGTAGAGTTGGGTAAGGGAGAAATACAAAGAGATCTCGGAGTCCTTGTTCATCAGTCACTGAAGGTGAATGAGCAAGTGCAGCAGGCAGTGAAGAAGGCTAATGGAATGTTGGCCTTTATTACAAAGGGGATTGAGTACAAGAGCAAGGAAATCCTCTTGCATTTGTACAGAGCCCTGGTGAGACCACACCTGGAGCATTGTGTACAGCTTTGGTCTCCAGGGTTAAGGAAAGACATCCTCGCTGTAGAGGAAGTGCAGCGTAGATTCATGAGGTTAATTCCTGGGATGTCTGGACTGTCTTACGCAGAGAGGTTAGAGAGACTGGGCTTGTACACGCTGGAATTAAGGAGATTGAGAGGGGATCTGATTGAATCACATAAGATTATTAAGGGATTGGACAAGATAGAGGCAGGAAATATGTTCCAGATGCTGGGAGAGTCCAGTACCAGAGGGCATGGTTTGAGAATAAGGGGTAGGTCATTTAGGACAGAGTTAAGGAAAAACTTCTTCTCCCAGAGAGTTGTGGGGGTCTGGAATGCACTGCCTCGGAAGGTAGTGGAGGCCAATTCTCTGGATGCTTTCAAGAAGGAGCTAGATAGGTATCTTATGGATAGGGGAATCAAGAGATATAGGGACAAGGCAGGAACTGGGTATTGATAGTAATTGATCAGCCGTGATCTCAAAATGGCGGTGCTGGCTTGAAGGGCCGAACGGTCTACTTCTGCACCTATTGTCTATTGTCTATTGTCTACTGTCATGATGAGGCCAAACTTCGGTTGGAGGAACAACATCTCATATATCGTCTGGGTAGTCTCCAGCCCCTTGGTATGAACATCAAATTCTCCAACTTCCGGTAATTCCCTCCCTCTCCCTTCCCCCATCCCACCTTCACTCTGTCTCCTCTTCTAGCTGCCTATCACCTCTCATGACTCTGCCGCCTTCTACTACCCATAGTGCTTTCTCCTTAGAATCCTTCTTCACCTCTCCTGCCTATACCCTCCCTGCTTCCCCTCCCCGACCCCTTGATCTTTCCTCTGATTGTTTTTCCACCCTCCCCCACCTTCTTTATAGGACCCCCGCCCCCTCCTTCTTTAGTCCTGATGAAGGGTCTCGACTGGAATCGTCGACTGCTTCTTTCAACGGATGCTGCCCGACCTGCTGAGTTCATCCAGCATTTTTGTACATCTAGAGGTGTAAAGGGACGTGGAAGTCCTCATACAGGATATGCTAAAAGTTGACTTGCAAGTTGAGGCAGAAGGCAACTTAAATGTTAGTGTTCATTTTGAGAGGACTAACATACAAAACTAAGGATGTAAAGCCAAGGCTTTAATAAGGCATTGGTTAGATGGCACTGTTGAGCATTTTTGGGCCCTTATCTAAGGAAGGATATGCTGGCATTTGAGAGGGTCCAGAGAAAGTTCACGAGAATGAACCCGGGAGTGAGAGGGTTAAAGCATGAGGTGACTCTGGGCCTGTACTTGCAGGAGTTTAGAAGAGTGAGCTTGGGTGTTGGAGGGGGGGAGTTGTAGGATAGATAAATCGCATGCAGTGGATGTTTTATATTTGGACTTTCGGAAGGCCTTTGATAAGGTGCCACACATGAGGTTGCTTACCAAAAGAGCTCATGGTATTACAGGAAAGTTACTGGCACGGTTAAAGTATTGTCTGATTAGTAGGAGATAGTGAATGGGAATAAAAGGATCCTTTTCTTGGTTGGCTGCTAGTGACTAGTGTGGTTCCACACAGGTCAGAGTTGGGACCATTTTTTATTGTGTACATCAATGATTTAGATCAGGGATAGATAGATAGATAGATAGATACTTTATTCATCCCATGGGGAAATTCAACATTTTTCCAATGTCCCATACACTTGGTGTAGCAAAACTAATTACATACAATACTTAACTCAGTAAAAAATATGATATGCATCTAAATCACTATCTCAAAAAGCATTAATAATAGCTTTTAAAAAGTTCTTAAGTCCTGGCGGTAGAATTGTAAAGCCTAATGGCATTGGGGAGTATTGACCTCTTCATCCTGTCTGAGGAGCATTGCATCGATAGTAACCTGTCGCTGAAACTGCTTCTCTGTCTCTGGATAGTGCTATGTAGAGGATGTTCAGAGTTATCCATAATTGACCGTAGCCTACTCAGCGCCCTTCGCTCAGCTACCGATGTTAAACTCTCCAGTACTTTGCCCACGACAGAGCCCGCCTTCCTTACCAGCTTATTAAGACGTGAGGCGTCCCTCTTCATAATGCTTCCTCCCCAACACGCCACCACAAAGAAGAGGGCGCTCTCCACAACTGACCTATAGAACATCTTCATCTCACTACAGACATTGAATGACGCCAACCTTCTAAGGAAGTACAGTCGACTCTGTGCCTTCCTGCACAAGGCATCTGTGTTGGCAGTCCAGTCTAGCTTCTCGTCTAACTGTACTCCCAGATACTTGTAGGTCTTAACCTGCTCCACACATTCTCCATTAATGATCACTGGCTCCATATGAGGCCTAGATCTCCTAAAGATGGCCAACCTTTTACATTCCATGCGTCAATTTTTTCACGCGCGAGTTCAGATGCACCATACAACTCTTGTACCCTCATTCAATTCTTGTAAAAATATGTTAATAGACATATTTAGCATTGTTACATGATATATTGATTTAATATAAAAACAATATAAACAATACTTACCTTAATGAGACTATTAACAAATATATTTTGTCTTTGATTTCTTCCTTTTTCTTAATCACATATTCTTTCTGTAACTCAGACCCAAGCACTAGCTTCAGTTTTCCGTCTACTTCAGTGTGATGTTGTGTTTTATAGTGTCTATTAAGATCATGTCTTCTATTATGTGAGAAAGTGTTTTCACAAACAATGCACAATGGTTTTCCTGACGGACCCACTATAAATAAGAACTCATTTTCCCACTGTTCATTGAATTCACACTTACTATCACTTTCTGCTTTTCTTCTCATTTTCTTTTGCACTGTGATGGGTAACCGAATGTAAAAACAAGGCTTAATTTTCAAAAAAGTACAAAACTGCAAATATTCACAAAGGACAACAAAGCACAACACGGTAGCGCATGAGTGTCAATTGTAAACTGACTGGCAAAAATCTGTGACGCACTGCTGGTATGGACGGACGCCTGGCGCCTCAGGATCAAACAAGTATCAAACGTGTATTGAACAGTTATGGAATGACTGCAGAACAGAAGTCCTTCTTTCCTAGTTTGACTCATTGAACATTTTTTAAAAATTAAAAACAGATTAGTGTGAAAGAAGATAACATTCACCGAAAGATGTACACGAAATAATAAAATCGCTAAAAATAATTGCTAAGTTTTATATTTATTCTCAGTAAAACCCATTTCTAGCTCTAAGCTACTTGAATTCCTGCTATAGATTTTTTTTCTACAAATTAGTTTTTGGTTAATACTTTTTGCACAAGTAGGCTTACTTTTTTATTATTATCACTGGGGTGCAGCACGCCACTTCTAATCATCAATGCGTTACAGGTTGGCCATCTCTGATTTAGATGATGGAATAGGTGACTTTGTTGCCATGTTTGCAGATGATACAAAGATTGGTGGAGGGGCAGGGATCACAGCTGTTGGTGATTGCTTATTTTGTGTTAAGTAATTGACTTTCGTTATTAGGACAACCTTTTTATATCGTTTGTACATTTAATTTAGCAGATAGAAGAACTTGTTAGAGGTTGTAGGAAATTCAAAGCAACACACAGAAAATGCTAGAGGAACTCAGCAGGTCAGGTGGCATTTATGGAAATGAATAAAAGTTGACATTTTTGGCTGAGGCCCTTCTTCAGGATTGGAAGGCAAGGTGGAACATGTCAGAACAAATGATGAGGGGGTGTGGAGGGGAAGGAGGATAGGTAGAAGGTATTTAGAATGTGTGTGTTTTGTTTAGAATTAAAAACCAAACAATATACAGAAAAGTGTGCATGTATCTGTTTCTGTATGTATTCAAAGGGAAAGCAAATGAAGGTGTATCTGAATACGCGCAGTATACAGAGTAAAGTAAATCAGCTTGCAGCACAATTGCACATAGACAGGTATGATGTAGGCATCACTAAACCATGGCTGAAAGATTATAGCTGGCAGCTTAATGCAAAAAGGATAGCCAGGAAGGTGGGGGGGGGGGGGGGGTTGCACGTAGCACTGTTGGTAAAACATGAAATCCAATCATTAGAAAGAGGTGACATGGGGTTGGAAGGTGGGTATTGAATTATTGTGGATAGAGCCAAGGAACTACAAGGGTAGAAACTCCCTGCTGGGAGTTATATACATATCCCCAAACAGTAGTACAAATTACAACAGGAGATTAAAAAATGCATGCCAGGAAGGCAATGTTACAATAGTCACAGGGGACTTCAATATACAGGTAGTTTGGAGAATCAGGCTGGTGCTAGATTCCAGGAGGAGGAATTTCTAGAGCGCCTACAAGATGGCTTTTTAGAGCAGCCAGTAGTTGAGCCCATGAGAGGATCAGGTATTCTGGATTGGGTGTTGTGCAATGAACCTGAATTGATTAGAGAGCTTAAGGTAAAAGAACCCTTAAGGGTAAGTGATCATAATATGTTCAAATTCACCCTGAAATCTGAGGAGAAGCTAAAGTCAGGTGTATCAGTATTATAGTGGAGTAATGGGAATTTCAGATGCATGAGAGAGTCGCTGGCCAGAATAGGTTGGAAAAGGACACTAGCAGAGATGAAATGGCTGGTGTTCTGGAAGCAATTCGGAAGGCACAGCATATACAGTGTACATCCTAAAGAGGAAGAAGTATTGTAAAAGCAAAATGACACAACCATGGCTAACAAGAGAAGTCAAAGTCAACATAAAAGCCAAAGAGATGGCATATAATAGAGCAAAATTAGAGGATTGGGAAGCTTTTAAAATCAGTAGAAAGCAACCTAAAAAGTTATTAAGAAGGTAAAGATGGAATATGAAAGTAAGCCAGCCAATAATATTAAAGAGGATACCAAACGTTTCTTCAGATACATAAACTGTAAAAGAGAGGCAACCGTGGATATTAGACTGCTGAAAAATGATGCTGAAGAGGTAGTAATGGGGGACAACAAAATGGCAGATTAGCTAAATTAAGATTTGGCATCAGTCTTCACTGTGGAAGACAATCACAGTATGGTGTAAGTTCCAGGTGTCAGGGGACATGAAGTGTGTGGAGTTAGCAATACTGGAGAGAAGGTTCTTTGGAAACTGAAAAGGTCTGAAGGTAGATAGGTACCCTGGACCAGATGATGTACACCCTAGAGTTCTGAAAGAGGTGGCTAAAGAGATTGTGGAGGTAGCCTGTATTAGTTTTAAGCAGATGGTCTCAAACTTTATTGTTGAAACTCATTTGCCACCATTTTGACCATTCACTCAAACTGTTAGCATCTTATTGCAATATAAGGCCTCATGGACACCACAATTCCACATATCTGTATTATGAGCATTCTCGGATACTTGGCTTTCATTCCCATGACTTGGGCATTTATAAAAAAGGTTCCAAATCAGATCCTTTTGGGAGTTCGAGTCATATCCTGTCAGCTGCAACACCTTCCCATTAGCCCCTGACCCTGTCTGCTTCCACTGTCACTTTCCAAACTAGGCTAACAACTGACTTCACTTTAATGATCATTAATAATGGTTGACAATCACAAATGCAGGGCATCACTAAAAACTTCTTTTAAGTTTATATTTGCAAAACAGACATCGATCTCATGTTACCCTATCAGAGACACCTTCTCTCCCCACTATCCACAATCACCCTGGAAGCTTAATAGGATTCTTTCCTCTTCTCCTCAGTCAAACAGGAATATTAACTCTGTTTCTCCTCCCACAGATGTGGCCTATTCTGCTGAATATTTCCATCATTTTCGTTATGTATGTTATCCAATAAATAATATGCCAGTCAGATTCAGCAGGCATGATATTCTCTTTACCAAAACACGCCACCTCTCTCTGATAAACTGAAAATTAATACTTCTTACTAGCCTCTGGATTCTTGGAAGCTTGTGGCTCTTTGGAATTCCTGCAGATGTAATTTCCCACCAAACATCCTCCCGCCCATCCCTCCATGTACCTCTCCAAATGTTTCTTAAATGATGCCATTGTAGCTGCCTCAACCAATTCCTCTATCAGCTTGTTCCATATACTCAATACTTTCTGCATGAAATGTTACTGACCCTTCGGGTCCTGTCTATACCTTTCCCTTCTCACCCAAAATCGATGTGAACTGAAAGCAGCCTGATCCCCATTGATATGATAATTACTAATTATTGTAACGTGATAACTACAGGTATTTAGATTGAAAAATTGCATTAACAAATGTTACAGTCTGAAAGGAAAACAATATGTACAAACCTGATAGCATCAATAGGTTTAGCGAATGAAATCTTAAACCAATGCTTAACAAGGGGAATCAGGTCCTTCACACCTAAAGTCAAAGCCTTTACAAAATCCACTTGGTATTTCAGCAGACAGGTTGGATAAAGCTGAATTTTTGCAGCAGCCCCACAATTATATAGTTGTCAATATACGTACCTTTTAGCATCTGTACAAAAAATAATAAAATTGAGAAAATTGTGGAAACTGTAAAAACAATGTTATCTTGTAACAGTTATGATCCACAGCCCAAAAAGCTGCACAATAAATTATTTTAAATGCAGAGACAAACAGAACAGCTTTTACAGATAAATAAACAGTTAGTCCATCCTGGGGATGACTTGGTAGCATCATGACCAGTGCATCACTTTACAGCACCAGCCAGCTATCGCTGATTGGGGATCAATTCCCTTTGCTGCCTGTAAGGAAGCTGTACATTCTCCCCATGACCGTGTGGATTTCCTCCGGGTGCTCTGGTTTCCTCCAGTATTCCAAAGACATTAACATTTGTAATTGCACTCAGTGGCTACTTTATTAGGTACAGCAGGTATGTAAATGGTCTTTTGCTGCTGTAGCCTAATTACTTCAAGGTCTGACGTGTGTTCTGAGATGCTATTCTGCACACCACTGTTATAACAGACGATTATTTGTGTTACTGCCACCTTCCTGTCAAGTGGGTCTAGTATGGCCATTCTTGTCTGACCTATCTCATTAACAAGATGTTTTCATCCACAGAACTGCAGCTGGAGGATTTTTTTTGTGTTTTTGTTTCATTCTCTGTAAACCAATACTGTTCATCATCATCCTTATGTGTTGCGTCATATGATGTAGGCACTCATTGTCCCATGACCGTGATTGTTCTTGGCAAACTTTTCTACAGAAATGGTTTGCCATTGCCTCCTTCTGGGCAGAGTCTTTACAAGATAGGTGACTAAAGCCATTATCAATACTTTTCAGAGATTGTATGCCTGGTATCAGTGGTTGCATAAACAGGACTTGTGATATGCACTAGCTGTTCATATGACCATCCACCACCTGCTCCTGTGGCTTCACGTGACCCTGAGTAGGGGGCTAAGCAAGTACTACACCTTGCCCAAGGGTAACCTGCAGGCAAGCGGAGGGAAGGAGTGCCTTACATCTCCTTTGCTATACAGGTATCTCCACCCTGCCACCCTCTTTTACCAGTTCCTTTATGTTTGTGCCTTGTGGTTTTTACATCTGGACATCTGATACATTGAGATACTGTAGCTCAATTAAATCTCATCTTTATTTTAAAAAACTGCTCAATCCTACAAACCTTATCCATTAGAGTCATACAGCACAGAAACATGCCCTTTGGTCTAACTGGACCTTGGTAACCAAATTTCACATCTAAATCAGTCCCATTTGCTTGTGTTTGGTATATACCCCTATAAATATTTCCTACCCATGTACCTGAGTAAGAACCTTACTGTCAGTTAATACTGACAGCCCTCTGAGTGGAAAAAGTTGCCTCTCAGTTTCCTATTAAATCTCTACACTTTCACCATAAACCTATGCCCTCTGGTTTTTGATTCTCTAACATCAGTCTTCCCCATATCTGAAGTTTTACAGTTCTGACAATATCCACATCAACATCTGAGTACCGGTAACATTATCGTAAGTATCCTCTGCAGTTTGTTTTGTGTAATTATATCTTTTATTTAATGTGATGACTAGAGCTGTAAGAGGTAGGTAATTGTAGCCTGACTGGTATTGTGTGCAGTTCTAGTATAGCCTTCCTGCTTATATGTTCTGTGCTTTGGCTAATAAAGAAAAAGCATAACTTTTGCACATTTAATTACCATATTGAACTGTCCTGCTACTTGAACAATTTGCAGATAGTTATTCTCAGGTTCCTGTGCTTTCACTCATGAAAGTGAAACCAAAACGACATCTTGTATTTTATATATAAAAAATACAGGAAGCTATCCAATTTCCACTCAGGAAACAGTGCAGCGTTAAAAAAACACAATAAAGATTAAAAATGCAATAAATATAGGAGCAATCCCATAAAACACAATGTACAAATAACTGTTGAGCGTGGCTGTATATACATATGATTAGCTCATATAGATGGACTGAATGTATGTACAAACTACATAAAGTGAGGTCCAGGAGTATCTGAAGATAAGGTGACTCTGACAGGAAATGATAATGTGACAAAGTGGCTCTTGGCAAGAGGAACTCTTTGAGAGAGCATGCAGGGCAGATGAAATCTGTGTTGTGGGGTTGGGTTACTGGCTGGGCTGTTGATGGCTTGGAACTTGGATCCAATCTTGCTTGAATACTGACTCAATAACGATAAAGGCTCAGAAAGCCCTCTTACCCAGCACATATGTTTAACCACGAGCTGCTTTAAAGAGCTATCTTTTAGGCATTCAACCAGTTCACTCTCTTGAGATCCATTACCAAACTGATTTTTCCAATTGACCTGCATGTTGAAATCACCCTTGACTATCATAACATTGCCCTTTTGACTCAACTTTTCTATTTCCCGTAGTAATCTGTGGTCCATCCCCCAGCTACTGTTGGGAGTCTTGTATATAACAGCCATCAACGTCCTTTTACCCTTGTAGTTTCTTACCACAAGGATTCAAGTCAAGTCAAGTCATTTTTATTGTAATTTCAACCATAACTGCTGGTACAGTACACAGTAAAAACGAAACAATGTTCCTCCAGGACCATGGTGCTACATGAAATAACACAAAACTATGTTAGACTACAGACCTACACGGGACTACATAAAGTGCACAAAACAGAGCAAGACAGTACAATTAATAAACAAGACAATAGGCATAGTAAAGGGCAAATTATAATATAATAATACATGATGTAAAAGTAAATAATGTTTTAGCAGGAATTGAAAAAGAAATGAGCAAAAATTGCAAAGGTGGTGGAGTGGTTTTCGGGGGGGGTGTGTGTGTGTGTGTAGTTTTTAGGTTGCTGTCAGACTAGACTCTGGGAATTGAGGCGTCTAATGGTTTGGGGGGAGAAACTGTTACACAATCCGGTCATGAGAGCCCGAATGCTTCGGTACCTTTTACCCGATGGCAGGAGGGAGAAGAGTTTGTATGAGGGGTGCGTGGGGTCCTTCACAATCCTGTTAGCTTTGCGGATGCAGCATGTGGTGTAAATGTCTGTAATGGTGGGACGAGAGACCCTGATGATCCCTTCAGCTGACCTCACTATCCGCTGCATGGTGTTATGATTCAAGCCGGTGCAATTTCCAAACCAGGCAGTAATGCAGCTGCTCAGGATATTCTTGATACATGCTCTGTAGAATGTGGTGAGAATGGGGGGTGGGAGATGGACTTTCCTCAACCTTTGCAGAAAGAAACCTTCTGGGCTTTCTTGGCTGTGGAGCTGATGTTGAGGGACCAGGTGAGATTCTCTGCCAGATGAACATCAAGAAAGTTGATGCTCTTAACGATCCCGATGGAGGAACCGTCAATGTTCAGCGGGGAGTGGTCGCTCTGTGCTCTCCTGAAGTCAGCAACCATCTCTTGTTTCATTCACATTCAGAGACAGGTTGTTGGCTCTGCACCAGTCTGTTGGCCACTGCACCTCCTCTCTGTATGCTGACTCGTCGTTCTTGCAGATGAGACCCACCACGGTCATGTCATTGGTGAACTTGATGATGTGGTTCGAGTTGTGTGTTGCAGCACAGTTGTGGGTCAACAGAGTGAACAGCAGTGGACTGAGCACACAGCCCTGGGGCACCCCCGTGCTCAGTGTGGTGGTGTTGGAGATGCTGCTCTCAATCTGGACTGACTGAGGTCTCACAGTCAGGAAGTCTAGAATCCAGTTGCAGAGGGAGATGTTCAGGCCCAGCAGGCTCAGCTTTCCAATCAGTTGCTGAGGAATGATTGTGTTGAATGTTGAACTGAAATCTTAGAACAGCATTCAACATCTTCCGATCCTATGTCACATCTTTTTACTGACTTGATGCCGTTCTTTACCAGCAGAGCCACACCACTCTCTCTGCATATCTTCCTATCCCTCCACACAATGTGTAATCTTGGACATTCAGATCTCAATTACAGCCATGATTCCATGACGGCCACATCATCATACCTAACAATCTGTAATAGTGCAAGAAGATGATCCAGCTTATTTCTTGTACTCTGTATATTGAGATATAACACTTTGAGTACTGTAATTGCTACTGTTTTTGATTCTACATCACTACTGCATTGAAACTCAACCTGCTGGCTGCAATTTTGTCCTATTGACTGCCAGTTCTTCTTGACAGTCTGGCTGAATGCTATCTTTTTTTTCATCCACCCTATCCTGAGTCCATTCACTCTGGTTTCTACACACCTGCCAAATTAAGTTTACTTCAAACTTGCAACAGTAAGTCTTATGCTTACTAAAAGATATCTTCAAATTATTCTCCAGGTCATGTAACATAGAAAGTAGTTTCTCTTTGCAGTCGTCAATGTTCAAAAATAAAAAAACTGAATATCATGACTTCAATATCTGAGCAACTCCTGGTGTCAGTTCCTTTGAAGTAAGAGCCACCGTGTGAAGCATTATGTCATCATTTACAATATTGAACTGCAAGTTTTACATTTATGTGTTGAGATTCATAACCTTGAACTATTAAGGTAATGAAAATATAAGCACAGTTAAGTGTGCACATACAAACTTGCACAATCCACAATAAAATAAATGGATTGTTTAGCTTTTTTAAGGGAATATGGATTGCCATGACAAACTTTCTTGAAATCATTCCAATGATAGAGAGTGTCCTTAAAATATATCCAAGAAGAACTCTATTTTCATGTCTCATTTGAAAGGCACATCTCTGAAGGGCAAGATCAATACACCAGTTATGAGGTCTACCATATTTATTTTTCTCTCCAGAGTATGGTATAAACCAAATGTCTTTTGAATCATACCTTCTATTATCATTTAAAAGTTTCCTTTAAATATTGCACAATTACCTTTCCTAGCTCCTTCAATAAATCCCATAAATTATCGAGCTTTATAAAAAAATCATGAATTTAGAAGGCAGTTGTAAGTCAACAAAGCACTGACACTGACATCTCACTATCGATTAGTTGTAGCTCATATAAATATAATCTGAAGTTAAAAATTGCTACAGGCTGAGTATATGGTCCACTAGTTAACTGGAGTCTTGTGGACCTTTTTTTGACTGTAGCAATTTTCTGCACTTTTACTTTGAAGCACAGCTATCCAGCAAATGCTGAAGTAACATAGCCATGTCAGCATCACATACATGGACCTGAAATTAGATACAACTGCAAGAAGTGTTATGCTCTTTGCCTCTGTCAGGTGAATTAGGAACATATTATTTATAACTCTGACTGTTGAGTTCTTTATTCTGGCCTTTTCATAGTGTCATATGGCACCTTCAGTCCATCTGATTCATACTGACCAAGATGTCCATCCAAACTGGTCCCATTTGTCCACCTTTCACTCACACCCTTTAAAATCTTTCCAATCCATGTACTAAATCTGTCCAACTGTTTTTTTAAAAATCATTCTTGTACCTGCTTCAAGCTCTTCCTCTGGCAACCCTTTCCATATACTCTAGGTACCACTCTGTGTTTAAAAACAGTTACCCTAAGTTCTTACTAACTTTCTCCTCTCACATTATACCTATGCCCTCTCGTCTTGATTCCCCTACCTTGGGAAAAATACTGAGTGTTTTCACCCTGTTTATGCCCCTCATGATTTTATACACCTCTATAACATCATCTCTCAGTCTCTTATACTTCATGGAAAAGTCCTCATTTGTCCAATTTCTCCCCATAACTCAGTCCCTTGAGTTCTGGAAACATACTTTTAAATCTTTTCTGCACTCTTTCCAGTGCAATAACATATATATCCTGTAGCAGGGTGATTAAAACTAAATCTAATACTCCAAGTATTCCACAATGCTTTTGGCTTAGTCTTTTACCAGACGTCACCGGATTGCTACAAGCAAATTGCTGACTACTATTTCCTGCTCTTAAAATTTCCAGAGTTGAGTGAACTGGTTTCTGCTTGCTGACTTCCTGACTGGGGGCGGGGGGGGGGGGGGGCAAAAGATGATGCTCTCCACATTACAAATTTTGCCTGCCAAACTCCTTTTCCATGGTGATAGCATAATGTCAGTCAAGAAGGTTTAAAAGCTTTGGATTAAATTATTTACAATCTTTCAGTTGTGCTGAACAGGTGGAGGATAGAAATTCTGAATGGTTAATTGTTCTGTGATCAGAAACTGGCCATGATTTTAGCTTTTTAATCTAAAAAGACTAAACTGATCACTGAACACAACCTGCGGACTCACTTTCAGGGACTCTACAACTCATGTTCTCAGTATTATTAATTTATTTATTTGCTTTTTTTTGTATCTGCACAACTTGGCTTCTTTTACACATTGGTTGCTTGTCTGTCTGTGTTTGTGTGTAGTTTTTCATTGATTTGATTGTATTTTTATTCTGTTGTGAATGCCTCCAAGAAAATGGATCTCAGGGTAGTATTTGGTGAGAAATACATACTTCAATAATACATTTATTTTGAAGCTTGTAAAACACTGTCCTCAACTGCAGTTCAGAACTGCTTTTGATTTTTCGGAAGGGCCATTTCCGCAAGGTGCTTGGCAGGTGATAGAAAGTAAGGTAACCACTGTAGTTCTGAGCTATGATGCAGGATTGTGAGAAATGCTCAATGCTTTCTCTAAGTTGTTCTCCTCGTATTCTGCTGTAATCCTTCAATAACACATTTGCAGTTAGACCTGCTACCTTGTTAACTCAAGTTGCAGCTATGGGACAGCATTTCTGAATTAAATCAACGAGGTTTTCTGGTCCCTCTGCACAGGCTACTCTCGTGAGTCCCATTGGTGGTCGAAGGCATGTTTCCATGAATTCCTGTGAAAGCTGTGGACTTCTTCGATCCTGTTTGGAATGAATGTTGTTGACATTCTTGTTGTAAAAATATAATCAGCCTCTTAAAGTGAAACCCCAACTCAATGTCAGTGGTTGTGAATTATGTACTTTTCCACCAATTAAGTTCATCTACTGTCCAAGTGGAAGGGTTCACTGTTACAAAAACACTGTGGTATTACCATTATTTTGATATGCATTATCATACGCTGTTTAGGTACTTGAGGTGCGTGTTACTCCACAGCTGAGCCTGTGCCACAAGTTTTGGTTACCGGAGTGACAGTAAAGAGACCAGCACCCACCCACCACACCACTCTCTCTGTAACAGTGCTCTTTAACTTCTTACTGGCATTCAGAGAAGGTTTGGGGACAGCACTTATCTCCACCAGAATGGATGTTTATTCAGTCCATTCACTCTAGATGTGAGATACAACTATCAGCCAGGGATCTTCACAAAGTTCCTCACAGTATCTTTTACTGTCTTTTGCAAAGTTTTATTGGATACTATGTACATTGTGTATTTGATTATTAAATTTGCAAATGTTCATCTGTATAATTTGCAGGATTTATCATTAAGAATAATTGCTTGCAGCACACTAGTCTGGTTTCTTTGCCAACTATGAGGTGGCTGCATGCCTTGGTTTTACTGCAGTCAAAAGCAAACAGATGAGCAAAACAGTGCCAATATTGCAGGGAATTGAAGAACAGCAGTAGTAGCAACCTTAGAGTTGCATTGTGCTAAGAACATGGCAGCGGAGCCCATGTTGGAATGGTGTAGCTGGGCGCAATGAAAAATGTACTTGCAGTAGCATCATAGATACATTGGATCATAGAAGCAATCAGACTACTACTGGCTGATGATGCAGTAGCAGTGCTTTTATAGGTGCTCCTACTCTTTTTAATGTACTGCTTCCAACTTGTTTTGAAAACTTACTTTTTAACGCAATATTGCTTTATGATGAGTTGTACTAAAGCTACTAAAAAAGAAGAGGACCCTCCTGTAACTTCGGAAGCTATTATGGAGACACTTCAGAAGCATAAAAATGAACTTTTGGAGGAGTTCCAGCAACTCAGCACTGAATTTAAATGAATGGATGTAAAATTGGATTCTATTCAAAGAACTTTAAGTGAACACGATAAATGGATAAAATAGAACAAAGACACTCTGACGATGTTTGACGTGAAGATTGACAACCTGGAACAGATCTGTGATAAACAGTTAAAGGTTAATGAAACAATAAGACAGAAGATTAACAACTTAGAAAATAGAAACAGAAGAAATAATTTACGTATTATGGGGTTTAAAGAGTCAGTGGAAGGTAATCAGCCTTCGGAATTTTTTTCAAACCTTTTGGCTAAATTATCTCTGAATATTTTAAAATCTCCACCGAGCTCTCAGATTGCCTGTACCAAGACCTCCTCCAGGAGGGCAACCCCGTTCAGTAATAATTTGCCTACACGATTTTCAAACAAAGGAACTTTTAATTCGTGAATCTCATTGGAAAGGTATGATTGATTATGAAGATCAGAAGTTCAGAATTGTGGATGACTTTTTACCCAAGGTGTTGAATGAACGCTTCAAGTTTAAAAAAGTCATGTTGGGGCTGTATAATAAAGGTTTTAAATCTCTCTTCGTTACCCCGCTTGCCTTAGAATCATTTAGAAAAATGGCTCTCAGAGATGGTTCTGGTTGACTCAAGAGGTGCAGGATTTCTTGAGTGCCGAATCAATTTCAGAAGTTTAACTGTTTTATAACTCTACACAAATTTATGTTGCATCTGCTTGATGGATCCTTTTTTTTAGAATCAGCAGTCTAAATGTTCATTACTTTATTTTATGAACAATGTTTTTTTTAACTTTTGGTATACCTTCGTATCTAATTTTTTTTGTACTTGTTATGAATGTACCACAGCTCTGAGGGGTCGAAGGGTGCGGGACCAGCCCCCTCCTTCCAGAGAATCGCAAGATCGCTATTAATGAAGGTCTTGGACCCAGGAAATGAGAGACAATGCAACGGATTTGACCATTGTTCTTAGAGGCACCTGTGTGAATTGCAACTCTATAGTACGTGCCAGCTATCAGGGACATGGACACCCTCGGGCAATGTGGGGTGGGGATTGTATCACCCTACCTTGATTGACATTTTCAAATCTGCCAGTCATGATAAAAAGGAGACTGCAGGAGGCAGTATCCCAGCGACGCACCAGACGGAGACACCATCGCTCATCGCTCCCGTAAGGACGGGAAGCTGTTCGGGAGCCACGTGTGATTCGGTTCCCCTAGCTAGGGAATCGAGTGGCTGATAACCCTGAAAAGGATTCCGAACTGACAACGGGGAACTCACGTTCCCGATTCAACGCTTTGAGTCCAAAAGGCTGGCGAGTTTATTTTCTCTCTCCAACCCATGAACACCCAGCGGTCCCTCAAACGGCTAAAAGCCTTCATGAACTGGCGAGACTTTTATATTTCCATCGGACAATAGTTTTACCCCTAGACAAACGATAGAGCTACTTCATATTGTTGATTATTACTATACCCGTGCTTTAGATTGAGTATTGACGACGTATATTATCTGAATGTTTGTATTAACCTTACTTTTGTGCCCCTTTATAAATAAAAACATTTAAAAATAGTACCATCAGACTTCAGCGGACCTCTCTATCTTTGCTGGTAAGTGACCCAGTTATGGGGTTCATAACAACGTGGGGGCTCGTCTTGAGATTTGATACCAAATTGGGAGGTCAGTGAATTGGGTTTGTAAGTCAAAAAATTTGGATCTGGTACGCGGGTAGCCAGACGGGAGACCAGCAAAGATGGACGTGGATGAATTTATGGAAAACCCGACTCTAGGGGCGCTAGAGGCGGCTACAAAATTAGACTTGGTAAATCTGGCGAAGGGGTTAAGCCTCACAGAGGTGAGGTCATCAATGAAAAAGCGGGAAGTGCGAAGGGTCATAACTCAGTATTACATTGGGAAGAAGGTGTTTGCAGCTGAGGATTTGGAAAATATCCCTGAAAAGGTACTAGCGAGTGGGACGGATCAGTTAGAGTTGGAGAAATTAAGGTTGGAACATGAATTTAAGTAAAGCAGCTGGAAGCAGCTGAGAAGGAGAAAGAAAGGGCTGGGAGAGAGAAAGAAAGGGAGCAGGCGTTCCAACTAAAGGAATTAAATGTGAAACGGGATCATGAGCTCCAGCTAAAGGAGCTGGAAGCAGCTGAAAAAGAGAAAGAAAGAGTTGAGAAGGAGAAGGAAAGAGCTGAGAAGGAGAGGGAGTATGAGGAGGCAGAAAAACAGAGGAAACATGACTTGGAGATGGAGAAGTTAAGGAAAGAGCGAAGAGATCAAGGGTTAGACCGAGAGGAGAGGTTTAATGTTAGTTGGGAGTTAAGGGTAGTACCTCCATTGGAAGAGTCGGATGTTGATAGTTATTTCTTACTTTTTGAAAAGGTGGCAGTAAATCAGAAGTGGCCCAAAGAGCAGTGGGTGGCGTTGTTACAAAGTGTGTTAAAAGGGAAGGCACAGCGAGCATATGCGGCGTTGTCCATGGAGGAGGGAGAAGCGGAGAATTATGCCAAAGTAAAGGAGGCCATTCTCCGGAGTTATGAGCTAGTACCTGAAGCTTATAGACAAAGGTTCAGAAATTTACGGAAAGGGTGAAATCAAACGTATACCGAGCTAGCCCATGAGAAGGGTGTGCTCTTGGACCGTTGGTGCACCGCAGAACAGGTGGACGGGGATTATGGGCGTATCAGGGAGTTATTTTTGATTGAGGAATTAAAAGGGTGTGTTCCGGAGGAGATCGGGATGTATTTGAATGAGAAGCCGAATAAGTCCATCTCAGAAATTGCTAGGTTCGCAGATGAATATGCCCTAACCCACAAGACAAAGTTTCCCTCGAATAAAAGTACCCCGAGAGACCGTGGGAACGACCGAGAATGTCCGCCGGCTGAGGCAGAGGTCCCGCGGGGAGCTAGTGGTAAGGTTGAGGGGGAAAGGCCAGGCGGCCTGAGATTTCCGGGCTTGACCTGTTTTAATTGTGGGAAGGGAGGACATATTGCATCTAGGTGCTTTGCTCCGAGAAAGGAGCCAGAAAAAGGGAAAGCAGCGGTCCCTATCGGGTGTGCAGTGGTAATCAGAAAATCGGCAAGAGGGTCCCGGGTAAGCAGAGAGCGCGAGGGGTCTGAGATTTATCTGTCACACGGAACCGTGTCTGTGAGGGAGGGGGACCCACCAATTCCCGTACGGATTTGGAGAGACATGGGGGTGGAGCTATCATTAATTAGCCGTAACGTATTACAATTCGGACCTCAGACGGGCGAGGTAGCCCTGAGAGGAATAGGAAAATGGACAGAAATGGTGTCCTTACATAGGGCCATTTTGGATTGTGAGCTGGTGTATGGATCAGTTGAAATAGGGGTGCCATCAGAATTCCCGAGAACTGACGTGGACGTCCTCCTTGGGAACGATTTAGCCGGGGGTAGGATTTGGTCAGCCATGACTATGACCCGCCGACCGGTGCGTGTTGAGGCCCCGCCCATAGCGTCCCCGAGCTATACCGCATGCGCGGTCACTGGCAGCCTGTCGAGATCGGCAGCTGAGAACGGGAGCAGTTTAAAATTGGCCAGTTTTAATTTGGCCGAGACATCTTTACCAACCCTGTGCCACGAGGGTTTAGAGGGTGGTAAAACGAGGAATAGTAACGTGAAAGGGGGTAAGGGAGAGGAGACAGAGCCTCCCTTAGCGAAGAGAAAGGTCCTAGAGGTAGGAAATAAAGATGAGAAACGGAAAAAGCTGTTAAAAGGTCCAGAGTTGGACATGGATGATCTGTTGGGGGTGGCAGCCCTGTTTGAAGAAGTTGAGAGTTATCAAGGTGTTCCCGATAATGAGATGAAGGCAGTCCTAGATGAAAAGGATGCCACTACCTTGGAGAGGTCTGCTGGGTTGGCAGATGACGTTGTTTCAGCCCGCGGGGTTGAGTTTACTCCGGAAGGGAGTTGCCCAGAGAGTAGCTGGGAGGAGCAAGGGAATTTGGAATTTGAAAATGGTATGGGTATTGAAAGCCTGGAAGAGGTCAATGTCCCGTTTGAGAGTGTCCAGGATGGGGATGCACGTGGTTCCGAACCTAGTCACGGAGCTCAGAAAAGTTCTGAGGTATCTGATTCAGCTGAACGAGACGGCCGTCCTTTTGGGTCAGATAGACTGGGTTCAGTGAAGACAGGGTTAACCCTGGTAATTGGGGGAAGGGAGGGTTCCCAGGTGTTTGTACACGAAGGGGTGGTGAACCTTAAAGTGGAACTCGACCATGGGGGGATAAACATTATTATTGAAGGGAACGGAAAGTTTGTAGTTCCCAAATCGAATGAAAAAATTTTAAACTCGGCAGGTCGCTTACAGAGTAAGTCGAGAGCTGCCGGGGCCCCTCAAGCTATTGTTATTCAAGGATGTGGAGTGAACAGGCAGCACTTGACAGGCTGTCTGGAAAAAGCGGGATTGCTTGCAGATCTTAAATTGGAAACTAATAGCATGACGGGTCCTGAAGAGAAAAATAGCAACTTGCTTAAAACTAAAGAATTGGGTAGGAATGAATTAGGTCTGGGATCCGGTGTTGATATGATAACTCCTATGAATAAGGCAGACGGGAGTTTACCCCGCCAAACTACTCGGGTTCCTCCCGTAGAAACTCACCGAAAAAAAGGTGATGGTTAATGGGGGCGCTATTTTAAATAGGAAAACTGGCTGTACGGGATTTTGACAAAGCATGTGAATAACAAAGACAACCCCCTTGGAACCTGCCTGTTAAGTTGAAATCTGATGCTACCAGCCTTTAGTCAGGTACAAGAGAAAAAAAATATTAAAGGAGGTGCCACTGTACTCGTTACCTGTTTAGATGCTGAATTAAATGTATGACTGTATAGCTCTGTAGTGAAACGGAAAGCTTGTGTATTGTGTTAGATTCTAAAATCCTGTAAGACTCTGTACTACTTCGTTTCACCGCTGGAGAAAACGCTTTGAAGAAAGGGGGTGTTATGAATGTACCACAGCTCTGAGGGGCTGAAGGGTGCGGGACCAGCCCCCTCCTTCCGGAGAATCGCAAGATCACTATTAATTCGGGTCTTGGACCCAGGAAATGAGAGACAATGCAACGGATTTGACCATTGTTCTTAGAGGCACCTGTGTGAATTGCAACTCTATAGTACGTGCCAGCTATCAGGGACATGGACACCCTCGGGCAATGTGGGGTGGGGATTGTATCACCCTACCTTGATTGACATTTTCAAATCTGCCAGTCATGATAAAAGGGAGACTGCAGGAGGCGGTACTCCAGCGACGCACCAGATGGAGACACCATCGCTCATCGCTCCCATAAGGACGGGAAGCTGTTCGGGAGCCACGTGTGATTTGGTTCCCCTAGCTAGGGAATCGAGTGGCTGATAACCCCAAAAAGGATTCTGAACTGACAACGGGGAACTCACGTTCCCGATTCAACGCTTTGAGTCCAAAAGGCTGGCAAGTTTATTTTCTCTCTCCAACCCGTGAACACCCAGCGGTCCCTCAAACGGCTAAAAGCCTTCATGAACTGGCGAGACTTTTATATTTCCATCGGACAATAGTTTTACCCCTAGACAAATGATAGAGCTACTTCGTATTGTTGATTATTACTATACCCGTGCTTTAGATTGAGTATTGACGACGTATATTATCTGAATGTTTGTATTAACCTTACTTTTGTGCCCCTTTATAAATAAAAACGTTTAAAAATAGTACCATCAGACTTCAGCGGACCTCTCTATCTTTGCTGGTAAGTGACCCAGTTATGGGGTTCATAACATACTTTTATTCACTTGTTTAGAAAATTTAGAATTTAATATTAGTAAGTTTTCTTTGAGTTAATACTTTCTAAGTTCATATGTTTTGAACTGTCATATTTCTGTCTAATTTTTTATAGTATAGTTTTCAATGAGGTTTTCTTAATACATTTAATTTTGCTCTGTTTTTTGTTACGTCTTCTTTGAATGCAGTTTAACCTTAAAACTTTTTTGTGGAGCTCAGCCAGTAGTTTGTTTTGGGAAGGAAATGGTAGGTTTAGCTGTCGACTGTTCTTTAGTTGACTTTCTCTCTTTGGGCAGGGGGTGGAGGGTGGTTTTCATTTTTTTCTATCAGCTGTTTGGCTCTCCTAGCTTCATTTGTTGCTTGGTTACTTTATCTTAAAGCTCATTGTTTGGATTTAATATATATTCCTGTGGTTTGTATTCTAACCTTTCTTTTAAGTAATATTTAAAATGGATCATGCAATTAATTTACTTGGTTTTAATGTGAAAGGATTAAACCATCCTGTGAAATGTAATAAGATATTTAATTATATTAAGAAATTGAATGTCTTAATCATTTTTTTTACAAGAAACACATGTTCATAAATGTAATAACTTAAGTTTATTCAGCCATTGGAAAGGTGTATCTTTCCATTCCTCCTTTCAGGCTAAGGCAAAAGGAGTTTCAATTCTTATAGGCAAATCAGTTTTGTTCATTCAACATAATGTAGTGTCTGATGGGCGTTTTGTTATATTGTCAGGGAAATTAGATAATAAATTAACGGTTTTTGCTAATTTGTATACCCCAAATATAGATGATGCAGGCTTTTTTTGAACTTTTTTTCGCTTTTACCAGACTTAAGTTTAAATTCTTTAGTTTTAGGAGGAGACTTCAACTACTGTCTAGATCCTGTTTTAGATCATTCTTCTTCTAAATTATTGACTTGTAGTAGATCTGCCTCCTTTATCCAGTCTTTTCTAATGAAATGTGATATTATTGATATTTGCTGTTTCTGCATCCAACAGATAAAGAGTACTCATTTTTTTCTCATGTTCATCATTCGTATTCCAGGATTGATTTTTTTTTGTTGATAGCCAATTGACTCCATTGGTTCAATCCTGTGAATATAAAGAAATTGCTGTTTCAGATCATGCTTCTGTGTTTTTATCTTTAAATCTTCCGGGTGTCTCTCAAATAAACAGATGCTGGTGTTTTAATCCAACTTTGTTATATGATAAAGATCTTTAAAAAATTTTGGAGAGACAAATTATTCTTTTTTTTTGAAGAGAATACGCTAGAAGAGTCTTCTAGTCTTGTTTTATGGGATGCTTTTAAGGCTTACTTTAGATGTCAAATTATTTCCTTTACCGCAAGTGTTAAGAAAAAAGCTAATAAGGAGAGAATTGAATTAGCCAATCAGTTGAAAAAATTAGACCAAAAATATGCTTTGGCTTCAGATCCTGTTTTATATAAAAGACATGTTGAAATTAAAACTAAATATGATCTGCTTTTAACTTATCCAATTGAAATGCAACTTTTAAAAGATAAAAGTCAGTTTTATGTTCATGGAGAAAAAAACAGGTAAACTATTAGCTAACCAATTAAAGACCTTTATAGTTAAATGTCAAATTAAAGAAATTTGTAAAGCTAATGGCAATAAAATATCTGATCATTTTGAAATAAACAATGCTTTTAGAGAATTTTACCTTAAACTTTATAGTTCTGATCCTCCTAAAGATAATACTCTAATGAATATTATTTTAGATTGATTAAATATTCCTACACTTTCTGATGATATTCGAAAATTGTTGGATCAACTTATTTCTTATGAGGAAATTGCCGATGTTGTTCACTCTGCTCTCCGGGAAGGCTACGGGTCCTGATGGATTTTCTGGAGAGTTTTATAAGGCTTTTTCCCCCTTACTTATACCTCATTTATATTCAGTCCTTTCCAACTCTTTTAAAATAGGTAAGTTGCCACAATCTTTTTATGAAGCCTTTATTTCGCATATTCTTAAAAAGAATAAGGACCCAATTGAATGCTCTTCTTATAGACCTATTTCCTTACTTGACATTGATACTAAAACTTTATCTAAACTTTTGGCTGATAGGATTGAAAATATTTTCCCACCTATTATCTCTGCTGATCAGACTGGATTTATCAAAAATCGATACTCCCACTTTAATATTCGTCATTTACTGAATGTTATTTATTCTCCTTCTAAAGAGATTTCAGAATGTGCGATATCCTCATGCTGAGAAAGCCTTTGATTGGGTTGAATGGAATTATCTATTTAAAACTTTAGAAAAAATTAACTTTGGGCCCGATTTTATTCAATAGATTAAATTACATTATTTATCTCCCTCCATTCAGGTTCTTACTAACTCTCAGTACTCTAAACCATTTAAACTTCATCATGGAATGAGACAAGGTTGTCCTTTGAGTCCTTTGCTTTTTGATGTAGTTTTAGAACCTTTAGCTATTGCTTTCCAGGAATCTAATGATATCACTGGTATTTTAAGGAGGGGTATTACCCACAAAGTTTCACTTTATGCTGATGACCTTTTGCTCTACATTTCTAATGTGGAGTCTTCTTTACCTTCTTTACTTTCTAGCTTTAGTCAGTTTTCAGGATATAAACTTACCTTTCATTAGAGTGAACTTTTACTTTTGAATAATTTGGTATTAATTAATACTAACTTTCCTTTTAAAATTGTAAGAAATTATTTTACTTATTTGGGTGTAACAATCACTAGGAATTATAAATTCCATTTTTAAAGGAGTTTTTTTTATGCTTCTGAATTATGTTAAGAAGGTACTATCAAGTTGGTCACCCCTCTCTTTATTGTTGATTGGCTGAATCAATTCTATTAAAATGAATATTTTGCCTAAATTTTTATATTTATTTCAGGCCATACCTGTTTTTTATGCTTCTGAATTATGTTAAGAAGGTACTATCAAGTTGGTCACCCCTCTCTTTATTGTTGATTGGCTGAATCAATTCTATTAAAATGAATATTTTGCCTAAATTTTTATATTTATTTCAGGCCATACCTGTTTTTATTCCTAAACCCTTTTTTGATTCTTTGGATTCTATTATATCTTCTTATATATGGAATAATAAAATTTCACAATTAAATAAAGCCCTTCTTCAAAAGCTAAAAAGAATGGAGGTTTAACCTTACTCAATTTTAGGTTTTATCACTGGGCAGTCAATATATGGAGTCTTGCGTTTCGGTTACATTATATTAATCGAGAGGACTCTCTGGTCTGGGTTTCTTTAGAAGCTAACTCTTTTAATAAATTTTCTATCATTTCTTTTCTCGGATCCTCAATTCCTTTATCTTTAAGTAATTTAACTGATAATTTTGTAGTTAAACACACTTTGAGGATTTAGGAAATATTTTGGTTTATTGAGTTTTTCACTTTCATTTTCATTTTTAGAATCTTTTTATTGGTACAATCTTCTATAGCTATAAAATGATACAAAACTTCAACAGATTAATATGTATAGAATTTATAAAGCTGAAAAAAAGCTGATCGTAAAATATAAAAATGGGAAAAAAATTATATACGTATAGGAAAAAGAAGGAAAAAAAGAACCCCATCTAACTAGGAAAAAAAACTAACTATAAAAAAAAAAGAAAAAACCATTAGGAATCAACCCCCCCCCCCCCCCCGGAGCAATACGTTTGACCATCATCTAAATATTAAAAAAGAGTAATCAACCACCATTTCATATTTATATAAAAAATAAAATTGGAAGGAAACCATATAACTTAATTCAAATTAAATGATAATATTTGGCAAAAGAACACCATCTTCTCTCAAAATCAAATCGAGGAACAAAAGTTGTACTAATTTTTTCCAAACTAAGACATAACATTACTTGAGAAAACCATTCAATTAATGTAGTGGAAGAAATATCTTTCCATTTTAATAAAATAGCCCTCCTTGCCAATAGTGTAACAAATGCAATTACATGTTGATCTGAAGATGATATACCCTGAATATGATGCAGAATTATTCCAAATAGAACAGTCAATCTACTAGGTTGTAAATTAATTTTCAGAGCTTTAGAAATTGTAGAAAATAAAGATTTCCAAAATGATTTTAATGAAGAACATGACCAGAACATATGTGACAAAGTAGTTACTTCAGTTTTACATCTATCGCAGTAGTTGTCTATACTAGGAAATATTTTAGATAGTCTCTCCTTTGTTAAATAATAACAGTGAACAATTTTAAATTGAATTAAACAATGATTGGCACATTCAGAAGAAAAATTTACGTTTTTCAAAACTCGAAGCCAATCTTCATTAACAAAGGTCATATTAAGTTCTCTCTCCCAATCTTGTTTAATCTTTAGTGATAGGTTCTCTTTTTGTAACAAAAATAAATTATAAATTCTGCTAATGGAACCTTTCACTAAGGGATTCAATTTCAAAATGGTATCCAACAAATCAGATTCTTGTAAATATGGAGACTTGGTAAATATTGTTGTAAAAAATGTCTAACCTGAAAATATTGCAAAAAATGTGTATGAGCGAGAGAAAATTTATTAATTAACTCTTCAAAAGCCATCAATCGACCATCACAAAATAAATCTGTAAAAGAATGGCTTCCTTTATTTTTCCGTAGAAGAAAAATGGGGTCAGTTGTTGAAGGCTTAAATGAAAAGTTTCAATATAAAAAACTAGAGAACTTGTTTAAAATTTTAAAAAATTACGGAACTAAACCCAAATCCATAGGGATTGTTTAATAACCAGACAGAGATTTAAATTTGGAATTTTATAGAGCTGTAAAGGTAATGGAGCTCCTAAAACTGAAGTTAAATGAAATTGTTTAATAGCTTTTAATTCCAAATCAACCCATAATGGTTTTTGGTTCTTATCAAGCCAATATAACCAAAAACATAATTGTCTAATATTCACACCTCAATAATACAGTCTTAAATTAGGAAGTGCAAGTCCACCATCTTTTTTAGATTTTTCTAAGTGATAATTAATAATTCTTGGTCTGTTATTGTTCCAAATAAAGGAAGAAATAAGAAAGTCAATTTGATCGAAAAAATTTTTAGTTAAAAAGATAGGTATATTTTGGAAAATATATAAGAATCTAGGTAAAATCATCATTTTCACAGCATGAATATGACCTATTAAAGAAAAAGTAAGTGCATCCATCTATAAAATAGTTGTTTCATGGAGTCCATTAAAGGAACTATATTCATTTTATAGAGATCTTTATATTTTTTAGTGATTATGATACCTAAATATCTAAATGTATTAACAATTCTAAAAGGAATATCATTATATATACTAACAGAGACATTTAATGGAAACAATTCACTTTTATTCAAGTTAAGTTTATATCCTGAAAATTCACCAAAATTCACCAAAATCTTTGTGTTTCCCAAAGATTAGGAATTGATTCCTCAAGATTTGAAATAAAAACCAAAAGATCATTTGCATAAAGAGAAATCTTATGTGTGGTTCCATTCATAGAGATACCATGAATATTTTTAGCTTCACGTAGTGTTATAGCTAAAAGCTCCAATACAAGATTAAATAATAAAGGACTTAATGGACATCCCTGTCTAGTGCCACAAGAAAGTGAGAAGAAAGAAGACCTGCAGTTATTAGTAATGACCATGGCAAAAGGATTCTTATAAATCATTTGAATCTATCTATTGAAATTATTACCAAAACCAAATTTTTCTAATACTTTAAACAAATATGGCCACTCAACTCTATCAAACGCCTTTTCTACATCGAGAGAGATAACGCATTGAGGTTGCTTAGATAATGATGAATATATAATGTTCATCAATCTCCGAATGTTAGAGAAAGAATAAGGGCCTTTAATAAAGCCCGTTTGATCCATAGAAATGATTTTGGTTAAATTATTTTCCAAGCGATTAGCCATTATTTTAGAGAGAATTTTTGCATCCACATTTAGTAGCGAAATAGGTCTATATGATGAACATTCAACAGGATCTTTATCTTTTTTAAGAATTAAGGAAATAGATGCTTCATAAAAAGAAGAAGGTAAATTACCCTTCTCAAAGGATTCATGAAATATTTCCAAAAGATATGGAGAAAGTAATCTTTCAAATTTTTGTAAAATCCCACTGAATAACCATCAAGTCCGAGAGCTTTACCTGATTGCATTGATAAAATAGCTTTCTGAATTTCATGCTCGGTAATTGGAGCATCAAGCACCTGTTGATCTTCAACAGAAATTTGTGGAAATTTAATCTTATGTAAAAAAGCCTTTATTTTGGAGGAATCTGCAGGAAATTGAGATCTATAAAGATCAGAGTAAAAATCTTGAAAAGTATTATTAATGTCCTCATGATTACTTTGCTATATTGCCATTATTTTTACGAATCTTTAAGATTTGTCTTTTAGCTCTAGCTGCTCTTAATTGAGAAGCTAAGAGCTTATTATTTTTATCCCCAAAAATATAAAATTGACTTTTCAATTAAACAAATATCCTTCAATAGGATATGTTAGTATTAAATTATACTGTGATTGTAATTCTACTCTTCTTTTAAATGAAACAACATTTGGAGAGATTGCATTTATATTATCTAATTCCATTCTTGTTTGTTTCTTCAGTTTAGCTATATACGAAATAATTTGACCGCACTGATAAGCTTTTAATGTATCCCAAATTACTAACTTAGAGACGTTTCCTATATTATTAAAGAGAAAAATACTCATTTATCTGAGCTTCAATAAACTCAACAAATTCTGAACTTTGTAATAAATGTTCTGGAAAATGCCAAAATGGTCTGGTAAAAACAACATCTTTCAGTTCAACTATTAAGCTTAAAGGAGCATGATCAGAGAAAGCGATTGCATCATACTCACATTTCTGAACATTGAATAAAAGTCGAGGGTCAACTATAAAATAGTTGATTCTCGAATATTTATTATGAACATGTGAGAAAGAAGAGTATTCTCTATCACTAGGGTGCATATGCTTCCAGATCTCAATTAAACTGTAATCAATTAAAAAGGAATTAATAAGTGATGCAGAACGATTAGGGAGTTGATACCTGGATGATGACTTATCCATTAAAGGATTTAGACAAATATTAAAATCACCACCCATTAATAACATATATTAATTTAAATCAGGTAATAGAGCAAAAACAACTTTAAAAAATGAGGGATCATCAACATTTGGTCCATAAATATTAACCAAAACCATTTTCCTATTACAAATTATTCCTTTAACAATCAAAAATCTACCATTAATATCAGCTATAATATCCTCCTGATTAAAAGGAATATTGGACAATAAAAATAGAGACATCTCTAGTTTTAATCTGGGAGTTTGCATGAAACTGAGGGTCCTTCCAAAATCTAAAAAATCGATTTTTATCACATAACCTGATATGCATCTCTTGAGCAAAGATTATACCAGGCTGGAATTGGTGAATAACTTTAAATGTTTTCTTACGCTTAATAGGATGATTCCAACCACAAACATTCCAAGTTAAAACATTTAACTGTTTAGATATTATCATGGAACTTTGTATCTAAAAAGAGTAGTTAGACGCATGTCAGGATAGGGTAGTTGAAAATGGCGGAGATGAACAACATTAAAAATAATTGGCGTATGCTCCGGGATTCCATAATGGGGGAAAAAAAGAAAAAAAAATCCCACCCAAACTACAAAGCCCAGAAACAAGTTGATATCAATTGACACAAGCCCCAAGAAAAGCATAGATGCAAATGCTAACTCCGCCTACCTAAGTAAAAAAAAGAAAGAAAAAAAATGTCTCCCTCTACCGAACATAAAACTCATTATAGTCAACATATGTCTCAATATAATTAACTTGGAAGGAAAGTGTTTTTCTTGTAAAACAAAACAAACTTCAATTGAAAGTAACCTTCATAACATTAGATAAGGGAAGAAAAACACATCCAAAACAATTCTTGAAATATTTGCACAGAAGAAAAACAATCATCATCTTTAAATTGTCTGGTCTATCGTTAAAACAGGAAGAAATCCAAATAATTACTTAAAAAAATCTTTACAAAAGCAAACAAAAAAACCCAATTAATTCACTTAAATGCTGCAGAAAAAAAATTCTAAATGGATCAAACTTATTACAATCTATCAGCTGTTCTTCCTCTATGTCTTCTGAAATTGAAGCCATCCAAACCAGTCTTTTTCAGAGATAAAAATGTATTTTAAGGTAAAGACTTCTGTAACCATCAGATCTTCCAATCTCATCACTCTTTACACCGCGAGACAATCAAGCCATTATAAATCATTCAAGCTTCAAGTTTCAGACTCGTCATCGAATGCGTCAGATAAAGAATTAATAAAACTCAATGCTTCGACTGGATCATCAAAAATATGAAAGCCAGACTTTTTGACAAAAAGCCTTAATTTTGCTGGATACTGAAGCAGAGGAAAGAGCTTTTTTTCATGTGCTGATTTCACAACAGATGCAAATCCAGCACGTTTCTTAACAATTTCGTGTGGAAAATCTTCAAAAAAATGAATGTCTGAATTCTGATACTGAAAAAGTCTTTTTTTTTCGCAAGCGTAATAATATGGTCTTTGTCTCTGAAACGGAGAAAACGCCCAACAATATGTCTGTTTTTACCTTGATCCAAAAAAATTTAAGTGCCGATTCTGTGAGCCATTTCAATATCTGAAGGCTGTAAACAAACATCCTGAAATAAAGACTGAAAAATTTTTGCGAAATTATCCAGTGTGTCGGCTGATACTGATTTCTCTTTTAATCCAACAATTCGAATATTATTCCGACGTGATCGAGCTTCGAGATCAATGATCCGTTTTTGGGCTTTTTCCAAATGAGAAGAAAGGTCCGCAGCATTTCGACTAACTTCTTTAAGATCAAGGCTCAAAGAGTCAACTTTTCCTTCTAATTTCTTTTTTAGTTGAGTTATCTCAATGCTGATTTGAGATTCTAGTCTCTTTACCCAGGGGGGTTCCTCTGAGAATTCGTCAGCTTTCTTGGGCTTTCCATTGCCCGGGTCGGGATTTCCTTTGGCGCTTCTGAGAGTAGCCATAATTATAACTGTTATTCTACAGATCTGACTGAATAAAGTTGAAGTTTCATAGTTTAAGTCGGAAAAGGGAGAGATTAAAGACAGACAGGAAGCGACTGTGTCTTACATGTCCATAACCGGGCGGCGGAGTCATTTTTCACTTTCCAGTCCCATTTTTTCTAACTAGTTTTTTAAACCTTCAATGTCTGATGTAGTTTGTAAAGAGTGGAATAGATTGGGTATTAAATGTTTTCATGATTTATTTGTTGGGGATAGTCTCTCTTTATTTGAACAACTGTCAGTTAAGTATAGTCTACCGAGAACACACTTTTTTCGATATTTACAAATTAGAGGCTTTTTGCGTTCTCAAGTACATACATTTACTAAAAGTCCAGATAGAAGTTTACTTTATGTAATTTTTAATTTGAAACCCTTCTATAATGCACCTATATCTAATTATTATGGTATGTTGTTGGAAATGAGAAATATTCCTTTAGACAAAATTAAAAATCTTTGGGAACAAGATTTACAGATTTCAATTTCTGAGGACACTTGGAATGAAATTTTAAATTAGTTAATACCTCATCGTTATGTGCCCATCATTCCCCTCTACAATTTAAAGTGATTCATAGAGTCCATATGTCTAAAGATAAGCTGTGTTGTTTTTATTCTGATATATCTCCCTATTGTGATAGATGTAATAATGGAGAAGCTTCACTAATCCATATGTTTTGGACTTGTCTGAGTCTTGAAAAATATTGGAAGTAAGTATTTCAAACTTTTTTGGTGCTTTTTAAAATAAATTTTAAACCTAATCCTTTGAATGCCTTATTTGGTATTGTTGGAGGAAATTATATTATTTTGGAGACACATGATTGACATATTTTGGCCTTTATTTCCCTTATAGCCAGGAGGCCATTGTTGCTTAAGTGGAAGGATGCCACTCCGCCTACTTATAGGTTACATGATGTTATGTCTTGCTTAAATTTAGAGAAGATTTGCTGTTCAATTTCTGAACCTAGACAAGATTCTTTAACATTGTGGGGACCTTTTTTGAATTACTTTCAAAATCTTTGGTTTGCTATTAAGCACAGATATTGGCTAATAATTTGTATTACTATATGTTAAGGATATTTTCCTTTTTTTTAACCAAACAGCTTTTTTTTTCTGATAGTGGGTTTAGACTTATTGCATAATAAAATTATTTCTTTTCAATTTTGTTTAAATTTAATCTATATGAATATTGGGTAATTACACTTCATCTGTGATTTCAATATATTGTAATCGATATATTATATATCTTACTGTACCCTGTATTCTTTTATGTAAGAAATTAATAAAAATATTGAAAAAGAAAGAAAGAAGCAATATTCACAAGAATGGCATAACCTTTTTACAAGGAAGAACACAATTAGAACCAAAAAAAGGCCAATTTAATGCAGTTATCAAAGTGGTTTTGGTGTTGCTAAAATCTAGTGAGTAGCAGGTTGGTTCAAGAACCAAATGGTTGAAAGAGGTTGTTTTTCTTGAACCTGATGATGTGGGACTTAAGGCTTCAATAACTCCTGCCTGATGGTAGCTGTGAGAAGATGGCGTGGATCTTTCATAATGGGTGTTGTCTTGTGGACGCAGAAGTTCCTGTGATACTACCTTTGGTGGGGAGAGATGTATGGGCAGATTCAACTACTCAGCAGCTTTTTACATTTTTGTGTATTCAAATTGATTCAGGTCATGGTGCAGCCAGAGAGCATATTTTCAAATTTCAAAACAAATTTATTATCTAATTATGTAATATCACCATATACCATCTGGAGATTCATTTTCTTACAGACAGGCAGACATACTTTATTGATCCCGAGGGAAATCTTGCAGGCATTCATACAAAAGAGACCAATGGCGGGGTAGCTGCATGGCCTCAATTGTTGCGAGGAGCTGACTCTCATGCTGCACATTCCCTGTTATGGGGAGGAGGCACTGGAGGTGGTGTGGGAGAGATCAGATGTGCAGCAGACTGGCTGGAATCTGTACTGGATTAGTGTCTGGCCACTCCAGGTTTGGCTGTTCCAACAGTGCTTTTCTCCAGTGTTTGCTCCCTGGAAGACAAACTGGATTGTCTTCATCTACAGCTGGCTCAGCATGAGATGAGGAACTGCTGTGTGCTTGTTCTTGCAGAAACAAGTCTCCAGGACAACGTCCCTTGCCACTCAGAAACTTGTGCTAATAATATGTTGTGACTGTACATGCTATTGTATCTCTACGTACTGTTGTAACTATATGTGCTGTCTCCTGTTTGTGTCTGTATGTACTGTGTTTTGCACCTTGGGCCTGGAGGAACATTGTTTCATTTAGCTGTACACGTGCTTGAAAAACAGTACATTTGTAAAAGTCCATTAGTGTATTTGGTGATACACAGAGTTTATTCACCACATTGTATTGATTCTGTTTCATTTCTTTGTTTGACAGGAGACAAAACTCTGTCCCGTAGCCATCTACATGAGATCCTTCCAGTGATGGGAGCCACAGCAAAGTATACTGTCAAAGCCTAATTAATACCCGTACAATGTAATACAGTGATTCTATGGTGGAGAAGGCAAGCAGAACCATCCCTCTGTTTCAAGACCAGGTGAGTATGAGTGGTAGGATTCATGAGTAGCAACTTGGAACAGTGAGTGGATCCATTACCTTGTATCTTGGTCTCACTCGCGCATAATCCCAAACACAGTATAGATTTGTTTAACTCCACAATCTCCTGTCAATCCATAGCCATAGCCACAGCACTACACACTGTCCTCACTCACCTGGAGAAGAGGTTTGCATACATTAGAACGTTGTTTCTGGAATACAGTTCAGCATTTAACCACCACAATTCCCTCCAGATTTGACAGGAAGCTCAGAGACCTCGGCCTGCACCCCACCTCATGCAGCTGGACCATAGACCTCCTACTGGATCGCCGATAGGTGGTAAGGATGGGCTCTTCACCACTGCCCCTCAACTTAGGTGCTCCCCAGGGTTATGTTCTGAGTCCCTTTCTCTACTCCCCTTACACCCACAACTGTATTGCTACACACTCTGCTGCTCAAATTCACAGGTAGCAAGACTTTGATCGGCCTTATTTCTAGTGGTAATGAGACAGCACACAGAGGAGAGATTGACATCCTGGCACAGTGGTGCCAGGATAACAACCTCTGCCTCAAAGTTCAGAAACCAGAAGAGCTGATTGTGGATTACAGAAGAAACGGAGACAGGCTCGGTTGATCAACGTCAATGGTCTGCAGTTGAGAGGGTGAGTAGTTTTGAGTTCCTTGGTATACATATCACTGAAGATCTCATCTGGACTGTAAACACCAGTTTGTGGCAACAAAAAGTACAACAGTGTCTCTCCCACATCAGGTGACTGAAAAAGTCCAAGCAGGGGCCCCCAAATCCTCAAGACCTTCTACAGGGGCACCATTGATAATGGTTCAGACAGTCTAGTGGATCTGTGGATGTGAACTTCCCTCCACTGAGGACATTTACAGCAGCAGGTGCATAAAGAAGGCCTGGAAGATCGTTGGGGACACCAGTCACCCCAACCACAAAATGTTTCGGCTGCTTCTGTCTGCAAACGCTACTGCAGCATTAAAGCCAGGGCCAACAGGCTACAGGACAGCTTCTTTCTACAAGCCATTAGACTTTTAAATTCACATGTCTCTACATTGCAAGAGTCATAATGTAAAGATTTTTACTCCCTCACATAGTGGGATGGATGTAAAATTTTAATAAACTCAAAATTCTAGAATTCAACCTCCAACATATATTAATGCTATTTCATTAATAATTTCTAAATAGTGTATACATTGTTCAAAGATGATCATTATTTGTCACGTGTACATCAAAACATAAAGTGCAATGTATCATGTGCATTAATGACCACAGTCTAAATATGTGTTGGGGGCAGCCCGCAACTGTCCCCATGATTGTGGCACCAACATAGCATGCCCACAGCTTACAAACCTGAACCTGTATGTCTTTGGAATGTGGGAGGATGCTGGAGCACCCAGAGGAAACTTGTGGTCACGGGGAGAACGTACAAACTCCTTACACTCAGTGGCGGGAATTGAACTCCAATCACTGATTATTGGCACTGTAACGCGTTGCATGAATGGATATGCTACCGGGATTCTCCATAAACAACACAGAAGAGTTCAGTCTGTTTAATAGGTAAATTTTACATTAAAAAAATTATGGAATTGAAATGTCCAAATGCACCTGTTTTCAGTGTTACATGCTTTGCTGGTATTATTCAAGTCCTCCCATTTTCTTCAAGTAATTTATTGAAAGTAATATTCCAGCCATTATTTGCCACCAAACTAACTTCGCATTCCTTAATTCATATGAAGAATGAAATAAGTATCTAAGGTTAATAAGTACATTAACACTATAAATAGCTGCATTTTGGTTTTAAAACATGTTCCTACAACACTAAAATAAAATGTAAGAGTTTATAACTATTTTCCATAGTCCCAGTGAAGGGTCTGGGCCTGAAACAGCCAGTGTTTTCTCTTTTCCATTGATGCTGCCTGGCCTGCCGTGTTCCTCTAGAATTTTGTGTGTTTTAATTTGATTTCCAGCATCTGCAGATTTTCTCTTTTTCCATTGCTGTCCATTTAACGATTTCAATCAAATCAAACCTAGTTTCATTATCTCTCAATCCATACATAGATAGAGTCGAATAAGACAATGTTCCTCTGGAGCCAAGGTGCATAACATACATTCAAGATAGTGAAAAGTAAAAAAACATATCATTATGCAAAAAACATATGCATATTCCAGGACCCTGAGTGACTTGCAAATTGATGGCGTGGCTCCCAGCAATCCAGCCTGTGATTCCACCAGTCGAACACTTGAGGCCAGCCCCAACCAAGCATGTATGTTACGCTATGTCACCTCCATCATCTGCTCACCTGGAGTACAGCAGCAGGCAAGCCCGCAGCTTGAGGCCAAGTCCTCAAATCATTTGTTAATTTATTTCAGATTATATATTCAACAAATTATTTATTTTTCCACTAAATGCACCAGTATTTCTGTTTTATACATTGCTTGCAGTTCAGTAATGAGCACACAAGTCCAAAATTATTAAAATTTATTAATTTGATTCACAAAAGAGAGGATAGCAATTTATATATAGTTTTCAATTTGCATTAGACCTTATTTCCAAGTTGCTATTGTGCAATGAGACAAGCTTGAAATAATAGAGATCAAACAACTTAAATAGATATATAATTTGTAGTTATTTCAAAAATTAAAGGATTGATATTTGTATAATTTACATTTTATTAAATTCCAAAAATAATCTGTGGGCTTTCAAATTGTAGCACTTTAAACCTGAAATAATAAACTCTGATAAACTAGAAATATAAATTATAAAGTACCACTTTACACCTGAGAGAAGAGCACTGTCAATGCAATAACTACATTTTGGGGAGATGCTAATTAAATTTGTTTAAAGTAAATTAGGTGGCTATGGCTTCCATTTAACTCTTGTACATGTAGGTTAAAACTTAACTACTCTTCCTGTTTGGTCACCAAAGAAAAAGTACTCACATAATTACAAAAATGAATGGTGATGGTCAACACACAAATTAATTGAGCTAGTTGTTATTTTGTAGGTTAATTATTTGTAATCATTTAAACAATCCTGCACCGTTTTTCAATTATTTATTGAACATGTGATTCTAGGCAGTACCTGCACTTAACCTGACTACCCGATTAATATAATGAGCATTTCCTAATTCATATAGAGAATGAATTAAATACCTGAGGTTAATAAATATATTAACATTAGATATTGCTGCATTATTTTGCATACTCTCTTAAATCAGCCTGTTATTTTTAAATCTTCATTTCTTTTGACACAGGATTTTATCTGTTAAATTATTTATGATGACACATACTGATTTACAAGAATATCTATTTGAATAATGTTTCATTCTGATTGGTCTGGTGCAATTCACAAACTTTAATTGTAATTGAAACACATCTGTCAATTACATGCTGTCCATGCTGTCAGTGAGATGTCTCACTAATTCAGTTGTGTAATTCTGATATGACTACAAAGCTCATGTTATCAGAGAATCTCAGATAAAGAGATTGGTAAATAGATTTGCATTTTTTTCTTTATATGAAGTTGAATATTTTGTTAATAAAAATGTATATTCAGTAGCAACTAGTTGGGCAAGTGTTGAAAAACAACTGAAAGCACAGAAAAGCTAGGGAAATGATTTATGATGATACTTCAGTGAAATTCTTAACTTATGGCATCCCATAAAATGACCTTTTCAATGTAAAACATTTTGGGGCGATAACAATCACTGACTTCTGTCTGTCAAATCAGTAGTCCTGATACGGATACAGTAACTGAAAATGTATTGATTCACAGAGCTGATATATATTGTTGTACACAGAGTACACCACACACTACATAGTGATTATGCTTTACAAAGGAGTCTCTCTCCATTCTACAGTAGGTGTCACAAAACAATGTCCTATTATGAGAAAACCGAATTGGAAAAAAAGCCTTCACTGAAAAGCAAAATGTAAAATAATGCTGAAATAACTAAGCTGAATGTTCTCCCTTTAACTTCTGGTGAATACATTACTCAACTTTTCCACTCAAACCAAATGGCTAAAGCGAGTAACTCAAAAGATAATGTTTTGCTTATTAAAATGTTTTGTAAAATACATTCACCCATTACCGCAGAGCCACATGATTTGTCTCCAGCTCCTCACAATTACAAATCATGTTCAACGGCTGATCAATCTGTAATTCACCCTGTACTGACATCAACTCTCTCCAATACTACAAACTGACTTTACAAATGACAGTTGATTTCACCTTGCTTTACGCAATAGCAATTTACCATTGCTTTGCACTCAAGTCTATTAATTTACTGAAATTCAATGTACTGACAACAGAAAAAAATTCTATTGCTTTTCCAGACTTTTCAAGTTTGCCTCCATCCATTGAATGTTCAACTGAATTCTATCCAGTGCCTTTTGGATGAACTCTGATTGTGAACTTTTGTCTGTCAGTGAATCAAAGAATGTTTGGACCTGTAATTAAAAACAAACAAGGTTAGTTAAATTTATGTACCTTGCATGTTATTCCATATCTGTAGTCTCTAACTTCCAACATTTTACATAATTCTTTATTCATTATAATTGTATGTTTGTTACATGTTGCACCCTAGTCAACACACCACAGCAAATTCCTAATAGATGTAAATGTACAGTGAATTCCAGTTAATTGGGAGCATCGATCTCATAAATTTTGGCCCAATTAAGTACCTGCCCCAATTAGCTGAAGCTTCAGGTTAATAGTTAGAATTGTTTAAAAAAACAAACTACCATTTAACTGAGTAACAAATTACATATGTAAATGAAATACAGAACAAATTAGAACACTACCAATATTGCTACAGTACTACAAAACTATAACAATTTCTATTAGCTATCGACAAAGGAAGTTATCCAGTTTATATTACCGTGTTCTTCTGACTGACTGTAAATGAACAAAATCAGTGCAGTCACCTAGTGCAGATAATGGGTTGCCTTCATTGCCTTCCTGCATGAAGTAGTGTCATAATTCAACAATAAATTTCCTCTCAAAATTATAAAAAATTGCTGCTTTTTGAATCAGAATCTGTCAGCCAAAATGGATAACATAAGCACATGCATCTGATGCTATTTAAAAAAAACATTTGCTCTGGGCATGGTGAAGTGTGTAATAGCCACAGAAGGACATGTGACTGACACTAGCAGAAACTATTTTGCAAAGGTCTTCTGTCCCAATTAATCGGCATAGTGTCTCAAATAAATAAAGGAAATCAAAGTTCAAAGTAAATCTTATTATCAGAGTACCTGTACATACGTATCACCACATACAACCCTGAGATTCATTTTCCTGAGGGCATACTCAGCAAGTCAATAGAATAGTAACTGTAACAGGATCAATGAAAGATCAAGCAGAGTTGAGAAGACAAAAAACTGTGAAAATGCAAATATAAATAAATAATGAGAACATGAAATAACACGATGAAGAGTCCTTAAAATGAGATCATTGTTTAGGGAGCAACTCAATGGATGGGCAAGTGGCTGCACCTATCCCCTTTTGTTCAAGAGCCTGATGGTTGAGGAGTAATAACTGTTCTAGAAACTTGGTGGTGTGAATCCTGAAGCTTTTGTACCTTTAACCTGATGATAACACTGAGAAAAGAGCACAGCCTGGGTAGTGAGGTTCTCTGATGATGGATACTACTTTCTTACGACTTTGTTTCATGTAGATTTGCTTCATGGCTTAGAGGGCTTTACCTGTGAGGTAATGAGCCAAATCCATTCCCTTTTGTAGGATATTTGGTTCAAAGACATTAGTGTTTCCATAGCAGGCCATGATGCAGTCAGTCAATAAACAGAAATCTACAGCACATTACAGGCTCTTCAGCCCACAATGTTCTGCCACGTAGCCTACTCCAGAAACTGCCTAGAATTTCCCTAGCGCATAGCCCTCTATTTTTTTAAGCTCCATGTACCTATCTACAAGGCTCTTAAAAGACCCGATTGTATCCGCTTCCACCACCATCACTGGCAATGCATTCCATGCACCCACCACCCACACAGTTATTACTTTTCAAACATCAGGCTCCTAAACATCATGGATAACTTCACTCAACTCAACAATGAACTGATTCTAGTAAGAGTAATACTGGATTATGAGGAAGTTGTATTCCTGTAATTTGTTCCAGTAAAAGTCTTAAATTTGTCCAAAAAGGTTGAATTTTAGAACAAGACCATGTAGAATGTAAAAAAGTACCAGTTTCTTGGTTACATCGGAAACACTGATCAGATAAACTTGAATTTAATTAATTTATTTTTTGTGGTGTAATATATAACTGATGTAGAAAATTATATTGCACTAATCTTAACCGAACAGTTATTGTATTTGTCATACTATCAAGACTTAGTCTTGACCAATTTGTTTCTTCAATTTTAATATTCAAATCACTTTCCCATTTTTGTTTTGACTTATGGACTCCTTGTTTAATTGCCTGTTTTTGAATCAAATTATACATACAAGATATAAATTTTTTAATATTTCCAATATTACTCTTACTAGGTGATATTGAAGGGATAAAACCGAAACTCAAACTAAATAAATACCAGAAAGAATTCATAAAAATTGCACTGGCAGTAGCCAAAAAGGCTATTGCAGTTACTTGGAAATCGGATACATATTTAAGTATAGATTGTTGGAAGAAAGAAATTTATGGCTGTATTCCATTAGAAAAAATTACTTATAATTTAAGAGATATATATGAAACATTTCTGAAAATTTGGTGCCCTTATTTACAAAAGACAGGACTAAATATATAGGTGCTCTGAAGATGAAACAATTGGTTACTTGGGGTAAGAAATAAATATATATACTAAAGTTATTAAGAACTCCATGGAGCATGTGGAGATCTTCCAACAACCAGGCACTCTTTCTTTTTTTTCTCACTTTCTCTTTTTTTTATAGGGAAGTTAGGGGGGAGGGGTTAAGGGGAGGGGGGAAGGGATATATACATTTTTTTTCCATACTTTGTAATCACTTAAAAACGCAATAAAAAAAAGTTTTCAAAAAAACAATGAACTGATTCCACAACCTATGGATTCACTTTCAAGGACTCTACAATCAAGTTCTCAGTATTATTTATTTACTTATCTTTTTACTTGCAGGTTTGTTTGTTTTTTGCACATTGGTTGTTTGTCAGTCTTTGTGTGTAGGTTTTCCATTGACTCTATTGTACTTCACTGTTCTACTGTGAAAGCCTGCAAGGAAATGAATCTCAATATCGTACATGGGTGACATATACAGTGGCGTGCAAACATTTGGGCACCCCTGGTCAAAATTTTTGTTACTGTGAATAGTTAAGTGAGTAGAAGCTGAACTGATCCCCAAAAGTCAAAGTTAAAGATGAAACATTCTTTTCAATGTTTTAAGCAAGATTAGTGTATTATTTTTGTTTTGTAGAATTTTGGAGTGTAAAAAAAAGGAAAGGAGTACCATGCAAAAGTTTGGGCACCCCAAGAGATTTGAGCTCTCAGATAACTTTTACCAAGGTCTCAGACCTTAAATAGCTTGTTAGGTCTATGGCTTGTTCACAGTCATCGTTAGGAAAGGCCAGGTGATGCAAATTTCAAAGCTTTATAAATACCCTGACTCCTTAAACCTTGTCCCAACAATCAGCAGCCATGGGCTCCTCTAAGCAGCTGCCTAGCACTCTGAAAATTAAAATAAATGATGCCCGCAAAGCAGGAAAGTGTGGCGTATGGTTAAGGTGTTGGACTAGCGATCTGAAGGTCGTGAGTACAATCCCCAGCCGAGGTAGTGTTTTGCGTCCTTGAGCAAGGCACAAACACACACTGCTTCAGTGTACCCAGCTGAAAATGGACACCAGCAAAATGCTGGGGGTTAACCTTGCAATAGATTGGCGTCCTATCTGGAGGGGGGGGGCGGGGGAGTCTTGTACTCACAGTTGCTTCACAGCACGGAAACCGACATAAGCACCAGCCTGATGAGGCTATAAGGCTCGGGACAGACTTTAACAGGAGAAGGCTATAAGAAGATAGCAAAGCATTTTCAGGTAGCCGTTTCCTCAGTTTGTAATGTAATTAAGAAATGGCAGTTAACAGGAATGATGGTCAAGTTGAGGTCTGGAAGACCAAGAAAACTTTCTGAGAGAACTGCTCGTAGGATTGCTAGAAAGGCAAATCAAAACCCCCGTTGACTGCAAAAGACCTTCAGGAAGATTTAGCAGACTCTGGAGTGGTGGTGCACTGTTCTACTGTGCAGTGACACCTACACAAATATGACCTTCATGGAAGAGTCATCAGAAGAAAACCTTTCCTGCATCCTCATCACAAAATTCAACATCAGAAGTTTGCAAAGGAACATCTAAACAAGCCTGATGCATTTTGGAAACAAGTCCTGTGGACTGATGAAGTTAAAATAGAACTTTTTGGCCGCACTGAGCAAAGGTACGTTTGGAGAAAAAAGGGTGCAGAATTTCATGAAAAGAACACCTCTCCAATTATTAAGCATGGGGGTGGATCGGTCATGCTTTGGGCTTGTGTTGCAGCCAGTGGCACGGGGAACATTTCACTGGTAGAGGGAAGAATGAATTCAATTAAATACCAGCAAATTCTGGAAGCAAACATCACACCGTCTGTAAAGAAGCTGAAGGTGAAAAGAGGATGGCTTCTACAACAGGTTAATGATCCTAAATACACCTCAAAATCCATAATGGACTACCTCAAGAGGCACAAGCTGAAGGTTTTGCCATGGCCCTCACAATCCCCCGACCTAAACATCATCAAAAATCTGTGGATAGACCTCAAAAGAGCAGTGTATACAAGACGGCCCAAGAATCTCACAGAACTAGAAGACTTTTGCAAGGAAGAATGGGCAAAAATCCCCTAAACAAGAATTGAAAGACTCTTAGCTGGCTACCGAAAGTGTTTACAAGCTGTGATACTTGCCAAAGGGGGTGTTACTAAGTACTGACCATACAGGGGGTGCCCAAACTTTTGCTTCGGGCCCTTTTCCTTTTTTGTTATTTTGAAACTGTAAAAGATGGAAATAAAAAAGTAATCTTGCTTAAAATATTAAAGAAATGTGTTGTAGCGATGTGCTACACACAGCGCTGAAATAACGACACGCAGTCGGTAAGTCGTTTCGAGACTAGTTTATTCAAACTTCGCGGTGCTGGTATTTAAATCCCTAGCACCCGCCCTCTCCGGGCAGAAATGACGTCGGAGATGCATTACCAAAGTCTCCCCCCGCGCGCTGGCTATTTGTGAGCCGGTTCGCCTGCGCAGAAAGTGGGTCGCCACAGTGTCATCTTTAACTTTATGACTTTTGGAGATCAGTTCATCTTCTACTCACTTAACTATTCACAGTAAGAAAAATTTTGACCGGGCTGCCCAAACTTTTGTATGCCACTGTATATACTTTGATAATAAATTACTTTGAACTTTGACTGGAGGATTAAAAATGCTGTTCTGTTATTCAAAATAAGCAATATGGTTAAGCCAGGAAACTCCATGCCACTGTGTCTTGAATAACTAGGAAGTGTAAAAATATTGTAAGGGAAAGTACTTATCTCACAAACTTTCAAAGGTTCACATACAATGTACAACTCTAATGTTATTCTTCTCCAGATAGACACAAAATAAAGGAAAACAATGGAAGTCAGTTCAGAGTAAGAGCTAACCCACACACAAAAAAAGGGAAAACAGCAACACAATCATCAAACCCCCAAACACCCCTCCCTGCATGAAATGCAATTGGAAACTTGGCCCCAAATCCTCCTCCCCTGCACATAAAAACCTAACAGAATCACATAAAGAACATAGTCTGCCAAAACCCGTCCCCTGCACAAAATCTCAATAAGAATATTGACCCCCAAATCCCCTTCCCACCACCGGCACAAAAAAAAACTTAAAAGTGCAACAGGAACATCACCCCCCCAACCCTCCCTCCACTCGCACAAAAAATTTGAGAAATAATGGGCAAAAATGCAGAATATAAAAATCGTAAGACTGAAAAAGTCCACATAGTCCAAATCCATAAACACAGATCTTGGTAACATCATAGAAAGAATTATAGTTCAAGGGCACAGGCTTACCCTTTGGTTATAGGCTGTCTTCCGGCAACAGAGGGGATTAAAAAGCATGTAGCCAGTGCTGAACACTCGCTCGCCTTCTGCATTCACCTCAATGATTCATCTTCCTTTTTGCTTTAATCAGCGAATAATGGAAGTGGCAACAGAAGTTTGTCAAAATTTTTGATATCATGCCAAATCTTTGCAGACTCTTAAGAAAGTAGAAGCACTGTTGTGCTTTCTTTGCAATTGCATTTATGTGCTGGGTACAAGATAGGTCCTCTTAAATAGTAACACACAGGAATTTAAAGTTGTTAACTCTCTCCACCTCTGATGAGGACCTCTGGTTTCCTTCTGCTGAAGTCTACAATCAGTTCCTTCATCTTGCTAACATTGAATGAGAGGTTGTTGTTATGACACCACTCAGCAAAATTTTCAACCTTCCTTCTGTATGCTGATTCATCAGCTCCTTTGATATGGTCCACAACAATGGTGACATCAGCAAACTTGAACATGGTACTGGAGATGTGCTTAGCCGCACAGTCATAGCTGTAAAGGGAGTAGAACAGGGAGCTAGGCACACAGCCCTTTGGTGCGCTATGCAGGTCACCACAATCTTCTTGGGCACTGGTATAACCGAAGCCTGCTTCAAGTACGTGGATGCCACATACTGCTGAAGCAAGAGGTTAAAGATATCAGTGAACACACCAGCCTGATGTCAATACAAGTCTTTAGTACGTGGCCAGGTACAAATGCTTTCCTTGTATTTACTCTCCTGACTTGTCTGCATGCCAGCTTCAGATACGGAGGTCAAAATATTATTTGGAGAAGTGGGGGTTTGCAGTGGTTCCTCCATGTTCTGAAGGTCAAAGTGTGCCTAGAGAGCATTGAGCTGACCTGGAAACCAAGCCCTGCTGTCTCCCATGTCACTTGACTGAAATTCGTAGCAGGTGGTAGCATTCAAGCCTTGACACAGCTGTTGATCCTCAGTCATTGACTGTAGTTTGGTTCGGAATGTCCAATTCTCCTGTGAAATGGCTTTCCGGACATCACACCTGCACTCATGTAGCATTCTTGGCCTCCAAACTTGAATACCTCTGATCTGGCCCTCAGCAAATTCCAGATCTCATGGTTCATCCAGGGTTTCTGATAGGGCAGATGCTGAATGATATAGTGGGGCACACTCACCTGCTCCGTTTTAATAAAGTCCATTGCAATCCTGGTGTTTTCATTCAGATCTCTCGATATATCTAGATATCTCTGGAAATCTTGGCTATTTTCTCAATTACTTTTTGTTTTTAAAAGTTGTCCCAAATGAGCAGCTGCCCTAATTAACCAATGGCTCAATTAACTGGAAACCACTGTGAATGGCAAATAATCTTGATTCAAAAGATAAAAATGGGAAAAAGGAACAAAACCTGAATGGACTGAAGGTTGCAAAATCTCTTTATTTATTGATTAAGATACATTGAAGAATAGGCCCTTTGAGCCACACTACCTAGCAATTAATCCCAGCCTATTAATGGGACAATTTACAATGACCAATTAACCTACCAACCGGTATGCCTTTGGGCTGTGGGATGCAGTTAAGTTCTTAATAATACAGACCATACCTGATGATACTGTAAGTTCAAAGTCCAAAATACATTTGGTTCAGACACCCTGACCTTTTCAATCTGCCCTGGCACAAACATCGGGTTCAGTTGCTCAGTACACTCTGGGGCCTCGACCACAATGCCTTGATTTGGTCTGTACCCGAATACTCATGAATTGTCTGAGAATCCAAGGAGGCATTTGCTTGGGGCATTGAGTTAGAGATGGAGGAAAATGGGAGGAAAGAAATAAGGAGAGACTTTCGCATACCATTGTCACAATATCATCCTCAATCAAATGTTCAGATTGGTCATAAAGATTGTTTTGTTTAGTATGTATTCCCATTTGTTCCTGATCATCATTACAATTAACGCTTTGTCTATTCTATATGACACAAGAAGATATTTCTTTGCAACACAGTGCATGTTTGACATAAAATTCTAATTTAATATTTAAAATATTGGCTTGAAGGTAAGAAGTGGAAGGTGGTGATTGAAGGCTGTTTCTCAGAATGGAGACCAGTGACTAGTGATGTGCCATAGGGGTCAGTGTTGGGATCCTTGTAATTCGTTATTTATATACAGGATTTGGATGTGAATACACAGGGCTCAATCACTAATTTTGCAGACAACATGAAATTAGGAGTTGTTGATGGTGAAGAAGATCATCATGAATTATGCAGAGATCATGATCAGTAAGGGAAGTGGGCTGAGGAGTGGCAAATGGATTTCAAAACAAGCAAGTGTGAGGTGATGCATTTTAGAAAGTCAGACCACCGTAGACTTATACTATGAATGGGAGTGTAATGGAACAGAGGGATTCCAATTCACATTTATTTATCACATGTACATCGAAACATACAGTGAAATGTATTGTTTGTCTTAACAACCACAACACTCAAGGATGTACAGGAGGCTGCATTGTTAATTGAAATGGTTGTCCCAGGCAGACAGGGTGGTAAATAACGGTGTTAAGCACACTGGCATTCATCAGTGTACGTGTTGTCATGGGATGTGTTGCATTTGTACAATTCCTTGGTGAGGTCACAATTGGAGTACTGTGTACAGGTTTGATTACACCATTATAGGAAAGATGTGGTTAAACTGGAAAGAATGCAGAAAAGATTTACAAGGATGTTGCCAGGAGATTGACCAGGCTGGGTCTTTATTCTTTGGAATGTAAGAAAATGAACTTCTTAATATTATGAGAGGCATATGTAAGGTGGACAGTAGATATTTTCCACAGGACAGGGGAATCCAAAAATAGGGAGCTTATATTCAGGGAGAGAGGGGAAAGATTTAAAATGAACCTGAGGGTGGTGAATATCTGGAATGAGCTGTCAAAAGAAGTGGTTGAGGCACAAATAATAGTATCATATAAGAAACACTTGGATAAGTACATGGAGGGATAGAGACCAAGCACAGGAAACTGGGACCAGCTAGATAGACAATGTAGTTGGCAAAGTCTTGTTGGGTCTACATCCATGCCCTATTGCTATTTGACTAATATTTGTTCCTCAAGGCAAACCTCTAGTTCCAGTTTCATCCAACCTCAGTAGAAAAAGTCTGCTTGCATTTACCTTGTCTGTAACCCTCATAATTTAAATGCTTTTTGTTTAATCAGCACCTGTACTATAAACCTGATGGGACAATACAACTGATATTTAATGACCAATCTAATCAAGTGAACATTATTTAAAATCTTCTTTATATTGATACACTGCACATAATGCAGCAACCAACGCCAAGGCTTTATTTTTTCTTGGTCAAGCTGTATGGAGTTACGAAACCTACTCAAAAGCATTCCCAATAAATGTATTGTGTGTTTGAAAGATTAAAATTAATAAAGGTTTTCATAATCAGACATCACTAACCTCAAGCAGGTGGGTCTTTGTTGAGAATTTTGATGCTGTTTCAATGACAATGATATGAATATCAAACAATCCAAGATCAAACCTAGTAACAGAGTTTGAAAAATTATTTTCATGCAATGAACTTCATATTTTTCCACAAATGGAATAAATAATTTAAATTGAATTTTAATACCATAAATATATTTACAATACTGTGTAAAAGCCTTAGGCACAGATAAATCTCAGGTGCCCAAGACCTTTGCACAGGGCTTTAGAAATTTATGTTTTGCACCCGCAAAAAAAATCATCACATATGTGAGTGATGATAAACCTGATTCTGATACGGGTCTCTATTGTGGACTGAAAGCAGGAGGGGGGCAGGGAAAGGGAAATCATGATTGAGAAAAGGGGAAGGGAGATGGGAAGGAGCAGGAAGCACCAGAGAGACATTCTGTAATGATCAACAAAACAATTGTTTGGAATAAAATGACTTTACCTGATGAATCAGGGTTGGTTGTGTCTGCACCCTCCCCAACCCGCGTCCCTGGCACTCGTTTCTCTGCCACCTGTCCCATGGTCATCCGTGACACTCTAAGATCACCACTCACAACATCCTTTACTCCCACTAGGTTTACAAACTTGCTCTCCACTCCACATTGACAACTACAGTACTGTGTAAAAGTCTTAGGCACCCTAGCTATATCTATGTGCCCGAGACTTTGCACAGTGCTGTATATCAACACCTCTAACATTAAAAAAATTCTTAGGTACCAGAAGAATTACAATAAAAGTAAAGTACAAGGGTGTTAATAGTTAAAGGGAAAAGGCAGGAGGATGGGATTGAGAGGGATAATAAATTAGCCATGATGGAATGGCAGAGCAGATTTAAAGGGCCAAATGGCCTATTTCTGCTTCTATGTCTCATTATCTGAATTGACTGCTGAAAGAGGGACCAAAAGTTTAAATAGAAGGTTTTCTTTGTCAGAAGGGTCTTAGAAGACTGTCAGTGAAGAGATTGTTGGATAGGAAAGTCAGAAGAGAACAGTCAAAAGCAGAAGCAGCAGAAATAGCTTTGGTGATAATAGGGGAAGTTACAAAGAGACACTAAGCAAGTAGTTTAGTAACATAAGGCCTGGGAAAGCTTAAGAGGAATGGTGACTGCATCTGTGTACATACATCTCTGAGCACATGTGGAAAAGAATCATGGTTTACTGATTTCAATGTCAGGGAAAGGGTAGAGAGGAGGAGTTAAAAGTACAGTTGCTATCACTCACATGTCACACATCTGACAGACTGGAATTTGAAACTAATGACAACAAAGATGCTATCACAGCCCACTGTGATCAGACCTATGGCTTGAGCAGGTCAGCTTCCTCTGCTTTGGAGAGACCAGGCATAGATTGGGTAATCGCTGTACAGACCACACTGTATATAGTTGGCGTAATGCGATTACAGCACCAGTGACCCAGGTTCAATTCTGCCATTGTGTGTAAGGAGTTTGTACACTCTCCCCGTGACCGTGTGGGTTTCCTCAGGGTGCTCCGGTTTCCTCCTACATCCCCAAAATGTACGGAATAGTAGGTGAATAGGTCACATGGTTGTAATTGGTCAGCGCAGGCTCATTTGGCTGGAAGGGCCTGTTACTATTCTGTATCACTAAATAAATTAAATAAATACCTGCAGCCGGTCTGCAGGAGTGATCTAGTGCTTCCTGTTGTATGTCACTTAAATTCTCAATTCCATTCCCATTCTGACCACTGCCACAGTGAGACCCAATGTAAACAAGATGTTATGCCTGCAGCCCCCTCCTTTGTGAGAATCGCAAGAGCACTAGTGGGTTGGGTCAGTGGACCCAGGAAATGGGAGAGAGACGTGCCGAATGCCTCGTTCCCTGGCGATGCAAAATAACGCGACATTGGCCATTGTCTCTTGGAGACACATTTGTGGATTGGGAACTATGCTACGTGCAAGCCCTCGGGCAAAGTGGGCTGGTTGAGAGAGAGATTGCATCACCCCCAACCTGATTGATATCTACTACCCTGCGAGTCAAGATAAAAGAGGGGCTGTAGAGACGGCCCCTCAGACGCACCAGAAGAAACGCTAGCGATCCCGTAATAGCGGGAAACCATTTGAAGGAAGCCGCGTGCGTTCAGTTCCGTTGCCTGGGAGCTGGTGGCTGGTACCACGGAAAACGACTTTGAACTAACAACGGGGAACCAACTCCCCCGACTCAACAGATTGGCCTCATAAAAGACCCGGGCAAGTTTCTTTTCTCAAAAATCTCTCTCTCTCCAACAAGTGAAAACCCAGCGGTCCCCAAAGGCTGAAGCCTGCAGGAACTGAGTGACTTTTATATTTCCATCGGACAATACATTATCCCCTAGACAAACGATAGAGCTATTTCTTATTGATGATTAAGATTATACCCACGCTTTTAGATTGAGTATTGACAACGCATATTATCTGAATGTTTGTATTAATCTTATTTTTGTGCCCCTTTATAAATAAAGACTTTTAAAAATAGTACCATCAGACTTCAACGGACCTCTCTATCTTTGCTGGTAAGTGACCCAGTTACGGGGTACGTAACAAAGAAAACGACATTTTATCTTCCATTTCGACACAATGAAACCTTTTCAAATGAACAATAAATTTTCCAATTTCAGGTAAATTGCTCTCTCATCATTTCTCATTGTCTTGTGTATCCTTTCTTACCCAGATTCTTACAAACACCTCTCTAACAGTCAGTGCTCATGCTTCTTAAATCTGATCTGTCTTAACCTATATCCATTTTTATTTCCTTGCAAATCCTCCCTCCAGCTCTGCTTTGAAAACTGTAATCCCTCTACTCCTTCCAGTCTGGAGACAGGGACACTGGCCAGGAATGTGAACGAGCTTCTTTTTCCAGATATACTATAGTGGATGAGTTCTTCCAGCATTTATGCTTTATTTCAGATTCTAGCATTTGCAGGTTTGTTTCTTAAGCCTTAAATGAGTTATACAAGTCAACTAAAAGAGCCTCTTGAAGTCCAGAAAGACCATGGAAACTAACAGCGCTCTCTATTTTGGGGCTGTATTAAGTTTCCAAGTCCAAGCAATTGAATATTTAGTACCCACAGTATTTTTAAAATGAAGGAGACAAAGAGGCAACACTGTTAAGTTAGCTTAACTATGGTAGTAGGAATTCGTGCAGTATGTTTATATACAAATTATTCAATATCCATTTTGAACTAACTTCACTATTCAGTAAGAAATAATGATATATATCTGGAAACAAAAATGATGTCATGACATAGTGAAGAGAATGTGGTGCAGATTATGAAATAGTAAATGTGACATGTCAACGTGCAGAGAAAGCTTCATTACATTTGATTAGTAACTGGAAGGCACAGAATAGAAACGGCACGTTATAAGCTGGTAAATGTACCAATATTTATACTAAAATATGTACAAAAGTAATAGATGGATTGACAGAAATTTTACACACACACACACACACACACACACACACACACACACACACACACACACACACACACACACACACACACACACACACACACACACACACACACACACACACACACACACACACAATATGTATGGTACTGTTCAAAATGTCTTGGGCGGTCAAGCTATATGTATGCGCCGAAGACATAGTACTGTATTTGTCAAAGTGGAGCAGAGAGTCTGTAAACCTGATGGGAGCAAAGGATGCTGGGAATGGTGAGGGTGGACCACCATAAAAGGGGTGTTGGAGTGCCAGGGGCATGGGATAGCACAGGTGCAGACACTCCTGGCACAAAGATACCAGCAAGGTCATTTGATTTCAAAATAATAGGCTTATTGATCATTACAGAATATTTCTCTAGTGCTTCCCACTCTGTCCTCTCTCTCCCTTCCCCTTTGCCTAACCTTGATTGCCTCTCCTTGCTTCTTTCCCACTCTCAGTCCTTCCATCTACAGTACTGTATATATACACACACAATCAGAATTTATATTAACGATAAACAAAAAAATAACAGCATTAAGTACCTACTTCTTAATTAGCTCTTCCCAATTTTCCTTAACAAAATCCCAAGTTAAAAGACATCCGACCAGGCTGCTGCAGGAGTCAGCAAGGATATAGGGTAATTCCTGTATCCTTACGGTGTCGTGATTCAAGCTGCTGTACATCAGCCTAAGAAATTAAACAAGATAAAGCATTCAAAATCTGTAAAGAGAAACTTAGGGAGCATTCATCCAGAGATACACAGCATGTTAAAACCATTAAATAATTCAGAATTGCATGCGAGTACACTTCTCTGGGTTTAATTTGTTTGGTTAAAGATTTGATTAATGTTTAAACATCGTCATCATGTAGCATGCCGTTTGATGGAGGTGATCATGGTCTCATGACCATGATTGTTCTTGGCACTGTTCTTTTCTACTGAAGTATTTTGCCTTGCTTTTGTCTGGGCAGTGTCTTTACAAGACGGGTGACCCCAACCATTATCAATACTCTTCAGATTATCTGCCTGGCATCAGTGGTCGCATAACTAAGACTTGTGATATGCACTGGCTGCTCATACGACCATCCACTACCTCCTCTCATGGCTTCAGATGACCCTAAATGGGGGGAGCTAAACAGGTGCTACAACTTGCAGGGTAACCTGCAGGCTAGCGGAGGGAAGAAGCGCCTCACAGCTCCTTTGTTAGAGACATACCACCCTGCCACCCTGTTTAAATATGCAGCATACAATATTAACTTCTATTTATGCAGAAGCTCTTAACATTTTGCATAGTTTATTAATTTATTCAATAATACAGTGCAGAGCAGGCCCTTCTGGCTCTTTGAGCACACTGCCCCAGCAACCCCACAATCCAGATTAACCATAACCTAATCACGGGACAATTAAAATTACCAATTAACGTACCCACTATGTCTTTGGATTGTAAGAGGAAAGCTGAGGACCCCAAGAAAACTCAGGCATTCCACAGGGAGGACGAATAGAGACTCCTTACACAATGGGACCACAATTGAACTTCGAACTCTGAACTCTGGAGCTCCTTAAGCTGTAATTTAGTTTATTTATTTATTGAGATTCGGTGTAGAATCGGCCCTTCATGCCATAACATCCAGAAACACACCTATTTGAACCTCATCTAATCATGGGACAATTTACAATGACCCATTAACCTGTCAATCGGTACATCTTTGGAGTGTGGGAGGAAACTTGAGCACCCACAGGAACCCACGTGATCACTGGGGAAAACGGAAACTCCCTGCAGGCAGCCGCAGGATAGTGTCATGCTAATCGCTTCACTACGTTGGCACCCTTTTCTTTGGAGCAGCGGAGTTTGAAGGGACACCTGAGACGACTCTATAAGACTATGACAGGCTTAGACAGAGCAGACAGCTGGAATCCTTCCCCCAGAGTGGTGAGAGTTTGAAATGCACTACCAAGGGTGGTAGTGGGAGCAAATATGAGAGGCACATTCATTTACTTAACCAAGACCCTCTGAGATAAGCACACAAATGTGCGGAGAACAGAGCAAAACTGACACTGTGTGGGCAGAAGCAATTAACTTAGTCAAGCCTTTAGTCAGGTGTTTAATTAGTTTGCTGAACACATGGGTCACAGGGCCCATTTTGGTGCTATACTGTTATACATTTCATAAATGATCAGCATTTCTAATGGAACAGATTAGAAAAGGAGAAAATAAATGCACTGCTTCCTTCTTGATTGTGAACATAATACTAATTCAATAAACTATTACTCAGTTTGAAAGTCAACACCCTACAAACCAGAGCAGGTGCTCAGCATTGTTGGTTTTTGCCATTGCTCTAAGCATTTTCCTATGATCCACCCCTGATTGCAAATGATTATACATCCGGCGCATAAACGTCCAGCCCTCAACAGTACGGGCTCCAACACTGAAGATGGTCTCGGTTAGATCCGATGGTAACCTGCAAATAAAAGAAACTCAACTGAGTCAGATATTTTAGAAAGGGTGGAAAAGGGAGAAAGGAGAGAGGACTGGGAAAGAAAGGAAATTAAATAGACACATTTTAGAAAAAAAAGACAATACAGAAGTAAAATGAGGTCTAATTCTGGGATATTTTTTCTAGTAATTCAAAGAATGCACCTTAGCTTAAGCTTCAAAATAATGGAACCAAACTGGTACCTAAATAAAATATGTGAATTATACCATCTGAATAATCTCTCACTTCATATTTCATTATATTTCATTAAAATCTCATGAGGGGTTTGAGGAGATTTGGTATGTCATCAAAGACTCTTGTGAATTACTTCAGGTATCAGTTAAATGATTGCATCACCACCTGGTATGGAGGGTCCACTCCACAGGATCGGATAAAGCTGTAGAGGGTTGCAAACTGCTCCATCATCAGCACCAGGCTACCCACCAGCAAGGAGATTTTCTAATGGTGATGTCTCAAAAAGTTGGAATTGATCATTAAGGACCCTATTACCAGGGCATGCTCTTTTCTCATTTCTACTATCAGAGATGAGGTCCAGGAACATGAAGACACATACTCAATATTTTAGGATAAGTTTCTTCACCTCTGTTATCAGATTACTGAACAGACAAAGAACTCCTGAACTACCTCTGCCCTGGGTAATGGTGGAAGCAGATATAATAGTGGCACTTTAAGATGCAGGGAATGGAGGGATATAGATCATGTAGAGGCAACAGTTCAGTACAGACATGTGGACTGAAGAACCTGTTCCTACACAGTACTGTTCTACATTTTAACAGATTCCACCAAAATCTGTGACTAAAATAAAACAAGAACAGGCACGTGATAATGGCATTTTCTAGTCACACGACATAATGATTTCGAAATACTTCACTATTCCTCATCATTACCGAGTCTACATCCTCAAAATCTTCAGTTGTATGATTGTGAGAGCATTTTCACTCGCAACTCATCACCACATTCTTAAGGGCAATTAGTAAAGGGCATAAAAGTTGATTAGACAATTATACATAGGAGCAGAATTAGGCCATTCAACCCATCGAGCCTTCTTCACCATCTGAGCATGGCTGATTTATTTTCCTTCTGAACTCTATTGTTGTGCCTTCTCCCAGTTACCTTTGACACCCTGACTATTCAAGAAAATTAAAGTCTGGGAAAAGTAAAGGTGGAAGAAGGGGGGAGTATGTTTCATAGTGAACAATGCTCGGTACAACCGCCAGTAGCATGCACACCCTCAAATCCACTTCTCAGCCCAGTTCTGCATCCTATCAATATCCCACTGTAACCTCTGACAACCCTCCAGTTGGTCCACAACACCCCCAACCTTTGTGTTATCAGTAAACTTACTAACCACCTTTTTACTTCTCATTCAGGTCATTTATAAAAATCACAAAGAGGAGGGGTCCCAGAACAGATCCTTGAGGAACACCACTGGTCACCGACCTCCATGCAGAATTCGAACTATCCACAACCACCCTTTGCCTTCTGTGGTCAAGCCAATCTGGATCCCGTGCCTCATTACTTTCTGAATGAGCCTTATCAAATGCCTTACTAAAAACCATATACACTACATCCACTGCTCCACCTTCAATCTGCAATTCAAATATTGCAATAAAATTCTACAAGTAGGAACAAAAATAACAAAAACAAAAATAATTACTCGATTCAAACCAGGCCCTTGAACGTAAAGCATGAAGGAAATGTCACTGAAGCTACTTACACACTGTAGTCTGAAGAATTCATCCACTTGCTAAACAGATTACTCGCATTCTGAACACAGGTATCATAATTCAAATCACATGCTACAGTAAGTAGTTGGGAACGAAGTTGTCTTTCAGAGATGGAACCATTGTTGCTCCAGGTTTGTTGGTCAATCAAGTGTCCAAAAATATCAAAAATATAATCCTGTAACACAGACACATACAATATGGATGTGGTGAATAATGTATATTCCAGCTTATCAATGGCAGTGATCACATTTCAGAGTCATTCCAATCTGTGGAATGGAGGGCTACGTGGGAGGGAAGGATAACATTGATCTTAGAGAAGGTTAAAAGATAGGTACAACATCATGAGATGAAGGGCCTGTAATGTTCTATGTTCTAGCAAAAGTACAAAAAAAGATAATTATTCAATAAGTTCTATTAGCAGAGAATATTAGTCTAGTGGGTTTTAAAGTTCATGACCTTACCAGCACCAGCCTGTAAATCAGGAGTGTCAAACTCATTTTAGGTCACGGGCCGGATTGAGCAAAATGCAGCTTCATACGGGCTGGATCAGTCGGACGCGTGCGAACGCAGCTTTCGTTGCCTCCGTTTTTTCAGCCTGCTCTCATGTGTCTCAGTCTCTGCTATAACTACAAAGTATTTCACTTTACAAATTCCGTTTCTTATGAAGAAGACTGCCGAGCAAGACTGCCGAATAAACACTAAAAACCCTGAAAACCTGGTACCTGAATAAACTCAGCATTAGCCATATCATACGCCATAGGCGCTTCGATTACTGGGGCCAGCTTTAATAGTAATTAGATATTATCTCGCGGACCAAAGATAATTCCACCACGGGCCAGATTTGGCCCACGGGCCTTGAGTTTGACATATATGCTGTAAATCATCAAGGACACACTGTATAGATAGAAAGGTGCCGGAAAAAGTCCAGTAACATAATGAAGGATCTTGCACACCCTACTCATGAACTGTTGCCCCACACCTATCAGAGAGGAAGCTGTGTAGCATTCAAACCAGGAACATCAGATTCAAAAACATTTACTTTCACCAAGCAGTGAGCCAGATCAATACCATCACCCACTTTGCCACCTCTCCACACCATGACTACTTTATCACTTCCTGTCAGAGTCACTTTATGTTTTAACACTCCTGTGCCCACTGTCACTTTGTGGACATACAATCAATCTACGTATAAAAGCTGTCTTATGTATTTTTGTGTTTCTTATTAATATGTTTATCTTATTGTGGTTTTTGTGCTGGATCAGATACAGAGTAACAATTATTTTGTTGTCCTATACACTTGTGCACTGGAAATGATACATAACAACGTTGAATGTGAAAGTTTAAAAAAAAGTAGCATTTGCAGAATTATAGTTTGATGGAATTGTGAGAATAATGACAAAGGCATTGTATTTTTTTCCTCAGTTATATTAATCTCAGTTTCAGTTTGCTAGAGATTTATCAGTTGTGCAGTACATCATTTAGCTGTAGGCACATCGTTTGGAAATTCAATGAACCAAGCGTCTCATGCTATTGAATTGGGATTGCTCTTGGAAAGGCTTTTGTTTCACATGCAGCACCAATATAAAATACACAAAGGAAAATGGGTGCATCCAGTGCTGGTGTGGTGCAGTTGGTGATGGTTATGGAGGAGAGTCTAGAAGATAGAACAGTTCAGTACAATCTACGCCCTTTGGTCCACAATGTTGTGCTGACCTTTTTACCTATTCCAAGATCAATCTAACCTTTCCTCCTACATAGACCTCCAATTTTCCAACATCCATGTGCCTAACTAAAAGTTTTTAAATGGTCCTAATATATCTGCCACTACTATTGTCCCCAGCAGGATGTTTTATACACCCACCATTCTTACCTCCAACATTCACATGGGCCATCATGGTAGCGTAGCAGTTAGTGCAATGCTATTACAGCTCAGGGCAGAGTTCAGAGTTCAATTCCGGTGCTGTCAGTAAGGAATTTGTACACTCTGCCTGTGACCATGTGGACAGCTGGTTATTGGGCAAGGGGCATGAGCTGAGATGGAGATTGGGATTGTTACCACGGTGGGGAACAGCTTTCAGAGGAAGCCAATAAATAAATCAAGGGTACCTAATACACATTGGATACCCATTGCCAGTTGTGAACATGAATAGGGAGAGCCACTTCAAAACAACTTGTACTGTCAGAACAGGTGACGGGCTGGAGATCCGTCTGGACCAAAGGAAGTGTTAGGCAATCCTTCACTTCATCTGTACACTACTCTGCAGGTCACCCTTGGGCAAGGTGTAGCACTTGCTTACACCCCACGATCAGGGTCATGTGAAACTATCAGAGCAGGTGTTGAATGATCATATGAGCAGCTAGTGCATATCACAAGTCCTGTTTATGCAACCAGGATGATAATCTCTGAAGAGTATTGGTAATGGCTGGGGTCAGCAGTCTTGTAAAGCACTGCCCCGAAGAAGGCAAAGGCAAACCACTTCTGCAGAAAAATTTGCCAAGAACATGATTGCCCATGCCATATGACAAGGCACATAACGACAATGATAGCAACTGTCAGAACAGGCAGTGCTAATAAAACTTAGCCCTATCATATGCACAAACAAGACGCTTGCTTTGAATCAATTTGACCAATCTTCTCCCAGCAATGCTCTGAAGAACCTTTCCTTGATGAATGAATCTATTGCACACATATTCGCTCCATACAGAAATAGAATTAGAATCAGCTTTGATAGCACTGGCAAGTGTCATAACATTTGTTGTTTTGAGTACATTGCAATGTGCAATTAGAGAAAACAAATTACTATAAGAGATATATATTTTTTTAAAAATTGGATTAAATATGTCATGCAACATAATCAAATTAATGAAAATAGAGAGTAAAAAGTATTCAGGTAGAGATGCATGGACTTGTTATATTGTTGAATTGCTGGTGAACATCTCCAGGAACTTGAGGCAGCATGGTAGTGAAGTAGTTAGCGAAACGATATTACAGTGTCAGTGACCCAGATTAAATTCTTCCGCAGTCTGTGAAGAGTTTGTAAATTCTCCCTGAAACAACTGATGTCTTCTGGGTGCTTCGGTTTCCTCCCACATTCCAAAGACGTACAGGTTGGTAAGTTAATTAGTCACATGGATGTAATTGGACAGTACGGCCTGTTACCATGCTGTATCACTGAATCTTAATCTAAACTAACACAAATTAATTCCCCTCCAGGAATGTCAATTTTCACATGAATGGCTTTGAAAAACAATGTAGCACTGTTGGAATTTTGAGTAACTATCAATCTCGGCCTGAAACGTCAAGTATAGTCCCATCCATAAATGTTGCCCGACCTGCTAAGCTCTGCCAGCACATTGTGTGCATCACTCTAGATTTCCAGCATCTGCAGGTCAGAATTGAGCAGGTTTGCAGATGACTGCACAATGTGACTCCTCAGATAGTGAAGCAGTTCATACCCAAATGCAGCAGGACCTGGACAATATCCAGGCTTGGGCTGACAAATGGCAAGTAACATTCAAGCCACGCAAGTGCCAGGCAACAATCATCTCCAACAAGAGAGGCTCTAACCATTGTCTCTTGACATTCAGTGGCATCACCATCACTGAATCCCCTACTATTAACATCCTGGGGGTTACCATTGACAGGAAACTGAACTGGTCTAGTCATATAAATAATGTGGCTACCAGAGCAGGTCAAAGGATAGGAATCTTGTGGCATGTAACTCACCTCCTGTCTCCCCAAAGCTCAGGTCAGGAGTGCAATGGAATACTTGCCACTCGCCTAGATGAGTGCAGCTCCATCAACACTCATCCAGTACAAAGCAACCCACTTGATTGATACCCCTCCCACAAGTATCTAATCCCTCCACCATTGATGAACAGTTGCAGCAGTGTGTACTATCTACAAGATGCACTGCAACAACACACCAAAGTTCCTAAGGCTGCACCTTCCAGACCAATGACCACTACCATCTAGAAGAACGAAAACAGCAGATACCTGCGAATGCCACCACTTGGAAATCTCCTTCCAAGTTACTCACCATCCTGACTTGGAAACATAATTGCCACTCACTGTCAGAGGGTCAAAATCATGGAATTCCCTCCCTAACAGTACTGAGTGTGTACCTACACCACAGGGACTACAGTGGTTCAAGAAGGCAGGTCATCACCACCTTCTCAAGGGCAACTACGGATGGGCAATAAATGCTGACTTAGCCGGCAAAGCCCAATCCTGTAATTGAATAAATAAAGAAGTACCTTGAGTCTATGGTTTTTTGATATATGTCACAATTTGAATAAGCTAATTTTACAAAAAAAGATCCATGATTCCAACAACACTACCTTACTGTTCCTCTTTTGCATTTTTGATTTTGTTCCTTGTAATATTTTTACGTATTGGACTATACTGCTGCCATAAAACACAACATAAACTCAGTGGCCACTTCCTTAGGTACACCTTTCATCCAATCATGTGGCAGCAACTCAATGCATAAAAGCATGTAGACATGGGCAAGAGATTCAGTTGTTCAGATGGGGAGGAAATGTGATCTAAGTGACTTTAACCGTGGAATGATTTGAGTGGTTAGAAAATCTCAGAAACAGTTGAGCTCCTGGGATTTTCATGCAAAACTATCTCTAGTTTACAGAGAACGGAGCCCAAAACAATAAAGAAATCCAGTGAGCAGCAGTTATGTAGGTAAAAATACCTTTTTCATGAGAGAGGTCAGAGGAGAATGGCCAAATTGGTTCAAGTTGACAGGAAGGCATCAATAACTCAAATAACCATGGGTTACAACAGTAGTGTGCAGATGAGCATCTCTGAATGCACTCAACATCAAAACTGAAGTAGATGGACTACAGCATCAGAAGATTACAAATGTATACACATATACAAATGTACAGTATTATTTGTCTCCACTGAGTGTATAATATTTGCACTGTACTGGCACAAAACAACAAATTTCATGACATAGATCATTGATAATAAGGCTGCTTCTGATTTTGCTCAAGGACATGGTAAATTAACAAGATCGTGAAGGTAAAAAAAAACATACCTTTATCCAGTTAGAGATTTTGAACTCTCCTCTGATTTGCACAAGTTGGTAGATATTGTACAGTTGATATAGGGATTCGCTTATCGGCATAGTGCTAGCTTCCTGCTTCAAATAGCTGGTCAAATTCAGCACCTTCTTGATTGACATTTTCCCTACACTAAAGGATAACAAAACATATTAATCTGCACAATTTGGTAAGTTTTTAATTGCATTGTGGCAGGTCGGGATTTTATTCATTGGAGTGTAGGGGGCTGAAGGGTAATCTTAGAGGTGTATAAAACCATGAGGGGCAAAGATTGGGTGAATGCATGCAATCTTTCACCTTTCCCCAGGGAAAGGGAATCAAGAACTAGACGTGAAAGGTTTAAGATGAGAAGCAAAGATTTAAAAGAAACTCAAAAGGCAACTTCCTCATGCAGACAACAGTGGGTACATGTATAAGCTGACAGAAAAAGTGGTTGAGGCTGGTACAACAACAACATTTAAAAGATTTTGTACAGGTATATGGATAAGAAAGATGTACAACAGGGATTCCCAACCTGGGGTGCACTGACCCCTTGGTCAGCACAACATTGTGGGCCCAAGGTCCTGTAATATGTTGTAGATTTCTAACCCCCTGATTTACAGGAATATGGGCCAAACAAAGGCAAATGGATGTTTGATCTTGTGATATTAATCCAGATATAAAATTTGGTGGTTATGGCCATTTTATTAAGTGTTACAGATAAAAGCACATTCCACTGTTAATTTATCTTTAAATTATCAGATTCACCTATGCCAGAAAAATCCAGAAGTTTCTCGTAAATACAAAATGATCTATTTTCTAGAAAATTTACTAAACAATTACAGATATAAAGGTGAATATTGTAAACCATAAGCAAGCTACTAGAAAACTATGAGAAAAATAGCAATTCTACACTCTGATCTAACATGTGATTTGCTCAAATGGGTATCTCGGTTGTCACGGAATAGTTGGATTGAAGGGTCTGTTCCAATGTTGTTCCATGACTTCAATTAACAAAAATAACAAAACACACACATTTGTAGAGCACTGAATGACAAAAAAGCCAAAGGCATCAATTACCTTGCAAGCAGAAAGGCATTATTGATAAAGTCCGCTCGGTCATGATCACTTAAAGCCTCGTGATTAGTTTGTAATAATCCCACTATTTTTTCTGTGCTGCTCTTGTCATATTCAACAATATAGTAACCATTATGATTAATGTTAAACTTCACCCAAGCCACATTTGGATCTTTAAGGTCAATGGTATCTAATGGAAAATAAAGTGCAAACATATTTCTGAGAAAGTGCTGAATTACCGATTAAGTTAGACCATAAGAGGTTATTTGTTCAGCATATGGCTATATAAATTTCAAGAGCAGTGAATTTTCACTGCACAGTATTACTGTATAAGTACAGACAACAGGTGTGGAGCAAGATCAATTTTGACTCTCTGTAAGTGACTACGGTTAAGTGTTTTGTGTTACCATAATGTCACTATTGCAGATCAAACTTTAAAATTTTGGATGCAGGACTACATTTCTCGTATGTCTGTTAATAACCCACTATCAACTCTCTTCTCTGGAAGTAGTATATTCAAAGCCAACAATGACTAAAATATTAGTGACTGAATAAACTTCCTATAGTTGCTATATATTGAAAATTAAAGACATTGCTAAGAATTGTGCATTATGTTAAACCACATTATATTCCATTTTTAAAGTTATTTATTCAAAGGATCTGGACATTGCTGGTAATGCTAGCATTTGTTCTTCTTTGCCAATTGTTCCCAAATGGAACATTGAAGCAACTGGAGTGACATGTACAATACTGTGCAAAATTCTTAGGCACTTCTATATAAGCTAGGGCGCCCAAAACATTTGCACAGTACTGTATTTGGCAATGTGTAACAGAGGGCGAGTTTGTAAGTCTGGTGGGAGTAAATGACTTTGGGAATTGTGAGAGTGAGCACTGTGGCAGAGGACTGCCAGTGGCAGGGGTTGGTGCAGGTGCAGACACACCCAGCACTGAGACACCAGGCAAGGTCCTTTGATTCTAAACAACAGGTTTATTAATCATTGCAGGATGTCACTCTGGTGCTTTTTGCTCCTTCCAGTCTCCTTTCCCTTTTTCCAAACCATGATTACCCTCTCACTGCCCTACTTCCCACTCCCAGTCCAAAACAGAGACCCGTATCAGAATCATGTTGATCATCACTCACATGTTGTGAATTTATTTTTTGCAGCAACAGCAACACAGTGCAATATATAACATTACTACAGTACTGTGCAAAAGTCTTCGGCACCCTAGCTACATGTATGTGCCTAAGACCTTTGCATAGTACTGTAGGCTAGATTGGTAAAGAGCAGATCTCCTACCCTGAGGGATATTAGATAAAGATGCAATACAATCCAATCATTTTCTGCCTACCATTAATAACTTTCTATGTATAGAAAATATCCACTTGTATTTCATTACTTAAATTTAAAGTGCCCTGATACTCCTAAATCTCTGGTTCAGAAATCTCCCTGTTAGTCCAGTAACTTCCCTATTATAGTATTTCTGTGCAATTACAATGCCAGAACTTTAAAAATTAAATCATAAATACAGAGGGCCATAGACAACTGGTTTTGAAGAGGAAATGAGGCCTGCAGTTCAAATCAATATCTGAGATTAATAATCAGAACCCCTATGAAACGTGCTTTCTCGATCACCAAAGTCCCATTTAAAGCTGCCAAGGAGAGGTTAACATAAAAGAAGGGAAGTGAAAAAGAATTACCTGTTTTATCCTTAAGGAGCCACTTTTTGATGCACTTAGGCTGTTTATAGTCTGCACAACTGCTGGTTATATATGTCAGTGGAATGTGCCACAGGTGACTAAAAATAAAATGAAAGCTTCAATTAAAGTAACTTTGTTGGAATTACTAAAATTATATAAAAAGAGGAACAAAGTTAATGGAAACAGAATACTGAGAAAATATTGTTTATTTTTAACCTTTGGTTCACAAAACTATTGTCTTTATAAAGAGCCAAATCTCTCGTGCTAAAGGCGAATGTACAAAGGATTTCATACCCCAGTCATAATTAGAATCCCAACCTATAAACCAATTATAACACGTTGAATTACAATATGTAGTATGCCATTTCTTAATACAGAAATTGTAAAATACCCTATTTCTTACATCCATTCCTTCATACTATGTTGTTCAAGCACATCATTTATTGCCTTTACTGATTTAATTCCACATAATATACAATAGATTAATGGAACATCAATTATGCAAATTTTCATGCGGCATGGAATCATTGCTAATACCAGAAGGCAGAATTGTTGGAAGATTGAATTTCTCAGTACTACTGTAGTAACCCTAATATCAGTAAGTAATTACTTGTCTTCATAAACACAGAGCTTAGATATTTTATGAAAGGTGACCCAAGTTCTTTTCAAAATCCATCATACATTAGCAGGAGAGGCCCCTCTGCTGGTCGGGGTCGACCATGGATGTTGTGTCCCAGCTTTTTTTGTGATACATAAGCCAGAGAAGTATGATATGGAGGTCAATCTATTGCCCAAGTAGCAGGCTTGCCCTCTTCATGCAGCTGATGAATCCAAAGGAATGGCAGAGACTGATACAGTTTGACACCAGTGACTTTGCAGGAGTTGCCAGTCAGCACTGAACTCAATGTAGGACTTCCTTCAGGACTGCAACTCTGGATTTTTCCTCAGGGTTTAGCAACTCTGGATTTTTCCTCAGGGTTTACTCCCGAAGCCTTTCCCATGAGTGGGTATCATTATAAGGGTGAGAAGGTTTGAGATCAGTTTTCCTTCTCCTGGATGAGCTGCTAACTATGGCTGGCGACCATAATCTGCCCAAAGTGACTGGCTTTCGCAACCCAACTTTGCCCCTTGTATCCAGAGATACCTGCCACGTGACAGACACACTGCCACCTGGCTGGTCGGAGGACACACCACATGCCAATCAACATTTGGTCCCTCCCAACTAATCAATGCACACCTAAATTATTGGTCACCTTAATTGGGTTATCTCGCCCAGCCCCATGCTATAAAAGGTGAGACTTGTGCCTGGCTTGGCCTCTCTTACAGACCACCTCATTGAAGGTAAGTGCATTGATTTATGTTTGGGAAGGTCTATCGTTTGTCCCGGTAAGGGAGCCGCAGCTATCCAAGGTCAAGGGGGATAGCTGTCGTAGTGCTTTTCCCTTGTTCTTTCTTTGTGTAACCGTACCCTGTCCCCACACCGCTTCCTGTGTACTGTAGTTGCTTGTGTTGACCCGACTTCCCCTTGTAAATAAATTCCTTATTATTAAAACTGTGTGTCTCCAGGCCTCTACTGTTGAGACTCAAAGAACCAGTTATTTTCCATCACAACACCCCTTCTTCTCACAGTAGAAATATTTCACCCGAGCTTCGTTGTTAAGCCACATATGCAGGCCAGGAGCTGGATTTTGCTTTCAGAGGCTATTTGAGACGCACACTATTTTGAGCATTTATCCCTACTACCAACCCCGGATATTGTAACAACCTTAAGGAACCTGCATTATATTCATTGCTTTATAGTTATGACTATGTAGCTAAGCACAGCACGAATGCTATGTTTAAGTTTGCTAAAATCACCACTGTCATTGGCCCAATCAAAGCTGGTGATGGATCAACATCTAGGAGAGAGAATGAAAATCTAGCTGAGTGGTGCCACAACAACAACCTCTCACTCACTGTCAGAAAGACCAAGGAGCTGGTTATTGACTTCAGGAGAAGAAAGCCAGAGGTCCATGAGCCAGTTCTCTTTGGGGGAATCAGAGGAGGAGAGGATCAGCAAGTATAAATTCCACTGTGTTATTATTTCAGAGGATCAGTCCTGGGCCCACATGCAAGTTCAATTATAAAGAAAGCACGGCAGCACCTCCATTTCCTTCGAAGTTTGCGAAGACTCAGCACGTCCTCTAACAGTATGATCAACTTCTATAGATGTGTGGTGGAGAGTGTATTGACTAGCTGCATCATGGCCTGGTTTGGAAACACCACGCCCTTGAATGGCAAATCCTACAAAAAGTAGTGTACGTGGCCCAGTCTATCACAGGTTAAACCCTTCCCACTGTTGATCACATCTACAAGGAGTACCGTTGCAAGAAAGCAGCATCCATCATCAAGGACCCCCACCACCCAGGTTATGCCCTCTTATCGCTGCTATCTTTAGGATGGTGGTACAGGAGTCTCAGGACTCTCACCACCAGGTTCAGGAACAGTTATTACCCCTCAACCATCAGGTTCTTGAACCAGAGGGGTAAACTTTACGCAACTTCATTCACCCCATCACTGAACTGTTCCCTAAACTTATGGACTCACTTTCAAGAACTCTTGATCTTATAATCTTGATATTTATTGCTTAATTATTTATTTTATTATTGTTATTTTCTTTTGTATTTGCACAGTTCGGTGTTTTTTGAACATTGATGGTTTGTTCATCTGTTTGGTGTGGTCTTTCACTGATTCTATTATGTTTCATTGATTCACTGTGTTGGTCTGGAAGTAAATGAACCTCATGACTGTATACGGTAACATCTATGTACTTTGATAATGAATTTACTTTGAATTATGAAAAAGAAATCTACTACATCAAAAAAAAATCCTATGATAACCGTAATAAAACTGTGAGCAAAATGTCGAATGGTAAGATTTAGAAATCCCTTTTGACGTAATAACACTCCTTTAATCTTGCTGTCTAAAAATACAAGTTACCAAACCATAAGTGTATCAGATGTATCCAAGGGGTTAATAGACAATATAAGTAGGGTCATGTGCAGTTGAAATATTTTATGCTGTAAAATTTAAATGCATTAGAACTTGGATCAGAATCCTGGAACTATTTCTTAGTTGTTCACAATTACAATTACATTCAAGATTTGGTAAAACCAAAAGAACAAAAATGTATATACTCAGCAGGATGGATGGAAAGCGATTTAATCTATGGGGTGGGGGGCAGGAAGTAGGGGAAAGATAAGTTTTGAGGTAAGTTTAAGTTGCAGAGAAAGGAAGAGATGACAGAATAAAAATGAAGATCTCTGATGAAGTGGAGAGTAACACGAGCAGCAGAAGGTAGTAAAGATCCACAGCAGGGATGACAAGGAGCAGAATGAAAAGGAAAACAACAAAAATCTGTAATGTTCACAAGTCTGCAGAACACAGAGTGAGAGATGAGGCTTAATTTGCTGCAAGTCCAAAATCTGTTGAATCATAGTAGAGATGGGGGGCGGGGGGGGGGGGGAACATTACTGCGCAGTTGAAGGATGAGGAGTCTTTCTTTAAGATTTGTTGGACTAGTGCAGAAAAACAAAAAATTGGGGACCAAATGTTGGGCAATTAATGTGACAGGCACCCTGGTGACCAGGATCACTCACTTGGACTGAACAGACATGGTCTCCAGCCCATTTTAGTTCAATTTCCATAACACTGGTAGAACCACATTGTCAGTGTTACCAGGGCACCAAACTGGAGGAACTATGTTGAAATAGAGTGCAAAATGGTAGTACAATTTCCATTACTGTCTCTTCAGCGTGTTCTCTTTTATTTTGGAAAATTAAAAAGGGCTGATGGCCTTTCACTTTCCCAAGGTGGTGAAAGATCAGAGGCAGTGTACAATAGTTTGGAATGATGGGAACTTATACATGGGAACACTGGGGATATTTTCCATTGTGCAAACATCCAGGAGAAAAGCTCTGGACTCATAAGAATCAAGAGCACTAATTAAGTGAAATCATACCTCTAAATGGGAAATTGATAATGCTTGCAAGTAGTTTTCTTTTCCAAAAGCTCTAGCAATATTTCCAATGATAGTTGGCCATTTTACACCAGCATATTTTTTTTTCTTTTTCCTCACATCATGTTTTCCTAAATGTTTCACCCCACTTTCAGATTTATCACAAGAATGAGGATCAAATCCTTGAAGATGTCTATGTTGATATATTTTTCCTGGCAAAACTACTGATTTAAAGATTCACTTTACTTGTCACATGTACATCGAAACATACAGTGAGTGGAATGTGCTGCTTGTGTCAAATCAAATCAGCAAGAATTACGTTGGGCAGCCGCAGGTGTAGCTGTGTTTCTGACACCCACAATGCATCCCCACCACACGCTAACTCTTTGTCTTTGGACTTTGGAAAGAAACCAGAGGACCTGGAGGAAAACAATGTGCTCCTGGGGAAAATGTACAAACTCCTTACAGACAATAATGAGAATTGATCTGTACTGTTACATATGGTGCTGTAATAGATTAACTATTCAATGGGTAGGTAACATCACTTTTAAACAATGTAATTCTCTTGTGTCTGCAGTGAAATACAACGCAAATTCCCTGGCAGACCAATTTAAAGCTCAGGTGGAACAGGAACAGCCTGGAGTAAGAATTGTACAAAGCCTTCATTTGACAATCTTTGGGAAGAATGTTAAATCAAAATTAGTTTCAGTAAGTGTGTAGTTGTACCTGTAATAGGAGGATGAGGAATTCAGTGGATGAGAGGGCCTGAGGAAACGTGTTTGACTGAGGTGGATTTTATTGGCAGTGGTATCTAATTTGACAGTGACCACTGGGTATCCTGTCTGTCGTGTCCAGGTTTCCATGATTTCTTTCACATTTAAATCTACACTTCCAACCTGTGAAATAAAATACAATGCACCGTTATTAAACCAAATCACAGCTAGATTACACAGATGAAGATTAGTTAGTTATTGGTTAGTTGATTTTGTAGAGTTAGTGTAAGATTATAATCAGAATTATATTATTATCATTGACCTACAGTACTGTGCAAAAAAAAATTATATATATCGATACAGATATAGATAGATAGAGCTAGGGTGCTTCAGACTATTCATATACTGCTGCCTCATATAAAACTAATTTTGTAAGTGATGATAAACCTGACTCTGATATGAGTTTCTGTTGTGACTGAAAGTGTGAAGGAGGCAGTGACAGGGGAATCATGCTTAGGAAAAAGAGGAAGAAAAAGAGGAGGGAGTGGGAAGGTTGTAATCAAATGACCTTGCCTGATGTCTCAGGGTTGGTTAAAGCGATGAGAAAGACTGAAACATCAAGGTGAGTGCCAAAGGCAAGCGGGTGTTCAGTGCCATGTATCAGCACTGCTCACTGCTGCCGGAAGAAGGTGCCTGTGTGTGACAATCTCTCTCTCTCACTGCTTCCGAGGGAAACTCCTGTGTTTGAACAGTCTGTCACTCCTTCAATGCTGTCGGAGGATGGTACCAAAGTTTTGGATCTGTGATTTATAGATTGGATTGTAGTTCATTTGGACTCGTTCAGTTTTATGTTTTCTGTGTTTTTGCCTGTTCTTTTGTGTTGCTCTTCCTGCGATCTGTTTTTTTTTGTGCGTTCAGGGACAGAGTGGGGATGGTTTGATGTTCTTGTTACCATTTCATGATTTGTTTCCTTATCCGCGAGATATTTGATGTTCTTGTTGCCTTTTGTACGACTTGCTTTTTTGTGGGGGGGGGGGGGGGGGATTGATTTTTTTTTTAATGGTTTCCTTGGTTTTCTTCATTTTGTGGCTATCTAGAGAAGATGAATCTCAGAGATGTATAGTGCATACATACTTTGATAATAAATATACCTTGAACCTTGAGTACGTCAACACCCATGCCACCCCTGCCCTTGGCATTCCTTTTCTGCCAACTGTTACACATCCCTACTGCAGTCTTCCACCCTCAATATTCCCAACATCCTTTGCTCCTGCCAGAGTTAGAAACTTACTCTCTGCTCCACGTTGACAAATACAGCAAGGTGCAAAATATTTAGGCAACCTAGCTATACATGTGTGCCTAAGACTTCTGCAGAGTACTGTATATCACAAAATTTGTTTTGCAACAGCAGTACAGTGCAATACATTAAAATTACAGTAAGTTACAATAAGAAAAATATAAAAAATAATTAAGACGTGCAGAAAGAGCAAAATGGTGAAGCAGAGTTTATGGGCTCATGGTCTGTTCAGAAATCTGATGGTGGAGAGGAAGAAGTTGTTCCTAAGACTTTGAAACTGTTCTTAAAACACTGAAGAAATTTCAATGAAGCAGTTCAGATGAAGAGTCAGTGATTTCAAACATTAACTTTGCTTCTAAGCAGATGCTGCCTGTTCAACTGAGAATTTCTAGCATTTTATTTTTATTTAATGTTTCCAGCATAGGACTTTATTTTAAACGTTTAAAACACAATGTATAGGACTGAGACAATAAAGAATGTCTTCATGTGAATTGTTAAAAATCTTGGGAATTCCCTGTGGATGCCCACGTACTGAACAACTCAAGGTCGGGGTTGAGGGGGGGGAGGAGAATAGATTTTTGGAGACGAACAGAATAAGAGGTTATGGGGATGGGGGCAGTCAGGCAACATAAAGAACCACAGAGGAGATTCAAGGGTACTCAAGACATAGTCCTATCTCACAGTTTTTAAAGGAGATGCTTTGTATGGCAAGTCACCATGTTCCTAAGAATAATGGGGTACCTCTTCACCACCTCAGGTTGGACTGTTCATAATGAAATATATCTAGTCCCTCTGCACTGAGCGCTGGGGCTCCCTAGGGCTGTGTGCTCAGGCCACTGCTGTTCACATTGCTGATGCATGACTGTGTCACAAGATTCAGCTCAAACTGTGTCATCAAATTTGTGGCAGACACAACAGTAGTTGCCCATATCAACAGAGACAATGAAACGGAGTACAGAGAGAAAGTGGAGCTACTGGTAGATTGGTCTGAGAAGAACAACCAAAGTCAGAATGTGGAGAAGATGAAGGAAATCACCGTGGACTTCAGAAAGGTGCAGATGGACATCGACTTCTGCGAATACATGGCTCCTCTGTAGAGAGAGTTAAGTGCACCAAGTTCATGGGAATTCACTTCACAGATGACCTCACCTGCTCCCTTTCTGAACAAGGTGGCACAGCAGCTCCTCCACTTCCTAAGGAGATTGAGGCAAGTAAAGCCCCCCAACCCGACATCTTAACTGAATTTTAAAGGAGCACGATTGAGAGTGTCCTGACAAGTTGATCCCCATCGAGTATGGGACCTGCTGAGCATCGATCGGACCAGAATTCCCGATAAAGAACAGTGAGAATAGCTGTGAGGATCATAGGGGGTCTCCCTACCATCCATCGGGGACATTTATCAGGACTGCTGTGTATGCAGGACCCTTGTATTACTAAGGATCCTACCTATCCATCCAGCATTGTCTTTGACTTTCTACCATCAAGCAGGAGACTCCATTGCATACAAACAAGAACGGGTTGGACGATGAACAGTTTCTTTCCTCAGGCCATCAGGCTTCTGAAGTCACTGTTGCATCGCATTCAAAGTGTCTCTGGTTAATCTGTTCTGTGCCTCACAATATTTAATTTATGCAACTTTATTTATGCACAATTCATCTGCAGATTTTATCCTTACTTTCATAAGCTATTGTGTGTTAAGTGTATTGCTGTTGTCTTATTTGATGGTATACATGTATATAGTTAAATGACAATAAACTTGATTATGACACATCCCAATACTTTAACAACTAATTTGGGTCTACTTTAATATGAATATTTACTCCTGCATCTAATATTTAGTTTGAAAATACAATAAACATCATGCGAAAAGTACATACTTCACTCATACTGTTCCAGAAGTCTTCAGTAGTTGAGTTCCGATACTGATGTTTCTTCAAGTACTGTCTGATTCCTTGCTGGAAGATAGTTTCATTCAAGAAATCTTTCAGCATCAACAGAATGGAAGAACCCTGAGGAAAAGAGGAAGAAAATGTTTACTCATTTTAATATTTATCTTTAAATGCAATTAATTGTCTTTTGTATAATTCCAGCTTTTGAGCACGGATTTTTCAGCAAGCTACAAAAGCATGGAAACTTCAGGAAAAGTGCTAGCAAGATTTAGTGGGCACCATATTGTAGATCTTTCCACTCTAGACAGGGAAATGGGAAATTTCCATTGGGGATCTGTTCCGTCCACCAACCGCAATAGGATGAATATCCAATCAATTTGAAGAATTTTCATGGATGGCTGGCCAAGTAGAAAAAACACTGGATTTTAAATTAATTATTAAAGATCCTACAAAAATACATCAGGAATAGAAAAGTGCACAGTGGATTGAGATGGGAGCTGAAATATCCTGAGCTTCATATATACGAAATTAGTTTTACAGTCAGAAAGATCACATTAGCTTCCTTTCATTCAAGTTTTTCTTTAGTTTAAATCACCTGGACTCAAAGTTATGCAGCTAAAACCTTAACACATTGTAAGCTAGTGGTTTGATGTGGTACTGGAACAAACACTGAGCAGAAGTGATATTCCTTTTATATCAGACACTACTGTAAATAACGTCAACACTACATAGGTTGGGTCACATCCACAGGAGGATTTGATTGACCTAAACTGCAGCTACTGTGATGGTGCAGCATGCACTCAATCTGTTCTGTTTGGTGTTTGCTGACAGCAACATCACTCACAAGCTACAGGAATACACACCTTGCATCAGATCTGTTCAGAATTAATGCTGTGGCTTTTTCATGTACAAAATCAAAATGAATGGCGAAAAAATCTTAGAAGATAGTATGACAGTGCTCTTTACTGAGAAATGATGTCAATCATCCAGTGAATTCTACTGTAAAATTTTTGTGTATGGAAATAGTCATTAATATTGTTGGCAAATCCTGTTACCAAACATATAGATACTGACCATTTCAGAAAGGCACATGGACACTTCCAGTCAACATGAAGCCATTGGTTATCTAGAAAACTAGTGGAGAAAATAGGATAGAGGAAAGTAGCAAATAAAACAAATGGCTTTAATCCAGTGATTATATTAGAATTTAACCAAGTTGATTTGGGAGAAATATTTTTTCTATTATCTTCTTAGATGATTGGTTAGATTGACCATGGAGAATCTAACGGTCTGAAGAGCCTGTAACGTTCTATGTTCTACATTTTGTGCTTCCACTATTTTCAGTGTTTATTGACAAACTGGTATAGAAAGATCCACACAAGTATATCCTTGAGGCGTGAGTAACGGAGAAACAACGCTTCCTTGCAACAGTTAGCTTACTGTCAACTTTTCAATCTCACCTTTCAAGGAATTCGTCTTTCTCATTCAACCACCTTTAGGAATGATGTGGTCAAACATGACAAAATAAATTTTTGCAGTCATAAAATATAAAGCAAGCACTTCAAAGCCTTTCATGAGCCAAGCAGCTTGGATCATTAATGCTCTGTCCTTTGTCCTGAAATAAGTGGCTGGGAGTGATCAGATGTTTTACAACTGCATGAGTGGAATTAATGTTTACTTTTAATGGCTATTCATATATATTTTTTAAAAATCATTTGTGGACCATCATTCCACCAAAGCTCAAATTGGAAATCAGTCAAACCCCATTAAAACCACAGAAATGTACAGCATTGGAGGCCCATTTGACCTACTGCGTCCGTACTAACAAAAGAAAAGCAACACTGTCAAATCTCTCTTTCCAAACTTTGGATATTTTAAACTGCATAGCCAAATGCTTTCTAAATACATTGAAGGTTTTATTCTTATCTCACTCTTTCAGTGTGTTTTGGGTCCTCGCCACCCCCTCTCATCATCAATTACTTGAAATTTTTGCTCCTCGCTTAGTGATCTGTCAGCAAAAGGAAATAGGTTATTCCTCTACAGATCTACCCCTCAGTCTGCTTTACAGTGTCAGTGATGTTGAGCCTGTCTGTCTTTGCTACACAGTTTCTGAGACACTTGATTGGGTTGTCCTCTATGGATGGAATGACTTCTCCCTGTACTTGAAGACTGAACTTGCTAGTAACCTTGGTGGTGATTAATTAGGGCCACGGAAACCCACATCCTGCGGAGGAATTAAAGAAATGACAGGGTTGTGTAGGAACAGAGGATGTTTATTAAGGATATTTGCAGGACTGAAGATTAGGCCAGCTATAGCTCCCGTTGTCATCAGTAGTGGAAGAGTTCAAGGTGGCAAAGGGTAGAGTTGTGGTAACACCGAGGGGCTCCAATGACAAGTTAATAAATCGAGCAGGAGTCACAACAAGATTGGGTCAAAAGTGGGCTGCTAACTTGGCTATAGACCAGTCTGTGAGCTCCCTGCAACTGACAGACTTCTTTGGCAACCCATGCCTGGGATGGTAACGCCTTGGCTCAGCACAATTCCAACGATGGGGAGTGCATGTGCAAGGGATAGGTGTGACACGGTCCAGGTAGAGTTATGGAGCTGCGGGGACATAAGGCGGTTATCAAAGGCAATGGAGTTGGTGTCACAGGGCACCTGGACAAAATGGGATCTACTCAAGCACAAGATCACTTGAGCAGAGCTTTGGAGACTGGGGCCCTTCTGCATTTCTTTCCTCCTGCGGTCTGTGTACGACACTCTCCTTACATAATCACAACTGCACACACGGAGTCTGAGAGAGGATCATAACTGCAAGCTTTATGGTCAGCGGGGTTCAATGGCACACCTACAGTCAGGATGCCAAACAGCTTTAACACAAGGGTAGTATAGGTGGTGCCATGACAGGGACCTGCTGTCCCTTATGACACACTGGAGCAGGAGATACGTAAAAAGAGACCAGCTGGCAGAGGAACAAACGAGGCAGTCATTTTCAACAAGGAGAGGCCCACGTCAGTCATATCAAGGAGGCTTAAATCCAATCTGCTGCAAACTGCCAAATCATGAGAGATGCGGGTTGATGTGGGGAGGAAGCTGCAGTTCTTGGAGGTGGTGTAAACCACACTTTAACCAGACATCGTACTGCGGTCCACCAAAGACAAGAAAATCATCCTGGTGGAGCTCACAGTACCATGAGAGGAAGGATGCTAGGAGACTCACGAGAAGAAGGCCCTGAAGTGCTGGTCCTTAGACCAGGAGTGCAGGGACAGTCATGGCCTTTTCCCATGGAGATTGGCTGTTGAAGGTTCCTAGCAAGATCAGCATGGAGGTCACAAGAACCAAGCAGCTCGCAGGATGCGGGAGGAAGCAGAAAGAGCCTCTTGCTGGAGAGGGAGCAGGCGAGTGGAGTTGAGCTGGAAGTCAGGAGCAGATGGGCAGTGACTTGGCCACCACTACTGACCCACCAATTGGAAAGTGTGGTGGTTGAGGGTTGAAACACTCTATGAATGTTAGACACCACTTTATTACATTTATGATAAGCACATTTTCATATTATATTAGTTTCTAAATCAGCTGGGATGATGACACTCACACCCAATTGAGACACAACTCATTTGCCCAGTCCTTAGCAGTTTAGACACGGGCTTCTTGGGTCTATTCAGATTGCTGGTGCTGCCTTCTCAGTTCTGACCTGTGGACACTGGCCTCTACAGTAACAGAGGATCCGCTGGGAAGATTCCCCCTGGTACTGACAGACTGAAACCTCTAAAAAACAAATGTGGACCTTATCTCTGCTTTTAAGTAGAATAATTAAATGTGAATCGCCATGAGCAGTGATCTGCATACATGGATGGGAAATTCCACAAACATAACTGACAAATTGAAGGTTGATTATTAAATATACTGACTGTAGTCTTCATGGAGTAAACATTTCATTGGCAATCTGAGTATTCTCATGTACAAGAATCTCCACATGCAAAGATATTCAATTTGACTTAATTGTTTTCACCTGGAAGTATATTTATAATTCATGTAGATTTTTTAAAGTTATGAATTTATTAAGTACCTTGTGATAGGAAATAAAATCAAACATTTCCTCAATTTGTTCAAGAGTTTCAACTGGAGTCAAGAGCGGGTGGGTTGAATTCATTGAGTCTTTCTCCATTAACCTGAAGTGAAAGTAGAGGTCAGTTTCGTCCTATGGATAAAGCATAGAAACAAAGACTGTTTATTGTTACACTGTGTGTTATAACAAGTAGTACCACATGGACAGAAATTTCTATCTGGAAAATAGATCTTATCTTATCTATTTAATTTCGAATGGAAACAGTCTCTTCAGACCATCAGAGATAGGAACAGAATTACGCCATTCGGTCCATCAAGTAACCTCCGCCATGTCAATGGCTGATTGATTATTTCTTTCTGCCTCTTCCCAGTAACCTGTAACACCCTTACTCATCAAGAACCTATCAACCTCAGTTTTAAATATTCCAAATGACTTGTCCTCCTCATCTGTCTCTGGCAATCAATTCCACGGATGCACCACCCTTTAGCACACACTCTGGTTTTACAATTTAACAAACTGCCCAATGACAATGAGGAACTTACAAATGTTTACAGCTGTGTGTTCAAATGTACTTAAATAGCCATTCTTGTTTAGTGATCACTTTATCTTAACGGAGTGAACTTCTTCAAATATTGACAACATTGAAACATCTATTAACAGGTATCTTGTTGTTGATATAAAAACTAGGGGGGGATTTCTATTTTTTGCCCTTGTAACTTTAATTCAGGTCACAGCTTGCTCCATACAGGGATCAGTTAGAGCGAAGACGATAGTTCCATTCTCCTTTAATAATAAACTGCTCTTATGATGGATAAACTAGATGATGGAAATAAATAAAATTTAACTTACTAGTTGGAGTTCAGGAAATACTTTTTCCAGTGAAAATTCTCCCATGAAAGTAGCAAATCCTTTATTTAACCAAAGGTCATTCCACCATTCCATAGTCACTAGGTTACCAAACCACTGAGGAGAACAAAATGATTCAGGAAATATGGCAATCTTGTATCAAAGCTCAAAGTAAATTTATTATCAAAGTACATATTTGTTACCCTGAGACTCATTTTACATTGTATTCCATTAACTCTAATGGGAAAAAAACACAACAATATATCAGAATCAGATTTAATACCACCAGTAAATATTGTGAAATTTGTTAACTTTGCAGCAGCAGTACAACACAATTCATGATAATAAAGAAAAAAAAGGGCGTAGAATACCACTGTTAGAACTCCTCATAGTGGTGTAACAGTGGTTCAGTGTATTAACCCCTCAAGTGATTTGTTGGTAACAGTTATGATTATATTATAATATGGGATAAATTTCCTATTGAATAATCATCTCAGACCTGATCTACAGAGAACATACTTCAGAGAAAAAAGGTAGGTTCCATGGGCAGAGTTAACAAAATGTCAATGAAATTGGCTTGTCCAAAGTTTTGGGTCCAAAGAAGCAACACAAATAGAAAATCTAAGCAATCACATCTTGCAAGTAGGAATTTCAGAGGAAAGTGTACAAAAAGTCCATAAAATGGACAGGAGCAGACAAGTTTCCTCACCATCTTCCTCTACAAATTCTAAGTAAATTATCTATAAACATGGATTTTATTTTGACCACACACTTGCATGCTCTCTGTGAAATAAAGCAGCTCAACTTTCCCGACTTAGCCTCATTAAGAATTTTCAATTCTTCAAGAAACATTTCACTCACAGAATGGTTCTACTGCTAGTTAATTACAGGGCATCTCAGATGCATTTCCTGTGATCAAGCCTCAAGAACTGACAAAGATAACCTTTTGGACCCTAAAATCAAAATTTCTCAAGACACACAAAAAAACTTAAATGACTGCCAGTTATCAAGAGGTTTCCTGCTGTTCTTCTCTGAACCCTCTCCAATGTCAGTATATCCTTTCTAAAATTTAAGAAGGGTGGGAGGCAACAGAAAGGAAACTATAGACCTGTTAGCCTGACATCAGTGGTTGGGAAGTTGTTGGAATCGATTATTAGGGATTTGATTACAGAGTACCTGGATGCACAAGACAAGATAGGCCAAAGCCAGCATGGTTTCTTGAAAGGAAAACCCTTTCTGACAAACCTACTGCAATTATTTGAGGAAATTACAAGCAGGGTAGACAAAGGAGATGCAGTAGACATGGTGTAACTTGGATTTTCAGAAGGCCTTTGACAAAGTGCTGCACACGAGGCTACTTAGCAAGATAAGAGCCTACGAAAGTACAGGGAAGTTACTAGCATGGGTGGAACATTGACTGGTCAGCAGAAAACAGAGAGTGGGAATAAAGGAATCCTATTCTGGCTGGCTGCCAGTTACCAGTGGAGTTCCACAGGGGTCGGTGTTGGGACTGCTGCTTTTTATGATGTATGTCAATGATTTGGACCACAGTATTAATGAATTTGTGGCTAAATTTGCCGATGATACAAAGATAGGTGGAGGAGCGGGTAGTGTTGAGGAAACAGAGAGACTTAGATAGTTTAGGGGAATGGACAAAGAAATGACAAATGAAATGCAATATTGGAAAGTGTATGGTCATGCACTTTGGTGGAAGAAATAAACGAGCACACTATTATTTAATGGGGAGAGAATTCAAAATGCAGAGATGGAAAGGGACTTGGGAGTCCTTGTGCAAGATACCCTAAAGCTTAACCTCCAGTTTGAGTCGGTTGTGAAGGAGGCAAATGCAATGTTGGCATTCATTTCTCGAGGTATAGAATATAAGAGCAGGGATGTGATATTGAGGCTCTGTAAGGCACTCGTGAGACCACACTTGGAGTATTGTGTGCAGTTTTGTGCTCCTTATTTTAGAAAGGATATACTGACATTGGAAAGGGTTCAGAGAAGATTCACAAGAGTGATTCCAGGAATGACAGGGTTACTGTAAGAGGAACATCTGGCAGCTCTTGGGCTGTATTCCCTGGAGTTCAGGAGAATGAGGGGAGATCTCATAGAAAAACTCCAAATGTTAAAAGGCCTGAACAGATTAGACATGGCAAAGTTATTTCCCATGGTAGGGGATTCTAGGACAAGAGAGTATAATTTCAAGATTGAAGAATATCCATTTTGAACTGAGATGCAGAGAAATTACTTTAGTCAGAGGGTGGTAAATCTGTGGAACTTGTTGCCATGAGTGGCTGTGCAGGCCAAGTCATTGGGTGTTTTTAAGGCAGAGATAGATAGGTTCTTAATTAGCCAGGGCATCAAAGGGTATGGGGTGAAGGCAGGGGAGTGGGGATGACTGGAAGAATTTGGATCAGCCCATGACTGAATGGTGGAGCAGACTCAATGGGCCGAATGGCCTACTTCTGCTTCCGTATCTTATGGTCTTACGGACATGACAATATCCCGTAGGTCCAGCTGGAGCTCAGAACAGATTTCAAAGAGGACTTGCAGTCGTCTGTGCTGAGTTGGTGTATGGGTAGCCAGCATGAGTGCCAGGCAACTTTATTCCTGACGCCATGACTGCCTGGTCTGCCTTTCAACAGTGTTCTGCCCTTCTCAGTAAATTCAATTATTTTGGACCTATTCCTACCCATCATGGCCTATAGCACTCTTAGGTTCCTGTTGACTGATGTTCCACCTCGTTTGTTTTGGTCTGCCATGATGCACACCAACATTACCTTAGGCTCCTTTATGATGGCCCTTTTGATGTTTAGAAACAGAGAGAGAAGACATCATGGATAGGAGGGATAAACCTGTAAGTATTTCGGTAGATCACCTTAAACTGGCCCACCAAGATTTGTTGGATTCTGCTACCATGCCCCTAAAGTCATGACATGACCATGAGCATGTTAACACATTTCTGAACAAGCTAGAGGCACCTGCTGTTACTCCACCCATGGAACAAAGGACCCAAGCTCAGTGGCTCGTCCAAGCTCACAATGCTCATTTTAGTGAATTCTTGGGGGGCCTGTGTAGGATAATGTAGTGGGTGGGAACATGTGTAATCCACAACCACCAACACTGAGTGAGGTTCATTTTAAGAGGCTGTTCTGACATGATGGTGCAATGATGTGAAGTTTTTTTTAACCACATTTTATATTCTGTGTTTGGTTGACAATGTAGTAGTTGTTATGGTTTCCCTTAAACTGAAAATACCTCAACAGTTATATTTATGTATGAAAACCTTCAAATATATTATCAAAGTTCTCTTTAATTTCCAAATAATATTTATATATTAATGTGGAAGGTGTGGGAGGTATTGTCTTAACATCAAAATTTAATACCTCATAGCTATACTGATTTTTCCCAGGTTAGAGATCACAGCCAGTATCAATGCTTCCTCCATTCAGACTAAGCAACAAACGGATGTGAATAGAACATTAAAAAGTTTTTGACAAGAACAGGCCATTTGGCCCAACAAAGCTTGCCAAATTCCTGTTCACATAGTGTGTTGAAATAACTATCGAGTTTAGATTTGAAAGTCTCTCAGGTACTATTCTCAACTACACAACTGGGTAGTTTGTTCCATGTGTCAACAACTCACTGAGTAAAGAAATGCTTCCTGATGTTAATCTGAAATCTCTCCTCAATTAGTCTCCACCTATGGCCTCATGTCCTTGATGATGGATTAACTTTGAAGTAGCACCTGGCATCCACCTTACTTATACCCTTAATGATCTTGAACACTTCAATCATGTCTCTGCTCATTCCATATATACTTAGGCTAAACAGATTTAATTCTTTCAATCTTTCTTCATAGGTCATACCATGCAGACATGGTATGAATCTAGTTGCCCATCTCTGAACTCTCTCCAGTGCCTTCACATTGCTCACAACATATGGAGCCCAAAATTGTACACAATACTCAAGGTGTGGCCTCACAAGCACATTATACAGTTTAAGGAGGATGTCTCAAGATTTGAACTCCACTGAGCGGATTATGTAGCCTAACATTCTATAAGCCTTTCTATTTACTTCTGTGCTTTCTAGATGTTGATAGTGATGAGTTCACCAGAATGTTCAAATTCTTCTCAGACTAACTCACTTTCTAACTCAAACACCCCCCCACTTTATAATTATATCTAATATTTCTATTTCCTATACAAATTTTATCTCCCATTATCTGCCCACATTTGGATTTTGTTTAGGTCCAACTGTAGATTCTGTTGCCCGAATGTTATTAGCCCATCCCATTAACTTTGTGTTATTGGCAAACTTTACTAGTTTATTTGTTGTGTGGTTATCCAAATCATTAATGTAAATTAGAAACAGCAGTGGCCCCAAAACTGATCCATGTGGAACTCCACTTTTAACATCTTCTAGGTGTAAAAATGATCCTCTCACCAAGGTCTCGGCAGGAAACATTTGACTGTACTCTTTTCCACAGATGCTGCCTGGCCAGCTGAGCTCCACCAGCATTTTGTGTGTGGCGCTCTGACCATAATTCTGTTTTCTGTTTTTGAGCCAATTCTGCACTCATTCACACACCTTTCCCAGAATCCCTACCTCCTGTAATTTGATTATTAACCCCGCACAGGGTACCTTGTCAAAGGCTCTGAAAATCCAAGTAAATAATATCAACCACTCTTTCATTATCATGAATATCAGTTGCCTCTCATAGAACTCCAGCATATTAATAGAACACGATTTCCCATTTCTGAACCCATGCTGGCTTTCTGCTAACATGCCAGTACTTATCAACTGCTTTTCCATCTCATTCTTTATTATGGTTTCCATTATCTTGTCCGCGATACACGTTAGGCTTACTGATCTATAGTAATAAGGGTCATTGCGGTCACCCTTCTCATATATTATCACAATGTTAGTTCCCTTCCAGTCCTTGGGGATTTCACCAGTCTTCAATGACGTCTGAAAAATACATGTTAGGAGTTTGTATATATACTCACAGATCTCTTTATGTACCCTTGGATATACTTTGTCTGGCCCTGGAGATTTATTAACTTTCAGCCTTTTCAGTTAAAGCAGGCCCTCGCTTTCTAAGATCTCTAAGTCACATAAAACAACCTTATTTTTCTCTACACTTAATGGCATATTACTAACACTTTTGCAGGTGAAAACTTCAACAAAATATGAGTTAAGAGTATCCAGTATGTCCTTCTTTGCATAATTTAACACCTCATTATTATTCCTAATACACTTAACTTCCTCCTTGTCTTTTCTTTAACGACTAAAGTATTGACAAAATCTCTTGCAGTCAATCTTGGTATTATCAGCAATATCCTTCTCAACCTGCCTTTTGGCAATCTAAATTTCCCTCTTGACTATAGGTCTCATATTTTGACATGCACCACAGTTGACATCATTCCTATTTTTCCTGTATTCCTTATATAGCGTCATTTCTTTGATAATTTAAATGTATATCTTTATTCATCCCTGTAGTTGAACTAGTGTTTTTATTGCTTCTTTCGACCTTGGGTATGAACATTTCCTGCATTGCATATATTATCTCTTTAAATCGACCGCATTGTTCCTCAATTGACTCAATGTCAAGCATTTATTTACCTTCTGAAGTCTTTGCTGCATCTACACAAGCTTTTCCTTTCTGAAATTCAATTAAATGGCTTTGGCTTTTGCAGATATTCTGTCCCAAAAAACTTTCAGACTAACAATGTTATGATCACTTGTTCCTAAAGACTCAACAAATCCCATACTCAAAATTCTATCCTGATTGTTACAGAATATCAAATTTAGATAGGCCTCTCTCTTGTTGGTGCATCAACATACTGGGTCAAAAAGATAATTCTTCAATAATCTAATAAATTCACTTTCCCGTAATCCATTAGTCACCGGGTTCTCCTACTCAATATTTGGGAAATTAAAGTCTCCCATAACTATAACACCCCCCCCCCCTTAGAACTTGCTTTTTTAATGTTCTGATAGAGTGGTTTATTAAAATCACAATGAGCATTAACAATATTCCTTTATCATTACAGATTTCAATTCTCACCCAGATATCTTCATTAAGTCTCAAGTGGCCTCCTATCATAAGCAACTGCACATTTAAACTCTCTAATGTAGATGGCTACTCCTTCACCTTTATGATCTTGCCTATCTTTCCTAAGTATATCCTTTAATACTATATTCATAACCATCCTTTGAAGCCAGCAGGTTTCAGTTATTGCTGTTATATCATCCTATGACATGAACTTCAGCAGCACTTCTGAATTAAGTTGATAACAGGTGGCTAATTTGGGGCAGTTAGAAAGGTGGCCAATTAGAAAACAGGAAATTTCTATCTTAATTAAATTCAGAAATAACGAAAATCTAGCTGACAAGGAACTGATGCCAACTTGTTGAATTCCAACATTTGTTCCAGGAATCAAATGAAACATTTCAAAATCATCTACATCTTCTGAGCAACTTTGCAAATCTCTTTATCTTTCAGTTCTTTAATTTAGAAACCAGGCCTACAGCCAACATTGATAGATTTCAATTGCTGCCCTTTTTTCTCACTGTCAAGTCTTTATTCATCACTTCCAGCAAAAAAAAATATAATCTGGGGGCAGATCGTTAAGAGTGACAACTCTTTTTCCAAGTAGAAGTAATGCAGTGTTAGATGGGGGAAAACATCTAACAAGTCGAGGTAGCAAAGAACTTCTACTATCAGAATGGAAGTTAATTTATTTCATCAACATTTCATTTGTGTTAACAAAATGGGAGAAATAAAAGAATGAATCAGATTCTAGAAGTGGAAAAGTTGAAAAAAATGTGACCCACAAGAGATATTGGTGAGCTTTCAGCAAGTACGTAGCAACAGGACATATTGCATAGAAATCAGGACAAGCAGAAATTCAGTCTTAGGCTAATCAATGATTTGTGGAGCATACTAATGAAATAAATCTGTTCAATAATGAAACTGATGAACATCTGCTTAACTAAAATTATACATATATTATTCAATAAACTTTAAATACCTGATGAGCCAATTCATGTGCAATCACGTAAGCAACTGTCAATTTGGCCATTGCAGAAGCCGTCTCTTCCTTGCAAAGAAGTGCCATTTCTTGAGCAATGATCAGGCCCCAATTTTCCATGGCCTCCCACTGAAAGTCAGGGAGTGCTACCAGATCTAGAAAAGGGAATTACAATTCTTCAATACAAATAAATGGCAAATTGAATAGATTGGGGAGGATAGGAGTGAAGTGGATCTTTGCCTTTATTGCAAAAGGATGAACACAGGAAGGATAGGCACAAGAGATTCTACAGATGCTGGAAATCTAGCGTAACACACACAAAATGCTGGAGGAATTCAGGAGGTCAGGTAGTATCTATGAAAAGGAATGAACAGTACTGATGAAGGGTCTCAGCCTGAATGGACAATGGCTTATTCCTCTCTATAGAAGCAGCCTGACCCGTTGAGTTCCTCCAGCATTTTGTGTGCATTACACAGGAAGGAGAATAACTTTCTAGAGCTGTGTAGGGGATCTCATTTACAGTTATGTGCACAATTTAAGGAATGAAGTTGTTGACATGGAGGGAGTACAACAAAGATTTACTAAAATGATCTCTTGGTTACCTGAACTGTGAAACTGAGAAAGAGTGGGTTGATTGACTTTCACTGATAACTAGAAGAATCAGAGGACCTCTTTGAAATCAGTGAAATTCTAATACAGAGAATAGAAACAAGGAAAAGGTTCCAAAAGGTTGGAGAGTCTTGACCCAGGAATCATTTTTAAGATAAGGAATATGTTAATTCCTCAGATCAGGATAACCTCACCCACACTTTGGTGAACCAGTGAACCTCTCTACCACAAAATGTAGTGTGGGCCAATTCATTAAGTATATGCAAGAAGTAGATATAGTACTGTACAAAAGTTTTAGGAACATATATATAGTGAGGGTACTAAAGATTTTTACACAGTATTGTAGTAATTTATGTATTGCACTGTACTGCTACTGCAAAAATAAAAAAGAGGCGCTCTGTGGTGATAGGGAATTTGTAAGTTAGGGGAACGGACAGCAGGTTCTGTGGATGAGAATGAGATTCCTCGATTGTATGTTGCCTCTTGGGTGTCCGGGCCTGAGACATCTTGGATCAAGTCCTGAGCATTCTGTGGGAGGGCGAACAGCCAGAGGTTGTGGTCCATGTAGGTACCAATGACATGGTAGGATGAGTGATTTCAGGGAGTTAGGTTAGATGCTCAGCTATAAGGCAGGACCACAAGGATTGTGACTTTAGGATTGCTACCCATGTCACATGCTAGTGAGGCTAGAACTCAGAAGATTATACAATTCCATATGTGGCTAAGGAGTTGGTGTAGGAGGAAGGGCATAAGACTAATATCCTAATAGGAAGGTTTTTTACTGCTGCAAGCTGGGTTTTAAACTAGAGTTGCAAGGGGATGGGAACTAAGGTGCCAGAACAGTTAGTGGAGAGGTTGTGGAGATAGAGGTTGCTAAGACCTCAAAGTCAGAAATCAAAAAGTTGAGCATAGTGCGACTAGTGTCCTGAGCTGAGTATACTTCAATGCAAGAAGTATTGTAAGAAAGGTGGATGAGCTCACGGCATGGATTAACACCTGGACTTATGACGTTATAACCATTAGTGAGACTTGGTTGGTTGTAGGACGGGCAGGACTGGCAGCTCAATATTCCAGGGTTCTGTTGTTTTAAACATGTCAGAATGGGAGGATTAAAGGAGGTGGGATGGTGGTACTAGTCAGGGAAAATGTCATGGCAGTGCTCTGTCAGGACAGACTGGAGAACTTGACTAGTGAGGCATTATGGGTGGAACTGAGAAATAATAAAGGTATGACCACGTTAATGGGGCTCTATTACAGACCACCCAGCAGTCCTAAGGATTTACAGGAACAAATTTGTAAAGAGATCACAGGTGGTTGCAGGAAACATAAGGTTGTTATAGTAGGTGATTTTAAACTTTCCTTGTATTGACTGAGAATCCCATACTGTAAGAGGACTTGATGGGATAGAGCTTGTCAAATGTGTTCAGGAAAGTTTCCTTCATCAGTATGTAAGTCTGCATAGGGAAACACTGCATCCAGTGACCACAATGCCATTAGTTCTGGAGCACCTTGAGACAGCAATCTCATTGCAGTGTAGATCGATAGTTACGATTAAATCTTCCTGTTTCAGCCGGAAACAGCTGAGAATCACAACTACTTCCAAGATCTGTACAGTTAATAACAATGTTTTAAAGCGATTGATCAATCTATCACTGCTCAAAACTGACGGAAATAATACTGATTGCCGCATACTATTCCTTGGACTCCATGAAGGAAACGTGGCTGTCAATCAGGGATACAGGTGTATTTCAGAAAATTGGGTTTTCAGCTCTCAATACCAACTATCTTGCTGGCAAATGTACAGTCTCTAGAAAATATAGGCTCGCTATACACCATCAGGAGAGATTTGCTGAGTCCCTCAAAAACAGAGGTGGAAGTGTATGCCCTGTGATCAATTCCGCTTGGTGCACAAGTATGTCAGTGATATCCCAATTCTGCTCTCCAGACCTGGAAATTCTCTCAATTAAGTGCCAAACATTTTACCTGCCATAAGAGATTTCAGTGATCACTTTGGGAGCGACGTACATTCCACCTCAGGCTAATGCCAAACAGGCTCCAGATGATCTGAGCAATGTGTTTAATACATACAAAAGAGCACACCCTGTTGCCTTTACCATCATTTTGGAGGATTTTGACCAGCCAGCTTGAAAAACTCACTAAATAATTACCATCAATAAATCACATAGTACCAGAGGAAACAACACACTGAACCACTCTTACACCACCAACAAGAATGCCTACTGTGCTATTCCACGCCCTCGCTTCGGGAAGTCTGATCACCTGGCTGAACTTCTACTCCATGGGTATAAGCAGAGACTGAAGACTGCAGCACCAGTAGTGAGGACCAAGAACGCATAGACAAGGGAAGCACTGGAGCACTTACAGGACTGCTTTGAATTGGTGGACTGGACTGTGTTCAGGGATTTGCCCTCGTATCTGGATGAGTAGTTTGCAGTTGCTATTGACTTCATTAAAGTCAGGTCAAGTCATATTTATTGTAATTTAACTACATATATGTATATAACGTATATAACCATATAATGCAAATAGAAACAAGACAACATTTCTTCGAACCAGGGTGTAAAGGACAAAACAGATGATAATTAATGAAGGTAAGGATAAAATCTACAGATGAGCCACACATAAATAACAAACTAAAGTGCATTAATATTAAATATTTAAGGTATGGAACAGATTAACCAGTGACACTTCGAGTACAATGTGGTAGGGAGTTCAGAAGCCAGGGGAAGAAGCTGTTTCTTATCATGACTGTTCTTGTTTTTATGCATCGGAGTTTCCTGCCTGATAGTAGATAGAGGATGCTGGATGGATGGGTGGGCCTTAATAATACTAAAGGCCAGTGCTCCTGATAAATCTCCCTGATGGATGGTAGGGAGACCTCTATGATCCTCTCAGTTGTTCTCACTGTCCTTTGTAGGGACTTCTGGTCCAATGCTCGACTGCTCCCATACCAGATAGGGATGAAACTTGTCAGGATGCTCTCAATGGTGCTCCTGTAAAATGTGGTTAAGATGGGAGCTGGGAGCCTTGCTTCCCTCAATCTTCTTAGGAAGTGGAGGCACTGCTGTGCCACCTTGTTCAGGGAGTTGATATTTAGGGACCAGGTGAGGTTATCTGTGATATGAACTCCCAGGAACTTGGTGCACTTTAACTCTATGGAAAAGCCACATATTTGCAGAGGAAAATGGTGTGTCTGCACCTCTGTGGTTCACAATGATTTCCATAGTCCTCTCCACATCCAGCCATAGGTTTTTCTTCTCACATCAATTGATCAGCTACTCCACTTTCTCTCATCATTGTTCTTGATAAGTCCAACCACTGCTGTATCACCTGCAAACTCAAAGACATGGTTTGAGCTGGATCCTGCGACACAGTCACGGGTCAGTAGCGTGAACAGCCCTGAGCACACAGCCTCAGGGAGCGCCAGTGTTCAGCATAATGGGACAAGAGACGTTGCTGCCCAAACTGACTGTGGGCTTACTGTTAAGAAGTCCACAGGATATCTGTGTGGATGAGCTTGTGCCTACGAAAACTGTACATTCCCAAACCAAAAGCCAACAATGAGCCAAGAGGTTTGTTGTCTGCTGAGGAGTAGATCTGTGGCATTTAAGTCTGGAGATCCAGGTCTGAATAAGAAACCAGATATGACATGCGGAAGACCAATTCAAGAGAGAAGAAACAATTCCAAACAAGGCTGGAGGACACTTCAGATGCACGACAGAGTTTGCAAGACACTACTTCCTATAAAAAGTGAAACCCAATAGCATGAATGGCAGCAATGATTCACTACCAGATGAGCTCTATGCCTTCTATGCCCACTTTGAAAGGGAGAATATAGCTACAGCTATGAAGATCCCTGCGGCACCTGGTGACCCTGTGATCTCTGTTTCAGAGTCAGATTAACAGTTTGTTTTACAGGAGTGTGAACCCTCCCAAGGCTGCATGCCCCGACATAGTACCTAGTAAGGCTCAGAAAACTTGTGACAACCAGCTGACCAGAATATTCAAGGACATTTTCAACTTCTCATTGCTTTGGTCAGATATTCCCACCTGCTTCAAAAGGGCAACAATTATACCAGTGCCTAAGAAGAGTAGTGTGAGCTGTCTTAGTGACTATCATCCAGTAGCACTCAAACCTGCAGTCATGAAGTGCTTTTAGAGAGGTTGGGCATGGCGAGTATCAACTTCTGCCTCAGCAAGGACCTTGTCCCACTGCATTTTGCCTATTGTTACAATAGGTCTACAGCAGATGCAATCTTAGTGGCTCTTCACATGGCCACCTCAACAATACAAACACGTCAGGATGCTGTTCATTGACTATAGCTTAGCATTTCAATATCATCATTCCTACAGTCCTGAGCGATAAAGCCACAGAACCTGGGCCTTTGTGCCTCTCTCTGCAATTGGATCCTAACCAGAAGACCACAATCTGTGCAGACTGGTAATATCTCCTCCTTGTTGATGATCAACACTGGCAAACCTCAGTTTAGCCCACTGTTCTACTCACTCTATAACCATAACTGTATGGCTAGGTATAGCTCAAACACCATCTATACATTTGCTGATGGCACAACCATTGTTGGTAGAACTTCAGATGGAGATGACAGGGCATACAGGAATGAGATAAAACAGCTAGTTAAGCGGTGTCACAACAACAGCCATGCACTCAGCATCAGTACGACTAAATAGCTGATTGTGGACTTCAGGAAGGGTATGACGAGGGAACATGAGACAATCCTTATAGAAAGATCAGAAGAAGAGTGAGAGAGAAATTTCAAGTTTGAGTGTCAATGTCTCTGACTATCTAACCTGGTCTTAACTTATCAATGCAGCTATAAAGAACACAAGGCAGCGGCTATATTTCATCAGGAGTTCAAAGAGATTTAGTTTAGATAATAAGATATAGGAGCAGAATTAGGCCATTTGGCCCATTGAGTCTGCTCCACCAGTTCATCAAGGCTGATCCAATTTATCTCTCTAGCCCCAGTCTCCTGCCTTTTCCCAGTATTCCTTCATATCCTGACTAGTCAAGAACCTATCAACCTCTGCCCTAAATATACATAAAGACTCGGCCTCCACAGCTGCCTGTGGCAAAGAAAGGCAACATCCATTATTAAGAACCCCCAGGACATACCCTCTTCTCATTGTTACCATTAGGCAGGAGGTACAGAAGCCTGTAGGAAAACACTGATTCAGGAACAGCTTCTTCCCCTCTGCCATCTAATTCCTAAATAGACATTGAATCCAAGAACACTATCTCACTTTTTAAAAAAATTATTTGTCTTTGCACTATTTTTAATCTATTCAATATACAAATATGTACTCACTGTAATTGATTAATTTTTTCTTCCTACATTATGTATTGTATTTAACTGTTGCTGCTAAGTTAACGAACTTCACAACACAGGCCAGTAATAATAAACATGATTCTGATTTTGATTAGTTTCAAATTAAATTTGGAAATAGATAGGTATGGTCTGTGAGTTGAGATTCTAAATTTGTGGTGAACTACATATACCTGTCTGCACACGCCCCTCTGCTGACTGCTCCTGTGGCTCCTCCCACAGACCCCTGTATAAAGGCGATTGAAGGCACTGCTCCTCCCTCAGTCTCCAGGATGTTGTGTGGTGGTCTCTTGCAGCTAATTAAAGCCTATCGTTCGCCTCCCGTCTCTGAGAGTTATTGATGGTGCATCAAAATTATAGAACGGCTAAACCTGATGGTACAGGCTGCTTTCTGGCAAAGGTGTACTTGGTAAGTCGGAGGCCTTCAAAAACGAAATTTTAAGAGTACAAAGTTTGTACATGCCTGTCAGAATAAATGATAGATATAACAAGTGTAGGTAACCTTGGTTTTCAAAAGATATGGAGACCCTGGTTAGGCATCTGTTAGTCTCAAGAGACCATGGACTTGCGCCTTGGGAAGTTTCCAGGGCGCAGGCCTGGGCAGGGTTGTATGGGAGACCGGCAGATCACTAGACCAACACCTTAAACACTTGGCCAAGCACAGGGCAGCTGACTCATAACATTTCATACCGCCAAATCATATCGTTTCCTCGCAGCCCGGTGGTTGGGGACCACTGTTCTAAGGCACTGGAGATACAAGTATTTGGATAGAAATGGACTAATTAAGAATAGTCAGCAAGGCTTCGTGCTTGGTAGGTCACGTCTAACCAATCTTATCGAGTTTTTCGAGGAAGTTACCAGGAAAATAGATGATGTCTACATGGATATTAGTATGGGGTCAATTTGGGAGGTAGTCAAGAAGGTTCAGTTGCTCGGCATTCAGGATGGAGTAATAATTTGGAATAGACATTGGATTTATGGGGGAAGCCAGAGAGTGGTGGTAGACGGTTGCCTGACTAACAGGAGACCTGTGACTAGTGGTGTGCTGTAGGGATCGGCATTGGGTCCTTTGTTCAAATATCTGGATCTGATGATAATGTGGTTAACTGGATCAGCACATTTCTGGATGACATCAAGGTTGAGGGTGCAGTGGACAGTGAGGAAGGCTATCATAGCTTACAGAGGGATCTGTATCAGCTGGAAAAATGGGCTGAAAAATAGCAGATAGAATTTAATTCAGACAAGTGCAACGTTTTGCAATTCGGTAGGACCAACCAGCGTAGGTCTTACATAGTGAATGGTAGGGCACTGAATTGTGATAGAACAAAGGGATCTGGGAATACAGGTCCATAATTCATTGAAACTGGTGTCATAGGTAGACAGCATGGTAAAGAAAGCTTTTGACACATTGGCCTTCATAAATCAATGCATTGAGTACAGAAGATAAGATGTTACATTTTAAGTTGTACAAGATGTTGGTGAGGCTGAATCTGGAGTATCGTGCACAGTTTTGGTTACCTACCTACAAGAACGACATAAAAAAGGCTGAAAGAGTATAGAGAAAATTTTCAAGGATGCTGGCTCTGGAGGACATGATTCTTTTTAAGGAACGATTGAATGGGTTAGGACTGTATTCTTTAGAACATAGAAGATTGAGAGGAGATTTGATAGCCTCCTTATCCGCGGGTTCCGCATGCGCAGATTCAACCAACCGCGGATCGGGAAAACCAGGAAGTTCTTTCTCCAGCACTTGTTGTTTGAGTATATATAGCATTTTTTTTCTTGTCATTATTCCCTAAACAATACAATATAACAACTATTTACATAATATTTACATTGTATTAGGCATTATAAGTAATCTAGAGATGATTTAAAGTATACGGGAGGATGTGCGTAGGTTACTGCGGATCGGGGTCGAAAAAAACACAGAAGTTCTCTAAGTTGGAACAGGTACATCTGGTATTATTTAGCATCAGTTAGTCAAACATTTGTCTTAGTATCTATTTTACTTTTCTATGCATATAAAACATGTAAGAAACGTATGTATTTCAATAATTAAACCACTGCAATGCTTAGTAATAATTGTAGCTTTCATCGGGGCAGGCCCCTCTCATGCTCCATTATTCTCACTTTATCCTTTAAAATTGTTCTGATCGTTGACAGACTGTAGCCTAATGCTTTTCCAATGACCGATGGCGTCTCACTTCTTTCTGATCGCTTTATTATTTCCACTTTATTTTCAATCGTGATCATTTTCCAGAACAGAAACACTGCGGGCGGCGGGTCCTGAGCTCCACCGGGTCCTAAATCCACTGACTTGCACATCCACATTTTTTTGGTCCCAGAACCAATCCCCCACAGATAAGGAGGGCCGACTGTACAGAAAATTATGATGGGTGTAGATAGGGTAAATGCAAGCAGGTTTTTTTCCACTAAGACACTTCCTTGTCTAAGATTTCCTTATCTGCAGATGCTGGAAATTCAAGCAACACACAAAATGCTGGTGGAACGCAGCAGGCCAGGCAGCATCTATAGGAAGAAGCACTGTCGACGTTTTGGGCCGAGACCCATCAGGGTGTGTGTTCTTCCACTAAGGTTGGGTGTGACTAAAACCAGAGGTCATGGGTTAAGGATGAAAGATGAAATGTTTAAGGGGAACATAAGGGGTAACTTCTTCACTCAGAGGGTCATGAGAGTATGGAATGAGTTGCCAGCATAAATAATCCATGCAAGCTCGATTTCAATGTTTTAGAGAAGTTTGGATAGGTACATGGATAGTAGGGGTGTGGAAGGCTATGGTCCTGGTGCAGGTCATAGGGAGTAGGCAGTTTAAATGGCTTTCAACAGGGACTCCCGCCACTGGCACTCCTTCTTTGCCACTTGTCCCACATCCCTCCTGCAGCACTCCAACCTCGTCATTCCCAATATTTTTTTTGCTTACACCAGATTTACAAACTCACTCTCTGCTCCATATTGTCAGATACAGTACTGTGTAAAAGCCTTAGGCACCCTAGTTATATAAACTGTATGCGCCTAAGAATACTGCACAGTACTGCAGGACTCAGCACCTCCCTTGACTTTGTGACCAACAGATTTCAATCAGTAAAATTACACCAACACCTTCACGCCAATTACCCGCAACACTGGTGTCCTGCAAGACTGTGTCTGACTTTATTCCCTATACACTCATGACTGTGTGGCCATAACTTTAAGTACATTTACAGATGACACCAAATTAGTGGGCCTGGTTTCAAATAATTATAAGACGGTGTACAGTGGCATGGATTCATGGTTACAACCTCTCACTTAATGTCAGTAAAACAAAAGACCTGGTCATTGATTTCAGGAAGTGGGTGGAGTACACACTATGAAAATGTATCAATAGTGCACCAGTGGAGACTCTTGTTCCAGGTGTAAATTTCAATAATAGTTTGTCCTGGAGGTGTAAACATCACCAATAGTTTGTTCTGATCCAATCACATAGCAAAGAAAGCCCATCAACGCTTCTATTTCCTCAGGCTAAGAAAATGTATAAACATGAGAAATTCTACAGATACTGGAAATCCAAAACAACATCATAAGACCATAATACCACAAGATGTAAGAGCAGAATTAGACCTCGTGGCCCATCAAGTCTGCTCTACCATTTCATCATGACTGATCCATTTTCCCTCTTGGCCCCAATCTCTAGTCTTCTCCCCGTAACCCTTCATGCTCTGACCAATCAAATCTATCGACCTCTGCCTAAAATATACATAAAGAATTGGCCTCCACAGCCATCTATGGAAACAAATTCCACAGATTCACCACTCCCTGGCTAAAGAAATTCCTCCTTGTCTCCATTCTAAAAGGATGTCCCTCTATTCTGAGTTTGTGTCCTCTGGTCTTAGATTCTCCCACCTCAAGAAACATCCTCTCCACATCCACCCTATCAAGGCCTTTCACCATTTGATAGGTTTCAATGTGGTCACTCCTAATATTTCTGAATTCCAGTGAATAAAGGCCCAGAGCCATCAAACGCTCTTCATATGACAAGCCATTCTATCCTGGAACCATTTTCGTCAACCTCCTTTAAACCCTCTCTGAAATCAGCACTTCCTTTCTTAGATAAGGGGCCCAAAACTGCTCATAATTTTCACCAGTACTTTATAAAGTCTTCAAATTACATCCTTGCTTTTATATTCTAGTTCTCTTGAAATGAATGCTAACATCAAATTTGCCTTACTCACCACTGACTCAACCTGCAAATTAACCTTTAGGGAATATTGCACGGGGATTCCCAAGACTATTTGTACCTCAGAATTTAGAATTTCCTCTCCATTTAGAAAATAGGCTACCCTTTATTTCTTAGACCAAAACACATGACCATCCGGCACTTCTTTGCCTTTTTCTCCTATTCCAAGTCCTTCTGTAGCCTCTCTACTTCCTCAATACAACCTGCCCTTCCGCCTTTATATTATCCTTAAACTTTGCAACAAAGCCATCAATTCCATCATCCAAGTCAGTCACATATAGCATAAAAAGAAATGATCCCGAAACAGACCCCTGTGGAACACCAGTGGTGAATGGCTGCCAAACAGAACAGGCTCTTTGCCTCCTGCCAATCAGCACTAATTTATCTATGTTAGTATCTTTCTCTTTCTCATTCTCTTTATGGCTTGGGTTAAAATGATTATTCAGGCTCAATGTTATCAATATACTTCTCTAAATTTTTTAGAACAATACAAACACTTGGGTCCTTACTGTGATGCCTCATGAAGCTTAATCAAATTGACAACCAATAGTGTTGTAGCAACTCCCAAATTAAACGCAATGCATCTCAATACATTAGAACAATAAACTAAAATCCCAAAACTTTAAAGAATATTTTTCCCCAAAACCTGCTTGCAGATAATTTAGCAATTTGGTTCTCTACAGCAAATTTTTTTTTGTATTCTTTCTATTGTGAACACTTGCTCATCAAGAAAGGGATCGATTTTGGCTTGGACTCCCTCAGCTATGAGAATGGAGACTTTCATTCTACAGGTTTGCAATGAGCTCATGGGAAAGAAAGGGCCACAGTCTCACTCACTGTACTACCCGTTTCCTTGGAACTCAATTTTATTTAGTCGCATCACATATTGGACAGAGTTCTATCCTGTCAATCCTATAGCTGGAAGTATACAAGTATGAAAGTTTGGGACTGATGTCAGGAGAAACTGGAGCAGCTCTGTGGAAGCAGATTCCTTGTTGAAGTTAAAGCAATTTCAAGTATGCAGAAATTAATCACGAAGCTCAAATCACATTTACAGTCAATGGTCAAAAAAAGAGGCTACTGATCTTTTGCCAGCATGTTGTCCATTGCTGTGGTGAAACAATTGCTCTGGGACCAAGCTTTATCAATAAATACTGCATGTACACATTCACACAAAAGTAATCACAGAAAGTAAGAGCACTGGTCATTCTACAGTACTTCAACTCATGAACTGAAACAACATTATACAATAAATATAAAACATTAATTACCATAATTTTATCAATATTCTGTTGACTTACATTCATTCTGGTCTGAATTTTTTCTTCAGTGCAAGGGCAGAGTTTATTAAAAGCCAAAATCTACTCTCTGATTGTTCAGAAATTCTGATGTCCAGGCTCAATGGCTGCTGATTCCCATGCTCCCTTTAATACACTAGACCTTTGTTTCTCATTCTCCCTTTAATATACCAAGCTGCTGATTCTTTTATCCCCGCTTCCAATTAAATTCACCAGAAGCCTGTTTCCACGCTCCAGTTATGTTGATACAGTTCACTATAAAAATTAACTATGTTGATCAGCAGTGCCAGCAATTACAGATCAGGGTTCAATTTCCACCGCTGTCTGTAAGGAGTTTGTACTGTGAATGTGTGGGCTTCCTTCAGTTGGTTTGGTTTCCTTCCACATTCCAAAGGTGTACAGGTTCAGGTTTGTGTATTGTGGATACAGGTGTCCCCTGTTTTTCGAATGTTCGCTTTACAACACCTCGCTGTTACGAAAGACCTACATTAGTTACCTGTTTTCGCTAATAGAAGGTGCTTACACTGTTATGAAAAAAGGCAGCGCGTGTGCTGAGCAGCCAAGCTCCTGCCCCGGAACTGCATTCTAGCCAGCATTGCTTAAACACGTGCCTGTGAGCATCTGTGCTTTATGTCGATTCATTTTGTGTATCCGTTAGCAAGATGAGTTCTAATGTATCGGAAAAGCCTAAAAGAGTGCGAGAGTGTTACACTTAGCGTAAAACTAGACATAATAAAGCCTTTCGATCATGGTGAACGAAGTAAGGATATAGTGAGTTTGGCTAAGGGTTTGTGGAAGTTGGTGAAGATGATGTTGAAGAGGTTTTGGCATCCCATGACCAAGAACTGACAGATGAAGAGCTGATGAAGAGGAAAGGACAACAATTGAAGCCGAACGCAGTAGCAAACGGCCCGAAAGTGAAGTCATCCAGGAACTGAATGTGAAGCAATTGCCTGAGATTTTCGCTGCAATTGACAACGCTGCAATGATTGCAGAGAAGTATGACTTTTATTTTGAAAGGGTACGCAAGTTTAGGGCATATTTTCGGGATAGTTTGAGTGCTTACATAGAACTGTATGATATAAAAATGCACAAAGCTAAGCAGTCAAGCATACTGTCGTTTTTCAAGCCTTCCACATCAGCCACAGCAGACGACGAAACTCGACCTTCGACATCGAGGCAGGCAGACATAGAAGAAGGTGACCTGCCTGCCCTGATGGAAACAGACGACGATGAGATGACACCCCAGTCTCCTGTACCTCCCACCACCCCAAACTCCAACGACTCAGCCTAAAACACCATCATCAGTGTGCTCACTGTCTTCTCGATTCCAGTAAGTGAAACTACACTGGACATACATTATTTCTACTTTATATAGGCTGTGTATTTTTATGTGTTATTTGGTATAATTTGGAAGCTTCATAGCTTAAAGGTTATTGGAAAGAGTGCTTCTGCCCAGAGTGCTTGCGCTGTGTGTTCCTGCCAAGAGCACTTGCGCCGAGTGTTTTTGCCGCGAGTGCTGCCGAGACCGCTCCCGTGAGATTTTCGCTGCGGTGGACAGTGCTGCAATAATTGTAGAAAAGTATTTCTACTTTATATAGGATGTGTATTTACCAGATCATTCCTGCTTTTACTATATGTTACTGTTAGTTTAGGTTTTATGTGTTATTTGGCATGATTTGGTAGGTTATTTTTTGGGTCTGCGAACGCTCACTAATTTTTCCCATATAAATAAATGGTAATTGCTTCTTCACTTTACGACATTCCCGCTTACGAACCATTTCATAGGAACACTCTACCTTCAGATAGCGGGGGGAACCTGTGTAAGGTGGCAACACTGCGGTCTGTCCCAGCATAATCCTTGCTGATTTGATGCAAAATACACAGTTCACAGTACACTTCGATGTTGAATTGACAGATAAAGCTAATCTTTATCTTTATAAACGTGAAGTAAAATGTGTTGCGTCAATTGCCGAGCTCTGGCGATGATCCTTGAATCATCAATGGGGACAGGAGAGGTTCTGGAGGATTGGAGGGTTGCAGATGGTGTTCCTTTATTCAAGAAAGGGAGTAGAGATGGCCCAGGAAATTATAGACCAATGAGTCTTAGTTCAGTGGTTGGTAAGTTGACGGAGAAGATCCTGAGAGGCAGTATTTATGAACATTTGGAGAGGTATAATATGATTAGGAATAGTCAGCGTGGCTTTGTCAAAGGCAAGTCGTGCCTTACGAGACTGATTGAATTTTCTGAGGATGTGACTAAACACATTGATGAAGGAAGAGCAGTAGATGTAACGTATATGGATTTCAACAAGGCATTTGATTAGGTACCCCATGCAAGGCTTATTGAGAAAGTAAGGAGGCATGGGATTCAAGGGGACATTGCTTTGTGCATCCAGAACTGGCTTGCCCACAGAAAGCAAAGAGAGATTGTAGATGGGTCATATTCTGCATAGGTCGATGACCAGTGGTGTGCCTCAGGGATCTGTTCTGGGACCTTTACTCTTCGTGATTTTTATAAATGACCTGGATGAGGAAGTGGAAGGATGGGTTAGTAAGTTTGCTGATGACACAAAGGTTGGAGGTTTTGTGGATAGTGTGGAGGGCTATCAGAGGCTACAGTGGGACATTAATAGGATGCAAAACTGGGCTGAAAAGCGGCAGATGGAATTTAACCCAGATAAGTGTGAAGTAGTTCATTTTGGTAGGTCAAATATGATGGCAGAATATAATATTAATGGTAAGACTCTTGGCAGTGTGGAGGATCAGAGGGATCTTGGGTCCAAGTCCACAGGACACTCAAAGCAGCTGCTTAGGTTGACTCTGTGGTTAAGAAGACATACTGTTTATTGGCCTTCAATAATCATGGAATTGAATTTAGGGGCCGAGAGATAATGTTGCAGCTATATAGGACCCTGGTCAGACTCCACTTGGAGTACTGTGCTCAGTTCTGGTCACCTCACTACAGAAAGGATGTGGAAGCCTTAGAAAGGGTGCAGAGGAGATTTACAAGGATGTTGCCTGGATTGGGGAGCATGCCTTATGAAAACAGGTTGAGTGAACTCTGCCTTTTCTCCTTGGAGTGACGGAGGATGAGAGATGACCTGATAGAGGTGTACAAGATGATGAGTGGCATTGATCGTGTGGATAGTCCGAGGCTTTTTCCCAGGCCTGAAATGGTTACCACAAGAGGACACATGTTTAAGGTGCTGGGGAGTTGGTACAGAGATGTCAGGGGTAAGTTTTTTTATTCAGAGTGGTGAGTGCGTGGAGCTTAGAAAAATAGAGGGCTATGGGTAAGCCTGGTCATTTCTAAGGTCAGGACATGCTCGGCACAACTTTGTGGGCCGAAGGGCCTGCATTGTGCTATAGGTTTACTGTTTCCAGTCCCGAGTACACAAAATTTAGAATTGTACTGCATCTTTTTTGACGTGCAAAGACAAAATGCTTTTAATAAGGTGAAACTAAACTGAAACCCGATCCAGATTCATTGCTTTTTACTGAAGGTAGAACATACTACATTGCAAAACTCATTACCATTACAGTCATCGACAAACATCTTAAAGTATTATTACAAACATTCTTGTTTTACCTTACCTAGTTTCTTTAAGGAATGAGATATATTGAAGGAACTCTCAAAAAAGTTGATAAGTTTCATCGCTACTCCCAATGGATACTTCATTTGATCTGTCTTTCCAGGAACAGCATACACCGACACCTAGTCAAATTCAATGTGACAAAAACTATTATCAAACCAAAAGTTATTACACTAAAAATAATCTCTTCAATATGAATCTATAGAATAGCAGCCTTTTCAAAACAAAACCCTTGCTTCCACAGAAAGGACATACATGGTAAAAAGTGTTACACTGCTTTTTCAAGAAGGTGAGAGAAAACAAAAAATTCAGCTAATCCAGAATGGAGTTTCACTGAGTTAGTGTGTATCACAGGCAGCAACAACAGCAGAATAATTTAACATTTGTGATGAGGAGGGGTAGAGGAGTGAAATACATCAGCTGGTTGAGTAGTGTCACAACAACAATCTTACACTCAATGTAAGCAAGATTAAGTAACTGATTGCAGACTTCATTAAGGGGAAGTCAGGTGAACTCACACCAATTAACATTTATTGAGGGGTCAGTGGTGAAAAGGGAAAATAGTTTCAAGGCCTGAGTGTCAACATCTCAGAGGCCCACCATATTGATGCAATCATAATGAAGGCATGCCAATGGCTATACTTGATTGTGAGGTTCAAGAGATTTGGTATGTTGCCAATTTCTACAAGAATAAAAGTCTTCAAATATCACAAAGCCAAGCACAGAGACCAGTGTAGACTTGATCAACAAAATTAGACAAACTCTGCAATTCTCCCACATCACAACAAACATGATGGAGGACAGCTATACAGCTAATTGAAAAGAGTGTGAGTAGATTCCTTAGCCTCAAACTCAGTGGAATCCAGCGAGAGAGCCCTAACATTAAAGTAACGAGTTTGTGTGGGGTCCCAACATACAAACGTTTGTACAAAGTGGATGATTGAATAGCCTTCCCCTCCCCCCCAGTTCGCCATCATGATGCATACTTGTATCCAGCTTATATCACCCACTTTCTGTGAAATTAAGTCACTTCTGAATGCCTCATCAACGAAACGGAACTCTAACTGAGGCATCAGTCATATTTTAATCAGTGAAGTCATGCAAGGAGCTCACAGCAGCACCTTCAAGCAATGCCTACCTGTCCACAGGCTTCCCACCATTATCCCACTCAACCTCTGTCAAAAACACTCACCTCCAAGCCTCAGCCTCTGCCAATAATGAATGCAAGCGCTCAAAATCAAATAGATGTAAAAAGCAAACATCCTCAACATCAAGACACCTTACTGTAAAGTTAAAAGTAACTGAGTCTTGTTTGATCTGTGATGGTGAGTTATCATCAGAAGGAAGTCATAAGCATGCAAGGACATTTTGGTAGAATATTTTCAGAAATAAATCCTCTACACAACCACTTCCAGCTGCTTTATCAATGACATTCCCTATATTACATTTCAGTCCTTTTCATAACACCAAATAAACAATTATGTTAGAATTGGACAACACAAGTAATAGGTTTCTAAGCACCACAAACAAAAGATCTACCATCCCTCTATGGATTTACTGTGGATGCCCGCAAGTAAATGTATCACAGGGTTGTATATGGTGACATACACATACCTTGATAATACATTTACTTTGAACTTTGACCTTCAGATGTACTGCCATCACCAATTCCCCCTACATTAATATCATGGGAATCCACTATTCAATAGTTGGCCTTGACCAATAATTAACGGTGATGAAAAGAGCAGCTGGTGTCTGGATTTTTCTCTCCTAATCCCTCAAGATCTTTCCATTATCCTCAAGGCTCAAGCCAGCGCAGGCTGGAATGCTTACTCTGCATCCTCGTTAATGCATGACAAATGGGTGATAACATTCAGAATGGACCAGCTAGCAAGATTAATTCTCCTTCTGCAGGATTTGACAATAACATCGTAAAGGGTGCAATATGCAAAAGGTACAGAGTGCCAAGGGCAACACACCAGAAAATACTGGAGGAACTGAGCAGGTTAGAGTAGCGATGAGAGGAGAACTGGAATTGGGAATGGAAAAAGAGAGAAGAGAAAGAGTGAAAAATTACCAGAAGTTAGAGAAATTGATGTCCATACCAACAGGTTGGAAGCTACTGAGACAGAATATGAGGTGTTGCTCCTCCAACCTGATTGTGGCCTCATCATGGCAGTGGAGGAGGCTGTGGACTACCATGGTGAAATGGGAATGGGAAGTTGAAGTAGATATCCACGTTACCCCACCTTTTGCGGCAAACGAATTGAAGCGAAGCTGTTCAATGATGTGGTAGTGCAATTTATGTCATTCCCCATTCAGGTTCACCTCTCACTCCCTCCACTCTCCTCAGATATCTATTATTTCCCTCTTGTTCCCTTTCTTCCATGGTCCACAATCCTCTCCTACCAAACTGCTATTTTTTCACCCCTTTACCTCTTCCACCTATCACCTCGCAGCTTCTTACTTTATTCCCCTCCCTACCAACCTGTCTTTTTATACTGGTTTCTTCCCCCTTCCTTTCCAGTCCTGATGAATGGCCTTAGCCTAAAATATCGATTGTTTATTCCCCTACCTAGATCTGCCTAATTTGCCAAGTTCCTCCTGCATTTTGCGTGTGTTGATCAAGATTTGCTGTATCTGCAGAATCTCTCATGTGTATAGGCTGCCAAGTAACTCTAAATATCTTCCCTTTGGCATCTCAACCACCATGATAAACAAGACCAGTAACACTTTGTAATCAGTTGAAATTATATATACTGCAGCATCAAATACTTCATGGTTGCTCAGATTTTTGAAATTCCTCTCTGAAATCGAGGTGGGAGGACAAGTAACATAACTTCAGCGATTCAGACAAGAACCATTCCCATCTTCTCTGAAGAGATGGGGCTGAGTATTAAAAGCACCCTTACTTGCATATACTGGAGGTTTTTTAAAAAATGGGACTTACCAGAGTTCCCCCCGTGGTGGTGTGGTTGATGCTCGTCAAATCAGCAACAACAAAAGCCACTAAGTAAGTGCTCATTTTAAAGCTTTTCATAAAAGTATCTTGATAAAGTCCATTAGCAACTGCAGTTGTGTTATCCTAGAACAGAATACAAACCAGGGTCATTAAAGTCAAGCACAATACCATGTGTGTTTAGCAGCACAGTTTTCAATGTTAGCAAAATCCTGTTTTACCAAAAGGAATATATTCTGAACGCTGTGTGGCAATTTAAATACAGTGCTCAAGAACAAACAAAACTTGAAAATGCTATTATAGCAAAGCACAGTGGTGGAGCAGGGTAAAAATAATGATTGGCTTTATTTCTAATATGAACACTGAAACATTCAGTGAAATTCAAGATTTTGTACAGGAGCAGAAGCTGATGGGGTTACACAAGTGGAGAAGGGTGGGTAGTTTTGAAGGGCCATGGGTGTCGTTTATAGCCCATTTTGGCTGCTTTAAGAATAATTTTGTCATCATAAACAAATATATTGATAAAATATAATATGGGGTCTGAGGAACAATTCTGATCATACCTGCACTCAACTGAGTGCCAAATACCATCGAGGAATTTATCAACGAAGTTTCACAGAAAGCATGAACAAAACAGTACAGAATGACAATAAAACAGGGAGGCATGGTCGCATGGAGGTTAGCACAACGATTTACAGTACCAGTGACCCAGGTTCAATTCCCACTGCTGTCTGTTAGAAGTTTGTATGTGACCACATAGATTTCCTCCAGGTGCTCCAGTTTCCTCCCACCATCCAAAGATGCACTGGTTGGTAGGTTAATTGGTCATTGTAAATCACCCCGTGTTTAGGCTAGGGTTAAATTAGGGGTTACTGCGTGGTGTGGTCTGAAGGGCTGGAAGGACTTGCTCTGCGTGTATCTCAGTAAGTAGTAGTCAACATCACAATTTTTAACGTGGTGCATTCAGTTTGCACTTAAATTGGATATATAAAGTCAGAGACAGCTTTCCCTCTAAGCTGTGCTAGTGTCCAGCCACACAGTAACTGAAATTATTCCTCACATATAGCCTTTGTTGCTATGTAGCTGGAATTTTCTTTTATATAATGTAATTTTTAAATTATGCTAATATAATTTTGAAATCTTTGTTAATTATGAAATACCCTGTAATCAATGTTAATGAATATAATTCAGTAAATCTCTAAACAATAAACATACCATAACCTTTACTTAGAATCATTTTAAAGCTTCAACATATTTATGTTGTGAGTGTTTCAAGTTACAACACTGATATAAATTGTAACAATAAACACAGAATGGGAGTCAGAAGCTCATTGTTAATAGACCACTGAACCCGCTGAACACCTATGCATATCATGAAGAAAAAATACACAAACATTCAGTTTTCAGGCAGTGTAAAATTTGCTGTTCAGAGCAATAGTTGGTCTGCGCAGCTGTAGAGGGAGTGTTGGTCATAGAATAATACAATAATCTTCAAAACCTCTCCAAGATGGCATTATCTATCAGCATCACACTTAGCTGATTCAACGGCATCTTTTGTCATTTCCACTGTGCCCACAAGGATATTTCCTTGGATTGCTTTCTCATTTATCATTCCACTGACTGCAACAACTACATATTTCTGTTGCATGGGTTATAATCTACTGTACTTAAGAGTAATAATATAGTACACCACGGTAACAGGCCCTATAGCCAAACTGATCCATGCCAACCACAGTATCTTCCTTCCAGTCCCAATTGCCCATGTTTGTCCCATAACACTCCAAGCCATTCTCTCCACCTACCCATCCAAATGGGTCTTAAATGTTACAATTATACCTATCTCTACCACTTCCCCTGGCAGTTCATTCCATGTATTCACTAACTTCTGTGTGAAAAAAGTCAGCCTCTCAGGTTTTTTTTGTATATCTTCACCCTCTTATCTCCTACCTGTGCCCTCCAGTTTTAGATTTCTTATCCTTGGGGAAAAGACTACCACCATCCACAATTTCCATACCACTTTGTAAATTTCTATAAGGTTACCTCCTTTTCTCCTGCAAACCAATAAATAAAGATTCAGTGTAGCCAACCTCTCCCTATAACTTGGGCTTTCTAGTCCAGGGAGCATCCTTGTATGAAGGCAGAAGTTTGTTAAACACACCTGGGAAAAAAACTATTTTACTTAAGAAAGAAAAACAACTTCATTGGAGGAAGCTTGATTTTTGCTAGTGTCCCAAAGAGTTTGTGGAATCAAAACAATATACAATAACAACACACACAAAATGCTGACGGAACTCATGAACTTATGAAAATGAACAAAGAGTCAATGTTTCTGGTCTAGACTGGAAAGGAATGGGGGAGATGCTAAAATAAAAACGTGGTGGAAGAGGAAGGAGGATAGCTGGAAGGTGATAGGTGCAGCCAGGTGGTTGGGAAAAATAAGGAGCTGGAGAAAGAAGAATCAGATTTGAGAGGAGAATGGACCATAGGGAAAAGGAGGAGGGGCTGCAGGGGGAGGTGATAGGCAAGTGAGAAGAGGCACTGGAATCCATGCCTGGTTGGGGACTAGTCCCCTTCTGTACGCGCTGCTCTCCAGTATTCTATCCATGGAAGACCTGCGACTGAGCCAGGGCAAGAAAAGCTGATTTTCCTTTGTTTGCTGAACCAGCACGAGATGAGGAACTTCTGTGTACTTCTTTTTGCAGAAATGTGGCTCCTGGACAACTTCCCAAGCACCATCAATATTCCGGCCATGCCACTCAGGGACTTGTGCTCATATTACTTTTAGTAACTGTATGTGGTAATGTAACTATATGTGCTATGTGACTATGTACTGTGTTTTAAGACCATAAGACTATAAGATATAGGAGCAGAAGTAGGCCATTCAGCCCATCAAGTCTGATCCGCCATTCAATCAATGGCTGATCCAATTCTTCCAGTCATTCCCACTGTCCTGCTTTCTCCCCATACCCTTTGATGCTCTGGCTAATCAAGAACCTATATATCTCTGCCTTAAATGCACCCAATAACTTGGCCTCCACAGCTGCTCATGGCAACAAATTCCACAGATTTACCACCCTCTGACTAAAGTAATTTCTCTGCATCTCAGTTCTAAATGGCCATCCTTCAATCCTGGAGCTGTGCCCTCTTGTCCTAGAATCCCCTACCATGGGAAATAACTTAGCCATGTCTAATCTGTTTAGGCCTTTTAATGTTCGGAACGTTTCAATGAGATTCCCTCTCATTCTCCTGAACATCAGTGAATACAGCCTAAGAGCTGCCAGACGTTCCTCATACAGTAACCCTTTCATTCCTGGAATCATTCTCATGAATCTTCTCTGAATCCTCTCCAATGTCAGTATATCCTTTCTAAAATAAGGAGCTCAAAACTGCACACAATACTCCAAGTGTGGTCTCACAAATGACTTATAGGGCCTCGACATCACATCCATGCTCATATATTCTATACCTCTAGAAATAAATGCCAACATTGCATTTGCCTTCTGCACCACTGACTCAACCTGGAGGTTCACATGTTTAGGGTATCCTGCACAAGGACTCCCAAGTCCCTTTCCATCTCTGCATTTTGAATTCTCTCCCCATCTAAATAATAGTCTGCCCATTTATTTCTTCATCAAAGTGCATGACCATATACTTTACAGTATTGTATGCCATTTGCCACTTCTTTGCCCATTCCCCTCAACTATCCAAGTCTCTGTTTCATCAACACTACTCGCCCCTCCACCTATCTTTGTATCATTAACAAATTTAGCCACAAATCCATTAATCCCATACTCTTAAATCACTGGCATACATCGTAAAAAGCAGCGGTCCCAACACCAACCCCTGCGGAACTCCACCGGTAACCAGCAGCCAGTCAGAATAGGATCCCTTTATTTCCACTCTCTGTTTTCTGCTGATCAGCCAATGCTCCACCCGTGCTAGTAACTCCCCTTTAACTCTGATCTTGCTGAGCAGCCTCATGCGTGCAACCTTGTCAGAGGCCCTTCTGAAAGTCCAAGTACACCACATCAAGAAAGCTCACCTCTGTCTCAGGATACTGACGGACTTTTACCGCTGTACCATTGAGAGCATACTCACCAACTGCATCTCAGTGCGGTATGGAAATTGAAATTGTCCCGTGTCAGACCGCAAAGCACTCCAGTGTGTGGTGAAAACTGCCCAGTGGATTATCGGCACCCAATTGCCCACCATTGAGAACATCTACCATAAACACTGCCTGGGCAGGGCGAAAAGCATTATCAAGGATGCATCTCACCCTAACCATGGACTTTTTAATCTTCTCCCATTTGGTAGGCGCTACAGGAGCCTCCACTCCTAAACCAGCAAGCACAGGAAGAGCTTTTACGCTGAGGCTGTGACCTTGCTGAACCTCACATCACAGTGCTAAGCAGTATTGCACCCATATTGTACTGTTTCGGTACTTTTACATGTGTGTGCTGTAGCACTTACTTTTTATGCGCAGTTATTTTGTAAATAACACTATTCTTTGCATTTCTGGTTAGATGCTATCTGCATTTCATTTGGCTTTCTGTCTGTACTCGGCACAATGACATTAAAGTTGAATCTAACCTAATCTAGTCTAATCTACTGCATCTCCTTTGTCTACCCTGCTTGTAATTTCCTGAAAGGATTACTCCTGAGCCCCAGGATGCTGTTGCATTCAGCTGTATATATGTGTGTGGGTGAACGATAAGTAAACTTGAACTTGAGATCTAGACCTGATTAAGGCCAATCATGTTTTTATATATTAGAGAATATTTCTGAATAGATTTGGCAACAAGCCCATGACAAAGCTATTACACAGAGAAGAATGCAGGACAACCTCTCACTCAGTGGAGCATCAGTGTCGAGTCTCCTGCAGCACACTGCTCTCATGCTGAGAAATCTGTTACTGAGCTTACACTAGGTTAGACCTCGTGGCTCATTGCAAGTGATTGAGTGATGTTAACTGAAATGTTTTAACTGCTGTGATGGATTTAACTGCAAGCTACCCAAGTTAACCCAGAGTTGCACATATTAATGAGGCTTTCACCGTTCCTGCTGAAAGACCTGGCCATCAGTGTTCATAATCAGTACAAGGCACATGGATAATAGAAAAATAGATAGATAGATACTTTATTCATCCCCATGGGGAAATTCAACATTTTTTCCAATGTCCCATATACTTATTGTAGCAAAACTAATTACATACAATACTTAACTCAGTAAAAATATGATATGCATCTAAAATCACCCTCTCAAAAAGCATTAATAATAGCTTTTAAAAAGTTCTTAAGTAGTTTACTTAAATACATTGAGTCCTAACCCCGGCACTTTAACATATCTTACTCCTGGCGGTTGAATTGTAAAGCCGAATGGCATTGGGGAGTATTGATCTCTTCATCCTGTCTGAGGAGCATTGCATCAATAGCAACCTGTCGCTGAAACTGCTTCTCTGTCTCTGGATGGTGCTATGTAGAGGATGTTCAGGGTTTTCCATAATTGACCGTAGCCTACTCAGTGCCCTTCGCTCTGCTACCGATGTTATACTCTCCAGTACTTTGCCCACGACAGAGCCCGCCTTCCTTACCAGCTTATTAAGTGGAAGGATATGTAGGAGGAAAGAATTAGATTGCTCTTAGAGTTGGCGATAAGGTTGGCACAACATCGTGGGCCAAAGGTACTGTACTGTGCTGTATGGGACTGTTCTATAATTACCTGAAATTTAGACTGGAGAAGAGGTCAACTGCCTTAGCAAACAACTCACATTTGGACCACTGCAATCACATTTTTGTCCATGAGTCAAGTTTTAACTGGATGTATATTGCCTTCACCGTTTTTTGTGTGTATTTAATTGATTGCACAAACTCAGGTTATTTTAATTTTGTAAATACATTTCAGCAAGGATGAGAGAAACAAAGGGTTCTCCAGGCGTATACCAGGGAGCTAGCAATGTTGGTAGATCTATATCTCAGTATAGGTCTCACTATAGATCCATAAACCACTCATTCAGTTAAGTCAAAAGTGTCTTGATATTACATTCACTAAAGAACAAAACAAAAATATTGGGTATCTGAACTAATACCAAAAATTGCAAGCAATACTCAATAAATTATGAAAATTGAAAGGTCTAGATAGAGGATATAGCGGGGGCATCTAGGACCAGAGCACATATCTTCAGAATACAAAGATGACCCTTTAAACAGGCCAGAGGATGGTGAATCTGTGGAATTCATTGCCACAGACAGCTATGGGGACCAACTTATTGACTATAGTTAAGGTGGAAGTTAACATGTTCTTGATTAGTAAGGGCATCAAAGGTAATGGGGAGAAGGCATAAAAGGAACATTCCTCATCAGAGATATTCAGGAATAGTCTCACCTGGTCTCAGAAATTGATCTGTTGATAGGGATGAATGTGCCAAAGGCGTTTGAGCCGTTGTAAGTGATTCACAGTGTTAATGATGGACCCTACGCAATCAGAATAATGTTAGTTTGGACTGTTAGGGGACCATTAAAAGAATACTGTGATAGTAGAAGAGACCATCCTTGGCCAGAGCTAACAGTTAATGGGACTTAAGTTTTGTATTTGGATGAGTTTTGGCAGCAGCGTTTCAGAACAAATTTTCCTGAACACAGTCAGGATGGACAACCTGGTTTTGGCAGAAGAGCAAAATCCAAGATTGGCTGCTTACCAAGAGAGGACATTTGTGTAAATGTTGTAATTTTATGTCTCCTGTGTCTTAGTAGCATGTAATTGTAAATATAGTAGCCACATTAGTTGGGGCATGGTCAAAGCAGAAGGGATAGGTTGCATATTCATGCTCATTTTTGTGCAGTTTATAGCTTGGGACCATGAAGGTCATATTTCTGCTGACCGCTGAGAAAACACTCAATAATGCTTATTTGTATGTTTGCTAATAAAGAATTGAAATAGGGAATTTGACTCTTTGGAGCAATCATTGGAGCTGGGAGCGTTACACAAATATAACAATTCTGTGGGGTTGCAGGCTGGTGGAAATAGTATTGTGTTGATTTTGGATCAATTTTGCTACTACAGACGTCATCTACAAAATGTTTGGCAGTCTCCTGCCCAAGTCCCTAACAGCAAATGCACATCCTCCACCTCAGGGTGGACAAGGGTAGCAGTTGCATGGGAACACCACCTTCCCATCTGTAAGGCCTTTTCTTTCCTTAGAGAAAAACAGCATTTGATTTTTAAAAAAACACGTAGAATGTTGGATCCAATCCAGAACAACAGTAAAGAGCACTTGATGTTGGATATTCATGTACTGATTCAAACTCCCAACAGTTTGAAAAATCTTTCTTTCTGCAGCATTAAGAATAGCATTGTCCAATAAATAAGCCAGTTTTGTATGTGGATAACTGGCAATCCTTGTGGTTAACTGCATTTCCTATTTTTGTAAATACAGGGCAAAGATAGCAGGCACATGGTGGTATCACTATCTGAACTTCATTTTGTCTACGGCAAAGTTTCTGATGAGAAGGTCAAAAGCTTCAAGTTCCTAGGTGTAAATGTAGACAATAGCTGCAGGAGTAGGCCATTTGGCCCTTTGAGCCAGCACTGCCATTCAATGTGATCATGGCTGATCATCCACAATCAGTACCCCATTCCTACCTTATCCTTATATCCCTCGACTCCACTATCTTTAAGAGCTCTATCTAACTCTTTCTTGAAAGCATCCAGAGAATTGGCCTCCACTGCCTTCTGAGGCAGAGCATTCCATTGATCCACAACTCTCTGGGTGAACAAGTTTTTCCTCAACTCCATTCTAAATGGCCTACCCCTTATTCTTAAACTGTGGCCTCTGGTTCTGGACTCCCCCAACATCAGGAACATGTTTCCTGCTTCTAGAGTGTCCAATCCCTTTATAATCTTATATATTTCAATCAGATCCCCTCTCATCCTTCTAAATTCCAGTGTATACAAGCCCAGTCGCTCCAATCTTTCATCTACGGATTGTCCAGGTCCAAACATGTAGAGCCTACAGCCAAGAAAGCTCACCAACACCTCTTCTTGCTCAGACAGCCAAAGAAATTTGCCATTTCCTTATCATCCCTTAACAATTTTTAATTGATGCACCACAGAAAGCATCCAACATGGATGCATCAAAGCTTGGTACACCAACTGCTTTTCATATGACTGGAAGAAACTGCACAGAGTTGTTGGCAGAGCTCAGCAATTCATGGTAAACAGACTCCCCTCCATGTACTCTGTTCACACGATTACACTTCTCACTGCCTTAGTATAGCAGCCAGCATAATTAAAGACCCCACCCACTCCAAACGCTCTTTTACTTCCCCTCTTCTATCAGCCTGAAGATACAAAATCCTGAAAGCATTTACCATCAAGCTCAAGGACAGCTTCTACCCCACTGTTATAAGACTACTGTTAGTACAATAATGAATCCTTGAACTCAGAAATTACTTCATTGGGAGATTGCAACTTAATGTCTATTTGCACTGTACTTTCTCTGTAACTGGTACACTTTATTCCTACGTGTTATTGTTTTTTTTACCTTGTTCTACCTCAATGCACTATGTAATGATTTGATCAGTATAAACCGTATGGAAGACAAGCATTTCACTATTTCTCAGTATGTGTGACAATAATGAACAAATTTCATCTTGACATGAAAATAAGTTAAAATCCTGGAATTCTTTGCATAACAGTACAATGGGAGCCACTTCACCCGAAGCACATAGTCACTTCCTCAGGGACAGTAAGTACTTTCAAATAAAAATGAAAACAAAACATCGCTGAAATCAATTGGAACAAAATGACCTAAATCTGATTGTTTCAGACATCCAGATACAAAAATCCAAAACAAACTGTCATTTGTCGTTGAGGCAATGTTCAGGGAAAGTCAGAAACATGAAAAAGACTATTCTCCTTCTCCAGAATCGGAATCAGGGCAGAGTTTAATCGTATCAGCACTGTACAATGCAATACATAAGAATAGAAAAGAAACATGATTAACAGTAGTTAAATTCTATAATTTATGCAAAAAGAGAGAAAAAAAAAGTAGTGAGGTTCTGCTCATGGGTTCAGTATTCATTCAGAAATTGGTTGGGAGAGGGGAAGATGATGTCCTATGCGTCTTCACACTTCTGTATCTCTTTCCTGCTGGTATGACCTGGATGATGGGGGTCCTTAATGATGGACGCTGCCATTCTGAGGCATCGCTCTTGATGATGTCCTGGATACTATGGAGGCTACTAAGCTGACTGAGTTTACAGCTCTCTGCAACTTATTTTGATCCTGTGCAGTAGCGCGCCCCCAACACCACCCCTCCATACCAGACAGCGATGCAGCCAGAGAGGTTGCTTGATTGACCAAGTGCTTCTGGTATTTACTGCTTTTGTACTAAAAAGAAATCTAGTCACTGACATGCTGTACTTGGGAAGAAAATGTGTGTTTCCTATGCAAGAGGCTTCCACTTATCCCAAGCTGAGAAATTATTTGAACCAAGTGGTGAAATGAAGCAAAGGGATCACTTTGAAGGCATCAGAGCAATTGTCTAAGCTAAAATGGAGAAGTTCATGCTATCTTCACAAGCAATATTTCATTGACAACCTTTGAAATGAATGCTAATTATGTATGTTAATTATTAACAAAAATTAATATTCATTGTTGATATTGCGGGGTTCCATTTTCTGAAAGCAATGATTCTGTACTGAAGTACAGATTCACATATCGTGATGGGCAATCCTGAGGCTAAACACAACATTTGTAGGCTTTGTCGGATGTGCATACATTTACCGGAGAATCTCCAAAGACTGGATGTAGAAGATTGAGAGGATATTTCATAGAGGTATACAAAATTATGAGGGGTTTAGATATGGTGAATCCCAAGCAGGCTTTTTATACTGCGGTTGGGTGGGACTATAACTAAAGGTCATGGGTTAAGGGTGAAAGGTGAGAAGTTTAAGGGGAACAGGAGAGGACATTTCTTCACTCAGAGGGTCATGAGAGAATGGAATAAGCTTACAGCATAAGTGGCACATGCAAAGTTGATTTCAAATTCAAACCATAGTTTGTATAGGTATGTGGATGGTAGGGGTACAAAGGGCAATGGTCCCGGTGCAACTTGATAAGAGTAGGCAGCTTAAATTGTTTCGGCATAGACTAGATGGGCCGAACATCCTGCTGTACTTTTCTATTCAGGTCGATGGGCAAAGGCAGTTAAAATGATTTTGGCATGGACTCGATAGGCCAAAGGGCCAGTTTCTGTGTTGAGCTTTTCTATTCTATGCCTCTATGATTGTTTCTCTCCCGAAATCACAGCTTCATCATTGGAAGACCTGGTGTAAGGCTCTGCATGTTCACGGACATTTAAATCCACTTCAATATCAACATTACTTAATAATAACAGCAATAATGGACCCTCTGCTACATCTGCATTGTTAAATACCTTCAACATTTACTGTGGATAAATAGAAATTTCCTACATTGGAAATACTAAAGCTATTTCGGTCAACCCTGCCAGCACACTCGTTCTAATGCCACAGTTTCCAACACGTCTCATCTCAGTTGAATGTTCAGCAACTCAACATCCTGATAAATTTATAAAGTAACTCTTTGATTACTTTTCAATTTTAGATCCTCTCTGTCAATCCCTTCTTCCTCAATCTAACTTTATATTCTGTATGTTTTGGTAGTTGATTTGATTATGATTCATTTGTCATAAATCACACACCTCAGTTCTAACAGTTTGATTTTTGTTTAATTTTCCTGAATTACTTCAGACATGACATTTAATTGTTATCAAAGTACCAGAAGCTCTGTTGCTATGCAGTGATCAGTTCATACTTCCAACCATTCTGAGCAAAACCAAAATTGTAATAACTGGTCTAATTAACAGACCTTTCTCCAGCAAAATTGAAAATATGCACTCAGTGGCCACTTTATTAGATACAACTGTACACCTGCTTGTTAATACAAATATCTAATCAGTCAATCATGTGGCAGCAACTCAATCCAAAAAAAACAAGCAAACATGATCAAGAGGGTCAGTTGTTTTTCAGACCAAACATCAGAATGGGGAAGAAATCTGATCTAAGTGACTTTGACTATGGATTTCAAATGGGCCAGTTTTTATGCATAACAGTCTCTTGATTTTACAGAGAATGGTGCAAAAAACATCCAGTGAGTGACAGTTCAACGGGTGAAAATGCCTTGTGGCCTTGTTAATGAGAGAGGTCAGAGGAGAATGGCCAGTCTGGTTCAAGCTGACTAGAAAGGATCAGTAACTCAAATAAACATGCGTTACAACAGAGGTGTGCAGACAAGCAACTCTGAATGAACAATACGTCGCACCTTGAAGTAGATGGGCTACAGCAACAGAACCCTACACCAGGTTCCACTCCTGCACATAATAAAGTGGCCAATGAGTGTATACTTTCAATGCAGTATGCTAATTAATTAAATAAATGAAACCTTTTGTTATAGGTACCTTTGGCATGTTGGATAAGGAGATATGGTCTGCTTCCCTTATTATTCTGATCCTAAATGTGGCCTTAAATGCTGGTTCATCAAAGCATGGAAAGGCACTTCGTGCAAAAAAAGGCTCAAACTGTGTGGCAGCCAATATCCTGTAATGGAGAAACAACAACATTAAAACAAAAGCAGGTATAGGCTAGTCATTTGTGAATCAGGCAAGGTCACCCAAATCCCTCTGTTGCAGATCTCTCCGATATTTCCACATTTAAACTATGCACGTTTTTTGCCATAATGGCGAATTTCACATTTTTCTGACCTTGTATTTCATTTGTCTCTATCTTTTCCCACTTAACCTATCGCTATCCCATTGAGTTGCCAGCATTCTTCTAGGATGCATCACAACCTGGTATGGAAGTTGTCCTGACCAAGACCGGAAGAAGCTGCAGAAGATAGTGAACATAGCCCAGCACATCACACAAACCAATCTTCTGTCCTTGGACTCACTTTACACCGCACGCTGTTGGAGCAGTGCTGCCAGGATAATCAAGGACACGACCCACCCAGCCAACACACTTTTTGTCCCTCTTCCCTCTGGGAGAAGGTTCAGGAGCTTGAAGACTCGTAAGGCCAGATTTGGGAACAGCTTCTTTCCAACTGTGACAAGACTGCTGAACGGATCCTGACCCGGATCTGGGCCGTACCTTCCAAATATCCGGACTTGTCTCTTGGTTTTTTTTTGCACTACATTACTTTCCCTTTTCTATCTTTTTATTTATGATTTATATTTTAATTTTTTATTATATTTACTATTTTTTTACTCCAGGGAGCGTGAAGCGCAGAATCAAATATCGCTGTGATGATTGTACGCTCTAGTATCAATTGTTTGGCAACAATAAAGTAATAAAGTATAGTAACTCTCCCCAATTTAGTTCCATCACCAGGTCATTGGCAAGTTTTAGCAACTACACATTTGGTGCCTTATCCAAGCATGGAAGCAAGTTTCTAATTCACAGAATTGCAAGAGGTTATGCCAAACTCAGCCAACTCCATCACAGGCATGATCTACTCTGCCATCAAGGGTATTTTCAAGGCGGTGACGTCCTTTATCATCTTGATGGTCGGAATGCAAACAGAACTTTGTCTTTGCTCAGGACAAGAAGTTTGCAGTGGTACTCCAGTCTGTACAAATCAGATACAGTATTTATCATGCATATGGTACAGCTTAATTTTAAAAAGTATATCTGACAATCTGATACATAAGTCATAAATACCAGAAATTTTGCTAGCAAACACCAGGAAGAATGTTAATACTCAATGGCTTTTTTTTTTTGAAAATCAAATAACTGTGTCATTAGGAATGGTAGAAACAGCACTTCTGTGACAATTAGCAACATCCAGACCAGGTTCAGGAACAGTTATTACTCTGCAACCATCAGGCTTCTGAACTGGCATGGACAGCTTCAATCACACTACTCTCAACTGACCCTACAACCTAACGGACTCACTGTTCAGGATTCTTTACAACTCATGTATTCGGTATTATTTTTAGTCGCACAGTTTGTCTTTTTTTCACATTGGTGGTATGATGGTCTGAATTTTTGTTTGTCATAAATTGTATTGCATTTCTTTGTTTCCTGTAAACACCTGCAAGAAAATAAATTTCAAGGCAGTACATGGCAACAAATACGTACTTTGATAATAAATTTACTTTGGCTTTAATCACAGGTCTTATACCTTTACAAATCCATTGAAAGATAAATGCAAAATGTAACACATTAGGAATTGAAAAGCAAGTAGAAGTTGTCTGACCTTGTTTTGTTTTGATCTTGATAAGTGCCTTTAAAAAACCCAGTGGAACTTTCAGATAGATTAGCTGAATATTTCAGATTTAGTACATATTTTTCTTCTTTTGTCAGTATTGGGTTAAACTTGATTGCAATTTGCTTATGCGGTGGATATTCCAAAACCTGCACATTCTTAGGGTGGCTGGTTCCTTCTGGAGTAATGGTCGCTGTGGTGATTTTGAGACCCGAGCTGTGAAGAGTAATGTTGTTGGTGTCTTCCTTGATTTGAAGGCTTATGTGTACAGAGCCTGTGAAATTCAAGGTGGTGAGATTAGGGTGCAAAGTAAGATCATAGTGAATAGGTACAACAGCTTTAGGCAATCTCATCTTTGGCCAAGGGAAAACCTGTCCATTCGTTGCCAGAGGATATATGAGGGTTGAAGTCATGTTCGATTTGTGGCAGCCTTCTTTTGTGAAGGTACATTTGGGTAGAAAGTAGGTCACCATCGATATAGAAAGTATAATCACAATGACAAATGCACCAACAAGGACAGTCCGACTGATAGGCAGTGAGCACGAGTCACGGTTATACATCCCTGATACATTGTTGCGATGGTTGGAACTTCTGTTCATGAACGACTTGCCCAGCAGTCTTACAGATGATTCATAATCTTCCTCATCATCATCCAGATCGTGTTCATTGAAACCACGCACCAGCAACCGGGAACTGTGCGGTTCATATTCAATTTCATCAGGTTCCAGAGGATGAAGGCGCGAATCCTTGGCCAAGTCCACAACATCGGGCTCTTCTTCAAACATGGTGTTCTCGATGATGTTTCTGGGCAATTGAGCCCACTCTGAAACACAAAATGGTTTCAAATGCATTCAATGTGTGTAGCACAACCTGGCACTACCCTACTCACCTCAAACAGGCTTCCATCCATTTGTTCAGAATCAAAGCAGGTTCATTGTGCTGGTACTGGAGAAGGTCCAGAGGAGGTTTACAAAAATTATCCCAGGAATGAAAGGATTAACGTATGAGAAATATTTGATGGCTCTGAGCCTGAACTTGCTGGAGTTTAGAAGAATGAAAGAGAGAAATTCATTGAAACCTATCGAACATTGAAAGACCTAGATAAAGTGGACAGGAGTGGATGCTTGCTATAGTGAGTGAGACTAGGACCTAGGACCAAAGGGCACAGCCTCAGAATAGACAGACGCCCATTTAGAATAGAGATAAGGAGGAATTCCTTTAGGCATAGGGTGGTGAATCTATGGAATTAATTGCCACAGACGGCTGTGGAAGCCAAGTCACTGGGTATATTTAAAGCAGAAGTTCTTGATTAGTAAGGGTATCAAAGGTTATTGGGAGGAGGCAGGAAAATGGGATTCAGACAGATAATAATTAGACACGACTGAACGGCAGAGTGGACTTGATGGCCTGAATGGCCTAATTCTGCTTTGTATTATGTTTTGTATGCCATGAAATGTGATGTTTATAGGCAGCAATATAGTGCAATATATAACAAATACAAGTTATAATAAGATATTTGAAACATAAATAAGTAATGCAAAAATAGGGCCAAATAGCAACATAGTGTTCATGCAACATTCAGAAATCTGATAGTGAAGGGGAAGAAGCTGTTTCTAAGACATTGAGTGTGTGTCTTCAGGCTCCTATACCTCCTCCCTGATGGTAGTGATGAGAAGAGGGTAACCCTATTCCCACTAAACTGCAAAATTATATTGAATACCAAATATATCTAAAACAATCAATACCCTGTTTTATAATAATTATTGATAAAACTGAATTCATTATTCTAACATGATGAGTTTTAAAAATCCATGAACAGTGAAGGACAGTGTGGGGCAGGGGTGAACCAGTGTTGGGGTTTCTAAACTGAACTGGGACAAGGGGACAGGAAGGTGATGTAATAAACCATCCTCATCAGCACAAAAATTAATGATGGATTCTTTCTGAACTAGCTTGACTCTTATTCACTTCTTTTTTTCCCCAAAGTGTATATGAGTGCAGATAATTTGAAGGGATTGAAAATTTCTGAATACTTGTGTTTACCAACGGCTTGTATATTCAAAAGCTACTGTGAGTCATAATGTTCAAGCTGAATGATTCTGTTTCTGTTCCAAGGGTGGAAACAACTTTCATACTTCAGAAAGACAGGCAATGCATTCCATCTTCACAATGCATTTCCCTCTCTTTGAAGGTGAAAGACATTTGCTCCACAGTACAGGAAATTGAGTATCAGATCAGTCCATGGCTAGATATGAATAATGAAACAGTCTAGCTGATACATCAGGAGTCAGGCTGGTTCATTTCCTCACTGCCTTGCTCGAATACTGATGTGTCAACACTGCTGAAACTGGGAAGTTTCTAGAATTAACCTCAGTAAGTATTAATTCAATGCCAACTGAGGATAAATCATCATTTTTTCTTGTGAAAATATTATCTAACTCACAGGTTCTTAACCTTTTTTATGCCACAGACCTCTTGCTGTCCAGTGAAGTCTATGGACCCCTTCTCAGAACAATGAATCTAAATATATTAAATAAAATACATAGGATTACAAAATAAAGTAATTGTATTGAAATACACAGCAGTTATCAAAATATTAAAAAAAAACAAGTTTGTGATATTGTAATACACCAATTATGATAAATCAAGATCCTGTTCAATCTAGTGATATTATCAGCTATTTTGAGATATTTGTAACAACTGTAATATGATATGAAACATCTCTGATTCTTATTGGTGACAAAGTCTGAGAAAATGCTACTACTACTGTGGTTTGTTGACTACATTCATAATTGAAGGAAATGCTACATTTCAGTTTGAGGTTAGTGAATATAAATATGTAAATTTTTTCCAATCCAAGTTCATGGATCCCCTGGAATCTATCCATGAACCCCAGGTTAAGATCCCCTGATTTAATTAGTGCAAATATTGAATTTAAAAAACCCAGAAAGGAACAGAGACTGATCAGTTGATGTTATAGTACAAAATACCCTCAATTGTCTTTCTTGCTAAAGTCCAATTACAGCACTGCAGTATTATTAAAAAACATTACCAAACTTTCTAAATAATTTTTACCAACACATAATAGAGGCAGGTCTAAACAATCTCAGATTCCTGCAGCTTTCAAAAGAAATAATAAATCGGAAACTTGAAATTGTTCCCTAAAAATAACTAAGAAGAATCACAACAGCAGAAATCAACTCTTTGTGCTCCACTGCCACAACAATCCTCTGGAAAGAAACTCACCAAATGTTGAGTAAGTTTGTGGTACCATTTAAATATTACCTGTAAGGGGTGATAGTAAATGGTTAAAGAACCCAACCATTGACCAAAGGAAGAAAAAAATTTCTTTACAAATTAAAGACCAGTTTATCACAAATATTGCCCATTCAAATTACAGCTCATGAACATAGTTGAAGTTACATACAGTACAGAGAAAATATAATATCCTGAGGGGAATAAATGGATTTTCACTGTTCTTGGTGCACATTAATAATGAATCAATTTGATTTCTAGTTCCTAACTAAACTATGCAGCATATATTATATTATAATTGAAACTGGTATAATAGATGAATTTGTACAGAAATAAATGTTCTTCTCATAAATCTCAGTCTCTATACCTCACTTTGCAAGTGAATTTTCAACATCATCAGGAGACGACAGTCAGTGTTGATCAGTGATATCACCTTCTCCATAACACGGCCATACCGTAAGGTTGTGTACTTAACTCACTGCTCTACTTTCTACACTCATGACTGTGTGGCTAAGCACAGCTCAAATACAATTTATAAATTTGTGGATGATACCAATGCTATTGTTGGTAAAATTTCTGATGTTGATGTAGAGGCCTAAGATGTGAGACAGGTCAGCTGCTTGATTAGTATTACAACAACAATCTCACACTCAACAGCAGCAGGACCAAGGGAATGACTGTGGACTTCAGGAAGGGGAAGTTGGGAGAACACACTTCAGCCCTCATTGAGGGGTCTGCGGTGGAAAGGGCGAGCATCTTTAAGCTGCTGGATGTCAACAGCTTGGGGGATCTACCCTGGGGCCAACCACTTTGATACAACAATGAAGAAAGCACGCTGGTTGCTATATCTGATTAGGAGCTTGAGGAGATTTGATCGCCAGAGTCTGTTACAAATCTCTACCCTGCACAGAAGCGCCAATGCACAAGGTTGCAAGAGGTTGCTGAGGCTTGTAGATTTAATGATGTGCACCACCCTCCCCCCACCATCAGGGTCATCTTCAAGAGGTAATGCCTCAAGTTGGTGGCATCCATCACTAAGTAATCTTACAATTTGGAACATGCCCTTTTCTCATTACCACCATCAGGGAGGAGAACAGGAGTCTGAAGACCCTCACTCAGTGACTCAGGTGTTGCTTCTTCCCCTCCACCATCAGATTCTGAATGATCCATGAACCCATGAATAATACTAGATTATTTTTTTGCACTATTTCATTACTTATGGTAACCTTATGTCTTTACTCTGTACTGCTGCCACAAAACATTTCACATCATAAAAGGCAGGGACGATAAGCCCATTTCTGCTTCATTTGCAATCGACTGCAACCAAGCACACACCAGATGCTATCCCTTCAGAAGGAAGAGAAAACAAAGAGAAAGGAACCATAATCACACTTGGTTTCACTTTTAATATTCTAGGCTAATGTAAATTATTGATTTCTTAGTTGAGACTACAAATGCGTAATTTAGACATTTCTGCAATGAAATAATACAAGTTAAAATCACTATTTTTGCATATGGGTTCCTGAACCAAATCACAACACAACATGCCCATCAGGGTAGTATTCTAAATAGCATACACTGGGACAGCATAGCCAAAATACAGCTCAAGCTTAGCATGAATTTGCATGTTTAAGTGTGGGTCAAGGGTGAAGGGGGAAAAGTTTAAAGGGAATATTGAGGGGGGCTTCTTCACAGAGAGTGGTGGGAGTATGGAATGAGTTGCCAGATGAAGCGGTAAATGCAGGCTCACTTTTAACATTTAAGTAAAACTTGGATAGGTACATGGATGAAAGGTGTATGGAGGGATATGGTCCAGGTGCAGGTCAGTGGGACTAGGCAGAAAAATGGTTCCGCGCAGCCAAGAAGGGGGCAAAAGGCCTGTTTCTGTGCTGTAATGTTCTATGGTTCTATAACAAAAGAAAGAATACAACTAAATACTTTATTATTAACACCTTTCTGGTAAAAATTTATGGTAAACGATCACTACAAACAATGGAGAGGCGAGCGAAGGCGAGGCTGAGTCAAGGGCCGAAGCAAGCAGGTGCAAGTTCGAGGATATTTGACGCAAAGTTGAGGCGAGCAGAGGAGAGGTGGTTTCAAGGCCCGTCCATATAAACCGAGAGCGAGATTTGATTGATTGAAGCGCCAGGCTGATTTCGAAAGGCTGGGTTAGAGTTGAAATGTGGCAGCAGGGTCCAGACAGGGCTTGGGTCCTAGAGTGAGCAATGACCCAATATTTGGATGATTTAAATGCCAGGCTAGATGGATTGAAAAGGCAGGGTGTCGGGACCAGAGGCTGGTCTGCTCTCTGCTCAGCAACATTTAATCAGCCCTGCGTTGAACTGAGGCTGAGGCCAAGGCTTGTTCCAGCTTCTTTGGGTTTTGTTCTGTTAATGTTATTTCCTTACTTTTTATTGTTTGCATGATTTGTTTCTCCCTCTCTGCACATTGGCTGTTTGACAGTCTTTTTTTCCAAAATGGGTTTGTTTTGTGGCTGCCTGTAAGGATGCAACACTCATGATGTATACATACTTCGTAAACGAATGTACTTTGAACAAATATTTCTATCTGTTCTAAAGTTACAAAGAGAAATAATAAGGCCAAAAGACCATAGAGGGACTTAGGAGCAGAATCTGGCCATTCAGCCCATCAAGTCTGCTCCGTCATATGATCATGGCTGATAATTTTCCCTCTTCATCCTGTGTAAAGGCCTCAAACCAAAGATGTTGTTTGAAACCCTGATTTTCTCCACAGATTAGTTACCCAAGATTCCAGCATCTACAGGGTCCTGTGGCTCTGTCAGTCTTCTAAGATTGAACTATCTTCACTGAATGACTGATGAAGACGATTTAAAGAGTAATGCGATAGACATGCTTCACTAACATTGTGTATGTGAGCAAACAATCTGCTGGAGGCATCCGGTGGATCAACAAGCATCTCAAGAAGGAAAGGGAATTCTGAACCAAAAACTCTGCTTCATGACTGAGAGTGGAGATGGGTGATTGGCAGAATAAATAGGAGAAAGGAAGTGGTGAGACAGGAGTCTAAGGTGTCTGGTGGACTGCGGAATGATGAAAACTTGCAAGCAGGTTGTTCCGCATAGGCGAGGAGTGCTAGGATTGAGTTGAGAGACCCTGGCAAGCGAATGATAGATGGACCCGAGGAAGTCTGCAGATATTGAAAATCCAGAGCAACACACACACACACACACACACAATGCTGGAGGAATTAAGCAGGTCAGGCAGCATTTGTGAAAATGAATAAACATAAAAGGTGGTTCTTGGTCAAAAGCATCAGCTGTTCATTCATTTCCATATATGCTGCCTGATCTTCTGAGTTCCTCCAACATTTTCTATCAATGATTGATGGAAGCAGGCACGTGAGGAAAAGAAAACTGAGATGCAGATTGAACAAAGTGGAGGGAGAGGTGTGGGAGTCTGAAGGAGACAGCTGCTGGAAGAAGATAAGCAAGAACACAACAAACACAATAGCGGAAGCTGATCATGAGGCAAGAATGGGAGGCTTCAGGACTGGAGGACAAGCTGTCGTGGGAAAGGTCTCATTCTGGAGGTGATCGTGGCCATGAGAAGCAATGGAAAGTAGCAGCAGTTCTGATAAAGGGTCTTGGCTTGACACGTTGACTGATTATTCCCCTCCATAGATATTGCCCAACCAGTTGACCTCCTCCAACATTTGTCAGTGTTGCTTCAGAGCTCTTCCAGCAGACTGTTTGTTGCTTCAAACTCCAGCATTTGGAACGTGTTGTGTCTCCATTTATGGAATGTTATGGTACAGGCTTGCCCCAGAATCCAAGGAAAATTACATCATGTGATTCTCAGGATAGCTGAAGTGTCTTTCAGTACATGAGAGAGATTAACAAATTGGAGCTATGCTGGTATTGAGATGAATGAGAGGCTTTTACATTTAGCTTCTTGAGGGAATTCACAGGATGGATATAGAGTTGATGTTCTCCCGGGCTACAGTGTCTAGAACCAAGAGTTATGCCTCAAAAGAAAAGATTGACCATTCAAGATGGAGATGAGAAGTGATTTCTATACCAGGAGGGTAAGGAATCTTTGGAAGTGTGCATTCAAGTGGAAAGGCTGAGCTGCTAAACAAATTAAAGACAGGTAATAGATTTTTAATCATAAAAGGAACCAAGTGTTTTGCCATCCAGATTGTTTGCTCTCAAATCTGCCACACATCATGTCATACACCTTCTATTCTGCTCCATGTTCCCCTGACGTAACCTGTTACCCTCAATCTGATAAGGAATATCATCTCTAAATTTAGTAGGAATGCTGAAAATTTGTGTAACTGAAATGTTGAAGACAAGTCCTTACTTTAGAGCAGGGGTGTCAAACTCATTTTAGGTCACGGGCCGGATTGAGTAAAATGCAGCTTCATGCGGGCCGGATCAGTCGGACGCGTGCGAACGCAGCTTTCGTTGCCTCCGTTTTTTCAGCCTGCTCTCATGTGTCTCAGTCTCTGCTATAACTACAAAGTGTTTCACTTTACAAATTCCGTTTCTTATGAAGAAGACTGCCGAGCAAGACTGCCGAATAAACACTAAAAACCCTGAAAACCTGGTACCTGAATAAACTCAGCATTAGCCATATCATACGCCATAGGCGCTTCGATTACTGGGGCCAGCTTTAATAGTAATTAGATATTATCTCGCGGGCCAAAGATAATTCCACCGCGGGCCTTGAGTTTGACATATATGCTTTAGAGAAAAATAGAAACTTACAGTAAACTGTAATGCATTACCTCTACCTCGAAAGATCAACCACCAGGAATTGAACGTGGCCTTAAAGAGGAAGTGAGGAGATCACACCCTAGTCCTGATTTGGGACCAGCAGTCGAAAGCACGAGCAGCTTCGCATACCTGGAATCAACATCTCAAGGGATGCAATCAGGAAGAAGGCATGCCAGGGGCTCTACTTCATTAGTATCTGAGGAGATCTGGTATGTCACCAAAGACTCATCACGTACACAACCCTCCTTAACACTAAGGACATCCTCAAGAGGTGTTGCTTCAAGAAAGCTGCACGGGTGCCTTACCATCCAGGACAGGCCCTCCTCTCGTTACTAATATTGGAGAGGCAGCACACACTTAATGATTTGAGAATGGTTTCTTCCCTTTCAGCATCAGATTTATGAATGATCCATGAACACTACTTCTTCATTACTTATTTTGCACTATTTATTTTGTAACAGTAATTATTTATGCCTTGCGCTGTACTATTGCCACAAAATAACAAATATGGCAGATTCCAGTGACAATAAACCTAATTCTGATTTCTTGTGCTGATTAAGATCACTACTTGGCTTCATTTCTGTTCCCAGAAATTTGAGTAAACTATGACTCCTTTAGTCAAATTATTAAACTACAAGTAGGAAAACAGTCATTTAACTCCAAATGTTTCTTCAGTTTCACTTCCTGTTCCTTAAGAATTACTTCCTGTTTCTGCTACCAATGGGAATCTATTTTCAGATATCATGAGTTTATTTAGGTTTTTCAGTTGGTGGTATGTTTTTGTTGGCTTATCAAATATTTGTGCTGTTTAGTTAGTGTTCATTTAGTTTGCTTATATCTCCTTCACTAAAGGAAAATTTGGTCTCAGTGTCTTCCTGACTGAAAAAGGCAAGTATGTCAACACAAATGGCAGCTTGGACTATAATGGTCTCTGCTGAGAAGAGACTGGCCTAAAAGGCAGAGATTCTCTAACCAGATAACTAGCACGATGTTAGACCCAATTTCTAGCCAGCAGAGGAACTACATACAAACTGAAAGCATGGGCAATAAATCAGCAAGTGAGCAACTAATTTGCCATTCAGGATGATGTTAAGAATATTGCAGCACATGTACATGAAGTACACTTACCTGTATTTACCAGTTAGTTCCTCCTCTTCTACGCTCTTAACCAAGTGGGAATAACTGATCATTTGATACACCTTTTTGGTTTTCCATATCATATCACCTCCAAGAGGACCACAGCCTTTCCATGGTTTGGAGGCTTGTGTGCCTCAGAGACCTGGAGAGCTATGGTGGCTGTAGTCAGGGATTTATGCTTTGGCTCTTGGAAAAGTCACCCATGCGAAACAGTTGAAAGGTAGAGGTTTGACTCAGAGTGGTCCACCAGTTCTCCAAGGTTGGGGGTTCAGCTCAGGGTGAATAACCCTGACTAGTAAAAACAAAACTGTTACAGAAACAGCAATAAAGAATCCTTCTGCATCTTAGTGCGATGGTATTCCCGAGTCTCTACCCAGGACTTGCATGATTGACAGTAATGAAAACCGAAAGGAAACTACTGACATAATGAAGGAAGCCCTGAATACCACCAGAGATGGAGGACCTTTACTGCTGCCCTAAATACCAGTGGCGTAATGAGCAGTGACACATAACATACCACATCAGCAAGTTATTTAAACATTACATCCTCAGCAAGTCCAATTAAATATGTAAAGCTAATCAATAAAAGCAGCCAGGATAATCAAGGAGCTTCCCCATTCTCTCTTCTCCCCTTTTCCAGTGGGCCGAAGATACAAAAACCTGGAAGCACTTACCACCAGGCTCCAGGACAGTTTCTCATCCACTTATAAAACCATTAAATGGTTCCTTAATGTAATAAGATGGACTCTTGACTTCACAATCTGCCTCATTATAATCTTGCAATTTATTACTTACCTGCGCTTTCTCTGTAGCTGTTATACTTTATTCTACATTGTTACATTTTTACCTTGTTCTACCTCAGTTCACAGTGTAAAGATTTGATCTGTATGTCAGTATGCTGCTCATCAACAATACCTCAGCATTTAACACCATCATTCCCACAATCCTGATTGAGAAGTTACAGAGCCTGGGCTTCTGTACCTCTCTCTGCAAATGTATCCTCGACTTCCTAACTCAAAGACCACAATCTGTGCAGACTGGTGATAATATCTCCTCCTCGCTGACGATCAACACTGGTGCGCCTCAGGGGTGTGTGCTTAGCCCACTGCTCTACTCTCTCCATGTACACATGACTGTGTGGCTAGGCATAGCTCAAATACCATCTGTAAATTTGCTGATGATACAACCATTATTGGTAGAATTTCAGATAGAGACAAGAGGGCATACAGGAGCGAAATATGCCAATTAGTGCAGTGGTGTCACAGCAACAACCTTGCACTCAATGTCAGTAAGACGAAAGAGCTGATTGTGGACTTCAGGAAGGGTAAGACAAAGGAACACACACCAATCCTCATAGAAGATCAAAAGTAGAGAGAGTGAGCAGTTTCAAATTCTTGGGTCTCAAAATCTTTGAGGACCTAACCTGGTCCCAACATGCCAACAAATACACTCAAAAACTTCTTTAGATGTACCATGAGAACATTCCAACAGGCTGCATCACTGTCTGGTATGGGGAATACTGCACAGGACAGAAAGAAGCTGCAGAGGTCTGTAAGTTTAGTTGGCTCCATCCTGGGTACTAGCCTACAAAGTACCCAGGATATCCTCAAGGAGTGGTGTCTCAGAAAAGCAGTATCCATCATAAAGGACCTCCAGCATCCAGGGCATGCCCTTTTCTCAATGTTACCATCAGACAGGAGGTACAGAAACCTGAAGGCACACAGTCAGCGACTCAGGAACAGCTTCTTCCCCTCTGCCATCTGATTCCTAAATGGAGGTTGAACCCGTAAACACTACCTCACTTTTTATATATAAAATAAATTTGTTTTTGCACAGTTTATAATCTATTCAATATATGTATACTATAATTGATTTACTTATTTATTTATTATTACTATTTTCTTCTTCTGTATTATGTATTGCATTGATCCGCTGCTGCTAAGTTAACAAATTTCAGGACACATGCTGATGATGATAAACCTGATTCTGATTCTGATCTGTATGAACAGTATGCAAGACAAACTTTTCACTGTGTCTTGGTAGATGTGAATCCAGTTCCAAATCCATTAAGAGCAGACTATCAATTTAAAACTATCAATTCAAATTATGAGGAGAAATATACTTGTGCGTTAAAAACATACAAATATGTCGACACATTATTATGATCCTTTACAGAACAGCATGCGGTACATTGACAAACTTCAAAATGACTGCTGCTCAGTTTGGTTAAACTGACTGCAATGCTTCCTCACTTCAGCCACTTCCTGAAATAGATACACTAGAAATGTTCTGTGTGGAACAGACTATGCAGACTTAAATAACAGACACAATGCACAACCCGAATGCAAACCTCAAAGAACACATTAATTTAATGATTATGGAGCTTTAGAGAACATCATTCTACTTTCTGTTCTTTGAAAGCTGCAATGACAACAAGTCAAGTCAAGTCACTTTTTATTGTCATTTCGACCATAACTGCTGGTAGGGTACACAGTAAAAATGAGACAATGTTTTTCAGGACCATGGTGCTACATGAACAATACAAAAAACACACTGAACTACGTAAGCCAACACAAAAACTACACTAGACTACAGACCTACCCAGGACTGCATAAAGTACACAGAACAGTGCAGGCATTACAATAAAGAATAAACAAGACAATAGGCACAGCAGAGGGCAGTAGGTTGGTAGTCCAGTGGCTTGGGGGAAAATCTGTTACATAAATAAATAGCTGAATGCCATTTTATACTCCTGCCAAGTATTTCGTTGCCACAGATGTAGTCCAATTTAATGTACATTGGAGAGTAGAATGGACAGGAGAGCCAGCTGGCTAGGGCTTACATTTTTCCTGGCATGGACTCCTGCCCGCTCACCTCACTTCCGCTTCCTCACACTCTGCTTACGAAGTCCCCAACTCCGGTTACCGGGATCAGGCGACTCCGAGGACTGCAGGCCCAATTCCCTCAGCAAGCCGAAGTCGCGCAATCTAACCAGCAAATTTTCATGAAGGTTTGTTTTTGGGCGATCTCTGTATTGTAACAGTATATGGTGATGGTAGATAGTCACTCTGTTATCCATTGCACTAAACCCTAACTGTGCCTTAAAATTAAATTTAAAAACTAAATTAAAGTGGCACCAGATTTGAAAGGCCGCTGCTGCCGTGTGCCGCACTACCTACTGCTGCTGTGTGCCGCTCAGCTATGAAGTAATAAACATTATGACTAGTCAAAACTGCAGGCATGATGATAACCAGGTTTACATCAAGCCAGCCCCTACCCATGATGACAGAGAATTGTAACACATATGCACAGAATCATTTGGCCCAAGGTACCCTCATTATCAGAAGACCAAGGTCCTACAACCTTTTCTCTTTTGAATTTTTCTCTGATTCCGTTTTCACAACCACCAAATCTAAAGCAACACACACAAAGTGCTGGAGGAACTCAGCAGATCAGGCAGCATCAATGGAGAGGAAAAAACAGCTGATGTTTCAGGCCAAGATCCTTCATCAGGACTGAAAAGAACGCAGCAGAAGCCAGAAAAAAAATACAAGGTGAAGGACAGCGGTACAAGCTGGCAGGTAAGAGGTAATTTGGAACCTGCATATTTAATGGGAATAGTTCACTCTTATTAAGATTCAGTTTATAACCAGAAAAGCTACTAAACTGAGCAAGCAAAGATAAAACTGCAGGAATGGATCTCTCTGGATTGGAAATATATAATATGCAGAAGATTTGTTATAATGATAGCTTATAAGTCTCTTCTCCATGAGTAATACCGAAAGTGTTAGATGAATCACGAATTGCAATGGCTAAAGGTTCCAAAGCAATGTCGAATAGTAAAAGACTAAGAGGGCAGCCCTGTCCAGTACCACGAAACAATTGAAAAAAGGGAGATCTTTGATTGTTGGTAGATACTGAAGCTAAAGGAGCATAATATATTAATTTAATCCACGATATAAATTTCGAACTAAAATTAAAATTCTCAAGCGTACTAAATAAATATGGCAATTCAACTCTATTAAACGCGTTCTCAGTGTCCAGAGAAATAACACATTCTGGAATTCTAGGTGAGGGAGTGTAAACTATATTAATTAATTTCCTAATATTAAAAGATGAATATCAATTTTTAATAAATCCAGTTTGGTCCTCAGAGATAATTTGAGGTAATATGTTCTCCAATCTAGTGGCCAAAATTTTAGAAAAAATCTTATTAGAGTCCACATTCAGCAGAGATACAGGCCTGTATGATGTACATTCAGTAGGATCTTTGTCTTTTTTAAGAATTAGGTATATGGTGGCTTCGTAAAAAGATTGTGGTAATTTACCTATGATTAATGCATCCTTAAAAGATTTACATAACCAAGGAGATTATATTGGAGAATAAAATTGCATTGTTTGCTATGTAACCAAAACTATGTAACCAGCTTTATATTTACTATGTATCCAACTTATTAGCCAGAATGTAATCTCTGTATTGTCTCTGTACTATTGAACACATCAGTGCCTTGAGATTGTAGCTAACAGTGAAAGTAAGCATGTAGAGATAACGGTGGTAGACGGGATCGTGGAGTGGTGTGATGGTATGGGGACCAGTCAAGGCCGGGAAGGGGGACACGTGTTCCGGGGAGTAGACTAGAGCGAGTATGGGCTACTGAGCAGAAATATTGGTGGCGAACGGAGAAGCTAATGTGCTGGTGATAAGCGTTGCAAGCGGATAGGGTATGAGATAGGAGACGGGGTATGCTAATGTAACTGAGATAGGAGACGGGGTATGCTAATGTAACTGAGATAGGAGACGGGGTATGCTAATGTAACTGAGATAGGAGACGGGGTATGCTAATGTAACTGAGATAGGAGACGGGGTATGCTAATGTGACTGAGATAGGAGACGGGGTATGCTAATGCGACTGAGATAGGAGACGGGGTATGCTGATGTAACTGAGATAGGAGACGGGGTATGCTAATATAACTGAGATAGGAGACGGGGTATGCTAATGTAACTGAGATAGGAGACGAGGGTATGCTAATGCGACTGAGATAGGAGACGGGGTATGCTAATGTAACTGAGATAGGAGACGGGGTATGCTAATGCGACTGAGATAGGAGACGGGGTATGCTAATGTAACTGAGATAGGAGACGAGGGTATGCTAATGAAACTAAGATAAGAAATTACTATAAAGAATACTGTGAACTAGGCTCGGCGGGCAATTAGTGACACGTTCATTAATTGTCTCAGCTTCTGTTTGCAAATAAAAGCTTAAATTTCTCGAAGAATCTTCTGCGTCTCCTGGTTATTTCAAGAAACCACGACAATAGTAGAGAAAGATTTGAAAAATTCCACAGTGTAACCATCTGGACCAGGGGCTTTGCCCGAATTCATCGAAAAAATAGCCTCTTTTATTTCATCTTCCGTAACAGCAGCATCTAATGTTAAACTTTCATTGATTGATAACTTCGGAATATTCAATTTCCTTAAAAATTCATGCATTATAGTAGGGTCATCAGGAAATTCTGATTGATATAAAGAGTTGTAAAATTCTTGAAAAACTTTGTTTATCTCTTCTTTCTAAATCTTTTTATTAATTTTCAAACAGAACATAGAAAAAAAATTGAATACAGAGTGCTTGAGAGTACATAATAAGGCCGTAATGCAAACAGTTGATAACACAGACATAATAACCTTCCAAACTCATACTGTATCTACATTAAAAAAAACCCAAAAAAACTAACAGCAACTAACCTAACCAACCTGGGCTATTGTATTATATCAGGTATACACAGTAGTGTCAACAACTCCGCACCTCTATCCAAATAACTGAGCGTAACAAAAAAAAAGTTTGGGAAAGGTCGATTTAGCTCATATGAAAATGTTGAATAAATGGTCTCCAGTTTTCTTCAAATTTGACCGAAGGGTCAAAAATGATGCTTCTGATTTTTTTCTAAGCTCAGACAAGATATAGTTTGGGAAAAACCATTGAAATGAAGTTGGAAGATTAATTTCTTTCCAGTTCAGTAGAATAGATCTTCTAGCCATTAATGTAACAAATGCAATCATCCGCTGAGCTGAAGGGGCTAAGTAACTATTATCCACCATTGGTAAGCCAAAAATTGCAGTAATAGGATGAGGATGTAAATTAATGCTCAAAACTGTTGAAATGATACCAAAAATATCTTTCCAGTATTTCTGCAAGCAAGAGCAAGACCAAAACATGTGAGTCAAAGAGGCTACTTCAGAATGGCATCTATCACAGATTGGATTAACATGGGAATAAAAACAAGTAAGTTTGTCATTAGACATATGGGTCCTATGCACCACCTTGAATTGTATCAAGGGGTGTTTGGCACATATAGAAGAAGAGTTAACCAACTGTGAAATTTTCTCCCATTGCTCTGTAGGTAAGGGGAGTTGAAGTTTTTTTTCCCCATTCATTCTTAATTTTATCTGATATCCCTGGCTGTATTTTCATAATCATATCGTAAATAACGGCTATTAAACCCTTCTGTATAAGGGTTTAAACCTAAAAAATTTTCCACAATATCAATTGGGCATGAATTCAGAAAAGACTAACATGTTATTCAAAAAATTTCAAATTTGTAAATATCTAAAAAAAAAGGCTCTAGGTAAATTATATTTATTAGACAGCTGTTCAAAGGACATGAAACAGTTATCTAAAAATAAGTCACGAAAACATGTTATACCCCTCGTTTTCCATAACAAAAAGGCTTAGTCCATAACAGAGCGCTGAAAAAATAAGTTAGATATAACAGGGCTTGATAAAATGAACTCATTCAAACCAAAAAATTTACAGAATTGAAACCATATTCTTAATGTATATTTAATAATTTAATCATTTGTTTATTCAGTTTAGAAAGAACAAAGGGAAGCGAAGACCCTAAGATAGAAACCAATGAAAAACCTTGCACAGATTTACACTCCAAGTGTACCCATTGTGGACTTCGTATTGCCACTGAGTCCTGTGTCCAAATTTTAGAGTCAATAATGTCAAAGAAGGATTTAGAAATAAAAATTGGTAATGCTTGAAATAAGTATAAAAATTTAGGTAGAACCATAATCTTAATAGCATTGATTCAACCGACCAATGACAAAGACAATGGGGACCATTGTTTATCTCATCATGATCAATCTTCAGAGTACCATCTCGTTTATGGATCTTAATAATCTGACATTTAACCGAAGCAGTTTTCAATTGATTAGCCAGTAATTTACCAGATTTATCTCCATGTATATAAAACTGGGTCCTAGTTTTACTTAATCGATTTTCAATCAAAGAGGATAATAATAAACTATGCTGTATTTGGAGTTCAACTCTCTTTTTATAAAGCTCCTTACTAGGCGCCACAGAGTATATCTTATCAATTTCTTTAATCTAATCAACCAATGAGAGCATTTCAGTATTAATTCATTTTTTCACTCCAGAAGAATATGAAATAATTTGCCCACGGATAAATGCTTTAAAAGTGTCCCATAATATTCCACTGGAAATTACATCTGTAGAGTTTGTTAAAAAGAAAAAGTCAATTTGTTGTCTTATAAAATTGACAAAGTCTGAATCCTGAAGTAGAGAAGAATTGAACCGCCATTGTCTAACACTAGAAGATGTATCCATTATCTTGATAGATAATTTCAAGGGTGCATGGTCAGAGATGGTAATAGATTCATAGTTACAATTAATAACTGATGGAAGTAAACGATGGTCAATAAAGAAGTAATCAATTCTAGAATAATTATGATATACATGAGAAAAGAATGAAAATTCTTTATCCTTGGGATGTAGAAATCACCAAATTTCTGAGGCTCCAGAGTCAACCATAAAGGAATTGAGGAGAGAAGCCAATTTATTCGGGAGTAGCTGGTTAGATTTAGATCTATCCATCGAAGGATTTAAACAACAATTGAAATCCCCACCCATTATTAACATATAATCACTTAAATTGGGAAGAAGTGTAAATAAATGCTTAAAAAATTCAGGACAATCAACATTTGAGCATAAACGTTAACCATAACAACTTTTTAATTAGAAAGTAAGCCAGTCAGAAGTAGAAATCTACCATTCAGATCTGAAATTGTTTCGTAATGAATAAATGAGGTTGAGGAGTCTATGGAAATAGAGACTCCTCTCACTTTAGCCTGAGAATTCAAATGGTACTTTTGTACCCTCCAAAACCTAAAGAAATGTAAATTATCCTCTTTCCTCACGAGTTTCTTGTGCAAAAATAATATTAGCATTCATTCTATGGAATACTTTAAATATTTTTTTCCGTTTAATCGGATGGTTTAAACCATTTGTATTCCAAGAAACAAAGTTAATAATCTTATCCATTTTGCTAATATCTACCATATAGAACATAAAAGGTTAACCAGAATACAAACTCATGAATCCAGAAGAGGAAAAAAGCTCTAAGAGGAACCGAAAGTTACGACACTTCAGACATTTTTGTAGATTCCGTTCAGCCCGTGTGAAAAAATCTAAGCAAAAAACAAAACCCCCTCCCCCCACCCGCAAAAACCCAAGAAAAAGCCAAAAGGTGGCCAGCAAGCAGACTAATACTAAGATTACCTCCATCTCTCAAGACGGCAGCTCAAAAGATACATGATTAATAAAAATAACAAACCACCCATATTTTAAAAAAAGGGTTACCATAATGAAGAAGAAATTATAACGATTAATGAAAGAACAAGTTTTAGAAAGAAAAAAGGAACTAGACAATTTGAGCATAAAACAGGAAACCATTATATTAATATTTCAAAAAAAAAGAGCAAGCACTGTTATGTACGAACACAACCAAACAGATGTGACATTGGAAAAAAATAAGGCCTTATGGGAAGAAGAAATGACATCTTGAAAAAAAATTAAAAAGAGATTAAACAAATCATCATAAAATAATAAGACAAATGAAATCAAATTTCAAATCCTTAGTTGAGTACTTTTAGAATCAAAAGATTGATATTAAAGAAGAGCAAAGTCACAAAAAGAAAACATTTAGACATACGAGAAGTAGCTACAATATCGATCAAACACAAGGACCGTCAAATTATGAAGGTCCGGGTCTATAAGCTAATTGTTAGCTTAAAAAGAGAAGAAAAAACTATTAAAAACAGATGTTATAAAATACAATACATTGATCAGCCTGTAACAGAAGAACACTGCTCCTCGAGAAACTTTTGAGCGTCAGCTGGAGATTCAAACAGCCGGCGAGAATTGTCAAGAAGTACTTTCAGATGCGCTGGGAACAACAGTGCTTGTTTGAAACCTTTCCAATGAAGTTCTGACATCACAGATTTAAAAGACATTCTTTCCCTCAAAACTTCCGGATTGAAATCCTCAACGATGCGAAATTTGACAATTTAAAGTTGATCATACCCTTCTGCCATGCAACTCGAATGAGACGCTCAATATCAGCATAATGTAGATATACAATAATTGTTCGTGGTGTTACGTACCCGTGGATACCTTGTGCCTGTCACATGACCATAATGTAATTGAGGCTATGCTGAGCATGATGTAATGGTCTTGTGATGGTGGAGTGACGTAATTTTCCCGCCAGTGAGAGGTCATGTGATAGTTTTTTTCAACAGGTTATAAAAGAAGAACCCCTCCCTGTGACGCGGAGCAGTTCGTGGTTGAATTCGCCATTGATTCCGTTCTGCTGCGTATTCAATGTTATGACGCAGTTTTGTTTTAAAGTGGAGTTTTACTTTCTGCCTTAAGTCTCAAAGTTTATTGCCGGCAGTTTTGCTACAATACTGCCAGTTCAGTCCAGTCGGAGAGTTAAGATTTATTGAAGTTCGGAAAGCTGGAGGATCGTGGAAAGTTGGTGTTGTTGGCTATAAAGCAGGTTTGACCTTTATTTAATCTTTGTACAAGGAATTAATAACTTGTGTCCAAGATTACTCCTGCTTTGCCAAAAGAGCAGAAAGAGTTGGATGCTGAGTTTCGCCAAGGAAAGGTCAGTGCCTTTAAGCTGTTTTATTTCCTTCAATCGTAAATCCCTCGGCAAAGCATACTTCGGCTGAGATCAGCAGTAACGTCGCGAAAGAGGATTTTAATTACTCCAAGGAAAGTCTCTCCTAACTGACTGCGTAAATCATTTTGGACTTATTTTGCAATACTATTTTAAATAACTGAGTTCACATTTCACACTTTAAGAACTGTTCGAGCTACCGTATAGCAGTCGACTTCTGGTTAAGTTAGTCGTTTGTTTACTTTTGGGTTTTTTTGCAGTATTTAATAAATGTTTTATTTATTATAAAAAACCTGTTTAATTATATATTCATTGTTGCTGGATCATAACAGTGGTCTTTCGCTGGGAGAGGGTTTGGGGCACAAAATGCGATGAGCTTGGTCAATCACTGGAGGGGCATCCAAAACTTTTGAGCCGAGTACCTCCATTAAAAACTGAGAGAAGTATTCAACAGGATTACCGTTCTCAACATCTTCAGGAAGCCCAATTATCCGCAGGTTCTATCTCCCAGATCGATTTTCAAGATCAATAATCTTGAATTTATAACGTTCTAGCACTTGACAAGTAGAAGATAACTCTTGTTCCAAAGTGTCAATTCTACGATCCCTCTGGCGAGCAGCTTCCTTGAGTTCCGAAATCCTTGCTTGTTGTTGTTCAAAATCACTTTTAAACGACTTAATACTTTCTTCGACCAACTTTAACGTTCCTTCAAGCGAGGAACATTTCTGGGTGTGTTTTCCCTCTAGTGCCTCCTCTAAAAGCTTCAAAATTGCATCCAAAGTTAACGGGGCTGTTTAGATGGTGGCTTATCACCGTCTTTTCTTTTTCCATCACCATTAGAGGCTTTCCCGTTTTTAGCCTCTTTAGCTTCTCTAGCTTCTCGTAGTCTAGTAGCCATTTCCAGCAAGTTAAAATCAAAGTATAAATAGTATACCTGGAATATTAACCGCTTTGGTGTAGGTATAAATAAGGCTGTTAGGGGTGATTACCGGTAAAGGAAGCAAAATGATTGGAGCGAAGACAAAGTCTGCCGGGAGCTCTTGTGCCGTGTGTTTTTGCCACGAGTGCTGCCGAGAGCGCTTGCGTGAGATTTTCGCTGCGGTGGACAGTGCTGCAATAATTGTAGAAAAGTATTCCTACTTTATATAGGATGTGTATTTATCAGATCATTCCTGCTTTTACTATATGTTACTGTTAGTTTAGGATTTATGTGCTATTTGGCATGATTTGGTAGGTTATTTTTTGGGTCTGCGAACGCTGACAAATTTTTCCCATATAAATAAATGGTAATTGCTTCTTCACTTTATGACATTTTGGCTTACTGACCATTTCATAGGAATGCTCTACCTTCGAATAGCGGGGGGAAATCTGTTAATGATCCCCCTTTCTCCAACCCTTTATCACATTCACTAATCAACTTCCCAGCTCTTTACTTCAGCCCCCTCCTTTCCCTCCCCAGGTTTAACCTCTCAACTAGAGCCCATAAATGATTATAGTTTGGGAAATGTTCAACTGTAAAAAGGATCCAAGTGTCTATTCATACCATAAAAATGCAAGAGCAGAAAACAGTTAAGAAGTCACAAGGCATTTTGGCATCTGCACACAAGGACACAGACCTTTGTCGACCATACCACCAACTTGCGACAAGTGGCGTATTATGTGCAGCTTCGGTCTCCTTACCCAGGAAAGGATATACTGTCATGGAGAAAGTAAAGGAAAAGTTCACCAAACTGATTCCTAGGCTGACAGGACCATCTTATGTGGGGAGATTGGTCAGCTAGGCTTGTATTCAGTGGAGTTGAGATTGAGAGGAGGTCAGATTGAAATTCAGATTTACTTATCACATGTACATTGAAACAGACAGTGAAATGTGTTGCTTGTATGAAAACCAGCACACCCAAGGATGTGCAGGGAACATTCCACAAGTGTTGCTGCACATTCCAGCGCCAACAATGAATGCCCACTATGTTGAACACAACACAGAATGCCAAAGGCAGCAGCAGCAGCAACAACAACAAAACAAGCCCCTTTTTCATCCCCTCAGTCACACAGCGCTCCAACCTCAAGAAAGGCTCCCTCCGGGCCCAAGACTTTGGCAGGCTGAATGCCATTCAATCAGGTCAAGGTTGATCAGGCTGTAATTCTCAACTCTGCATTCCCATCTACACTAGCAATCACTCAACCCCCCCTTCTTAAAAAAAGAATATGTTGCTGCCTTGAAGAACACTTCCGTAACCCTGAAGAAAGTTCATAACTCGGAGAAAGTTTCACATTTCTGTTTTTATTTTTAAAACTTAGATTCTCTGACAAGAGGAAACACCTGCTTCATTTGAATCCCACCAACATTCAACAGGTCCTTATATATTTCAATAAGGTCACTTCTTACCGTTTTAAACTCCAGTAGATATACAAACCTAGCTTTTACAACCTTGCCTCATAAAGGTCTAATAAACTCTCTCAGTAATATTTCCAACAAAATATTCTTCCTTAAATAAGCTCATTACTGTACATTTGGACTACGTGTTCTCAGTAATGCACAACTGTACTTCTGTATTTAATTTCCTTTACAATTGTTACGTACCCCGTAACTGGGTCACTTACCAGCAAAGATAGAGAGGTCCGTTGAAGTCTGATGGTACTATTTTTAACAGTATTTATTGATAAAAATACACAAAAATAATATCAATGCAAACATACAGATAATATACGTCGTCAATACTAAATCTAAAAGCGCGGGTATAATAATAATCAATAAGAAATAGCTCTATGGTTGTCTAGGGGATAATGTATTGTCCTATGGAAATATAAAAGTCACTCAAGTTCATTCAAGCTGCAGCTTTTTGGTTGGAGAGAGAGACGGAGTTTAGAACTTGCCCGGTTTTCCGTTTTATGATGTCGATCCTTCAAAATGGCATCGGTGCTGATCTCTTCCTTAGCTAAGCCACCTTCCATGGTAGGGCCTCAATCCTGGGGCAACGGGAAAGGACACACGTGGGCCCTCCACCGGCTGTCGCTATTAAACGCTGTCACAGGATTTCTAGCGTTTCTCCTGGTGCGTCTAAAAGGGGTTGTTCCCCAGACCCTCTTTTATCCTTACTCACGGGGTCTCAGATGTCAATCAGGTTGGGGAGGATGCCATCCCCCCAACCAGCCCACGTTGCTCATTCCTTGAGGGCATCAATGAATAGCACAGTGCTCAATACACAATTCCGTCTCCAAGAGACAATGACCGTTTCCCGTGGCTTTGTATCGTTGAGGGGCCAGGACATTCCAAACCCCCTGTGGATTCTGCGTCTCTCTCTCATTTCCTGGGTCTCCTGACCTGAATTAATAGCGATCTTGCGATTCTCAAAAAGGAGGGGGCTACTCTATACCCTTCGGCCCCTCAGAGTTGGGGCACAGGCGTAACACAATGAACAATAACATTCTGCTGTTTTCTCAATTACTTGTAGTACCAACACAGTAGCTTTTGCTAATTACATACTAAAACACTCAGATCCCTCTGCAAACTTTCTTCATTCAGGTAATAGGCTTTCTTTTTGTTCTTTTTTCCTGCCAAAGTGTACAATTTCACACTTACTCATATTATTTTTCATTTGAAAGTTCTTTGCACAGATATTTAACCTACGTAGATCCTTCTGAGGTCTCCTTCTGTCTTCCTTACAACTTGCTCTGTTCCTCTGGTCAGCAAATTTAGCAACTGTACCTTTGGGTCCTTTTGTTGAAGTCAGCTATACAAATTGTAACAAAAGGGAAGTCACAGTATCAAACTGCTTCTTTCATCTTCCCAGCCAGGAAAAAGACTCACTTAGCTCAGTCTACCACAAAAGCAGTAGAATCTCCTTGTTACTTGTAGAGAACACAATCCCTTGAAATGGTCACTTGTCTGGTCTATGTCATCTACCAGTAGACATAATGTTAACAGCTTTCAATTTTCAGTTCCATTGAAATCTGTTTAACTTACACTAGATGCAGAGAATTTCATTAGCAAAACCAGATTATTAATATTTTAAAAATTCAGAGAAGTTGAGATGATTCAAGTGGACAGGCAGACTTTTCTTCTGCTATTTGAGTTGGCCATTAAAATATCTATGGATAGCAGCCAACTTTCTTCTTTCACTTCCTATGTAGAGGTATTGACGGTTACTTAATATTTCATAATACGGGATGGGAGTCGATATTTAACTCAGTACTGAGTAAATTCACATCAGACCATCCACTAATACTTTAAATGGCTAAGGCATCCCTATTTCAAAAAAGCTTATTATCTGTACTTACTCAAATTGCCAGTGAGTGCAATATCTTTACCATGCTTTAAAAAGAGATAATGGCACTCAATTTGCAGAATACCATTAAATACATCCTATATCCACACACTTGTGGCTTAAATTGCTACTGGAAATTGTTATCAATCCTAAAAACATCCTTTACACTCAAGCAGAGAAATGCAAAACATTGTAGGTGTATGGATTCTAAATTACTATGAAACATCATTTTGCCACTACAATATCATCTGATTAATATAAAGACATTTAAATATTCCATATTAAAGTAAAAATTTTCAGGCCTCTTACACGGATGAGCTATTTTGAAACTTAGCAGAAATTCCAATTCTATATTAAAGCTATATTTTGATTTTCAGAGAAAAACTAAATTTGCACATTGAAATGCAGGAACTTTGCAGCAAAATTTCCTCATGATTGAACCATGCTGTGACATTTGTAAAATCCACGAATGTGCTTCCATGCACAACAGAAACTCCAAAACATATCAGGAGCAAATTGACTAAGACAAGGACAGAAACGGACATTTTATTCTGAAAGACAGTTGGTTTGAGAGTATCTGGACACCAATGTAAACTACTTGCTCAAAAAGCAGTTGTTTAAACTTATACATGTTATAGATATCAGTAAGATTAAAAGAATACAGAGAAAATTTGCAAGAATTTTGCTAGGACTTGTGTACCTGAGTTATAGGGAATGGATGAATAGGTTAGGTTTATATTCCCTGGAGTGTAGGAGAATGAAGGGAAATTTGACAGAAGTATACAAAACCACAAGGGGTTTTACCTATCCCAAGATTGATAATCCTTCCATCCATAACATAAAGATGTTATCTACATAAAGATAATGGCACTGTAGGAATTGTGAGACTACATACTGTTCGTTGTTCCTTCTCATGCCTTGTGGCGCATCAGGTAGCATTTTTGCCATTTCGATAGCCTTGAGCTATTTTTTTTCACAAAGCCAAGTTGCTAGCTCGACACAACCCAGCAAGGATGGAAAATATGCCAAGAAGCCGGTCTGATTTGAACTCGGTCACCTCGAAGTCCGGTGCTGATGCCACTACATCAATAGCTGGTTGAAGAGAGATGAAAATGGGTCTTCAACCAATTTATCATGAGGCCAAACGCTTCAAGTAAACAATTACTGGACCAGGAATCCATGTTGGTCATTGAGCTAGGGGTGATGAGCACTTGGATTTGGTGCAAATGATAATATGGATCACAAAGCTTTCAAGTTATGGAGGTGGAGGAAGGAAATCCAAAAGCACACTGAGCAAAAAAAATCAAGTGCAATCTAGGTGGTGAATCTCTGCAATTACCTGCCTCATTGGCTGTTGGAAGTTGAATCATTAGAAGTATTGAAAATGGAGATGGATAAATATTTGATAGACTGGGGAATAGATGGGTACAGAGGAAAGACACATAACAGAAGCTGAGGCCAGCACAGATCAGCCACGGCAGAGCAGACTTCAAAGGCCTGAAGTACTATTCCTGTTCCTAACATGCAGGTACAGTACTACAGTTCGATGTTAATCTTACATTTTGAAATGGATTCATGACCTTCTGGCATTTCTACATTTATTTCAAATTACAGCAATCAATGACTAAATCCCACAGTTATAGTTAATTTGTATCTGGACTGGATGGCGCCATGTGCTTGAATTGTACTGTGTATTAAAGGCACTTGACAGATAATTTACTGATTATGGAGCTTTTTCACAATCCACTATCAGGCAATCACAGCAAAATGCAAACCTATGAGATTATTTAATCTCATAATGTCAGTCACATAATACAGATACAGTGCCTATAAAAAGTATTCACCTCCATAGTAAGCTTTCATGTTTTATTGTTTTACAACATTGAATCATCGTGGATTTAATTTGGCTTTTTTGTCACCGAACAACAGAAACAGTCTTTCATGTCAAAGTGAAAACAGATCACTACAAAGAGCCAAGTTAATTACAAATATAAAACACAAAATCAGAATCAGGTTTATTATCACCGGCATGTGATGTGAAATTCGTTAACTTAGCAGCAGCAGCAGTTCAATGCAGTACATAATATGGAAGAGAAAAAACCAAAATGAAGTAATAATAAATAAATTACAGAATATATATATTAAATAGACTAAAATCATGCAAAAATACAGAAATAATATATATATTAAAAAAGTGAAGTAGTGTTCACGAGTTCAAAGTCCATTTAGGAATCAGATGGCAGAAGGGAAGGAGCTGTTCCTGAAATGCTGAGTGTGTGCCTTCAGGCTTCTGTACCTCCTACCTGATGGTAACAGTGAGAAAAGGGCATGCCCTGGGTGCTGGAGGTCTTTAATAATGGACGCTGCCTTTCTGAGACACCGCTCCTTGAAGATGTCCTAGGTACTTTATAAGCCAGTACTCAAGATGGAGCCAACTAAATTTACAACCTTCTGCAGCTTCTTTCAGTCCTGTGCAGTAGCCCCCACGCAATCAATCATTGATTGATTGATTGATTAAGTATTCCCCCCCCCCCTTAATATAACACACAAATCATCATCACTGGTGCAGCCAATTGGTTTTAGAAGTCACATAACAAGTTAAATGCAGATCTGTTTTTGGAGACCTGGATGCAGTCAAGATGTTTAAATTGATAGTAGTAAAAATACACCTGTATCTGGAAAGCTACACCATGAAGACAAAATAAAACTCCACAAAAAGGTTATTGAAAAGCACAATTCAGGAGATGGATACTAGAAAATTTCCAAGTCTCTGAATATCCCTTGGAGTACAATTAAATCATCATGAAATGGAAAGAATATGGCACATCTGTAAATCTGCCTAGAACAGGCCATCCTCAAAAACCAAGTGATAGGCATCAAGGGGATTAGTGAGGGAGGCCACCAAGAGAATTATGACAAATCTGGAGAAGTTACATGCTTCAGTGGCTGAGATGGGAGAGACTGCACATACAATTGTTGCCCAAAAGCTTCACTAGTCACAGCTTTATGGGAAGTTGCAAAGAGAAGGCCATTGTTGAAAAAATCTCTCATGAAATCTCAGCTAGACTTTCCCAGAAGGCATGTGGGAGACTCTGAAGGAAGAAGGTTCTACGATCTGATGAAACCAAAATTGAGTTTTTTGGCCATCAGACTAAACGCTATGTTTGGTGTAAGCCAAACACCACACATCACCTAAAACACACCATCCCTTACCATGAAGCATAGTGGAGGCTGCATCATGCTGTGGGATGCTTCACTGCCACAGTCCCTAAAAGGCTTGTGAAGGCAGTGGGTAAAATGAAAGCAACAAAATACAGGGAAAACCTGGAGGAAGACCTGATGCAGTCTGCAAGAGAACAGTGATTTGGGAGATTAGTTTTCCAAGCATAAGGCCAAGATTAGAACCCAAGCATAAAGCCAAAGCTACACAGGTCCTGGAGTGGCCAAGTCAAAATCCAGACCTCAATCCAATTGAGAAACTGTGGCTGGACTTGAAATGGGCTGTTCACTCGTGATCACCAGGCAATGTGACGGAGATTGAGCACGATGTTCTGCAACCACTAGAGACCGATGTGCATGAAAATTCCAAGAGATCAGCAGTTTCTGAGATACTCAAACTACCTTACATGACACCAACAATCCACAAAGTCACTTAGATCACATTTCTTCCCCATTCTGATGTTTGGCCTGAACAAAATTGAACCTCTTGACCACGTCTGCATGATTTTATGCATTGATTTACTGCCACATGATTGGCTGATTAAATATCTGATTAGATATTGGCTGACCAACATAGCTTACCTACTACTCACTAACCCTAGCCCTAACAGAATGTCTTTGGAACGCGAGAGAAAAACCCACACAGTCATGGGGAGAGCAGACAAGCTCCTTACAGACATTGGCGGGAATCGAAAACCCTCGTCGGGGATCACTGGACCTGTAAAGCAAATGTGCTAACCACTTATCACCATTTCACCATTATCCAATCCTGTAGTGAATCCTCCCTTACGGGGTGTCTCGGAAAGAAAGGAGTAGAAAGGAGTTCATTATCATCTTTACATGGTCAACTAATTTTAGGGTAAATTGAAATCACCCACGCTTATTATTCAGTTTATTTTACATATTACTTAAATTTGTTTGCATATGTTTTAGTCATCTCCCTCCAACAATACAGCTCCACTACAATGTGTTTTATACCATTATAAATTTATACCATCTGTGTGTAATCAATTTTTGTCTTTGGAAGTGTGACTGTGTTTTAATGCCAGTAACTTTAATAATCAAAATTGGTATACTTCTCCTGCAACTCAAAATAAAGATTTGCTTTTATATATGGGTTCACTCATAGTCTTTCCAGGATATCCCAAAGTAGTTTAGTAGTACTTTATTTGAAAAGGTATCAGCTAATCTTCCAACAGCAACAGTGTTACCAGCCAGACAAATGTTTTTACAGCTGAGCCTATAAATATCTCCTTGGTTCCTTAGCTTCTGGTTAAGATGGCACTGCCGAATGTGTGTGACAGTGCACTGGTAGTTCAAATTGCAAGAAATTCAACTAAAAACATTTTTCTGAGGTAAATTGTGTTAAATTATTGCTGTAAACAGTGAGGGGTTGAACGACGGCAAGATGAGTTCAGATGATGATGCAAATAGAGTAAGCCATTCGGAGAGGAGTTCTGATGCCTGTCCAACTGGCCCAGGTGCGAGGTTGGATCACTCCGAGCACTGAGAGGAGGAGTCAAGGCTGGGGCAGAGGAGTGCTGATGCACACACAACTGGCCCAGGGGCGAGGTTGGATCACTCTGGGCACCAAGCTGATCTGAAGAGCTTCAGAGCGGCTTCAGGCAAGGAGGGGAAATCTGAGCCCAGAGTAAGTCGCTGGGCACCATAGTGTAGGCCCCGAGCCCTTCACAGCAGCTGGGTCCTAGTGTAAGACATAATCCGCTACTTAGACAATTTAAACGCTAGACCAGATTGGAGATGAAAACTGTCTTCGCTTGCTCTCCGCAATGTTCACTCCTCCCTCCCTCCTGGGCACCAGAACCTTTTGCTGTAGTAGTTCCCAGGTACAATACAAGGTATGATCCATTGTTTGGTTAATTTAAATGCCAGCCTAGATGGACTGAAAAGATAGGGTGTCAGGATGCAAAGCTAGAGCCAATTTTGCTCACTCTCCACGATGGTCACTCCTTTCTCCATGGCACCAAGGCTATGAGGACTGCCCCAGCTGCTGTGCTCCATGCCCGCAAATATGATCAACTGTTAAGCGAGGCTTTGGGCCTACTCCAGGCTGTTCCTGGGTTTGGATCAGAGGTCTCAATTTGGTTCAGAATGTTGTTGCTCACTTCAATTGTTTGCATGATTTGTGCTTCCCCCCCTTCTCATACGCATTGGGTGTTGGTCTTCTATTTGTTTTTTTTAATTGGGTTCATTCGTGTTTCTTGCATTGTGGCTACCTGTAAGCAAACAAATCTCAAGGTTGTATAATTTATACATTCTTTGATAATAAATGTATATTGAATCTTTGAGTAACATTTAAACTCTTTGCAACATCTTTTATGTCTACCTGAGAGTTCAGACAGGTCTTCCTAGAGAGAGTGTGTCCCACCCCAGAACAGTCTTTGTCTCTGAAATGGGGCTTGAACACAGAAACTTTTGACTCTGATGAAGAGTGAAACCAACTGATCCACATCTAACATGCCTATCTACGTTTGTCCAAATATTCTTTTGAGTTACTTGATGGCTTGGACAAGTTCAACTGACATGGTACACAGCTTGGTTGTGTAGACACTTAGCTTTCTCATGCTTTTGACATTTTAGTCCTTTCCTTGAGCGCCTGTAGGAAGTATGTTCACACATCCCTACTAAACATACTTTGCTAATGGAGACTGTGCATTCTCCCATGTACCTGAGGGAATAACTAATCTATTCTGGAACTAAATACATATGTGTTGAAGCATCATTAAGAATGGCGAAGCAGATGGTGGAATATTTTGTATAAGTACATTTTCTGTTTCTAAAATCCTGGTGTCCTGATTTAAATCATGCTGTTTAATACACAACTGAGGTCACATCACAGAGGATGCATTTAGTCATCCATCTACTACAGGACCAGGAGTCATATTTAATCATTAACAAGGGAAAATTCTTCCATTCTGAACTCACTGTACACTCAGTGGCCACTTTATTAGGTACACATGTACACCTGCTTGTTAATGCTAATATCTAAACAACCAATTATGTGACAGCAAGTCAATGCATAAGAGCATGCAGACATGGTCAAGAGGTGCAGTTATTGTTCTGACCGAGCATCAGAATAGGGAAGTTATGTGAACTAAGTGGGGAAGAAATTGATCAGTAGTGTCTGTCCACATTTGAAAACCACTTGTGACATTATTAAACTAAAATGGATGTAAATATACAGCAGAAGTTCCCAACCATTTTTATACCATGGACTGATATCATTAAAGAAGGGGTCCATGGATTCCATGTTGGGAACCTCCAATATGGAGCAACAAACACAAAATGCTGGACACTCAGCAAGTCAGGCAGCATCTAAGCAAGGGAATAAACAGTTGACATTTTGGGACAAGACTCTTTATCAGAACTGGAAAGGAAGGAGGGAGAAGCAAGAATAAGATGGAGGGAGGGGAAGAAGTACAAACTTGCAGGTAACAGGTAAAACTAGGTGAGAGGGAAGGTGGGTGGATGAGGGAGGGAGAGATGAAATGAGAAGCTGGGGGGGTGATAGGTGGATGAGTTAAGGAAGGAATCTAAAAGGAGAGGAGAGTGGACCATGGAGAGAAAGGGAAAGGGGCAACTATAAACATAGATATAAATATATGTTCTGCATAGTTAATGACTTATTGCTAATATGAAACTTAAATGGAGTAAAGAAAGTGTGGGGAAAGGTATTTTATTTTCCAATTTCCATTTTAAAAGTGGTAAAGTATTGGAATACGTGATTGATTAAGGCAGCAGGGAAAGAGGGAGACACCATTATATTGTGCAAACACACAATATGCTGGAGGAACTCAGCAAGTCAGACAGAATCAGGACTGGATGAAGTGTCTCAGCCTAAAACGTTGATGGTTTATTCCCCACCATGGATACTGCCTGACTTGCTGAGTTCTTCCAGCATTTTACGCGTGTTGTTCAAGATTTCCAGCATCTGCAGAATCTCTCTGATTACTGTATTGTTCTTGGCTCTTTGCTGAGGAGATTGGTTGTTCAAGGTCCACACTGCTCATCATCATAGCTTGTCACACCAGACAGCCAGCCACTCTAGTGTTGTTTGGTTGATGTTGAGCAGATCAGCGTCAGCTACATCAGGTGAGAATGGGCAGTCGCGCAGAACGCGTTCAATGTTCTGCAGCCTTTCGCCACACTCACAGGATTCGCTGGTCTTTAAACCCCACTTCACCATATTGTCTCCTGTCCTACCCACTCCCACTCTCGCTCTGTTGAGAGTGCACCACTTCCGTCTGGCAACATTTCTGTGGAGTCTTGCACTGTATTGTTTGGTGGGGTTCTGGCTTCTGCTTGTTGCCAGAGGTCAATCCTGTATGTTTGGGGGGATGTTCTGTGTGGTAGTTCCTCCACTGTAGCAAAGCTTTTTCTTGATCTTAGGTGGTTGGAAACTGGCACATGATGATGTAGTGGGAGCCGTGGATCCGAGTTCTGTTTATCTTTTTCAATTTTTGTTGTAGAGTGGCTTCAAATCTCTGGGGGAGCAATGCCTGCAAATCTGTAAATGATGTTAGTGGGTGTGGGGCACAGTGTGCCTGTGATTATATGGCAGGCTTCGTTAAGCAACGTGTCTATTTTCTTTGCATGGGCTGATCTGCCCCACACAGGTGCACAGTGTTCTGCTGGCGCACAGCAGAGTGCTAGGGCAGTTGATCTAAGTGTGAGCATTAGCTCCCCATTTTGCGCCTGCTAATTTTTTTTTCAAGAGAGAACTGCGAGAGCCAACTTTCCCTCGGAGTTTTTATAAGTGGGTGGAAGATGAGAGCGTCCTATCCAGTGTCACACCCAGGTAAATTGGAGTTGGATGGTGCTCGGTCTTCTTCCCACACCAGAAGACCTTGAGTTTCTGAGATGCTTCTCAATTCCTCAGGTGGAAAGCACACACTTGAGTTTTTGATGGATTTGGGTATAGAGACTATTTTTCATAATACTGCTTCATTGCTTCAAGGACTGCTGTAAGTTGTACTTCAATTTCTTGGAAGGAGTTAGCTTGTGTGGCTATGTGGTCACCTGCATAGATAAACCTACATGTGTTAAGAAAGCTTGTTTGGTTGTTTGTGTAAACATTAAACAGTAGAGGTGCCAGGACTGATCCCTGTGGTAGTCCGTTGTTTTGTAGATGCCACCTACTCTTAATTCCATTCATTTCTACATAAAATCTGCGATTTTCTAGGAGGCTTCTTATTACTTTGACTGTGCTTTCATTCTTTAACATTTTAGATAACTTCAGTAGAAGGCCTCTGTTATTCACAGTGTTGTATGCTGCTGTTAAGTCAACAAATACTGCCCCTGTAATTTGTCCACATTGCTGCGAGTAACCAGCCTACATTGCTGGATAGCACCAATGCAAATGCAAATAACATTTAAAACTCTTGAGTTCCTCCATCATTTGATGTGTGTTGCTCTGGATTTCCAGCATCTGCTGAAACTCTTTTATTTAAAACCCCAAGTAAATTCTAAAAAGTGCTTGAATTCAAGAATGGAACAATGAAGGCATAACAATTGCAGTAGATTAGCTTTATTTGTCACATGTGCATTGAAACGTACAGTGGAATGCATTGTTTGCATCAATGAACAACACAGTCAGAGGATGTGTTGGATCAACTCACGTGTCAGTCAGCTGCCAGCACAGTATGTCCACAATTTACAAAGTCTAACCCATACGTCTTTGGGGAAACTGGTTTGAGATGCAATCAATGCATATTAGTACACCTCAGTATCACCCAGGATATGCTCTCCTCTCTTGCTCCCATCAAGGAGAAGCCTGAAGATATACACTCAACAGTTTATGAACACTACCTCAGTATTTTTCCTCTTCCTTTCTGCACTATTTATTAAATTCTCCTTTTTGTATATACTTATTTATTGAGATACAGCACTTGTCATTGTAATTGATAGTTTTTATTATCTATTGCAATGTAGTGAAATTTCAAGACATACAGTACTGTGCAAAAGCCTAAGGCTCTTATCTATAGCTAGGGTGCCTAAGACCTTTACACAGTACTATAGGAATTTTGTGTACTGCACGGCTCCGCTTCTGCAAAATTTTTTTGAAAATTAATTTCATGACATAAGCGAGTGATGATAAACCTGATTCTGATACGGCTCTCTATTGTGGACTGAGAGTGTAAAGAGAGCAGGGAGAGGAGAATCATGGTTGAGCAATGGTGAAGGGAGAGGGGAGGGAGCAGGAAGCACCAGAGAGTCATTCTGAATTGATCAATAAATCAATCATTTGGAATCAAATGACCTTGCCTGGTGTCTCAGGGCTGGGTGTGTCTGCACCCTCGCCACTCCCTGCCCTGGCACTCCATCTCTACCAACTCTTCCATAACCCTCTCCCGGCGCTCCACCTTTGCCAATCCCAGCATCCTTTGCGCCCGCCAGATTTACAAACTCACTCTCCATTCCACATTGACAAATATAGTACTGTACAAAAGTCTGAGGCTATATATATATGTGCCCAACACTTTTGCACAGTACTGCATGCCAGTGATATTTCATCTGAATAGTTCTTAGCGCTACTAAGGCACACTCCATAAACCAAAAACTCTCAAACAAGATATAGCGAGCGCTTGCCAATGTCTACAGGCAGAAAAGTATCTTGCTTTTCCAAAACTGCAAGGCAAAATGTTTAGCCAGGAAATACTTTTCAAATAATCATAAAGATCCTGACCATCTGGGCTGATAATACAGAATCTGAGGCCACAAACCAGGCACGCCCAGGATCCGCTTCAGTTTGCGTATAAGGAGAAGGTGGGAGTGGAGGATGCTATCACGTATTTGCTGCACAAATCACTCTCTCACCTAGATGGGGTCAGTTGTGCTGTGAGGATTACATTCCTTGACTTCTCTAGTGCCTTTAACACCATCCAGCCCAAGATCTTAAAGCACAAACTAATGGAGATGGGAGTAGACTCTCACATGGTGGATTGGATAGTGGACTACTTGACAGATAGACCTCAGTATGTGCGGTTGGGAGACTGTAGGTCTGACACAGTGGTCAGCAGCACAGGAGCGCCACAGGGAACCGTACTCTCTCCGGTCCTGTTCACCCTGTACACATCTGACTTCCAATATAACTCGGAGTCCTGCCATGTGCAGAAGTTCGCTGATGACACGGCCATAGTGGGGTGTGTCAGGAATGGACAGGAGGAGGAGTATAGGAAACTGATACAGGACTTTGTGATATGGTGCAACTCAAACTACCTGCGTCTCAATGTCACCAAGACCAAGGAGATGGTGGTGGACTTTAGGAGATCTAGGCCTCATATGGAGCCAGTGATCATTAATGGAGAATGTGTGGAGCAGGTTAAGACCTACAAGTATCTGGGAGTACAGTTGGACGAGAAGCTAGACTGGACTGCCAACACAGATGCCTTGTGCAGGAAGGCACAGAGTCGACTGTACTTCCTTAGAAGGTTGGCGTCATTCAATGTCTGCAGTAAGATGCTGAAGATGTTCTATAGGTCAGTTGTTGAGAGCGCCCTCTTCTTTGTGGTGGCGTGTTGGGGAGGAAGCATTAAGAAGAAGGACGCCTCACGTCTTAATAAGCTGATAAGGAAGGCGGGCTCTGTCGTGGGCAAAGTACTGGAGAGTTTAACATCGGTAGCTGAGCGAAGGGCGCTGAGTAGGCTACGGTCAATTATGGAAAACCCTGAACATCCTCTACATAGCACCATCCAGAGACAGAGAAGCAGTTTCAGCGACAGGTTACTGTCGATGCAATGCTCCTCAGACAGGATGAAGAGGTCAATACTCCCCAATGCCATTAGGCTTTACAATTCAACTGCCAGGACTTAAGAACTTTTTAAAAGCTATTATTAATGCTTTTTGAGTTAGTGATTTAGATGCATATTATATTATCATATTATTACTGAGTTAAGTATTGTATGTAATGAGTTTTTGCTACAACAAGTGTATGGGACATTGGAAAAAAATGTTGAATTTCCCCATGGGGATGAATAAAGTATCTATCTATCTATCTATCTATGCTCTCTTCTCATTACTACCTCAGGGAGGAGGTACAGAGACTGAAGACCCACACTCAAACTTTTCAGAACAGCTTCTTCCCTTCTGTCATCCAATTTCTGAAAGGTCCATGAACACTACTTGGTTCTCCTTTTTTGCACTGTTTACTTTTGGTAATTTTGATGCCTTGCACTGCACTGCTGCCACAAAACAGCAAGTTTCATGGCCGACATTCCTCCTAATTGTTTTTTTTTTAAACAGCTGCACTGCTCAGATAATTTTTGCACGGCTTGATAACTGCCTGGCACTTGAATAAAATGTTATGCAAAAGAAAATTCCAGCTGCACGACAACAAAGACTATGTACCGCACTGCCACACACCCACACAGTTTAGAGCGAACGATGTCAGTGACGATGAAGCCAATTAGAATTTTTCACACTCAATCTTAACATTAACGCCCATCCATCAATTCCACCCCCCCCCCGTCTCCCTTTCACACCAGCCTCTCCTCAACCCCCAAAACTCAAAGGCACCCACACCTCCCCATCCCCTGCGCAACACACACAAAATGCTGGAAATCAGTAGGCTAGGCTATGGAAAAGATTAAACAGACGATAATTTGGGCCAAGCCCCTTCTTCGGGACTGGAAAGCAAGGGGAAAAGGTAGTGTAAGAAGGTGGGGGGGGGGCAGTACAAAGTGAAACCGGGGAGGGGGGAAGAAGTAAAGAGCTGGGAAGTTGATTGGTGAAAGAGATAAAGGGCCGTATGCTGTCTGGTCTGTTGAGTTCCTCCAGCACTTTGTGTGTGTTGCTTTGGATTTCCAGCATCTGCAGATTCTCCCATATTTGTTACTGCGCGACAACTAAGACAAAGTGCACACAGGTTAGAGAGACACGTCGGTGATATTGAACATGATTAAAATTTGTTTTTCACGCTTCAACATTAACTCCCCTCCACCGCTCCCAACTCTCCCCTTCACTCCCTCACCACACAACTCCCCACTTCAATCCCCAAAACACAACACCCCGGCCTCCCCTCCACCCCTACACCACTCTTGCCCCTTGACAGCTCTAACCTCACTCTGACAAGGTCCGTCACCCAACAGTTGTAACCAACTTTGTAGCATTTTATCCCACTACGTATCCCGGGACGACACTCACCACTCTGCCCGTGCGGCTCCATCGGCCGTGGCCTTCGCTCTGCGACTCGGATCAGTCGCCGGGCTCTCCGCTGAGCGGCTCGGCACCTCGGGATAGCCGCTCCAGCTGAGGGACGGGAGGCAGTGAGCGGCACACACGCACCGCAATGTATTACATTTTCCACACGCCTGATGAAATGTGCAAATATTCTCAAAGATAATTTTTTAAATCACCAAAACCCTCCTATTTACACAATCAGCTCCTTCCAAACGGCACCACTTCACGGAAGTCCATGAACCATCATCTTCACTCATCTGTTTCTCTTTGTGCTCGGAAATTGACCGGTAAGGCTCAGTGGGTCGATCGCCGAGCTGCGCGATCTTGGCCAGCCCACCTCTTTCTGCCTAACATTGGATCGGGGAGTGAGACAAGTTCAAGGAGAGTTCTGTTTCTATCGACCCATGCGATCTTGGCCAGCCCACCTCTTTCTGCCTAACATTGGATCGGGGAGTGAGACAAGTTCAAGGAGAGTTCTGTTTCTATCGACCCATGCGATCTTGGCCAGCCCACCTCTTTCTGCCTAACATTCGATCGGGGAGTGAGACAAGTTCATGGTCAGTTCTGTTTCTATCGACCCATGCGATCTTGGCCAGCCCACCTCTTTCTGCCTAACATTCGATCGGGGAGTGGAACAAGTTCAAGGTCAGTCCTGTTTCTAGGAATGCCCCGAGAAAACGAGAGGGTGAGGCAGTGAGTGATTTCTTTTCATCTATTACAAACACAAAGTACACTGCAGATGCTGGGGTCAAAGTAATATGTATTCTTTTCATTTATTGCCTGCGCCTCTGCTGCTGATGGAAAAATATCGTAAGAACATTTTCCCCATTAATAATAATAAGTACTTTATTGATCCCGAATGGGAAATTATTTCGTTACAGCAGCAACATTTAAAAACACATTTGGCTGTGTGCAGACTTAACTAATAATAAAGTGCAGAATAATAATATACACAACAATAATTTACTATTGTGCAATAATAATGTACAGAATAATAAAACAAAGACTATTGTACTATGATGTGTGCTTTCCTGTTGTCTGTGTATTGCATTTAGTAGGAACGATTTTCTGTAAGATCGTTGTGACAGCGGAGCTGAATGAGTCGGTTCGAAAGAGTGCTCCACTGCTTATTCAGTGGGTCATGGAGAGGATATGCCTGATTGTCCAACAGTTTGTTTTGTGACCCCCCTCTCCGCCACTATCTCAAAAGAGTCCGGGTTGTAGCCAAGGACGGATCCAGTCTTCCTGCATCACCAGCGCCGATGCTGCTCCCCCGACATAAAGCAGCAAAGAATGAGGTTTATTATCACCGGCATGTGGAGTGAAATTTGTTAACTTAGCAGCAGCAGTTCAACGCAATACATAATATAGAAATATTTAGGAATCGGATGGCAGAGGGGAAGAAGTTGTTCCTGAATCGCTGAGTGTGTGCCTTCAGGCTTCCGTACCTCCTACCTGATGGTAACAGTGAGAAAAGGGCATGCCCTGGGTGCTGGAGGTCCTTAATAATGGACGCTGCCTTTCTGAGACACTGCTCTTTGAACATGTCCTGGGTACTTTGTAGGCTAGTACCCAAGATGGAGCCGACTAAATTTACAACCCTCTGCAGCTTCTTTTGGTCCTGTGCAGTAGACCCCCCCCCCCCCATAGCAGCCTGTCAGAATGCTCTCCATGGCACATCTATAGAGTTTTTGAGTGTATTTGTTGACATACCAAATCTCTTCAAACTCCTAATGAAGTATTGTATACTTGCTGTCTTACCTTCTTTATAACTGCATTGATACTTTGGGACTAGATTAGGCTCTCAGAGATCTTGACACCCAGGAACTTGAAACTGCTCACTCTCTCAATTCTGATCCCTCTATGAGGATTGGTATGTGCTCCTTTGTCTTATCCTTCCTAAAGTTCACAATCAACTTTTTCATCTTACTGACGTTGAGTGCCATGTTGTTGCTGCGGCACCACTCCACTAGTTGGCATATCTCACTCCTGTACGTCCTCTTGTCATCACCTGAGATTCTACCAACAATGGCTGTATCGTCAGCAAATTTATGGATGGCATTTGAGCTATGCCTAGCCACACAGTCATGGGTATAGAGAGAGTAGAACAGTGGGCTAAGCACACATCCTTTAGTTGCACTCACTACAACAGACTGGTAAAAGATCTCCAACATCCTGGTGCACACATTGAAAATAGAAAATAGAGTCTGCTCATCCCCTTCTTGCAAACAGCCTTGCTGTTGGTTTCCCAGTCGTCTGTTGTCGAGGTGAACACCCAAGTATTTGTACTCCTCCACCACCACAACTTCTTCTCCCAGAATGTATACAGACTATTCACAGTCAACATCTGAAAATTTTTTATTAAGTCTTCTGCAACCAAGATTTAATTGGATACAGGACCAGGAGGTGATGGTGGATTATGAGGGGAGTCGGGGCTGCAAGAGTTCAGTCTTGTGCTGTACTGTATGCAACTGTTGGTGCAATGTCTTGTACTTTGGCTCCGGAGGAATGCTGTTTCATTTGGCTGTATTCATGCATGGTTGAGTGATCATTAAACTTGAACTTGAACAACAAGAGGTTATGTAATAGTGTAGTTAGATGTAAATTTACCAACAACTCTCAATGTTGAGACTGACCCTGCTCTCACTTTAAAATAATGATGCTTGTTTTACCCCCAGACCTCACCCTCAATGTGACTCAGCAATACAAGAAGCTGTTCAGCAGCTAATTCTAACAAGATGTTGAGGGGGGTAAGTTCAAAGAAGATGGGAGAGGCAAATATTTTTACACAGAGAGCGGTTGGTGCCTGAGGGAGCTGGTAGAGGCTCTATGGATTTTTAATAGGCTTTTAGGTTAGAACATGAATGTGAGGGAAATGGAAGGATATGGACATTATATAGGTAGAAGGAATTAGTTTAGTTGGCCATTTAATTACTTATTTAATTTGTTTTGCACAACATTGTGGGGTGAAGAGTTTGTCCCTGTGCTGTACTGTTCTGTGTTCTATGTTCTACCACCAAAATGCCTTGTTCGCTATGATTAACCACACTTCTGTGTTTGTACATTAAGCTGAAACTGGTTCACACATGAATTTTGCATGGGGTGTAGGTGTTACTGGTAAGGCCAACATTTAATGTCAGTTGCTGTTCCCCTGAAGAAAATGTTGGTAAAGTGCCTTTTGAACTATTGCAAGCCTTGAACTGAACTACTCCCACACTGTAACCAGTAACCGTGAAGAATTGCCAATATATTTTCAAGTCAGGATGTTCTGTGACTTTGAGGGTAAACTGCAGCTGTTGGTGTTTCCTTGTGCATAATGCCTTTGTCTATTTACAAAATAGATTTTAGAGGAATGTGTAAGAAATACTTTGGTGGGTTATTGTAATATATTGTTAACTGGTGATTGTAGGAATTAAATAAACACAAAAAATTATGCAGATGCTGGAAATCCAGAGTAACCAACACAAAATGCTGGAGGAACTTAGCAAGTCAGGCAGCATCAAAGGAAAATAATAAAGTTTTAGGATAAGACCCTTCATCAAGACTGGGAAGGAAGGTGGAAGAAGCCAGAATAAGGAGGTGGGGGGGGAGGGGAAGAAGTGTTGTAGGTGAGACCAAGTGAGGAGGAAGGTAGGTTGGTGAGGAAAGGGGATAATGAAGTGAGAAGTTGGGAAGTGATAGGTAGAAAAGGTAAAGGGATAGGGATGAGGAAGAAGGAATCTGATTGGAGAGGAGAGTGGAGCATGGGAGAAAAGGAAGGAGAAGGGGCAACAGAGGGAGGTGATAGGCAGGTGAGGAGAAGGAAAGGGGTGGAGGGGAGCCAGAGGGAGGGGATAAATGCTCCTCCAGGTGGATAGACTGCCAATCAAAGAAACTGCTTTACCTAACCTGATGTTAAACACCTTGAATGTTGTTAGGATTGTACTCTGCCAGGCTAAGGAACAGTACTTTATCACATTCCTGCCTTTTCCCTTGTAGATATGGAAGGGTACTGGGGAACCTGGAGGTGAATCCCTGACTTCCAAATACTTAACCTTTGGCTTGCTTGTAGTCACAGAATTATGTGGCTGGTCAAATTGAATTAATGGTCAATGGTGAGTATCTGGATACTGATTGTGTGAAGAATGCTGATGATAATGCCAAGAATGTAAAAGGCAAGGGGTGGCTGACACTTGTGTTGTGTAAACATGACTGAGCACTCACAAGAGAAAATCTGCAGATGCTGGAAGTCCAAGCAACGCACTCAAAATTTTGGAAGAACTCAGCAGGCCAGGCAACATCTATGGGAAAGAGTAAACAATTGACATTTCAGGCCAAGACCCTTCATGAAGACTGGAAACTCTGGACTACTTCTCGTCTTTTTTCCAGTCCTGGTGAAGGACCTTGGCCCAAAATGTCAACTGTTTACTCTTTTCCACAGATGCTGCCTCTGCTGCTGAGTTTCTCCAGTATTTTGTGTGTGTTGACTGGGCACTCACTGGCTATACTGGAGAAAGTGATGGAAAGTTGGCTTGAACTTCTGCAGTCCATGGTCTGAATGTTGTTCTGATGTTTCTGCATGTAGACAGGCACACACTGATTAATTACAATGGAACTGTATACAGAACAATTTTCATCAAACATGCCATGGTTAGATTCCATGATGGATAAAACCAACTGAAAATAGTTGTGTTTTGGATGGTGTCTTGAGGCAAGTACTAGAGCTGAAATAATTGGATATTATCAATTACACTCGTCAATTTTATTCCTGAATCATGTTGACTTGAGAACCTAAATAGATATGGACTTTTAGGATAGCGGTGAATACTGGTACCTATGGTTGAGGTGTCTGATGTGGTGTTGGCCAAGCTTGGCAATTAGCTTAAACACGTTGCATCTTCAGTCGTGTCATGGTCCCAGCTGGCATTCCCCACCTTTTCCCTTTCCTCCCTAATTAGTCCTTAATCCCCACACTTGATTCCCAATCTTTCCCAATTCCTCTCGATCACCAGCACCTGGTTTCCATTAACCACCGGAGGATAAGACCCCAACAGTTCCGGTCAGCCCTTGCCAGATTGTTGGTCGACTCTCAGAAAGAGAGGAACCTAGCTCCAAGTCTTCAACCCCGGATCTCTTTGTGAATCAAGCCTCCCTAGTTCTGACTCAGCCTGGTCTCGATTCTACGCTCGCTACAGAGATTCTGCCTCCTGATCCTGCCTCCGTGTCAGAGTCCTGCACTTGGGTTCGTTCTTCCTGCCACGTTCGCGTAACAAGTCGAGGTGAAATCCCAGTGCGCAGTTGTTGGTGTTTCTCTTTCCTTGGTCTCAGTTCACTTTCCTCAGTCCTGATTGGCTACCCCTTCAACTGACCTTTGATTCTATTGGCTCACGTTTCTTTGGCTCTTAGGTCTTTGTCAATGATGTCTATTTGTATATTTTTTGTTTCCAGAGTTACCAGAAGAGAACCATGCTTCTAAAAATTCTCGTGCCTGTTTTGTACTTCCCTGCGCTTGAATGTCTGTGGTGTCCTAGTTAAAGTGGTGTCCTTCTCGGTCTTCAAATACCGAGAGCAGCAACAGTAGATCATGTCTTTGTATTGTCAGTTTGTGTTCTTGTAAAAGAGTTGTGAGATTTCATCCTGTCTGGGTTGCATAGTTCTTCATGCAGTCTCCACAGGTGATCCTGTACTCCACATTGGTTTTGTTGGTTATCTTTATTGGTAGCTTGGTTCTTGAAACAAGCTTCCTTAAAGTCGCCATTGGTTTATGAGTGATTGCAATGCCAAGGAACTCGAGCAGTCGAGCTGTCATTTCTGAGATATTCTTGAGGGCAAGACTGTACTCAAAGTGCGACCTTCCCCCTTCTCTGTTAAAATGAAAGCTAATTTATAGATTGTAATTAACAAAAGACAATGCTGCAAATTAAATTTAAAACATTTCCATAACGTAAAAAAGTTTTAAAATAAAACTATCAACCCCCAAAGATTGTAATGAAACCTGGATTTGATTTCTTTCAATCTGATGTGCTTTACACTGTAATAATATATATTCAACTGTTTCATAATGATGATAAAATCTTCATACAAGATATAAGGGATTGTTAAGCACAGTATGCCCATGTCTAAGTAATGTCAAAGTAATTCCTTTCCTGACAAAGGGTCTCGGCCCGAAACATCGACAGCGCTTCTTCCTATAGATGCTGCCTGGCCTTCTGCAGTTTCACCAGCATTTTGTGTGTGTCGCTTGAATTTCCAACATCTGCAGATTTCCTCATGTAATTCCTTTCCTTCTTGTTTTACCCCATTCTCCTATAAGCCCGAAGGTTTTATGTATTCTGTAAAGATGTCTCTCCTTGTACTAATCTAGTATGTTAACATCAACTACAACTTCTGTAATTTGTTATGAGTGATGAACAGACCTGATGGACAATGGAGTGTAGAGTTAACCATTCCCCCCCCCCCCCCCCGAGAACTACAAACTATTGCTGTTGTTATGCTGCTAATGAGAGAGAGAGAGAGAGAGAGAGATAAAGCCCAGGCAAGAACATCTGCTACAGATAAGAGAGGGGAGAGAGACTGTTGATTTACTGTATTATGACTCTTCCTGGATTATTTACTTTCCACTACAAGGACTGTACTTTGCTCATTAACATTCCTCAGGAGACAGCAGGAGTGGCCTGATTTGAATGGACACCTTCATTCAGAGTTGATGGATAGCTGAGACCCCGTGAGTGGGGATAAAAAGACAGGTCTGGAGAGACACCCTTCAGACACACACCAGTGGACAGTGACTGAGTGTTGGGAACCCACAGAAAGGTGGGGGCTTTGGAGACTGAACCAGGAGATTTGTCAGTAAAGCTTACAGTGTTACAGCAGAGCGTGTGCGTGTGTGTGTACTCATGCCAGAGTGACGAGTCCACCACAGAAGAACGGTCTAGCTGAAGACTAGAGAGGTCATAACTGAATGACCACAATGATATGACGGATTAAGAAAGCCACAAAAAGGTTTGCCTGCCGCAACTGTTGCTGTTGCATCTCGCTCGCGCTCTCTCTCTCTCTCTCTCTCTCCAACAATTTCAATACAACAACCATAACTACAGCATTTATGAACTGAACTCTAGACATCGATAGAGCTTGTTTATTATTGATTATTATTATTCCTACACTTTTAGGTTTATTACTGCTAACTTGTTTTATATGTATATTTGCATTTTTGATATTGTATTGTGTAGTTTACTAATAAACACCTTTAGTTTGGTACCACCAGACTCCAACGGATTCTTCTTTCTCTGCTGGTCTGACACCCAGTTACGGGGTACGTAACAAATTGAAAAGGTATTTGTCCTATTTCAACCAGCAAAGATGAAACTGGAGACAACCTTATTGCACCAGAACATAATCTTAAAGCCTGTATTTGAATCACATCTAAACATTTTGAAGTTGAAGATAAAGCCAATCCATGAGCCACACAGCCATAATTAAGAAAGGTTCAAAGGTTCATTTATCATCAAAGAATGTATGCAGTATACAACTCAAATTCATCTTCTCTTTTTTTAAGAGTGGTGTACTTCCAGGGTTGTTAGTAGTGGCAGATGTAACGTATGGATCTATTTCTTTTAGAGCAATGACCCCACCCCCCCAGTATGATGTATTGACCTGTTGACTGTGTTTGTGCATGGTTCTCTCTCACTGCAATGTGAATACACCAGTTAAAGCCACTTCCTGTGTGCGTGCTTTTATTAGTTGATACATCATTGTGCACAGACCAACAAATTGGCAACAGGTACAAAACTAGGTGTCAGAAAATAATGGCAAACTACACTGACAGTTGTGGCAAAATTATGCGACAAAACAACGAGACTTAAACAGTACAGAGAAGGCTGTCACAGATGCTAACAAAGGCGTGACTACAGTGTATAGTAAAGAGGAGCTGAATTTAAAGTGAAAATAACGTGGCAACAACTTCAGTTGGGAAAGTTCACGCATTTAATAGCGCTGATGAAGGCTGGGAGTCATATACTGAGAGAGTTGAACTGAATTGCAATACAATCAACGTGGAGGGGCAAAAGAAAGCCCCTATGCTTCTTAGCTTAATGGGCCCAAGAACGTATGTACAGTCTCTTATGAAAACTAGTAACCCTGAAAAGCCAGCAAGTAAGACGTTTAATGAAATTGTTATGATTTTACAAAATCACTTGAGCTCTTAATCGCTGGTAGTAGCTGAGAGAATTTAAATTTTACAAAATGAACTAGATGAAAGCATTTTTGAATACATTGCAGAAACACGTAAACTTTCCCAGTACTGTAACTTTAGAGATAGACTTTCTAATGCATTAAGGGACAGTCTTGTCTGTGGCATGCATAGTCAAAGCACTCAAAAGAGGCTACTCTCAGAAAGAGACCAAACCTTAGAAAGGGCATTGACCATTGCAATGCTGTTAAAGACTGCAGCAAAGGATGCAGCAGAACCACAGAAAAGGAGATTAGAATGTGAAATGCACAAAATGTCTCTGAATGGTGCAAAACTCAAAGATGTTACTGATGTGGTAAATCTTTCCATGATGCAGATGATTGTTGGTTCAAAGAAAAAGCCTGTAGAAAATTTCACAGACAAGGCCACAGAGAGAGAACGTGCAAGGAAGACAAAAAGCACAATCGAGTGAAAAATCTTAAACCCAAAACTGAACAAGTGCATAAAGTCACCAAATGAAAAACAGAATCAGACAACATAGAGTCTGACAAAGGTGAACTGTCATGCCTAGAACTGCACAGTATAACTATAGATTGTGCCTGGTGTAAAACTGAAAATGGAGCTAGATACAGGGTCAGCTTTGTCCATAATTTCAGAGGCAGATTACAACAGGCTAACTTCTAAGATGCCATTAGAGAAGATCTCAGTGATGCTAAAGACTTACACAGGTGAAAAAGTGTCTCCCAAAGGCAAACTAAATGTAAATGTGATATACGGAGGCCAAACACAACAGTTAGTGCTTAATGTATTGAAAAGTGGAGGGCTAGCACTTTTTGGACTTGAATGGTTGAGAAAAAGCCAACTAGACTGGCACTCAATCAAAGCTCTCAATGTGGCATCAACAGACAATGGCAGCCCAAATGGTCGCACTAGACAGTGACTTAATTAAGCACAGATGCTTAATGCTAATAAGAATATGAATGGAAAACTCAAAGGTATGAAGGCCAGAAATGAACTGGATGAAACAGCAACATCAAGATTCCATAAAGCGCGTCCAGTCCCTTATGCTCTATGTCCTAAAGTGGATGCTGAACTGCAGAGGTTGGAGGCTTCTGGAATTCTCTCCAAGGTTAAGTGGAGTGATTGGGCTATGCCCATTGTCCCTGTAATCAAGAACGAGAAGGCCAGAGCCTTTTCACTTAAGTGGGAATTTCAAGATGTGCATCAACCTGGTGCTGCGCACAGTGCAGTATCCCCTGCCATGAATCGAAGACATGTTTGCATCTTTGGCAGGTTGGGAGACGTTTTCAAAGAATGACTTGTCACAAGCCTATCTGCAAATGGAGATTGAGGAGTCAAGCACGATGTTCCTCACAATCGACACTCACAAGGGACTGTTCCAGTATAATTGTCTTGTCTTTGGTGTCGCATCAGCTCCAGTGATTTTCTAAGAGCAATGGGCCAAGTGCTCCAAGATAACCCAGTGACACAATGTTACCTTGATGACATCATTGTGACTGGCAAGAATGATGAAGAGCACCTCCAGAACCTGGTAAAAGTGCTTACCAGACTGAGCGAGTATGGTTTGCAAAGAGAGAGAAATGTGAGTTTTTCAAGAACAAACTCTCATATTATGGACATGTTATTGATAAGCATAGCTTACGTAAGTCACAAAAGAAGACTGAAGCAGTACTACAGGCATCCAAACTGGAAAATGTGTCACAACTCAGGACATACTTGGGCCTTGTAAACTCCCAAACATTACTACAGTGCTGCACCCATTGAACACACTGTTTCAGACAGGACCAAAGTGAGAATGGTCAGAAAGATGTGAAAAGCATTCAAGGAAACAAAGAGACTAATAACATCTGATGAGCTGCTCACTATGACCCATCCCTGCCGATCAGATTGGTATACGATGTGTCCCCTTATGGCATTGGAGTCATTTTGTCACACATTATGAAAGATGGATCTGAATGCCTGATTGTGTTTGCTTCAAGATTACTGACAAGTGCAGAATGCAGCTACACACAAATTGACCAAGATGCCCTTAGTCTCATATGGGGAATAAAGAAGTTTTTCCACTACCTCTATGGACAAAAGTTTACGCTAGTGACAGACCACCAGCCCCTTGTGTCCATTTTCAATCCCAGGAAGGGAATTCCAGTGATGACTGCTACCCGGTTACAATGTTGGGCACTGTTCCTAGGAGCCCACTCTTATGACATAGAGTTCCAGGGTACCAAACAACAGCAATGTTGATGGTTTGTCACACCTTACACTACTGGCAATGGAGGAAAAAAAGTCTCCATACTGTGACACAGCAGAAGTGTTCCACATCGCATTGGTGGACCAGATGCCGGTAACAAATTCCAAAATACAAAGGGAAACAAGGAATGACTTGAACAGGAGAAAATCTGCAGATGCTGGAAATTCAAGCAACACATACAAAATACTGGAGGAACTCGGCGGGCCAGGCAGTATCTGTGGGGGAAAAAGTACAGTTGACGTTTTGGGCTGAAACCCTTCGGCAGGACCCGACATTGTTAGAAGTCTATGAAATCACCATGCAAGGAAGGCTAGCGCATGGTAACCCTATGTTCAGAGTTCTCAGTGAGATGAGATTAACTGTTAGTATGTCAAAGAACATTGATGTGTTGTGGTTCCCTCTAAACTGTGCACCAGGGTGTTAGAAAACCTGCATGAAGGACACCTGGGTACAGTTAAGATGAACAGTCTCGCCTGGAGCTATGTGTGATTGAAGACTTAACCAAAAGCTGTTCAGGATTCCAAAAAGTTCAAAATGCACCCCCTCAGGCATGATTACACCCATGGAAGTGGCAGTCGTCACCATGGCAAAGAGTACAAATCGACTTTGCTGGGTCATTCATACACTCCATGTTTCTGATTGCTGTGGATGCTCATTTGAAGTGGCCAGAGGTTATACCAATGAAGTCAACCACGTCAGCAAAGATTGTCTCTGCTCTGAGGACTATCTTCACCCAACGGCTTACCCAAACAAATTGTGAGTGACAACGGACCACGATACATGTCAGAAAAATTCCGACTGTTCATGAAGAAAAATGGCATCAGACATTTCAAGTCTGCTTCACACCACCCAACAAAATGTTTATCCAAAATTTCAAGGTCCATTAAAGTGATGGAGAAGGAGGACATTTCTCTACAACAGAAGGTGGACAACCTCCTTTTTGTCTATCGTACTCTGTTCATGGGACAACAGATCAAACACCTGCAATGCTGTTCATGAACAGGAATCTGAGATCTCACATAGATCACCTGAAACTAGACCTCTGGAAAGAAGTACAGAATAAACAGTTCAACCAGCTGCCACGAAGCAGCAAGGAGCTTGCAGATTAGACTGGAAGTCCTAGCACGTGATTACCAAGAAGACAAGTGGACACCTGGTAGGATAAGTGCAAGAACTGGACCACTGATGTACACATTGGATGTTGGAGATCAGAGATGGAGACGTCATGTGGACCAGATACTGGATGCTCAACTGAAGAACACACTCAATTGCATCCAACAAGATGGACAGACTACAGTCACTGGACTTGCCTCTCAGCGATGATCATTTCACTAACAGCAATGTGACGTGGGAAACCAAGAATGTTTTAGACAAGACACCTACCAAACCTGATGCCACTCCACAGGCCCAGAGGTAGGACAAGAACATTATTGTTGAGAAGACATCTGTCAAACCCGATGCTATTCCACATGATGCCATAATCCTGAAAGAAACAGAGCGCACCCAAAAGACTGAACCTTTAGAACTGTGTAGTTATGGACTGCTATTGTGATAGTGTGTTTATTTGGAATATGGGTTTATGAAAGGAAAATTGAATGTTTTGTACATGTACAGTTTTATGGTGCACTAATCTAAAGGTTGAGGAAGTGTAATGTATGGATCTACTTCTTTTTGAGCAATGACCATGCCGCCCTCCCCCCTTAGGACCACGTATTGATCTGTTGTCTACGCATGTGCATTGTTCTCTCCTCTGGCAGCGATGTGAATACACCAGTTAAAGCCGTATCCTGCATGCATGCTGTTACTTAATTAATATGTAGTTGTGCACAGGCCCAACAGCAGGTATGTTATGTACTTTAAAAAACTCTTAATTAGGCACATGGATGATAGAAAAATGGAGTTACAGTTTGGAGATCTTAAAATAGGTTAATAGATTGGCGCAACATTGTGGGTGGAAGGGCCTGTACTGTGACGTAATGTTCTGTGTTCTGATTGAACTTGGTATTTTCAGTTTAAATAGAAATCCTAAATTGGAATTTCTGACTCATCATGATTCAGCAATCCACATTTGAATGAACATTTATATGGATATTACATGAGAAAGTAATCAGCTAACCAGAGGAGTACAGTTTGTAAACATGGAGACTGCGGCATGAAAAATACTTTATTACTGTCACACTGAACATCCAGTATTCAACCAATAAGCAATATCTGAAATGAAAATACATACATCATACACAAAAATATTTTATTGGTCAAGAATTAGGTCTTTCATCACCATGAAGCGTTTCAAGAGGCTCGTCATGAGGCACATCAAGACCCTGCTGCCCCCCTCACTGGACCCCCTGCAGTTTGTGTACCATCCCAACCGTTCAACAGATGATGCCATTGCCATCACCCTCCACCTGGCCCTAACCCACCTGGACAAAAAAGTTCAGATGCTGTTCATAGACTTCAGTTCAGCACTCAACACAGTCATTCCTCAGAAACTGGAAAGTTGAGCCTACTGGGCCTAAACACCTTCCTCTGCAACTGGATCCTAGACTTCCTGACTGGGAGACCTCAGTCAGTCCGGATCAGGAGCAGCATCTCCAACACCATCACACTGAGCACGGGGCCCCCCAGGGCTGTGTGCTCAGTCCACTGCTGTTCACTCTGCTGACCCACGACTGTGCTGCAACACACAGCTCGAACCACATCATCAAGTTCGCTGATGACACACCATGGTGGGTCTCATCAGCAAGAATGACAAGTCAGCTTACAGAGAGGAGATGCAGCAGTTAACGGACTGGTGCAGAGCCAACAACCTGTCTTTGAATGTGAACAAAACAAAAGAGATGGTTGTTGACTTCAGGAGGGCACGGAGCAACCACTCCCCGCTCAACGTCGACGGCTCCTCGGTAGAGATCATTAAGAGAATCAAATTTCTTGGTGTTCACCTGGCAGAGAATCTCACCTGGTCCCTCAACACCAGCTCCATGGCAAAGAAAGCCCAGCAGCGTCTCTACTTTCTGCGAAGGCCTCAGCCATCTCCCATCCCCATCCTCATCACATTCTACAGGGGTTGTATTGAGAGCATCCTGAGCAGCTGCATCACTGCCTGGTTCGGAAATTGCACCATCTTGGATCGCATGACCCTGCAGTGGATAGTGAGGTCAGCTGAGAAGATCATCGGGGTCTCTCTTCATGCCATCATGGACATTTACACTACACGCTGCATCCGCAAAGCAAACAGCATTATGAAGGACCCCACGCACCCCTCATACAAACTCTTCTCCCTCCTGGGAGAAGACACCGAAGCATTCAGGCTCTCATGACCAGACTATATAACAGTTTCTTCCCCCAAGCTATCAGACTCCTCAATACTCAGAGCCTGGACTGACACCTTACTGCCCTATTATCCTGTTTATTATTTATTGTAATGCCTGCACTGTTTTGTGCACTTTATGCAGTCCTGGGTAGGTCTGCAGTCTAGTGTAGTTTTTTTTTCTCTCTGTGTTGTTTTTTCCGTAGTTCAGTCTAGTTTTTGTACTGTGTCATGTAACACCATGGTCCTGAAAAAGTCTCATTTTTACTATGTACTGTACCAGCAGTTATGGTCGAAATGACAATAAAGTGACTTGACTTGGGTTTTAATCTTGTTTCACAATGAAATAGATCAAGTTTCATGCATGTATATCTGTGCAATCCTTCACAAGGAAAGCTTCAGAGTACTTCACCATGAGTGTGTAGTATTGTTCAAATCAATTATCAACTACTAGTGTCTAGGAGAGTTGTTGTTTTTCAAAATGTCTACTCACTTAGTGAGTACATTTATCTGGTTTTAGGATTATTTAAGCGATGACAGATTCTGCACTGGATTTTGTTTATTGCAGACAGAATTTGTCAAAGCAAATTATTTAGAGGACAATAACACAGAGAACTCTCAGTTCAGGTTCATTCAATTTGGAAAAGGTATGTGCATTGAATTTCACAAGTAAATTCTATGTTCATGCATCTTGGGTTAAAAATGTGGTGTAATCTTGAGTACAAAATAGCATTATAACTTCTGTGTAGGAGGAAGTGGTTTTTTCCATTGAATGTGAAAATAAAAAGAATTGCAATAAAAAGCTTAGCATTTACAAATGTTAAAAATACAATTGTTATTTGTCTTGAAAACAAAGTCTCTTCAGCAACACATTCATAACAAAATCAGAAAGCCAAATGCAGTTTATTCTGTCGGTGAGAAATTATTTCCAAACACATTTATTTAGTGATTTATTTATTTAACTGTCTTTTGATGGGCTGAGTAGCCCAATTCTGCTCTGTGTCTGATGATCTAATATTGCCAGTGCCTATTTATGAAGATCTCCAGAGAAATTAATGGTAAAAGTGATAAAATCAAATTATATCACCAATATGAGCTGAAAAGGAAATAGATAGCATTGTCAACAAATTAGATAACAGTGGCTTTTTAGATTTTCATTCTATTTTCAAATTGTAATCTTTATAAAAAGGAAATCTTATGATTTACATTAATGGAAAACTTATGACTTCAATTGAAAAGTAAACTGAGCACCTTGCAGACTCAGTATCACAACAGGAGAAAAAGCAGGTTAAGGGGTCTATAGCTGGTGTTTCTCTCAAATTCAGTTGTGGTACATCAACATGTATCTAAGGTGTCTGCAGGCACGAGTCCATGTCCACTGGAGATTGGAGGCTGAAGTCCTATCCTGGGGCTAAAGGACTGTGTACGAGTGTGTGTGGGATGGAGGAATGGGGCTTGTTTTGCTGTTGTTGTTTTGTTGTTTATTGTGTTCTGTTTTGTTCTGTTGAACATTGTGGGTATGCTACATTGATGCTGCAATGTGTGTTGACCTCAGGTATGTTGGTTTTCAACGCAGATGATGCACTTCACTGTATGTTTCGATGTACATGTGATATTTAAACTTCAGTCTTGATTATTAAGATGTTATCAGTTTTCATAAGATCTTTATTTCTTTATTGAGATGCAACACAGAGTAGGCCCTTCTGGCACCGAGTCATGCTAACCCTCAATCTCCCAATTTAAAGTTAGCCTATTCCCGGGACAATTTGCAATGACCAATTAACCTACCAGCTGGTATGTCCTTGCACTGTGCAAGGAAACCAGAGCACCTAGAAGAGAATGTACAAACTCCTTACAGACAGCAGCTGGAACTGAACCCATGTTGCCTGTACTGTAAAGCACTGTGCTAACCACCACACCACCGTGCTGCTGCCCCAATGGTTCATAGCATAAATTCATAAGGGTAAATAGCTGATAAAATTATGAATTAATTCTGAAATATTGGTATTTTTGTTCATGGAGATAAGATTTGGCTTTGGAGAGAATAGGCCTCATTGCCACCTGCTGTGTTCCCAATCAGTTACTGGATGGAGAAATCATTACCCTGGTAGGACTATGTCCATAAGTTACCAGTGTGTGGGAGACCCGGCTGAAGAGGGATATCAATGCAGGTCCTCCCAAAAATGCAAGGTTTTTGGCATAGTCGAAGGCTGTTCAGCCCATCAAACCTGTCTGTCATTTACTCCGCTACGCCTCTATTCATCTGCATTTCTCCATTTCTTATAAACTTTCTCCCCCAAAAAAGCCCATATCAGTTACAGGAGCACTACTTAACGAGAAAAGGTTGTTATAAAGCTTGGTCCAGAGGGACAGTGCAGAGAAAAGAAGCCACAAATGAAAAGCATGACAAAGAGGCAAAGGGGCAGTGAAGATGAGCCTCCTGATTCCTCTTCACTTTGCAAACGCGCAGAGTTATGGATTTTACTCACCTCTTCCAATTCTTCCCTTGATGAAAACTGAGATGCTGGTCCAATTATAAGCTAATGAACAGTGGATGAACCAAGCTGAAATCTGCAATTACACATTTTTTGAAGAGGCATGGGAGCATGGCATTTTTTTTTTACATTATAAAAACATTATTACTGTTGTTGGATTTCTTAGATTTTACTTTTGTCACAACCACGGATTTGGCAGCGTTTATATTTAGCTATTTCTTTCAGCCGCACTGTAGGCTTCAATTTCCATTTGAGAGTTTTAGCTTTTGGCCCTGTTGGGCCAACCATTTATTGTTTTATTTTCCCTCTAACTCGGTTCGCATTAAAGTCTGTGAACTATCGACCCGCTTCAGTGTCTCTCGCTCTGCACTCGGACCATATCCGAACCCGGTGACAACTTCAGCTACGTTGTATGACATTTAAGAAGATTAGCTTAGTTTGTCACGTGTACATTGAAATATATAGTGAAATGTGCTTTGTTTTTGTGTCAGCGACCAACACAGTCCAAGGATTGTGCTGGAGGCAGCCTGCAATTGTCACCATACTTCTGGCACCAACATAGCATGCCCAATACTGACCAACTCTAAACATACAGCTTTGAAATGTAGAGAACTCGGTGGAAGCCCACATGGTCAAGGGGAGAATGTATAAATCCCCTACAGGCAACGATGGGAATCAAACCCCAACCAGTGATTGCTGACACTGGAAGATTACATGCTGACCTCTGTGCTACCATGCTGCCTCCAAATCAAACTGACTGAATATTTCAGTGTTCTAATTACTCCAATTACTGAAACCATTATTTCTATCTTACATACAGCATGGGTCAAAACACTAGCACATGTTTTATTTACAGTAATGGCTTCAGCCCGACGCGAGCGGACCAAAGTTACTTTCAGGTCTGTGGTGAACAGCCCATATTGCACACTCAGAACTGGAGTTCTTTATTAGTACACACATCTTCCTTCTTTAAAGAAAACCCAAGTACAATAACAATGTCTTCCTAAACCTGCAAGAAACAATAATGCTTTCCAACACAGATATTTACATTAACTTCAATTGTATGAACATATACAGCCCCTTATTCTCACTCGCTCTCTGAGATTGTTTGATCATCCTTTTTGGTCTGCTCTTTGTTTCCAAGGATGTATTGCTTTCATTTGCAGTGTTCTGTCTCTGATGAACATGTTCACTTCTTGCACACCCTTCTGTCAAGATCCTATCATTTTGTCTCTGTTCTGGGGCTTACTATGTGACCATAATTCACTCCATCTGCTCATAATGGAGCCATGGACTACATTCTTGTGATCATTGAGCCTTGGGCAAGTTCCAGCTGATTCTGTCTCAAATCACAAAGCTGCATATCATAAACAGCAGCTCCCCCGGTTGGTTTGTGTTGACTGTTGCTGCTGTTCTGACATTGTCTACTGTGTGGTCTCCACGTCTTCCTTTTTATTTTTCCTCTTCAACTTCGGAGAGGATCGTGGAGATATTTTTGATTTCCAGTCTTTAACTGGAAATCGATGAGAGACAGATTTTGAGCCAAAGATGCATGATGTGGAAGCAAGACTGGTGATTTCTTCATTGTGATCACTCTGTCCAGCACTGGCATCCAGACTGTCATGCTGGTGTAGCTGGTACGGATGTCTATGAAAAGTGGAATTCTTGTGCTTCTTTTGCATATTCTCTGGAGCTCTCTTGGATGATGTTATGAGTTTCTCAAGTCACATCAGGTAAGCATCCGAGCCCCTCTATGACATCTGTGTACTCTTTCGTGGGAGTCTTGTAATCATCATGGACAAGAGATTTACCTGGGCTCTGGTGTCAAGCTGGAATGGAATTACTGTCTCATTCACAGTCACTGGAACGATCCATTCTGTTAAACCAGAACCAGCCACCTGGCTAGAATCTACAAAGACTTCCTCCACTTCCTCTGCAACTGTATGCAAATTTTTCTTGGTAGCCCCAGGTTTGCAGCACTTTGCAAAATGATTCCTCTTCCCCAATTATTGCACGATGTCTTTGGGATGTGCCTACCTCCACATTTGCTGTTTGATCCTATCTGCTAGCTGTGCTGTTGCTTTGGGAAACACCTTGTGCTCTGCCCCTCTGTTTTCACAGCACGCACTGTCGTTTCTACCCTGTGCAGTTCCTTAGTTTGTGCTCGTGTGGTCTCTGCTGCCCTACACATATCCACAGCCTTTTCCAGCATTACATCTTTTTCACTAAGCAGGCTTCCTCTAAGTCCATTATCTGGGATTTCACAAACTATTTTGTCTCATACTAGTGAGTCTCTTAAACCTCCAAACACACAGGACTTGCTCAGTGAGTGCAGCTCAGCTAAGTATTGGTCAAAGCTAACACCTTGTTTTTGGTCACAGGAAAAGAATTTATATCTTTCAAACATGATATTTTTACATGGGACAAAATACTCCTCAAATATTGTCATTATAGTGTTCAATGTCAATGATGTCTCATCAATTTGAAAACTGTTATAAATGTGCAAAACATCTTTGCCAATTACGTATGGAAAGATACAAGGTTTTAATTTTTCTTTCACCTCGAAATATATATTGAATCAGTGTTTGAATCATTTTCAGTTATCAGTTAGATTGCTGGTAAACCGCATAAGTACAAGAGGACTTAGCTTACCCGTGACCGAATTTTCGAGCTCTCGCCTGAATTCAGAGAATTTGGTGAACAACAGCAGCTTCAGGACACAGCGTGTGCTCTGGCTGGCAGCTTCTCTCCAGTGGAACCTAGTGTCTCTTACTTAATCACTTACAGTACATTTGCTCTCTGAGTTTAGTCCTCAAGCCGACTTCTGACACCATGTTATGTTTGTTCTTAATAAAGACAAACAGTGGGTAAAAATGCTGGGACGTATTCCATTTACAGCATGACATGAGCATGTACAGCTAGCACACCAATGTCACTTCCAGTTACGGGGTGAACAGCCCACATTGCACAGTAGGAACTAATGTTCTTTATTATGTACCCACATAATAACACAACCGTGACCAAGTGGGTTTTCTCCATGTGCTCTGGTTTCCTCCCACATTTCAAAAATGTACAGATTAGTACGTCAATTGGTCACAGAGGTATAATTGTGACAGCACAGGCTAATTGAGCCGTAAGGGCCTATTACCATGTTATATCTCTAAATAAGTTTGCTGAGAATTTCCAGTAGTTTTCTGATTATTTTCTGATTTCCAGTATATGCAGTTTTTTTTTCTTAAGAATGTTTCGCAGATAAATTCACTTGTAAGCACAAATGCATTTTGTTAATTTCTAAAATGAATAAAAACATAGAATCAGTTAAACATTTAGAACAGAGATGAGAAGTAATTTCTGTAGCCAGAGGGTGGTGAATCTGAGGAATTCATTGCCATGGACAGCAGTGGAGGCCAAGTCATTGAATATATTTAAAGCAGAGGTTGATAGGTTCTTGGTTAGTCCGGGCATCAAAGGTTACGGTAGATGGCAGGGGAATGGGATGAGAGGGATAATAAATCAGGCATGATGGAATGGCAGAGCAAACTCGGTTTGCCAAGTGGCCTAATTCTGTTCCTATGCCTTATGGTTTAAACTATCAGGGACAGTTTATAGCATTAATAGAAAATTAAGATATGATTATATGGTACGAATCAGCAGGAGAGTGTTGCTAGAAATATAGCATTGAGCAATAAAAACAGACAAAATTTAAGGATTTTAAAGGGTACCAACTTCTCTTATCAATTTGTTCCAGTTTTCCTTCACAAAATTCCATGCAAGCAGTTGTCCGTATGGGTTCCTGCTCACTGCCAGGACAACATGGGCCAGATTCTGTAATTTAATGATGTCCCCTTGCAAAGCAAGTTCCAATAACCTGAGGTGATGGAAATAAACATACAATGGATTTATTACAAAAATTGTTACAATATTTTCTTTGTAAAATCACCTTTCTTTTTGATTTTTTTCTAACCTTTCACGAATCTGTGGAATTCATTGCTGAAGGTGGCTGTGGAGAGCAAGTCGTTGGGTGTATTTAAAGTGGTGGTTGACAGATTGTTGATTAGCAAGGGTGTTAAAGGTTATGGTGAGAAGGCAGGAAAATGGGGTTGTGGGATAATAAATCAACCATAAAGGTATTGTGGAACAGATTCAATGGTCCGAATGGTCCACTTCGTCTATGTCTTATAGGCTTATTCTGTGGTACAAATGTGACTCTTCCAGAGGTACTCCATGAACTAATTCATTGTGGGATTAATATTATGAAAGATGACATTGGCAAATGATCACCTTTCACACTTTTTTAATAGCCACTCTTGTAATATCAATCCATCTCCTGATGTTGGAGTAGGGGAGGAGTAAATCTGCAGGGTTGTGAATTAGTGTGAATGTAAAGAGGGAGTTGAGAATTAGCAATTTATTTTTAAATGAAGTGGTTTGCTTAGTGTTAATGAACAGCCACTACAGAATGGTGTACAAAGTACTTGGAGTCGTGAGATTGTACTGGAATATGAAATGTACATGTGATATAGGAAGTTTAAAATGTCATACAGTACTGTGCAAAAGTCTTAGGCACATACATATATATCTAGGGTGCCAAAGACTTTTGAACAGGACTGTATTTGTCAATGTAGAGCAGAGAGTGAGTTTGTAAATGTGGCGTGAGCAAAGATATTGGGAATGGTGAGGGTGGAGCGCTGCAGGAGAGGTGTTGGACAGGTGGCAGAGAAGGAGTGCCGGGGTGGGGATGTGGCGCAGATGCAGGCACTCCCAGCCCTGATTCCAAACCATTTGTTCGTTGATCATTACAGAATGCCTCTCTGGTGCTTCCTGCTTCCGCCCATCGCTTTTCCCAACCATGATTCTCCTCCTATCACTCCTCCACTACCGCTCAGGTGAGATGAGAATGTTGAAACAAACAGGAAATAAAGCAAATTTAAAGTTGAAGAAAAGTGGAAGGAGTTGGGAGAAAAGATCTGAGTGCGGAAGCCAGAAAGCATTGAATGACGTGTGCTGATGCTGGAAGAGAAGAAAAGGCTGGTGGTGTATGTATGGAAGAAGCTAATTGGGAGCAAATGACTTCAATCTGAAATAGTAGAAGCAAAGAAAACAAAACTCAATTGTGGAAAGGTTGCTCGTGCTGAATTCAGTGTTGATCTTTAAAGGATATAATGTGCCGAGTAGTGAGGATAAATGCAGCATACTGACGTTACATTTATAAGTGACTTGTTGCTGCAATTGGAAAGCACATTTGGGTTCCTGCAACAGATGTAGTAAGGGGTTTGTAATCCTTGTGAAATATCTCTGTGCACCTTCTATGTAAATAGCAATCATTACATTGTGAAAAACTGTTTCCAACATTGATTCTTGTGGAATACATTTGCTCGCTTTGTTCTATGTAAATTGTTTGTTACATACATGTGGTATGATGTAAGCGATCATGGGTTTCCATGACCATGATTGTTCTTGGCAAATTTTTCTACAGAAGTTGTTTGCCATTGCCTTCTTCTGGGCAGTGTCTTTACAAGATGGGTGACTCCAGCTATTATAAATACTCTTCAGAGATTATCTGCCTGGCGTCAGTGGTCGCGTAACCAGGACTTATGATATGCACCAGCTGCTCATATGACCATCCACCACCTGCTCCCATGGCTTCACATAACCCTGATTAGCAGAGTAAGCAGGTGCTACACCTTGCCCAAAGGTGATCTTCAGGCTAGTAGAGGGATAGAGTGCCTTACACCTCCTTTGGTAGAGACGTATCTCCACCCCAACACCTTGTACGTAAATAGACTTCTTTAATTCCCACTCTCGTCTTCAACTCAGAAGAAAGTTAGCAAGCTATGGTGTGACTTGTCTCATGACCTTGCATTCTGTCATTAGCTTGTTCTGAATTGTTTTGCTGAAAGCTTTTTAAAAATAAAACTTGCAACTTGTATCTACAGTTATTCTATTAGGTTCTACAAGCTCTTATGAAATCCATATTGATCTTTAATTTATGATAATTACAACATGTATGATAACTATAGTACATTTTGCTTCTGAATTAAAGAAAAAGGGATGATTTGCACAGGGCTCCTCCCCTTGGATTCTCCAATTACCCCGAGTATTCCTTTGTAGTGTAGCGGTTAGCTCAATCACTTTACATCACCAGAAATTACCACAGGGTTCGGTTCCTGCTGCTGTCCATGAGTTTGTATGTTCTCCCCGTGACTTCGTGTGTTTCCTCTGGGTGCTCCACATTCCAAAGATGAAAAATTAGGGTTGACGTTAATGAGCTGTGGACATGCTGTGTTGGTGGCAGAAATGTGGTGACACTTGCAAGCTGCCCCAAGCACAGTCTCACAAACAATACGGTTCAATGTTTAGATGTACATGTGACAAATAAAGCTAGTCATTTTTAATGTTTTTCCAAGTGAAACAGCAATTTACTTGTACAATGTCAATTTAGTACAATTTATTTGTACTCGCAAGGTGATAGCTCAACATCCAGATTCCAGAAACCAAACCCAGTTCTGTAGGACTCCATATAGTTGCAGAGGTGTAAACCATTAAAGTACATTGTGGAAAAACGGTGGTCCCAACACTGATTCTTGGGAAATACATCAGCTTACCATCTTCTATGTACACTCAGTGACCACTTTATTAGGTACAGGAGTATACTTAATGTGGCCCCAGGAGTGGAACCTGGTGTGATCCTCTGCTGTTGTAGCCCGTCCACTTCAAAGTCAATGTGTTGTGAGCTCAGTGATGGTTTTTTCCACAACACTGTTCTAATGCATGCTTATTTGAGTCACTGCTGCCTTCCTGGCAGCTTGAACCAGTCTTTACATTCTCCTCTGACAACACCCATTAACAAGGCCCACAGAACTGCTGACAACTGGATGTTGTGTTGTTGTTGTTTGTTTTTTTGCAGCATTGGCTAGAGTTTAGGGCGTCACAGTCGATTGGAATGTGGTCCAAGCGAGACAGGTTTGAAAATGTCCTCTACTCCATAAGTATCATAATATGACTTCGAATATGACTCTATATTACAGCACCTGTGACCTGAATTCAATTCCATCACTGTCTGTAAGGTGTTTGTATGTTCTTCCTGTGATCATATGGGTTACCTCGGCGTGCTCCAGTTTCCTCCCATGGTCCAAAGATGTGTGGGTCAGCAGACTAAGAAGTTAAGAAGTCATTTACCCTGTCAGCTGTTGAGCGTATCGGAAATTTTTAAGTGAGGAATCCAAAATGTATGGAAGAGTTGTCAGACCAGCATTTGTGTTGGTATCTAATACAAAATTAGATACAGAAACAGCCAATCAAGAAGGGGAGGAGGGATTGAATCCTGACTGGAGTTGTTGTGTAGCATGGACAAATGCAAGTGAATGAACTTTCAAAGGAACTATTGCTATTTTCTCAAAAAAGAGTCAGAAATTAAAACTCTGATTCCGCACCAATGATATCGGTCACTGTGCTGGAAATTTTTCATCACAGTGCAATGTAAACAGCACTCATCATCATCGTTAATGGGAATCGGGAAGTTGAAGCCCGATGGCTGAAGCCTGGAGTCTGGGGATTGGAGAACCGGAGCTGGACGACTGTCCGTGTGTGAGGGTGGGTGGGAGGGAGGGTATCGAGGGGAAAAGCGGCTTGTATTGCTGTTTTGTTTTCTGAACATCGTGGGCATGCAATATTGGCGCTGAATGTGTGGTAACGCTTCTGGGCTGCCCCGGCATTTCCTTAGATGTGCTGGTTGTTAACACAAATGATGCATTTCACTGTGTGTTTCAGAGTACGAGTGACAAATAAATCTGATTCTGAAAAATAGGAGCAGGAGAAGGGTGCTTAATTCTTTGAAACAGCCCTGCCATTCAGTGTGGTTAGCATCTATTTCCATAACACTTACCTGCTCTGCCCCCATACCCCCATTGTCTTTTGCAACTGGAATCTACAAACTCTTTCCTTAATATATTCATCAGTCCTCTGTGGTAGAGAATGCTACAATTTCACCACTTACTGAGTGAATAAATTTCTCCCTATCTTAGTTCTAAATGACTTATCCCAAGCCCTAAGATCCTTGTTCTCAACCCCCTTCCATGAAGATTAGCATTGTCACGTACATTGAAGCATGCAGTGAAGTGAGTCACTTCCGCCATTGATGAACACAGTCTAATGACGTGCTGGGAGCAGTCCGCAAGTGTCACCACACTTCTGGTACCAATGTAGCACGCCCGTAGTTTACTAAACCCAACCCAGGGGTTCCCAAACTGGAGTCCACAGAGTTTCCCGTGCCTCATTGGATAACTCCACATTATACTGCATATACCAAATTGTTGCTCACTCATCCACTGTGTAACTCACACTAAAGTGTCTTTGTGTGCATTTCAGTATTTATAATTTCCCTCAGTTTAGTGTCATCTGCAAACTTCTGAATATTACATTCTTTTCCTTTATCCAAATCATTGATATGTAGGTTAGGATTAGCTGAGGTCCAAGCACAGATCCCTGAGCTACTTACCTCCAGCTATTCCAAAAACTATATTCTTTTTTTTTCCATCAACCAATTTTCACTCTATGCCAAAACAATCCCCCAAAAAGCCCATTCGCTTTAGGGCCTTAGAGCACAGAAACAGACCCTTTGGCACATTTAGTCCGTGCCGAATTATTATTCTGCCTTGTCCCATCGACCTGAACCAGACCATAGCCCTCCATACTCCTCCCATCCATGTACTCCTATCATCTTCTAGCTTGTACTCCTTCTTCTCCCCCCCACCTTCTTTTCTAGTCCTGATGACCTGAAATCTCAACTCTTTATTCCTCTCCCTAGATGCTGCTTTCCCAGCTGAGTTCCTCCAGCGTTTTGTGTGTGTTTCTCTGGATTTCCAGCATCTGCAGAATCTCCTGTGTTAATCAATATCAGTAGAGCCTTGCATTATGAAGCCATTATTTCCATCCCTACACTATCTCCCCCATTCATCTATTATCCATTATAATTGTCTTTAACCTGTAAGAAAATTCAAAATATTGATGCTTATAGCCAGGCACATCTTTCTACTTTGGTGAAAACCAGCTGCTTCCTACAGTGCTCCCACTGGCTGAGGTTCCTCTCTGACTCCTTTTGGGAATGTCAGATTATGCATCCAGCACAGAAAGATGCACATCGACAGAGCATGTGCAGTTCTCAGTGAGGAAGGCAATCAAAGCAATTTGGATGATAATGTGATAAATTGAATCAGTAACTTTATGGACGACACCAAGTTTGGGAGCTTAGTGGTTCAGTGAGAAAGACCATCAGAGCTTGCAACGGGATCTGAACCGGCTGGAAAAATGGGTTTCAAAATGGCAGATGGAATTTAATGCAGACAAAAGTGTGCATGAGAGGACAAACCAGGGTGAGACCAACACAGTAAGGCACTAAGGAATGTGATAAAATAAAGGATCTGCGAATATAAAGGTCCAAAGATTCAAAGGTCCAATTTAATGTCAGAGAAATGTGTACAATATACATCCCGAAATGCTTTTTCTTCACAAACATCCACAAAAACAGAGAAGTGCTCCAAAGAATGAACGACAGTTAAACGTGAGAACTCCAAAGTACCCCCACCATGCATAAGCAGCAGCGAGCAACAATCCCCCAACTTCAGCACCGCCACCGAGCACTCAAGAGTGAGCAAAGCAATAACAAAGACACAGACTTGCAGTACCCCAAAAACTTCACTTTTCATCCGGCATTCGACATACCACAGGTTCTCTCTCTCTCTCTCTCCATTTTCTCAGCAAGCGGGGAGACGTAACAAACAACTCACTGGTTTACTATGTTAAAAAGTGCGTAATGTCACTTTTTTCGAGCTCTGTGCCTGAAGATCGCAAATATCCTGGGTCTTCAGGCACACAGCAGCAGTAGAGTTTCCAGCTCCCCCTACTACACGGGTCTCTTGCCGTGCCATTGACCCTCAGTCCACCCATCTCCAGTGCCCTGAAATCTCAGGCTTCCAAATATGAGTCAGACTCTCAGGCCGAACCCTTGACATGCCGAACAATGGCCGGTTATGAAACCCCGAGAGCGGGTCCCACTCCCGCAAAGAAGCAAAGTCAGCGTGTAACCTCATGTCAGGGTCTTCAGAAGAACCCTGAAAGGGAAAAATAAAGATATTAAAGATGTAAATAGAGCTGTTTTCGAAGATGCAAGCAAAGGAGTCGCTGTTTAACGCTATCTTAACTCCGCCTCCATCTCATAATACAGGTCCATAATTCCTTGAAAGTGTGTCACAGGTAGATAGAGTCATGAAGAGAGCTTTTGGCACATTGGCCTTCATAAATCAGAGCATTGAGTACAGGAGTTGGAATGTTATGTTGAAATTGCTTAAGACACTGGTGAGGTCTAATTTGGAGCATTGAGTGCAGTTCTGATCACCTGTCTACAAGAAAGATATCAATAAGTTTGAAAGAGTGCAGAGAAAATTTACAAGGATGTTGCTGGTACTTGAAGATCTTAGTCATAGGGAAAGGTTGAATATGTTAGGAAGTTATTCCCTGGAGTGAAGGGGAATTGGGGGTGATTTTATAGAGGTGTATAAAATTATGAAGGGTATAGATAAAAGTAAGTGCAAGCAGGCTCTTTCTGTGGTGATATCACGTGTCATGTGTAAGAACATTATTGGGCAGAGTTTGGAGCATGTGCAGATCTGACAATGATCTAGAAACATCGAGAAGCATGGCGCTGTAAGGCACACGAGTGGTTGTTGCTGCTGTAAATAAAAGTTCTAGTTCTTATTCTTCCAGAATATGGTTTGTTCTTAGAAACCCACGGTACGTATAAAGAACACAGCATGGTGTCAGAAGTTGGTCTGGAAGAATAATACGATCGCTAAACACAGGAGAAGCAAAAGAGTGTGAACTTTTTTAGTGTGTGCTAACCGTTTTAAAAATGGAAGTTTTGCAATCTCCATCGACGCTTCAGCTGACTGGAAACAGCTGACTGGAAACTGGAAAAGATTTCAACAGCAGTTTGATATTTATTTATTGGCGCTTGGAACAGATAAAAAAATCCGGAAAAACAAGAGCTGCCATTCTACTCCACGTGATTGGGAACAACGCAGTTGAGGTATATAACCATTTTACGTTTAAGAATGGAGATAATTTGAATCTAAAAGTGATCATCGACAAGTTTGAAGCATTTTGTATACCGAAGCGCAATGTGACGTATGAGAGATATAAATTCTTTACATGGAAGCAGAAAGCTGGTCAAACGATTGATCAATTTGTTATGGAAGTAAGAAACAACAGTAAAACATATGAGTTTGCAGAGCTGACAGACTCTGTCATTAAAGACAGAATTGTTTACGACATTCTGGATAATGCACTGAGAGAAAGACTCTTAAGAGAACCAGATGTAAATTTGGAAAAAGCTTTGATTCTCTGAAAAGCTTCAAAGACCATGATGTCACAGGCTAAAGAGCTTTTTATTGAGAAGTATAGCGTACATGCTGTGAATAACCGCGAACATGTTACAAAAAATGATAAAATGGCAACGAAACCAACAGAGAGCAAGACGTCATCTGAAAGAAAAAGAACTTTATGATCGCTGTGGGCGGGGGCACCGACCTAAAAAGTGTCCAGCGTATGGAAAAACATGCAATCACTGCGGTAAGAGTAGTCATTCTTCACGCTCTTGCAGAAGTAGAAAGGAAATAAATCACGTAAATGCAGTGCTTGAAAATGAACGTGAGGAGTTTTATATAGAAGTGCTTTGTGGAAACAAACAAAGTAAGAATGACTGGACCATGCCATTGCAAGTGAACCAAAACATTATTCTGTTTAAATTGGATACTGGAGCACAAGTAATTGTTCTTGCAGAGTCTGAGTTTAATGCATTAAAGCCAAGACCAAAGTTACATCAGACAAATATAAAAGTGACTGGGTATTCCGGTGCAGTTAAAGGAACATGTGTGGCAAAAGTATCATACAAAAATATTGAGTGCACGTTTTCATTTGTGGTAGTGCCAAAAAATGTACAGTCAATACTTGGTTTATCTGCCTGTGAGAGACTGAATTTGGTGAAAAGAGTCTTGGTCCTGGATAGTGACACAGAGTCAGAATACAGTGGCTTGATGAAAGAGCAAGAGGGAACAGAATTTGATTCCAACGTGGCAAAAGTAAAAGAAGTCATAAAGAAAGCTACCAGGCCCATCCCTTTGTTACCAGCATCTGACAAAGCATTGCCAGCAAAACCAAACTTGCCAGTACAGTACAATACAGATCTGAAGCCAAAGAGTGACAAGAATCAGGATCCAATTGAAGAAGTGAAAGCACAAGTGAAGGAATTGAGAAGTTTTATTGAAATGAAGTCTCAGCATAAAAAAGAGATTACACAGTTAATGAATGAATTGCGATTTTTTTTTTTTTTGCAAAGACCTCAAGAAAGAGCCAACTTCAGAGTTTCCATTAACTGATGCAGGCCAGACAAAACATGAAAATAATAACAAAACACAAGAACTGTGTAAGGTCTACTCATGTTCATAAACCCCCAGAGACTGATAGACACATGTTAAATTATGCATTTGTTTTGATTAATGTTGTTAATTGCTTTTCTTTTTAAGGAAAGGAAGAAGTTGTAGCGATGTACTACATACAGAGCTAGAGATGACACGCAGTCGGTAAGTCGTTTCGAGACTAGTTTATTCAAACTTCGCGGCGCTGGCATTTAATCCCTAGCGCCTGCCCTCTCCAGGCGGAACTGACATCAGAGGTGCATTACCAAAGTCTCTCCCCGCACGCTGGCTATTTGTGAGCCGGTTCGCCTGCGCAGAAAGTGGGTCGCCACAATGTGGTGATATCACGTGTCACGTGTAAGAATGTGATTGGACAGAGTTCGGAGCATGTGCAGAACTGACAGAATGATCTAGAAACTTAGAGAAGCATGGTGCTGGAAGACACACATGTAGTTGTTGATGTTGTAAGTAAAAGTTCTAGTTCTTATTCTTCCAGAATATGGTTTGTTCTTAGAAACCCACAGTACGTATAAAGAACACAACACTTTCCACTGAGGTTGGGTAAGACTAGAATTAGAGGTTATGGGTTAAGGATGAAAGGTGAAATATTTAAGGGAAACATGAGGAGGAACTTCTTCATTCAGAGGGTGGTGCAAGTGTAGAATGAGCTACTTCCAGAAAGTGTTTGATAAGGTGCCGCACAAGAGACTTATGAATAAGACACGGATGCATGGAGTCGGAGGAAGTGTATTGGCATGGATAGTGGATTGGTTAACCGATAGAAGGCAGAGAGTTAGTACAAATGGGTGTTTCTCCAGTTGGCAGTCAGTGGTGAATGGGGTGCCGCAGGGGTCAGTGCTGTGCCCTCAGCCATTTACCATTTACATTGAGTGTACATTGAGTGAAGAGGGGACTGAGTGTAGTGTTGCAAAAGTTGCAGATGACACTAGACTGATTGGAAAAGCAAATTGTACAGAGGATGTGGAGAGTCTGCAGAGGGATAAAGACAAGTTAAGTGAGTGGGCCAAGGTCTGGCAGATGGAATACAATGTTGGTAAATGTGAGATCATCCACATTGGAAGGAATAATAGAAGAGCAGATTATTATTTAAATGGTGAAACACTGCAGCATGCTGTTGTGCAGAGGGACTTGGGAGTGTTTGTTCATGAATCGCAAAAAGTTGGCTTGCAGGTACAGCAGGTTATTAAAAAGGCAAACGGAATATTGGCCTTCATTGCTAGAGGGGTTGAATTCAAGAGCAGGGAGATCATGCTGCAACTATACTGGGTACTGGTGAGACCGCACCTGGAGTACTGTGTGCAGTTCTGGTTTCCATACTCGAGGAAGGATATACTGGCTTTGGAGGCAGAGCAGCGGAGGTTCACCAGGTTGATTCCAGTGATGAAGGGTTTAACCTATGAGGAGAGATTGAGTTGCCTGGGACTATACTCTCTGGAGTTCGGAAGAATGAGAGGGGTTCTTCTAGAAACATACAAAATTTTGAAAGGGATAGATAAAATAGAAGTAGGAAAGTTGTTTCCATTAGTAGGTGAGACCTGAACTAGGGGACATTGCCTCAAGATTCAGGGGAGAAAATTTAGGATGGAGATGAGGAGAAACTGTTTTTCCCCAGAGAGTGGTGAATCTGTGGAATTCTCTGCCCAGGGAAGCAGTTGAAGCTTCCTCACTAAATATATTTAAGAAACAGTTAGATAGGTTTTGACATAGTAAGGGAATTAAGGCTTATGGGGGAAAGGCAGGTAGATGGAGCTGAGTTTACAGACAGATCAGCCATGATCGTATTGAATGGCAGAGCAGGCTCGACGGGCCGGATGGCCGACTCCTGCTCCTATTTCTTATGTTCTTATGACTGAGATGAGGAAGAATGTCTTCACATGAATTGTTAAAAGTCTTGGGAATTCTCTGTGGATGCTTTCTTACTGAACAACTCAAGATTGGGGTGGGTGTACAATAGATTTATGGAGACTAACAGAATGAGAGGGTATGGGGGATAGGGGCAGTCAGGCAGCATAAAGAACTATGGAGGAGGTTCAGGGTACTCAAGACCTTCTCCCAACTCATTGTTTTTAAATGGCATGTCTTGTAGGACATCATGAGAAAAATACATACTTCACTCATACTGTTCCAGAAGTCTTCAGGTTTTGCGTTCTGGTACTTATGTTTCTGCAAGTGCCATCTGATTCCTTGCTGGAAATAGTTTAATTAAGGAAATCCTTCAGCATCAACAGAATGGAAGACCCCTGAGGAAAAGAGGGAGGAAATGGTTGCTCCTTTTAATATTTAACTTTGAATGCAATTGTCTTTTGTATAATTCCAGCTTTTGAGCACAGATTTTCCAATTAGCTGCAAAAGCATGGAACCTTTAGGAAAAGTGCTAGCAAGGTTTTAGTGGGCGCCATATTGTAGATTTCTCCAGTCTAGACAGGGATATGGGAAACTATATGGGGATCTGTACCATCTACCAACAGCAATGACATCAAATATCCAATCAATTTGAATAATTCTCATGGATGGCTGGCCAGGAAGATAAAACACTGGATTTTTAATTTGTTATTAAACATCCAATAAAAAAAATCAGGAATGGAAATGTATGCATTGGATTGAGATGGAAGCTGAAATTTCCTGAGCTTCTTATATATGAAATTGGTTTTACAGTCGGAGAGGTCACATTATCTTCCTTTAATTCCATAGAACCATAGAACATTACAGCACAGAAACAGGCCTTTTGGCCCTTTTTAGCTGTGCCAAACCATTTTTCTGCCTAATCCCACTGACCTGCACCTGGGCCATATCCCTCCAAACCCCTCTCATCCATGTACCTGTCCAAGTTTTTCTTAAATGTTAAAAGTGAGCCCACATATACCACTTCATCTGGCAGCTCATTCCACACTCCCACCACTCTCTGTGTGAAGAAGCCACCCCTAATGTTCCCTTTAAACTTTTCCCCCTTCACCCTTAACCCATGTCCTCTGGTTTTTCCTCCCCTAGCCTCAGTGGAAAAAGCCTGCTTGCATTCACTCTATCTATACCCATCATAATTTTATATACCTCTGTCAAATTTCCCCTCATTCTTCTATGCTCCAGGGAATAAAGTCCTAACCTATTCAACCTTTCTCTGTAACTCAGTTTCTCAAGTCCTGGCAACATCCTTGTAAATCTTCTCTGCACTTTTACAACCTTATTAATATCCTTCCTGTAATTCGGTGACCAAAACTGCACACAATACTCCAAATTTGGCCTCATCAGTGCCTTATACAACCTCACCATAACATTCCAACTCTTATACTCAATACTTTGATTTATAAAGGCCAATGTACAAAAAGCTCTCTTTACTACCCTATCTACCTATGACGCCACTTTAAGGGAATTTTCTATCTGTATTCCCAGATCCCTCTGTTCTACTGCACTCCTCAGTGCCCTACCATTTACCTTGTATGTTCTACCTTGGTTTTTCCTTCCAAAGTGCAATACCTCACACTTGTCTGTATTAAACTCCATCTGCCATTTTTCAGCCCATTTTTCCAGCTGGTCCAAATCCCTCTGCAAGCTTTGAAAACCTTCCTCACTGTCCACTACACCTCCAATCTTTGTACCATCAGCAAATTTGCTGATCCAATTTACCACATTATCTTTTTTTTTGAATTTTCAAATAATTACAGAAAGAAAAAAAAATTATCTACCCTTCCCCCTCCCCTTAACCCCTCCCCCCTAACATCCCTATAGAAGAAAAGAAAAAGAAAAAGAAGCAAAAAGAAAGAAGGAAAGAATGCCTGGATATCGGAAGATCCCCACATGCTCCACGGAGTTCATAATAACTTTAGTATATATATTTATTTCTTTCCCCAAATAACCAATTATATAAGGGCGCCAAATTTTCAAAAATGTTTCATATTTATCTCTTAAATTATAAGTAACTTTTTCAAGTGGAATACAGCTGGAAATTTCATTCTTCCAACGATCTATACTTAAGTATGAATCCGATTTCCAAGTAACTGCAATAGCCTTTTTGGCTACTGCCAGTGCAATTTTTATGAATTCTTTCTGATATTTATTCAATTTGGGTTTTGGTTTTATCCCTTCAATATCACCTAATAAAAATAATATTGGGTTATGTGGAAGTTGTGTTCCAATAATTTGTTCCAGTAAAACTCTTAAATTTGTCCAAAAAGGTTGAATTTTAGAACAAGACCAAGTAGAATGTAAAAGAGTACCAATTTCTTGGTTACATCGGAAACACTGATCAGATAAATTTGGGTTTAATTTATTTATTTTTGTGGTGTAATATATAATTGATGTAAAAAATTATATTGCACTAATCTTAACCGGACATTTATTGTATTTGTCATACTATCAAGACATAGTCTTGACCAATTTGTTTCTTCAATCTTAATATTCAAGTAATTTTCCCATTTTTGTCTTGACTTATGGATTCCTTGTTTAATTTCCTGTTTTTGAATCAAACTATACATACAAGAAATAAATTTTTTAGTTTTTCCTTTTTAAATTAAAGTTTCTATTTCATTAGATTTCGGCAATAACATTGTTTGACCCAATTTTTCTCTTAAATAAGTAACAAAAAAGAGTGTTATTTGATATTTTATATTTATTCTTTAATTGATCAAATGACATTAATATACCTCCTTCAAAACAATCTCCTATATATCTAATCCCTTTTTGAAACCAATTATATAAAAGTTGATTATCCATTGTAAAAGGAATAAGTCTATTTTGAATTAAAGATCTCTTTACTAATAAAGATTTCTTTATCTCATCATCAACATTTATCATTCCATAAATCAATCAAATGTTTTAATATAGGAGATTCTTTCTTTTCCCATATCCATTTAGATTCCCATTTATATATAAAATCTTCTGGTGTATTTTCTCCTATTTTATCTAGTTCTATTCTAATCCATGCCAGTTTATCTTTATCAAAAAAAAGACACAATAGATCTTAGTTGATTTGCTTTATAATAATTCTTAAAATTTGGAAGTTGTAACCCTCCTAGATCAAATTTCCATGTCAATTTTTCCAGCGACATTCTTGACATCTTGCCTTTCCAAAGAAACTTCCTCACATATTTATTTAACTCTTGAAAAAAACTTGTGGGGTAGTTGTATTGGTAGTGATTGGAATAAGTATTGTAATCTAGGGAATATATTCATTTTTACGGTATTTACTCTACCTACTAATGTTATTGGTAATATCATCCATTTATCAAGATCTTCTTGAATTTATTTCAATAATGGTAAATAATTTAATTTATATAAGTTCTTTGTATCATTATCAACTCTTATACCTAAATATTTTATACTGTTTATCGGCCATCTAAATTGAGTTATTAATCGACATTGACTATAATCTCCTTTAGTAAGAGGTAAAATTTCACTTTTATCCCTATTTATTTTGTAGCCTGATATTTTCCCATATTCTTCTAATCTAGAGGATAAGTTACGCAATGAGTACAATGGGTTTGTTAAATAAAGCAGAACATCATCAGCAAATAAGTTAATCTTGTATTCCTCCTGGTTAACTCTGAAATCCTTAATATCTGGGTCCATTCTAATTAATTCCGCTAATGGTTCTATCGCCAACACAAATAAAGCAGGTGATAATGGACAACCTTGCCTAGTTGACCTTGTTAACTGAAATGGTGTTGAAATTTGATCATTTGTCACTACTTTAGCTTTGGGATTAGTATTTAAGGTTTTAATCCATTTTATAAAGGATACCCCTAATCCATATTTTTCCAATACCTTAAATAAAAAATCCCATTCCAATCTATCAAATGCTTTTTCCGCATCTAAAGCAACTGCCACACTCATTTCCTCCCTCTTTTGAGCCAAATGAATTATTCTAAATAACCGAGTTACATTATCTGCCAATTGTCTATTTTTAATAAATCCTGTTTGATCCATATTTATAAATTTTGGTAAGTATTTAGATAATCTGTTAGATAAGATTTTTGCTATTATTTTATAGTCAGTGTTTAACAAAGAAATAGGTCTATATGATGTTGGCTTTAAAAGAGCTCTATCTTTTTTTGGCAATACTATTAAAATAGCTGTCGAAAAAGATTCTGGAAGTTTATGCGTACTTTTGGCTTGGTGTATTAACTCCATAAAAGGAGGAATTAATAAATCTTTAAACTTTTTATAAAATTCAGGTGGAAAACCATCTTCTGGGGATTTTTTACTTTGAAATGATCCTAGAGCTTCTTCGACCTCTTTTAATGTAAAAGGCATATCTAATCCCTTCTGTTCTTCCGAATTCAATTTTGGAAGAGTTATTTGTGATAAAAACCTTTCTATCTTGACATTATCATTTTGTGATTCTAATTTATACAGTTCGGAATAAAAATTCTTAAAAGTTTCATTAATTTCTAAAGGTTTATGAGTAATTTTATTTACTCTTGTTTGAATTGCATTTATCGTTTTAGAAGTCTGGTCTGTTTTTAACTGCCAAGCAAGAACCTTATGTGATCTTTCATCTAGTTCATAATATCTCTGTTTAGTTCTCATAATTGCTTTTTCTGTTCGATATGTCTGAAGTGTATTATATTGTAACTTCTGTTAACAAGTTGTCTTCGTTTTTCTTCTGTCATATATCTTTGAGATTCTTTTTCTAATTTTGTAATCTTTTTCCAATTGATCTATTTCTATCATATATTCCTTCCTAATTTTAGAAGTATAACTTATTATCTGACCTCTCAAATATGCCTTCATTGCTTCCCACAATATAAATTTATCATCAACTGAATGTGAATTTGTATCTAAAAAAAAACTGAATCTGCTTTTTCATAAAATCACAAAAATCTTGACGTTTTAGTAATATTGAATTAAATCTCCATCTATAAATTGATTCCTCTTTATCTATCATTATCATTGTCATTATCAAAGGAGAATGATCTGACAATATTCTTGCTTTATATTCCATATTTTTCACTCTGTCTTGAATATTCGTTGTTAATAGGAAAAAATCTATCCTTGAATAAGTTTTATGTCTATTTGAATAAAATGAATAATCTCTTTCTTTTGGGTTAATTCTTCTCCATATATCAATCAAATTTAAATCTTTCATCAATGATAAAGTTAATTTTGCTACTTTTGATTTTGTGACAACCTTTGTTGATCTATCTAAAACTGGATCTAGACAAGTTAAAATCTCCACCTATTAATATTTCGTCATGTGCGTTAGCCAAATTCAAAAAGACCTCTTGTATAAATTTTACTTCATTTTCATTTGGTGCATAAATATTCATGAGTCCATAGTTCTGAAAAAATTTGACAATGTATAATTACATATCTCCCCGCTGTATCAATTAATACGTTTTGTATTTTAATTGGTAAATTTTTATTAACCAAAATTGCAACTCCTCTCGCCTTTGAGTTAAGTGAAGCTGCAATAACATTTCCAACCCAATTTCTTTTTAATTTCTGATGTTCTATCTCTGTTAAGTGTGTTTCTTGTAAAAAAGCTATATCTATTTTCATTTTTTTTATGTATGTTAAGATTCTTTTTCTTTTCACCGGTCCATTAAGCCCATTAACATTAAAACTTTAAAAATTCAGTAAATTAGTCATTATTTTTAATTGGGTTACTCCAATCTATAATAATACCTAATCTTTCAACTTTCGTGGTACCTTGGGGAATCTTTTTAAAATTCTCCATGTTGCTATGTGTGTCCCCACCGATCATCCAGGCAAAAAAAGAAAGATAGAAGAAAAATAAACTATAAAGAAAAAAACAAAATACCCCCCTACTAATGTTGTGGATAAAAAAGAACACAACATTACCCCCCTCTGTTGTACGGGTCATGACAATCGCCATGATTACACATGTGAATCCCGTAGCAATCGATCCAAAGCCCCCCCAGCTCCCCTGCGACATAAAAAAGTATATATATGAGAAGAAAAAAAATACTACTCTCAAATAATATTTCTCAAATTTTGCCTTTCTCCCCCTGTATCATCCTTAAATGTCCATCAATTCCATTCACTGTCTCTGTCTTCATCTTTAATCCATTACGCTTGGAAATCTCTATGTGTAGTTAGCGAATAATTGGGAGTTTTTGTGCGAACTCCTCCGCTTCTTGATAATCGGTAAAAAAATCATCTTTTTCCATCCTCCAAAAAAATTATCAGTGTTGCTGGGTGACGCATTATGAATTTATAACCCTTTTCCCATAAAGCTTTTTTCACTGGGTTAAATTCCTTCTTTCTCTTCAAAAGGTTATAACTTATATCAGGATAGAAAAGAACTGTTTTCCCTTCTATCATCAATGGCCCTTTTCTCTTTCTGGCACATTGGGCAGCCGCCTTCAGGATCTTTTCTTTATCTTGGTATCTTAAGCATTTTATCAAAATTGATCATGGATTTTGATCAGCTTGAGGTCTTGATCTTAAGGCTCTATGAGCCCTTTCAATTTCAATTAGAGTTTCTTCTTCCATTTCCAAGTTTTCAGGGATCCATTTTTGAAAAAAATTTATCGGATCTTCTCCTTCTATACCTTCTTTAAGTCCAACAATCTTAATATTGTTTTGTCTGCTAAAATTTTCAAGCTTATCCACTTTTTCCAACAATTGTTTTCTTTCTGATGTCCAGGCAGAGATATTATCTTCCATTTTATTCATTCTTTCAACCATGTCTTCCGTTGTGGCTTCCAAGTCTATAATTCACTGTTCCATTTTTTCCTGTCTTTTTATCATTTTATCAAACATAATCTCCATATTTATCTTTTTTAAAAATTTCTTTTAATGCATTTAATTTTTCTAATTTACGCATTATTTGCATCAAAGTTTTTTCTATATTTCCAGAAAAACTTTTACCTCCATCTTCGGCTGATTTATCCAGAGAATCTGAATCTGCCTCAGATTCACTTTCACTTCTGGTTTCAGTCGTAACTGGGATTTGTAGTTCAAGTTGCTCGCATTTGCCCATGCTCCTTCCTTCACGTTTGCGCAGTTCTTGTTGGTCTTTTTCTTTAGAAATGGTCGATGTTGCCGCAGTTTCCTGTTCTGTATCATCGGAGGTAAAATGTACCTGAGCCCGCGGTTCACTGGCAGCAGTGGGCCTTGATTCTGTTCCAACTTGCGTTGTCTTCACGGTAATAGTTTTCTTCATCTTCTGTTTATGAGACATAGTTTGAAACAATCCGGAGTAATTTATAAGTAACTTTTAGAAAGTATTTACTAACTTTTCTTCACTTAAACTTTAATTTACTGATTTTTTACTGGAGAGCTGGATTCCCGCGTCTCGATCCTACGTCATCACATGACGTCCCCATTTACCACATTATCATCCAGATCATTGATATAGATGACAAATAACAGCGGACCCAGCACTGATCCCTGTGGCACACCACTCGTCACAGGCCACCACTCAGAGAAGCAATCCTCCACTACCACTCTCTGACTTCTCCCATTGAGCCAATGTCTAATCCAATTTACTATGTTTTATTTAGTTTAAATCACCTGGACTCAAATTATACAGCTGAAACCTTAACACATTGTAAGCGAGTGGTTTGATGTGGTACTGGAACAAACACTGAGCAGAAGTGATGCTCATTTTATATCAGACACTACTGTAAATAACGTCAACACTACATGGGTTGAGTCACGTAACCACAGGAGGATTTGATTGACCTGACCTGCAGCTACTGTGATGGTGCAGCATGCACTCAATCCATTCTGTTTGAGCTACAGGAACACACACCCTGCGTCAAAGCTGTTCAGAATTAATGCTGTGGTTTTTTACATACAAACTCAAAATGGAGAAAAAAAATCTGTGAAGATATCATGTCAGTGTTCTTTATAAACAAATATACACTGACGAATGATGTAAATTATCCAGTGAACTCTACTGTAAAGTTTATGTATGCATATGGAAATAGTCATTAATATTGCTTGTGTTACGTATTCAGGCAACAATAAATATATATGAGTTAGGCAAGGGTTTTTATAACAAATAACACGTTTATTAAACACTGAAAACAAACCCCCCCAAAAGTAAACAAACTCTAGCGTAACTGGAAATCAGCTGCTGTGTGGCAGATTCACAGTTCTTAATAGCGTTGCAGTTCAAACAGTTCTTAAAGCGGTATTGAAAAAAAACAGTTCTTTAAAGCGGTATGCCGAAAGTTCAAAAGCTCACAGTCCATTTAAAAGGAGAGACTTTTTAAAGCGATTTAAATTCTCTTCCACATCGTTGTCCTTCTATCCCCGGTGTCGAACTCTTCCCACGTCGAATTTTTATGAAACGTAATGGTTTAATGGCACTAACCTCTTCTTCCACACTCTGTCCTCAATCTCCCGCCATCCCAGCGGAGATTAACACGAGAACAGTCAACGAAATCCTTCCGAATGAGGATCAAATAAGGTCGAAACCAATCCACCGTTGAAAATCGATTCTCCTCGATCTTTATCTTCCAAATTCTTATCTTCACTCTCCACCAGCAAAGAAACTGCTGGCAATGACCTTTTAAACTTTAGGCATTATATAAAACTTCATTTTTCAACTAAACTGCGTCATCACATTAAATCACGCAGTGACATGAAGTCAGCTTGGCAAATCCAGCCACGAACTGCCCCACCTGACAGGGTGGGTCTTCCTTTTATACCCTGTAAAAAAAACCTGTCACATGACCTCTACTGGCAGGAAAATGACATCACTCCACCATCACAAGACCATTACCTCAAGTCCAGTATAGCTTCAACCCCAGTCACGTGACAAGGGTACCACTGTCACGTGTCACGGGTACGTAACACTTGTAATTCCTGTTACCAAGCATACAGATATTGAACATTTCAGAAAGGCACATGGGCACTTCCAGCCAACATGAAGCCATTGGTTTTCTGGAAAACTAGTGGAGAAAATAGGATAGAGGAAAGTAGAAAATAAAACAATTATCTTTAATCCAAACAAGCTGTTGAAGTTAGTTACCAAGGCGTACTTATAAGTATTTATAGCTAGGCTACATAATTACCCTGGGGGGGCAGGTTGGAAATATGTCTCTACCAAAGTAGGTGTAAGGCACTCCTTTCTTCTGTCAGCCTGCAGGTCACCCTTGGATAAGGTATAACACCTGCTTATCTCCCCTAATCAGGGTCACGTGAAGCCATGGGACCAGGTAGTGGATGGTCACATGAGCAGCTGACACATGTCACAAGCCCTGGTTATGCGACCAATGATGACAGGCAGACAGTTGCTGAAGAGTGCTGATAATGGCTGGTGTCACCTGTCTTGAAAAGACAATGGCAAATCACTACTGTATAAAAATCTGCCAAAAATAATTGTGGTTGTGGAGATGTTGATCACCTACGTCATCTGACATGGCACATAATAATGATGACGACCACTATTACAATTTAACAAACTGCCCAAGTTAGTAACCAAGAAGGACTTGTAACAAGGGTGTACAAATATATTTAAATAGCCATACTTGTTTAGTGATCACTTTGTCATTATACACCAGACTTCTTCAAATATTGACCACATTGAAACATCTATTAACAAGGGTCTTGTTGCTGATATAAAAACTAGGTGGGAAATTCTACTTTGTGTCCTTGTAACTTTAATTCAGAACACAGCATGTGTCAGACAGAGATTAGCTATTGCAAAGACTATAATTCCACTCCCCTTAAATAACAAATTGTTCTTATGATGGATAAACTAGATGATGAAAAAATTAAATTTAACTTACCATTTGAAGTTCAGGGAATACTTTTTCTAGTGAAAAATATGCCAAAAAATGGCAAATCCTTCATTTAACGACAGGTCGCTCCACCATTCCATAGTCACTAGGTTACCAAACCACTGAAGAGAACAAAAATGATTCAAAAAATATAGCAATCCTACATTAAATTTCAAAATAAAAGTATTATCAAGATACATACATGTCACCCTGAGATTAATTTAATATTGTATTCCATTAATTCTGAAAAAAAAAGATAAATTTCCTATTGAATAGTTAATGATCTTAGTGCTGACCAATTCCCCTGATATTATGCACAAAAACCACAGGGTCTTCTAAGTGGAAGGAAGAAATTAAACACATTTTAAAACAAAGTCTGTTGTGGTTGTGGACTATTTTTCAGCTTGCTCTCTAAAATCTAGGAGAGAAGCCATTGACTAACACATGCTAGAAAGATGTGCTACCTAAATCATGTGACAGCTTACAGGTAGTTCAGAAGGCAAGGAATACGACTAAATACATTACTAATACTAAAATTCATTCTTTTCTGAAGTATATTGTGGTAATCTATCACCACAAAACATGGAGGCGAAGGGTGGGTTGGCAAGTTTGCAGACAACACAAAGGTTGGTGGTGTTGTAGTTAGTGTAGAAGATTATCGAAGATTGCAGAGAGACATTGATAGGATGCAGAGGTGGGCTGAGAAGTGGCAGATGGAGTTCAACCCGGAGAAGTGTGAGGTGGTACACTTTGGAAGGACAAACTCCAAGGCAGAGTACAAAGTAAATGGCAAGATACTTGGGAGTGTGGAGGAACAGAGGGATCTGGGGGTACATGTCCACAGATCCCTGAAAGTTGCCTCACAGGTAGATAGGGAGTTAAGAAAGCTTATGGAGTGTTAGCTTTCATAAGTCGAGGGATAGAGTTTAAGAATCGTGGGGTAATGATGCAGCTCTATAAAACTCTGGTTAGGCCACACTTGGAGTACTGTGTCCAATTCTGGTCACCTCACTATAGGAAGGATGTGGAAGCATTGGAAAGGGTACAGAAGAAATTTACCAGGATGCTGCCTGGTTTAGAGAGTATGCATTATGATCAGAGATTAAGGGAGCTAGGGCTTTACTCTCCGGAGAGAAGGAGGATGAGGGGAGACATGATAGAGGTGTACAAGATATTAAGAGGAATAGACAGAGTGGACAGCCAGCGCCACTTCCCCAGGGCACCACTGCTCAATACAAGAGGACATGGCTTTAAGGTAAGGGGAGGGAAGTTCAAGGGGGATATTAGAGGAAGCTTTTTTTACTCAGAAAGTGGTTGGTGCATGGAATGCACTGCCTGAGTCAGTGGTGGAGGCAGATCCACTAGTGAAGTTTAAGAGACTACTAGACAGGTATATGGAGGAATTTAAGGTGGGGGGGGGTTATATGGGAGGCAGGGTTTAAGGGTCAGCACAACATTGTGGGCCGAATGGCCTGTACTGTGCTGTATTGTTCTTTGTTCCTTGAAATGTGTGCATCTTGCATCCGGAATAAAATTGCCCAAATTTCTACCCCGTCAATTTAAATTTCATATCACCAGTATGAAATGAGTCATCCCTAAAACAAGTAACATGGGAAACAAGTAACAAAGTAACAGATTAAGACATAATAAATATGTGACAGAGTAAGAAAACAAGAAACAAAGTATCTGACTAATCACACACAAGAAACAAAGTAACATATACAAAATACAAAGCCAGGCTGTAAACCTCTTCTTTAAAACTTCTCATGGAACTGCAAAAACTTTAAACAGATACCGGTAGTTAGTTTCTCATGAGAGACACAGCACACTTATCAGGAAACAGCTGAGAAGGGAAAAAGCAACTGGGCGGAGCCCAACACATTCACAGAGTCTCTTAAAGACAAAGTCCACACACACCCAAACCGATGCATGTGGCCACATCTCACATTTCATTCACACTCTATTTACATTGGAGGAGGGATGCAAGTTGAGTGACTCCTCCTGACAATAATGAGGTGCGAATGTACTAGCCAACCCCTGAGTTCCACCGCTGGCAGACGTTTGCAGGGAACCGTGAATGGAAGGCAAAGAATCTGGCAGAGGACAAAAGGAACCCTTATCTGCAGAGGACGTGAAGAAAGACCCTTTCCCCTCAACAGTCTCGCTTTTCTGTACAGAACTTCCTCCACATTGCATAGAGGGTGTGTGTAGGAACCCCACTTACTTGCTCCTCCGGAACCCCAGCTTTAAGCAATGCTAAAAACATTTCTTTATGGGATATGCAGGATCCCCCCACTCCCCCTCTGCATATGTAACTTCCATGTATGTCTACTCACACCTCCTCTACATACTCTAAACCTTGTAATAATTGAATCACTGTACTTACAGAATGACCAACAGCTGGTGCTATTAAAGACAGCATTACCCCTTATATTGGGAAAAACTGCTTCTGCAACCTAGTGCCCTATCTTTCGAGAAGTTAATTCAATATCCTTTGGTGGGCTTCCATTAACACAGTATAATTCCCACTGGTGTAGAACTTTAGTGCCCGCTTCTAATGTGCTCCATTCTGCTTGGGGTTTTAAATTCCATTCAGTAAGAGTGGGATACCTCAGTTTCACTGCAGCTGTTACTCGAGCCCACAGTGATGCGTTATGCTCAGGGGAAGCAAGCAGAGTTCTCAGAGCGTTATTGTTCGTGTGTGTTGGGATGATGGGCTTCCTGAAGCACCCAGCTCTAGATAGGATCACTCTGGTATCTCTCTCACACCATCACACCATATCCTCAGTAACCACGTGGCAGAAAGACACCCCAGACTTTTGTCTGTACCTATCCCCTGAACACACTAATTCCTGTGATTGAGAGAATTACAGTTCCCATACCAGACAGTGATGCAGCCAGTCAGGGTGCTCTCAATTGTGCCCCTGGAGAAATTCCTTAGGATTTGGAGGCTCATGCCAAGGTTCTTCAACCGTCTGAGGTGAAAGAGGCACTGTTATACTTTTTTCACCACACAGCTGGTACGTATAGACCACATAAGATCCTTGGTGATATGTATGCCAAAGAACTTAAAGCTGTTCACCTTCTCAACCCCAGATCCATTGATGTCAATAGGGGTTAGCCTGTCTCCATTCCTCCTGTAGTCCACAACCAGCTCCTTTGTTTTTGCGACATTGAGGGAGAGGTTGTTTTCTTGACACCACTGTGTCAGGGTGATGACTTCTTCTCTGTAAGCTGCCTCTTTATTATTTGAGATTAGGCCAATCAGTGTAATATCATCAGCAAATTTAATTAGCAGATTGGAGCTGTGGGTGATGACACAGTCATGGGCATACAGAGAGTAAAGGAGGGGGCTTAGGACACAGCCCTGAGGGGCTCCTGTGTTGAGGGTTAGAGGGGCAGAGGTGAGGGAGCCCACTCTTACCATCTGCCAGCAATCTGACAGGAAGTCCAGGATCCAGCCACACAGGGCAGGGCCAAGGTCGAAGTCTCTGAGCATCTTGAAAAGCCTGGAGGGAATTATGGTGTTGAATGCTGAACTGTAGTCCAAGAACTGCATTCTCACATAAGCAACGCTCTTCTCCAGATGCGTGAGGACAGTGTGTAGAGCTGTGGCTATTGTGTCATCTGTCGATCGGTTGTGTTGATAGGCAAATGATAAGGGGTCCAGTGTGGGTGGTAGCCTGCTGCAGATGTAGTCCTTGACCAGCCTCTCAAAGCATTTGTTTATTATTCAGGTGAGTACAGGACGCCAGTCGTTCAGACATGTAACTTTGGTCTTTTTTAGGTACAGGAACAATGGTGGATGTTCTGAAGCAGGAGGACACTCTACACTGGGAGAGGAAGAGATTAAAAATGTCTGTAAACACGCCTGCCAGTTGTGCTGCGCGCATCCTGAGTACCCGCCCTGGGATGCCGACCGGTCCCACAGCTTTGCCACTGTCCACCCGTTGGAAATGCTTCAGCCTCAGAGATGACCAAGGTGCAGGTTGCTTTGGCGGCTCTCCTCGGGGCCTCAGTGTTGGTGACATTGAACCCAGCGTAAAAAAGATTTAGCTCATCTGGGAGAGAGGCAGCGATGTTGGCAGCACCACTGCGCTTAGCTTTGAAGTCTGCAATGGGGCAGACCTTGCCATGAGCTGCATGTGTTGTCAGTGGAGAGTTGTGTCTGGATATTGTCCCTGTACTGTCATTTTGTTGCTTTGATGTCTTTGCATGGATCGTAGCTGCATTTCTTGAGTTCCTGATGGTTAGCAGTGGTGAAAGCTCAGTCTAATGCAGTTAGTGTATCATGCATGGAACTGTTAATCCAGGGTTTCTGGTTTGCATAGACCCTGACCTATTTTTGGGAGACAACATCCTTGATATGCTTCCAGATGAAGTTTGCCATCCCATCTGTGAACTCAGAGACATTCTCATCACGAAGGACATTCCGGTTGACGTCATCAATGTAGTCTTGTAGCATGGAGACCAATTGGTCGGACCAACAGTGGACGGTTTTAACAATGGCCGCGTCTTGTTTCAGCTTCTGCCTGTACATCAGCAGAAGCAAGATGGAGGAGTGACCGGACTTCCCAAACAGCAGATGGAGGAACACTTTGTAAGCGTTGCAGAAGGGAGAGTAGCAGTGGTCGAGTATGCTATCTCCCCATGTGCTCACCTGGATGTTTTGGCAAAACTTCAGAGAAGTTTTATAATTTATAGGTGTATAATCTATACAAGTTTTGATAGTAAATGTACCTTGAACCTTTGAACCCAGACCAGGCAGCTAAGAGCATTTCACAATGCATTTTCAACTGATGTGAGCTTCTTGTGCCTCCATATCCAAAATCAAGAATCAACGTCACCAGTGCTATTAACAGTTAGTAACCAACAGATACATCCCCTTGAGGATTATAATGTGTGGACATACAAAATGATACAGAGAACATACTTCAGAAAAAAAGAGTAGGTGCCATGGGCAGAGTTAACAAAATTGGGTTGTCCAAAGTCTTGGGTTTCAATAAAGAAGCAACAAATAGAAAATTTAAGCAATCTCATCATGAGAGTAGGAATTTCAGAGAAAAGTGTACAAAAAAATCCACAAAATTGACAGGAGCAGACAGGTTTCCTCACCATCTTCCACTACAAGTTCTAAGTAAATTATCTTAAAGGTATGGATTTTATTTTGACTGCATATTTGTGTGATTTCTGTAAAATAACTTTCCTGACTTAGGCTCATTAAGAATTTTCGATTCTTCAAGAAACATTTGACTCAAAACATGGTTCTATTGCTAATCAATGACATTGCTATATACTGTGTATCTGATTGCATTCCCTGTGATCAAGCACGGAGACAGAACAAGAGAAACTTCTGCACCCCAAAGCCAAAATTTCCAAGATACACGAAAAACATAAAGAGGCTTCCTGCTGTTCACCGAGGTATTGTCATCTGCTCCATAATTACTCCAATTACAAAATTATACCATGCTTTCAAGAGGTTGGTTCACTGTTTCCCATTATATGTCTGTGTTTGTTTTGACTCAGAATATTATACTGGCATCAAAGTCAACATGACGGAGAAAAATGCCATCATGCAACAACTCTACACATAGCACTGAAAAATTCTGTGCCAGGCAAAAGAATTTCCGAACTGTTTTCATGACATCATTCCCTCTTTGCTGTTCCCCAAGTATCATTATCAATAAAAGTTTTACAGAATGAACTGTAATGAAGGTTTTCCAGATAGACGTAATTTTCAAGTGGTCACAAAGAAGGTTAGAGGTGAATCATAGCAGAATGAAAGTTCACACACTTCAACATACAACTGCTGTGAGCAATGATAAAGATCTCAGAGCAACTCTGAGCCCTCAGATGGTTAGCTATTGGGTAATTATCAACAACAGGAAATGTTTGTAGTAATTCAATAACCTACACAATCACTTTTCAGGACTCTTCACAACATACGTTATCACTGTATTTTTTCTATTTCTGTATTTTGTCCTTTTATGCACATTGTTTTTTTTGATCTTTGTCTAATATTTTGTAACAGATACACTCAGTGGTCCCTTTATTAGATGGACCTGCACATCTGCTCATTAATGCAAATATCTAATCAGGCAATCATGTGGCAGCAACTTGATTCACAAATGCAAGAACATATACTCAGTGGCCATTTTATTAGGGAAATGTAACAGGGAATCCAAAAATACATTCTGTAGCGAATTAGAGAGGGAAAATGCTGCTAATGGGGCCAAGGCACTCAGAGCTCAAAGATAGACAGCAAGGCTGAGGGACTATTTCCGAGGAACATGGTGCTACCTGATATCCTGGGGGGTGGTTAAAACGGATAAATCACCCAGTCTCAATGAAGTCCATAATATTTTTCTGATGGGAGTAAGTTAAGAAAGTGCAAGGCCTTGCTCATAATATTCCAAACATGGCAGGAAAATTGCATGTGATACTCCCTTCATCTAAACAGAAGCCAAACAGATAAACTCAGTACATACAAGTCACCCCAGTTCACATCTCATCTCCATCACTCCAAGGTGAAAAGGCTAAGTTCACTCAACCTATTCTCATAAGGTACACCTTCTAATCCAGGCAACATCCTTGTAAATTTCCTCTGTACTCTTCCCATAATATCCACATCCTTCCTGTAGTGAGGTGGGCAGAACTGAACACAGTACTCCAAATGGGGTCTGACCAAGGTCTTATATAGCTGTAGTGTTACCTCACGGCTCTTGAACTCAATCTCATGGTTGGTGAATGCCAAAACACCATATGACTTGTCAACAAACCATATGACTGTCAACTTGCGCAGCAGCTTTGAGTGACCTATGGATATGGGCCCCAAGATCTCAGAACAGATACCTATGGAACACTACTGATCACCAACCTCCATGCAGAACACAAACGCTCTCCAACCACATTTTACGTTTTGTACGTAAGCCAATTCTGGATCCACAATCCTAGGATCCCATACCTCCTTACCTTCTCAATGAGCCTTGCATGGGGAACCTTATCAAATGCCTTACTGAAATCCATATACACTACATCCACTTCTCTACCTTCATCAACGTATTTTGTTATTCTCAAAGAATTCAATCAGACTCGTAAGGCATGCCTGCCCTTGACAAAGCCATGCTGACTATCCCTAATCAGATTATGTCTCTCCAAATGCTCATAAATCCTGCCTCTCAGGCTCTTCTCCAACAACTTGCCCACCACTGAAGTAAGATTCACTGGTCTATAATTTCCTGGATTATCTCTACTTCCTTTCTTAAAAAAGGGAACAATATTTGTGACCCTCCAATCCTCCAGTACTTCTCCCGTCCCTAGTGATGATATCATCGCAGGAGGCTCAGTAATCTCCTCCCTTGCTTCCCTCCATAGTTTGGGCATATCTCATCTGGTCCCGGTGATTTATCTAACAATGCTTTTCAAAAACTCCAGCAGATCATCTTTCTTAATATCTATATGCTCAGGCCTTTCAGTCCACTGTAAGTCATCCCCACAATTGCCATGGTCTTTTACCCTGGTGAATACTGAAGCAAAGTATTCATTAAGTACCTCCGCTACCCTCTCCAACTCCATGCACACATTTCTACTGTCACTAAATCTACTAACTAGATTTTCCAAATCCTTTGTACACCATGATTCTTTAACCCTACCATCCTTTCCCTGCCTCAATGGAACATACCTATGCAGAACACCATCCAAATGTTCCCTGAATATTTGCCACATTTCTGATGTGCATTTTATTGAGAACATCTGCTCCAAATTTATACTCCAAGTTCCTGCCTAATAGTATCATATTTCCCCCTACCCCAATTAAATGTTTTCCCAACTTGTCTGTTCCTGTCCCTCTCCAGCACTATGGTAAAGGAGATAGAGTTGTGATCACTACCTCTAAAATGCTCTCCCACTGAGAGATCTGACACCTGACCAGGTTCATTTACCAATACCAGATCAAGTACAGCCTCTCTTCTGGTTGCCTTATTTACACATTGCATTAGGAAACCTTCCTGAACACACCTAATAAACTCCACCCGATCTAAACCCAAGGAGATGCCATTCAATTTCAGGAAAGATAAAATCACCCATCACAATAACCCTATTAAAATTGCACCATTTCAGAATATGCCTCCATATCTGCTCATCGATGTCTCTGTTACTATTGGGGGGGAGGGTCCATACAAAACACCCAGTAGATTTATTGCCCCCTGTTTCAGACTTCCACCCAGTAGATAATCTCTCCATAACTTTCTCCTTATCTGCAGCTGTGATACAATGCCACTCACCCACTCCTGATTAGCAATGCCACTCACCCACCTCTTTTGCCTACCTCCCAGTCCTTACTGAAACATCTGAAGCCTGGCACACTCAGCAGCCATTTATGGTCCTGAGACATCCAAATTGTTGTAATGGCCACAACGTCATAGTTCTGAGCATTGAAACATATTCTAAGTTCATCCGCTTTATTTATGATACTTCCTTGCATTAAAATAGTTGCAGCAGCCTCTCCGGACTCTGGATTGGGGATTGCCAAACGTTATGTGGATTTTCTGGTGTAGTCTGTTTTGTCATGTGTTTTTGTGATATCATTCTGGAGGAACGTTGTCTCATTTTTTAACTGCATTGCATTTGTGGTTTTTAAATGACAATAAACTGAATCGGAATCTGAATCTCAAACCTCCAGGCTGAGTGCATCTTTGCTCTACCATCTGCCTATCCTTCTCCATAAACTCCCTACAAGTCGTCTCTACTTGTGCACCAACCGCGTCATTCTCTGCCTCTTAACTTCTTTCCAACCTCCCTGCAAATCTAGTTTAAACCCTTCCCAAAAGCATTAGCAAACCTCCCCTCCAGGACATTGGTCCCCCTCGGATTCAAGCGCAACCCGTCCTTTTTTGTACAGGTCACACCTCCCCCAGAAGAGGTCCCAATGATCCGGATACCTGAATCCCCACCCCCTGCTCTGATTCTTCAGCCACGCATTTATCCTCCAGCTCATTCTATTCCTATGCTCACTGTCGCATGACACAGGCAGCAATCCTGAGATATCTACCCTTGAGGTCCTGCTTCTCAGCTTCCTCCTTAACTCCCTATACAGTATTCTGCTTTCAGGACCTCCTCCTTTCTTCTACCTATGTCGTTGGTACCAATATGTACCACGACCTCTAGGTGCTCACTCTCCTATTTCATGATAATGTGGATACATTCAGAATCACCACAAACCCTGGCACCTGGGAGGCAAACTGCCATCCGTGTTTCTTTCTCGACCCCGCAGAATCACATATCTCACGCTCTAACTGCCGCCATCCTCTTTCATTCCCTACCTTTCTGAGCCCCAGGGCCAGACTCAGTGCCAGAGGCACGGCCAATGTTCCTTCTCCCAGGTCGGTTGCTCCCCACCCCCCAAATAGTGGAGTGCTCACTGTGAATGGAGCCAGCTACAAGGGTGCTCTCCACTACATGACACTTTCTCTTCCCTCTCCTGACAGTCACCCACTTGTCTGTCTCTTGTCCCAGCGTGACTACCTGCCTGTAGCTCCTATTGATCACCTCCCTAACAAGCTGAAGGTCATCGAGCTGCAGCACCACTTCCCTATCGCAGTCTCTGAGGAGCAAGAGGGATGTTAGAGGTAAGTTTTTTACACAGAGAGTGGTGGGTGTGTGGAATGCACTGCCAGCGAAGTCTTTTAGGAGACTCTTAGATAGGTCCACGGAGCTTAGAAAAATAGAGGTCTATGAGTTAGGGAAATTCTAGGTAGCTTCTAGAGTAGGTTACATGGCTGGCACAGCATTATGGGCCGAATGGCCTGTAATGTGGTGTGGATTTCTATGATTCTATGAGCTGCAGCTCAGTGCACCTGGCTCAGATGTGGCCGTCAGGGATGCTGGAAGTTTCCCGGATATCTCACATCTGAAACCCAGAGCAGAAAACTGGCCTCGCGTTCATACCCAGTATTCTTAAGTTAGAGAAAAAAAGAGATACGGAAGTTATTTACCTCCTTACCTCACCGAAGCCTCGATGAACCAAAGCCCTACAACTCTGTCTCATGCTGCTCCTTCAAGGACCACTCTGCTAAGCAGCGTCTCCCTTTTATCCCAGAACTTCCTCAGCAACCTTGCACGATTTCGAGCTACTGTGTCTGTGCACTTCTCCCAATGGAATCTCCCGGTGAAAGAAACTCCTTGCTTTTAAAATCTTCTCAGAGGACTTGCACGATTTCGAGCTACTGTGTCTGTGCACTTCTCCCAATGGAATCTCCTGGTGAAAGAAACTCCTTGCTTTTAAAATCTTCTCAGAGGACTTGCACGATTTCGAACTACTGTGTCTGTGCACTTCTCCCAATGGAATCTCCTGGTGAAAGAAACTCCTTGCTTTTAAAATCTTCTCAGCAGCCTTGCACGATTTCGAGCTACTGTGTCTGTGCTCTTCTCCCAATGGAATCTCCTGGTGAAAGAAACTCCTTGCTTTTAAAATCTTCTCAGAGGACTTGTGCAATGACGAGCTACTGTGTCTGTGCTCTTCTCCCAATCGAATAGATAGTCAACATTTTGGGCCGAGACCCTTCGTCAAGATTTCCATAAATGCCGCTGAGTTCCCCCAGTATTTTGTGTCTGTTTCTAAGCATATACATATAGTTGTTGAACCTTGCAAAGCAGGTTGAGAAAGTGGCCAAAAAAACACAGAGAACGCTGAGATTTCCAAACAGAAGAATAGGATACACGAGCAAAAAAGTTCAGATGAAGCTTTATAAAACAGTGATGTGCATATGATGTGTCCAGTTGCAACACCACATTTCAGGAAGGATTTAAAGGCTTTAGGGAGGATGCAGAAGTGACTTACAAATTGATTCTAGGAAGAAGGGACTCTAGTGGACACATTGAAAAACCAGAGGCTGGCAAAGGGTATTTATCATCCAGTAGCACGTGCATCCACTGTGATGAAGTGCTTTGAGAGGGTGGCGATACAAAATATCAACTCCTGCCCAAGGAGCAAATTGGATCTACTCTAGTTGGCTGACCATCAAAGATGTCAACAGCAGATGCCATGTCATTTACCCTTTACTCAATCCTGGAACATCTGCACTATGAAGAAGCATGCATCAAGGATTCTCTTCATTGACTACAACTCTACATTCAGCACCATCATCCCCTCAGTAATAGGCGGGGTTAAGTGGCAGGGTAAAGCATATAATATTTCTGTGGTGCAATGCAATTTAAAATCATCGTGTAAAACTAAAATGCCATTAAATATGTTATCAGAGGTCACATCTGCCTTTACAGAAACAGAATTCAGTGTCATTTAAAATCCAGTGTCCATCAGCCAAATCATAAGACAATCTACTCAAACATTTTTTCTCTTAGTGAAAACCAAATTACTGATCCTATATCATGATTATAGTGGGTCTTTTGTATTGTGCTCTCTGTATTTCCAGTTCAAAATCCTTCAGGACCCTATCTCTCTGCATCTATGTAACCTTTCTCAGTACTGTAACCTCTTAGATTCTTGTCCATCAATTTCCTGTCTTTGCTGGATGCTCCTTCAGCCATCCCGGGACCAAGCTCGACTTTATCCTCTTGTAGAACCCTTAATCACAAGCTGCGTTAACAGCCCTACCCATTGATTACTGAGACTGGAACGGTGCCTACCTACTATGCAACTGTTGCTATGTAGAATTCAAATACTGCCTCTGATAGACACAAATGTCAAATATATAGGTACCTCCTGCACTTAATAAAGTGGCACTGAGTGTATGTTTGTGATCTGCTGTAGCCCATCCACTCAAAGGTCGATGTGTTGTGTGTTCAGAGATGCTCTTCTGAACATCACTGTTGTAACACATGGTTATTTGAGTTCCTGTTGCCTTCCTGTCATCTTGAACCAGTCTGGCCATTCTCCTTGACCTGTCTCATTAACCAGTGTTTTTTCACCCACACAACTGTCACAAAACTTCACTGGATGCTTTCTATTTATTGCACCATGCTCTGAAAACCCTAGAGATTGTTGTGCATGAAAGTCCCAGCATAGCAGCAGTTCCTGAGACTTTTCAACAATTATAGCCTGTACAAAGTCACTTCGATTGCATTTCTTCCCTGTTCTAATGTTCGGTCTGGACAACAACTGGATCTCTTGACCGTGGCTGCATGCTTTTATGCATTCAGTTCCTGCCACGTGAAGTAAATATCACGTGTAATAATGGTGCTGCCAACTGTGAAAGACCCAGACACACCTGTTGTAAACATGGGCCATGATCGCCAAGGTCATTCATTTCAAAGATAGAAACAGATTCACCCTTGAACACATCCAGCCTCGGTTTGGGACTTTGCAGACACAAGTGCACACCACAAGTGAAGCATGCAAGTTGTGTCCAAGCAATCATTAACAGTTTAAGAAAAGACCGGTTACTGGTCAATCACTCACATAAAGCTCAAACACTCCGCATACTGACTGACTATTGCAGATGTTGTGAAGAATGTGGAATAGTGCAGGCCTGTTCTCATTACTACACCAGAGAGGTTGTACAGGAGCGTGTAATCCTATGCTCAACAATTCAGGAGCAGCTTCTTCCCATCTGCTATCAGATTTCTGGACAGTCCATAAACCTTGAGCACTAACTTGTTATGCTTTCTTTTTGCACTTTTTTTCTGTAATTTGTAACATGCATTGGCATTGTCATTCTGCCACAAACAGCAACTTCACTTCGCTTAAGCGATAATAAATTTGATTCTGAATTTTGCAAGCATCTCCTTCAACAGATGTTCAGCCCCATCCATAGAATATAGTAAAGTGCAGGTCCTTCAGCCCACAATGCTGTGCTGACCCTCTAACCTTCTCCAAGATCAATCTAATCCTTCCCTCCCACATAGACCTCCATTTTTCGTTTATCCATGTCTCTTAAATGTCTCTGTCTGCCATCCCTGACATTTCATTCCACACACTTACTACTCTGTGTAAAAAAAACTCCCCTCAGACATCCTCCCTGTACTTCTCTCTAAACACCTTAAAGTTTTACCCCCATTTCTGCCTTGGGAAAAAGTCTCTGGCTCTTGAAAAACATGAAGAGGAATTGTGAGTGTCAGTGTTGGTTCCGTCATCGCCCAGACAATGTGCTGGATTTGTTATCCACTTCTTTAATTCAGAAATCAGGCTTTCAGACAACATTGATAGATTCCAATTGCTCTCCATTCTTACCCACCATCAAGCCTTTATTCATCACTCCCAGCAAAAAAACATACAATGTGGGGGCAGTCAGGTTGTTCGAGTGACAACTCCTTCTCCATGTAGAAGTAATGCGGTTTAGGTGGGGAAAACATCCAACGAGTTGAGGTAGCGAAGAACTTCTAGTATCAGAACAAAAGTCAATTTATTTAATTCATGTTCCATTTCTGTTTACAGAATAGGAGATACAAAGATCGATTCAGATTCTAAAAGTGGAAGAACTGCAAAAATTGTGACCCACAAGAGATCTTAGTGAGCTTTCAGCAAGTATGTAGCAACAGGACATAAGAAGACTGCATTGAAATTCAGAGAAGCAGAAATTCTGTCTTGGGCTGATCAATGATTTGTGGAACATACTAATGAAATAAATCTGTTCAATAATAAACAGATGAACAGTTGCTTAACTAAGATCAAATGTATGTTATTGGATAAATTTTAAATACCTGATGAGCTAATTTATGAGCAATCATGAGAGAAATCTTTTGTCTGCTATAGAAGCCTCCTCTTCCTTGAAAATAACTGTCTTTTCTTGTGAAATGATCAGGCCCCAACTTTTCATGAGCCTCCACCGAAAGTCAGGGAAAGCCACCTGATGTAAAAAAATAAAATACAATTTTTCAGTCCAAAGAAATTGCAAATTGAATAGATTGGGGTGGGGGGGAGGAAGCCTTTATTGCAAGAGGAAGAAGGATAGACACAAGGGATTCTGAAGATGCTGGAAATCCAGAGCAACACAAAAAATGCTGGAGGGACTCAACAGAATCTATGAAAAAGAATGAACAGTCCTGATAACCCCACAGCCCGGAGCAGACTCAGTAGGCCCATCGTCTGTGTCAGTTCATCATATGAGAGGGAGAATTGCCGCAAAGCCTCAGACACGCAGCCCAGAGCAGTAAATGTGATGCCGTGTGAGCAAAGGCAAGGAAAAGTATCAAATGAGTTCTTACAGGACGACACAAGAACAACTAACTGTAGGTAATTGGCTCCAGTTTTACCTGTAGACGGAATGATTATCTACAAAGAACCTGGGGTCAGAGAGGTTTTTATTTCATTGTCAGTTCAATAGAACTCATGGAGATGAAAGGGCCAGAATCTCATTTGCTGTATCACTCTGTTTCTTTGGAATCCAATTTTATTTAGTCTCAGCAGAAGTTGAACAGAGTTCTATTTTGTTGATCATATATCTAGAACTGTACAAGTTCAATTTATATTTACATCATTTATTAATATATTGTAATTTGCACTTTACTGTGCCTATTGTCTTGTTTATTAATTATTGTACTGTCTTGCACTGTTTTGTGCACTTTATGTAGTCCTGTGTAGGTCTGAAGACTAATGTAGTTTTGTGCTGTCTCACATAGTCCAGTGTAGTTTTGTGTTGTTTCATGTAGCACCATGTTCCTGGAGGAATGTTGTTTTGTTTTTACTATGTACTGTACCAGCAGTTATGGTTGAAATGACAATAAAAGTGACTTGACTTGACAAGTATGAAAGTCTGGAACTGATGTTAGGAGAAACTGGAGTGGAGCACTGTGGAAGCAGTTTCCTTGTTGAGGTTAAAGCAATTGAAAGCATGCAGAAATTAATCACAAACATCAAATTACATTTACTGTCAATGGTATAAAGAAGTACTCAGTGACTGATCTTCTGTCCACTGCTGAGGTGAATCGATTGCTCTGGGACCAAGCTTTGCTGACAATCACTTCACGTATGCATTCACACAAAAGTAATCATAGAAAGCAAGAGCACTGGTCGTTCTACAATATCTCAACTCATGAACGGAGCTGATATTACACAATGAATACAAAACAGGCATTACAGTGATGAGAGACTGAAGTGAGGATAATAAGGACTGAAGTGCTGGAGTATCTAAGACTAGAATTGAGATACGATATGACACTGAGATGCGGACAGGGTTCTAAACTAGACACTAGACGAGAATTCGAAGGAGAGCTGATGATTGAGCACAGAACTTTGGTTCAGGTGTTCTTTCAATATTAAATATCAGTTGATCAGGTTCAGTTCCCACCACTGCCTGCAAGGAGTTTGTACATTCTCCCCGTGACTGAGCGGGCTTCCTCCGTGTGCTTCCGTTTCCTCACGCATTCCAAAGATGTACGGATTCATCGGCTTGTGTATTGTGGACGTAAGTGTGGTGACACTTGCGGGCTGCCCCCAGCACAATCCTCGCTGAGTTGATGCAAAGTACACATTTCACAGTATGTTTCCATGTACGTGAAGATAAAGCTAATCTTTATATTTATAAATGTGAATTGAAATATTTTGTATTAATTACTATGAATTAATTGGATTAACATCCAGTAGTCCAAAGATTCTCAGTCCAGCACCAGAGTGCTGAGTACACAGATTTAGAATGTTCCTATATCCTTCTGGCATGCAAAACAAAAAGTATCTTTTAAAAAGGTGAAAGTGAACTGAAACCCAAACAAGATTCATAGGCTTTTCACTGGAGACAGAACGTGCTACATGTCACACATGCAAGCTCAATTTTTAGTGTTTCAGAGAAGATTGGATAGATACGTGTGTCGCAGGGGAATGGAGAGATCTGTGGTCCCGGTGCATGTTGATGGGATTAAGCAGTTTAAATGGTATCAGCCCAGACTAGATGGGCTGAAGGGCCTGTTTCTCTGCTCCACTTTTCTATGACTCTATTACAAAACTCATACATTACAGTCAGCGTTCAAATATCTTAAACAAGGCAATATTACAAAAAATTCTTGTATTCTTTATCGAGTTTCTTTAAGGAGTAAGATACTATATATTGAAGAAGCTCCCATAAAAGTTGAGAAGTTTCACTGTTACTTCTAATGTATACTTCATTTGATCCATCTTTCCAGGAACAGCATACACTGACGCCTAGTTAAATTCAATGTGATAAGAACTGTTATCAAACAGTAAGTTATTACACTGAAAATAATCTCTTCAATATGAATCTACAGAACAGCAGCAATTTAAAGACAAAACTCTTGCTTCCACAGAAAGGACGTACATGATTAAAAGTGTTGCAATGCTTTTCCAAGAAGGAACATTGGGTTGAACTCCATCTGCCACTTCTCAGCCCAGTTCTGCATCCTTTTGATGTTGCGCTGTAACCTCTGACAACTCTCCAGATTATCCACAACACCCCCAACTTTTGTGGCATCATCAAACTTACTAACCCAACCTACTATTCCTCATCCAGGTCATTTATAAAAATCACAAAGAGGACGGGTCCCAGAACAGATCCCTGTGGAACACCACTGGTCACCATCCTCCATGCAGAGTACGAACCACCTACAACTACCCTTTCCCTTCTATAGGCAAGCCAATTCTGGATCCACAAAGTAAAGTTTCCTTGGATCCCATACTTCCTTATTTTCTAAATGAGCCTTGCATAGGAACCTTATCAAATACCTTACTGAAATTCATATACTGTGCACTGCATTCACTACTCTACCTTCATTAGGCATGACCTGCCCTTGGCAAAGTCATGCTGACTATCCCTAATTTATTGTGCATGTCCATGAGAAAATTAATCCTAGGGTTGTATATTGTGACATATATGTACGCTGATAATAAATTTACTTTAATCTTTGACCTTCAAATGTAGTACTATCACCATTAATATAAAAGGAATCCACGATTTGATGGTTGACCTTGACCAATAATTAAACAGTGAGGAAAAGAGCAGCTGGTGTCTGGATTTTTCTCTCCTAATCCCTCAAAGTCTCTCCATTATCCTCAAGGCTCAAGCCAGAGCAGGCCGGAATGCTTACTCTGCATCCTCGTTAATGCATGACAAATGGGTGATAACATCCAGAATGGACCAGCTGGCAAGGTTAATTCTCCTTCCGCAGGATTTGACAATAACATCGTAAAGGGTGCAGGATGCAAAAGGTACAGAGTGCCAAGGGCAACACACAGAAAATACTGTCGGAATTAAGCAGGTCAGAGTAGTGGTGAGAGGAGAACTGGAATTTGGGAATGGAAAAAGAGAGAAGAGAAAGAGTGAATAAATTACCAGAAATGAGAGAAATCGATGTTCACGCCATCAGGCTGGAAGCTACCTAGACAGAATATGAGTTGTTGCTGCTCCAGCTGGAGTGTGGCCTCATTGTGGCAGTGGAAGAAACCATGGACTGTCACGTCAAAATGGGAATGGGAAGTTGATTTGAAGTGGATAGCCATGAAATCCCACCTTTTGCAGCAGACAGAACGATGGTGCAATCAATGTCATTCCCCTTTCTGGTTCAACTCTCACCCCTTTCTCTTCTCCTCAAATACCCATCACTTCCCTCTGGTTCCCATCCTCCTTCCCTTTCTTCCATGATCTACAATCCTCTCCTATCAAACTGCTATTTCTTCACCCCTTTACCTCTTCCACCTATCACCTCGCAGTTTCTTACTTCATCCCCCTCTCTACCAACCCACCTTTGTATTCTGGCTTCTTCCCCATCCTTCCCAATCCTGATGAAGAGCCTCAGCCTAAAATATCGAAGGTGTATTCCCCTCCATCGATACTATCTGATTTGCCAGTTTCCTTCCGCATTTTACATGTTGCTCAAGATCTGCAGAAACTCTTGTGTGTTTAGAGTGCCAAGTAACTCCAAATATCTTCCCTTTTGGGATCTCAACCATCAGGACACGCAACATTCTTGTAATCAGTTGAATATATATATACTGCTGATTACAATCTGCAGCCTCGAATACTTCATGGTTGCTCAGGTTTTTAGAACTCACAGCCGAAATCAAGTTGGGAAGACAGGTAGCATACCTTCAGCAATTCAGATAAGAAACATTCCAATCTTCTCTGTAGAAATGTGGCTGAATATTAAAAACACCCTTACTTCCATATACTGGAGGATTTTTTTTTAAATGGGACTTACCAGAGCTCCCCCCGTGGTGGTGTGGCTGATGCTTGTCAAATCAGCAACAACAAAAGGCATCATTTTGTGCAAAAGCAGAAACTGGTGGGGATGCATGAGTGGAAGTAGGTGGGTATTTAAACACTCAGGCTGTGTAAGAATTTCCTACTCTGAGTAATTGTTGGTCTGTGAACTGTAGAGGGAGTGTGGTCATAGAATAATACAGTAATCTTCAAAGCCTCTCCAAGATAGCATATCCATTGACACCAAATGTGGCCGATCCAATGGCATCTTTTGTCATGCACATTGTGCCACTATGCCCACGAGGTTATTTCCATAGCTTGATTTCTCATTTACATGCCACTTGCTGGCACAACTAAGTACTTCTGTTGCATGAGTGACAATCTACTGTACTTAAGAGTCTTAGTGTAAATCACCATGGGAACAGGCCCTTCGGCCCAAATGGTCTATGCTTACCACAGTATCTTCCCTGCTTGTCACAGTAGCCTTCCAAGCCATTCTCTCCATGGACACATCCAAATGTGTCTTAAATATTGCAATTATACCCATCTCCACCACTCCCTCTGGCAGCTCATTCCATGTATTCACTAATTTCCGCATGAACAATGTCAACCTGTCAGTTTTTTGTAAATCTTGTCTTGTATCTGTGGCCTCCTCATCCCTTGGGAAAAACTACAACCATCCACCATCACAGTACCCCTTTGTAAACTTCTATGAGATCAGTGCTCTTTCTCCTGCACTCCAAGGAAGAACCTCTGTCTATAGTGGCCAACCTCGATCTATAACTCGGGCTTTCTCATCCGGGCGGTATCCTTTATGAAGGCAAAAATTTATTAAGCATACAGCTCATGGAAAAAAACACTAAACCATTTAAGAAAGAAAAACAGCTTTGTTGGAGGAAAGTGGATTTTTGCCAGTGTCCCAAAGAGTGCCTGGAATCAAAACAATCTACAGTATATAATAGCAACACATACAAAATGCTGGAGGAACTCAGCAGGTCATGCTGCATCTATGAAAATGAACAAACAGTTAATATTTCAGGCCAAGACTTTTCTTGAGCACTGTAAATGGAAGGTGGAGACACCAGAATAAAAATGTGGGGGGAGAAGAAGAAGAGGGGAGGGAGAGAATTTTTTTTTTATCAGGAAGAAAAATCGATATTCATGCAATCAGGTTAGAGGCTACCCAGATGAACTATAAGGTGTTGCTCCTCCACCTGAGAGTGGCTTCATTGTGGAACAAGAGCAGGCCATGGACCAACGAGTTGGAATGGAAATTGGAATGAAAACATATATAATATGTACAACATGATGAACAGTCATAGATCATATTATATACACTGTATTCGTCACAACCACGGACTCAGCTGCAAGGTCCACGCACTCCTACATGCGCGCTGCTTAGCAGGTTCTGAATATGCACGTGTCAGCTAATAATATTTCACTATGGTGGCATTTAAATCCCTTCTTTTTGTTGTAGTGCTTGTTGAGTTTTGAGCAATGTTTTGTTGCCTGCTTGCTTTTGGCCTTGCCTGAGAAGGTGGACTATGGAATTGACTGACACAGAAGACTAGCAGTATTTGTTATATATTTAGATAGTTCTTTCAGCCGCAGTGTTGGCATCTAGTTTTCCATTTGATAGTCTAAGTTAATGGCCCTGTTTGGCCTAGCGTTTATTGTTTTCTTTTCCATTAAAATCCTGTTCACATTAAAGTCTGTTGACTTGCTTCACTGTGTCTCTCTCCGAACTTAGGCCTTATCCAAATGTACTGGCAATATTATATGAATGATTGTAGTTGGCCAAATTTCACACACAAATAAGTAAACAGGCCACAGCAGTGTAGCTGTTATGTAGAAACACAGGAAACATACAGCACAATATAGGCCCTTCGGCCCACAAAGCTGTGCCGAACATGTCCCGACCTTAGAACTACCTAGGCTTTACCCATAGCCCTCTATTTAGTGTGACACTATTACACCTTGGGACGTTCTGGACTTTGGAGTTCAATTTTGGTTCCATGTTTGTCCTCCCCATGGAATGTGTGGGTTTTCTCCAGGTGCTCTGGTTTCCTCCCACAGTCCATAGATGAACAGTTATAGATCATATTCTATACATTATATGAACCATTATAGTTGTTCAAATTTCATGTGCAAATAAGTAAACAGGCCACAGCAGTTTAGCTATTAGTACAACGCTGTTACAGCTTGGGACATTCCGGAGTTAGTAGTCTGTCCTCCCCGTAGAATGCGTAGGTTTTCTCCAGGAGCTCCGTCTGTCCAAAGGTATGTCAGTTAGGTTAATTGGTCATTGTAAATTGTACCCTGAGTAATCACATTTTGGGGTGGGGGGGTTGCTGGGTCAGTGTGGCTTGAAGGGCCGGAATAGCGCACTTGGCACTGTATCACTAAAGAAAATAAAGTAACGGGGCAGACACCTGTAGTACACAGCGGCTGAGGAGGAATCCACTGTGTGTCTCAGATTGAGTCAATTAAAGTTTGATTCCCACAGACAGCTTGTTCACCCCAGGCTCTCAGCTTCATTAGCAGCATTTGAAAGGGGAGATTCAGTTTTGTACGGCACTGAGAAGCAACGAGTGCACACAATTTACAAAAGTCACAAGCATTTGGAAATGTCAGTGTAAGTATTTGAAACAAAGCACACTGGAATCCACGCTGGGCTGGGGTCTGGCCCCTCCCGTCAGTGCTGCTCTCCAGTGTTCGTTCCATGGAAGACAAACTGGATTGCTACGGCTGACCCAGTGCAAGACTAACTGATTTTCCCTTGTCAGCACAAGATGAGGAACTGCTGCGTACTTGTTCTTACAGAAACATGGCTCCAGGACAACATTCCATGCACCATCTATCTTCAGGCCATGCCACTCAGGGACTTGTGCTAATAGTATTTTTTGTGACTGGATATGCTGTCATACCCATATGTTCCATTATAAGACTACATCTACATCATTAAATAGCTTCAACACTTACTGTGGATAAACCTGCATTTGCACATTGGAAATACTAAAACTACTTAGGTCGACCCTGCCAGCACACTAGCTCTGATACCACCCTTTCCAAAACTTCTCACAGACAATCAACGTCGCGTTGTGTAAAAAGAGCTACCTTTCAATCAGGATTGTGATCGAGATTTAAAAGGAAGAGCTTTACAGCAGTTTCTCTGAACTGAGGCGTGGCCAGTTATCAAGAGGCAGTGCATAAAAAGGGCAACATTTCAGTCAAGTCTGCATTCAAGATTTAAAGACGGAGAACTTTGCAGCAGTTTTCTTTGAGTTGGACAATCAACTTCAGGGCTGCATAAAACGAGCTACCTTTCAATCAGGATTGCATTCGAAATATAAAAGGCAAAGCTTCAGCCAATCAAGAGGAGGGATTCATTAGAAAGGGGCAATAAAATTACCTCAAGTGCAAGCAGAGTGGCCATTCTTTTTAGTGTGCCAGTATTTAGAGTGGCTTTTGCTCATCAGGCTTGGGCAAGAAAAAAGTATCTGATTTCGCTCTTTTTGCTGTTATGTGTTCATTCCTCATACGCTTGGGCACAGCAACTCAGTGAGAATGGCTCCAGGGGCAGTTTTTGGTCCTGTGTATGGGATGTAGGAAGTCTGCCGTCTCCAAGATAAACACATCTGCACCAGGTGCACTGAGCTGCATCTCCAGAGAGAATGTATTATGAAACTGAAGCTGCAGCTCGAAGACCTTCGACTCCTATGGGAGAATGAGGAAGTGATAGACAGGGACTACAAGGAGTAGTTACACCTAGATTGGAGGAGAGAGGTAACAGGGTGACTGTCAGGATATGGAGCGGAAATGTACAGCCAATCTCCAGTACGCCTGTGGCCATTCCCCTCATTAATGAGTATATAACATTAGATACTATTGAGCTGGATGATCTACTGGGGGGGAGCCACAGTAAGTGACCGGGTCTCTGGCACTGAGTCTGGTGCTGTGACTCAGAAGAGCAGAAGGGTGAAGAGGACTGCCGTGTTGATAGGAGCTTCTATAGTCAGAGAAACAGAGATGAGGTTTTGTGGGCATGATAGAGACACCCAGATGGCATGTTGCCTCCCAGGTGCTAGGGTTAGGGATGTCTCGGATGGGCTTTATGGTTCTCGAGGGTGAGGATGGGCAGCCAAAAGTCATGGTGTATATTGGCACCAATGACATAGGTAGACAAGATAAGGCGGTCAGGAAAAGAGATTTTGAGGAGCTAGGTAGAAAGCTGAAAAACAGCACCTGCAGACTGGTAATCTTTGGATTGCGGCCTGTGTCAAGTGCTATTGAGGGTAAGAATAGGATGAATTTTGGTAGGTGAATGCATGGCTGAGGTAGTGATGCAGGGGGCAAGGGTTCAGATTTATGGATCATGGGGTTCTCTTCTGGGGAAGGTACGACCAGTATAAAAGGGATGGATGAAAACTGAACCCAAGGGGTTCCAATATCCTTGCAGGCAGTTTGGCTAGAGTTCTTTGGGTGGGTTTAAAGTAATTTGGCAGGGGGATGGGAACCAGAGTGATAGTGCTGAGGATGAGGTAGTTAGTTTACAAACAGGCAGTATGTAGTGAGAGTCCAAGCAGGGAGAGGCTGATGACAGGGTAAAATTGCAGTCAACAGCATGTTACAATATAAAAGGTAGACAAAATCGAAAAGGCTGAGTACCGAAAGACTGAAGGTGTTATATTCGAGTGCACGCAGTGTATGGAATAAAGTAGATGAACTTGTATCATAGTTACACATTGGCATCAATGTTGTAGGCATCACTGAACCATGGCAGAAAGAAGATTATAGCTGGGAGCTTAACGTCCAAGGATACACATTGTATTGAAGTGACAGGCAGGAAGGCAGATGGGGTGGCATTGCTCTGTTGGTAAGAAAATACATCAAATCTTAAGAAACAGGTCACATAGGGTAATAGAAGCATAGAACCACAGAAAACCTACAGCACAATACAGGCCTTTTGGCTCACAAAGCTGTGCCAAACATGTCCTTAACTGAGAATTTACCTAGGGTTACCCATAGCCCCCTATTTTTCTGAGCTCCATATACCTGTCCAAGAGTCTCTTAAAAGACCCTATCATATCCGCCTCCACCACCATCACCGGCAGCCCATTCCACGCACTCACCACTCTCTGTATAATAAACTTACCCGATATCTCCTCTATACCTACTTCCAAGCACTTTAAAACTCTGCCCTCTCATGCTAGCCATTTCAGCCCTGGGGAAAAGCCTCTGACTATCCACACGATCAATGCCTCTCATCATCTTGTACACCTCTATCAGGTCACCTCTCATTCTCCGTTGCTCCAGGGAGAAAAGGCCGAGTTCACTCAACCTATTCTCATAAGGCATGCTCCCCAATCCAGGCAACATCCCTGTAAATCTCCTCTGCACCCTTTCTATGGTTTCCACATCCTTCCTGTAGTGAGGTGTCCAGCACTGAGTACAATACTCCAAGTGGAGTCTGACTAGGGTCCTATATAGATGCAAAATTACCTCTCGGTTCTTAAACTCAATCCCATGACTGATGAAGGCCAATGCACTGTATGATTTCTTAACCACAGAGTCAACCTGCGTAGCAGCCTTGAGTGGACTCAGGCCCCAAGATCCCTCTGATCCTCCACACTGCCAAGAGTCTTACAATTAATACTATGTTCTGTCATATTTGACCCACCAAAATGAACCAACTCACACTTATCTGGGTTTAACTCCATCTGCCACTTCTCAGCCCAGTTTTGCATCCTATCAATGTCCCACTGTAACCTCTGACAATCCTCCACACAATTCACAACACCTCCAACCTTTGTGTCATCAGCAAATTCACTAACCCATCCATCCACTTCTTCATCCAAGCCATTTATTTAAAAAAATCATGAAGAGTAGGGGTCCCAGAACAGATCCCTGAGGCACTCCACTGGTGACTGACCTCCATGCAGAATATGACCTGTCTACAACTACTCTTTGCTTTCTGTGGGCAAGCCAGTTCTGGATCCACAAAGCAATTTCCCCTTGGATCCCATACCTCCATACTTTCTCAATAAGCCTTGCATGGAGTACCTTGTCAAATGCCTTGCTGAAATCCATACATGCTACATCTACGGCTCTACTTTCATCAATGTGTTTAGTCACATCCTCAAAAAATTCAATCAGGCTCATAAGGCATGACCTGCATTTCACAAAGCCATGCTGACTATTCCTAATCATATTATGCCTCTCCAAATGTTCATAAATCCTGCCTCTCAGGATCTTCTCCATCAGTTTACCAACCACTGACGTAAGACTCACTGGTCTATAAATTCCTGGGCTATCTTGAATAATGGAACAACAACCGCTACCCTCCAATCCTCCGGAACCTCTCCCATCCCCATTGATGACGCAAAGATCATCACCAGAGGCTCAGCAATCTCCTCACAGTAGCCTGGGATACATCTCGTCCGGTCCCCGGTGACTTATCCAACTTGATGCTTTCCAAAAGCTCCTGCACATCCTCTTTTTTAATATCTACATGCTCAAGCTTTTCAGTCTGCTGCAAGTCATCCCTACAATCACCAAGATCCTTTTTCATAGTGAATACTGAAGCAAAGTACTCATTACTTCAGTACCTCTGCTATCTCCTCAGGTTTCATACACACTTTTCCACTGTCACACTTGATTGGTCCTATTCTCTCACATCTTATCCTCTTGCTCTACATACTTGTAGAATGCCTTGGGGTTTTCCTTAATCCTGTCCGCCAAGGCCTTCTCATGGCCACTTCTGACTCACCTAATTTCTTTCTTGAGCTCCTTCCTGCCAGCCTTATAATCTTTTAGCTCTCTCGTGTTACCTAGCTTTTTGAACCTTTCATAAGCTCTTCTTTTCTTCTTGACTAGATTTACAACAGCCTTTGTACACCACGGTTCCTGTACCCAACTGTCCTTTCCATCTCATTAGAACGTACCTATACAGAACTCTACGCAAATATCCCCTGAACCTTTGCCACATTTCTTCCGTGCATTTCCCCGAGAACATTTATTCCCAATTTATGCTTCCAAGTTCCTGCCTGAAAGCTTCATATTTCTCCTTACTCCAATTAAACACTTCCCTAAGTTATCTGTTTCTATCCCTCTCCAATGCTATGGTAAAGGAGATAGAATTGTGATCACTATCTCCAAAATGCTCTCCCACTGAGAGATCTGACAGCTGACCAGGTTAATTTCCCAATAATAGATCAGGTACAGCCTCTCCTTTTGTAGGCTTATCTACATATTGTGTCAAGAAACCTTCATGAACACACCTAACAAACTCCACCCCATCTAAACTACTTGCTCAAGGGAAATGCCAACCGATATTTGGGAAATTAAGATCTCCCACCATGACAACCCTATTATTATTACACCTTTCCAGAATCTGTCTCCCTATCTGCTCCTCGATGGCCCGAAATGTTGACAGTGGTTCTCCTTATAGATGCTGCCTGGCCTGCTGTGTTCCACCAGCATTTTGTGTGTGGCATGATTGGCTCTGTGGAAAGTTAATGTCCTCTAACTAAACGGGACCTCTCCTAACAACGTCGATCCGTTGCTCACTGGTAATATGCGTTGGCCAACGTGCCGGATCGGTCTCTGTGAATGTTAGTGGGGCTTTCTCTCTGTCTGGTGTGCTGGTGGTGGCATCTCCCTCTCCTGTCTCAGTTGTAGGACTGTCGTCATGCTGTGGTGCTTCTTCATCAAACAAAGTTTGGCCATCCTTATCACCATTTGTTTGAGTAGAATTGTTCTCATGTTCATTGCTCTGATTATCAACATCTCCTGTACCGCTTACACTGTCACTTGGCACTTCAGCCCCATGTTGTGATGATGGTGCAGCAGCAACTGCAGTCGGCGGGCCTTTTACAGTTGCTGGACCAAAGAAAGATGTAACTTTTGGGAGACTATTTAGACATTTTGTCTTGTTGTCTAATATTTTCCATTTTTCAGCACCACTAGGATAGGAGTGTTTCATTTTCCTCTCATCGAAAAGCAGCCTTCTTAGCTAGGAGCAATGTTTACAGTATTTTCTCAGACGTCGGTCAGTGAGCGCCCACTGGTGGTTGGGTTGACCACCAGGAGAATATTGTGGCGCCTGGGAGAGCTGTGCATTAAATTATTGCATGTCAGTCGGGGCCCGTTTCAGTTGAAATGGGTGAAAGATAGCTAAGGCCACCCTATGGGTAGGAATTTGGTAATTTTAATGCCTTGCACTCTACTGCTGCCACAAAACAGCAAATTTCATGAACTTACTTTTTTTACAGTTGCTCAAACCAACCATTGCTCTGAGCAGGATATTTTTTACATAGCCTGAAAACGTGATAGAAAAGAAAATTCCAGCTGTGTGGCACAGTGACAATGTACGTGGTAGCATTTCAGTTACTGTGTAGCCCCACACCCGCACAGCTTATAGAGAACATTGGTCATAAAATATGTCCGCGATAATTATCTCGATTAGGATATTATATTCATTTTCAAATCTAGCCTTAACATTACTTCCCCTCCACCGACCCCAGGTGCCTGGGTTGAGTGTTGAGCTAGCAACTCCACCTCGTAAAAAAAACCTGGAGAGGGATGGGCTCTGCCAGGCTTCAGATGCCCAAGATGAGCAATTACCAAAAAGATTGGTGCAAAAAACTTGTCATGATGGCATCCCGACGACTCCACCGGGAGTTAAGGGCGTGCGCGCGCGCACACACACACGATGATTTAGGTAATGATTTCCACAGTTCCAGCATTGAAACCCTGCCATAGTTTGAGCATCCCTCATTGATTCCAGTTTGTCCGGAGTCTCCACTTCACCTGTGGGATTCCTTTTTGGAAATCATACCTGTATCGCTTGTAGCATTCTTGATCTCCAGGCGTGAACGCCTCTGATATGGCCCTCAGCAAATTTCAGTTCTCATGGTTCATCCAGGGTTTATTGATTGGGGAAGACTCTGAATGGCTCATTGGGATCAGATTCCTCTACAGCTGTTTTAATAAAGTCTGCCCCAACCCATTCAGATCCACAGATGAATGCTTGAGCAAGGCCCAGTCCACTGATTCAAAGCAATACTGTAATCATTCCTCTGCCTACTGTAACTACTTCTTAGTTGTCCTAGTCTCTGGGGCCTTGCTCTGCCAGTATGCAGGTAGGAAGACAGCTGAGTGATTGGATTTACAAAAATGCTGTCTAGACAAGAAACGATAAGCATTCCTTATCTTAGTGCAGCAGTGATCTGGTGTGTTGAGACCTCTGGTGCTACAGGTTATATCTGGAGGTAATTGGGCAGTGCTTTCTTCAAACAGGCCTGGTTGAAATCTGACTATAATTTTAAATGGGCTGTTTCTTGTCTGCAGACATCATGCAGTGTCACAAATACTTGCTTATAGTCATTCGCTGGTGGTACGTACACAGTGGAGAACTCTCGAGGCAAATAGAATGGTCTACATTGGATTTATAGGTGTTCCAAGTTGAAGGAACACAAGTTTGACATAATTGCTATGTTGGAGCACTAACGAGAACTAACTATAAAACATATGCCATCTCCCTTTGCCTTACCAGAGCTCACAATATGGTCCCAGCAAAGAAATTACAACAGGGCCTTAACTACCTTAGAAGTCTATGAAAATAGGGTATGAGATCAGAAACTTTGTCAGACTTCTATAGATCTGTAGTGGAGAGTAAATTGACTGGCTGCATCATGGTCTGGTATGGAAACATCAATGCCTTTGAATGGAAATTCCTACAAAAGGTAGTGGATTCAGCCCAGTATTTCATGGGTAATGTCGAATGTTGTTAAGATTGTACTCTGTCAGGATAAAGAACAGTATTTTACCTCATTCTTGTCTTTTTCCTTGTAGATTGCGGAGAGGCATTGGGGAAACTGGATGCCAGGCACTTAGAATCCTCAGCCATTGGTCAATGGTGAGCATCTGGATGCGAATTGTGTGAAGAAGGCTGATGATAATGCCAAGAATGCAAAAGGAAAGGGGTGACTGACACGTGTTGTGTGAACATGACTGGGCACTCCCTGGTACACTGGAGAAAGAAATGGTAAGTCGTTTTGAATCAATATAGTCCATGGTCTGAATGTTGTTCTGATGTTTTTCCACATAGAGAGGTACACACCGCTTAACGGCAATGGAACCATACACAAAACAATTTTCAAAGATGCCATGGTTAAATTCTGTGATGGATAAACTCAACTGAAAATAGTTGTGTCTTGTAAAGTGTTTTGAGGCATGTACTGGAGTTGAAATAATCCGGTACCACCAATTACACTCATCAGTTTTCTTCCTGATGCCTGTTGGTTCGAGAACCTGAGTTAGAGGGAAATGTTGAAAAGGTATGGGCATCTGAAACCTGACAGTATGAATAACTTGAAAAAGGTATTCAAGTACGTGCATTGAATTTCAGAATTGAATTTTATTTTCATGCATCCCCTAGGTTAAAAAAGGTGGAGTACAAATTAGTATTATAACTTGTGTAGAAGAAAGTGTTTTTTCCATTGACTGTGAAAATAAAATTGCAATAAAGAGCTTAGCATTTGCCAAAAGTTAAAAATACAATTGTTATTCATCTTGAAAGCAACTTTTTTCAGCAGCACCTTCATAACAAGAAAATCAGATGCAAGTTAGTTTATTCTGAGGGTGAGAAATGATTTTCAAACACATTTATTTATTGATTGATACATTATGTATGATGCATGTCATTGTCCTAAAATGTAGTGCTTTCTAAAAATAAAATCATGACATAGAGTGATTGCATGGAAGGATGAAGAGAGTGGGACGGATACCCGTATAAGTCCTGACGAAGGGTCTTGGCCAGAAACGTCAACAGTGCTTCTTCCTATAGATGCTGCCTGGCCTGCTGCGTTCCACCAGCATTTTGTGTGTGTTACATAGAGTGATTGGATTTGCTGTAAGCAAAATTTGCAATTATGAGTATGCCTTTTTCCAATCAATTGGTGTTTGGAGTTGAGCATTGAAAACAGATATCACATTGGAACACATACAAGATGCTGGAGGAACTTAGCAGGTCAGGCAGCATCTATGGAAAGGAAATAAAGAGTTAATTTCACAGGCCGAGAACCTTCATGAATAATTTGGAAGCCTAACATGGTTATGTTAAGTTGGGTACAGAATTGGAAACAAACAGAAAATATAAAAACTCAACATTGGCAGGAGGATTATTTAATCAAACATTATATAATGTCAGCTAATTCTTAGTCCTTAATGATCCAGATGGTTGATGGTCTGAATAGCAGAATTTATTCAAACATGAGAAAGTCTGAAGATGCTGGAAATCCAAAGCAACATACACAAAATGCTGGAGGAACTCAGCAAGTCAGGCAGCAGCTATGGAAATTAATAAACAGTTGACGTTTTAGGCCAAGACCTTTCTTTAGGACTGGAAAGGAAGGTTGAAGATGCCAGAATGAAAATGTGGACGAAGTGGAAGGAGGATGGCTAGGAGTTATACAGAAGTGAGTGTGAGTGTGAGTGTGAGTGTGAGTGTGAGTGTGAGTGTGAGTGTGAGTGTGAGTGTGAGTGTGAGTGTGAGTGTGAGTGTGTGTGTGGTTTAAAATTACAGATCAATAATATACATAAAGGTTTGTGTGTGTGTGTGTTCCTGCATGTATTCAAAAGGGAAGAGTATTTGATAATTGTATGGCAATCTTGAGGTTATATTTATTGAATACAATTTTCACCTGCTGCACTACAAATATTTGTCTTAGCTTCTAAATCTGTGAATCCTTAAAAACTTCAACCACGGCAAGAACAAAGCGACAAGTGTTAAGATCCAGGTTCCAAGGATTTTGATTTGCCAAATTCTCCAACAGCTATGGGTTTACAATGGCATGTTGTAACCAGCTCCTGAGGCTGCCCAGATTCCTGTCCAGCCACCTGATGTTGTTCTTTATGTTTTCCAGAGCAATCTGAACGGATCTCAGCTGGGAGCTCTGCTCCTTAATGGAATCAAAAAACGTCTCCACCTGAAACATATTAAACACACACTGGTATTTTTTGTTGATTTAAATACATTGTTAAATGTAATAACATTCTCCTGCTCTAGAAATTCACATCGTATTTAATTGTTGTAATATTCATCATTGCTTTTGTATTTTAGTCAGGTTGAATCAGTAGTAAGGAAGGCAAATGTAGCATTAGCCTTTATTTACAGAATTAATGGATTTGTGGCAAAATTTGTGGAGGATACAAAGTTAGGTGGAGGGACAGATAGTGTTGAGGAAGCAGGGAATCTGCAGAAGGACTTAGAAAGATTAGGAGAATGGGCAAAGAATTGACAGATGAAATTCAATGTTGGGAAGTTTATGGTCATGCACCTTGGTAGAATGAATAAAGGCATAGACTGTTTTCTAAACAGGGAAAAAATTCAATAATCTGAGGCACAAAGGGACTTGGGTGTTCTCGTGGAGGATTCCGTAAAGGTTAAGTTGCAGGTTGAGTCAGTGGTGAGGAAGGCAAATGCAATGTTAGCGTTCATTTCAAGAGGACTAAAATATAAAAACAAGGATGTAATGCTCAGGCTTTATAAGGCATTTGTCAGTGTGTACTTGGAATATAGCAAGCAGTTTGGGTCTCTTACCTAAGAAAGGAGGTACTGGAATTGGAGAGGGTCCAGAGAAAGTTCACAAGAATGAACCGGGGAATAAAAGTTTTGAAGTATGAGAACCGTTTGGCGGCAGGAGAATGGGGTCAAGAGGGATAATAAATCAGCCATTATGGAATGTCTGAGGAGGTGCAGTAGGACGAATGGCCTAATTCAGCCCCTGTGACTAATGAGGGCAGTTCCCTCTGCCTGTGTTGAGTTCTTATACCTCTCTTGTATAATTGGCGCTCATGAAAATTAAGCCTTCACTGGCCTCTCAGACTAGCCTGCCCCTTGGATGTGTCATCTCATTTTCCAGCGCCAACATAGGATGCCCACAAACTTTCAGCAGAACAGTGCAAGCAGCAACAGCAGCAAAACAAGCCCCTTGTGCACGTGCACACACCCCTCCAGTCCCAGCACAGGATGCCTCCAGGCATCTAGAGATCAGGAGGAGTTTCTTTTGGCCAGTGGTTCTCAGTCCAGGGTCCATGCACCCCCCGTGCTGAATGGCATTGGTCCATGGAACAAGCCCCCGCTTTAGGCAGAGCATGGTGAATTTGCAGAATTCATTGCCTCACAGATGTCTGTGGAGACCAAGTCCATTAGACATATTTAAAGTGGAGGTTGATACTGTAGGTTCTTGATAATAAGGATTTCAAAGGTAATAGGAAGAAGGCAGGAGAATGGGGTTGAGGAGGATAATAAATCAGCCATTACAGAATGATGAAGCACCATTGATAGGGTAAGTGACCTAATTTGGCTCCTGTGTTTGATAATCTAACATTAGCAGTGTCTGTTTATGAAAATCTCTAGAGAAATGAGTGGCAAAAAGTGATAAAATCAAATTATTTCAGCAATGAGCTGAAAAGGAAATAACTGGCATTGCTCAGCAGATTAGATAACATTGACTTTCACATTTTCATTTTCAAAATGTAATCTTTATAAAAAGGAAATCTTGGGATTTTCATTAATGGAAAACTCATGACTTGAATGGAAAGCTGAACCTGGCTCCTTGCAGACTCAGTCTCACAAAAGGAGAAAAAGCAAGTCAAGGGGTCTATAGCTGGTGTTTCTCTCGCACATATTATCAAAATCTGTTGTGGTACAATGACATTACTAAGGTGTCTGTAGACATGAGTACGTGTCCACTAGGGGCTGGAGACCTATCCTGGGGATAATGGAGTATGCATGCGCATGGGTGGGATGGAGGAATGGGGCTTGTTTTTGCTGTCATTGTTTTGTTCTGCTGAGCATTATGGGTATGCTATGTGGACACCGGACTGTGTGGTGGCACTTTCAGCTTGCCCTCAGGAATGCAAATGACGCACTTCACTGTATGTTTCCATGTACGTGTGACAAATAAATGTGAATCTTGAGTTTTGAGATGTTAACAATTTTCATGTTTTTATTTATTCACACAAGTGAGGAGTAGGCCCTTCTGTCCCTTCGAACCTTGCTGCCCAGCAATCCCCCAATTTAATGGCAGCCTAATTAATGACAACTTTAGGGGCTGAAGGGCCTGTATTGTGCTGCAGGTTCTCTGTTTCTAATCATGGGACAATTTACAATGACCAATTAACCTACCAACAGGAATGTCTTTGGACTGTGGGAGGAAACTGGAGCACCCAGAGGAGAACGTACAAACTCTTTATGGGCAATGGCAGGAATTGAACCCAGGTCACCTGTAAAGTGTTGTACTAACCACTACACTACAGTGCCACCATAATTGTTCATAGCATGAATTCGTAAGGGTAAATAGATAATGAACTAAATTACAAATTATTTCTGAAATATTGGTACTTTTGTTCATGGACGTGGGATTCTGCTTTGGGGAGAACAGGCCTTATTGCCACCTGCTATGCTTCCAATCAGTTACTGAATGGAGAAATCATTACCTTGGTAGAATGATATCCATAAGTTACCAGTATGTGGGAGCCCCTGCTGGAGGGATACTAATGCAGGTCCCCCAAAACAATGCAACAATATAAGCGTAGTCAAAGGCTATTCAGCCCATCTAGCCTATCTATCATTTACTCTACAACACTTCTATTCCTCTGCATTTTTTTCACTTTCTCTTAATACCTTCTCCCCAAAGAAGCCCATGTCAGTTACAGAAGCCCTACTTAAAGAGAAAAGGTTGTTATAAAGGTTGCTCCGGATGCACAGTGCAGAGAAAGGAAGCTGCAAATGAAAAGCATGACAAAGAGGCAAAGGGGCAGTGAGGATGAGCCTCCTGATTCCTCTTCACTTTGTAAAATGTGCAGAGTTATGGATTTTACTCACTTCTTCCAATTCTTCCCTTGATGAAAACTGAGATGCTGGTCCAATTATAAGCCGTTGAACAGTGAATGAAGCAAGCTGAAATCTGCAAATACACATTTTTAAAGACATTTGATAACGTGCATTTTTATATTGTAAAAAAAAATTACAGTTGTAGGACTACTTATAGTTCAGCTACGCTGTATGAAATCTAACAAGATTAGCTTAATTGGTCACACGTACATTGAAACATGCAGTGAAATATATCATTTTTGTGTCAGCAACCAACACGGTTCAAGGATTGTGCTGGAGGCAGCCTGCAAATGTTGCCATATTTCTGGTAATGACATAGCATGATTAATATTGACTAACCCCATGCAGACGTCTTTGAAATGTGGGAGGAAATCAGAGCACCCAGAGGAAGCCCGCATGGTTAAGGGGAAGATGTACAAACTCCTAACAGGCAGCGACGGGAATCGAAACCCAGTCAGTGATTGGTGGCGCTGTAAAATGATGTGCTGACCTCTACGCTACCACGCCATCTCCAAACCAAGCTGAACATTTCAGTTTTCAATTACTACAACCATTATTTCTGGCTTGAGGATAATTTGTTAGCTTGATGACACCTGAACTATTAAGCCTTTTTCTCTCTCTATAGATTTTGCCTGCTGTGTGTAAGATTGTACTTCCACCCAGTGACCAAGTGGGTTTTCCCCACGTGCTCTGTTTTCCTTCCACATTCCACAAACGTACAGGTTAGTGCGTCAATTGGTCACATATGTATAATTAGGGCGGCGCAGGCTCAATGAGTCGGAAGTGCCTGTTACCAGGCGGAATCTCTGAATAAATAAGTTTGCTAAGAATTTCCAGTATTTTTCTAATTTTTTTCCAGATTTCCAGTATATGCAATTTTTGCTTTCTCTCCTTGATGATTCTCAGATGAATTAGCTTGCAAGCACAAATGCATTTTGTTAATTTCTAAAATGAATAAAAACATAGAATCAGTTAAAAACATTTAGAACAGAGATAAGAAGTAATTTCTGTAGCCAGAGGGTGATGAATCTGTGGAATTCATTGCCATGGACAGCAGTGGAGGCCAAGTCATTGAATATATTTAAAGCAGAGGTTGATAGGTTCTTGGTTAGTCCGGGCATCAAAGGTTACGGTAGAAGGCAGGGGAATGGGATGAGAGGGATAATAAATCAGGCATGATGGAATGGCAGAGCAAACTTGGTTTGCCAAGCGGCCTAATTCTGTTCCTATGCCTTATGGTCTAAACTATCAGGGACAGTTTATAGCATTAATAGAAAATTAAGATATGATTATATGGTACGAATCAGCAGGAGAGTGTTGCTAGAAATATAGCATTGAGCAATAAAAACAGACAAAATTTAAGGATTTTAAAGGGTACCAACTTCTCTATCAATTTGTTCCAGTTTTCCTTCACAAAATTCCATGCAAGCAGTTGTCCGTGTGGGTTCCTGCTCACTGCCAGGACAACATAGGCCAGATTCTGTAATTTAATGATGTCCCCTTGCAAAGCAAGTTCCAATAACCTGAGATGATGGAAATAAACATACAATGGATTTATTACAAAAATTGTTACAATATTTTCTTTGTAAAATCACCTTTCTTTTTGATTTTTTTCTAACCTTTCACGAATCTGTGGAATTCATTGCTGAAGGTGGCTGTGGAGAGCAAGTCATTGGGTGTATTTAAAGTGGCGGTTGACAGGTTGTTGATTAGCAAGGGTGTTTAAGGTTATGGTGAGAAGGCAGGAGAATGGGGTTGAGTGCAATAATAAGTTGGCCACGATGGAATCGTGGAGCAGACTCGCTGGGTCAAGCTATGTCTTACTCTGTGACACAAATCTAACTTTTTGGGAGGTATTCCACTTCGTAATTTGTTGTGGGATTAATATGACAAATTACATCAGCAAAAAGAGAGCCACTCTCGTCATATCAATCCGTTTCCTGATGTTGGAGTTGGGGAGGAGTACATCTGCAGGGTTGTGAATTAGTGTCAATGCAAAGATGGAGTTGAGAATTAGCAATTTGTTTTCAAATGAAATGGTTTGCCTGGTATTAGTGAACAGCGGCTGCGGAATGGTATATAAAATCGTGAAATTGTACTGGAATATGAAATGTACATGTGGTGTGGGAAGTTCAAAAATGTCATACTGTGCAAAAGTGTTAAGCACTCTCACTATATGTACGTGTTGACCATCAAACTCCCACTCATCCTACCCTCTTTTTATACTTATCCTACCCTGACCCGTTTCATCTTCCCCCACATTCTCATCAACCCTCCATTTTAACATTCATCTACACCAGGGGTTCCCACTCTTTTTTACATCATGAACCAATACCATTAAGCAAGAGGTCAGAGGACTCCAGGTTGGGAATCCCTGATCTACACCCCAGACGTAAATTACACTGGTCATTTGACCTACCAACCTCCACGCTTTTGAAATTAAGAGCACATGGACGAAACACTCATTGTCACAGGACTAGCTCTCCTTGCTGTACATCTCTGCCACCTTATATTCCATTAGGAGAATTAACAGAAACTTCTTTATATAAAGAGTAGGTAGAATGTTGAACTTAATCCCAATAGGAGATTGCAGGAAATTAGGATAGACGTATTTAAGAAGTTTAACAAATATGCAAAGCAGAATAAATTCTGGAAATACTTATCGATGAGGTCAGATGAAGTAGGGTGTATGGCATAAGACATATCTTTTACACTAAATATAGGAATTGGTTTATTATTGTCACATGTACCAAGGTTCAGTGAAACGCTTGCCTTGCACACAGTGCATACTGATCAGATCACTACACAGTGCATTGAGGCTGAGCATTATAAAACAATAACAATACAGAATAAAGTGTAACAGTTACAGAGAAAATGCTGTGCAGGTAAGCAACAAAGTACAAGATCATATCAGATAGATTGTGAGGTCAACAGTCCATCTTATCATACAAAAGGTTGACTCAAGTGCCTAGTATCAGTGGGGTAGAAGCTGCCCTTGAGCCTGGTGGTACATGCTTTCAGACTTTTACACCTCCTGCCAGATGGAAGAGGGGAGAAGACAGAATGTCCGGGATGGATGGGGTCTTTGATTAAGCTGGCTGTTAAAATCAGGCAGAGAGAAGTATATACAGTCTAATGAGGAGAGTCTGGTTTCTGTGATACATTGACCTGTGTCCACAACTCCTCACCGTTTCTTGCAGTCACAAGCAGAGCAGTTGCCATACCAAGCTGTGATACATCCAGATAGAATGCATTCTGTGGTGCATCGATAAAAATCCGTAAGGGTCGACAGGGACAGTGGAGAAAATAGCTTGTTTCCACACTGAAATGTCCATATAATGCTGCTCATCTGAACACAATAATCTTTCCAAATTCTGATCAGACAGATCAGGTGACAAAACATATACATGCTTCCCATTTGCAGAAACATGATTTATGCTTATTGTGAAGTATCTGATGGTATATAAATACACTCTATACCGGGAAAAGCATGCAGACATAGTCAAGAGATTCAGTTGTTCAGACCAAACATTAGAATGGAAAAGAAATGTTATCTGAGTGACTTTGACCATGGAATGATTGTTGGTATAAGAAGGGGCAAAGGGGTAATCAGAAACTGCTAATTTCCTGGGATTTTAATGCACATCAATCCCAGGAGGAGGAATTCCAAACCTTCTTTATGCCATCGACCATTGCCCATTAACCGAGGCGACCATGGACCCCTGGTTGGGAAACGATGCCTAAGTTTACAGAGAAATGTGTGAAAAATTAAAAAAGAAATCCACTCAACAGTAACTCTGTGGGTGAAAATGTGGGTTAATGAGAGGGGTCAGAAGAATAGCCAGATTGGGTCAAGCTGACAGGAAGGCAGCAGTTACTCCAATAACCACGTGGTACAACAGTGCTCTGCTCAAGAGTATCTCACAATACAGATCACACTGAACCTTGAAGTGGATGAGCTACAGCTGAGAAAGACCATGAACATACAGAGTGGCCATTTTGTTAGGTAACGGAGGAACCTAATAAACTGGCCACTGAGTGTAATTTTAATTTCGTTGACATTTTGGATCCCTTTAAAATATGGCAATTATAACTTACTGTGAATGATATCATGAAATCTAATGAACCAGAAGTAAATTCTATACCGTGCCAGTTTGTCTGGATTTCTGCTGCTTGCCAAAGCAGACATAATTTTACTTCCTTCAGCAACCAAAAATGACTGCGTGTATTTTGTCAGGAGATAGTCCCATCCATCACTGCTCTGGGCACCTACGGAGTATACAGTGGTCATGACATCGGTTGGCAAGCTGCAATACAAACACGAATATTCACAATTCTTCTGTCCAATAAACTGCACTGTAGGCTACACATACACTGGAATGCATACTTAGAAAGGTGGCCCATTGTCACATTTTAGGGGATATTTTGTGTCTATGCAAGTGGAGTTATTTAACCATCAGGGTAATTAACAATAAACAAAGTAAAGACTAAATGATTAATTCCCCAAAAGCAATGTCCATTTCTATAAAGGTTTGTGCACATCAGTTCCTGCAATGTTACGGGTAGGAAACTGGTGATGACAATTGTAATGAAAATGAAGCAGTTTTGTGCATTATTGGAGGTTAAAAACGAGTGTTTTGACATTAAAATACATTAGATATGAGTGATTAAACAAAAATCTAGATTATAATTTGGTCATATGGAGAGTGATTGAGGTGGGAGAAGCAGCAGAACTAGATTTAATGAGTTAAACACAAGAGAGCTGCAGATGTTGGAAATACAGAGGAACACACACAAACTGCTGGAGGAACTCAGCAGGTCAGGCAGTATTTATGGAGAGGAATAAAGAGTTGATGTTTTGGGCCAAGGCGCAGCCCAAATATTGACGGTTGTACCTTTTCATAGATTTGCATGACCTGTTGAATTCATCTTGCAATTCTTGCGTGTTAATGAGTTAAACGCTTTTTGTTACATGGCTTTATTGATTCTTAACCATTCTTTTGTGCTTAGTTTTCTTGAATTCAAAACATACTTTTAAACAAACAGGTATTAAAGGCATTATTGGATTAAAATGATAAATAAATGCATAATCTTCATGCCATTATTATTTAGAATTTAATTCACTGGTTTGAAATCAATCCTAAGAATCAATAATTTGCAAAACAATCTTTAAATTATTCCCCTATAATATAACTCAATTGAATTTTTAATTTAGCAAAGAATGCAACACCGTGAGATGGTGGTGTATCCCCGTGGAGTTGAATGTTCATTAGTGCATTCCTCTGAGTGGATTCTTAATGTTTGCTTGCGATTTTCTTTTAAAAATAGCAGTATCCTGACAATAACCACAAGAGTTTCTACAGATGTTGGGAATCCACTGTAACACACATACAAAATACTAGAGGAACTCAGCAGGTCAAGCCACATCTATAGAGAACAATAAACTGTCGAAGTTTTGGGCTGGGCATTTTGTACTGTGACAAACAATGAACTCAACAAACACAGATCCTGGAGTATATTTGCCACAAAGTCAGGATCTTCTAGTCATTACCCAATTCAATTCAACTTCCCATTCCAACTTATCTATCCATGGACTCCTCTACTGCCACGATAATGCCACACTCAGGTTGGAGGAGCAACACCTTGTATTCTGCCTGGATAGCCTCCAACTTGATGGCATAAACAATGAGATTTCTCTAACCTCTGGTAATTTATACCACCTTCTCCCTTCTCAGTTCCCCATTCTGGCTCCCCTCTCACCCATTCTCTTCTCCTCACCTGTCCTTACTTCACTCTGGCACCCCTCCACCTTCACGTTCTTTCATGGTCCACTGTCCTCTCCCATTAGATTCTCTTCAGCCCTTTACCTCTTCCACATATCATCTCCTAGCTTCTTACTTTACCTCTCCTCCCAACCCACCAACAACCTTCCCCGTCACTTGGTCTCAACTATCTCCTGCCATCTTATACTCCTTCCCCTCCTCCTACCTTGTTCTGGCTTCTGCCCCTTTCTTTTACAGTTCTGCTGAAAGGTCTTGGCCCAAAACATCAACTACATATTCCTCTCTGGAGGAGCTGCCTTACCTACCATGTTTTCCAGCATTTTGGGTGCGTATCCTGGCAATTGAATGTTTCCCTAAAACAACTACAGAAACAAAGTGCTACTTCTGCTAATTAACTGTGCACAATCATATCTGTTATTACTCAGAGTAATTTACCATGAGAGAGTTGTTCAGAGTTACGGAAAATAGATTATTGCTCTAAACTGAGTAGAAGCTGATATTTTTCACATTACTAACTTCATGGTACCATTGGACATCCTCCACTGATTAAAATAATCAGAAGCCTTCTGAACACAAGGAAGGTATCCAAGGTCACAAGCAGTTTTCAGGAGGTTGGTCCGTAACATTTGATCTAATATGGTTCCAGCATCATCCCATGACTGCTTATCAATCAGATGCTTGAAAAACTTCAGGATGTAGTTCTGAAATTTAAACAATAAAAAAATAACAAATCTTCTTAATGCATCAGAAAATCTGAAAAGATTAGTGTACAGCTATAGAAAGAAATAAAATAGCAACAATTTACTTTTGGAAAATTAGACTGGGAAAGATCGACTATGCTTCAGCAGGCAACTGGAATATCTGATACAATACTAAGAATGCATAGTAGAAATGTTGCAGGCTTACTCCATGGTATGTGCCAAACTAAATAATCTCACAGACATCTTACAATTAGTGTAATAGTACATGAAAATTTAAAATGAACTGCAGATGCTGGAAAATTGAAATGCCAAAAGAAAATTCTGGAATCACTCAGCAGTTCAGGCAACATCTGTGGAAGATAAACAATATCAATTGCTAGTTGGCATCAGCACCCTTAAATATATTAAGTAATTTGGAATTAATATTAATAGGCCATATTTGAATGAAATAATTATAAGACCGTAAGACACAGGGGAATTATTCGGACATTCGGCACATCAAGTCTGCTCTGCCATTTGATCATGGCTGATTTATTTTCTCTCTCAACTGATTCTCCTGCCTGGATCACTTTGCTTCTTGATTTCCTCACCAGAGAATCTTTCTAAGTGACAAGAGCAGATCTCTGAGTTTCCCAATTGGCTGCTCATTATGTTCACTGTGTTCATGAGGAACTGATTTGTTTTATCTCAGCTGCTTTAGTTTCAGTATTAACCATCTCAAGGATGTGAGATCTTCCCAGTGTTGACTGTGGATTACCATGGTTCAGAGCCATACCCACGAGTGCAGATAACCTTTGGTCATGGGAAAGAAGGGCTGCATGATAGCAGGCTGACCACTGACACCAGTGTTCTCCCAGATGCTACAGAGGGCTAAGAATGTAGTGTTATGATACCAGCCCCCTCCTTTGTGAGAATCGCAAGAGCCCTAGTGAAGGGGGGGGGGGGGTCAATGACCCAAGAGAGAGACGTGCTGAATAGACACAGGAAATGGGAGAGAGAGAGGCGTGCTGAATACCGCGTTCCACCAGGATGCAGAATAAGGCGACCTTGACTATTGTCTCATGAAGACCACGTGTAAAGCCCTCGGGCAAAGTGGGCTGGTTGAGAGAGAGATTGACACCTGCGATCTCGTGAGGAAGTATAAAGGAGGGTCTGGGGGGACGACTCCTTGAGACGCACCAAGGAGACACGATAGCGATCCCGTCGTAGCGGGAAGCCATTTTGAAGGAAGCCACATGCGTTAGATTCTGAATCGGGAGTCTGTGGCTGGAATCACGGAAAATCGCTTTTAACTAACAACAGGAAAGCCTGCTCCCCTGATTCCACGGCTTTGCTTCGAAAGGACCCGGGCAAGTGTTCCTTTTCTCACCAATCTCTCTCTCTTTCTCCAACACGGGAAACCCAGCGGTTCCCAAAAGGCTGAAGCCTGCAGACTTTTGAATGACTGTTATATTTCCAAATGGACAAGATATTATCCCCTAGACAACGATAGAGCTTATTTCTGATTGATTATTACTATACCTGCGCTTTAGATTGAGTATTGACGACGTATGTTATCAAAATGTTTGTATTAACCTTCCTTTTGTGCCCCTTTATAAATAAAAACGTTTAAAAATGGTACCATCAGACTTCAGCGGACCTCTCTATCTTTGCTGGTAAGTGATCCAGTTACGGGATACGTAACAGTAGCGTACAAGTTCCTCAACAAATCTAATGGAGATTCGTGCTGACCAGACCACCGAGGGTCAGTTCAGGATCAAGGCTTGAAACAGCAGCCTGGCAACAATCATCATTGGATATTAAAGCATCAGCCGCTTCGAGACTCCATCTCTTTGACTGTGAATGGGCATTGGTCAAGTAGAATACAAGGACAACATTACCTTACCTTTAGATTTGTAGCAACATCAGTGATATTTCTTTTTGCAACCGTTCCGTACAATATCCCCAAGTTATCCAAACCATGTAATATTGCGATATTCTCACTCTCTCGATTGAGGTAACGAGTCAAGTTCAAGGCTCGGTCAAGTGACAGCTTTCCTGCACTAAATATGGAATCAGAGCAGGAATCAGCATATGCTGTGAAATTTGTTAACTTAATGGCAGCATTACAATGCAATACATGGTAATATAGAAAAAAAAATAAGTAAATCAATAAAAGTATGTATATACATCAAAAGTTGAAAGGTTCATTTATTATCCAAGAGAACTCTGAAATTATTCTTCTCCAGGTAGCCACGAAACCAAGAAAGAAAAGAAAGGCAGCATCATCATCAAGCCTTGAATCCCTCCTCCCCCCACAATAAAATGAACAAAAATGGAACAGGCACATCCACCGCCCCCAAATCCCCCTCCCCTCCCAAACACAAAAATGAGAAAGTTCGGGCGATTATCACAAAATATTTAAAAAAATTACGAGACTGAAAAAAAATCTATAGTCCCAAGACCATATCCAAAATTCAGAAGACCTGGCTAACATCCTTGGGCACAGTGCCAGGCCTTTCCCTCTTTGGCAGTGAGCGATAATAAGGCAGTCTCCCCTCTCTGGCAGTGTGCGACCCCCCCCCCCCCCCCGTGATCAAAAGGCAGTCTCCCCTCTCTGGCAGTGTGAGGGGTTCCTGAATTACCCCTATGAACTGTGCTTTGGGAGGGGGAGGGGGAGCGCTCAGAGATGGTGTTACGGTTTCTCTGCAAGCTTGTTTACACTTTTACAAGGACACTGCCTGCTTGTGAATTTTTGCAGAGGAAGAGCAACCAGCAGCCCTCGTGGGTCACCATGGTGATCGAGGGCGGTGTTATTTGATGGACAGCTGGTGTTCAGCACGGTGAGATAAATGGGAGGTCCGCTGATAGACCTACAGACACATGCTTTTGGACACTAAATGAGCTTTGTTGTGCCCACAGAAAAGGTGGGTTTTTGGAGGATCAATCAGGAGAATCGATCAGAGGTTCTCGCTGTGTGAAAAGGGTGTGACTGGTGGGGAGTTATTTGTGTGTCCAACCCTCGCCTGGGCTAATAATTCCACCACAGAAGAACAGTCCCCTTTGTTGTGGTCACAGTCGGTGACTTCCAAAGGATTTCAGAGGGCAATGGTCCCCAGTGATAAAAAGGCAGTTTTCCCTCTCTGGCAGTGAGTGATCCCCCAGTGAAAAAAAGGCAGTTTTCCCTCTCTGGCAGTGAGCGATCCCCCAGTGAAAAAAAGGCAGTTTTCCCTCTCCAGCAGTGAGCGATCCCCCAGTGAAAAAAAGGCAGTTTTCCCTCTCCAGCAGTGAGCGATTGCCCAGCGATAAAAAGGCAGGTAGCAAGCGTTTACCCTCGTCAACTTTCCTCGTAACCTCTTCAAAAAATTCAATAAGATTTGTCAAACATGACCTTCCATGCACAAATTCATGCTGACTATTCCTAATCAGACCCTGTCTATCCAGATAATTATATATACCAACTCTAAGAATACTTTCCATTAATTTACCCACCACTGACATCAAACTGACAGGCCTATAACTGCTAGGTTTACTCTTAGAACCTTTTTTAAACAATGGAACCACATGAGCAATACGTCAATCCTCCGGCACCATCCCCGTTTCTAATGACATTTGAAATATTTCTGTCAGAGCCCCTATTATTTCTACACCAACTTCCCTCAAGGTCCTAGGGAATATTCTGTCAGTACCCGGAAATTTATCCATTTTTATATTCCCTAAAAGCGCCAGTACTTCCTCCTCTTTAATTGTCATAGTTTCCATAACTTCCCTACTTGTTTCCCTTATCTTACACAATTCAAAATCCTTCTCCTTAGTGAATACCGATGAAGTGAAATTGTTCAAAATCTCCCCCATCTCTTTCAGCTCCACACATAGCTGTCCACTCTGATTCTCTAAGGGACCAATTTTATCCCTCACTATCCTTATGTTATTAAGGGTTTCTACCCTTCGGATTTATTTTCACCTTATTTGCTAAAGCAACCTCGTATCTTCTTTTAGCTTTTCTAATTTCTTTCTTAAGATTCTTTTTACATTCTTTATATTTCTCGAGCACCTCATTTACTCCATGCTTTCTATATTTCTTGTAGATCTCCCTCGTTTTCCGAACCAAGTTTCCAATATCCCTTGAAAACCATGGCACTCTCAAAATTTTAACCTTTCCTTTCAACCTAACAGGAACATAAAGATTCTGTACCCTCAAAATTTCACCTTTAAATGACCTCCATTTCTCTATTACATCCTTCCCATAACACAAATTGTCCCAATCTACTCCTTCTAAATCCTTTTGCATCTCCTCAAAGTTAGCCTTTCTCCAATCAAAAATCTCAACCCTGGATCCAGTCCTATCCTTCTCCATAATTATATTGAAACTAATGGTATTGTGATCACTGGACCCAAAGTGCTCCTCAACGTATATGTCTGTCACCTGACCCATCTCATTCCCTAACAGGAGATCCAACACTGTCCCTTTTCTAGTCGGTACCTCTATGTATTGCTGCAAAAAACTATCCTGCACACATTTTACAAACTCCAAACCATCCAGCCCTTTTACAGAATGGGTTTCCCAGTCTATGTGTGGAAAATTAAAATCTCCCACAATCACAACCTTGTGCTTACTACAAATATCTGCTATCTCCTTACAAATTTGCTCCTCCAATTCTCGCTCCCCATTAGGTGGTCTATAATACACCCCTATAAGTGTTACTACACCTTTCCCATTCCTCAATTCCACCCAAATAGTCTCCCTAGATGAGCCCTCTAATCTATCCTGCCAAAGCACCGCTGTAATATTTTCTCAGCCAAGCAATGCAACACCTCCTCCTCTTGCCCCTCCAATTCTATCACATCTGAAGCAATGAAATCCAGGAATATTTAGTTGCCAATCACACCCCTACTGCAACCATGTTTCACTTATAGCTACAACATCATATTTCCAGGTATCAATCCATGCTCTAAGCTCATCCACCTTTCTTACAATGCTCCTAGCATTAAAATAGATGCATTTAAGAAACTCTCCACCTCTTCCTCTCTGTTTATCCCTAACAATGCGATCAACTTTATTATCTTTTTCTTCCTTCTCCCCTACATCTTCGGTCTGAGCACTCCCCTTCTCTATCTAGTACAGGAGGAGGAGAGAGGAAGAGACAAAGGAGCAGAGAAATGCACATCTCCAAGATCAGAGACAATGAATAAACAGTAGAAAAGATGAAGAGACGGCGGATGAAAGGACTGCACATCTCCAGAATGACAATGAGAGGCACACCCTTATGCTTTGACAGATCAACCAGAAATGATGCCATCAAAAGTGTCCTTCGTTAAACGAGGAGGAGCTATATTTGCCTTGCTACGTGTTGTTCTTCTTTAATAAACTGAGGTTTTTTCCTTCAATTTCCAAAGCAAAGTGATACCAATAGCATTCAGAAAAATGTAATGTTCATTCTGGTCACATCAGACTGCACTACCCTTCTCTCAAAGGGTGCCCCAATGGGTCACCCCGTTGTCTTGTAAATAAATAAATACAACTGAGAACATGAGTTGTAGAGTCCTTGAAAGTGAGTCCTTAGACTGTGGGATGAGTTCATGGTTGAGGTAAGAGAAGTTATCCTCACTGGTTCAGGATCTGATGGGTAAAGGACAATAAAAAAAAGTGATAAAAATAAAAATAAGTGAGAAGGGTTGGGAAATAAGGATGAAGAGTTAGGTAAGGCTGCATTCATAGCAAGAAGCAATGGAGGAAAGGCAATGCAAGGATTAAGTACCAAGGATGGGATCTACATAGAAAACCTTTCAGCAGTGTATATATTCAAAATTTCTCAGACTGATTATGGAGGAGACTTGGGGTAATGTCCTTTGTCTTCTTTTCACATTCGTCTCCCTGGCCACTGACTCCATATCTGTTTGGCATCCATCTGAAATGAAGTCAGATTGTTTGAAACCCCAGTGATAGTTTTGATCCGAAAACAGTCCAAGAATTATCGAAGTGTGCATCAGTAATACTGCCTATTTCCACCTTCACGACATCGCCCACCTCTGCATCGTCTCAGTACATAAGCTGATGCAATGCTTTTATTACAACTCAGCAATCATAACAGACTCTAAGTTGTCTTCACTCATTCTATTCCCATTCAACTGGAAGTTATTCTGAACTCTGCTAGCAATATCTTAGCTTATTCCAAGTTCCCTACAGACAGTCATTCTGTGCTTGTGGATTGCGATGGCTCCTGGTTAAGGAATTACCCAATATTAAAGTCATCAGCCCTGCTTTCAGAATTCCTCCCAGCCCTCAGCATTCCCTCTATTAAGTCATTTCACATATTTTGCTCGAAAGAGAAAAGCCCAAGCTTACTCAACCTTTCCTCATAAATCAAAACACAAACACGAGGAAATCTGCAGATGCTGGAAATTCAAACAACGCACACAAAATGCTGGTGGAAAACAGCAGGCCAGGCAGCATCTACAAGGAGAAGCACTGTCGACATTTCGGGCCGAGACCCTTCGTCAGGACTAACTGAAAGGAAAGATAGTAAGAGATTTGAAAGTAGTTGGGGGAGGTGGAAATGCAAAATGATAGGAGGGGGTGGGATGAAGCTAAGAGCTTCAAAACTCAGGTTGGCCACCACAAATTCAGAATGATTGGGACCTGTGCAATGCAGAATTAGTGATTTTACCAGATCACAGGTGGTTAAGTTGGGATTAAATAAGTAAGCATCTCCAACCCACTTGATGGTCACTTCACCCTACCTTTAAAGTACCCTGTAAATAGTACAAGTTGGATAAGGGGTTGAATTAATGACAGGTAGATACCATAAACATTATTGTTTACCAAGAGTTCTGCTTCAAGATGCACAGAGCAGTTATCTGAAATCAGCATTATCTTACAGTTTTTGTCCAGACCAACAGAGTAATGGTGAGCTCTCACTTCTGAAACAAAGCAATGTTCAAACCATTCCGATGTAATGTCAGTTGTGATCTATCCTTTTTTATTGGCACAGTAAATTACTGGAAACTGCTTTACACCTTTGAAAGTTCTACGATGTAAACTTTTGCCAATGAATAGCAGCTTTCACCTGTGGCACTGGGGCTACCCAACACAGTAACACGATCTTTTGATTCCTTATCACCTATTGGTGATTATGCATCCTCTTTTATCATGTTGTTTGCTCCAGTTGTTTTGAGTTTTACATTTCAACAGCTGAACATAATTTTTTTATATTATTTCTTGGCAAGACCTTTGTGTCTAAAGAATTTCAGTTAAATGAACCAAGAGGCACATTATGTGAACACTCACTCACTTAAATTACCGCCAAGATAAAAGGGCTGAAAAAAATAATAGGTGATGCTTATGAACTCCAATGAGGGACACTTGTATCATTTCAACAGCTCCATAATTTGTACGGTAGATGTAGAGAGCCATGGTAGCATAATGGTTAGTGTTAGGCTATTGCAGCTTTGAGCATTCTGGAATTTGGATTTCAATTCTGGCGCTGTAGGCAAGGAGTTTGTACATTCTCCTTGTGACCATGTGGGTTTCCTTCCAAAGAAGTACTGACTATTAGGTTAATTGTTCATTGTAAATTGTCCTGTGAACAGGCTAGGGTTAAATCAGTTGGTTGCTGTACAGAAAGGCTTGTTGGGCCAGAAGGGCCTGTTCCGAGCTCTATATTTAAATAAATGCATTAATTAACTAATTAATTAGCCAAAGCTTGTAATGGGTGATCAGAATAGGAAAATGTCTAGTCATCAGTATGAAGTCAATCAGGAGTCAGAACAGGAAAATGGAGTCACAGTCTAATTCTTAGTACTGGAGTCGATGGACCTTTGGTCAATGGTAGGGGTCCATGGCATACAAAAAGGTTGGGAACCCCTGGTCTAAGAACATAAGATATTGGAGCAGAATTAGACCATTTGGTCCTTTGAGTCTCTTTTGCAAAGTTGCAATAAGTAATTGTTTAAGTTAGCAAATCTCCTCTGATATTGAATGTGGTACTGTATGTAGTTACAGCAATGACTTATATGACAGGTAGCTACTTATTGTACATGATATCAAGGAAGATCCAGTTACATAATAGTACCTCCATTACTGTTGCTAATCTGTAATATTACTAAACTTCACAGCACCACAAACATCACAATTCCAATGACAAATACAATAATAAATACAACAACATCAAGATTTCACTGTACCTGACTAGCTGGAAAGCATTATGAATTAGATTTACCCGGTCCTTCCAGCTCAGAAGTGTGTGGTTCTGATTGAGCAGATTAATCAATGCATCCCAGCTGGCATTTGCGTAATGTACAATGAAATAGCCATTCATGTCCACATTAAATTTTATCCACTGTGCTTCACTTTCTAGTTCAATGTGATCTGGTTAAAGTAAAATTGATTAAATGAAGATCATTGTATCTCATCCACCAGTTGTGTCATATACAATGTAACAGCCATTCATGTCCAGATTAAACTTTACTCAGTGAACTTACCTCCCACTGAATGTGATCTAGTTAGATCAATATTGATTAATGATTGCAATCAGTAAACATAATTGTACATACTTGACAAACCAAATGACAATGTGGGATGTTATGTTGAAGTTGTGCAAGTTGCTGGTGAGATCTAATCTGCAGTATTGTCTGCAGTTCTGGCCACCTACCTACAGGGAAGATATTAATAAGATTGAAAGAATGCCGATAAAATTTACAAGTATATTATCAGGACTTGAGCACCTCAGTTCTGGGGAAAGCTTTTACAGGTTAGGACTTTATTCTGTGGGGTGCAGGAGAACGAGGGGAGATTTGAAAAAGGTATACAAAATTTTTTTAGAGTCACAGATAGGGTAAATGCAAACTGACATTTGCCACTATTGGGTGTGACTAGATCTAGAGGTCAAGGGTTAAGTGCGAAAGGTGAAATATTTAACAGGAACATCCGGAGGAGCTTCTTCACTCAGAGGGTGGTGAGAACGTGGAACAAACTACCAATAGAATGTGGTTAATGTGGGTTTGATTTCAACATTTGAGAGAAATTTGGACAGGTACTGTACATGAATGGAAGGGGAATGGAGGGCTATGCTCTGGGTGTAGGTGGATGTGAATAGTTCAGCATGGTCTAGATGGACTGAAGGGCCTGTTTCTGTGCTGTTGTGTTCTGCGACTCTGCAACTAAGAGAATTTACATTTACTGGCATGCTCCTGTCATGAACCCGGCAGCTTGCCATAGAGCGTTGAGCTTCTTGGGCTTATGAGCACCTGAACTTATTAACTAAGATTGCAGTGGTTAAGCCCTTCAGTTTTTGGTTAATCTGGTCAAGTTGATTGAGGTGGTCACAGGTTTCTGGCATTCTGTGATTATTTAAAGAGGACAATCAGTCAGTGTCTGTGGTTGGCCATTATGTTGAAGACCATTAGATATAGGAGCGGAAGTAGGCCATTTGGCCCATCGAGTCTACTCTGCCATTCAATCATGGGTCAATCCAATTCTCAATGGTGTTGCTCCCCTGGAGCTCTATTGGTATGCTCACTGTGGTCGAAGAGGGCGAGTTACCTCATGGTGTCACTCACGTGCTCTCCTGAGACTCTGATTCTGATGTTTAGCCTCTTGTTTCTGTCTCTTCCTGGTGACTCTGCCGTTCCCCCACACCTGGGTCCAATCCTTCAGGAGCACATCTTAATGGGATGAACAACCTCCTACACCCCTATGAAGGTTCTGAGATTCTTCAGTCTTTGTTCAAGATGTTTTCCTGATGCTCTCTGGGTTAACACAGTCTGTAAGTTGTCCTAGGTTATGTTTTTCTTCTGGAGTTTTAAGCTGTGCTGTGTTTCTGGAGTTTGATGCCATGCCTCTGAGTTTCCAATTTTATAAGACCATAAGACATAGGAGCAGAATTAGGCCATTTGCTCATTGAATCTACTCTGCCTTTTAATTGTGGTTGATCCTTTCTTTACCCCTCCTCAGCCCCACTTCCTGTGACCTTTGATGCCACGTCCAATCAAGAATCTATCAATCTCTGCCTTAAATACACCCAACAACCTGGCCTCCACAGCTGCCTGAGCTAACAAATTCACCATCCTCTGGTGAAAGAAATTTCTCAGCATCTGTTTCAAATGGATACCCCTCTATTCTGAGGCTGTCTTAGATTCCTGCATGGGAAATGCTCTTCCCACATCTACTCTCTCTAGACCTTTCAATATTTGAAAGGTTTTATTGAGTTCCCACCTCATCCTTCTAAATTCCAGCATGTACAGACCAGAGCCTTCAAACATTCTTCGTATAACAACACTTTCCTTTCCAGAATCAACCTTGTGAACCTTCTCTGAACCCTCTCCAATGCCAGCACATCCTTTCTTTGATGAGCAGTCCAAAACTGTTCACAACACTGAAGGTGAGACCTCACCAGTGTCTTATAAAGCCTTAGTATCACATCCTTGCTCTTGTATTCTAGACCTCTGGAAATGAATGCTAACATGGCATTTGCCTTCCTCACCACCAACTCAACCTGCAAGTTAACCTTCAGGGTGTTCTGCACAAGAACTCCCAAGCCCCTTAGCATCTCAGAATTATAGATTTTCTCCCCATTTAGAAAATAGTTTGCTCATTTATTTCTCCTTCCAAAGTGCAAGACTATCCATTTTCCAACACGATTTCATTTTCCACTTTATTGCCCATTCTCCCAAACTGTCCAAGTCCTTCTGCAAGCTATCTGTTTCCTCAACACTACCTGCCCCTCCACCAATCTTCATATCATCTGCAAAATTGACACCACCATCTATTCCATCATCTAAATCATTGACACACAGCATAAAAAGAAGTGACCCCAACACTGACCCCCTTGGAACACTAGTCACTGGTAGCTAAACACAAAAGAATCCTTTTATTCTTACTCACTGCCTCCCACCAATCAGCCAATGCTCTAACCAAACTAGAAACTGTCCTGTAACACTCTTAATTAGCTAAGCAGCCTCATGTGTGGCACCTTGTGAAAGGCCTTCTGAAAGTCCAAATGTACAACATCCACTGAATCCCTTTATTTAGCCTTCTTCTAATATCCTTAAAGAATACCAACTGTTTTGTCAGGCAAGATTTTCCCTTAAGGAAACCATGCTGACTTTGTCCTATCTTGTCCTGTGTTACCAAGTACTCCATAACCTCATCCTTTAACAATTGACACCAACATCTTCCCAACCACTGAGGTCAGGCTAACTGGTCTATAATTTCCTTTCTGTTACCTTCCCCCTTTCTTGAAGAGTGGAGTAACATTTGCAATTTTCCAGTCCTCTGGCACCATGCAATGATTTTTGAAAGATTGTTACTAATGCCTCCACAGGAACCCTAGGGTGCAGTTCTTCTGGTTTAGCTGACTTATGTACCCTCAGGTCTTTCAGCTTTTTGAGCACCTTCTCCCCTATAATAGTAGCTGCACTCATTTCTCTTCCCTCACACCTTTCAACACCTGGCACACTGCTTGTGTCTTCCACAGTGAAAACTGATTCAAAATACTCATTCAATTCATATGCCGTCTCATCCCGTTATTATTTCCTCTGTCTTCACTTTCTAGAGGTCCTACATCCACTCTCGTAACTTATTTTTACATACTTGAAAAAGCTTTTACTGTCCACTCTGATATTGTTTGCTAGCTTGTTTTCGTAACCTGGTGGCATGGTGCGAAGACAATAACCTATCCCTCAACATCAGTAAGATGAAGGAGTTGGTTGTTGACTTCAGAAGGAGTAGTGGATCGCACGATCCCACCTACATCAGTGGTGCGCAGGCGGAAAAGGTCAAAAGCTTTAAGTTCCTTGGGGTCAATATCACAAATGACCTGCCTTGGTCTAACTAAGCAGAGTCCACTGCCAAGAAGGCCCACCAGTGCCTTTACTTCCTGAGAAAGCTGAAGAAATTTGGCCTGTCCCCTAAAACCCTCACTAATTTTTATAGATGCACTGTAGAAAGCATTCTTCTAGGATGCATCACAACCTGGTATGGAAGTTGTCCTGTCCAAGACCGGAAGAAGCTGCAGAAGATCGTGAACACAGCCCAGCACATCACACAAACCAATCTTCCGTCCTTGGACTCACTTTACACCGCATGCTGTCGGAGCAGTGCTGCCAGGATAATTAAGGGCACGACCCACCCAGCCAACACACTTTTTGTCCCTCTTCCCTCCGGGAGAAGGTTCAGGAGCTTGAAGACTCGTACGGCCAGATTTGGGAACAGCTTCTTTCCAACTGTGATAAGACTGCTGAACGGAGCCGGATCCGGATCTGGGCCGTACCTTCCAAATATCCGGACCTGTCTCTCAGTTTTTTTGTACTAAGTTACTTTCTCTTTTCCATTTATGATTTATAATTTAAATTTTTATTATATTTACGATCGATTTGTACTCCAGGGAGTGCGAAGCACAGAAACAAATATCACTGTGATGATTGTACGCTCTAGTATTAATTGTTTGGTGACAATAAAGTAAAGTACTTCATTTGTTCCTTCTGAATTATTCTTTTAGTTGCTCTATGTGGGTTTTCAAAAGCTTCCAAATCCTCTCTTCCCACTAATCTTTGCTTTCGCATTAGCTTTGACTTCCCTTTTCAGCCATAGTTGTACTATTTTGCCATTCGAGTATTTCTTCACTTTTGAAATATATCTATCCTGCACCTTCCTCATTTTTCCCAGAAACTCACACCATTGCTGCTCTGCTATCATCCCTGCCAGCATCTCCCTCCAATTTACTTTGGCCAACTCCTCTCTCATACCACTGTAATTTCCTTTACTACTAAGTCAGACTTTACTTTCTCCCTGTCAAATTTCAAGTTGAACTCAATCACCACATACAGAATGCTGGAGGAATTCAGCAGGCCAGGCAGCATGTATGGAAAAAAGTACAGTCGATGTAAACATCAAGAATTTGAGATGAAGAGTCCTTGAAAGTGAAAGCTTAGATTTTGGAAACAGTTCAGAGTTGGGGTAAGTGAAGTAGAGGGAAATTATCTCCTCTGGTTCAAGAGCCTGATGGTAGAGGGGTAATAACTGTCCCTGAACCTGGTGGTGTGAGTACTGAAGCTCCTGCACCTCCTTCCTGATAGCAATATCAAGAAGAGATCATGGAGTGTAAGGTAGGGACCCCTTAATAATGGATGCTACCTTCCTACGACAGCGATCCATGTAGATTTCCTCAATGGCTGGGAGGGCCTTACCCGTGATGGAGCAGATTGAATCCGTTACTTTTTGCAGGGTTTTCTGTTTGAGAACATCGGTGTTTCCATATGAGATCGTGATACAACCAGTCAATATACTTTCCACCACATATCTGTTAGTCAGTTTTGAATGTCATGCTGAACCTATGCAAACTTCTAAGTAGGGGCACTGCCGTGCTTTCTTTGTAATGAAACTTGGGTGCTGGACCCAAGACAGATACTCTGAAATGATAACACCAAGGAATTTGAAGTTGTTGATCCTCTCCCCCTCAGAATCAGGTTTATTATCACCAGCATGTGACGTGAAATTTGTCAACTTGGTAGCAGCAGTTCAATGCAATGCATTAAACAGAAGAGAAAAAAATAACCTAATGACAACTGGCTCATGTACTTCCAAGCCTTTCTCCTGTAGTCAATAATCAGTTCCTTGGTCTTGTGGCACCACTCAGCTTGATTTTCAATCTCCCTCCTACACGCTGATTTATCACACCTTTGATAAGGTCTATGACAGTGGTGTCATCAGCAAACTTAAGTATGGCATTGGAGCTGTGCTTAGCCTCCCTTACTGAGTTCGTACTTACTGTGGTAGTGTAGCATTTGGCGTAACACTTTACAGCGCCATGGTCATGATTGAGGTTCAATTCCTACCGCTGTCTGTAGGGAGTTTGTATGTTCTCCCCTTGACAAGTATGAGTTACCTCTGGGTGCTATGGTTTCTCACTTCATTCCAAAGACATACAGGTTAGGGTGACTAAACTGTGGGCAGCTATGTTGGTGAACGAAACATCGTGATACTTATGTTAAATTCTATCTAAGGTGAGAAAAGAAATGAAATTAGTTTTACATTGAAACGGATTTTATGACCTCTATAGTTCAATTATTTTCCTATAACAGCTTTTAATATTCCTTCAAGAGGACCACAACCTTGACATCGAGCTCAGAGGCTTGCGTGCCTCAGTGACCCTGAGAACTATGTTAGCTGGAGTCAGAGCTTTATGCTTTGACTTTTAGACAGGTAACCCATGGCAAACAGATCAAAGGGTAGAGGCCAGACTAAGAGTGGTCCACTGGTTCTCCATGTTTGGAGGGGTTCACTCAAGGTTAACAATCCAAAACAAAAATGTTACAGAAACAGCAATGAAGAATCCCTGTATATCTGTGTGTTGCAGACAGAGATGGAGGACTTTCAATGCTGTCCTAAACACCAATAAGCAATAAGGAAGTAATTTTTTACATTCTTACCAGATTTTGTTTTCAGAAGATGTCTACCAACTGCTTGAGAATCACTTGTGATGTAAGTTAGTGGTACTTGCCAGATGTAGCTGCAAAGGATGGTATAAAAAGTCTGATTCTTAAAATGTTGTGATATATACACTTCTGTGTTTATGTATACACACTTCTAACAAAGAAAATTATTATTAGCAAATTATAAATACCCACCCAGATTGTAGCGTGGCCCATGAGGGATCTTCTGGGAGAATTCCCTTAAGAAAGCGTTCTTGTTGTATCCTGACTGAAGATCCATAATGTTCAACAATTATCACTGGTATTCCCTTCTGGAGTGTCCAAGTGTCCATAATCTCCTTGATGTCTATATGTTCCTCTGCGTAGTGTTGCTAAAAAAAAAGACCATATAGACATAAGGCATAGCAACATCAGGCAATTCAGCCCATCAAGTCTGCTCCACCATTCGATCACGTCTGATTTATTTTTCCTCTATTCTGTTGCCTTCTCCCTGTAACCTTTGATGCCACTAGTAATGAAGAACATATCAACCTCCGTTTTAAATATACACAATGATCTGGCCTTTACTGTTGTCTGTGACAATGAATTCCATAGTTTCACCACAATCTGGCTGAAGCAGTTCCTCATCATCTCTGTTCTAAAGGAATGTCCTTCTATTCCAAGGCTGTGCTCCCTGATCCTAGACTCTGCCACTATTGGAAACATTCTCTCAACATCCACTCTAGGACTTCAAATATTCAGTAGGTTTCAATGAGATGGTTCCCCCACCCACCCCACTCAGTCTTCTAAACTCCATTGACTACCGACTCAGAGCCATCCAATGCTTCTTGTTTGTTAATCCTTTCACTCTTGAGATCATTCTAGTAAATCTCCTTTGGATCCTCTCAATGCCAGCACATCTTTCTTAGATATGGGCCCAAAACTGCTTCCAATACTGCAAATGTGGTCTGACTAATATTTTAAAAACACTCCATATTACATCCTTACTTTAATATCCTAGCCTGCAAGTCAACCTCAGGAATCCTGCATTAGGGCTCCCAAGTACAACTGCACCTCTGATTTCTGACAATCTGTTAAATGATTGTTGATGAATTGCAATGGTTCAGTATCTGCCTCACTGGGTACTGATTCCACACTCCCATCAACATACCAGAGATCAACTTCCCACAATCCCTTTAACACCATGGGACTCTGTTCCGCTCTTCCTTTAGCATCAAAGTTTTTGAGTTATCAATATTATTTAGATGATTTAGTAGTTAAACTATAATAGATTTGTAGTAGATGTGGGTTCGTAACTGTGTATAAAATACCGGTGCTTAAGAAAAACTTAGAGTGTGAGTTTGTACTGAGATTATTCAATAAATACAAAATATTTTGGCAAAGGTCATATCTTAGTGTTTTCTACATCTTGTGAATTACTGCAGCAGAATTCCCCAGAATTAAAGTCTTCCTTAATACAAGTGTATGGAGAATTATATCATCACATTTATTCTTTGTAATTTTCTAAAATTTAATAAATAAATAAAAATAAAAAATAAGTGTATGGAGAATTCAAAACAGAATTATTATTTTTATTTGCCATTCATATAAACTCTACATATAAGACATTTTGCAGACAGAAAAGCTCATCTAAATCCCAGCTCCAAGATTATATTGAAAAAAGAAATGGCAAAAAATTCCTTTAAAATTTTTCGTAACACTAGCCATGCAATTCAAATAGTTTGTTTGACTGTTAAATTTTTCTAGATTTGGCCACTTTTAGGAAATGTATTTCAAGTGTCTACATCAATCTGAGTTGTGAATTCAAACAAAAAATCCTATTAGTGTATTTTGGTTCATTAGAAATGCCAAGTACCTTAACTTCAGAATCAGTACTGCACTCAATTTGGGAGAGTTCAAATTCAGCTTATTGTCAGTGATACTGCCAAATGAAGCAATTTTCCTCAGGAGGATACAGTACATATAACACACAAACACACACAAAGTAATATTACCACTCGTAAATTAAGAAAATAATAAGGTGCATTTACAACACAAGTTAAAAGTAAGCAGTACAACACTACCGGTTAAAAAAATGTTTAAAAAATCTTCTAATAAAGTGGGTGTCTGTGACCTAGCGACACAAAATGAAGGATAGGACCTGTAATATAGGTCGTAAAACACAATATGGTGCATTAAACAAAAATAAACAGATTGGGCGCAGAATCTCCATGCACGGTGATAATGCTGCCATATAAGGGAAATGATTGAAGCTCGCAGAATAAAGATTACCATTTGAGGCACAAGAGATTCTACAGCTGTCTGTACTCCTAAAGGCACCTGCAATTCCTACAAATCTAACAAATTATTGCATCTATTTGCAATTTTATAAAGCTGTTTAGTGTTTGTAGATTTATCTGAGTTTTAGGCTCTTGTGTGTTTTATTCCCATCTAAAGGAGATGACAGGATTCCATGCAATCTGTAGCTGAGATAGAATGGACCAGATTTCATTGCTAAACCTGGTGGTTCTGATTAGAACACTTGGGTGTTTAAACATCATTAGGACCCAGACTTTACCTCGTGTTCTGTTGAATGCAAAAGTTCAGGACTGCTGACAGATTTGGAAGACCAATGGAGAGTGTAGAGTATTTCAATGGAGAGTGTAGAGTAAAGGATTCTGTAGCTTGTAGATACAAAAACCTGAGCACTGTGCATCCAATAGATACATTTGCAATATTGATCACAGGAGCTAGATGTGATGATGCACTGGGGAGCCTGGGCACGTGCAGTGCCATCAAAGATGTGCCGTGCACATAGTAATCATACTTTCATGATACTGATTCATTCAACTATAGCTTTTCAAAAAAATCACACAAAAAGTGATGACTCAGAAAGACATATCCACCTTAAAGGACCCCGACCATCCAGGCCATACCCTCTTCTCATTACTATCAACACATAGGAGGTACAGGAGCCTGAAAACAGGCACTCAATGTGCACTCAATCCACCATCAGATTTCTGAACCCATCAACCATGGACACCATCTCACTATTTTGCACTTTTTTTTGCACTGCTTATTTATTATATATTCTTACTGTAATTTATATTTTTGTTAATGTCTTGAACATCTGGCAGATAAACATGACTCTGATTCTAATCCTGACCACTCATAGTCTTCACATTACATGTGAGGTCTGCTTCACTGTCAACTAAAATGAGCCCAAATGAACAGGCCCCACCCACACCATGAGCAGACTGGTGACGTAAAGAGGACCCACAGCACAAACAATAAAGGCTGCAGATGCTGGAAATCCAAGCAACACAAAAAGTGCTGGAGGAAATCAGGAGACTAGGTAGCATCTACGGAAAAGAGTAGAGTCAACGTTTCAGGCCTAATCTATTCATCAGGACTGGAAAATGATGAGTCAGGGTAAGAAAGTGGTGACAGGTGAAACTGTGTAGGGGGGGGGGGAAGGTGTAGAGGGGAAGGAGTGAAGTAAAGAGCTGGGACCCACACCATCTGGATGGGTTGCAATATTATATTTTTCAGTTCCTGAACAAAACCTTCCTGGGTTCTCTATACACTGCCTGATGAATTCCTTGTCCTTAGCTGGTTGCAATATATGACCCAATCATGTGTTCAGGATAGAAAGAATACACACTAATTTAGATCATACAGTTTAAGGGCATACACAGAAATCCATCAAGCATTTAATATTTATCACAATCACCTTTTCACTTCAATTTATTTATCACTTATGTAATTGACAGATTAGCTGACAGACAACAGAAGAAACACTCACCTCGGCCAAACAGTTCCACAGATCTTCATTCTTGGCATTCCCATAACTGTATTTTTGAAGGTAATGAACCAGGCCAGATTGGAAAACTTCATCTGTCAAAAAATTTCTCAACATGTGCAGAATGCATGCTCCCTGCATTCAACAAGTTAGACAATGAGTTACGTACAACATCTATAAAGTCATTCATTGAAATTTGAAAACAAATACAGTTGAATACAACAGTAGGTCACTCTGAATGGAGCAGCACTGCAATCTTGTCCTCACTTATTCACTGCCTGTTATGCCATTGGCACTTAGGGCAGCAATGAGGTTCCTCCATCTCTATCTGTAAAAAACGATTCTTCATTGCTGTTTCCGTAACAAATTTTTCTGAGCTGTCAGCTGTCTTGGCAATTAGCCTGCAGGAGTTTCACTGCCAGTCGAGGTGCTATCCTCAGTGCGTGGTTGTTGATGATGAAATGTCTGCAAGCTAATTGCCAACCTCGGCAGACACCGCAACATCAAGCCCTTTGAATTGTTTGGCATGGGTGACCCTACTGAGAGCCAAACCACAAGGCCCTGACTCCAACCAACGTAGCTGTCTGGTTCATTGAGGTACGCAGCCTCCAACAAGGTTGAGGTCCTCTTGGAGGTCATTGTCCGGCAATGACAATAAAGCTCTAATTATCTATAAAGATTAACCTCAAGTTTAATCTTATAAATTTAAGCTTAAAAGTCATGTCAAATTGCTAAAGGTTCGACATTACTTGTCCATTTGGGATAAGAATTCATCTCTTAAACAGTGAAAACAATAACCTGCCATCTATTTTAATAACATTAAAATATTTATACTCACACGTGATTGGGAAAGTTGAAAATTAGAAAGAAATATAAAACTGGAAAATATATTCAAAACATTGAAAAGGCCTTGAACATATGTTTTGGTGAATTCCTCTGCAGTAAATAATAGCTTGCAACCATTTGGCATCTTTGCTGTTGAAGCCAACTTTTTGTGGCATTAACAGAAGGGCCATCTCTTTTGTTCCTTAAGCTTGTCATAGCCAGGGCAGATAGTGGGGATAAGCTACTAAATGCTACCTATGCTGTGCATCTCAAATAGCCTCTGACAACAGGTCTAGTTCCTGGCCTTCACCAGAGGCTTAGCTACTAAGCACGGTGTAACCTTTACTACTGACAGGTGAAGAGGCAAAGGGGGATTACTGGCTCCATAAAAACAGTCGTTTGGGCAGATGGGACTCATCAACCATGGTTAGCAGCCCATCTAGGAGCTGAAAGCTCTGATCTCTGCTTCCTTGCGGCTATACCCACTCATGGGAAAGTCTTTGGGAGAAAACCCCAAGGGAACAATCCAGACCTGTTGACTGTCAACTCTTATGATGCCACTGGTGCCAAATCATCTTTGCCGTTCCCTTGAATTCATCAACTGCGTTGAGAGGGGATGCCTGCTGCATGGACAGCAGCTTGCTCTCCATATCGTACTGCCCTGGCTTGCGTATCACATAGACAACTAGGACACAATATCCACGGTCAACCCGGACCAACAAGGGCTTCATTCTTTGCAGTGCAGGAAATATTTAGCTAATCTGTCATCAACAAGTTCACATAAACAGCAATGAGATAAAGCCAGTCTGATGTTGACTGAGTGATAGATCTTGCAGAAGTCTCCCCAGTTTATCTTCAAGCAAATGGGGTATTAATTTGACATCCAAAATATTCTACCTCCAACAATATAGCACTCACTTGGTATTCTACATAATTGCCAGACCAGAATTTTGCACTCAAATCCACGGGGTGGCTCGGGACCTCAAACGTCTGACACAGAGACTCGATTGCTCCATTGAGCCACATTCAGCACATGGAAGAATGCCGAACTTCATTACAGATCGTTTAAATCTCAGGTGTAAATCTCTTCTGATGTACTGACGTGCTTGTGTGCATGTGTTGGGGGGGGGGGGGGTGAAGCAGTTTAATTGTTTTTAAACAAATATAGTCTATACAATGCAGTTTTATAAGAATAGAACAAAGTAGATTATCTGACCCCCCCCCCCCCCCCTTAAACCTGCTTGTCTTTCCATATCATGGTGGGTCCTTTAGATCACCCATATGTGATGATATCTTGAGTCCAAAACTCCACTGAAAACAGCCTTAAAATATTCAATATCTGCTAAATATACTGTATATCTGTATCCACTCAGTTTTGAGAAGGTAAAACTTATTTTTATTTGTCACATGTTCATTGAAACATGGAAACGTCCAGTGAAATGTGTTGTTGGACTTCATAACAAACACAGTTTGAGGACGTGCTGGGGGCAGCCTGCAAGTGTTGCCATCCTTCCAGCACCAACACTGTATGCCCACAACTTACAAACTCTAATCTATGGAACTTTGAAATGTGGGAAGATTTGTGAGCAGCTGGAGGAAACCCAGTAGTCACGGACAGAAATGACCAAATCCCTACAGACAGCAGCGGGTACTGAAAACAGGTTACGCTGACCACTGACAGTGTCATGCCAACCCCCCCACCCAAGTTTGCAGATGCAGTATGTCTCACATATTACAGGGAATTTGGTGTTTATATATCAGGGAGGCAAGGAGGTCAGCCAACATCATCATTCCATTTCTTTAGATGCTGCCCACATACCTTGCTATAAGAAATGGCATCAAACATTTCCATAATCTGAGTAGGGTTGTCTGCTGGTGTAGATAAGGGATGTGAGGAATTCATTGCATCTCTTCCCATTCCAATAAAACAATTGTCCAAAAACTGATACCCCTGAAAAAGATTGTTAAATAAAGAGTTAATTTCAGCCAAATATTTAGCCGTGAACCAATTCTTAGTAAGAAAATGGTACTCACAACTTGCAAATCAGGGTAGGTGGCATCAACAGAGACATACTCCATATAACTGGCAAAGCCTTCGTTCAGCCAGATGTCATTCCACCATTCCATCGTCACCAAATTACCAAACCACTGCACAAAATATACAGTAGCATTAATTACCAGATCCAATGAGCACTTTGGAAGCATGCTCATTTCTGATAAGTGATAAAATATAAATTTCCCTTAGGGGTTAAGTATTTGTTAAAACCTTCAAGATTATGAGACCATTAGATGTAGGGGCAGAATTAGGCCATTTGGCCCATCATTTCTGCTCTGCCATTTTATCATAGCTGATCCATTTTCCCTCTCAGCCCCAATCTTCTACTTTCTGCCTGTATCCCTTCATGCCCAGACTAATCAAGAATCCATCAACATCTGCCTTAAATTTACCCAATGACTTGGGCTCCACAGTCACCTGAGGCAACAAATTCCTCAGATTCACCATTCGGTCTAAATTCCTCCTCATCTCTGTTCTGAAATAATGCCTCTCTATTCTGAGGCTATGTCCTCTGGTCTTAGACTCTCCCACATCCACTCTATCAAGACCTTCCACCATTCAATAGGTTTCAATTAAGTCACCCCTCATTCTTCTGAATTCTAGTGAATACAGGCCCAGAGCCATCAAACACTCTTCATATGACAGGCCATTCAATCCTGAAATCATTTCTGTGAACCTCCTTTGAACCTTTTCCAGTTTCAGCACATCGTTTCTGAGATAAGGGGCCCAGAACTGCTCACAGTACTCCAAGTGAGGCCTCACCAGTGCTTTATAAAGCCTTAACAATACATCCTTGCTTTTGTACTCTAGTCATCTCGAAATGAATGCTAACATTTGTCTTCCTCACCACCAAATCAATCTGCAAATGAACCTTTAGGGAATCCTGCACAAGGTCTCCCACGTCCCCTTCCACCTCAGATTTTTGAATTTTCTCTCCATTTAGAACTAGTCCACCCTTTTCTTCTACCAAAATGCATGATAATAACTCTTCCCAGCATTGTATTCCATCTGCCACTTTACCCTTTCTCCTACTCTTTCCAAGTCCTTTTGTAGCCTCTGTTCCTTCAAAACTATTGCCCCTCCACCCATCTTTGTATCATCTGCAAATATGACCACAAAACCATCAATTCTGTCATCCAAATCATTGATAAATAACGTAAAAGAAATTGGCCCCAGCACTCACCCCTGTGGAACACCACTAATCACCAGCAGCCAACCGGAAATGGCTCCCTTTATGCCAACTTTTTGCCTCCTGCTAACTAGCCACTGCTCTATCATTCTAGTATATTTCTTGTAATATCATGGGCTCTTCACTTGTTAAGCAGCCTCATGTGCGGCACCTTGTCAAAGGCCTTCTGAACATCCAAGATTTTTCGTCAATTAAACCACACTGACTATGGCCTGTTTTATCATTTGCCTCTCAGTACCCTGTTACGAGACCACAGGTTTGTTTACTGTGAGTGTCGCTTTAAGTGCCTGAGTGAGGTGGGACTATGATGTCAGTCATAAGCTGCGGCAGCCTGCTTACGACTTTCATAGAAAAAGAAAGGAGAGAGAGCACGAGAGAGGGAGAGAGAGAGAGAGCACACGAGAGAGAGACAGAGACACAGGCTGTTGGAACTTCAACTTGTCACTGCTATGGTTTGGAACTCCCCCATGCTCAAATGATTGGGTTGATCATTGGCTCGCAGTGGACAACGGATGTATAATCCATATGTGTGCATTTGTTGGAGTATCTTGTGGTATCACTTTTGTTGGCCCTTACCTGAAGTCGGGGTGTTAGGTGGTAACATGAAGACGATATTCCTGTGACTGTCACCTGGTGATATTTCTAAGTGGATCTCGGAATGACTCGACGGATAAGATCTTGGGCGACTGTTATTTCATTTACCCAGTGTGGAATCTGTGGAATTCTTCGTAATTGCCTTCTCTCTATATTTTCGTGTGGATTTGCAAATCTCTCCCCTCACTCACTTATTCCGTGGATTTCTGAACTTCTCTACTTTACCATCTTAAGACTTTAAGCATTATTTCCGAAGCTTGATAGTTTGGGAGCTATATATATGCACAACACTGTTAACTTCTGTTTATTTTGTTTGATATTCTATATTTTGAGTAGATACTAATAAAGAGAGTGGCTTTAACATCAAAACCAGACTCCATTTGTGATCTATTGCTGCTGGTATGTAATAACCCTGAAACCACATCCTTAACAATCAACTCCAACATCTTCCCAACCACAACGGTCAGACTAACTGGCCTATAATTTCCTTTCTTCTGCCTCTCGTTTTTCTTGAAGAAGGGAGTGGTATTTGCAACTTTCCAATCCTCTGGAACCACACCAGTATCCACTGTTTGACAGATTATTATTAATGCATTGATAATCATTTCTGCTACCATAATCATCTCTCTCTCTCTCTCTCTTTCTCTCTGACCCCCCCTTTCAAATCTACTCCTCAGCTTTTTATCTCCAGTCCTGCCAAAGGGTTTCAGCCCATAACATTGACTGTACTTTTTTTCAATAGATGCTGCCTGGCTTGCTGAGTTCCTCCGGCATTTTGTGTGTGTTGCTCGGATTTCCAGCATCTGCAGATTTTCTCCTGTTTGTACACAGTGAATGATAGGTTCCTGGGAAGTGTTGATAAACAGAGAGATTCTGGGTTCCTGCCTCCCCCACCTCCTCTGGCAGTTCATTCCAGATATCAGCTATTCTGTGTGAAACAGTTGCCCTTCAGGACCATTTTAAACCTCCTCGCATCACCTTAAAACTATTCCCTTTAGTTTTAGACTTGTCATATGATAGCTCTGGGCCTATGCTCACTGGAATTCAGAAGAATAAGTGCTGACCTCATTGAAACTTTTTGAACGATGAAAGGCCTCGATAAGCGTGGATGTGGAGAGGATGTTTCCTATGGTAGACAGTCTAAGACCAGAGGACACAGTCTCAGAATAGAGGGGCATCCTTTTCAAGCATTGATGAGGAGGATTTACGTTAGCCAGAGAGTGGTGAATCTGTGGAATTCGTTGCCACAGGCAGCGTGGAAGCCAAGTCTTTATGTATATTTAAGGCAGAGGTTGAAAGGTTCTTGATTATTTAGAGCATGAAAGGATACAGGGAGAAGGCAGGAGACTGGGGCTGAGACAGAAATACATCAGCCATGATGAAATGGTGGAGCAGAGACGGCCTATATCTCATGGTATTATGGTAATTTGATCACATTATGATCTTTGGCCCTAAAGGTTCCTTTACCTTAGGCTCTTTAATCAATTCCATTTCATTGCACCAACACCCAGTTCATAATAGTTGATCCCCTAGTGGGCTCAACCAGGAACTCCTCTAGAAACCAATCTCGAAGGCATTTTACAAACTCCCCCATTGAGATCCAGTACCAACATGATATTCCAATCTACCTGCATATTAAAGCCTCCATGACTGTCTTTACATTGTCTGTCTAAGGTAATATACATCTAATTTCAATAACTAAACATAAACTGAGAAAAGGATTACATACCTAATGACGGTAGTATGATAAGAAATGGACTAAATTTAAAATACTTTTCTGAAAATGTAAAAAATTAAAATGTTATTTTTCTAGCATTCGTTTTTAAATCTATATGCTTCAGTTTCAACATCAACATCATTCCTTTTGTTTGGCTGCTAATATGATCATGCTTTAGTCTAGGGGATCCCAACCTGGGTTCATAAGAGTTACAGAGAAGGACAGCACAGAAACAGGCCCTTCAGCCCATCTTGCCCATGCCAAAACCATTTAAACTGCCCATTCCCATTGACCTGACTGGGATCATAGCTCTCCATACCCCAACTATCCATGTACCTATCCAAACTTATCTTAAACGTTGAAATCAAACTCACATGAACCACTTGTGCTGGCAGCTCATTCCACACTCTCATGATCTTCTGAGTGAAGGAGTTCCCCTCATGTTCCCCTTGAACTTCTCACCTTTCATCTTCAATCATGACCTTGTGTTGTAGTCCTACACAGCCTCAGTGGCACCTGCATTTGCTCTATCTATGCCTCTTATAATTTTGTATACCTCTATCAATCTCCTCTCAATTTTCTGTCCTAACCTATTTAATCTTTCATTATAACTCAGACCTGGCAACATCCTTGTAAATTTTCTTTGCACTCTTTCAACCTTGTTGCATCTTTCCTGTAGGTAGGTGACCAAAACTGCACAAAATACTCCAAATAAGGCCTCACCAATGTTTTACACAACTTCAACATAACATCTCACCTTCCGTACTCAATACTTTGATTTATGAAGGCCAATGTGCCAAAAGCTTTCTTTACAACCCTATCTACACGTGACACCACTTCCAAAGAATTATGAACCTCTATTCCCCGACCCCTTTATCTACCACATTCCTCAGTGCCCCACCATTCACTATGCAAGACCTACCCTGGAAGGACAACACCTTGCACCTGTCTTCATTCAATTCCATCTGCCATTTATTCAGTACATTTTTCCAGCTGATGCAGATCTCTCTACAAGCTATGATAGCCCTCCTCACTGTTTGCTACACCCTCAACCTTGGCGTTGTCCAAAAATGTGCTGATCCAGTTAACCACATTATCATTCAGATCGTCGATATAGATGTGAAACAACAAAGGACCCAGCACTGACCCCTGCAACACACCACCAGTCAGTCTTCCAGTCAGAGGGGCAACTCTCTACTAACCCTCCTGGCTTCTCCCACAAAGCCAAAGTCTAATCCACATTACCACATCTTCCTGAATGCTGAGCAACTAAATTTTCTTGACCAGCCTCCCATGCAGGACTTTGTCAAATGCCTCACTAAAGTCTACGTGGACAATATCCACACCCTTGCCTTCATCCACTTACGTGGTAAATTCCTGGAAAAAAAACTCTGTACGATTGGTTAGGCATGACCTACCACACATGAAGCCATGCTGACTATCCTTAATCAGTCCATGTCTATCCAAATGCTTATATACCCGGTCCCTTAGAATACCTTCCAATAACTTTCCCACAGCTGATGTCAGACTCACCAGCTTATAATTTCCTAGTTACTGTTTAGAGCCTTTTTTAAACAATAGAATATTGGTTATCTTCTAATCCTCTGGTACCTCATCTTGTCACTAAGGATGATTTGAATATCTCTGCTAAGGCCCTGGCAATTTCTGCACTTGCCTCCTGTAGGGTCCACGAAACACCTCGTCAGCCGCAGGGGATTTATCCACCCTGATTTGCCTCATGGTAACAAACACCTCTTCCTCTGTAATCTGTACAGGGTCCATGAAGTTGATGCCACTTTGCCTCACTTCTATAGACTCTGTATCTGTCTTCTTAGTAAATACAAATGCAAGGAATTCATTTAAGATCTCCCCCATCTGTTTTGGCTCCACACAGGGAGCTTATGGACCCCATGCTTAATGTTATTGTCCCATGGTATAAAAAAGGCTGGGAAGCCTTGCTTTCAAGTTAAAGCATGCTACAGCAATGAAACAGGCTTTTTGGCCCATCTACTCAACGTCAAACTTATTCTGCCTAGTCCCTTCGACCCACACTTGCATCACAACTCTGCATACTCCTCTCATACACATCCGTATCCAAATGTATCTTGTGCTGAAATCAAACTGTTATCCACCACTTCGGCTGGCAGCTCATTCCACACTCACACCACCCTCTGAATTAAGAAGTTTCACCTGAAACCTCTTACCTTTCATCCTCAATATATGATCCTTAGTTCACGGTTCACCCCAGATTCAGTGGAAAAAAATTTCCTTGCATTGACCATATCTATACCCCTCATAATTTTGTATACCTCTATTAAATCTCTCGTCATTCTCCTATGCTCAAAGAATAAAGTCCAAACCTATTTAACCTTTCCCTATAGTTCAGGTCCCCAAAACCCAGTAGCATCCTTGTAAATCTTCTCCGTACCTTTTCAATCTAATGGACGTCTTTCCTTACCATTCTAATCATGATGCTCTGAATTCTTAATGCCAGCCTGAGTGTTTGTCAGTAGGGAAAGGTTTGTTCTGTTACGAAGGTGGAGCAACTCTGAGGGGCCGAAGGGTACAAAGTCTCCCCCTCCTTTTTGAGAATCGCAAGATCGCTATTATTTCGGGTCTGAGACCCAGGAAATGAGAGAGAGATGCAGAATACACAAGGTTTGGAATGTCTCCTGACATAAGCGGAACGGAACCACTGATTACTGTCATTGTCTCTTGGAGAAGGAATCGTGTATTGAGTACTGTACTATTCATTGAAACCCCTCAGGGGACGACCAGAGTGATCTGGTTGAGGGATTGCATCATCCCAACCTGATTGACATCTGAGACCCCGTGAGTAAGGATAAAAGACGGGTCTGGGGAACACCCCTTTAGACGCACCAGGAGAAACGCTAGAAATCCCGTGACAGCGTTTTATAGCGGAAGCCAGTGGGAGCTCGTGTGCGTCCTCCCTTGCCTGGGTGGCGGGCTCATCACGGAAGAACAGTTTAGCTAAAGGAGAGGTCACACTTGAACGGCCACAACAACGAGACACCTGACGGATCGAAATCATAAAGGAAAGTTGGCAAGTTTTTCTTTCTCTCTCTCTCCAACAATTGTCCAGCGACTCCCAAACGACGGCAGCCTATGTGAACTGCAGCGAACTTTATATTTCCATCGGACAATTCATTATCCCCTAGACAACGATAGAGCTCATTTCTTATTGATTATTATTATACCCGCACTTTTAGGTTTAGTATTGATAACGTGTATTATCTGTATATTTGCATTGATATTATTTTTGTGTATTTTTGCTAATAAATACTGTTAAAAATAGTATCACCAGACTCCAATGGACGTCTCCATCTTTGCTGGTAAGTAACCCAGTTACGGGGTTCGTAACAGTTCCCATGTAGGAATAAATGGGAATTCTCCAGGTGGCAACAGTAACTGATGGTTTAACCATTCCCATCAGTGATTGGGACCCACCATCTTTACACAATACATAAGAATGGTTTGATAAGGGGACTAAACGAACGATCTGTAAGTTTGTAGATGACAGGAAGCTGAGCACAATGGGGAGGAATCAGTGGAGCAACGTGTGGGGGATGCAAGAAGGCTCTGATATAACACAGACAGGCTTTGTGATGAGGCAGACACAGTCTGATCCATTCTTTGAGGATCGTCACCTTGTCATGGTGGAGGGGTGTGTGAGTCACTGAGATCCCTAGGATGATGCAATATATTAACAGGTCTGCCATTAAATTTAGCAATACCCAAGGGAAACCTTGGAATGTCATGTTATAAAGAGAGTGATGTTTTAATTTCTAAAGCAGTGATGTAACTCTGGAATTTGTCCAAATTGTTTAAACAGCTTCGTAATATGTTATGTTTCTTTAACATCAACCTAGAAAATAAAACTTGGTAGATAATAGATAACATTTAGAGTAAAACTATTAATAATTTTGATTAATTCATTACACATACTTGTAATGGAGCTGTAAATTCATCGTAGACTAGATGGGTCAAAAGGCTTGTATTGGTGCTGCAGTACTCTTTGACTCTGACTTTTAAGCAAATATTGTGAGCCTTGCCTCCCGGAATTAGAAACTGTACTGATAACATTTTGAAGCCAATTGGCAAGCAATAAATTTATGAAGCACACTGCAGACATTAATGCACATTTCAACAATACCTGATGTGCCATTTCATGGCTTATCACCATGGTAATCCACAACTTGTCTGATACTGAGGAGGTTGCTGGATGATAGAGTAATGCAGTCTCTCTGTAAGTGGTCAATCCCCAGTTTTCCATGGCTCCCAGGTCAAAATCAGGGATAGCAACTAGATCTAAAAAAACATGAGTTCTCACTGTATCAAAGTTCAAAGTAAATATATTATCAAAGTATGTCCCCATTAACCTTGAGTTGCATTTATCTGAACACTGCCTTTTATAAAGCAGCAGTTCTCACAATAATCACATTTGAGAAACTTCTCATTAATTTACTAATTTGCCCTTAATCTAACTGAGTAAAATATTATCCAATAATTAAGTAAATTGTACTTATAATTTAACTTTTCTAAGTGAAAGAATGCTTCACAACTGGAGGTACTTTGGGGATCAGATAATAATCAAAGCCAGATAAACCCCCCCAATGCACTCAAATTTCTTCATTACCTCATGTCCCCATCCCCTATAAACCTTTCTTCCTTCACTTCCCTGCCATCCACCATCTCCCTGTTCTGCTTTCAGATGTCAAATCAATCTCTGCCTTTGAACCCACTTGACCATACAATATCTTTTGTTTCAAATCTTTATTGAAAGCTTGAGTTTGACTTACCATACTTTGGAAGGGGGTAGTGGATATTGAAGTAATGTTCATAAAATTCCAGTAGTTTCACTGCTGCCTCCAGAGCATAGTGTGTTTGATTCAATTTATCTGGAGCAGCATATACTGACACCTATTGGAATACAAGACACATGAATAATTGTTGTGTGCCTGCATATCCAATGAACAGGAGGATAAAAGAATACAGAAACCAGCAAATTTTTTCATGTTTCATTTGAAAGATGGGTTCTCAGAAATAAGTCCACAAGACCATCAGACACAGGACCAGGATTAGGCCATTCAGTCCACTGAGTTTGCTCCATTCCATCATGGTTGAATTATTAGCCCTCTCAACCCCATTCTTCTGCCTTCTTGCTATAACCACTGAAGCCCTTACTAATCAAGAAGCTATCAGCCTCTTTATACAAGCCCAATGGCTTGGCCTCCAATGCTGTCTGTGGCAATGAATTCCAAAGATTCACCACCTTCCGACTAAAGAAATTCCTCTTTTCATCTCCGTTCCAAAGAGATGTCCTTGTGTTCCGAGGTTGTGTCCTGTGGCTGGAGGCTCCCCAACCTCTGGGAACTTCTTCTCCACGACCACTATATCCGGGCCTTTCAATATTCAATAGGCTTCTCCGTTCTTCTAAACTCCAGCAAGTACCGGTCCAGATTCGTAATACCGCAAGTACTGCACGTATTGACACACCATGCGCGGCATTCAAAATTGATTCCATTGAATTCATCAAATGAATTCAAGAACCACTTAATTGCACACCAGGGAGCTATCAGCAGACCCCTAAGGGAATTGTCATTGATAAATTTTATGAATTATTATGACAATGTAAATTAAGTGGAAGGGCAGGGAAGTTCCAGAGGTTACGAAAGGAAGACTTAGGATGGGAGAGGGCCAAAGCCTTTCCATGGGGGCTGTGGCTCCAACAATGAAATGGGAACAGACCATTCTGGCCCAACAAATCTGTGCTGCCCAATTACACCCATATGATCAATTAACCTACTATCCCTGACTTCTTTAGGATATGGGAGGAAATAGAAGCACCTAAAGAGAGAACATTTAAACCCCTTACAGACAGCTGAGGAAGGAACCCAGGTCATTGATGCTGTAATAGTGTTATGCTTACTTCTACACCAATGATGAAATAAACTATTAAATTTAAGCTGGCCCCCTACGAGAACACATTCTCCACACAATGAACTTTCCTTGACAACTAAAGTCACTGCTTTAACATGACACCATTGAACTTGAGAGATTAAACTGATCTGGTTCCCAGTAGGTGACTCTCATGACGTAGTTATCTCAGCAGCTAATGTAGCAGTAACTCAGAAATATTGAGGTGAGTGTCCTGCTGCCATTTTAATTACCAGGCTGCCCAATTCTTAGTGAACAAGTGTAAAATAAGCCTCTTTGTCAACTAAAGGAGATAAAAATATGCAGACAGTGTCAACATTCATAGCATTGGTAATGTAGTGGATAGCATAAAACTATTACAGCATCCACGACCAAGTGTTCAAATCTGCCACTGTCTGTAAGGAGATGTTCATTCTCCCCATTAACCTGTAGGTTTCCTGTTGGTGCTCCTGTTCCCTCCTACATAAGGGTTAGTAGGTTAATTGGTCACATGGGTGGGAGCCATGGAAACATAGTCACTAGCACAGCAACTTACAGCTCAGGGCATCGGAATTTAAACTGATATAGCAGGGGGTTGGGAATCCACACAGAAAGGAAGAGGGAAGTGATGCAGAGACCAAAGATAGAATTAGTGGAGAAAAGAGTACGAGTAGAGTGCATAAAAGTAAAAAGCAAAAATCGCATAGGTCACTAGATTCTAAAAGGACAACGAGTATAAGGGCACTTTATCTAAATGCCCGTAGTATTAGAAACAAGGTTAGTGAATTTATGGCACAGATCAGTACCAAGGCATATGATTTAGTAGCCATTACAGAAACCTGGTTGCAAGGTGGAGATGACTGGGAATTAAATATCCAAGGGTACCAGGTAATACAAAAAGATAGGCAGGAAGGCAAAGTAGGTGGGGTGGTGCTCTTAATTAAGGATGAGATCAAGGCAATTGTGAGAGATAATATAAGATCTACAGAGCAGAATGTTGAGTCCATCTGAGTAGAGATTAAGAATAGTAAAGGGAAAAAAAAAATTACTGGCAGGAGTTGTCTATAGGCCATCTAATAAAAATATTGCAGTGGCAGAGGCGATTAATAAGAAATAATTGAGATTTGTAAGAATGGAACAGCAGTTGTCATGGGGGATTTTAACTTCTACAAAGATTGGGTGAATCAGGTTGGTCAAGGAAGTCTTGAGGAGGGCTTCATAGAATGCATCCTTGATGGCTTTCTTGAGCAGCATGTTCGTGAACCTACAAGGGAAAATGCTATCTTAGATCTAGTCCTGTGCAATGAGACAGGTAAGATTAACAATGTTGTAGTTCGAGATCCTCCTGAAAAGAGCAATCATAGTATGATTGAATTTCGCATACATATGGAGGATGAAATAATTAGATCTAAAACTAGTGTGTTATGTTTGAACAAGGGAAACTACAACAGGTTAAGGGAGGAGTTGGCTAATGTGGATTAGGAACACCGGCTATTTGGTAGGACAGTTGAGGAACAGTGGAATACTTTCAAAGAGATTTTTCACTGTGCTCAACAAAAGTATATTCCAGTCAAGGACAGTAAGTGTGAGGGAAAGCCAGCCTTGGATAACTAAGGAAATAAAAGTATCAAATTAAAAGCTCGTGGGTACAAAGTTGCAAAGAGTAGCAGGAGACTGGAGAATTGGGAAAACTTTAAAAAGCCACAAAGAACAACTAAATGAAAATAAGGAAAGGGAAGATAGAGTATGAAAGTATATTAGCACAAAATATAAAAACTGATAGCAAAAGTTTTTGTAAATATATAAAGCAGAAGGGGATGGCTAAAGTCAACGTAGGTCCCTTGGAAGACGATAAGGGGAAATTGATATTGGGTGATAAGGAAATGGCTGAGGCATTAAATGACTATTTTGTGTCCGTCTTCACAGTGGAGGACATGTCTAACGTGCCAAAGAATGATTTTATCGACAAAATGGTAGGAGAGGACCTCGATAAAATCACTGTCACTAAAGAGGTAGTGATGAGCAAACTAGAGGGCCTTAAGGTAGATAAGTCCCCTAGTGCTGATGGAATGCATCCCAGGGTGCTGAGGGAACTGGCAGAGATTATAGCAGACGCTTTGGTAATCATTTACTAAAATTCTCTAGACTCTGGGCAGGTCATGGCGGATTGGAAGACAGCAAATGTCATGGCACTTTTTAAAAAAGGATGCAGACTAAAAACAGACAACTATAGGCCAGTTAGCTTAACATCTGCATTTGGGAAAATGCTTGAAGCTGTCATTAAGGAAAAAATAGCAGAACATTTAGAAAGGAGTGGTTCCATTAGACAGACGCAGCATGGATTCAGCAAGGGCAGGTCCTGTTTGACAAACTTACTGGAGTTCTTTGAGGACATAATGAGTGCAGTGGACAGAGGGAACAGGTGGATGTCAAATGCTTGCATTTCCAGAAGGCGTTCAATAAGGTGCCGCACAAGAAACTTATAAATAAGAAACGGATGCATGGAGTCGGAGGAAGTGTATTGGCATGGATAGTGGATTGGTTAACCGATAGAAAGCAGAGAGTTGGTATAAATGGGTGTTTCTCTGGTTGGCAGTCAGTGGTGAGTGGGGTGCCGCAGGGGTCAGTGCTGGGCCCACAGCCGTTTACCATTTACATTGATGATTTGGAAGAGGGGACTGAGTGTAGCATAGCAAAATTTTCTGCTGACACTAAAGTGAGTGGAAAAGAAAATTGAACAGAGGATGTGGAGAGTCTGCAGAGGGATATAGGTGGGTTAAGTGAGTGGGCCAAGGTCTGGCAGATGGGGTACAACGTTGGTAAATGTGAGATCATCCACTTTGGAAGGAATAAAAGAAGAGCAGATTATTATTTAAATGGTGAAAGATTGCAGCATGCTGTTGTGCAGAGGGACATCTCTGGAATTCAGAAGAATGAGAGGGGATCTTATAGAAACATAGAACATTTTGAAAGGGATAGATAAGATAGAAGTAGGTATGTTGTTTCCATTGGTAGATGAAACTAGAACTAGGGGACATTGCCTCAAGATTCAGGGGAGAAGATTTAGCATGAAGATGAGGAGAAACTGTTTTTCCCCAGAGAGTGGTGAATCTGTGGAATTCTCTGCCCAGGGAAGCAGTTGAGGTTTCTTCACTAAATATATTTAAGATACAGTTAGATAGATTTTTACATAGTGGGGGAATTAAGAGTTATGGGGAAAAGGCAGGTAGATGGAGCTGAGTTTACGGACAGATCAGCCATGATCTTATTGAATGGCGGGGCAGGCTCGATGGGCGGGATGGCCAACTCCTGCTCCAACTCCTTATGTTCTTATGTAATTCAGAGATCAAATCCAATGCCATCCAAATCCAAATGAGTCTGTATATCCTCACATGAACATGTGGCTTTTTTCCCACATTCCAAAGATGCAATGGTTAATAGGTTAATTGGTCATTGCAAGTTGTCCCATGAAAGAGGAAACTTTTTGAATGTTAAAATGCTGAGAGAGTAGATGTGGAAAGGATGTTTTCCATGGTAGGAGAGTCTAGGACAAGAGAGCTCAGCCTCAGGATAGAGGAGCGCCCTTTCAAATCAGAGATGTGGAGAAATTTCTTTAGCCAAAGGGTGGAGAATTTGTGGAATTTGTTGCCACGTGCAGCTGTGGAGGTCAGGTCATTGGGTGTATTTAGAAACATAGAAAACCTACAGCACAATGCAGGCCCTTCGGCCCACAATGCTGTGCCGAGCATGTACTTACTTAAAAATTACCTAAGGTTACCCATAGCCCTCTATTTTTCTAAGCTCCATGTACCTATCCAGGAGTCTCTTAAAAGACCCTATCGTATCCACCTCCGCCACTGTCACTGGCAGCCCATTCCACGCACTCACCACTCTCTGAGTAAAAAAAAACAAACTTACCCCTGACATCTCCTCTGTACCTACTTCCAAGCACGTTAAAACTATGCCATCTTGTGTTAGCCATTTCAGCCCTGGGAAAAAGCCTTTGACTATCCACATGATCAATGCCTCTCATCATCTTATACACCTCTATCAGGTCACCTCTCATCCTCCACCACTCCAAGGAAAAAAAGCCGAGTTCACTCAACCTGTTCTCATGAGGCATGCTCCCCAATCCAGGCAACATCCTTGTAAATCTACTCTGCACCCTTTCTATGGCTTCCACATCCTTCCAGTAGTGAGGTGACCAGAACTGAGTACATACAGTACTCCAAGTGGGGCCTGACCAGGATCCTCTCAGCTCCTAAACTGAATACCACGACTGATGAAGGCCAATGCACCGTATGCCTTCTTAACCACAGAGAACAACCTGCACAGCAGCTTTGAGCGTCCTATGGACTCAGACCCCAAGATCCCTCTGATCCACCACACTGCCAAGTCTTACCATTAATACTATATTCTGCCATCATATTTGACCTCCCAAAATGAACCACCTCACACTTATCTGGGTTGAACTCCATCTGCCACTCCTCAGCCCAGTTTTGCATCCTATCAAAACAGCCCTCCACACTATCCACAACACCCCTAATCTTTGTGTCATCAGCAAATTTACTAACCCATCCCTCCACTTTCTCATCCAGGTGATTTATAAAAATCACAAAGAGTAGGGGTCCCAGAACAGATCTCTGATGCACACCATTGGTCACCAGCCTCCATGCAGAATATGACCAGTCTAGAACCACTCTTTGCCTTCTCTGAACAAGTCAATTCTGGATCCACAAAGCAAGGTCCCCTTGGATCCCATGCCTCCTTACTTTCTCAATAAGCCTTGCATGGGGTAGATTATCAAATGCTTTGCTGAAATCCATATACACTACATCTACTGCTCTTCCTTCATCAACATGTTTAGTCACATCCTCAAAAAATTCAGTCAGGCTTGTAAGGCACAATCTGCCTTTGACAAATCCTCGCTGACTATTCCTAATCATATTATACGTCTCCAAATGTTCATAAATTCTGCCTCTCAGGATCTTCTCCATCAGTTTACCAACCACTGAAGTAAACTCACTGGTCTATAATTTCCTGGGCTACTTCTACTCCTTTTCTTGAATAAGGGAACAACATCTGCAACTCTCTGATCCTCCAGAACCTCTCCCATCTCCATTGATGATGCAAAGATCATTGCCAGCAGGTCAGCAATCTCCTCCCTCGCCTCCCACTGTAGCCTGTGGTATATCGCATCCAGTCCCAGAGACTTATGCAACTTGATGCTTTCCAAAAACTCCAGCATATCCTCTTCCGTAACATCTCAGGAAGTACTCAGGAAGCTGAATAGTCTAAGAGTAGATAAATCTCCTGGACCAGATGGAATGCACCCTCGTGTTCTGAAGGAAGTAGCTGTGGAGATTGCGGAGGCATTAGCAATGATTTTTCAAAAGTCAATAGGTTCTGGCATGGTTGCAGAGGACTGGAAGATTGCAAATGTCACTCCGCTATTTAAGAAGAGGGCAAGGAAGCAAAAAGGAAATTATAGACAAATTAGCTTGACATCGGTGGTTGGGAAGTTGTTGGAGACTATTCTCAAGGATGAGGTTATGGAGCACCTGGAGGCATATGACAAGATAGGCAGAACTCAGCATGGTTTCCTTAAAGGAAAATCCTGCCTGACAAACCTATTGCAATCTTTTGAGGAGATTACAAGTAGGCTAGACAAGGGAGATGCAGTGGATGTTGTGTATTTGGATTTTCAGAAGGCCTTTGACAAGGTGCCTCACATGAGGCTGCTAAACAAGATAAGAGCCCATGGAATTACGGGAAAGTTACATACATGGATAGAGTGTTGGCTGATTGACAGGAAACAGAGAGTGGGAATAAAGGGATCACATTCTGGTTGGCTGCCGGTTACCAGTGGTGTTCCACAGGGGTCCATGTTGGGGCCATTTCTTTTTACGTTGTATAATCAATGATCTGGATTATGGAATAGATGGCTTTGTGTCTAAGTTTGCTGATGATACAAAGATAAGTGGAGGGGCCAGTAGTGGTGAGGAAACAGAGTCTGCAGAGAGACTTGGATAGATCGGGAGAATGGGCAAAGAAGTGGTAAATGAAATACAATGTTGGAAAGTGTATGGTCATGCACTTTGGTAGAAAAAATAAATGGGCAGACTATAAATGGGGAGAGAATTCAAAGTTCTGAGATGCAACGGGACTTGGGAGTCCTCACGCAGGCCACCCTTAAGGTTAACCTCCAGGTTGAGTCGGTGGTGAAGAAGGCAAATGCAATATTGACATTCATTTCTAGAGGAATAGAGTATAGGAGCAGAGATGTGATGTTGAGGCTCTATAAGGCACTGGTAGGACCTCACTTAAAGTACTGTGTGCAGTTTTGGGCTCCTTATTTAAGAAGGGATGTGCTGATGTTGGAGAGGGTTCAGAGAAGATTCACTAGAATGATTCTGGGAATGAGAGGGTTAACATATGAGGAATGTTTGACCACTCTTGGACTGTACTCCTTGGAGTTTAGAAGAATGAGGGAGGACCTCATAGAAACATTTCGAATGTTGAAAGGCATGGACAGAGTGGATGTGGCAAAGTTGTTTCCCATGGTGGGGGAGTCTAGTACAAGAGGACATGACTTGAGGATTGCAGGGCACCCATTCAGAACAGAAATGCGAAGAAATTTTTTTAGCTAGAGGGTGGTGAATCTGTGGCATTTGTTGCCATGGGCGGCACTAGAGGTCAAGTCACTGGGCGTATTTAAGGCAGAGATTGATAGGTAATCTGAGTAGCCAGGGCATCAAAGGTTATGGTGAGAAGGTGGGGGACTGGGATTAAATGGGAGAATGGATCAGCTCATGATAAAATGGCAGAGCAGACTCGATGGGCTGAATGGCCAACTTCTGCTCCTTTGTCTTATGGTCTATATGCTCAATCTTTTCAAACCACTGCAAGTCATCCTTACAATCGCCAAGATCCTCTTCCGTAGTGAATACTGAAGCAAAGTATCATTAAGAATCTCTGCTATCTCATCTGGTTCCATGCACACTTTTCCTCTGTCACACTTGATTGGTCCTATTCTCTCACATCTTATGCTCTTGCTCTTCACATACTTGTAGAATGCCTTGGGGTTTTCCTTAATCCTGCTCACCAAGGCCTTCTCATAGCCCCTTCTGGCTCTCCTAATTTCATTCTTAAGCTCCTTCCTGCTAACCTTATAATCTTCTAGATCTCTATCATTAGCTAATTTTTTGAACATTTTGTAAGCTTTTCTTTTCTTCTTGACTAGATTTTCAACAGCCTTTGTACACCACAGATCCTGTACCCTACCACCCTTTCCCTGTCTCATTGGAACATACCTATGCAGAACGCCACGCAAGTATCCCCTGAACAATTGCCACATTTCTTCCGTCCATTTCCCTGAGAACATCTGTTCTCAATTTATGCTTCCAAATTCCAGCCTGATAGCCTCATATTTCCCCTTACTCCAATTAAACACTTTCATAACTTGTCTGTTCCTATCCCTCTACAATGCTATGGTAAAGGAGATAGAATTGTGATCACTATCTCCAAAATGCTCTCCCACTGAGAGACCTGATACCTGACCAGGTTCATTTCCCAATACCAGATCAAGTACAGCTTCTCCTCTTGAAGGCTTATCTACATATTGTGTGAGGAAACTTTCCTGAATACACCTAACAAACTCCACCCCATCTAAACCCCTTGCTCTAGGGAAATGCCAATCAATATTTGGGAAATTAAAATCTCCCACCACGACAACACTGTTATTATTACACCTTTCCAGAATCTGTTTCCCATCTGCTCCTTGATGTCCCTGCTACTATTGGGTGGTCTATAAAAAAAAAACACCCAGTAGAGTTATTGAATCCTCCCTGTTCCTAACTTCCAACCACAGAGACTCAACAGACAATCCTTCCATGACATTAAAGGCAGAGGTTGATAGGTTCTTGATTGGACATGGCATCAAAAGTTTGGCAAGAAGCCCGGGATCTGGGGTTGAGGAGGAGATAGAAAAAAAGGGTCAGCCATGATTAAATGGTGGAGCAGACGCGATGGGCCAGATGGCCTAATTCTGCTCCTATGTCTCGTGGTCTTATGGACTAGGCTAGGGCTTAAAAAGTGGGTTGCTGGGTAGTGTGGCTCATTAGGCCTGAAGGGCCTGTTCCTCACTGTATCTCTAACCAATTGGGCAGGGCAGGTCCATTGGGCTGGTAGGGTCTGTAATTGTGCAGTATCTCTAAATAAAATAAATTTAAAATTCACAACATTTTTTAAAGAGGTCTGTTTATCGAAAGCAAATTGTCCTTTCTAAATTGCCTTATCTAGAAATATCGACATTTCCAGGAGACTGCAGATGGCATTGAGCGGACTGCTAGCACTTCACCCAGATACCCATCAAATGAAATAATTCTGTTAAAGTACAGTTGACGCCGTAACACAGCTCACCTTAATTCCTGTTGATGTCACTGCACTGACAGATTTAAAATCACAAACAATGAATGCCACTAAGTACGTGCTCATCCTCACACTCACATCGAAGTGATCTTCAAAAAGTCCCTCTGCTGTTGGCAAAGACTTAATCTGTAAAAAAATAAATAAATCAGTAAAGGTGGTAAAATATATTTTTTAAACAACATTTAATGCATTTGTAAAGCATCCATATACAAATTATACTCAATGGAAATGTTAGCTACCCAATTTGGAAGGCATAATAATAATAATAATAATAATAATACAGCATTCATATAGTATTATTCTACTGACCCCATAAGTGCACTGTTCTCTCTAAGCTGTGTGGATGGTGTGGCCACGTAGTAACTGAAATGCTCCCACACACATAGTCTTTGTTGCCCTGCAGCTGAATTTTCTTTTATCCAGTATGTTAATATAATTTTGAAATCTATGTTAATATTATTGTGAAATATCCTGTCATTTGTTAGTGAATATAATCCATATTTTTTCTAAATAATAAATGTACCACAACCTTTACTTCGAAACATTTTAGAGCTTCAATGAATTTACATTGTCAGTGTTTCAAGTTATAACTTTGTTACAAATTGTAACAATTAACATAGAATCAAATAGTATTATGGATACAGATATGGATTTGTTGCCTCAAAAATATTGCAACAATACTCTGATTTCAAATATGACATTTCTGAGAAATTTAAGACATTAAGGCAAGATATGTTGAAGTACATGCTTAGAAATGAAGAATTTGAGGAAATGGCAATTCTTGTTAACATCATTGGAACATTTCAAGTTTCTACCGCTGACTGCAATTTAGTCTTAAGCATTGAATCAAATGAAAATCCGGAAACAGACTAGGAATGAAAATTTAGATGATCTAATGAGGATTAAGACCTATTTTTCATCTGGATGTGAAATTAATCCGTATAGTATTAACAGACAGTGGATGTGTAATAAAGGCAGATGAGAAAAAAGTTTGCAAAACATGGAAGATTTTCTTTGTTGTACTGTATTTCATTACACAGTTCAATTAATAAAAAGTACGTGTTTTTTCAATATTCATTCTAAATAGTCACAATATGCATATTACATAAAAGACATTTAAAGCGCCGAAAATTTTTCAGGTCATGTGAAGCACTCCTGCTCAGAGCAATGGTTGGTCCACACAGTTGTTAGAAATAATTAGAGGGAACTTTGACCCTATGATTGGAAATTATAAGATTAGTTTAATTAAATAACAGAATTTCTTACAATGGGCATGTTGGACAGTGCAATATGCTGCTGCTCTCTTTTAATCCTGATGGAAAAATTGGCTTTGAAAGCTGGTTCATCGAAACAAGGAAATGCCATTCGTGCTGATGTGCTTTCGAACTGGGTTGCAGCAAGAGCTCTGTAAGCAGATACAAAAATAGCTTATAAATTAAACATATTCAAATTTATACTGAACAATAAGCAAGCAAATTTCTCATAATATTTTAATGTAACTAAAGATCTTTTTCATGTAAAAAGATACTAAAAGCTTTTTTAAGTATATGAAGGGTAAAAGAGAGTCGGGGGTAGATATAGGAACAGTTCAAAAATGACGCTGGAGATATTGTAATGAGAGACGCAGAGATGGCAGAGGAACTGAATACGTGGAAGACGTCTACTGTATACCGGATATTCAAGAGTGTCAGGGAAGTGAAGTATGTGCAGTGAAAATTACGACTGAGAAGGTGCTCAGGAAGCTTAATGGTCTGAAGGTGGATAAATCTCCTGGACCTGATGAAATACACCCTCGAGTTCTGAAGGAAGTAGCTGGAGAGATTGTGGAGGCATTAACAATGATCTTTCAACAATCAACAGATTCCAGGATTGTGCCGGATGACAGAAAAATTGCAAAAGTTACTCCGCTATTTAAGAAGGATAGGAAGCAGCAAAAAGGAAACTATAGATCTGTTATCCTGAAATCAGTGGTTGGGAAATTGTTGGAATCAATTGTTAGGGATGAGATTATGGAGTACCTGGAGGGACATGACAAGGTAGGCAAAAGCCAGCATAGTTTCCTGAAAGGAAAACCCTGCCTGACAAACCTACTGCAATTCTTTGAGGAAATTACAAGGAGGGTAGACAAGGGAGATGCAGTAAACAATTTCAGAAGGCCTTTGACAAGGTGCCACATGAGGCTGCTTAGCATGACTAGAGCCCATGGAATCACAGGGAAGTTACTAGCGTGGGTGGAGCATTGGCTGGTCGGCAGAAAACAGAGTTGGAATAAAGAGATACTATTCTGGCTGGCTGCAGGTTACCAGTGGAGTTCCACAGGGGTCGGTGTTGGGACCGCTGCTTTTTACAAGGTATATTAATGATTTGGGCTACGGTATTAATGAATTTGTGGCTAACTATGCCGATGATACAAAGATAGTTGTAGGAGTGGGTAATGTTGAGGAAACAGAGAGCCTGCAGAGAGACTTAGCTAGTTTAGGGGAATGGGCAAAGAAGTGGCAAATGAAATACAATATTGGAAAGTGTATGGTCATGCACTTTGGTGGAAGAAATAAATGGGCAGACTATTATTTAGATGGGGAGAGAATTCAACATGCAGAGATGCAAAGGGACTTGGGAGTCCTTGTGCAAAATACCCTTCTGGTTAACCTCCAGGTTGAGTCAGTTGTGAAGAAGGCGAATGCAATGTTGGCATTCATCTCTCGAGGTATAAAATATAAGAGCAGGGGTGTGATGTTGAGGTTCTATAAGGCACTTGTGAGACCACACTTGGAGTATTGTGTGCAGTTTTGGGCTCCTTACTTTAGAAAGGATATACTGACATTGGAAAGGGTTCAGAGAAGATTCACGAAAATGATTCCAGGAATGAAAGAGTTACCGCAAGAGGAACATCTGGCAGCTCCTGGGCTGTATTTTCTGTTGTTCAGGATAATGAGGAGGGATCTCATAGAAACATTCCGAATGTTCAAAGGCCTGAACAGATTAGATATGGCAAAGTTATTTCCCATGGTAGGGGATTCGAGGACAAGAAGGCACGACTTCAGGATTGAAGTACGTCCTTTTAGAACTGAGATGCGGAGAAATTACTTTAGTCCAAGGGTGGTAAATCTGCGGAATTTGTTGTCATGAGTGGCTGTGGAAGCCAAGTATTGGGTGTATTTAAGGCAGAGGTAGATAGGTTCTTGATTAGCCAGGGCACCAAAGGGTATAGGGTGAAGGCAGGGGAGTGGGGATGACTGAAAGTATTGGATCAGCCCATGATTGAATGGCTAAGCAGACTCGATGGGCCGAATGGACTACTTCTGCTCTTATATTTTGTGGTCTTAACATTTATACATGAAATGGTGGAATTGATGCCTCATAAACCATGAAGTAAGTCCATTAAAATGCCACACTGTCTTGCATTCCGAATACCACAAGGTCACAAAGGGATGAGATGTCAAATGTCTCCAAACATCTGAACAGTCCCACAGCAACCAGTCCTGGCAAGTTTTAATGGTGTCTAAATGCTAACCAAGCAGTTGTATGTACTTTCCTATCCAGTGGCATATTTAAGGCATGGCAGATATGGCACGTGCCCTGGGCGCCACTGAGCAGTTTCTATTAAAGTCAGACAAGCCATCCTCGGATAGTGAAAAAATAATTTTCTTCAGATGTATGATCTGTCTTTGATTATCATGGGTGAGATGCACTAGCATGGCCTTACTTCAGAGCTTTGTGTAAGAAGACCATGAAACATTTCTTCACAAAGAAGAATGAAAGTGGACCTGAAGGACGGAAGAGACTGAAGTTGGAGGCGGAGGAAGCCAAGAAATCAAACAAGTTCTTCATGTCCTTCTTTGAAAAGCCCGGAACAAGTAGTTCGACACGTTCCACGGAGTCGCCTGCACCTGCTACAAGTTTGTGAGAATCCCAAGGTGGATCAAGTACAAATGCATCACAAGCCGAGGAGGAAGTCAAGTCAGATAAATCCGAGTATGACGAGATTAAGAGTGAGGCTACCACAGAGAACGTGGACATGACAGGAGGGGAAGACGTGGTGGTGGTGGTGATGTTGATTTTATTGAGGAGGTTTTACCTGATGAGATTGAACCTGACGACACTGAGCCTAGTGAACTGGATGGTGTCAAAGAGCCTCGAACTGTTATACCAGAAGTGATTGAACAGCATGACATTGGACTCCTGAAGTTTGACAAGGATACTGGAGAAGCAATTCTGCCTGGCGCATTGAGAACAGAAATACTAAATCTGGGTTTGAAGTATTTCCAGAACAGTGAGAGGCCTTTCCTACCAACAAATAACCACTCAATGAACAAAACTTGGTTCAAGAGGAAATTGGAAAATGGTCATGGTGAGGAAGTGACTCGCTCATGGCTGGTCTATTCCCCTTCTAAAAAGTCTGCATTTTGTATCTGCTGTCTTCACTATTCCCAGTCAGACCATCAATCCTCATTGGAGCAGGAAAGTGGATTCAACCAGTGGAAAGCACCTGAAAGGATTAGTGTTCATGAAAATGCCAAGAATCATCGGGAATGCTTCACACAGTGGAAAGAAATTTAGCTGGAAACAGAGGAGTTATTGACATGGTATTTCAGTCACATATTGAGAAGGAAAAGTTGAAATGGCGTGATGTCTTGATGAGAGTCCTTCACTGCATAAAATTCCTTGCAACTCAGAATCTGGCTTTGCGAGGACACAGGGAGTCACTTCAGCTAGACGAAGACTCCAATGAGGGAAATTTCCTTGGCTTACTGAAACTACTGGCCATCTTTGACCCTGTCATAAAAGAACACCTCACTCATTTGGAAAGTCATCCTGGATCCACATCTTATCTTTCACCGGGTGTCCAGAACGAATTCATCCACATGATGGCATCCACTGTTCACTAGAGTTTACTGAGAAACATTCGTAAAGCCAAGTACTATGGTCTCATGTTCGACTCGACTCCTGATGAGGCACACCATGAGCAGATGTCAGAAGTAGTGAGGTATGTGGAAGTTGATTTTGAGAGGAAAACAGTCCGTGTTAGAGAGTCCTTCCTTGGTTTTATCCAGATAAGCCAGAAAGATGCTGAGAGCTTGGTTGAAGATATCTTGAAACAGCTAGAGAAGGACGAAATGGAGCTACAAGATTGTTGGTCACAGTGCTATGACAACGCTGCTATGATGGCTGGACACAGAAGTGGTGTTCATCATAGAATAAGTGAGGAAAACAACCTGGCAGTGTTTGAGTTGCAACAATCACTCACTCAACTTGGTGGGTGTACATTCAGCCAAGCAGGATACAATGATGGTCACATTTTTTGGAACCATCGAAGCTCTCTACGTGTTTTTCTCTTGTTCAACATAGTCCTGGAAAAACTCAAAAACGCAGTGCCTGTGGTTGTTAAGTCAGAGTCCGAAACCAGGTGGATTGCAAGGACAGAAGCAGTGAAGCCCGTCAACAAGTACCTTGAGGAGATACTGCAAAATTCTCCAGGACATGATAGACAATGAAAATGAGACCAGGGAAACAAGAAATGATGCAAGGCAGCTGTACAACTGCATGTTGAGTTACGATTTTCTGATTTTGCTAGGATTTTGGAACAAAGTACTCATTTGCATTGACCATATTCAAAAGAGGCTACAGGATCCTAGCATGAACTTCCATGATGCTGCCATGGATTTGAAAGCCCTCCGAGATCATTTATATGATGAAAAAGAAGTGTTGGTCAGTGAGTCACTCGAAGGAGGAGTCGGTCTCTCTCAAGAATGGAATATTGAAGTTGAAAGACTTCACAGATGAAAGAAATGAGTGGCTGATGAGAACTCAAGAGACGCTGGGTTAACAGCTAAGGAGCAAATGGGAAGAGTCATGAAGGGATCAGTCGACCATCTTCACAGAGAAATGGACGAAAGGTTTGCTCGTTTGCACAACACTGATGCCAAGTTTGGATTGCAGAATGTTGCTGTCAAGGTGGGTCAACATGAAAATATCAAGACCTGAAGAGCTTCTTGAATTAATTGTTCAGTATGGAGATGAGAGCATCTTCCCCAATCTTCGCATTGCTAGTCAGGTAATGCTAACCATCATAGTTTCCATCACCAGCTGTGAGAAATCATTCAGCAAGTTAAAAATACTTTCATATTTGAGAGCCTCCATGGGTCAAGGCAGACTCTGTGATCTTGCTCTGCTGAGTGTAGAAAGAGAGGAAACTGAAAAAACTGACTTTGATCACATTATAGACCAATTTGCATCAGTGAAAGCAAGGAAGGTGCAGTTATAATTTTCATGTAGTGCCAAAATTTGTTAATTAAAAGATTCACAAGCCTGACTTGTATTTTTGAGCTAATATTATGGTAAAGTTATCTAAAAGATGGGTGTCAGATGTTTGGACTGCGGCACAATTTCAGTGCTTGCCATAGGCGCTATTTTCCGTAGATATGTCCCTGTTCCCATCGACTAAGAAAAATGGAAAACCTGCACATTCTTTTAATGCAATAACTAAAACATGGAGAAGAAAATTAATAAAGAATTAGAATCAGGCTTATTATCACTGACATGTTGTGAAATTTGTTGTTTTGCTATCAGTTGCAATGAAAATATATAGTGGCATTCTGGGGGCATGGTCGACAACTCGCCCCAGTGTTCCTAGCAGCCAGTGATACTTATTGTTCCTGTTTTAAAATGTGTTCATGGAAATACGCGGAGATGTTCAGGTTTATATATTGTCACATTTTAGCTCGAGTTATACAGTTGTTCACTAGTGTGTTTGTGGGCCACCCTGAATTTCACCGTGGTGTGTAATAAGTATCGACCCCATGTATGTGACTAAGTCAGTTCTCACTGAACTATGGCTCTCTGCCTGCCATTGTACTTGTCACAATAAAATGGCAGTTGAGGTAAGTGAGCTCTTTTCGTCTGTCATCAAGAACTAAATGACCGCCACAATATTAAAAACAAATAATGAGGTCGTTTTCATGGGGTGTTGAGAAATCTGATGGCAGAGTAACAGGTATATTGATGCAATTGAAGTAGATAGAAAAATAACAATTTGTAGAAACCCAGTAAACAATATTTAAGGTCTTTAAGAACTGGAAAATAAAAGCATAATTCTGGAGATTTATAACATATTAAATTTCAGAGGTACTAATTTATGTACAGCACATAGATACTAAAGAGCCTTTGAGGGCAGGCAACATGGATTCACCGGCTGCTCTGAGACAAATACATATCTGCTGCCACATAGGAACTTGGTTATGGCTGCAATCCTGACTTCTGAATTCTTCAAGTTCATCACAACTGATCCCAGTCATAAAACCAAAGAGGATATATACCTATAAATGCACTATTTTAACTCTAGTTGGAGCTCCATCAACTGTGGATGTCCACATTTCATTCCACACCATTCTAAGTACATTCAAATTCAAGCAACTCACACAAAATGCTGGTGGAACGCAACAGGCCAGGCAGCATCTATAGGAAAAAGTACAGTCGACGTTTCGGGTCGAGACCCTTCGTCAGGACTAACGGAGAAAAGAGATAGTAAGTGATTTGAAAGTGGGAGAAGGATGGGGTGACCTGATATGATAGGAGAAGGTAGGAGGGGGAGGAATGAATCTAAGAGCTGGGAAGTTGATTGGCAAAAGGGATACAAGGCTGGAGAAGGGGGAGTATCATAGGATGGAAGGCCCTGGAAGAAAGAAAGAGGGAGGGGAGCACCAGAGAAGATGGAGAACAGGCAAGGAGTTATTGTGAGAGGGAAAGAGGGAAAAATATATATTAAAAATAAAAAATTAGGGATAGGGTAAGAAGGGGAGGAGGAGCATTAACAGAAGTTAGAGAAATCAATGTTCATACCATCAAGTTTGAGGCTACCCAGATGGAATATAAGGTGTTGTTCCTCCAACCTGAGTGTGGCTTCATCTCGACAGTAGAGGAGGCCACGGACTGACATATCGGAATGGGAATGGGACGTGGAATTAAAATGTGTTGCCACTAGGAGATCCTGCTTCCTCTGGCAGAAAGAGTGTAGGTGTTCAGCGAAACGGTCTCCCAGTCTGCGTCAGGTCTCACCAATATATAGAAGGCCACACCAAGAGCACCGGACACAGTATATCACCCAAATTCTAATTCAAGTTCAGTTTATTGTCATTCAACCCTACACACATATGCCACCAAACAAAACATTCCTCTGGATCGAGGCACACAACACAGTACAAATAACTCTCACACAACACAAAGTAATATTACCACAAATAAATTAACAAAAAATAGGGTGCATTTACAACACGTTAAAAAGTAAACAGGATACCGTTACTGGGGCTTTATACAGGATGATACCTGGGTGGTGTTAGAGAGTTCAGTAGTCTCAAAAACCTATAATCAAAGGGGAGTTACTTGGTCAACAGTTTATACACTAACCACAGTTACGTATTAAACTGGCCGGTGGTGTAGTGGCATCCATACTGGACTTCAATGCGAGTGGTCCCTGGTTCGAATCTGGCCAGCTCCTTGCATGCTTTCCCTCCATGCTGGATTGAGCATCAAGCTAGCAACTCAGCCTCATGAAAAACAAAGAAAAATGCTAAATAAATAGCAAGGTTGCCACTTGATGTGCCACGAGGCGCGGAGGGCAACAATTAAACTTACGGTAATTGAAAAGCAAAGAAGTTCGGAGAGCAGACATCCGGAACGAAAAGAAGAAAATGCTGGAAATGTTCAGAGAGTCAGGCAATGTTTTAGAACAATGACCTCTTAGCAGATCCTGGAAGAATTAGAAATAACATTTTGAAAATACAGAGAATTGGGATGGGTGGAAACAAAGAAAAAGGAATGTGATAAATTGGAAGCCAAGTGAGACTGAATGACCAAAACGGTGGTCGTGTTGGTTCGACAGAGGGAGTTAAACACTAATTTGTTGACTCCGAGTTCTCTAGAGGGCATGTAAATACAAGGAGATGAACAAGACCAGAGAGAGAATTTGTAGCATTCAATTTTAAATTTCGGAGTAGGGCAGCACAGTAGCATAGCGGTTAGCACAACACTTTACAGGACAGGCAAGCTGAGGTTCAATTCCTGCTGCTGCCAGTAGGAAGTTTGTACGTTCTCCCCATGACCGCGTGGGTTTCCTCCCACAGTCCAGTTACCAGTTGGTAGGTTAATTGGTCATTATAAATTGTCCCATGATTAGGCCATGGTTAAATCAGGGGTTGGTGGGCGGCGCAATTCGAAGGGCTGGAGGGGCCTATTCTGCACTGTATCTCCATAAATAAATAATTTTAAAAAAGCATTAATGCACTTCACAGGAACGTTACAGGAAACAGTCTAAGTCCCAAGCATATTCTGAATTATGAGGGCAGATGAACAAAAGATAGATTTAGATTTCAACAATGCCTGAGAAGCAGGTAAAGGTGGAGAGCTGAGATGAGATGAGGTGAATTCCGGAGCTTAGAGTTTTGGTAGCAACAGCAGCCAATTTAAAATAGGTTATGCACAGGCAACCCATTATTATAGTGCAAATTATTCCCATTTTAAGCACAAAAATGAGAAAAGCTGCTTGAGTTGATTATAAATTGAAGCAAAATGACATTGCTTAGGAATCTTATTACAAACTTTGTTGCAATGAGAGTACTCACCTGTAAACATTAGAAATAATAAGCACAAATGCTACTGTTTTGGTGACATCTACAGGCAATGCACAGGATCGAATTAAGATGCAGAAAGTTGTTAACTCAGTCGGCTCCATGATGGGCGCAAGCCTCCCCAGCATCCAGGACATCTTCAAGGAGCGATGCCTCACAAAGCAGCTGTGGTGAACTAGATATACCTGTCTGACTGCTCCTGTGGCTCCTCCCACAGACCCTGCTGACTGCCCCTGTGGCTCCTCCCACAGACCCCTGTATAAAGGCGACTGTGGCCTGCTGCTCTCCCTCATTTTCCCAGGATGTAGTGTTGTTCTTCAGTCAATAAAAGCCGATATCTCACTTCCTAAGTCTCAGCGTGAGTTATTGATGGCGCATCAGCAGCATCCATCATAAAGGATACCCATCACCCAGAGCACGACCCTTCTCATTGATAGCATCAGGGAGGAGGTACAGGAGCCTGAGACATACGCTCAGTGACTCAGGAATTCTGACTCTGAATTAGTGGAAAAGTAATTTCTATAAAACCATCAACAAAATATGACTGGGAACCATGCATTTTGAGTACCTCAGACAGCATATTAGCAGTCATACATTGGTGGGTAACAGATGTGTTTATCCTTTGTCAAGACTCCAAAGCAGAAGAAAACTTCTCATCACATTGTGACATTTAATAATTATTCTTCAGATATCCTCAGTTGTTAGATTAAAGATTATATTCAGCATGAACTTGATTTTCGTGAGGTGAAATATTAATTTAAATGAAAGAAAAAAGCACAGTAAAATATTAATGCCAACAGAATTGACTTTTAAATACAGTATATTTAGGCAAGTTTGAATTGTAAATTAGTTTTTCCTGAATATTTTCAATTTTGAGTCTCCAAATAAAAATGGGAAGTACTTGTAAAGCTGCAATATGTAGACCACTCTCTCAAACCCTGAGCTTGATTTACTATTATAACAGTTTTGACCATATGCTAAGAATGCTCTTTAATCAAATATACATTTCCTTTTCATTTGATAACTTATATCAGAGAACAAAATACTGTATTAGTATATCTACAAAATATTTGTATATCTACATCAATTTTGCACTAATATTCAAATACAAAATTATTTTATGGTGTTTTGTTCCTATAAGATTATCTGGTCAAAGGAGTGACCCTCTTCCCACACTGTGAAATCTACAAACTGACATGGGGCTCACCCAATGGACGAGCAAGAAGCAGATTGACCATTTGATGATCAATGGTACACGGAAATGATCCTTGCAGGATGTAAAGGTGAAGAGAGGGGCTGCTACGGGAATTGACACCACCTTGTTGTAGCAGTGACTGAACTCATGCTGAGCAGTGCTGGGACCAGAGCACATGTACAAAGACATTTTGATGTTGAGAAGCTCAAGGGTACCAGTGTGAGATCTGCCCTCCCCATGCAGCTGAAGAACAGATTGCTCGCAAGACCTTGATGAGGATGTGTCGGTAGACAAGATCAACACAATGTGGAAACAGATTGCCTCGGTCTTCAAGAGCAGAAAGGTTTGCCTAAGATACAGAGCTGGAAAGAAGAATAAAGAATGGATACAGCAGGAAACATGGACAGCCATAGGAAAAAGATGGAAAATTAAAAGTAAGTGTTAGGTGCAGAGTAAACACGAGTTAAGGTGAAACTTCTAGCATATACTGAAACCAACAAGAAAGTGAAGAGACTTGTAAGAAAGGATAAGAAAGTCTACTTGAAAGAGCTTGCAGAGGAATCTGAAGCAGCAGCCAATTCAGGCAATCAGGGAAATATATACAAGATTTCAAAACTGGTATGTGGAAAGTTCAAGACCAGATCCAGTGCTCTCATGAGAGATAATAATGATCTTATTTTGACAACTGAGAAAGAGCAAGAAGCATGATGGACAGAGTATTTCAGGGAATTACAGAATAGACCACCACCAGATGAAGAACCTGACATTCAAGAGGCTGCAGAGGACCTTGATATCAACTCAGATCCACCCAAGAAGAGACTGTTACTGTGATTACATCATTTAAAAAAAAAAACAAATCTCCAGAAAATAATTTGAATGCCAAACTGTTCAAAGCCAAACCAAAAGTTGCAGCAGCCATCCTGTAATCACTGTTTACAATAATCTGGGAACAGGAATGGTAACTTCAAGTGCCGGGCTTTAGATGTTTCAGAAAGGACAGGGAGGGAGGCAAAAGAGATTGAGGTGTGGCACTGTTGATCAGAGGAAGTGTCACGACTGCAGAAAAGGTGGACGTCATGGAGGATTGTCTATGGAGTCTCTGTGGGTGGAGGTTAGGAACAGGAAGGGGGTCAATAACTCTACTGGGTGTTTTTTAATAGGCCGCCCAATAGTAACAGGGATATCGAGGAGCAGATAAGGAAACAGATCCTGGAAGGGTGTAATAATAACAGAGTTATCATGATGGGAGATTTTAATTTCCCAAATATCAATTGCCATCTCCCTAGAGCAAGAGGTTTAGATGGGGTGGAGTTTGTTAGGTGTGTTCAGGAATGTTCCTTGACACAATATGTAAAAAAGCCTACAAGAGGACAGGCTGTACTTGATTTGGTATTGGGAAATGAACCTGGTCAGGTGTCAAATCTCTCAGTGAGAGCGCATTTTTGAGATAGTGATCATAATTCTGCCTCCTTTACAATAGCATTGGAGAGAGAGAGCTACAGACAAGTTAGAAATGTGCTTAATTGGAGTAAGGGAAATTAACATAGAACATAGAATAGTACAGCACACTACAGGCCCTTCGGCCCACAATGTTGTGCTGACCCTTAAACCCTGCCTCCCATATAACCACCCACCTTAAATTCCTCCATATACCTGTCCAGTAGTGTCTTAAATTTCTCTAGTGTATCTGCCTCCACCACTGACTTAGGCAGTGCATTCCACACACCAACCACTCTGAGTGAAAAACCTTCCTCTAATATCCCCCTTGAACTTCCCTCCCCTTAACTTCAAAGCCATGTCCTCTTGTATTGAGCAGTGGTGCTCTGGGGAAGAGGCGCTGGCTGTCCATTCTATCTATTCCTCTTAATAATATTCCTCTATCATATCTCCTCTCATCATCCTCCTCTCCAAAGAGTGAAGCCCTAGCTCCCTTAATCTCTGATCATGATGAATACTCTCTAAACCAGGAAACATCCTAGGAAATCTCCTCTGTATCCTTTCCAATGCTAGTGAGGCAACCAGAACTGGACACAGTACTCCAAGTGTGGTCTAACCAGAGTTTTGGAGAGCTGCATCATTACCTCAAAACTCTTAAACTCTATCCCTCGACTTACGAAAGCTAACACCCCATAATCTTTCTTAACTACCTTAGCTACCTGTGAGGTAACTTTCAGTGATCTGTGGACATGTACCCCCAGATCCCTCTGCTCCTCCACACTACCAAGTATCCTGCCATTTACTTTGTACACTGCCTTGGAGTTTGTCCTTCCAAAGTGTACCACCTCACACTCTCCAGGTTGAACTCCATCTGCCAATTGTGAGTCTATCAGACAGGAAATTGGAGGCTTAAATTGGAAACAGATGTTCTCAGGGAAAAGTATGGAAGAAATGTGGCAAATATTCAGGGGATATTTGTGTGGAGTTCTGTATAGGTACGTTCCAATGATTGAATTTTTTGAGGATAAACTAAGCACATTGATGAAGGAAGAGCAGTAGAGGTAGTGTATATGGATTTCAGCAAGGCATGTGATAAGGTACCCCATGCAAGGCTTATTGAGAAAGTAAGGAAGTGTGGGATCCAAGGGGACATTCTGTTGTGGATCCACAACTGGCTTGCTCACAGAAGGGAAACAGTGGTTGTAGATGGGTCATATTCTGCATGGAGGTCCGTCACCAGTGGAGTGCCTCAGGGATCTGTTCTGGGACCCCTCTTCTTTGTGATTTTTATAAATGACCTGGATGAGGAGGTGGAAGGATGGGTTAGTAAGTTTGCTGATGACACAAAGGTTGGAGGTGCTGTAGATTGTGTGGAGGGCTGTCAGAGGTTACGGCGGGACACTGATAGGATGTAAAACTGGGCTGAGAAGTGGCAGATGGAGTTTAACCCAGATAAGTTTGAAGTGGTTCATTTTGGTAGGTCAAATATGATGGCAGAATATAGTATTAATGGTAAGACTCTTGGCAGTGTGGAGGATCAGAGGGATCTTGGGGTCTGAGTCCACCGGACACTCAAAGCAGCTGCGCAGGTTGACTTTGTGGTTAAGAAGGCGTATGGTGTATTGGCCTTCATCAATTGTGGAATTGAATTTAGGAGCCGAGAGGTAATGTTGCAGCTATATAGGACCATGGTCAGACCCCACATGGAGTACTGTGCTCAGTTCTGATCGTCTCACTACAAGAAGGATGTAGAAGCCATAGAAAGGGTGCAGAGGAGATTTACAGGGATGTTGCCTGGATTGGGGAGCGTGCCTCATGAGAATAGATTGAGTGAACTCGGTCTTTTCTCCTTGAAGCAATGGAGGGTGAGAGGTGACCTGATAGAGGTGTATAAGATGATGAGAGGCATTGATCGTGAGGATAGTCAGAGGCTTCCCCCCCCCCCCCCCCCCCCCCAAGGCTGAAATGGTTGCCACAAGAGGACACAGGTTTAAGGTGCTGGGGAGTAGGTACAGAGGAAATGTCACGGGGTAAGTTTTTTTTTTTTTTTTTTACTCAGAGTGGTGAGTGCATGGAATGTGCTGCTGGCAACAGTGGTGGAGGCAGATACAATAGGGTCTTTTAAGAGACTTCTAGGTAGGTACATGGAGCCTATTAAAATAAAGGACTAAAGGTAAGCCTAGTAATTACTAGAGGCATGTTTGGCACAACTTTGTGTGCTAAAGGGCCTGTATTGTGCTGTAGGTTTTCTATGTTAACAGGAACAAGTACCCAAGAACTAGACAAAGAGTTATTGTTAAGATCCCCAAGAAAATAACATTGATTGCAACAACTGATGTGGCATCACACTTTTGTCCGAAGCCAGCAAGTTTTCCCCCAAAATCACTGTCCAACAGATTACAGATGCTGTCAATGTGTTTGAGGAACGAGCAGACTGGCTTCAAGAAGATCAGAGGCTGTGTTGACCAGATTTTCACACTGTGTAACATCCTAGAACAGTGCAAAGTGACAGAAACAACTGTTACATGGATTTCATGAACTTTGAAAAGGCTTTTGACAGCATCCATAGGGAGAACTTCTAGCAAATTCTCAGATCATATAGGATCACTTCCAGCACAGTCCAGCTTATACAGAGTTTCTATGCCAAATTCACCTGCACAGTTGAGGACTGCGATTTGAACTTGGAAGTCAAGACAGGAGTCAGGTCAGGCTGTGTCATGTCAGTGGTATTGTTTAACCTGATAATTGATCGGATTATAACAAACAATGAAAAACAAGTGGAGAGGCATTAGGTGGACTCCATTCTCTACTTTACAAGACCTTGACTTTGTGGATAACCTCACATTACTATCACATATACACCAGCACATGCAGAGAAAACTAAGCCCTGTGCACCTTTGGTGGAGAAGTTGGGACTCAGTCAGCCAGAGAAAGGCTGAGACCATGATCCTCAATGTAGACGCTCCTCCTTCCTTCATGGCATATAACATCGACTTAACCAGCGCTGGCAAATTCACCTAACTGGGCAGCATCATTCAGCAGTGCAGACTCAGCAAAGCTAGAAATATCTTCAGATCAATGAGCAACATATGGGGATCAACCAAGTATAGCGTCCAAACCAAGGTGAAGCTGTACCAGAGCTGTCCATATTCTTGTACTGAATGCTGGCACATGACAGAGAACAACCTCGCCAAGCTGTCATCATTCCACACCTTGAGTTTCTGGAAGATCCTTCATAGTTTCTGGCCAGGAAAGATCTCCAACCACACCTTACTCCTTCAGTGCCATCAGGTGGACATGGCCAGAGTCATCATAAGGAAACTTTACAGATGGATTGGGCACATGATAAGAAGAGAGGCCAACACCATCATCAAGACCACACTTCACTGGATCCGTGAAGGACAGAGAAAATGCAGGAGACCAAAGACAACTTGGCACTATATTATAGAGGCAGATATGAGGAATCTGAACCAGACCTGCAGCCCAATAGAGAAGATAGCCTAAGGACAGGCAGAGGGACGACCTTAACCACCAGTGGCATAATGTAAGTAAGTATTTTGTTGTTACAAATCACAATTACAGTTTATAAAAGAGTAACAAGTTTTTCTAAACTTAATCGTGTTATTGGCTTACCTTTTCTCCCCTTCGTGTGTTTCATAACTACTTTTATAGAAACCGCTAAACCCATCTGATAGATTAGCAGTATAATAAATGTTAATGATGTATGTCTCTCCACTACTCAGAGGCTCAGCGTTCTCTAGAGCTATTTGCTCAAAAGGCAGGTATTCTAAAATGTTCAAAGTGCTCTCCGGATATGTAACTCCATCCCTGTTTAATGCAATAGTCGCCCCACTGATATCCATGTTCTTAGCATGGAGGATGATGGTGCTGGTTTCTTTCCTGACAAGAACTTGTATCTTAGCTAATCCTGTGAAGTTTGAAGTCGTCAAATTTGGGTGTATCTGAAGATCGTAGTGGAGTGGAACAATCTTGTCAGGCAGCCTCATCTTGTTCCACGGGAACATCTGACCATTAGTGGCTGAAGGAAAGTCTTTATTTTCCTGGTCACCAAGGCACAATATGACCTGAATCAGCACTCCAACAGTGGACAACATCATCTTGCACGGCATTCTCTGAACTGGGAAGGAATCAAATAATACAAGACATTAGAACATAGAACTTAAAACATTACAGCACAGTACAGTCCTTTTGGTCCATGATGTTATGACAATCTTTTAACCTGTCATAAGTCAGGTGTTGAATCAGGACCCAACTGCAGAACACAGACACTGGAGTCCCGGAAACAGGACGAGACGGAACCCAAGGATGGGATGGGATGCAATCTAGGCAGGGGAAGCAGGACCAGGACGAGGAACTGGGAACAAGGAGCCTGGGGTGGACTCCGAGCCCAAGACTGGACAAGGACCCAGAACCTGGGTCTTGCCTCGGGCTCAGACCCCCAAACCCAGGCGAGGACGTGACGAGGCTTGGCTAGGGACTTGGGGTCTTGAGGCTTGGGTCAAGGCTGGAGGCTGCAGGCTTGGAGCTTGGGGAACTCAGAGGCTGGAGCTAGGGGTAATCAGATCCCTACCTAGCTCAGAGTGGCTGACGGCCACCCAGCTGGCCCAGGAAACAGCTGAATCCATACCACAGTGACCACTCCTACTACTACCAGCAAGGCTCCCAGAAGCCATGGTTCTCCAACACAGCCCCAAGGATGGCAAGAGTCCATTCTAGCCTTCCACCAGCCATCTGCACCATGAATATCTTGACAAAACAACCCCCCAACCACACTCAATACCAGGGCCACTTATATTCCCAGTTCCAATATGAGCCTCAGGTGTTTCTAGTTAAGTCCAACCACAGCAAGGGACCGCCAGAAAACCCGGAGTCTGCGGACCGGACCATGGACTTCGGACTGAACCACCTCATAACCTACTCTAAGATTAATATACCCCTTCCCTCTTACATACCCTCCATTTTTCTAACATCCCTGTGTCTACCTAAGAGTTTCTTCAATGTCCCTAAGCATCTGCCTCTACCAATACTCCTGGAAGCACAATCCATGCATCCACTGCTCTCTGTGTAAACAAATTACCTCTGACATCCCTCCATTATTTTCAAACAATCACCTCAAAATTGCATTTCGACAATGAGACGCCCAGATTGAACACAATACTCCAATTCAGTGTACAATGTGAACTAATTAGCAGCTTTATCTATCAAATAAATGGCATGTGACAGAGACATGTAAAATGAGTAAACATTCCACTGCAGGGAAGTATATTTTGCACTGTATTTGAAATATCATCTTCCCATTCTAATCATCACAGCTACTCCTTTCTTCAAATCCTGTGTGAAATGTTTTCCTAGCAATCATGAAGTAGAAACCTAATATATAAAAAAAATCTCTTTGATTATAGAAACATAGAAAACCTACAGCACAATACAGGCCCTTCGGCCCACAAAGTACAGCTGAACACGTCCCTACATTTGAAATTATTTGGCTTACCTATAGTCCTCTGTTTTACTAAGCTCCATGTACCTATCTAAAAGCCTCTTAAAAGACCCTTTCATATCTGCTTCCACCACTGTTGCCGGCAGCCCATTCCATGCACTCACCACTCTCTGAGTAAAAAACTTACCCCTGACATCTCCTCTGTACCTACTCCTCAGCACCTTAAACCTGTGTCCTCTTGTGGGAACCATTTCATCTCTGGGAAAAAGCCTCTGACTATCCACGCGATCAATGCCTCTCATCATCTTGTACACCTCTATCAGGTCACCTCACATCCTTCGTCGCTCCATGGAGAAAAGGCCGAGTTCACTCAACCTATTCCCATAAGGCATGCTCCCCAATCCAGGCAACATCCTTGTAAATCTCCCCTGCACCCTTTCTATGGCATCCACATCCTTCCTGTAGCAACCAGAACTGAGCACAGTACTCCAAGTGGGGTCTAACCAGGGTCCTATATAGCTGCAATATTACCTGTCGGCTCCTAAATTCAATTCCACCATTGATGAAGGCCAATACACCATACACCTTCTTAACCACAGAGTCAACCTGTGCAGCTGCTTTGCGTGTCCTATAGACTCAGACCCCAAGATCCCTCTGAACCTCCACACTGCCAAGGGTCTTACCATTGTTATGTGTGATGAGAAAACCAGATGGAGATGGAGTCCAGAGTTAATCCCCCCTGTGAACTATGCTGCTAACGAGAGAGAGAGATAAAGCCCACTGGTTAAGTCAGAGAATAAACCGGGGCCTACCGGAAAGGGCAAGGAGGAGGAAAAGCAGGCTGGAAGGAAGTTTCCCAGCTTTACGTGTTATAATTGTGGGAAGGCTGGTCACATAGCATCTAAGTGCCTAGCTCCGAAGAAAGAGACAGGAAAAGGAAAGACGACAACCCCAACTGGCTGCATTGAGCCGGTCAACAGACCAATGAGGAAGGAGAGGTCAGATAGAGTTCAAGAGGGGCGCAAAAAGTTTATTTTGGACTGGTTGGTATCTGTAAATGAGGGGTCAACCCCAGTTCCAGTGCAGATCTGGAGAGACACTGGGGCTTATCAGTCACTGATCTTAAGGAAGGTGTTAGAATTCAGTGCTGCGACCGAGACTGGGGAGGTAAATGTGATAAAAGGTATTGGAAAAGGGACTGAAGCCGTACCTATTTCTGAAATTTGACTTGGTATCCGGACCAGTCACAATAGGGGTGCGGTCTGAACTACCGATGGACGACGTGGATGTCTTACTTGGTAATGATCTTACAGGTGGGGATGTGTACTCAGCAGTGAAGCCTGAAAGTGCCTAGGACCCACCCATAGATCCTAACGTTTATCCCACCTGCGCAGAAACCCGCAGCATGTCGATAAAGACGGCTGCAACAGGCACAAATTTAACTGAGTCTAGTGTTGATTTAGCTGAGACGTTTTTACCAGCCTTGTACCAGGAGGGGTTAAAGGATGAGAAGAAAGAGGATAGTGGAGCTAAGGAAAGTAAGGGAGAGGAGGTGGATTTATCATTAGCGAGGAGGAACTTACAAAGGAGCAAAGATGTGATGAGGAGCTTGTGGCATTGAAGGAGACAGCTCTCTCTGAAGCAGGAATTAAGAAGGAACCAGTGGGCTACTATATGAAAGAGGGAGTATTAATGAGAAAGTGGAGACCGGCTACAGTGCCTGCAGATGAGGATTGGGCGATTGTACACTAGGTGGTAGTTCTGAAGGTTTATTGGAATGAAATTTTGAACCTGGCCCACAAGATAACCCTAGGTGGACACTTTGGAGTGAGGAAAACAGTAGACAGAGTTATGAGATACTTTTACTGGCCAAATATGAGGAAGGATATTATCGACTATTGTAGAAGGTGTCACATGTGTCAGATGGTAGGAAAGGCGAACCAGGCTATCCCTAAGGCACCTCTTCGACCGATACCCGCCTTCAGGGAACCTTTTTCCCGAGTCATTGTGGATTTTGTGGGTCCTCTGCCTGGAAAGGCGAGTGGGCGGCAGTTCGTGATGACCATTATGTGTGCTGCCACTAGATTTCTGGAGGCTGTGCCCCTGGGGAACATTAAAGTTCCCGCAGTGGTAACGGGACTCATAAAATTTTTCACCACAGTAGGATTGCTTAGGGAGATTCAGTCAGATCAGGGGAGTACCTTCACGTCCCGCACATTCCAGCAGATGATGTCTAAGATGGGAGCTAAACAAATTTTGGCCTCCGCATACCAACCGGAATCTCAAGGGGCATTGGAAAGATTCCACGTGACCTTAAAGACCATGATTAAAACTTACTGTCAGGAAAATACTCGAGACTGGGATGATGCATTGCCACTTCTGCTATTCGGAGTGAGGAACATGGTTCAGGAATCACTGGGGTTCAGCCCATTCGAGCTCGTTTTCGGTCATAGGCCCAGAGGACCTCTGACCTTACTTAAAGAGCAATGGTCGAACCCGACAGTGCATGTCAATGCAATTGACTACGTTTTGAAATTTCGAGAAAGGCTTAGCAGGATATGTGACCTTGCCAAGGAAAATCTACGAGACTCCCAAATTAAAATGAAGCAGTGGTATGATAGATGAGCACAGGAACAGGTATTTCAAGTGGGCGATAAGGTCTTGGTTCTGCTCCCATTAGTGACCAACCCCCTACAGGTGAGATTCCAAGGTCCGTACAAGGTAATTAAGAAAATAGATTCTCTGAACTATGTTCTCGAAACCCCTGATAGGAGGAAGCCAAGCCAGTTATACATGTTAATATGCTAAAAGCTTATTGTGATTTTAAAGTCGCCCCAGTCGGTGTTGTCACGAAAACAAATGAGGCTGTAAGGACTGATAATGAGGGGCCTGAGCATCTTGAAAAGATAAACATAGTGCCCACCAGACTGGAAAACTCTGTTGTTTAGGCCAACTTTGCAGATAAGGTCTGTCATTTGAAGTCTGAACAGAGGGAACAGCTGATAAGACTAATCAACCGGCATGCAGATTAATGTCTAGGTGTCCCGAGGCGATGCAAGGGAACAGTATATGAAGTTATTGTTACTTCAACCCAGCCTATTAAGCAGCACCCCTATTGGATGAATTTGGAAAAGAGCAAGCTAGTGGAAAAAGAAATTGAACATATACTAGCTGCTGGTATTATCAGGCAATATTCCTCAGACTGGGCATCTCCCTGCGTGGTTGTTCCGAAGCCTGATGGTAGCGTAAGGTTTTGTACTGATTACAGGAAGGTGAATGCCATCACAAAGACTGATGCTTACCCTATCCCAAGGGTGGATGATTGCATTGATAAAGTGGGAAAGGCTAGATACATCACCAAGACTGACTTACTGAAAGGGTACTGGTGTGTTCCGTTAACTGACAGGGCTTGAGAAATTTCAGCATTTGTCACTCCATCAGGGTTATATCAGGGAGTATAATGTCTTGCCTTTTGGAATGAAGAATGCTCCAGTGACATTTCAAAGGATGATTGACTCAGTAATCAAAGGACTGAAGAACACAGGGGTTTACATTGATGATTTAGTGGTTTGGAGTGATACGTGGGACACAGCACATTGTGGCTGTGGAGGAACTGTTTAAACGGCTGTCTAAAGCCAACCCCACAGTGAACCTCGCCAAAAGTGAGTTTGGCTACGCTACGGTCACGTACCTGGGATATGTGGTAGGACAGGGGCAGCTGTCCCCTGTGCAGGCAAAAGTGCAGGCTATTTCGGAAGGTCCCGTCCCGACTGGTAAGAGAGCTCTGAGAAGGTTTCTGGGAATGGTGGGGTACTATCAGAAGTTTTGTAAAAACTTTGCGGATATTGTTCTCCCTCTTACAAAGCTCTTACAAAAGAATGAAAAATTTGTGTGGAGTAACCTTTGCCAGCAAGCTTTTGAGAGGCTGAAAACCATTTTATGCTACCACCCTGTGTTAAAAACACCTGACTTTTCGAAACCCTTCTCCCTGGCAACTGACACAAGTGATGAGGCTGCGGGGGCAGTCCTACTGCAGAGAGCTGAGGACGAAATTGAACACCCAGTGGCGTATTTCTCTAGGAAGTTCAATGTGCACCAGAGAAATTATTCCACTGTAGAAAAAGAATTCCTGTCACTTATTCTGGCATTACAGCATTTTGAGGTTTACATTTGTCCGGCACAGAAGCCACTGATAGTCTATACTGATCGCAACCCATTGGTATTTTTGACTAACATGAAGGATAGGAATAGACAGTTACTAGGTTGGAGTCTGATGTTACAAGAATTTGATATAAAGATACAACATGTAAAGGGGACTGACAATGTAATTGCTGATTGTTTATCTAGGTGTTTGATTTGAAATTATATCTGTGTTACTCTGTTGGTTAACGACTACTTCTGTATTAAACTCTGTAATGTGTCTTACTATTGAATTTTTCCCCCAGTAAAAATTCTTTTTAAGGGTGGGGGTGTTATGTGTGATGAGAAAACCAGATGGAGATGGAGTCCAGAGTTAACCCCCCTGTGAACTATGCTGCTAACAAGAGAGAGACACAAAGACTTAAAGTTATGGCTCCATGGATGATTTAGTATTATGGCTTCTTCACCGATTATTTACCTTTACTACAAGGACCCCTCTTCTTTGCTCGTTAACATTCTTGCTGAGACAGCAAGGAGTGGCCCAATTTGATGGACACGGACATGGACAGTTGATGGATGGCTGGCACCCCGGCCTGGGAGATAAAAGCAGGTCTGCTGAGACACCGGCAGACACACCACGGGACACTGAAAGAGTGTTGTGCACCCACAGGAAGGTGGGGGCTTGGAGGACCAATCAGAGGCTCACAGCATGTGAAGGCAGGCCGGTGGGGTCTTGTGTGTGTGTCCACCCTCGCCTGGGTGACAGGCTCACCACTGAAGAACGGTCTGGCCGGGAACCGAGGGGTCACAGTCGGTGACCACAACAGAACAAGAAGACAACGGAAGGTTTGCGTGCTGCAGCTGCTCATCTCTCGCTCGCACTCTCTCTCTCCAACGGTACAACAGCAACTACCTCGCCTTAAACTGAACTGAACTGAACTCTGCATCATCTTAAGACTATTCATTTACCCCTAGACTTTGATAGAGCTTGGTTTTGATTCTTATTCTCACACTTCTGTATATATCATTGCTAACCTGTTTTATATGTATATTTGCAATTTATTGTACTGTATTACTTAGTTTACTAATAAACACCTTTAGTTATAGTACCACCAGACCCCAACATATCATTCCATTTCTGCTGGTTTGGTAACTAGTCACGGGGTACGTGACACCATTAATAATATATTCTGCCATCATATTTGACCTACCAAATTTAACTACTTCACACTTATCACACTTCTCAGCTCAGTTTTGCATCCTATCGAAGTCCCACTGCAACCTCTGCCAGCTCTCCACACTATCCACAACACCTTCAACATTTGTGTCATCAGCAAACTTACTAACCCATCCCTCCACTTCCTCATCCAGGTCATTTATAAAAATCACGAAGAGTAAGGGTCCCAGAACAGATCCCTGAGGCACTCCACTGGTGAACGACCTCCATGCAGAATATGATCCATCTGCAACCACTCTTTGCCTTCTGCGGGCAAGTCAGTTCTGGATCCACAAAGCAATGTCCCCTTGGATCCCATGCCTCCTTACTTTCTCAATAAGCCTTGCATGGGGTACCTCATCAATTGCCTTGCTGAAATCCATATACACTACATCTACTGCTCTTCCCACATCAATGTCTTTAGTCACATCCTCAAAAAATTTAATCAGGATCTTAAGGCACAACCTGCCTTTGCCAAAGCCATGCTGACTACTCCTAATCATATTATACCTCTCCAAATGTTCATAAATCCTGCCTCTCAGGATCTTCTCCATCAATTTACCAACCACTGAGGTATGACTCACTGGTCTATAATTTCCTGGGCTATTTCTACTCCCTTTCTTGAATAATGGATCAACATCTGCAACACTCCAATCCTCCTGAACCTCTCCCGTCCCCAATGATAATGCAAAGATCATCACCAGAGGCTCTGCAATCTCCTCCCTCATCTCCCACAGTAGACAGGGGTACATTTCATCCGGTTATGGCAACATATCCAACGATGCTTTCCAAAAGCTCCAGCACATCCTCTTTCGTAATATCTATATGCTGAAGCTTTTCAGACTGCTGCAAATCATCACTACAAACACCAAGATCCTTTTCCATAGTGAATACTGAAGTATTCATTAAATACCTCTACTATTTCCTTCAGTTCCATACACATTTTCTCACTGTCACACTTGATAGGTCCTATTTTTTCATGTCTTATCCTCTTCCTCTTCAAATACTTGTAGAATGCTTTGGGGTTTTCCTTATTTCTGCCAGCCAAGGCATTCTCATGGCCCCTTCTGTCTCTCCTAGTTTCCTTCTTAAGCTTCTCCCTATTAGCCTTATAATCTTCTAGATCTCTAACATTACCTAGCTCTCTGAACCTTTTGTAAGCTTTTCTTTTCTTCTTGATTAGATTTATTACAGCTTTGTACACCACGGTTCCTGTACCCTACCACAACTTCCCTGTCTCATTGGAACGTACCTATACAGAACTCCACACAAATATCTCCTGGATATTTGCCACATTTCTTCCGTACTTTCCCCTGAGAACCTCTGTTTCCAATTTAAGCCTCCAATTTCCTGCCTGATAGCCTTATAATTCCCCTTTCTCCAATTAAACACTTTTCTAACTTGTCTGTTCCTATCTCTCTCCAATGCTATTGTAAAGGAGATAGAATTATGATCACTATCTCCAAAATACTGTCCCACTGAGAGATCTGATGCCTAACCAGGTTCATTTCTCAATACCAAATCAAGTACAGCCTCTTCTCTTGTAGGCTTATCTACATACTGTGTCAAGAAACCTTCCTGAACACACCTAACAAACTCCACCTCATCTAAACCCCTTGCTCTAGGGAGATGACAATTGATATTTGGGAAATTAAAATCTCCCATCACGACAACGCTGTTATTATTACACCTTTCCGGGATCTGTTTCCCTATCTGCTCCTCGATAACCCTGTTACTATTGGGTGGCCTATAAAAAAACTACCCTGTAAATTTATTGACCACTTCCTGTTCCTAACCTCCACCCCCAGAGACTCTGTAGATAATCCCTCCATGGCATCCAACTTTATTGCAGCCATGACACTATCTCTGATCAACAATGCCAGCTCCCACCTCTTTTGCCTCCCTCCCTGTCCTTTCTGAAACATTTAAAACCCGGCATTTGAAGTAACCATTCCTGTCCTTGAGCCATCCAAGTCTCTGTAATGGCCACCACATCATATCTCCAAGACTGATCCACGCTCTAAGCTCATCTACTTTGTTCACAACACTTCTTGCGTTAAAGTAGACACATCTCAAGCCTTTGGTCTGAGTGTGTCATTTCTCTATCACCTGCCTATCCTCCCTCTCGCACTGTCTACAAGCTTTCTCTATTTGTGAGCCAACCGTCTCTTCACCAGTCTCTTCAGTTTGGTTCCCATCCCCCAAAAATTCTTTGTTAAACACCCCCCAAGTAGCCTTAGCAAACCTCCCCACCAGGATATTAGTCCCCCTGGGATTCAAGTGCAACTCAACCTTTTCATACAGGTCACACCTGCCCCAACAGATGTCCCAGTGATCCAGAAATCTGAATCCCTGCCCCCTGCTCCAATCCCTTAGCCACACATTTATCCTCCACCTCATTCTATTCCTATTCTCACTGTCGCGTAGCACAGGTAGTAATCCTGAGATTACTATCTTTGCAGACCTGCCTCTCAACTTCCTTCCTAACTCCCTGTATTCTATTTTCAGGACCTCTTCTCTTTTCCTACCTATGTCATTGGTACCAATATGTACCATGACCTCTGGCTGTTCTCCCTCCCACTGCAGGATATCTTGGACGCAATCTGAAACATCCCGGACCCTGGCACCTGAGAGGCAAACTACCATATGAGTTTCTTTCCTGTGTCCACAGGCCTTCCACTGCCTTCCTCTTCCCTTCCCTACCTTTCTGAGCCACAGGCCCAGACTCTGTGCCAGAGGCACGGCCACTGCCGCTTCCCCCAGGTAGGTTGTCTGCCCCCCCCCAACAGTACTCAAACAGGAGTACTTATTGTCAAGGGGTACAGCCACAGGACTACTGTCTAGTACCTGACTCTTCCCCTTCCCCTTTCTGACTGTGACCCACTTGTCTGTCTCTCTGGGGCATGCATAAGTCAATGAAATAGCTGCTTTGTTCTTTGCAGGAACTGCATAACAATGTTCAAAGTAAATTTATTCTTAAAGTACATTAAGCACCGTATACAACCCCAAGATTCACTTGCTTGTATGCATGCTCAGTAAACCCAATAACCATAATAGAATCAATGAATGACCGCACCCAACAGTGTGGACAACTAGTATGTAAGATACACCATGCAAATACAAAAGAAATAATAAATAAATAAACAAATATTGATAACAGGAGATGAAGAGCCATTGAAAGTGAATCCATAGACTGTGGGAACAGTTCAGTGATGGGGTAAGTGAAGTTGAGTTAAGTTATGCCCTCTGATTCAAGAGCCTGATGGTTGAGGCGTAATAACTATTCCTGAACCCAGTGGTGTGAGTCCCGAGGCTCCTGTATCTTCCTCCTGATGGGTAGCAGTGAGAAGAGAGCATAACCTGGGTGGTGAGGTCCCTGATGATGGATGCTGCTTTCCTACAACAAGTAATGGACCCAGCAAAGTTGGAACGGTGACATTTTGACATTGCTGGCTTGAGGAGAGGGTGCCTTCTATTCTCAGTGTATGTCTTGCCTCTACATTCCAGAGTCCTGATTCTACACACAGAGCTTCTCTAGTCTACACTGAGCTTCTTCGGTATCCATTCCAAGCTTTTCAAGTCGTAAGTACCAGGTTCCCAGAGTTATGGTCCTGTGACTCAGATCTAGATATCAAATAAGGGCTTCAAGCAAGCTTTTCAATTGATTCATCATCCAAGTCAATAGCGTAAATTCTGGAAGAGCCCTACTCCAAAAGCTGATCCCTGGCTGAAGTGTGCAAATAAAGTAACCCTATCAAGAGTATTTTAACACCTTGTTGAAAGTCAATGTACAGACTGGGAAAATTGAACTGTCATGAAGCAAATTAAACACCTAGCTTAGTGATGAAAGAAACCTGTCTATGCTGTCTGAATCTATAAAATTCAGAGTATATCTTAATTGTCTCTGGGAAAAATTGTGGAAGATAAAACACTTAACAAGATTTGAAAAGGTTCCTTCTCTAGGTTTCAAGTTTCATGGTTTCAAGGTTTCCCAAGGACTTTTCTCTATGTCCCCAGGGTTTTCTTTTCCCGATATTGTTTCCAAGGCTTATTTCAATGTGTCTAGGGTTTTTCAATGTCCTCCCCCCTCTCCAGTACTCCCTAGCCTTCCTCTCGGCCCCGCCCGAGGTTTCTTGATCTCAGTTTGTTGGGGTTCCCAGGTCTCAGCTTCTCTGGATCCCCAAGTCTCCCGGCCTCCCGAATCTTCCCTGGATCTCGCGTTTTCAGGTCTTCCTGGGCCATCAACTGCCAGCTACAGGGAGAGGGGTCTTGTAGTGACTGCTTCAGTCCTGTGCAGGGCATCGGAGAGCATTGGGCTCTGGAGGTTTTAATGCACCTGAATTGGTTCATTGTTGCTTAACAACAGTTATTAATGGTTTGCGAGTTCTTTGTGCTTTTCTCGAGCTGTTAGCTGTTAGTAATGCGGTTTCCTGGTGCTTTCTGTTTAAGTTTGTTTTGATAAACTCAGGGATTCTGTTTAGTTTTATTGTTGAAGCAGATGCCCGATAAGCGCCAATCCGGGAGTCCTTATTTTGAAAATGATTCGACTCACCGTGTCACTTGGTCGGGTTACCTCGATACAAGCTCTTGTTTCTGTCTCTAAGTGGAAGCCTTTGGCTCCGATATTGGCAATACACACGATGGCACTCGTCTACCAGCATCACTGAAGGCCATTACGGACAAGTCCCTCTCATCCGAGACTTCCAGCGGATACAGGTCTATGGCGCCTCGAGAGGGGTCCCTATCACAACCATAGATTCGGCAGCGCGGCAGTTTTAGCAACTGCGTTCGTGAATATGCAGTTCACCCACCCCCACCCCCCCCCCCCACACCCACACACACACACACACACACACACACACACACACACACACACACACACACACACACACACACACACACACAGTAAATCTGTAGAACTGTGTGTGTTTTTGGTCACATACCAAATCTCCTCAATCTTCTAATGAAATATAGGGTCTTTCTTGCCTTCTTTATAACTGCATCGATATCTTGGGTCCAGGTTAGGTCCTCAGAGATATTGATCCCCAGGAATTTGAAACTGCTCACTCTTTCCACTTCTGATCCCTCTATGAGGATTGGTTCATGTTCCCTCATCTAACCCTTCCTGAAGTTCACAAACAGCTCTTTGGTCTTATTGATGTTGAGTTGTTGCTGCGATACCACTCAACGAGGTGGTAGATCCTACTTCTATACGCCATCTCGTCACCATTGCGATTCTGCCAGCAATGGTTGTATCATCAGCAAATATATAGATGGCATTTGAGCTGTGCCTAGCCGCACGGTCCGAGGGTAGAGCAGCGGGCTAAGCACACGTCACTAAGGAGCACCAATGTTGAATGTCAAAAGGTATTTGCAAATTAGAGCTTCGGCACTATACAAATCCGTTTTTATTTTGATAGTCTAAAGGCAGTGTACGGACTGTAATTTGAATATCTTTTAGCAAATGATACGTTTGGGTTCGGCAGATGGTGGAATATGAAGCAACAATCGATTTGCTGGAGGAATATAGCGAGCCGAACAGCATCCGTGTGGGAAAAGAATTGCGCACACCATGTTTCTGACCCAAACGCTGCAATAAAACTGGACCCAAACTTAGACAGAAAATGTCAACTATTCCTCAGATTTTTTTTGTGTGTGAGTCAGACCGAATTTGTGTGGGAAGAAAGAAACCAGCGACATAGGGTTTGGATACTAAACGTGACGTAGGCAATTCCTGTCCTCGCAAGGACGCTACTCAACCCGCAGAGTCCCTCCAGAAGATTGTTGTACTAAATAAACCGAGGATACCTGATCCTGTTGTTTGACTCTGTTGTACAATCAATGTATGACGCGCTTCAACCAGCGTGAAGGACTAGATCGATCCCTTTTCAGTGTGAAGTAACTTAATTTCCAAATTTCTAAATTCTTAATTTCAAAACTACGCAGATCGGGAAAAAAATTGCAACCCACATTTTTCTGCACGATTAACCACACAGCACCGATCCACTGTTTGTTTGCACTAACTAATATCGATCTTTTTAAACTTGAAATCGCATCGGTAAGACAATTAGATTTTTTTTAAACAAATTTGAGCTTATAAAATGTCCTTGTTCAGTGGCATCAGTTGAGGAAAAAAATCCGACGGCGTCTTGATGTAAACATTATACAGTACCAATTTACGATTCCCAGTGCCGGTAAATCTCTGCCCGCCTGCCAGCCCGCCCGCCTTTTGCTCTTACCGGCCATCAGGATGTCGCCAGAAACGCTTGTATTTTCGACTTTTGACTTTGGCGTTTTGGTCACCCGTATAAAAATAACCTTTCTTAAATAAAACTGTTTTCTCTTGCTTCCAAATTAATATTTAGAAATTTACAGACAGCGTCGAGTTTTTGGTTTAAGTCTCTGTCGGGGAGTGTAGGGGATTGGCGAAACATTGACGGGATTGGGAGAACTCCGGGAAACGATCCGTTCGGGACTGTAGTTACCTTGGATTCAGTCAGATCCGGAACGACAATGACCGAGTCCTCCGCTGCAACTTAGTCTGTTGACTCTGAATGACCGCAGGTGATGGAGGAAGGTGTGGCTTTGGGTTGGTAAACTTCCTTCTCGGCGTATATTAAGCCTTATGGGTGCTTGTTGAGATTCCTAATACCACCCCAAACGCTTTGCATCACTGGACTACGTGTCCCAGGAATCAGAGGGAGAACAGAACATAGAGTAATGCCATGCAGTCCGTGCCGATTTGTATTAATTCCATCTGAACATGATCTATATCCCTCTATTCCCTGTCTGTTCATGTACTTGTTTGAATGCTTCCTAAAGAACGTTTTTACCACCTCTCCAAACCAAGTGTTCCAGTCATCCAGTCATCTCCCACCTGAATGTAAAACAAAAATTGTCATACAAATCTCCTTTAGACTCCCCACCACCACCTTAAATCTACAGTACTACGCAAAAGTTTTAGCTATTTATATACAGATAGATGAGAAGCAATAAAAAGGTGAAATATAGGAGGAAGTGATGATAAACCTGGAGTACCTTAGGAAGGCATGAGATAACCCAGCCCCGAGACACCATGCAAGGTCATTTGATTTCAAACAATCTGTTTATTTATCATCTCAGAATATCTCTCTGTCTACTGTCTAGTTGCTCTGTTCCCCTGGATCCAGACATCAATTCCCTCCTTTGTCCTTGAGTGGTCCTACACTCTCTGGAGCAACATACACCCAATGGACACTTTGTTAGGTGTAGGAGTGGGAGCCAGTCTGATCTACCAATGCTGTAGCCCGTTCGCTTCGAGGTTCAGCATGTTGTGCATTCAGAGATGCTCTTCTGCACACACTGTTGTAGTGCGTGGCTATTTGAGGTACTGTCACCTTCCTGTCAGCTTGAACCAGTCTGGCCATTCTCCTCTGACCTCCCTAATTAACAAGTTGTTTTCACCCACACACCTGCTGCTATTCATTTTTGTACCATGCTCTGTAAACTCTAGAGACTACTGTGTGTGAAAAAACAGGGAGATCAGCAGTTTCTGAGGTACTCAAACCACCCTGTCTGGCACCAACTATCATTCCACAGTCAAAGTCAGAAGCATTCCTTCCCCATTTTGATATTTGGTCTGAACAGCAACTGAACCTCTTGACCATGTCTGTATGCTTTTATGCATTGAGTTGCTGCCACACGTTTGGCTGATTAGATTTTTGCATTAATGAGCAGGTGTACTCGTGTACCTAATAAAGTGACCACTAAATATATTTTAAAGTGTGCACAAAATGCCATGGCTTTTCCTTAATCCTACTTGTCAAAGACATTCCGTAAATCCCTTTTGCACTCTTTTATTTTGTTTATTCCTCAAGGGCCCTGTCCAATTTCAGCTTCCTAGACCTTTTGTTAGGTGGTGGTATGCAGATGCATCTCTACCAAAGGAGGTGTAAGGCGCTCCTTCCCTCTGCTAGCATGCATGTGACCCTTGGGCAAAGGTGGCTAGAAAAGGTCATGGCTAGAGAAAAAAATAAGCAAATTAAAGACGGGTGAAAAAACTATTATAACCTGTGACATATGAGATGTCACATGATGATGGTATTATGTTATACTCTAAGGCAGGTTTTAAACAACATCTCCATGGCAAAATCACAACAATCTATTTCCTGTTCTGCAATATTGCCAAACCTCATTTCTGGAGAAAATGTTATTTGCTACTGAAAATTTTAAATGTAACATTTCCAATTCACTCTTGTTCAACCACTTTCTTTAAAGGTCATCACAATCTCTGACTACTTCCCAATTCACATCGAGATTCATTTGCCCTTCTTACTTGTGCTTACCATATCGCAGCTGAACAATCACACCACTGCAAAATTTTGTACTTGCTCTCAAATTCCTCTACAATCTGCTTCAGCACTAAAATCCCTCAGGAGTTCCATTTCTCCCACCCCGCACAATTTTCTCTTGGATCTGGGCCTGCTGAGAATCACAATTATCACCCACCCCTCTTGTCCTCAAGAAGGAGGTAGTGAGCTATGTTCTTGGAGTGCTCCAGTCCTACCGAAGGTCACCCCACAGTACTGGTGGATATAGAGGTCCAACACCTTCTGTTCTAAATAGACTTGGTGATAAGGGCAGAAACAGTGATGTACTTTCAATGTTGGTGAGCGAAGTACCCCTTTGCCCCATAAATCTCATCTTTTTCTCAACCACTGACTGTCATACATTCAAACAAATGAGGGAAATTGTGGAACTTGCTGAAAAAGAGTGCAGTGAATTAATGAGTGAGAGAGTGTGTGTGTGTTTGAGAGAGAGAGAGGGGAGGGAGGGATTGGGGAGTGGGAGAGGTGGAGAGAGGGATAAAGGGAGAGTGGGATAGAGAGAGAGAGAGAAAACTTGATGTGCTTCTACTGCAGCTGTTAAAGGCCTTCACTGTCTTGACCGAGTATTATAGAACTGTATCATTGCCCCACTAGATATTATATTGCTAAAAAAGTAAATTGATGGTAACTCAATGACAAAAATAATTATTCAATATTATTAACTATTGTTTTCTATTACTGTTCCTTTGGTCAACAATTTTTGTATGCCAGTTCCAAACAAGGCCCTAAAATACTCCAAAGTTCGACCATAAGACATAAAAGCAGAATTAGGCCATTCAGTTCACCAAGTCTGCTCTGCTGTTCAGTTACGGTTGATTTATCTTCCCATCATCTACCTTCTCCCCATAAACTTTGACACCCTCACTCATTAACCAGAGTAGATTCAAGTTAGTTGGGTCACATGATGACCAATACATTTTGGCCCAAATAAGTGGCTCCCCCAATAAGCCAAAGTTTCATGGAAATAGTCAATAAGGTATAAAAAGACAAACTGAGTAACAAATTATGTATTTAAATGAAATACATAACAAATTAGAACATTACCAATACTACTACATTACTTTAAAACTGTTGTAGTTCCTAATAGTTATCAATGAGGAATTCATCCAGTGTATGTGTTCTTTCAGTTGTAAGTGAACAGAATCAGCAGAGATACCTATGCAGACAATGGGCTGCCTTCTTACAATGCTTTTGATGATTGCATCCTTCAAATCTTCATTTTCATTGTAACATTTGATTGTCAATACTTACAAATTCTTCATAGTCTCTTACTTGTTGAAATAGTGAAATTGTTTCATTTTCATTCCTCGCCATTTCTAGCGTCTCCAAGCCTGAATGCTTGAAGCTGCAGTGAGCAAAACAGTTCCGCGTTGTCTTAATACTTATTTCTTGACAACTATCAGTGACAAAGAAATTCACTGTTTATTTTTAACAGAAACACATGTAACTGATTCTATTTAAAAATTGTTTGTTCTATACAGGGCATCGTGTCCAATGGCCACACAAATACATGTGACTGATGTGAGTTAGAAACTGATGGTAATCTTCTGCCCTGATTAACCAATTGTCCAATTAACTGGAATCCACTGTACTTATCCAGCTCTGCTCTAAATATACCCAATGAACAAAAGCAAAGGAGTTAGTTTATCTCCCCTCTTTTCTACTCTGTTCCTCTCCTGTACTCTGTAAAGCAACTCCAAAATCCTTTTTTTCTCCTTTCCCAGGCCAATAACTGCAATACCAAGGTCCCAGTCAACTTCTTCTGTGCAGGCAACAACACAGTATTGCTGCAAAAAAAAATCATGATATACTGTACAAGTACAAACAAGCTGGAGGAACTCAGCAGGCCTTGTTTGTACGTGCGACCTGCTGAGTTCCTCCAGCTTGTTTGTACATGTGACCTGCTGAGTTCCTCCAGCTTGTCTGTACGTGTTGATTTGACCACAGCATCTGCAGTGGGTACTTTGTGTTCATGATACACTGTATTTGTGTGATGATAAAACTGATTTTGATATGGGTCTCTTTTGTGGACTGAGAGTGGGAAGGGGAAAGAGAGAGGGGAATCATGGTTGGGAAAAGGGGAATGGAGAGGGGAGGGAGCAGGAAGCACCAGAGAGACAATCTGTGGTGATCAATAAGCCAATTGTTTGGAACCAAGTTACTGTACCTGGTGTCTCACCCCCACCCCACTCCTCCCTTGCCACTTCTCTGTCACCAAACCTGTCCTACAGCGCTCCGCCCTTGTCATTTCCAACATCCTTTGCTCCTGCCAGATTTACAAACTCACTTTCCGCTTCACGTTGACAAATGCAGTGCTGTGCAAAGGTCTTAGGCACCCTAGCTATATATGTGTGTGTATAAGACTTTGCACAGTGCTGTACTTGGGAAGGAGCAATACTGGACCTTCTCATAGGGAATAAGGTGGACCAAGTAACTGAAGTAGCAATTGAGGAGCACATCAGTTCCAGTGACCACAATAAATAAGGATAATAAGTAGTGAGGTGTATCATGTTTGTTATTTCCTGAAAGAATTCCAACAGATTTGTCGGGCAAGATTTTTCCTTGAGGAAACCATGCTGATTAGGGCCTATTTTATCACGTGCATCCAAGTACCGCGACCTCATCCTAACTAATAATCTCCAACGTCTTCCCAACCACTGAGATCAGCTAACTGTCCTACAGTTTCCATTCTTCTACCTCTCTCCCTTCTTGAAGAGTGGAGTGACAATTGCATTCTCCAGTTGTCCGGAACCATTCCACAATCTAGTGATTCTTGAAAGATCATTACTAATGCCTCCATGATCTCTTCAGCCACCTTTTTCAGAACCCTAGGGTGTACACCATTTGGTCCAGGTAACTTATCTACCTTCAGACCTTTAAGCTTTTGAAGAACATTCTTTCTAGTTATGCTAACTTCACACACTTCATGACCCTTGACACCTGGAACTTCCACTATACTGCTAGTGTCTTGCACAGTGAAGACTGATGCAAAATATTTATTCAGTTCATCCACCATTTCATTGTCCCCCATTACTACCTCCCCAGCATTGTTTTCCAGTGGTCCGATATCCACTCTCGCCTATCTTTTACACTTTATGTATCTGAAGAAACTTTTGGTATCCTCTTTAATATTATTGGCTAGCTTACTTTCGTATTCCAGCTTCACCTTCTTAATAACTTTTTTAGTTGCCTTCTGTTGGTTTTTAAAAGCTCCCCAATCCTCTTACTTCCCACTAATTGTTGCTCTATTATATGCCTTCTGGCTTTTGACTTCTCTTGTTAACCATGATTGTCTCATCTTGCCTTGAGAATACTTCTTTGGGATGGATATACCCTGTGCCTTCTGAATTGCTTCCAGAAATTCAAGCCAATGCTGCTCTGCTGTCATCCCTGCCTGTGTTCTTTTCTAATCAATTCTGGCCAATTCTTTTCTCATGTCTCTGGAATACTGACATATCTGACTTTAGCTTCTCTTTTTCAAATTTCAGGGTGTATTTTATCATATTATGGTCACTTTCCCCTAAGGGTTCTTTTACCTTAAGCTCTCTAATTAATTCCGGTTCATTGGACAGCACCCAATCCAGAACAGCTAATCCCCTAGTGGTTTTAACCATGAACTGCTCTAAAAAGCCATTTCATTGACATGCTAGAAATTGCCCCTGCAGGAACCCAGCACCAAACTGATTTTTCCCAATCTACCTGCATATTGAAATCCCCCATGACTATTGTAACATTGCCCTTTTGTCATGTATTTTCTATCCTCCATTGTAATTTGTAGGCTATATCCCTACTTTTGTTGGGGGGGGGGTGTTTCTGTAGACATCTCTCATCAGTCTTTTTTACCCTTGCAGTTCCTTAGGTCTGTCCACAATGGTTCAACATCTCTGTCACCTCTTTCTAATGATCTGATTTCATTTTTTACCATTAAATTTTTTTTGACTAGCTTAGAGCTTTTCTTTAACAGTGGAATGACATTGGCTATCCTCCAATCCTCTGGTACCTCTCCTGTCACCAAGGATGTTTTAAATACCTTTGCTCGGGCCCCAGCAATTTTTGCACTTGCCTCCTGTAGGGTCCGAGGGAACACCTTGTCAGTTCCTGGCCTCTGGACAGCAAACACCTCCTCCTCTGTAATCTGTATAGTATCCATGAAGTCAGAGCCACATTGCCTCACTTCTATAGACTCTGCATCCAGTCAAGAAGGACAGCCAGTACAGGCCAGTGAGCCTAACTTCAGCTTTAGGCAAGTAGGTAGAATGAATTCTAAGGGGCAAGATCTACCCTCACTTGAATAGTCAAGGCCTGATCAGGAATAGTCAGCGTGGTTTTTTGCATAGGAGATAATGTTTGATGAATTTGTTCGAATTCTTTGAAAAGGTAATTAAGAAGGGTGGTGGGGTGGAGATACATACGTCTCTACCAAAGGCGGTGTAAGGTGCTCTTACCCTCCACTAGCTTGAAGGTCAACCTTGACAAAAGTGTAGCAGCTGCTTAGCCCCCCCCCCCAATCAGGATCATTTGGAGCCATGGGAGCAGCTGGTGCATATCCCAAGTCCTGGTTATGTGACCACTGACACCAGGCAGACAATCTCTGAAGAGTACTGATAAGGGTTGGGGTCACCCATCTTGTAAAGACGCTGCCCGAAGAAGGCAATGGCAAACCACTTCAGCAGAAAAATATGCCAATGAAGATCATGCTCATTGAAAGACCATGATCACCTATGTCATTTGACATGGCATATAATGAACGAACTAAGAAGATGAAGGTAGGTAAGTTGATGCTTTTTATATTAGAGATCTTGATCAATTAGGGAGATAGATCGAGGAATAGCAGATGGATTTCCATGTAGATAAATGTTAGGTAATCCACTTTCAACAGGGTAGGCCATATACAATTAAATGTGGGGCACTAATGATTGTTGTGGAACAGAGGAACTTGGAAGTACAGGTGCACAGTTCACTGAAAATGACTGCACAAGCAGACGGGGCAGTGAAGAAGACATTCATCAAAGTTCCAAGTGCATTTACTTCTGAAGTAAGCATATACAACCTTGACATTCATCTTTTTGCAGGCAGCTACAAAATGAAGAAACACAATAAAACCCATTCAAAGAAAGAGCCCTACAAAGTTCAAATTTCAAAGTAAATTTATTATCTAAGTGCATACATTCCACCATATAGAACTCCCCCCGAGATTTGTTTTCTTGCAGGCATTCTCGATTGACCCATCGGATAATAGCCATAACAGAATCAATGAAAGACTGCACCAACTTGGGTGTTCAGCAGGCAACAAACTGCAAATACAAAAAGAAATAATAATAATAAATAAATAAACAAACAAACAATAAATATTGAGAACATGAGATAGTCCTTGAAAATGAGTCTATGAGTTTTGGGAATATTTCAATGATGGAGCAAGTAAAGCTGAGTGAAGTTACAAACAAGAGAAAAATCTGCAAGTACTGGAAATCCTGAGCAACACACGCAAAATGCTGGAGGAACTCAGCAGGCCAGGCAGCATCTTGGAAAAGAGTACAGTTGACTTTTCAGAAAACATTGACTGTACTCTTTTCTGAGATGCTGCCTGGCCTGCTGAATTCCTCCAGCATTTTGTGTGTGTTGCTTGAGTGTGAAGTTATCCCCTTTGGTTCAAGATTCAGATGACTGAGATGTAGTAACTGTTCCTGAACTTGGTGGTGTGAGCCCTGAGGTTCCTGTACCTTCTTCCTGATGGCAGCAGTGAGGAGAGAATATGCCTTGGGTGGTGGGACACATATTTTCCACACTTTTTTCCAGGGTGTGAACAATAAGAAGTGAACAAATAGCATTAACTGCAGAGTACCTGAAAGTGAGTCCTTGGCACAGTGTTGATGGCCACAGGTCAAAGCTGCAGCAGAGTTAGGGAAGTGCCCTAGTCAAATCATTCAAGTACAAAGGTTCATGGGTTCATCAAAGTATGTATGTACAGTACAAATCTGATATTTGCCTTCTCCAGATGGCCATGAAATATAGAAAAACCATGGCAGTTGTTGAAAAGAAAAGCCATCACTCCCCCTCCCTGACAAGAAATAAAAACAAAACTTGCAACCCCTGCTCCCTCCCTCACAAAAAACAACAATAACATCAGAACCCCAGCCCCCCACCCCCCACAAAAAGTGACAATAACATCAAATTCCCAGTCCTCTCCCTTACAGGAAAAAACAATGACAGTAACACCAAATCCCAGGCGTCTCCCTCACAGAAAACAGTGACAATAACATCAAATCCCCAGCCCCTCCTTTACAGAAAAAACAGTGACTGTAACACCAAATTCCCAGTCCTCTCCCTCACAGAAAACAGTGACAATAACATCAAATCCCTGTCCTCTCCCTCACAGAAAACAACACAGCGATGAGGAGATCAAATCCCCAGTCCTCTCCCTCACAGAAAAGAACACAATGACAATAACATCAAATCCCCAGACCACTCCTCACAGAAAAGAACAACGACAGTAGTATCAAAACCCCCACCCCCCTCTCCCACACACAAAAAACCTACAGATTCACCCACACAGAATAACACCAACAAGAAAATCAAACATCAGACCCCAAATCCCCAACTTCAGCCTTGCATAAAAAGTAAAATATTGCCCACACCTGTCGGCAAGAAAGGAAAACTGCGAAAACTGAGAGACCAATAGAATGTACATTCCAATAATCACATAAATCTCAGAATACAGAAAACATTTTTCCATAAGCATATGAGCAGGGTGGCCACACAAACTCAGTCCTTATGTGAAGAGCGACTGCCATGCCAGGTCAGAATGCAAATGCTACCGATCCCGTGGCCTCCGTTGAGAGTGACCACTGACCTCCTCCATATTAACCTTGATGCTTCAATCTTCCTTGCCCCTTCGAGATGGAGTCATTCATGACCCTGCATCCCGTCTCTGGTCTTTTCCACAATCCAGCTCATGTTCTTGGTCCTTTTTCGGGTCCCCGTCTCCGGTCTTCTCCCTCAGATATCTCTCTGGACACAGCAGATCAAATTCCAAACTGCACTTCACAGGCTCCAACCATTTCTGTAACACAATTAGGACAAATAAAAACAGGCAGAGGACAAGTAGTTAAAAAGAAGTAAACAAAAACACAAGGAACACAAACTGCAGAGTCACCGAGAGTTAGTCCACCACAGCTGTAGAGCTCGTTCAGCACTGAGGTGAGAGAAGCCAGTCAAGAGGCCCGATATCTGCAGAGTAATAGTCGCTCCAGAACCTGCTGGCGTTTGACCTGACAATCCTGCCAGCAGCAGCGTGAAGAGATCGGTCAAGTGCAGACAGATGGTGCTGAACACCTGTTTGCTTTCTGCACTCATCCTCCACAATTTTAATCTTGCTCGACGCTTTAATTGGCGCGAAGTGATGGAACCAACCGCAGGTTCGTGTTACTCTATTAGGAATCTACGCAGTGAAGGCCAATGAAAGCTGTAAATGCGCCCCATGTCGAATCTCGGATATCACAGGTCATTCAGTCGGCCCAAAAAATGCATTCTTAAAAGGGAAATTACAGGCTGCAATCGATTGCAGTTCAGAAATGTATCCAGAAGGAAAGTATCCAATAGTTTTGTAAGCTGTCTGCGTGAAGTGGCTGTTGGTCACTGGTGCCATTTGGCCATCAACAGTCAGGGCATCAGGATTAGGAGTAGGGACAATCTGTTGCAGTTACTGTATATACAGTAAGTTACTGGTGATGCTGCACTTGCAGTCTTGGGTACAGTTTTGGCAATTATCATTGTTGAGCTGCATTTACAAGTATCCTGCCCGAACTTGAGGGCAAGAGTGACAGGAAGACATTGGACATGTGGATCTTTATTCCCTGGTGCGCAGAAGAATGAGGGGCGACGTCATAGAAGTTTATAAAATCATAAGGGGTATGGATAAGGTCTTTACCCCAGGGCTGAGCAGTTCAAGACTAGAGGGCACACACACAAGTGGGGAGGGATTTAAGAAACCTGAGAGGTAACCTCTTTACACAGGCGGTGCTGAGAACCTGGAATAAACTGCTAGAGGAAGTGTTCGAGATGGACACAATTGCAGCATTTAAGAGGCATTTGGACAGGTACATGGAGAGGATTCCTCACGTAGCCAAAGACTTCAGACAGAGAATAGTTTAATTGTGACAGAGTCACACTTGTTATCCATAGCACAATGGAATAACCCCCTGGGAGAACCCCATACTCAACTCAAATAATCACATTTCTACTACCTTGAGATTCATTTTCTTGCAGGCATTTACAGGAAAATAAATAAACACAATGGAGTTTATGAAAACTGAACATAAACAAAGACTGACAAACAACCAATGTCCAAAAGATAAATTGGCAAATAATAAAAACAGTAAATAAATAATACTGAGAACATGAGTTATATGTGGTTGCTCACAGTCTGGTGTGGTATATGGACAAGGGGGAGGTTCCAGACAAAGCACAATTCAATCAACACCCATTAATGACCCAATCAAGACCCTTGTTTAAAGTGGAGAGGCTGATGCACAGGCAACCACCACACCATCCTTGATGGGTCAGGGCCCAGTGGCATATCATGCAAGGATGACTGGGGACCCTGCACTGCTGCAGATTTCCTCTGCTTTCACTGCTGTTCTGATGCATCATCATCTTCCACAAGATCGACCATTGGGGTCTTGGTTTGAATTGCGCTTTGTTGGGAAAATTCCCCTTTGATCTTACCGCCATGGGTTTAGTAGCTATCATTTATAATATGATGTACAGCCAGATATATCAGAAAAAATTAAGAAGGAATGGCAGGAAGAATTGCATTGTCCTATATCTACTGAGCAATGGGAAAAATTTTTATCATTGGTAAACTCATCCTCTATCTGTGCTAAACATGCTCTAATACAATTTAAGGTTGTACATAGAGCTCACATGTCTAAAGATAAACTTGCTCGATTTTATTCTTATGTTAATCCAACCTGTGATAGATGTCATTCTGATATTGCTTCATTGACCCATATGTTTTGGTCTTGTCCTTGTTTACAAAACTATTGGAAAGATATTTTTAATATTATTTCAAGAGTTTTAAATATTAATTTCCAACCACATCCTTTTACCGCAATTTTTGGTCTACCAATGATAGATAATAAGCGTTTATCCGCTTCATCCCAACGAATGATTGCATTTGTTACATTAATGGCTAGAAGATCTATTTTACTGAATTGGAAAGAAATTAACCCTCCAACTGTATTTCAGTGGTTTTCTCAAACTATTTCCTGTTTGAGTTTAGAAAAAATTAGAAGTGTGGTTTTTGATTCTTCAGTTAAATTTGAGGAAACTTGGAGACCATTTATTCAACATTTTCATATGAATTAAATGGTCTGATCCTGAACCTTATTGTTACTATCCTGAATTGTGTGGATGGAGGTTCGGAGTCATCGGCACTACTGTATGTATTTAACATTATGCAATTGCCCATGTTGGTTAGTTTTTTTTATTAGTTTTTTTTTTATTCTCTTAGTTTTTTGGGGGGTTTTTTTTCTCCTTTTTCTCTTTTTCTTAATTCCTTTACATTAATACTATGAGTTTGGGAGACTTTATATATTGATTAATACATATCTGATTGTTTAATTAATCTATTAATTGTGTACTCTCAAATGTTTTGTACTCATATTTTACTTATGTTTTTCTTAAAATTAATAAAAAGATTTGAAAAGATCTTACCGCCATGGGTGACCTACTAGGAGCAAAGCACCAGATGTCTATCTCTAGATGGTGTTGCTCTCAGATCTCACAAGCCTCTACACCACAATCTTCACAGAAGGATCTACCTATCTCAAGGTAGTATATGGTGACATATATATATATATATTGGTAATAAATTTACTTTGAACTTTGATTCTTTTTGCTGTTGTACATGGCATTGTTGTTGTTGTTGTATGCCTTGGATCGAATTGTCAACTGTTTATTTGTTTCCATAGATGCTGCGTGGCCTGCTGAGTTCCTCCAGCATTTTGTGTGTGTTGCTCTGGATTTCCAGTATTGCTTGGTTCAATAAGCAGACAGCAGCAGCAGCAATGGGGATCACTGAAAGTTCAAATGCCAGCTCTAAAATAGCAGCTTCACCTTGGCCACTGGAAAAAAGACATACTACTTCTGATACATACCAAGGGTATCAAACTTTATGGGATGTCCTTAAATTTCTTTTAATGGTTTATGCTCTTCTGGATGCAGTTTCAATACAACTGCACATTGTGGAGGCTGAACCAGAAATCAGGTTTCTCAGAGTAGTGAGACATCCTTAACATTAACTGGAGAACTTGATTATAGAATTATTTAATTTCTTTTTAAGTGAATGATTTAAATTATTTTAACCAGCAAGGTATTCAGAATACATACCTGCACACCACTGAATCACTCTGACCTTTATTTCTATCGATGAATCGCAAACTATGATCGTCACTGGCCTTGAAGAGGAGTCCATTTTCATTTTCACTGAAGTGGCATCTGACAATTCAAGTGTCCAGGGATCATTCATGGTTACATTTCTATTTTTGATTTTGTTATGGAAAGAAATTGAGATAATAATATTTTGTTTCTGTTTTGATTCACTTAGTTTAATTTCATTTGGCTTAGAATCTTGGTGTACCTGTCCTTTTATAATGAAACATTTGGCACAATTTACATGTATTTTCCCATAAATAGTGCAGTGACTGTGAAGTGTATGAGTTATATTGACCCATTGATTACTTGGATCTGATTTCCTCCCTTTATCAAGAAAAACTTTGGTTCTGTCCCTCCTTTTATAATTATACTCATGAGACCTGAAATTTGCAGAAAGGGGAACCATGGCTCAGACATACATTTATCTAATGGTCCAAGACTTCTTATTTCTTGGGATTTTCAAACATATTTAAGAAAAATTTGCCAAGAACAATCATGGTTGAGACCATGATCGCCCACGTCACATAACACAGCAGATAATGAGGATGATGAATTGAAAATGAACAACAAAATTTTATCTGCTCTCATTCTGCCATTTCAGACATCTTCTAGATCTCAATCCAATTATCCTGAGGGTTTCCTCCTGATAGATGAATACTCTAAACAGGGCTCCACGGACCTCTTGCTTAATGGTATTGGTCCCTGGCATAAAAAAGGTTGGGAACACCTGCTCTAAAATACGAATTTGAATGTTGTCATTATTTTCTGTAGTTGGATGGGGAAGGGACTTGTTTTGCTGTTACTGAATTGTTCCCTTTTGTTATTGTTGCAGCTTGTGTTGATCTGTGTTCTGTGGTTTTGAAAATTGTGGGCATGCTATGTTGGTGCCAGAATGCGTGGTGACATTTGCAGGCTGCCCCCACCACATCCTTCAGTGTGTTGGTTGTTAATGCAAACAGCGTTTCAATACACATGTAATAAATAAATTTAAACCTGAATCTGAGTTAGATCTGGGGTTTAACCCCTCGTGGGATGTGGGCATTGCCGATGAGGTTGGCTTTTAACGACCACGTCCTTCTTGTCTCTGAGAAGCTAAGGCATTCTGCATTTGGGTTCAGAGAGCTTGATCCAGTAATCGCAGAAGAATGTTATAAGCATCATTTGGAGGGCATGAAAACAAATGTTTTATTAAATGCTGTAGCTGGTGAAGTAATGTTTGATTTCTGCTGAACTCAGAAATATCTGGTAATCTCTGCCATAAGGTCTTTGCCAGACCAAATTTTAAGTAGATTTCTGGTTCAGTAACAAATATCATTAAAAGTCATCCTGGGAAGAACAGCTGCTCAATTTTTAACATATACAAAATGTAAAAAAAAGAATTGGAAGATTCACATGTAAAACTGATTTATAAACATATAATGACTAAAGATCTAGTGCTTTCTTGGCATATATGACAAATAAACACTTCTCGGGCTTCCAGCCTGGTACAGGTATCAATCTTAACTGATGTTTCAATGACAAACTCTGCCATCTTCTTCAAGAGTTTATTCGATATAATAAATATATTGAATATTCATCAGGATTTTTCTTAAGAACACAATCCTTTGTCAGTCCACATGACAAATGAGATGAACCAATAATATTCAGGTGGGTGGAGGTCCAAAATGTCCCTGTTTATGTTGATAGATGTCATTTTATCAGGTATACCTGTCATTAATTCAAATCAAGTGGCAGTAACTCAATGCATAAAAGCACGTGAGCATGGTTAAAAGGTTCAGTTGTTGTTCAGACCAAACATCAGAATGGGGAAGAAACGTGATCTAAGTGACTTTGACTGTGGATTGATTGTTGGTGCCAGACAGGGTGATTTGAGTATCTCCGAAACTGCTGATCTCCTGGGATTTTCAGGCACAACAGTCTCCGGAGTTTACAGAGAATGATGCAAAAGCCAATCAGCATCCAGTGAGCACACTTCTGTGGGTGAAAATGCCCTGTTAGTAAGAGGTCAGAGGACAGGCTCAAGCTGACAGGAAGGTGACAGTAACTCAAATAACCACCAGAAGAGCAATGGTTACTTTATAAGGTATAGGAGGTGGCCACTGAGTGTATTTACTAGGTATTTAGCTGTAACTCTGCATTACCAAAAAGAGTGAAAGGAGAGAAAGAAACAAGTTTATTTTGGCCTAATTTCATGACCTTTTAAGCATTTTCCAGTTTTGTTAATTTATCCTTTAGAGTTGGGGAGGCTGTAAACTTTCCATTGATGAACAAACTAAGCGTTTATATTTTCCTGTACTGCTGTAAATCAATTTAAAATATTTTATATTATTTTCTCAACTGACTTTAAAAAAGGGAAACCATTGAATGTAGGCCTAAAGGTCGGTAGCTTTTCTTTTTATTTTCACTTTCACTTCTGCGGGGAATCAATCGACAGAGGCCTCTCATTTGGGAGTCGCGAAGTCGGCAGAACATATTGCTCGGTTAAAGAGGTATAGTTTGTGCAGAGAATTCCCGAATGGGTAGACGCGTTGTCGGTGAAAGCAACAATCAGCTTCAGTCCGTGCAGCGAGGGTTCCGATGCTCAGCGCCCCAGCCAGCACGGCCTCGCCGGGAGACACTCGCTCTCCAGTCGGTGCATTAAAGCCCGGAGGCCCGACTCACGTCCCCGTTCCCTTGTATATCGTGAACATTGCAAGGAACGGGAAGGGAGGGGGTGATGGGAAACTGAGCGTGGGGATAATAAAATTGAGTTTGATTTGACATAAACTGTGAAAGATTGGCTAACGCCATTCTGTCTCTCGCCCCCAGCGCTGCATCTTTTCAGCTCAAACCCGACAGCACTGTACTAGCGACCGTGGTTATTTCTCCACCCCTTTCGCTTGCAACCACTTAACATTGGTCTCAGAATACTAAACAATACAAAACAGGCGCGGGCTCTTTAGACAACAAAGTTGCACAGAGCTAAATGTTAAACTAAACTCATCTCTTCTGCCTCCAGAAAGTCTCCATATCCTCCCACTTCCTGCCGATTCGTATTTGTCCCGCCACGCACCAAGCAGAGCTTTTCGGGCACCCACCAATCTCTGTTTAATGAACTTCCCCGCACATCTCATTTGAAGTTGCCCCCCTCCACCTTGAATACATGCCTCTGATATTAGACATTTCAAAAACTGGGTGCGGTGGGGGAGGGAGAAGACTAGCTGTCGATCTATGCCTTGTATACCTCGATCAAGTCTGGTCTGGCCAAGTTGCACACTTTCAAACTACTCATATTTAATATCCAATAATAGGAATCTTAGTATGTGTTTTTTAAACATCTGATTCTACTTTTGATGGTATAGCATTTCTGCTTTATTCTCCACCAACTTTATAATTTCCTGTCAGTTACCTTTGTACAGACACCCCTGTACCTCGTGTCCCTTTCTGTACATGCAATCAGTCTGTGTGTATAAACTTCCTTATGTATTTATCCTTGTGGGTTTCTTCATTATTTTGTTCTTTATCTTACTGTGTTGTTTTTTTTTGCCCTGCATTGGGTCTGGGGTATCAATTGTTTTGTTCTCCTTTACACTTGGTTACTGGAAATTACACTGAATTATCTTGAATAAGAGTGCAGTACTTCAAATTAGCGTAAATCTGTTTCTCAAGCACCATATACTTTTCACCAATATTGGTCTTTGTTCCTGGACCCTGCCCACCTATCATGTCTTTTCTAAGTTACAAACCTTGTGACTTAAGAATATTTCAGATATTATTAATTTTAGCTTGAACTTGTGCAGACCTCAAAAACTTTCACTACCTAGGCCATGCTGTCTTCTCACTACTGTCGAGCAGGAGCTACAGAAGCCTTAGGGCCCACACCATCAGGTTCAGGAACAGTTAATACCCTCCAGTAATCAAACTCTGAACCAGAGTGGATAACTACATTCACCACTACTCTGAACTGAATCTATGAAATACGGACTCACTTTCAAGGACTTTTTACAACTCACATTATCAATATTATTTTCATTTGCCAAGTTTTCTTTTGCACATTGGCTGTTTGTCAGTCTTTGTCCGATTATGTATCATTTTCCAGAAATTCTGGAGTCATGGAGTCACAAAGGAGTACAGCACAGAAACATGCTCTTTGGCCCATCTGGTCCATGTTGAAATCATTTAACCTGCTTGCACCTAATGACCTGCACCGGGACCATGGCCATCCATATCCCTACTATCCTTGTACCTATCCAAGCTTCTCTTAAAGTTGAAATCGAGCTCGCATGGACCACTTGTGCTGGCAACTCATTCCACACTCTCACGAACTGAGTGAAGAAGTTTCCTCTCATGTTCCCCTTAAACCTCTCACCTTTCACCTTTAACCCATGTTCTTTGGTTGCAGTCCATCTCAACGTCAGTGGAAAAAGTGGAAAATTCTATTGTACTTTTTTCCTGTGAATGCCTGCAAAAAAGCAAACTGCTGGTGATATTGGGTGAAATTGGCCCCTTGGTGGGGTGAGGGCTTGGGTTTATGGGGGTGCGTAGGAGGGTTGGAGTTATTAGGCTTAGGGGTATAGCTGGGAGGTGGGGCTGCGGGACTTTGTGGTGGATAACAGTGTACATTGATAATAAATTTAATATGAACTTTGAACTTTCATTTTGGAAAGGTTATCTTGAAGACTGAATATAAATTTGGTAATGTATGTGCACCATGTTGGAGGGTTGGTGGGGTAGTGAATGGGAATGGGCAGTTTTGGCACAAGAGCTATGGAAACTGCAAAAGTGCCATCCTGAACATGAGATGTTGAAGTGAACCTTAGTGTCTCCGCTGATTATATGCGATGAGATCAGTTAACTCAGGAATTAGAACCTGGGAATTTTTTGCTCATACCACCTCAGCATTGCATGTGATTTATGTAACAATTCTGTTCAAATCAGAGTTGCGTATGTACGAAGAGATACAGATTAACTGTGATCTATTTAAAAGACTGAGAGATTCAAAGAGCTGCCATTATTACTGCTATCATTGTGACAACTATTCCTGCATCTAAAGTAATGCACAAAAGGCTGGAGGAACTTGGTAGGTCAGGCAGTATCTATGCAGAAGAATACAGAGTCGACCTCTTCATCAGGGTCTCAGCCTGAAATGTCGACTCTTTATTCCTTTCCATAGATCCTGAGTTCATCTAGCATTTTGTGTGTGTTACTCTAGATCTTAAAAATTTCTTGTGTTTGTTAGTAACAGAGATATCCACAGATAAATGTAAGTACATAACATTTTTAATTCTTGTGTTTTTTTTCACATAGGACATTGCTATTTTCAGGATGTGTGAAGCTTTATTTACAAAAAGCCATTGAGTGACCAATACGACATAGCACTGCGTGAAAAGGAAAACGGTGAACTTGCTTTGAAAGACTTTGGAGGTGACAGTACCACAGTAACTGTTATCCAAATGGCAACTGCCAAGTACCTACAATTAATAGGACTTATCACAATTATAGTCCTTTCAGTTGCGGACGACGTAAAACATGATCAGAATAGTGGGGAGGAGCCAAGTTATCCCTTCACATCGGATGGGCAGAGATTCCCCTGGAACAAAATGAGATTACCTGACTCCATTTTGCCAGTACATTATGAGCTGCTTCTCCACCCAAATCTGACCACACTGACCTTTTCTGCATCTGTCAGGATTGAAGTTTCCATCGGAATGGATACCAATTCTATCATCTTGCATAGCAAAAAGCTCGACATCATCAAGGCAACCATTGCTCTGTTGAGAGAGGGTGGATCAACTGAACCAGAAAGCAACCTGCGTCTTTTGGAATATCCATCATATGATCAAATTGCCCTTCTGTCTGATGGACTCTTATACTCCGGAAATACGTACCTGATAAATATTGACTACATTGGCAATCTTTCGGATAGCTACCATGGTTTTTACAAGGGCAGCTATAAAACACAAGATGGTGAATTAAGGTAAATTTCATGATTTAGTAAATATTCTGTATGTGAGACATCATGTGGTTGTTATAGATTGGTACTTGGTGGTGGGTATCAATATGATAGGCCTGTTTCTGTGCAGTAAAACAGACTATTTCACTCTAAACCAATTTTATGCCATGGAACCTTACCATTAACCAAGGGATCCATAGACCTCAGGCTGGGAACCCCTGCTCTAAATTAATTAACAGTGCAACAACTTGGGAGTACAACTGTACAAGAGGACAGCTCTCCACATGCTGGAGTTACTGTCATAAGCCTTAATATCTTCTACCCTTTAATACACTAATTATGTCCTTCACAGGTATTTTTTTTTATACTTATCTCCTGACTGGCTGCATCAGTGCCTGGTATGGGAACTGTACCTCCCTTAATCACAGGACTCTGCAGAGAGTGGTGCGGAAGCCCAGTGCATCTGTAGTTGTGAACTTCCCATGATTCAGAACATTTACAAGGACAGGTGTGTAAAAAGGCCCCGTAGGATCACTGGGGACCTGAGTCATCCCAACCACAATCTATTCCAGCTGCTACCATCTGGGAAGTGGTACCGCAGCATAAAAGCCAGGACCAACAGCTTCTTCCACCAGGCCATCAGACTGATGAACTCACACTGATTTGACTGTTCTATTTATTATAAATTATTATAAATTACTATGATTTCATGTTGCACATTAGATGGAGACATAACAAAGATTTTTACTCCTCACGTATGTGAAGGATGTAAGAAGTAAAGTCAATAAAATTTATCACTGAAGTTTGTTGCTCAATTTCTTGAGCTCCTCAAGTCTTAGCTTCTGATGACATTTCTACATTTTAACTCTATCTTTACTGATGTTGTTAACCCTACTTTATTCTCTCGCAGTTTCCTTCCTCCATACTAAACTGCTCTTGCCCCCCCTCAGTTTTCCCCCTTCTCCCCACCACAGCCTAACCATAAGGAAGCACCTATAGTCAAAATTTCCAGCTATCACCAACTCTCGATTATCTTTGCAAAGAGTTTGAATTTAACACCTTTTGTCTTTAACACACATGTGCTCTCCAGTCTCAAGAAATCTGATATCCCTCTGGTCTTTAATTCATTGCTCCCTTAATTTAATCTCCTTCCTTGTTCACTTCAAATGAACCTCAGAATTTTACCCTTGATGCCTAGCTCTTTGTCATTGTATTTGCTCTTCCCACTAGCACAGATTAGTTTGCATATGTATTGCTTGATGTATCGAAAGAATACTTAACTTCGTCACCCAGCCCCTTTCACTGATTCCAGGTCCGTTGCTGCACTGTACTTTATAGTAGCTGTACATTAGATGCTACCTCAGAAACTTGGTTCCAATGACTGTAATCGAACTAAACCTCTCTTCACTACAGATAAAGGTCCAATCTATACCTTTATAATCCAGGTGTTCAACTTCTGTAATGTGCATTTAGATTCCCTAAACCTATTCCCCAGTGAGGAAAACTCAACTGCAAAGTCTTTCTCTGTACACCCATCCATCTTTACAGATTCACAGGGAACAACAGAATGTTTTTCTGATACACTGTAAAATGTGTGAACCTGGCCTTCCATTTTATCTTTACTCACTTGTAAAGCACTTAAGATGTGAGAACTTAATGGCAGTTTACATATTTTCATTTGTTTTGAAAAATATTTGTGGACAAGTGCTTGACAAATTAAGTCCATATTATAAATTCAATGTGATGTTAATTTACCTCATCTAGAGACTGTATTCAAGTGCAGTGCGATCTAATCTCATTTAAAAAGAATACTGAACACGTCAAAAATAATTGTCTGTAGTGAGTAACTTGATGCCTTCAGTTTTATCTTTACTCACTTGTAAAGCACTTAAAATGTGACAATTCAATGGCAGTTTGCATATTTTTAATTGTTTTGAAAAATATTTGTGGATAAGTGCTTGACAAATTAAAATCTATATATAACTTCAATGTGATGTTAATTCATCTAATGACTGTATTCAAGTACAATGCGATTTAATCCTACTTAAAAAGAATGCTCAACACGTCAAAAATAAAACTGGTTGACCATGTTTCATCTCTTCAGTAGTAGAAAAAATAATTGTAGTGAGTAACTTGATATGTTTTGCCTTCCGATTAACTAGCATTGTGTGCAAATAATATCCCATGGAGTTCCAACTGCCTCTCCTTCTTCTGTTTTATGCAGAGTGTTGGCTTCTACTCAGTTTGAACCTACTGCAGCACGCATGGCTTTTCCGTGCTTTGATGAGCCTGCCTTCAAAGCCAAATTTACAATCAGAATACAAAGGGAATCCAGACACATCGCTCTCTCCAACATGCCCATTGTATGTACATTTATTTCACTTGTTCATTCTTTATTTATTGACATTCTGGCCATATACGTCATCAGAAAGTTGTCTTTGAAATGTTAATCTGATTAGATCTTAACTTGTAGGAGATGGGGTTTTTTGAATTAGTGTGTCCAGCTGCATATTTGAACATCGATTTCTTGAACTTCTGGACCACTTCACCATTCCCCCATTCCTGTTTCTCCCTCTCACTTTATCTCCTTATCTGCCCAATCACCTCCCTCTGGTGCTCCTCTGCCTTCCCTTTCTTCCCTGGTCTTCTGTCTTCTCCTATAAGAATCCCCCTTCTCCAACTCTTTACCTCTTTCACCAGTCAACTTCCCAGATTTTTACTTCACCTCACCCTCCTCTCCTGGTTTTGCCAATCATCTACCACCTTGTACTTCTTCCTCCTCTCCCTCCAGCTTCTTATTCTGACCTCTGCCCTGCCTTTCCAGTCCTGACGAAGGGTCTCAGCCAGGGCCGGATTAACCTAGTAGCAAAAGTAGCATATGCTACGGGCCCCGCATTTTCGAGGGCCCCGCCCGCACTAAATGCTGGCAAGCTGCAGTCCGGTGAAATCGGCATTCTCACCGTATTCTCACGACTGTTAGACTGAGTTTTAGGTAGACGATTCATTTACACTTAAACAAATTACTTCAGCCATCAGTCTTCTGTCCACAAAGTACTGTGGATTGAGTTCATAACAATGCATTTCCTAGAAGCTGTGAACCCAGTTTCATTTGTAACAATGCATCTCTGGCGCCTCTGAGACAAGAATGCTAAGTTTACAGGTAGTTGCGAAGACACCGTATCTATGCTTTTAGAATATGAATTGTCCTCTATGTTAGCATGTAACATACCAAATAATGTATTATGGATTTTAACGCATTCCTAAAGGCCATGAATGCCAGCTTAGGCATACTGGCGCCGGTAGAATGAATATCTAATGTGGACCAGCTGACTGACTGTATGCTATGTTTTGCCACCTGGACCAGTTGACAGAGTTGTGAAGTTTTTGGATATGGAAGGTCATAGTGCTGAACAGCTCGCTCAAAAGTTTACTTGACTTTTTAAAGGAAAATGACATTGATATAAAAGACTGCCGTTGTCAAAGTTGTGACAATGCCAGCAACATGAGTGGCAAGTACAGTGGCTTACAAGCACGAATTAAAGAGCTGAATGAGTTTGTGGATTACATTCCATGTTTTGCATGTTTACTAAATTTGGTTGGAAAATGTGCTGCTGCATGTTGTCAAGAAGCATTCATTTACTTTCAATTTGTAGCAAGCCTGTACACATTTTTTTCTGCTTCTGCTTGTCGGAGGGATCTCCTTTCTGCTGCATTATCATTTGCCCATTGTGAAAAGAATGTCAGGTACCAGGTGGTCAGCTCATGCAGATGCAACAAAAGCACTTTTACACAGCTTTTCTGCAATAAAACAAGTCTTGGATGACATTTCAAATAACAACGATCAGAAGGCAGAGTGTCGACACCAGGCTCGTGGACTACTTTCAACCATGATGATGTTGGAAACAGGAATAATGGTCATATTGTGGGATCAAGTATTACAGAGTTTTCAAATGACCAGTGCTTCTTTGCAATCTTCTGGCCATGTCTTGAACACAGCTTGTGCACTCTATGAATCCTTGCATAGATATATTCAAGCTATGCTGTCTACTTTTTCAGACATTGAGCAAAAAGCCAAGCATCTGACTAAGTGTGAAGATTATCAACAGCAAACTCGAAGAAAACACAAGCAAAATCGCTCGTTTGATTATTTCAGTGGTTCCAGCACACTTGATCCACTTGTTGAATCTCAAACGCCTTCTCAGAAGTTTAAAAGCTGAACATTTCTCGCCATTATTGACAGCTTGTTTTCTGCCCTGTCACAAAGGCAGAAAGCTTATCTAAAGGTGAATGGCATTTTTGGATTCCTTCATCAGTTACAGTCGTTTACACCTGAAGAGATCATAAAGAAGTCATCAAATCTTATTAAATCATATCCGGAAGATCTGGAAGAAAGTCTTAACGAAGAATGTGTGCAGTTTACTGAACTGTTGAAAACTGATCTTGCTTCTCATATTGGCGCCAGACAAGACCTTGTAGAGTGTCAGTTGTATCGTTTGATAACTGACAATTCTTTGGAGTCATGTTTTCCAAATGTAGAAAATGCCTTGTGCATCTATTTGTCACTCATGGTTACCAACTGCAGTGGAGAACCCTCATTTTCAAAACCGAAGAGGATCAAAAATGAACTAAGGAGCACCATGGGTCAAAACAGATTGAACAATCTCACTCTGATGAGCATTGTACATGAACTTCTGCGTGAAATAGACATTTCCCGTATCATCAACAAATTTGCTCATGCTAAATCTAGAAAATCTAACTTTTAAATTGTAGTTTTGTTACTCTTGACATTTGAAATTGATACCTACGTGTAAGTAATACTATTACTGGAGTGTCTGACATTTGTTGTATTATCTGGCTGTATAGCAAATGAAAATATTGAATTAATTTACTATGCAAGTAAATAATTAATGTTTTAATATTTATGTGCACTTTTTAAAAATTTAGGGCCCCTTTATAACATATGCTACAGGCCCCGCACTAGCTTAATCCGGCCCTGGACTCAGCCCAAAACATCGACTGTTCACTCTTTTCCACAGATGTTGCCTGCTGAGTTCCTCCAGCATTTTGTGTGTTGCATATTTCTGAATCAAGATTTATTATCACTGACATGTTGTGAAATTTGTTGTTTTGTAATAATAGTGCAGTGGAATAAATAAAATAGACTATAAATTATAATAAATATCTGCTTGTATGTATGCCCCTCTCCCCTCTCCCCTCTCCCCTCTCTATATTAATACCACTGGCATATGTTGTGAAATTTGTTTTATATGAAGACACAAGGAAGGCTGCAACATCCAAGTACCTCCAAAGAGTGCGGCCACTAAATGGAAAGAACAAGATCAGAGCCATCAACTCATTTGCCCTACTAGTCATCAGATACCCAGACACAATAGTGTGCTGGCCAAGGAATGAACTGGAAGCCGCTGACCTCAAGTCCTGAAAACAATACATGGAGGATTCCACCCAAAATCCAATGTCAAGTGACTGTACGCCTACTGGAATGAAGGAGGACGGGGACTTTGAATTGTCAAGGGCACAGTTCTGGAAGAAATGTGAAACATACTTGAGTATGTCAGGAAGATGGCTGCTAAGGATGACCTGCTAGGAGAATACCTCAGACAACAGGCAGGAGACATGGAAATGGAAGTGGGTGAAGCAGAGCCAGAAGATGAGATGCCTTGGCAGGATAAGCCCCTACATGGGATGTACCATCACCAGGTATCTGAGGTGGCTGACGTAAGAAAGTCCTCTCAATGGCTGGAAGTGACAGCACAGAGGCGCTGCTCATGGCTGCACAAGAACAGGTGCTGAGCAATAGAAGCAGGGGTCTATCACACCAGACAAGACCCACGATGCAGTCTGTGCATGCAATCCACTGAAACCATCCAGCACATAACAGCAGGGTGCAATATGCAGGCAGGGACAGCATTCACTGAACGGCACAATCAAGTTGCAGGAATCATGCACAGGAATGTCTGTGATTGAATTGGACACTCCCAAGTCCGAATGGGAAATGCCCACGAGAATAATGGAGAATGACAGAGCTAAGATCCTGCGGGACTTCCAAATACAGACTGATAAGCAGGTACTGGCCAACTGACCATAAATTGTAATACTGGACAAGGAACAGAAGAAAGCAATAGTAATAGATGTGGCAATCCAGAATGTCAGTAACATCAGGAAGAGAGAATATGAGAAGCTGGAGAAATACCAGGGCTTGAAAGAGCAGAGGAAAAAAAGTACTTGGAAGGTTAAAGCCAGAGTAATCCCGGTGGTGATAGGAGCACTTGGAGCTGTGACACCTGGACTGGGAGAGTGGCTCCAACAAATCCCCAGAACAGCATCTGAGAGCTCGGTCCTGAAGAGCACATTGTTAGGAACAGTAAAGATACTGCACGCTGAGCCCTCAAGCTCCCAGGCCTTTGGTAGAGGATATGTTACGAAGGATGAACAGCTCTGATGGGCAGAAGGGTGCAAGGTTGCCCATGTCCCCCTCCCCTGGGAGAATTACAAACTGTTACTGTTGCCAGGCTGCTAATGAGAGAGAAAGAGATGGAACAAAATATACTGGGACTGGAACATTTGCTTCAGACAAGGGAGAGATAACACCGGGGGAGAGAGACCATATTATGACTCCTATAAGACTTACGGCTCCGGAGAGGGCTGTTTACTTGGTACTATTCTGTTCATTAAAATTCCTCAGTGGACAGCCGGAGTGGGCTGGTTTGATGGGCTAAGCCATTCAAAACTGATTGACATCTGAGACCCCGTGAGTAGGGATAAAAGTGAGGTCTGGGGAGACACCCCTCAGACACACCAGGAGACACACTAGAGAGCACTGCTTAAGTGTTGGAACCCACGAGAAAGTGTGGGGCATCGGAGACCGAACGAAGGATCGGTCAATTTTAACTCACAGTGTTTATAGCGAGGCCGGTGGGGGCTTGTGTGTGTGTCCACCCTTGCCTGGGTGACGAGTCCACCATAGAAGAACGGTCTAGCTAAAGGACAGAGGAGTCATACCTGAATGGCCACAACACATCGACGGATCAAAAACATAAAGGAAGGTTTGCATGACTGTAGCTGTTACTGTTCGCTCTCTCTCTCTCTCTCTCTCTCTCTCTCTCTCTCTCCCTCCAACGGTTACAACAAAAGAACCAACAACTACCTCAGCCTGTATGAACTGAACTGAACTTTATATTCACATATGACAATTCATTATCCCCTAGACATCGATAGAGCTTGTTTATTATTGATTATTATTATACGCATACTTTTAGGTTTAGTATTGCTAAAGTGTATTATCTGTATATTTGCATTGTTGATATTGATTTGTATATTTTACTAATAAACACTGTTTGGAAAATAGTACCAGACTCCAACGGATACTTCTATCTTTGCTGGTAAGACACCCAGTTACGGGGTACGTAACAGATATGACATTGAAGAACATTGAAAAACTATAGAATATAAAAGCACTTGGACTTTATAAAGTCACTTGGAGTTTTGTGAGCAGTTTGGGGCCCCTCATCTTAGAAAGGATGTGCTGAAGCTAAAGTGGATTCAAAGGAGTTTCATGAAAATTATTCCAGGATTTAATGGATTGTTATATGAAGAGTGTTTGATGGGTCTGGGCCTGTATTCACTGGAGTTCAGGAGAATGAGGGGTGACCTCATTGAAACCTATTGAATGGTGAAAGGCCTTGATAGAGTGGATGTGGAGAGGATGTTTCCTGTGGTGGGAGTGTCTAAGACCAGAGGACACAGCCTCAGAATAGGGGTGGGCATCCTTTTAGAATGGAGATGAGGAGGGATTTCTTTAGCCAGAGAGTGATGAATCTGTGGAATTCTTTGCTGCAGGCATCTGTGAAGGTCAAGTCTTCATGTATATTTAAGGCAAAGACTGATAGATTCTTGATTGGTCAAGGCGTGAAGGGATATGGGGAGAAGGCAGGAGATTGGGGCTGAGAGAAAAATTGGATCAACCATGATGAAATGGTGAAACAAACTTGATGGGCTAAATAGCCTAATTTTGCTCCTATAACTGATGCTCTTATGGTGTATGTATGTATTTATAGTTCATGGGTTCACAGTCCATTCAGAAATCTGATGGTGGTGAGGAAAATGTTGTGTATGTGTCTTCAGGTTCCTGTTCCTGTTCCTAGTAGTAATGAGCAGAGGGCATGTCCTGGGTGGTGTGGGTCCTTATCAATTGAGGCAATCTGTTTTGAAGATGTCCTTGACGCTGGGGAAGGGTGGGCTAGTTTCTGTGGTGGAGCTGGCTGAGGTTACAACCTTCTGCAATGTTTTTTCTGATCCTGTGCATTGACCCCATCATACCAGACAGTGACGCAACCAGTTAGAATGTTCTCCATAGTAAATCTGTAGGAATTTGCTCGTGTTTGGTGACATCCTCAGACTCCTAATGTAATATATCTGCTTGTGTAACTGCATCAATATCTTGGTCCTGGGACAGATCTGCTGAGATGTTGTCGCTCAGGAACTTGAGACTGCTCACCCTTTCCACTGCTGCCCAGTGAAAGCAAAGCTCCTAGAATGAAGACTCAAGAGATTTTGCCGATGCTTAGAAATCTTGAGCATGCAAAATGCTGGAGAAACTCTGCAAGTTGGTCTGCATGTATGGTCGGGTCTCTCTAGATACGGCGTGTGTTGCTGAGTTCCTCCAGCATTTTTGTGTGTGAAAGATCTGTTAGTCTTGTGAGACCATGGATTTAAGCCTTGGAAGGTTTCCAGGGCACAGGCCTGGGCAGGGGTGTATGGAAGACCAGCAGTTGCCCAAGCTCGCAAGCCTTCCCCTCTCCACGCCACTGATGTTGTCCAAGGGAAGGGCACTAGGACCCAAGCAGCTTGGCTGCCTGTATCGTCGCAGAGCAATGAGTTGTTAAGTGACCTTCGGATCACCAGACCGATGCCTTATCCACTAGGCCATGCTCAGCACCATTGATGCTCAGAATATTATGATGGAATTTCACCTGGTCACGTTACTAGCTGTGCAATGTAGCTGCTAGCCTTGAGTGACATCTGTTGTGGACATTGTGGGTCGAAACCGTGGAATAGAATGCTGTCCAAACATCAGCAATTCTTTTCAGTATTGCAGAATCATTGGATCATGGGCTACCTACTTATACAGCCTTAAAGTGATATCCAACAATGGGACACATCTTAGAGATAAGTAGTTCTTCATTAATTAAGAGATTGATTTGAATCTCGTGGATGAGAGGGATTTGTATTTTCAAGAGTGAATCGTGGCATTGATTTGGGAATGTGATATTTGAGGCTGGACAAAATGACAAGTGTGGTGGTAGAGTCAGACACAATAGGGACTTGCACAGGCACCTGGATGAAAGAAAAATGGAGAACTATGTAGGAGGGAAGGATTAGATGGATCTTAGAGTAGGTTATAAAATCTATAATTTTATAGATATAAATTTATATATATAAATAGATATAAATATAAATTTTATAGATATAAAATCTATAATTTTATAGATGGATCTTAGAGTAGGTTATAAAATCTATAATTTTATAGATGTCAGGAATGGACAGGAGGAAGAGTATAGGAAACTGATACAGGACTTTGTGATATGGTGCAACTCAAACTACCTGCATCTCAATATCACCAAGACCAAGGAGATGGTGGTGGACTTTAGGAGATGTAGGCTTCATATGGAGCCAGTGATCATTAATGGAGAATGTGTGGAGCAGGTTAAGACCTACAAGTATCTGGGAGTACAGTTAGATGAGAAGCTAGACTGGACTGCCAACACAGATGCCTTGTGCAGGAAGGCACAGAGTTGACTGTACTTCCTTAGAAGGTTGGCGTCATTCAATGTTTGTAGAGAGATGTTGAAGATGTTCTATAGGTCGGTTGTGGAGAGCACCCTCTTCTTTGTGGTGGCGTGTTGGGGAGGCAGCATTAAGAAGAGGGACGCCTCACATCTTAATAAGCTGGTAAGGAAGGCGGGCTCTGTCGTGGGCAAAGTACTGGAGAGTATAACATCGGTAGCAGAGCGAAGGGCGCTGAGTAGGCTACGGTCAATTATGGAAAACCCTGAACATCCTCTACATAGCACCATCCAGAGACAGAGAAGCAGTTTCAGCGACAGGTTGCTATTGATGCAATGCTCCTCAGACAGGATGAAGAGATCAATACTCCCCAATGCCATTCGGCTTTACAATTCAACCGCCAGGAGTAAGATATGTTAAAGTGCCGGGGTTAGGACTCAATGTATTTAAGTAAACTACTTAAGAACTTTTTAAAAGCTATTATTAATGCTTTTTGAGAGGGTGATTTTAGATGCATATCATATTTTTACTGAGTTAAGTATTGTATGTAATTAGTTTTGCTACAATAAGTGTATGGGACATTGGAAAAAATGTTGAATTTCCCCATGGGGATGAATAAAGTATCTATCTATCTATCTAGCACAACATCGAGGGCTTAAAGTCTGTTCTGTAGTTTTCTATGTTCTGTGTAAGCAAGCCACTGATGTTAAATACCAATAGTTCTGGTATTTATATAAGCATTCAGAAAGATTCAGTCTTGAATTCGAAAAGGTAAATATTAATTAGAACACTAGAGTAAACATTTCCAACTGCATTGATGAATTATTTGTTATGCCAAAGGCCATAATATTTTCTGAATAATCTTTTAACTATAATCATGTGAATGATTGGTTTTCATGAACTAAGGTGTAACAATCGCAACAAAATATAATAATCATTGTCTTTAGCCTGAAGTTTATAACAACTACCAGTGAGTCCGTCAGTGCAAAATGACAAATAATAATATGTCATGTGCTTTCTTCTATAAAAAATGCAGAGAGTTTGAAGAGATTTGGCATGTCAACGAATACACTCAAAAACTTCTATAGTTGAACCGTGCAGAGCATTCTGACAGGCTGTATTATTGCCTGGTATGGAGGGGCTACTGCACAGGACTGAAAGAAGCTGCAGAAGGTTGTAAATTTAGTCAGCTCCATCTTGGGCACTAGCCTACAAAGTACCTAGGACATCTTTAGGGAGTGGTGTCTTGGAAAGGCAGCGTCCATTATTAAGGACCTCCAGCACCCAGGGCATGCCCTTTTCTCACTGTTACCATCAGGTAGGAGGTACAGAAGCCTGAAGGCACACCTCAGCGATTCAGGAACAGCTTCTTCCCCTCTACCATCTGTTATGCCGTTGGCCCCCTCCTTTGTGAGAATCGCAAGAACCCTAGTTAAGGGGGGGTCAACTGACCCAAAAGAGGAAGAGACGTGCGGAATGGACACAGAAAAATGGGAGAGAGAGAGAGAGACCACGTTCTCCCAAGAAGCAGAATAAAGGTGACCTTGACTCTTGTCTCATGGAGACCACGTGAAAAGCCCTCGGGCAAAGTGGGCTTGATTGACACCTGCGATCCCGTGAAGAAGTATAAAGGCGGGTCTGAGGGGGGGAACCCTCAGACGCACCCAGGAGACACGATATCGATTCCCGTGGGAGCGGGACCCCATTTTGAAGGAAGCCACGTGCGTTAGATTCCGAATTTGAATCTGTGGCTAGAACCAACGAAAGACTGCTTTTAAATAACAACGGGGATGTCTGTTCCCCTGATTCCAAGGATTTGCTCTGCCAAGACGACGGGCAAGTGTTTATCTTTTCTAAATCATCTCTTTGAAAACCACAGCGGTTCCCAAAAGGGAAAAGCCTACAAACTTCTGAGTGACTCTTTATATTTCAATTGGACTCAGTATTACCCCTAGACAACTGTAGAGCTTATTTCTGATTGATTATGGTTACACCGGTGTTTTAGATTGAGTTTGACGATGTATATGATCTGAATGTTTTGTATTAACCATACGTTTGTGCCCTTTTTTGAATACAACGTTTGAAAATAGTAGCATCCGACTCAGCTGATCCATCTATCTTTGCTGGTAAGTTACCTGGTTACGGGGTTACGTAACACATCCAATTCCTAAATGAACATTGAAGCTTTGGACACTACCTCACTTTTTTTAATATACCGTATTTCTGTTTTTGCACATTTTTAAAAAATCTATTCAATATATGTAATTTATTTACTTGTTTATTTATTACTATGTTTTATGTATTAATATAATATTTTTTCTCTCTGCTAGATTACGTACTGCATTGAACTGCAGCTGCTAAGTTAACAAATTTCACGTCACATGCTGGTGATAATAAACCTGATTCTGATTTATTATGTATTGTTTAGGTAAACTCGGTTAATTTAGCTGATGGACTCATTGAGGATCAGTTTGATACGAGTGTAAAGATGAGTACGTACCTAGTGGCCTTCATTGTGGCAGACTTCAAATGCGTCATGAAAGAGAACAAGCGTGGGATTAAGGTGAGTTAACATTTTTTTCATCAACGTACAAAAGTATCAGTCGTTAGGTCTTCCACGAGATTCTGCTCGTTTGTGCATATTCGCGAGTCATTAGAAAGTTACCTCTTTATAGTTAACAACTAATTCTAACTTCATAAAATTGAGAGCATGTTGTTCCTAAAGATTACTTAGTAATCTTTGTTCTATAAAATAAAAACCAAGCTAGTGACTTTGGAAGTTCATGTCTTTGAGGATGTGGGGTAAAAATCCCCCTTTCATTGCTGGTGCTGTTGCACACCAGTTTTATTAGCCAAAGCCCTAGCCTTTGCCTTCATCAAGGGTGACTGAAGTTGACCTACCATGGCCACTTGACCCATGAGGCAAAAACTATTATCTGCATCCTTTCTCTTTTCCAATGGTCAAACAGCAGGAAAAATATATTTGTGTTTCTTTTGGTAGTTGTTTGCTTTTCTCTACAATACAGGTTAGCTCAAATTCCAAATAGGCTGCACTTAACAGGAGGGTGATATCAAGTTCAAGTTTATTGTCATCTGACTGTACATATCCCCAACCAGATGAAACAATGCTCCTGTGGACCATGGTGCATCCACACAACATGTATATCACACACAGCACATAAAACAAAATATTGTACTGTAAGTAAGTTAATATAATTCAAAATGCATGTTGCAAAACACAGTACAGTAAACAGCTGGCTGGCCTAGTGAGACAGCAGGATATTCATTAGTCTCTCAGCCTGAGGGAAGAAGCTGTAACCCAGTCTGGCAGTCCCAGTCCTGATGCTTCTGTGCCTCCTTCCTGACAGTAGTGGGTCAGCGAGATTGCGAGATGGGTGGTGGGGATCCTCAACAGTGCTTTGGGCCCTTCATCTACAACATTCCTGGTAACTGTCCCAAGTAGAGGTGAGGGAGACCTTGATGATGTTCTTGGTGGTTTTTATTGTCCTCTGTAGGACTTTGAATTGAATTGGCTTTATTTGTAAAATATGTATAAAGTTTTAATGCCCATTTAAAGTTATATTTAATTTGATGTTAAGGCCAGACCTCAGAACCAAATCTTGCCTAGTTTTGCTCCATAATGGCAAGTCTCTGAGGGAATTTTGATACAATCACTGATGCGGATTGGTAATTATAGTATTTCCAGGCATTTGTGCTGTTGCCCTGAGCGATAGGTTGAAACTATGGCTGTGCCAAAGGTGCTGAGGCTCTTATGAGCTGAGACTTGCTTGAATGCTGAGAGAGTTTAATTTTTTCAGAAATGTTTTGAGTGTTCCATGATTCTCCTAAGATATGCTTTCCCTTGGCGGGAAGTTAAATCAGTTTCCATACAATTCCAAGAATTGATCTTACCCACTGTATTTATTCAGCTAGTCCAGTTAATGTTCTGGTCAGTAGTAACCTCCAAATACTAATACCTGCTACCACCCAGACTAATTCCTCCAACCACCTCCTTCCCCACTCTTCTACTCCAAGGACCATGTTGAGGGCTGAGCATTTGACAGTGATATTTCCATTTTAAAATCTTTTTTAGTAATTATTATTGAAGATTAACAAAAAAGATACATTAAGTCAATATGTCATTGTGTACAATGAAGAATTAAATTAGCAAATAACTGATTAACAAAGCTAAGCAATATATCAATAATAATAAGAGAAAATAAAGTGTTAAAAATATTTTTTTTGAAAGAAAAAGGGAAAAAAAGAACCCCTACTAACTAAAAAAACACAAAATGGGAGCACAACCCTGGAGCTATACATCATACAAACTTCCATAAAAAAAACATCAATTTGCCAACTCAAATCCACTTAAACAAAAATCAGAAGGAAACCACATTAATTCACTCAAATCAGATGATAGTAGCGGGCAAATGAACCCCACCTTTTCTCAAAATCAAATCGAGGATCAAAAGTTCGACTTCTGATTTTCTCCAAACTAAGACATAGCATCACCTGGGAAAACCATTGTATCAAAGTAGGAGCATCTTTCCATTTCAACAAAATAGCCCTTCTGGCCAATAATGTAACGAATGCAATTACATGTTGGTCTGATGGAGAAATACCACAAATATATTGAGGTTTTATACCAAATAAAACTGTCAGTTTATTAGGTTGTAAGTTAATTTTTAAAACTTTAGAAATTGTAGAGTAAATAGGCTTCCAAAATGTTCCAATTTCCAGTGAAATATCAGTTGTTCCATTTGGAAAACAGTGATCAGGATTGCCTGCCACTTTTCTTTCCCCACAAATGCGAGTTGGTGCTTAGGCTTAAATTGTTCAGTTCCTGTACCTGGGCACCAGCTGTTTCATTAAGGAATTAAGGTTCATTAGATACTAAACATCAATAAGCATCCTTGCCCTTGACCTAATGATAGAAAGAAAATCAATAATGAAATAACTGAAGACGTGGAAGACTGCCCAGACAAAATCCAGTGTTGTCCTGGGTCTGAGATATTGGCCCCAAGAATCAACACTGTCATCCTATGCTGCATGCACCTGTACATTATGGAGTTTGTTCCCAACTCCTATCAACAACAACTAGGTTTATTGATGCTACACAAGAAATTGCAGCTTTACGTCAGGAGTAGCCAACTCGTTTTGAATCAGGAATTCATTCCTCTGTCCATATTTGAGGTAAGGCTGCATTGAGGTCTGCAGTCAAGGTGTTCACTTTGAACTTGTGTTCATTGGGAATTGAGTGCTGTACTGTTCAGATAATCCTGCTGGGAAATTTTAAACTCCTGACTTGAAAGAAAAGCATAAAAAGAAATTGAGTGGTCTGAGCTGCTAATTCTACATGGTTAAAACAGTTTGGACTAAAAATGATGTTCAAAGTAAATTTATTATCGAAGTACATACTGTATGAATATATCACCATATACAACCCTGAGATTCATTTCATTTTCCTGTAGGCATACTCAATAAATACATAACAGAATAATAACCATAACAGGATCAATAAAAGATCGCACCATCTTGAGTGTTTAACCAGTGTATAGGTACCAAACGAAATAATAATAGTAAGTATATAAGCAATAAATATCGAGAACATGAGATGAAGAGTGCTTAAAGGTGAGATGTTTTATAGATTATTCCTAATGATCTGGCCATGGACAAGCTCAGCTGACCTTCTGAGGTGACCAGTAACAGTGTTTCAAGTTTATCCCTCAGTACAAAAGCTCCTTCTGTGGGTTATTTTGTCAGATAGAATGCACCATAACACTGCAAGCTGATTAAGTGATATAGGTAATGTTGATCTAATATTCACCCCAGGGTTGTGAAGAGATGTGTTTTATTTTTCTTATTGCCAGGTCTCAGTGTGTTCGGTTCCAGACAAGATCAACCAGACTTCATTTGCACTAGAAGCAGCTGTGAAACTCTTAGACTTTTATGAAGATTATTTTTCTATTCCCTACCCACTGCCGAAACAAGGTATTGAACTGATGAATATTTCATTTTGTTTAGTTTTTTCAGTATTTAGTTTATGGTCTGTTCATTACTCTTCAGAATTGAAGCGTATGGTTTGTTACCTCAAGACAAAGACTTTGAAGATAAAAATAACTTAACATGTATTTTGCTGTAATTTCTTTTGATATTACACACTGGAGTTATCAGTAAACTTGGCTATCTTTTACTCTGTGCCCTCTTCCAGCTCATGAATGTAAATTATAGATACTTGTAGGCCAATAAGGTAGTCAACTAATGGGATTTTTGCAGCTCAAAAAGACCCATTTATTCCAATTCTCTATCTTACATATGATTTCAATCCCTATGAATACACCTCCTCTAGTCCTATGAGCATACCTAATAACTTAGGAGAGTGGACTCGATGGGCTGAATGGCCTAATTCTGCTCCTATGTCTTTTGAGTACTTATCTTGTATATATCTTGTATATCCATGCTTTTCATATGGCACCTTGTGGAGGCCTTCTGAAATCAATATACACTAGATCTACAGGTTCCCCTTTATCGATTCTGCTTGTCACATCCTTAAAGCATCCATTATGACAGATCCTTACAATCCAGAACATGTCTTTGCATTATTATTAACATCAGTGAAGAGGTACAGGAGCCTGAAGATGCACACTCAATGTTTTAGGAACAGCTTCTCCCCCTGTGCCATCACATTTCTGTACAGTCCATGAACACTACCTCACTATTTTGCTCTATTTTTGCACTATTTATATTTATACCTTCTTATTGTAGCTTATAGTAATTTTTAATGTACTTCTGCTGCAAAACAACATATTTCATGACTAAATCAGTGATAATAAACTTGATTCTGATTCTGAAAGAACTTGAACAAATTTGTCAAATGTTAATAAAATCATGGTGATTTGCTTTTTTTGCATTAAGCTTCACTCAGTGCTAGCTATTTCTTCCTTGATTACAGACTTCGGTCTCTTGCCAATAACAGATGTTAAACCAATAGGCCTATAGTCACCTCCTTTTTGTCTTCCTCCTTCTTGCACAAAGGAATCTCACTTTGTGCCTGTCCAATCTGCTGTTCTATGCTTGCCCTAGCTTGTGCTCAGCTACTTTTGGAATGATTCCAACCAACCATTGGCCGCACTGTCTCTGCAGCCACTTCAGGCCATGGTCTTTGTTCCCATTACAAATCACTTTACATTGCAGAACTTGGTTGTAAGTGAGAAAGGAGAAAAATAGCACAATCCAGCTATAGGTGGAAAATATCCATCAGGTCTGCTGTCCGTGTCTACCATATTGTTGCTGGGCTTTCCCTACAGATTTGGCAGCAATCCCTGACTTCCAGTCTGGAGCTATGGAGAACTGGGGCTTAACGACCTACAGAGAAACGTCTCTCCTTTACAACCCTGAAACCTCCTCGGCTTCTGAAAAACTCTGGATCACCATGGTTATAGCACACGAGCTGGCTCACCAGGTAATGAATGACAGAAGTTAACAGTTTTCAACTTTGGAACATCAATACGTCCCAGGATAAGCTGGTGTTGGATACTGTAGCTGAACCTGGAAGTGACAGGAAAATGGGAAGAGCTACACATGCAGTCCACCTTGTACTGCAAGTTCAAGAGTTAAATTAGATTAGATATAGAGAGAATTTTTTAAGATTTTTATTTGTCACACGTACATACATCAATACATACAGAGGACTATGTCATTTTGTGTTTATGACTAACACAGTGTGCAGGGGCAACCCAAAAGTATCACTTGGCTTCTAGCTCCAACACAGCATGCCCACAACTTACTGACCATAACCTGTGCAATACTGTGCAAATGTCTGAGGCACCCTAGATTTTTTACATGGTTTCAGGTGGTATGGCCTCCGTAGAGCCCTGATCTCAACGTCATCGAGGCTGTCTGGGATGACTTAAAGGGGTGGAAACAAGTAAGACAGTCAAAGTCTGCAGAAGAACCGAGACAAGTTCTCCAAGGTGTTTGGAACAACCTACCACCAATTTTCTTATACAAGGGGTGATTGATAAGTTTGTGGCCTAAGGTAGAAGGAGTCAATTTTAGAAAACCTAGCACATTTATTTTTCAACATAGTCCCGGTTGTGGTGCATACAGATCCCTTCTTTGTAGAAGTGGTCCACGGCCGGGGTGATTGATAAGTTTGTGGCCTAAGGTAGAAGGAGATGAGTTATACAACTCTCGTTACATGCAGATGCAGTTCAACTTTTTGAGTGAAAATGCAGAAAGTTTGAAGTTAATAACTCATCTCCTTCTACCTTAGGCCACGAACTTATCAATCACCCCTTGTAAAACTGTTTGACAGTGTACCTAAGGGAAATGATGCAGTTTTAAAAGCAAAAGGTGGTCCCACCAAATAGTGTTTTGATTTAGTTTTTTTTGCTGTTTACTGCTCTTTGTAGTAATTTTTTAAAATATTTATTTCATTATTTTTGAAAGCGTCCTCACTTTAAGGAACCATTTTTACATGTGCCTAAGACTGTTGCCCAGTACACCTTTGGAATGTGGGATAATACTGGAGCACCTGGAGGAAACCCACATGGTTACAGGGAGAACACCACACACTCCTTCCAGACAGTGGTGGTTATCGAACCCTAAACCTCTGATTGGTCACTGGCAATGTAGAGAGTTTCGCTAATCACTACACTACCATTCTGCTTTCAGTCCTTGCCCTCCAGTTGCAGGGATACCTAACTGACTGACCTCCTTCTGTGCCTTAAATTTCTATGGTACAGGGAATGCTGAAGCACCTGGTGCCCAAAAAATCTTTCCTATTCACATTTCTCCACTCGGCTGGAGGGTTAGGATCCGTTGTGCAGTGCCCTACAGAGCTCAGTGAAGACTTCCTCTCCCTCGTGTCTCCCCTGGCTAGTTACCTCCATTAGCTTTGATCTGTCATATGTTGAAAGATTGGAGCGACTGGGCTTGTATACGCTGGAATTTAGAAGGATGAGAGGGGATCTGATTGAAACATATAAGATTATTAAGGGATTGGACACGCTGGAGGCAGGAAGCATGTTCCCGCTGACGGGTGAGTCCAGAGCCAGAGGCCACAGTTTAAGAATAAAGGGTAGGCCATTTAGAACAGAGATGCGGAAAAACTTTCTCACCCAGAGAGTGGTGGATATGTGGAATGCTCTGCCCCAGAAGGCAGTGGAGGCCAAGTCTCTGGATGCATTCAAGAGAGAGTTAGATAGAGCTGTTATAGATAGTGGGGTCAAGGGATATGGGGAGAGGGCAGGAACGGGGTACTGATTGTGTATGATCAGCCATGATCACAGTGAATGGTGGTGCTGGCTAGAAGGGCCGAATGGCCTACTCCTGCACCTACTGTCTATTGTCTATTATCTCTGCCGAGGGATTGCAAGGTCGTCATCTTACATTTTTAAAAGAATTCTTGCTGTGATGGCGTGATTTTTCCAACAGCTGATATCACTCTCAATGGCAGAAACTTGCCACCTGCCAAGGAAAATTTCCTAGTGTTGTAGCTACTGGCGTGGTACAGTGGAGTAGCAGTTAGTGTAACTGCTTCACAGTGCTGAGCACAGACGGGTTCAATTCCTGCAGCTGCCTTTCAGGTGGGTTGTACGTTCTCCCCGTGATCATGTGATTTCCCTCCCACATTCCAAAGGCATATGGTTAGGATTAGGGTCAGTGAGTTGTGGGTATGCTGGGTCACCAGATCTGTGGTGACACTTGCTGGATCGCACCCAGCATAACCCTTGCTGATCGGATTTGGCGCATATGATGCATTTCACTGTCTTTTTCGATGCTTTGATGTACATGTGACAGATAAAGCTCATCTAATTCCTAGGAACGTTTTGATAGAAGCCCAACAAATTACTGTATGTTACTTACAAAAAGATGGAGAGTTTAGCCGTTTTGTGTGTTCTTACCCTTTTTCTCCATACTTTGGCTCTTGGAAATAAAAGATCTGTCCTTGGACTGCTGCTATTGCTGCTCCTGATTGGGTATGAAAAAACTCATAATTCAATGAGGGAAATGAAGTTTGATTGCGCCATTACCGGACATAAAATAGCTGTGCTGTAATGCACACTGTTAAAATATTTTCATGCCAAATATGTTGGGGGGGAATGGCATAAAAGGTGTCAGTATCTATGGTTGCTGTTTGATGGTGTTGAAATATTCTCTGTATAGACAATACTTGTTCCATCTAACGTTTGAACAAATATTCCTCTCAGTGGTTTGGCAACTTGGTGACCATGGAGTGGTGGAATGATCTATGGCTGAATGAAGGATTTGCCAAATTTATGGAATACGTCTCCGTTAACATCACATTCCCGGAGCTGCAAGTTGTATGTATTCAAACTTGTCCTTGAATAAACTACTCCAAACAGTTTGATAAGAATTGTTATAATGCAGCCGTTAATTCTGTGCATGTATTGGGATTTTCAGCAATGCTTTGTACTCATGTTCCTACACTAACCTCAGCTTATAGAGCATAGAAAAGTGTAGTACAGCACAGGTCCTCTGGCCCACATTGTCTTGTGCTCCAAGATCAATCTAATGCTTTCCTCCCACATAGTCCTCCATTTTTCTTTCATCCTTGTGTCTATCTAAGAATATCTTAAATGTCCCTAAGCTATCTGCCTCCACCACCACCAATCCCGGCACTGCATTCCATGCAATTCCCACTCTGTGTGAAAAAACAAACTACCTCTGACATTCCTCTGAAACTCCTCCAATCACCCCCTAAAATTATGCCCTCTTGTATTAGCCATTGTTCCTCTGGGGAAAAAGTCTCTGGCTGTCCACTCTATCTAGTTCTCTTAACATCTTATATAGCTCTATGCAGTCACCTCTTATCCTCTTTTGCTCCAAAGAGAAAATCCCCAGCTCACCCAATCTTTCCTCATAAGACATGCTCTCTAATCCAGGCAGCATCCTGGTAAATCTCCTGTGCACCCTCTCTAAAGCTTCCACATCCTCCCTATAATGAGGCGATCAGAACTGAACACTGTATTCCTAGTTTAGTCTAACCAGAGTTTCAACATTATCTCACGGGTTTTGAACTCAATCCCCTGACTAATGAAGGTCAACATGCCCTGTGCCTTCTCAACCACCCTATCAACTTGCACGGCAACTTTGAGAGTTCTATGAACATAGATCCCTGAGATCGCTCTGTTCTAGATTGAATTCCATCTGCCACTTCTCAGCCCTGTCAGTGTTGTGTTGTAACCTACGACCAGCTTCGACTCTAACAACAGGGCCACCAACCTCAGTGTTATCTGCACCAGTCTGAAGAAACTGGCTGAGCCATTCATTTTAATTGAGGCTTGAGAAGTTCAATAGCACATAAAATGTGTGAAATATACTGTATATCACTACCGATGCTGGAGTGTTCACTCTCAAACTTAAGGTATTCCAAATGTGCCAGTCTGACAGACTGTTTCAAACTTGCCGTTTATGGTTGATGGAAGTTGATATAAAGCTGTTAGTATCCACATGGAACAAAGAAGTTGAGAGGTTATGTTGCTACTTCTCTGCCTGTAGCTGCTCACTGGTGGCTTTAAAAAGGGGCCAAGACTGCAAACATGAAGCAAAATAAAAACAAAAAGTAATCACCCAAAGCAAATTCAAACTACAAATCTGGTGAGTAAACCTTTGACCATCAAGCTCTTGAACCTGTGGGGATAACTTCACTCAACTTGACCCATCATTGAAATGCTCCCACAACTAATGGACTCGCTTCCAAGGACTCTTCATCTCATATTCTTGATACTTAATGCTTATTTATTTATTATTATTGTTTCTTCTTTTCATAAATGAACAGTTTGTTGTCTTTTGCAACACTGGTTGAACGCACAGGTTGAACAGTCTTTCAGTGGTTGTTATAGTTTTTGTATATTGTCTGATGCCTCTGGGTTTGTACTCACTGGAGTTGAGAAGGATGGGGTGGGAAGCGGGAGAGTCATCATTGAAACCTAACGAATATTGAAACACTCAAGTTACTCATGAGTTGAACAATACTGGAAAGACTGAAACAATATGTAAACTGTAAATGAGTGATTCCAGGTCTAAAATCAAAATGCTTTTGTCTTTCATAGAAAGAGTTCTTCTTAGACAAGTTTTTCAGTGCCATGGAAGTGGATGCATTGAGTTCTTCACATCCGGTGTCAACTCAGGTGGAAAATCCCATGCAGATCCTGGAGATGTTTGACGAGGTCTCTTATGAAAAGGTAAATAGGAAATAAGTAAATTGCAATGACTTTAAAATGCCAAGGCAAAAGAGAAAGGAATAAATTGCACAGCTCATATTTGTAGCAGCAGAAACTGCTCATCTGTTGTCTAACATGTGGGATGACTTGCTGAAAGGTTCATCTGGTATTGAGTAGAAATCAAGATTCAAGTTTGTTTATTGTCATGTGTCAGTACACGACGATAAAGGAGAACAGAATGGTTGTTACTCTGGATCTGATGCAGCATAAAAACACACAAAATATAAAAGCAATCCTATTAAGCACAATGTGCATGTAAGAGTGTGTGTGGGTGTGTCTGTATATTACTGAGCAAAAGTCTTTGGCACACACACACACACACACACACACACATCTATATATATATATATAACTAATGTGCCTTAGGCTTTGCACAGTACTGTAGTAATTTTATGTATTGTACTGTACTGCTGCTGCAAAGAAACATAAATTTCATAATATATGTGAATGAAAATAAACCTGATTCTGATATGGGTCTCTCTTATGGACTGAGAGTGGGAAGGGAGCAGGGAGAGGGGAATCATGGTTGGGAAAAGGGGAAGGGAGCAGGAAGCACAAGAGACATTCTTTAATGATCAATAAACCAGTTGTTTGTGATGAAATGACCTTGCCAGGTGTCTCAGGGTTGGGTATGTCTGCACCCGTGTCATCCCACGGTCCTGGCACTCCTTCCCTGTCACCTGTCCCACACAACCTCCCGCTGAGTTCCACTGTCGCCATTCCCAGCATCCTTTGCTCCCACCAAACTTACAAACTCGCTCTCCACTCCACGTTGACAAATACAGTGCTGTGCCTTAGGTGTACGTATATATGTGCCTAAGACTTTTGCAGAATTCTGTAACTGATTTGAAAATATATATGTTAATTGGCCATTATTTGCTTTTTGTTACTTGTAACTTTATTAGATTGGGAAGATTGTGTGTCACTTCAAGTCATATTTCATCACAGCTGCACAACCTGTTTTTTCAAGTTGTGCTGTCTCAAACTTATCTTGGACAACAATTACACAACATTTCATGAATATCACAGACACATTCTTAAAATTGGAATACAGAAACTTAACTAATTTGGGCACATTGTGGACTAAAGACACCAATTATTATGCCAAACGGCAGAATTCATGTGCCTAAGACTTTTGCATGGCTCCTTATATATATATATGTATGTATGTATGTGTATACGTATCTAAGACATCGGAACAGAATTAGACAGTTCTACTCCACCATTTGATCATGGCTGATTTATTCTCCCTCTCAACCCCATTCTGTTTCCTTCTCCCCATAATCTTTGATGCCCTGACTAATCAAGAACCTTTCAAACTCCGCTTTAAATACTGTATACTCAGTGATTTAGCCTCTTCATCTGCCCATGACTATGAATTGCACAGATTCACCACCCTCTGGCTAAAAGAATTTCTCAAAATCTCTGTTCTAAATGGATGTTCCTCTAGTCCGAGACTCAACCACTACAGGAAACATCGTACCAACATCCACTCCATCTAGACCTTTCAATATACGATGTATTTTGATAAAACCCTCCCTCATTCCTCAACTCCAGCGGGTACAGGCCCAGAACCATCAAACACTCCTCATAGGTAAACCTTTGTATTCCCAGAATCAATCTTGTGAACCTCTTCTAGACCATCTCCAGAGACAGCATGTCTTAGATAGGGTGCCCAAAACTTCTCACATCACTCCAAGTGTAGTGTGACTGATGCCTTTTAAAGCCTTTTAAAGACTAGAAGACTTGTATTCTAGTCTTCTTGAAATGAATCTGCCTTCCTAATGGCGGCAGTAGAGAGTAATACATAAAATTTATAAATTACAATAACAACTATATATTAAATTACTAGTGCAAAATGAGTTGGTTCACTGTCCAGCCAGAGATTAGTTTATCTATACAGATTGAATGTACATAAGGTGGCACAAAGTGTTGTTGGTGGGCAATGGTGGGCTGGGTTAATGCGTAGAAGGGTTTATCAGCCTGACAGCTCGGGGGAAGTGACTGTTTTTAAGTCTAGTGGTCCTGGCATGGATGCTACAAAGCCTCTTCCCTGACGGAAGTCCATAAGCTGGGCCGGCTAGCAGAGGGAAGGGGTGCCTTACACCTCCTTTGGTAGAGACGCATCTCCACCCCGCTGCCCACAAGGGCTCAGTAACTTCATTGAAAGATGCAGTTTGCTGTAAATATTCTTACGTTGTAGATATTGTTAAAATTTATCTTGTGGTACTGTGGTAAACTATGTATACCTGTCTGGACATGCCCCTCTGCTGACTGCTCCTGTGGCTCCTCCCGCAGACCCCCTGTATAAAGGCGATTGGGGCACTGCTCCTCCCTCAGTCTCCGAGATGTCGTGCTCCCTTTTTTCTGCTAATAAAAGCCTATTGTTCACTTCCAGTCCCTGAGAGTTATTGATGGTGCATCAGGTACCAAAGTTCTATTGGCATCATCTGCCAACGCAATAACATTACGAGTGAATGTCCCAGGTACGAAACAGGTCTGCGGTTGCTAGTGCATCTTCTGTTGGGTGTTTTCCCCATATGCTTTTCCATTGTCTTTGCATGTTTGGCACATTTAAGGCTAACTGTCTTCCCTGTCATTTTTTTTCTGGTTTAACCTATAGGGAGCCTGCATTCTGAACATGCTGATGGACTATCTGACGGAAGATGTTTTTAAAGCCGGCACCATCAGCTACCTCCGACGCCACAGCTATGCAAATGCAAAGAATGAGGATTTATGGAATAGTTTGACAAATGTAAGCAGAACATCTACAACATCCTATTTAAGGAAGCTCCTGGGGAGTTGTTGTCCATCTTTATGCCAGTAACCTTTTCTATACCCCGACTGGTTATTAAATATTTTTTTTTCATCTGTGCTCATGCATTTAAGGATGAAGGAGGAACTTTATTTGCCATATACATTTACATGTGTTAGGAATTTGCTGTGGTGTGTTGGTGTGACATGCAACAAAAATCACAATCAGCAATTATAAAAAATTAAGCATGAAATACAAAATAATGTTAGAAGTTAAATCACCTCCTTTGGTGGAGACATCTCTCCACCCTGCCACCCAAAAGGACTCAGTAACATTGTTGAACGATGCAGTTTGTGTGCTGATATATGTTACATTTAAACAAATTTAGCTGTTATTCACTTGTTACTAGTAAATATCCCAGGTCCATGGTATTTATGCACATTTTATTCCATATCTGTGCTTTTAAGATGTTGCATCACAAGACTTGAGTCATTTCAGCTAACTTTATTTCTCGCAGAACATCCAGTTTTTAACTAGGTGCCCGGATTAAAGGAGCAATCATGAAATGACTAGCTTTTTGTTTTTTTTTCTTTTTCAAGAAAATTGTTAGGATTTGCATTTGTTAGCCTTTCTTTACACATTGTCAGGCAATAAATACGAAAAGCTAATCTATGAATGTTATTGCAGCTACCTCCATTACATAGACTGTAATCAGATGCAGAATAACTTCTTCACATTCTGCTTGAATCAGATTCTTTAATCTGAATTACTGAGGAGCAAGCTCATCATATCGGTGAGATTCTCTTGCTGTATCCCTCATTTGCCTGGGTATGGCCATATTGTGAAAGACTATAAGGAAAGATTGAACAGGTTAGAACATAGAAGATTGAGAGGAGATTTGATAGAAGTATACAAGATTATCAGGGGTCTAGATAGGGTAAATGCCAACAGGTTTTTTTCCACTGAGATTGTGTGGGGCTACAGCCAGAGGACATGGGTCAAGGGTGAAAGGTGAAAAGTTTAAGGGGAACATGAGGGGAAACTTCTTCACTCAGAGGGTCATGAGAGTGTGGAATGAGCTTCCAGCACAAGTGGTGCATGCAAGCTCAATTTCAATGTTTAAGTGAAGTTTGGATAGGTACATGGATGGTAGGGGTATGGAGGACTATGGTCCTGGTGTAGGTCGATGGGAGTCGGCAGTTTAAATGGTTTCAGCATGGACTAAATGGGTTGAAGGGCCTTTTTCTGTGCTGTGCTTTTCTATGACTCTACTGTTGATTTAATGTCAATTTATCATGGGTATAGAGTTTTGAACATGCATCCCTTGCACTGAGTTAGGATGTGTAGTACCTTAACTAATGGGATGCTTTAAGTTCATTCCAGGATGCCTGAAACCCATTTCTTGGTGATGAAAGGCTGCATGATGAATATAACCATATAACAATTACAGCACAGAAATAGGCCATCAACCTGCACTCAGCCCATAACCCTCCATTCCTTTCCTGTCCATGTACCTATCCAATTTTACTTTAAATGAATATCATTGCGCAACTGCTCCAGACAAAATAAAACATTTAGATTAAGCTTTTAAGTCACTTATTAAAAGTGGTGAAAGTCACAAGAAGTGAAACTTAAGTTTTGAATTATTGTGAGTGACTAAAGAAATTTCTCGCAGTTGTTCGGTATGAGTGTAGCACGGAAGAGTGTGGTGTAAGGTTAATTAACCTGAAAGGCATTAGAGTTTTAAAGGTCTTGGTAGTAGATCATGTGGTTAGAGGCAGTCACAAGAAGATGCCTGCAGGGATGGAAGCCCAGGGTGCAGGCCTGTGTGGGTAGGCCGAGCTGCAGATCTTGGTGGCAGTAGCAAATACTCAAACGGGAGCTTCGAAGCAGAGAAGTTGAGGCAGTGTTTATGTTTTTCCAAGTGAAGATATACATCTCTGTCATTTGCAGTACTTTTCTAATCAATTAAGTAATGCCAGGTTTTTTGAGCAAACCATTAAAACCGATTATGAACGTGTTTTTTTTTCTAGATTTGTCATACCGATGATGCACACGGAAGCAGACTAAACGTGCCACAGTATTGCAAAGGAAATTCAGATCTCCCTCCTGGTTCAGTAAGACATGAATGCTGATAAATGTTCCTATTTGCATGGAAGTTTCCATTCAGATAGAATTCAAAATTATAATTTTGGAATATAGTTGGTTGTCAAAAATCAGAGTATTTTATTTGACAAAATACATTTGAATTTAAGCATTTATTTTAGAAGTTATATTCACTGTATTTTATGATAGTATTTAATTTTAGTTTGATATCCTTCAATCTTGGGTCTCTTAGAAGAAATTGTCTTTAGTTTCTCTGAAGTGAAAGATACTAGAACACTACAGCACCGTACAGGCGCTTCGGCCCTTGATGTTGTGCCGACCCATATATTCTTTTAAAAAAAGTACTAAATCCACACTACCCCGTAACCCTCTATTTTTCTTTCATCCATGTGCCTGTCCAAGAGGCTCTTAAATACCCCTAATGTTTTAGCCTCCACCACCATCCCTGGCAAGCCATTCCAGGCACCCACAACCCTCTGTGTTTTTAAAAAAAAAACTTACTCCTGATGTCTCCCCTAAACTTCCCCCCCTTAACTTTGTACATATGCCCTCTGGTGTTTGCTATTCGTGCCCTGGGAAACAGGTACTGGCTATCCACCCTATCTATGCCTCTCATAATCTTGTAGACCTCCATCAAGACCATCTCATCCTTCTAGGCTCCAAAGAGAAAAGTCCCAGCTCTGCTAACCTTGCCTCACAAGACTTGTTTTCCAATCCAGGCAACATCCTGGTAAATCTCTACCCCCTTTCCATAGCTTCCACATCCTTCCTATAATGAGGTGACCAGAACTGAACACAATACTCTAAGTGCGGTCTCACCAGAGATTTGTAGAGTTGCAACATGACCTCTCTCCTCTTGAACTCAATACCCTGTTAATGAAGCCTAGCATCCCATAGGCCTTCTTAACTACCCTATCAACCTGTGCAGCGACCTCGAAGGATGTATGGATTTGAACCCCAAGGTCCCTCTGTTCATCCACACTTTTAAGTAACTGACCATTAACCCTGTACTCAGCCTTCTGGTTTGTCCTTCCAAAATGCATCACCTCACACTCACCCGGATTGAACTCCATTGGTCACTTTTCTGCCCAACTCTGCAGCCTGTCTATATCCTCTTGTAACCTTCAACAACCTGCAGCACCATCCACAACTCCTCCAATCTTCGTGTCATCTGCAAACTTACTCACACATCCTTCTGCCTCTGCATCCAGGTCATTTATAAAAATCAGAGAGCATGGGTCCCAGGACAGATCCTTGCGGCACTCCACTAGTCACTGACCTCCAAGCAGAATACTTTCCTTCCATTACTACCCTCTGCTTTCTTCCTGTAAGCCAGTTTTTTATCCAAACAGTCAAGGTTCCACTGATCCCCTGCCTCATGACTTTCTGGATGAGTCTCTCGTGGGGGACCTTGTCAAATGCCTTGCTAAAATCCATGTGGACCACATCTACTGCCCTACCCTCATCAATTTCTTTTGTTACCTCTTCAAAAAACTCAATTAGGCTCATGAGGCATGACCTTCCCTTCACAAAGCCATGTTGACTATCCTTGAGTAGACTGTACTTCTCCAAATGCTCGTAGATCCTATCCTTAAGAATACTTTTCAATAGTTTGCAGACCAATGACATAAGACTCACCGGTCTATATTCCCAGGATTCTCCCAAATACCTTTTTTAAACAAGGGAAGCACATTTGCCATTCTCCAATCCTCCGGCACCTCCACTGCAGCCAAAGAGGATTCAGAGATCATAGCTACTGCTCCTGCGATCTCCTCTCACTTCCCACAGCAACTTGGTACATCACATCCAGCCCTGGGAACTTATCAATCTTGATGTTTTTAAGAAGATCCAACACTTCTTCTTCCTTAATCTCCACATTGTCCAGCACACAGGCCTGTTCTATTCCGACCTCACCCTGATCAAGGTCCTTTTCAATTGTGAGTACTGAAGCAAAGTATTCATTTAGGACCTCCCCAACCTCCTCCGCCTCCAGGCACGTGTTGCCTTCTTTATCCTTTAGCGGCTCCAACTTCATTCTTGTCATCCTTCTGTTCTTCACATACGCATAGAACGCTTTGGGTTCTCCTTAATCCTACATGCTAAGGTCTTCTCATGCCCCCCTTGAGCTCTCCTAAGTCCTTCCTGGCTACCCTATATTTCTCACGAGCCCCTCCTGCTTCCTGCTTCTTGTATCTAACATCTGCTTCCTTCTTCTTCTTGACAAGTTGCCTCACGTATTTCGTCAGCCACAGTTCCCTTTTCCTACCATTTTTTCCTTGTCTCAGTGGGACAAACCTATCCCGAACCCAGCACGAGTGGTCCCTAAACTTCCTTCACATTACTTCTGTGCTTTCAGCCTTGAACATCTGTTTCCAATTTACTCTCGCTAGTTCCTGCCTCATCCCTTCATTGTTAGCCCTTCCCCAGTTAAGCACTTTCCCATTTTGCCTGTTTTTATCCTTTTCCGTAGCTATGCTGAAGCTAAGGGAGTTGTGATCACTCTCACCAAAATGCTCCCCCACCAAGAGGTCTGTCACCTGACCAGGTTCATTACCCAGAACTAGATCCAGTATGGCCTCTCCTCTCGTAGGCTGGTCCACATACTGTGTCAGGAATCCTTCTTGAACACTCCTGACAAATTCAGCCCCATCTATCCCCCTTGCACTCAGGGGTTGCCAGTCAATATGAGGGAAGTTGAAATCACTCATAACTACAACTCTGTATTTTCTGCACCATTCTAAAATCTGCCTTCTTATCTGCCCCTCGGTGTCCCGAGGGCTATTTGGGGGCCTATAGTCTACTCCCAGCACAGTGATTGATCCCTTCCTATTTCTGACTTCCACCCACACCGATGCTTCCTGTATGTTTGATTATACGTGATTACTATTGGTTTGGAACTTGGTAGAAAATGCCAGTGGCTTTGGTGGCCAGCTGCTGGCACTTACACCTTCCTGTAAATGTAAGCCAGCGCAGATCCCCTGGAAGAGCATGTCAGATATCTCACTGTGTTGAGACATTGGACTCATTTTGTGGTTTAAGAGCAGTTAATGGACTTGCCACAATTTGCCCACTGTTCCTGGGCAAATTTACCGGTTGTAGAACCGCTCAACCCCTTCATCTGAATGGAGAGCTACAGTCGTGAAGAAGATATTTTACAAAGTTTTACGCTAATTGAGATTGTTAGTTTGCAGTGGTTTAAATTACTCCACCTTCATAAGATACTAGTAGCAATTTTTTAATTGTTCTGTGGAGTTCAGTGTTGTTGAATGTCACTGAATGAGAATGGATGCTTGGTAACTTCGGCAATCTCTCAAGCCAGGAGGGGTAACTCTGTCAGGCCAGGCATTTCTCTTCATGGTGTCTTATTACTCTGTCTACCCCCATGTCTTATACCCCATGAAAACATAGTACAGCACAGGAACAGGCCCTTCAGACCTTGATGCCTGGTTAACCACAACGCTGATCCAGACCAATCCTATCTGCTTGCAGTTTTGGTCTTCTTATTCAAGGAAGGAAGGTCTTTCTACAAGTTCATATAAATCTACAATACATTACAGGCCCTTCGGCCCACAATGTTATGCCGAACACTCAATAAACTGCCTAGAATTACCCTACTGCATAGCCCTCTATTTTTCTAACTTCCATGTACCTATCTGAAAGTCCCTAAAAAGACCCTATCATATCTGCCTCCACCACCGTTGCTGGCAGCCCATTCCACACACTCACCACTCTCTGAGTAAAAAACTTACCCCTGGCATCTCCTCTACCTACTCCCCAGCACCTTAAACCCGTGTCCTCTTGTGGCAACCATTTCAGCTCTGGGGGAAAAGCCTCTGACTATCCACACGATCAATGCCTTTCATCATCTTATACACCTCTATCAGGTCTCACCTCTCATCCTCCATCGCTCCAAGGAGAAAAGGCCGAGTTCACTCAACCTGTTTTCATAAGGCATAACATATAAGGAACGTTTGACCACTCTTGGACTGTACCCTTTGGAGTTTAGAAGAATGAGGGGGGACCTCATAGAAACATTTTGAATGTTGAAAGGCATGGACAGAGTGGATGTGGCAAAGTTGTTTCCCATGGTGGGGGAGTCTAGTACGAGAGGACATGACAAGGATTGAAGGGCACCCATTCAGAACAGAAATGCGAAGAAATTTTTTTTAGCCAGAGGGTGGTGAATCTGTGGAATTTGTTGCCATGGGCGGCAGTGGAGGTCAAGTCACTGGGTGTATTTAAGGCAGAGATTGATAGGTATCTGAGTAGCCAGGGCATCAAAGGTTATGGTGAGAAGGTGGGGGACTGGGACTAAATGGGAGATTGGATCAGCTCATGATAAAATGGTGGAGCAGACTAGATGGGCTGAATGGCCAACTTCTGCTCCTTTGTCTTATGGTCTTATGGCATGCTGCCCAATCCAGGCAACATCCTTGTGAATCTCCTCTGCACCCTTTCTATGGTTTCCACATCCTTCCTGTAGTGAGGTGACCGGAACTGAGCACAGTACTCCAAGTGGGGTCTGACCATGGTCTTGTATAGCTGTAACATTACCTCATTGCTCTTGAAATCAATCCTACAGTTGATGAATGCCAACACACCATCTTAACAACACTCAACCTGTTCAGCAGCTTTGAGTGTCCTATGGACACGGAACCCAAGATCTTCTATTAGAGTCTTATCATTAATACTATATTCCGTCTTCAAATTTGACTTACCAAGATGAACCACTTCGCACTTAACTGGGTTGAACTCATCTGCCACTTCTCAGCCCAGTTCTACATCCTATCGATGTCCCGCTGTAATCTCTGACACCCCTCTGGACTATCCACAACACCCCTAACTTTTGTGTCCTTAAAATCAAAGTTTGAAGGAAATTTATTATTAAATTACGTATATGTCACCATAAACAGCCTTGAGATTCATTTTCTTGCAGATATTTGCAGGATAAGAAAGAAAGAAAGTAGAATTTATGTTTTTAGTTTCCTTATCTAAGAACAAAGTGTACCTGCCACGGTGTACAGCAAAGATTCGTAACTCATTCCAAGAATGGCGGGCGGCTTGTTGTGTGAGGAGAGATTGTGCAGAATAGGCAGCATCCCTTAGTATTTAGAAGAATAATAGATCTCACTACAAAATCCTGACAGGTCTCATTCTGGCAAATACTGCATATGCTGATAATCCCAATACCTCTTCAGAGATTAGCTTCGCCATTTGAGAATTTACACCCAGGAACTGAAAAAGGCTGCCAAACTGGTGGAAACCACCCAGTCCATCATAGGCAAAGTCTCCTCCGCCACTGAGTACACCTACATGGAGCACTGCCACAAGAAAGCAGCATCCATCATCAAGGACCTCCATCCACACCATGCTCTCCTCTCACTTTTACCATCGGGCAGGAGGTACAGGAGCCTTTAGTCCCACGCCACCAGGCTCAGGAACAGTTATCTTCCCTTGACTATCAGGTTCCTGAAGCAGCATAGATAGTTTCATTTACCACAACTCTGAACTGATTCTACAACCTACAGACTCACTTCAAGGACCATTTACAATTCATATTCGCAGTACTATTTTTATTTGGAGTTTGTCATCTTTTGCATATTGGTTGTTTGTCAGTCCTTATGTACAGTTTTTCATAAATTCTATTGTAATTTCTTGAAAATGCCTGCAAAAAATTGAATCCCAAGGTATATGGTGATGAAGACTTTGATAATAAATTTACTTTGAACTTCATGATGTAAAGTTGCTTTGTTGCAGTACGCACTACATCCACAGGATGGCGGTATAGACTGTAATTTGTAATGAGACTCATTTCCACAAATTCGAGTAAATTGAAGACAGAAGTGACAGTTTTTGTGAAAAGGCAATAGGTGAAAAGTAACCTGGTATGATTTATATTTTCATTATTTTTATGTTGTAGCATTGGTTCATGGAAGATGTCCTCGATGTAAAGACTATGATGAATACTTGGACTCTACAGAAGGGGTTCCCATTAGTAACTGTTACTATGCAAGGAAGACAAGTCTTTTTACAGCAAGAGTACTTTCAGAAAGGTTCTAAGATCCAAGATCCAAACTCGGAAACTGCAAGGTAATTTCTATATCTCTGTCACGTATGTCTTGTGCAACCAAAAAAGATGAAATGATGCGTGATTAAGCAAGGTTTGTGTGGCACAATGTTTTATACAGTGAAGCTAATCGTTGATCGCTGAATAATAGGAAAAAGGTACAACATTTCTGCATGATATTGTGGATAACAACATTAACATTTGATCTGTCTTTATGCTGGAATCACATTCATTCAAGTAGCATGCGTGCGCGCACACACACACACACACACACACACACACACACACACACACACACACACACACACACACACACACACACACACACACACACACACACACACACACACCCCCCCCCCCCCCCCCCCAGAACCAGTGTGGAAAACTTCAATCACCTCAACGTTGAACTGCTCACTGAAGACAACCTATAGAGTAACTACAACACATCTTCTAGTATTATTTATTTACTTATTGAATTTTTTTTTCTCAGCCCAAGCTGGTAAAGCCTGAGATATAGGCAAAACCAAGTACACTCATTTCTCAATTGCTAGCAACTTTTGGACTCTTGTAGTAGTGTGCAGTATTGTGCCTTTCTGAAAATTTGCATAATTATTGCTCTGTAGACCTAATTGTTTACTGCTACTGAGTAGTGACTTTGTGATGATACCAGCTGTAGATATTACTATTGGGGCACAGTGTACCCTGTTCATGTTCCATAGTCTGACAATTTCCTCTTTTAATTCAGCATATTTCTGGTGTTAGCAGTAGTGTTTTTTTTGTATTTGTAGAGCTTGTCTTCTTTTGCACACTGATTTCCTGATCAGTCCTTTTGTTTGTGAGTAGTTGTTGGTTACACTCCTTTATTCTACTGTGAATGCCTGCAAGAAAATGAACGTATATGGTGACATATACATACTTCGATAATAAATTTACTTTGAACTTTAAGTCTTTCAACTCTTTGCCTCTTTCTCCAATGAATCGTCCTACACTAACACTACTGTCTCAGCCTACAGTGGATGTGAAGCCATAACACAGTATTAAATTGGTAACCACACCCAGAAAAGCCACAAGACTGGATGTCGGAAATATAAATAATCCTGTTCCTAGATGGGGATGAATGAATGTCAAATTACACATTGGTAGAAGAATATGGGTTTTCATAGCAATTCTGCCGTTTGGCACACTAATTGGTGCCTTTTGTCTACTACGGGCTCCAATTAGTTAAGTTTCTGTATTCCAGTTTTAGGAATGTATCTGCGATATGCATGGAACATTGTGTCATTGTCGTACAAGGTAAGTTTGAGACAGCAGCACAAACTGAAAAAACAGGTTGTGCAGCTGTGATGAAATATGACTTGAAGTGACACACAATCTTCCCAATCCAACCAAGTTACAAGTAACAAAAAGCAAATAATGACCAATTAACATATATATTTTCAAATCAGTACAGAATTGTGCAAAAGTCTTTGATGTGCATACACACACGTGCGTGCACACGCGCGCACACACACACACACTCCCTAAGACTTTTGCTCACTACTGTATTTTTCAACATGGAGCGGAGAGTGAGTTTGTAAATCAGGCAGGACCAAAGGATGTTGAGAATGGCGAAGGTGGAGCACCATGGGAGGTCATGTGGGACAGGTGGCAGAGAAGGAGTGCCAGGGGAGGGGAGGTGGTGTGGGTGCAGACGCACCTACCCCTGAGACACCAGGCAAGGTCATTTGAATCCAGATGATTGGTTTATTGATCATTACAGGATGTCTCTCTGGTGCTTCCTGTTCCCTCTCCTCTCCCTTCCCCTTTTCCCAACCATGATTCCTCTCTCCCTGCCCCCTTCCCACTCTCAGCCGACAATATCAGAATCAAATTTTAGGTATCACTCTGTACAGCTGCCGCAATAAAAACGAATTTCAATTGTTTTGTGATGATAAACCTGATTCAGGCAGAATGAGGGAGATGCCATGCCACGTGGTTGCCCGTTGCTGTGGAGTCCGTTCCTGCAGCTGAGAGTCCACACAGACATTTGGGGGACATGTTCTTGTTCCATTTTGCAATCGATGCAAAAGGGGGCTCGGTGTGAAGTACCGAACATTACCGTGGGTGGTCTTGAGCCTACAGTACTGTGAAATAGTCCTTGACATACAAATATATAGCTAGGGTGCCTAAGGATTTTTAGACAGTACTGTAATAATTTTATGTATTGTACTTTACTGTTACTACAACAACAATAATAAAACAAATTTCATGACATATGTGAGTGAGGATAAACCTGATTCTGATATGGGTCTCTATTGTGGACTGAGAGTGGGAAGGGAGCGGGGAGAGAGGAATCATGGTTGGAAAAAGGGAAAAGTAGAGGGGAGGGAGTGGGAAGCACAAGAGAGACATTATGTAATGATCAATAAATCAATTGTTTGGTATCAAACAATCTCAGGCTGGGTGTGTCTGTACCTGCAACACTCTGTGCCCTGACACTTCTCCTCTGCGACCTGTTCCACAGCCTTCTCGTGGCACGCCACCCTCTTCATTCCTAACATTCTTTGCTCCCACCAGACTTACAATCTCTCTCTCCACTCCACATCTCTTAGCTACAAAAGTCTTAGGCGTCCCAGCTATTATCTGTGCCTAAGCAGTAGTGTAGAATTGCATACATTTTGACTCTGTTGATAATAACCAGTGAAGTAATAAAAAGGAATAGAGATTTGATGTTTCAGGCCAAGACCCTTCAATAGGACTTAGTCAAGACATCGACTCTTTATTCCTGTCTGAGTTCCTCCATCATTTGTGTGTGTTACTCTGGATTTCTAGCATTTGTAGAATCTCTTGTGTTTACGTAATATAAAAGTCAACTTGATCAAATGGGTTATCCTGGTTATTTTCTGCAGCTAAAGCAATTTATTTTGCAATTTCTTCTGATGTATGTGCACTGATTATGGCGATGTAAAGCTACTCTAATCTCTGCCACCAGCATTGCTTGATAAACATTAATCGTCGTCGTATTGTGTTCCTTCCTCTGTAGTTACCTGTGGCACATTCCCCTAACTTACATCACAAGCCACTCTAAAACCATCCAGAGACACTTGATGAAGACCAAAAAAGGTAAATAACGTTGTTTACAGTTAGTAGTTCTGGTTCCCTTCTGCTGGGGCAACACAGTAAAGCCCAGCCAGTGTGATCTTCACACACGTTTTGTGTTTAATATCGGAGACCTAGAATTAAACTACAGACTACTACTATGAAAGACACTGAGAGCTGGAATATGAACTCTGTGTATCAATTTATCAAGAAGCAAAATTATGTAAATATCTTTAGTATGGTTTGCTAACTAGCGCCACTGTAATAATTGAGTGTCTCTTGGGTGCAGATACTTTTCAGGAGATTTAGCACAATTTTAGTTGTTGTGCATTCACTCCCAGTTTTTGCAGACGCTGGTAAAATACTGGAAGGTTAGAAATTGCAATAGGCAAACAGTTGATTTGCATTATTTAATAACCATTAAACAGATATTTGGATCATAGACCAAATAACATAGGAGCTGTATTGGACAATTGGCTCATTGAAGCTGGTCTATCATTATTTCATGGCGGGTTTATTGTCCCTCTCAACCCCATTCTTCTGTCTTCTCCACATAATCTTTGACACTCATATTAATCAAGGACCTATCAACCACCACTTTAAAAGTATCCAATGACTTAGCCTCCACAGCCAGCTACGTCACTGAATTCCACAGATTTGCCACCTTCTGGCTAAAGAAACTCCTCCACATCTCTGTTCTGGAGTTAGGTCCTATTGTAAGGCTGTGCATTCTGGTCCTACACTCCACCACTATTGGAAACATGCTCTCCATGTCAAGTCTATCTAAGCTTTTCACTATTCAGTAGGCTTCTCCTCATTCTTCTGTATTCCAGTGAGTACAGGCCCAGAGCCATCAAACGCTCCTCATGCAGTACATTAACCCTTTACTTCCTGGTGTCATTCTCGTGAGCCTCCTCTGGGCTCTCTCCAATGCTAGCACATGCTGTGGGTACCAAAGCTGCTCTCACTACTCCAGATGTGTTCTGCCCAGTGTCTTATAAAGCCTCAGCATTACGTCCTTGCATTAATTTAGGTGGCATGTTATTATGTTAAGTTGTTTATCGGTCAGATTATGCAGCACAATATTATGCTTTAAAGCTAGCATGAAGACAGTGTGTCGAAGTTGTGTGAACGAAGTTGCTTTTCTAGGCCTGATCAACAGCTCTGTCCAGGAACGATTGGCTGTGTCAGTGATAGATGTCTCCATATCTTATTGCACTGCAGAACATCCCCAGTGTTTGGATCAGCAGATGATTATTCCTACCAGGCCTGCACATTGAGCCCTTTACAAAATAATAGAGTTGATTTTATATGAAGCTGAAATACTTTAAAAGGTGGTATATAAAATCATGAGGGGTTATAGATAGGGTAAACGCAAGCAAGCTTTTTCCACTGAGGTTGGGTGAGATTAGAATGAGAGGTCATGGGTTAAGGGTGGAAGGTGAAATATTTAAAGAGAACCTGAGGGGTATCTAATTTACTCAGAGGGTGGTGAGAGTGTGGAAGGAGCTGCCAGCACAAGTGGTGTTGTGGGTTCAATTTCAACATTGAAGAGAAGGTTGGATAATTATATGGAGGGCTGTGGTCCAGGTGTGGGTCAATGGGTCTAGGCAGAATAATAGTTTGGCATGGACTAGATGGGCTGTTTCTGTGCTGTAGTGCTCTATGACCATGGTACTGGTTAACGTGTATGGTCTAGTATATATAGTTGTTTTGTCAGGGTGTAGGAAATACATTTTTATGTGGTATACACCCCCTTGAAAAGTCTAGGATTGATGATTTTAACCTCGACAGCCCTTCAGTGCAAGGGAAGAATCAGAAGCTCAATGAATGGATCATCACTCAGAACCTTACTGAAGAGGATGCATCATGAGGCCCGCGGAATGCCAGCAAGGGTCTTGCCGTGATGGCGAATGCCTGAGTGCCTCTACATTTAGCATGTGGACATTAGGGTGAATCCTACAGTGGGAGCAGTGCTGTCCTGGGGCCCAGGCCAGAACCCATCAAGGATTTTGTTTCTCAGCTCTGTTTAGCTATGGCAGAGTGACAGAGATCGAGTTCAATCTTCCGACGTTCAACGCAAAGCCATCGGTTTCACGATTATCGATGGCCACATGATGTTGCTTCTCCCAAAGTCAAGGAATTGGAATATTTCTTAAAAATTAGCAGACGGGGTCACAAGGAAGTCTTTTCAACTAAGTCAAGTTTGACTGAGCAACACACTCAAAATGCAGGAGGAACGCAGCAAGTCAGGCAGCATCTACAGAGGGGATAAACAGTCGACATTTCAGGACTGGAAGGGAATGGCGAGGGGGGGAGGAAAGAGTACAAGCTGGTAAGTAGTAGGTGAGGTGGAAGATGGGAGGAAGGGGATGAAGTAAGAATCTGTGAGCTGATAGGTGGAAGATGTAGAGGGCTGAAGAAGAAGGAATGTAGTAGGAGAGGACCGTGTACCATAGAAGTAAAGAAAGGAGGAGGGGATATCAGAGAGATGTCATGGGCAGGTGAGGAGAGGAGAAAGAATGAGAGGGTGACCAGAATGTTAATGGATAAAGAGAGGAGGAGGGAGGGGCAAGAATTTGGAGAAGGCCATGATCATGCCATCAGGTTTGAGGTACCCAGATAGAACATGAGGTCTTGATCCTCCAACCTGAGTTTGGCCTCATCAAGGCAGTAGAGAGGGCAATGGACAGACATGTCATAATGAGAGTGAGAAGTCAAATTGAATGGATTGCCACTGGGAGATCCTGCCCATTGCAGTGGACAGAGCAAAGATGCTCAACAAAGCAGATCCCCACTTGAAATATCCTCTATTATTCTCCTCCATAGATGCTGCTAAGTTCCTGCAGTATTTTGTGTTTGATGTTCAAAATATCCAGCTCTGCAGAATCTCTTGGGCTCAAATTTGACTGATCCACATTAGGAAATTAACAGAGCTTTGTAAGGCTTCATTGGACATTATTTATTGGGTGAAGCCTTTTCTCCTTGGAACGACGGAAGATGAGAGGCGACCTGATGAGAGGATAATCAGAGGCTTTTTCTCAGGGCAGAAATGGCTAGCACAAGAGGACCCAGGTTTAAGGTGCTTGGAAGTAGGTACAGAGGAGATGTCAGGGGTAAGTTTTTTATGCAGAGATTGCTGAGTGCGTGGAATGGGCTGCCAGGGACAGCGGTGGAGGTGGATACGATAGGGTCTTTTAAGAGACAGATACATGGAGCTCAGAATGGGCTATGGGTAACCCTAAGTAATTTCTCAGGTAAGGACATGTTCGGCACAGCTTTGTGGGCCGAAGGGCCTGTATTGTGCTGTAGGTTTTCTATGTTTCTAAGCCCTAGGTGTGCAACAGGGCTACTAACACAGCTAGTCATTCCTGGAGGAAGCTATTGATCAGGCTGAGGTGTGACTTATTTGCTTTAAGAAGGAAATGAGGAGGGCTAAAAGAAAGCGTGAGGTTGCTCTAGCAGACAGGGTGAAGAAGATGTGATTTATCTTGCTCATGAAAGAATTGGCAAGTTTGTTGCAAATGCCCTTAATTTTTATTTGTAAAGATAATATTTTACAAAATATGAACAATCAATGCCAAAGTGGCTTAGGCAGGCTCACAAAATTCATTATTTCATGACAAATGCAATGTCAAATGAGTTCTCATGCAAGGTTTCTATTTGCTTTTTCCGTTCAGATGTTATCACACTTCCGAGAGAAGTGGACTGGATAAAGTTCAATGTGGATATGAATGGTTATTACATTGTGCATTATGAAAATGACGGATGGGACGCATTAATCCAACTTCTGAGGAAAAAACACACGATCCTCAGTAGCAATGACCGAGCGAACCTCATTAACAACGCCTTTCAGCTTGTGAGGTAAAAGGATGCATCTTTTTCAGCCGGTCCCGGTGTTCAGAGAATATTATTAGTCCAGCCTTCGTTGAATCTGAATCAAGTGTTTTGTCAATGACATATGGTGTAGAAATTGTTGTTCTGCGGCACCAGTACAATGCAATACATAAAACAATGAATACAATAAATATTTAAAAAAATAAATAGTGTGAGAAAGAGAGCGATATAGTGAAGTAATGGTCATGGGTTCATGGACTGTTCAGAACCTTATGGTGGAGCGGAAGAAGCTGTTCCTAAAGCATTGCGTGAGCCTTCAGGCTCTTGAACCTCCTCCCTGGTGGTAACAATGAGAAGAGGGCATGTTCTAGGTGGGTACTGGTCCGTCATGATGTACACCACCTTTTCAAGATGTTTCAATGGTGGGGAGGCGAGCGAGTGTGTCTCTTCAGGCCCCCGTACTTACTCCTGATGGTAATAATGAGATGAGGGCATGTTCTGGATGGGGGGGGGGGGGGGGAGAGGGTCCGTCATGAAGGATGCTGCCTTTCTGAGGCATCGCCTTTTCAAGACGGTGGGCAACTTAGTGGCCGAGATTACAACAGCTCCTGGAATCCCATAGATTACCTCTTACAATTTTTCCTTCCGAAGGGTCGCTTAGACCTGCTCTTTATGTTTCCGTGCAAAATAATGCCGCCCAAGGATGGGAATTATTAACTATCAAAGTGAGATCTGATACTCAAAATACATTCAGGGGAGTACTTTGTATGAGAGGGAAAAATAATCAACTGATTTTAAGCTGAATGTTGAAAGAGATTTGGTACCCATGATCATGGATCAATGGAAATAGCACGGTCAAGCAGAAAGTAATCATTAAGGTTAATGGAATGCAGGTCTTTGTATCTACGTATCTGATTGTTTGAATCCCTGGATCAATCACACCTCAGCACTGTCAGCTACTCTGGGCACCCCCCCCCCCCTGTAGATAAGACAAAGGAAATGCAAGATAGCTTTGTTCGTTGTTCCTCTTCATGCCTTGTGACACATCGGGTGTCAGCCGCTTCTTTAGCAGTTGTCTGTTTTCACGAGGCCGAGTCTCCACCCAGCTCGGGTGGAGAGCGTACAAGGAGCCGGGCGGATTCGAATCCGAGACCACTTGCCTCTAAGTCCGGTGCTGATAACCACCGCACCACCAGCCGGCTAAAACAGATTTACTAGAGTGATGTTTGAGTGGTAAAGGTGAAAGAGAATTGATTGCAACAACTAAATTTAACAAATTAAATTAAATGGTAGTGTAGTAATTAGCGCAGAGGAAAGATTGGGGGTTGTTTCCCATGCTGTCTCTGTACATTCTCCCCATGACAGTGGGGGTTTCCTCCAAGCCCTCAGTTTTCCTCCCACGTACAGTACCGTGCAAAAGTTTTTCACACATATTTATTGCTGGGGTGCCTAAGATATGCACACAGTACTGTAGTAATTTTATGTATTGCACTGTACAGCTGCCACAAACAAACAAACAAATTTCATGGCAGATGTCAGTGATGATAAGCCTGATTCTGATATGGGTCTTTATTGTGGACTGAGAGTGGGAAGGAGGCAGGGAGAAGGGAATCACGGTTGGGAAAAGGGGGAGGGAGCAGGAAGCACCAGAGATAAATACTGTAATAATCAATAAACCAATTGGAATCAAAGGACCTTGCCTGGTGTCTCAGGGCTGGGTGTGTCTGCACCCACTCCAACCCCTTGCCCCGTACTCCTCTGCCACCTGTTGCCAACCCCAATATTCTTTCCTCCCTCTAGATTTACAAACTTGCTCTCCTCTCCATGTTGGCAAATACAGTACAGTGCAAAAGTCTAGCTATACGTACTGTGTGTGCCTAAGACTTTTGCACAGTACCATAGGGTCAGGGTTTGTAAAATTCGGGTACGCTGTGTCGCTGTTGAAAGTGTGACGACACTTGTGGGCAGCCCCAAGCACAATCCTCCCTGATTTGATCTGACATAAACAGCACATTTCACTGTATGTTTCGGTGTTCATGGGACGAGTAAAGTCAGACTGCAAGGGCAGATAGGGGGACTGTTAGCTGATTGTGAGTTGTGCTGCCACAGATAACAACCCGACCAATGGGGTTTGAATTTTTACGCAGACTGTGGTGTGGTCCCCTGCTGAATGATTCAAACCAGAGTGTTCCCTGAATAATTCTGTCATTTCACAGAATGCAGAAGAAAGCAAATGCTGGAATTTGGAATAAAAACGAAGTAGCAATGGAAAGGATCCCGGTGGGCTGAAGGAGTTAGTTCTGTGCGATTTGACTCACTCTAATGAGAAGTGAACATGCACCTTCTAGCCTACTGATTGCGTCCAGCTTTTGTCCTCGTTTTGCTGTCTTTTTCTGTAGTCTGATTATAAAGTCAAAAGTAATAATAATATCATAAGACATAGGAGCAGAATTAGGCCGTTTGGCTCATTGAGTCTGCTCTGCCATTCCAACATGGCTGATATATTATCCCTCTCAATCCCATTCTCCTGCCTTCTCCCTGTAACCTTTGACACCCTGAGTAATCAGGAACCTGTCAACCGTCACTTTTCTTTTACTCGGGCTTGGCAAAGTACTATTTCAATATTTTATTGGACTCAACAAATTATCAAAGATATTGTCACTTTAGTAGCTGAAATTCAATAATGTATTTACTCCCATAAATTAAAGAAAAGCAGAGATCATTTATATTTTCATTTTTCTCCCCTCCCTTCTGTAGCATTCGTTGCTAAATTGATCATAATGTGGTAAATTGGGTATAATTGATATCTTTGCATATTTGATTTATATTTTAATTGAAAAATCTATTAATGTTTTTTGATAATTTGTCAGCCTACGTACTGCTCGTTTTATGCAATCTTGAAAACCCCAATGAATAAAAATCAAAATAAAGTCCTTGAAGTAAACATTACTACAGTTGTTGCAAAACGTGCATTTTGTCAAGCCTGATTATAGATGTTTGATATTTATTACCTTTTATTATTTCCTGGCACCACATTTCTGTCAGTAAACTTTTTGCTTTACACAATTTTATTATTAGTGTAACTCTTTAATGTTTGTGTTCATTAGTGTGGGGAAGCTGCCACTTGACAAAGCCCTTGACTTGACGCTGTATCTGAGGAATGAACTGAGCACCATGCCAGTCTTCCAAGGCATGAATGAGCTTATACCCATCTATAAGCTTATGGAGAAGAGGGAAATGGTGGAAATCGAAACTAAAATGAAGGTAAGATTAAATTATTGTGACTTTGGTTGGTAAGGTGACCCACACCGCCATTGAAGTAGAACTTTAAGATAGTAGTTCATATCCTCGCACAATTTTAGAAAGGAATTCAGTGGCCACTTTATTAGGTACAAGAAGTAACTAATAAGTTTGTGATCTTCTGCTCCTGCAGCTCAGCTACTTGAAGGTTCAATGTGTTGAGCATTCGAAGATGCTCTTCTGCACGCCACTGTTCTAACACATGATTATTTGAGTTACTGTCGCCTTCCTGTCAGCTTGAACCAGTCTGACCGTTCTCCTCTGACCTCTCTCATTAACAAGGCATTTTCACCCGCAGAATTGCCACTCATCAGATGTTTTTATCATTTTTCACACCATTCTCTGTAAAATCTAGAGTGTTGTGTGTGAAAATCCCCAGAGATTAGCAGTTTCTGAGATATTCAAACCACCCAGTTCAGCACCAACAATCATTCCACAGTCACATTTCTTCCCCCATTCTGATGTTTAGTCTGAACAACAAATGAATCTCTTGACCTTGTTTGCATGCTTTAATGTATTAGAGCATAAGAGCACAAGACATAGGAGCAGAATGAGGCAAAGCATTCTTCAATCCATCTAGTAGACAGTTGCTGCCACACGATTGTCCGATTAGATATTTATATTAGTGAGGCTGTGTACCTATAAAGTGGCCACTGAATGTACACCATGTTGTGTGTCTGTTAGTAAGAGCCTTTAAAGATGTTCACACAAGGTTTTCTTAGTTCCTAATCCACTGAGGTATAGTTTTTCAATGCTTCAGCAATCCTGGAATGTATTTATGACATTACCTCTGGCAGTGGAGGAGCTGAAGAGCTTCCCCCAGGCTTACATGATTTCTCTGATCTCTGTCTCAGCCCGGATTTCTCCCTTGGCTCTTTGCCATCCGGCCAGTCTTCACTGTCCGTTACGCCAGTCAGCCAGGCCGGCTCTGATGAAAGACAGCCACTTAGCAAAACTAATAAGACGTCCTTGCCATTTTCTCCAGAATATCCAAAGATTTCTCCCCGCTTTCACTTTTCTTCGCATTGCATCTGAGTTGAAATGTAACCCGAGTAAATCTGCAGATGCTGGAAATAAATAAAAACACAAAATGCTGGCCCTGAAACTTTTGGAATCTTCTCTCCGACGGGAGTTCAGCGAGAGCCTCTCTCTCTGCTCCCAACCTACTATTTCTTCGGCCCTGAAACTTTTGGAATCTTCTCTCCGACGGGAGTTCAGCGAGAGCCTCTCTCTCTGCTCCCAACCTACTATTTCTTCGGCCCTGAAACTTTTGGAATCTTCTCTCCGACGGGAGTTCAGCGAGAGCCTCTCTCTCTGCTCCCAACCTACTATTTCTTCAGCCCTGAAACTTTTGGAATCTTCTCTCCGACGGGAGTTCAGCAAGAGCCTCTCTCTCTGCTCCCAACCTACTATTTCTTCAGCCCTGAAACTTTTGGAATCTTCTCTCCGACGGGAGTTCAGCGAGAGCCTCTCTCTCTGCTCCCAACCTACTATTTCTTCAGCCCTGAAACTTTTGGAATCTTCTCTCCGACGGGAGTTCAACGAGAGCCTCTCTCTCTGCTCCCAACCTACTAATTCTTCAGCCCTGAAACTTTTGGACCACACGCTAACCCAGACCCGGTATTATAGTCACATATCCTTCCTTGGTGCGTGTCTCCGCAACCAACTAACTCCAACGGGCTTTTTCTAGCCGGCATGACCATCCAACTCACAGACCTCCGTTGATACCCCTGCCCCCCTTACCCCATCCCTATCTATAATTTTAGTCTGGTTCTCTTTCTTTCTCTTCCCCCACCTCACTATAATCTCCCTCCAGCCCTACCTTTCCTTCTCTTTTATTTCCCATAATTCTCCACCTTCCCCCTAGCCCATTTCCCTCCAGCCTATCACTTCCCAGCTCTCTGCTTCATCCCTCCCCCCACTTCTTATCCTCCCTCGACCATCCCACTGATGGTCACTCCTGATGAAGGGTTTCGGCCCGAAACGTCGTCACTACCCCCTCCCATAGATGCTGTCTGGCCTGCTGAGTTCTGCCGGCATTTTGTGTTTTTATGAGTTGAAATGTATTTCAGTTTAATGTGGTGAGCGAATGGTCTTACTATAACAGTCATCTACTTACTAAGATGTGAGTAAACACACTGTCAAGCAACCTCAGTCCACAGCATCACACTTACCGTACAGAGCAGTGCAGATATAAAATACAGATACCCTCAGTTGTAGAGTACTACAGCATAGAAATAGACCCTTTGGCCCATCTGCCTAGTCCCATCCACCAGCACCCATGCAAACCCCCTCTCATTCATGCACCTATCTAAACTTCTGATAGAAGTGAACCCTCATCCACCATTTTCACTGGCAGCTTGTTCCAGACGATCTGAGTGAAAAAGTTTCCCCTTAAATATTTCACCTTTCACATTCAATCTATGAACCCCAGTTCTAGTCTCTCCCAACTAAGGGAGCTAGGGCTTTACTCTTTGGAGAGGAGGAGGATGAGAGGAGACATGATAGAGGTGTACAAGGTATTAAGAGGAATAGACAGAGTGGACAGCCAGTGCCTCTTCCCCAGGGCACCACTGCTCAGTACAAGAGGACATGGCTTTAAGGTAAGGGGAGGGAAGTTCAAGGGGGATATTAGAGGAAGGTTTTTTTACTCAGAGAGTGGTTTACGCGTGAAATGCACTGCCTGAGTCTGTGGTGGAGGCAGATACACTAGTGAAGTTTAAGAGACTACTAGACAGGTATATGGAGGAATTTAAGGTGGGGGGGTTATATGGGAGGCAGGGTTTGAGGGTTGGCACAACATTGTGGGCCGAAGGGCCTGTAATGTGCTGTACTATTCTATGTTCTATGTTCAACCTGAGGGGGAAAAGCTTACACACATTCACTCTATCTATGTCCCTCATAAGTTTGTAAACCTCAATAAGATCTCCCTTCATTCTCCTACACTCCAGGGAATAAGGCCCTAACCTATTCAACCTTTCCCTATAACTCAGGTCTTCAAGTTCTGGCCACGTCATTGTAAATTTTCTCTGCACTCTTTCAATCTTGTGGATATCTTCCCTGTAGGTTGTTGACCAGAACAGCAAACAGTTCTCCAAATTCAGCCTCATCAGCGTCTCTTACAACTTCAGCACAACATCCCAACTCCAGGACTCAATACTCTTGAGCTATGAAGGCCAGTGTACCAACTGCTGTCTTAGAGGACTGCATTACAGAAACCTCCACGTTTAAAAACGATTAACAAAATGTTTGTGTTTCTCTCATTTCATCCAAGGCATACATAGTTGATTTATTTAAGAACCTGATTGACCAGCAATCATGGAGTAATGATGGTACGATTTCAGAACGAATGCTACGCAGCTCGCTTCTGGTATTTGCCTGCGTTCGCAAGTACCAGCCCTGTGTCGATAGAGCAGAGAAATACTTCAGGAATTGGAAGGACTCCAATGGTACTTTGAGGTTGGTCCCAGATTACAGTACTGGTCTGATATAGATTGTTGGAGTTGGAGTGGGAATGAATTTTCTGTATTACATGTTTATCGTGAGATGGAGAACGCTATGGATATCAAACTCAAATTCTGAACTCTACTCCCATTGATATAATATTTTACTTGAAGTTATCACTTACACAGCAGACCCCAGGCATGAAACACGGTGATTATCTCTCTGGATTTGTGATCCAGAGGTCTGGAGGAATCATTGGAATGTAAGCTCAGATCCCATTAGGGTAGATTGAGAATTTGCAGTCATTTTTTAGCAAAAAAACCTACATAACAAATGTTATGGCCATTTAAAATACCCATGAAGTTTCTGTCTATTAAATGCATTATGTCCAATAACTGTGAAAACAGCCTGCTACCCTTGACCATTTTTCCAACACCTAGAGTAATGCTGTTGACTCTGTACGCTGAAGCCTGAGTTATACCAAGCAACCATAGGATGCTTTAGTCAAAAGGAATTGTTATTTGCAAACCACAAAAGCTGTGAAGTAGAAAATAACATTAGAGTAAAATCTAATACGCCACTTATCTATGGCCTAAGCATTATAGCAAGCCATATTAAAACTGTGTGATACTCCTCAACATTCGATGTTGATTCAAAGACCAGGGAAGAAAGTGTCCTACTCAGAAAATCAAATGTATAATTCAACATAAGACGTACGAGCAGAATTAGACTATTCAGCCCATCGAGTCTGCTCTGCCATTCCATCATGGCTGATCCATCATCCCTCTCAACCCCATTCTCCTGCCTTCTCCCCAAAGCATATTAATAGTATTATAATTAGTATTAATGATAACCCTATATTCCTCAGCATCATCATCTTTAATATGCCCTGTTCCTCTTTTACAAATTAATATGTAAATTATTTCTGAGCAAATAGTCTTCCATAACATTTTATACCCATGTATTCCCTAGTATTGGGAATTGAAGACGTACGGCCCGTGCTCATGGTCAACAGCTGGCTGTTAACCTTAAGAGGCATGAACAATGCATCTGTAAATCGTTTTCTTTTTCTACTACTTATTTCATTTAATTTTTTGTTGTAACTCATGGTAATATTGTTTTGTGACACTTGACTTCTGTCACAAAACAGCAAACTTCACGGTAACACGAGTGAATCTGCAGATGCTGGAAATAAATAAAAACACAAAATGCTGGCAGAACTCAGCAGGCCAGACAGCATTTATGGGAGGAGGTAGTGGAGCAATACCTTATCTCCCGCCTAGGTAGCCTCCTACCTGCCGGCATGAACATCCAACTCACAGACCTCCGTTGATACCCCTGCCCCCTCCTTACCCCCATCCCTATCTATTATTTTAGTCTGGTTCTCTTTCTCCCTCTTTTTCCCCCCTCACTATAATCTCCCCCCAGCCCTACCTTTCTTTCTCTTTTATTTCCCGTAATTCTCCACCTTCCTCCTAGCCCATTTTCATCCAGCCTATCACTTCCCAGCTCTCTACTTTATCCCTCCCCCACTTCTTATCCCCTCTCAACCATCCCATGTTACTTCACTCCTGATGAAGGGTTTCGGCCCGAAACGTCGTCACTACCTCCTCCCATAGATGCTGTCTGGCCTGCTGAGTTATGCCAGCATTTTGTGTTTTTATTAAACTTCACGGTATACGGATTACAGTAAACCTGAATCTGATTCTGATTCAGTAAGTATGAAAAGGCCATGATGAGGTTGAAGTGGTGGTAGGGTGTTTGGAGTTTGGTTGCATTTGTCAGGTGGTTACCAAAACTTCAAGATTCACTTTAAAGAGAAACCTGAGTCGTTTGAGATAATAATCATGGACTAGCTTGGAATACTGCATCATTCTGAAGGAGGTTGCAATAACCTGGACTAAGGAGTCCTCTATGTTTTAAAGTATTGCACAGGCTTTATTAAGGGAATTTGCAGGACTCTGTTCTCTCAAATACGGTTCTGACAGCGTTACCAAAACCATTGACAAGAGGAAGAATTTTTATGCAGCAGCAAATGGGCTTTTACCTTGCTGAAGACAAATCTCTCCTAGATCAAGACTCCATCACGGGAAATGCAGTGATCACTTCCCAATCTTCACTTTATTCCCTTACGAAAGCCTAGAGTTCGAGTCGTAACTACTGTAAAGTATTGATGCTCAATTATAGCAGCATTGGAATCTGTGATGACATTTGTCACTATTAACTAGGCAAATGACCTTAATTGCAATAACTGAATTTGATTCCCTGAATCTGAACAACCTGAAAATGGTTTCCTATTTTGTTCCCCTCAGTGTCCACCTGAAACAAATTTGGAGTTTGTATTCCGCAACTCCCTCGTCACTGCTTTTACTTCAGGCCATTAATTTTGTCCAGAACATCCCTACAATTTGACCACTGCTCCTGTCTTCAGCCCTGCAGTTCCGGCTAGGGCCTGGCAGTTCCGGCTGGGGCCGTTAAGTTTGGCTCTCCACTCATGGACCGATTAAAAATTACCAAGTTGTGAATTAGCAATCGCTTTCATTTTGCTTCCTCCGAATTTGCAGGACTCTGTTCTCTCAAATACGGTTCTGACAGCGTTACCAAAACCATTGACAAGAAGAAGAATTTTTATGCAGCAACAAATGGGCTTCTACCTTGCAGAAGACAAATCTCTCCTAGATCAAGACTCCAAAACAGGAAATTCAGTGACCACTTCCCAGTCTGATACTGATGTCATTCTGATCTGACATGTCTCCTGACCCTTTTGTCAGACGGCCAAGAGCTTGTACATCACTAAAACAGTTTATCGCCATTTTATCTTTTTCCAAGATAGACTAAATCCAGTCCTGGAGGATTAAATATTTCAACTGTCTCTAATACATTGAACTTACAATTGGAATATTCCAGCTGTTTTAATAAATACAGTGTTGCCAAACCTCTCTGATTTTTCAGGGAACAATATACTGCATTAGATGGTATCTGTGTAGTAAAGTTGCAAATTTACCCCAATAATTTATCAGCTTCTTCCTCCATTTAACCCTTTATAAAATTTACTGATTTTTTTGCTGTTGAATTTAAAGTTGCTAAATAACTTTTTTTTTCTTTGCCTGGCAGCTTGCCCACCGATGTTGCCACAGCCATCTTTGCAGTTGGAGCCCAGACAGCAGAAGGATGGGACTTCCTCTTCGAGAAGTATAGGCGCTCGCTCTTCAGTTCAGAAAAGAGCAAAATTAAGAGTGCACTAACAATCACCAACAATACAGAGAAACTCCAGTGGTAAATTACACAAAGCTTTAAAGTGTATTTTCTCCAAGTAGAAACAACCTGAACAACTTAAACATGAATTAACAACTTCGGCTTTTTCCAAAAAATACTGGAAAATATGTAAATAAGGTTTTAAGAGTACAGAGCAAATTTACAAGGATGTTGCCAGGACTGGAGGACCTGAGTTATAAGGAAAGATTGAAGAGGTTAGGATTTTATTCTCTAGAATGTAGAAGATTGAGAGGAGATTTGATAGAGGGATACAAAATTATGAGGCGTATAGATAGGGTAAATGCAAGCAGGCTTTTACCACTGAGGTCTGGTGGGACTACAATTGGAGGTCTTGGGTTAAAAGGCTTAAGGGGAATATGAGGGGAAACTTCTTCACTCAGAGGGTCATGAGAGTGTGGAAAGAGCTGTAAGCACAGTGGTGTATGCAGGTGTGATTTTAATGTTTAAGAAAATTTTGGAAAGGTGCATGGGTAGTAGGGGTATGGAGGGATCTGATCCGGCTGTAGCTCGATGGGACTGTTCAGTTTCAATAAGTACGGTACTTTTCTGACTCTATGACTTAGTGAACATAAATTCTTCTGGCAAGTTTTACCGTTGTTAAGCATACTATACTGTGTAGAAATGAGGATAATCTTGAACATCCATTTCTATACAATGGTGTGACTGTTGACTTGTTGTTTCCTCACTCCCGAAATTTGAGTTGTTTTGTCATCTTTGGTTTTGCTGTTACTCGTAATAGTTTTCAGTATTTAAACTATTGCCTTTTCTAGGGGATTTGTATTTAAAGATAAAGCTGGAGGTTAGCTGTATTTGTTGCATGCACATCAATAGACAGTAGGTACAAGAGTAGGCCATTTGGCCCTTCTAGCCAGCACCGCCATTCACTGTGATCATGGGTGATCATACACAATCAGTACCCCGTTCCTGCCCTCTCCCCATATCCCTTGACCCCACTATCTATAAGAGCTCTATCTAACTCTATCTTGAATGCATCCAGAGACTTGGCCTCCACTGCCTTCTGGGGCAGAGCATTCCACATATCCACCACTCTTTGGGTGAAAAAGTTTTTCCGCATTTCTGTTCTAAATGGCCTACCCCTTATTCTTAAACTGTGGCCTCTAGTTCTGGACTCACCCATCAGAGGGAACATGCTTCCTGCCTCCAGTGTGTCCAATCCCTTAATAATCTTATATGTTTCAATCAGATCCCCTCTCATCCTTCTAAATTCCAGTGTATACAAGCCCAGTCACTCCAATCTTTCAACATATGACAATCTCGCCATTCTGGGAATTAACCTTGTGAACCTACGCTGCACTCCCTCAATAGCAAGAATGTCCTTCCTCAAATTTGGAGACCAAAACTGCACACAATACTCCAGGTGGGGTCTCACCAGGCCCCTGTACAGCTGCAGAAGGACCTCTTTACTCCTATACTCAATTCCTCTTGTTATAAAAGCCAGCATGCCATTAGCTTTCTTCACTACCTGCTGTACCTGCATGCTTGCTTTCATTGACTGATGTACAAGAACACCTAGATCTCGTTGTACTTCCCCTTTTCCTAACTTGACTCCATTTAGGTAGTAATCTGCCTTCCTGTTCTTGCCACCAAAGTGGTAACCTCATAATTATCCACATTAAACTGCATCTGCCATACATTTACCCCTCACCCAACCTGTCCAAGTCACCCTGCATTCTCATAACATCCTCCTGACATTTCACACTGCCACCCAGCTTTGTGTCATCAGCAAATTTGCTAATGTTACTTTTAATCCCTTCATCTAAATCATTAATGTATATTGTAAACAGCTGCAGTCCCAGCACCGAACCTTGCGGTACCCCACTGGTCACAGCCTGCCATTCCGAAAGGGGCCCGCTAATCACTACTCTTTGTTTCCTGTCAGCCAGCCAATTTTCAATCCATGTCAGTACTCTGCCCCCACGACAATGTGCCCTAATTTTGCCCACAAATCTCCTATGTGGGACTTTATCAAAAGCTTTCTGGAAGTCCAGGTACACTACATCCGCTGGCTCTCCCTTGTCCATCGAATTAGACAGTGAAATACGTCATTTGCATCAAAGACCAGGATAGTCTGAATGTGTGTTGCGGGCAGCCCACAAGTGTCACTGTGCTTCTGGCACCAACAGAGCATTCCTACAACTCACTAACCCTATTGCATACGTCTTCAGGAGGAAACTGGAGCACCCAGAGGAAATCTATGCGGCCACAGGGAGGATGTACAGACTCATTGAGGACAGCACAGGAATTGAACCCTGATTTGTGATGCTGTAAAGCTTGATGCTAATCGCTAGACTACCATGCCAACCTTTTAATTGATCAGTAATATTAACATTACAAGGGCATCAAAATAGATAGTTGGAGCAGTTTAAGCAACATAAATGGTATCACTCAGCCTCGGAGGTGGAACTGCTGGAGAGCAGGCGGAGGTGGGTGCTGTATGTGGAGCCAAGCACCGAGGTGTCGAATCACAAACAAGAGAAAATCGGGAGTTGCTGGAAATCAAAGTAATGCACACAAAGTGCTGGAGGAACTCAGCAGACCAGGCAACATCTACGGAAAAGAGTACACAGTCAACGTTTCGGGCTGAGGCTCTCCATCAGACCTGGAAAAATGCTCCTTTCCGTAGATGCTGCCTGGCCTGCCGAGTTCCTCCAGCATTTTGTGTGTATTACTGAGGTGCAGTGGACTTGGCGATGGTCAGTGACAAGAAAGGAAGAGATTCCCACCATCATGCTTGCTTGTGTAAGGGTGCCAAACACTTACTTTTTAATGGAAATTTTGGGCCACGTTGTGTAGATGAGTGTGGATGTAATTCATTTATCTATGGACTGTGTTTACTTGAATAATGGCAGAAAAGGCCTGGAGAATTTGTGCTTTCCAATACCAGGCCCCACAGGAGCACGGAGATCACTACCCTAATAGTTCCAGGTGGCACTCAACACATGCTGCCGACTATTCACCTTAACGCCCCATGCTGATAGCTTTGGATAGGAGTGGTTGGTGTGACACTATTACAGCTCAGGGCTTTGGAGTTTGGAGTTCAATTCTGATGTCCTTGGTAAGGAGTTTGTATGTTCCTCCCTGTGAATGCATGCTCCGGTGTCCTCTCACATTCTGAAGACGTACCCGATGGTAAGCTAATTTAATTGGTCTTTGTAAATTGTCCTGCCATTAGGCCAGGGTTAAATAGGTGGGTTGCTGGGTGGCACGACCTGTTGGCCTGGAAGGGTCTGTTCCTCGCTGTATCTCTAAATAAATAAATCAACAGCATTTGTTAAACTAAATTAAATTAAATAAGCCTTATTAATCTCTAACCAGAACTTCTTGAATGGCACATTAGGTTCTCCAGCATCAAACTAATCCGATCATGTTTACGTTAGTGACTTCCCATCAAGATACAGACAAATGAGTCTATTTACTTATTTGTTATTATTATTATTATTAGTAGTAGTAGTAGTAGTTTTTGTGTACTTGCACAATTTGTCTTATTTTGCACATTGGTTGTCAGTCTTTGCGTGTAGTTTTTCATTGATTCTATTGTATTTCTCTGTTCTACCGTGAAAGGAATGCCCTTAAGAAAATGAATCTCAGGGTAGTACATGTGACGCATACTTACTTTGATAATAAATTTACCTTGAACTTTAAATTACCGCTTTTGCAATTCAAAGGCTTAACACAAATATATATTGCCAAGAGGCCAGATACATTTTATAGCTGGCTTCTCGAATTTAAGCCAGGAACGGCTGGTGTAAAAAGTCAACACTATTCACTTAAATAGGGAGGCCAACATTGATTGAAAAGCTAAGTACAGGTATACATTCCGCTTTTCCAGGCATTTCTGCCAATTTGTTGGTTAGTCATGTTAAAGCAGTTCAATAATCTTTGTATCAATCATTTTATAAACTTGCGTTAGTGTCTCCCATGACCAGAGTCTTCTGTCTGTTGTTTTACAATCAGGTTAATGGATCAAAGTTTGAAAGGCGATATTCTCAAAACACAAGATCTGCCTTATATCATTATTCTGGTCAGCAAAAACCCAAAAGGACATAATCTTGCTTGGGAATTTTTTAAGAAGAACTGGGATACGTTGGTTCAAAAGTAGGTATCGTCGTACAATTTCTAATGTCTAATGGGTGAATTCGTTTTTGTTTTAAGAATAGAATCTGGGGAAATTGGTGTGATCCATCTCATATAAGCATCTGCTTTCGTTGCTGCTGACGGAAGAGACAAGTTTGCTGATATTATTTTGACCAATCTTTAGCAAGAGACAGTCCAGGACGTGAGTTTCTGCAGATGATGGAACACACACAAACGCTGGAGGAACACAGCTGGTCACGCAGCATTTATGGAGGGAAATAAACCGTCCTGATGAAGGGTCTCGGCCTAAAACCTTGACTGTTTCCCTCCACAGACGCTGCCTGAGCTGCTTGGTTCCTCTCGCATTTTATGAATGTTTTAAGAGACCATCCAGTTTTTGTTCAGGACTTCTCCATGTGAGTTGCATCAAGAAGCAACTGATTCAGATTTATTTATCACAAGCACATCAAAACGTGGTGAAATGCGTAATCTGCGTTTCCTATGGCAATCTATCTTCACCCTAATGTCACACGCTGGGGCCAGATTGGAGTCCCTCTTCACCCTAACGTCGCACATCAGGGCTGGATTGGAGTCACTCTTTTCCCTAACGTCACTCAAAAGAGTCATAGTTAATGTTGTGTCCCAATCTAATGTCAACAATTTGCCCTCAGACTTATGGAATTGATTTTTTTTTTTAAATTTAAGACCAATTTCTTTCTGATAGAGTGGTTACTTTTTAAACTTTGAAACGTGAGCATGGAGCAATGTTTCTATAACAAATGATGACGGCATTTAAAAAGATATTAATTATTTCATGTTCTCCTAAGGTTTGAACTTGGTTCACGTTCAATTGCTCATATTGTGACTGGTATTCTGTCCCACTATTCCACAAGGCTCAAGCTTGAAGAGGTAAGTGAATGCCCTAAGTTGTAAAAAAGTATGAGAATTCTGATCAGGTTTATTATCACTGGCGTATGTTGAGTATTCTGTTGTTTTGCAGCAGCAGTACCGTGCAATACGTAGTATACAGTATACATTATAATAAGAAATATATTAAAAATTAAACTAAGTAGTTCAATAACACTAATTATATTACTTTTGGTATAAATGTATAATTCTTTTGCAAAGCAAAATGCATATCTGCATAAAAGTGGAGAGTGCTGACTTGTTATTGTTTGAACTCTTCTGTCACAGAGTCAGATCACGTTACATGTAACTTAGCCATTCAACAGTGCAGAGATGATACTCCACGTCAGAAAACTGTCTCCAACACCACTGCCACCAAACTCATAGTTCCCTTACCCCACACTGCGCCCTTCTACCTCTTACCCAAGGTCCACAAACTTGACGGTCCAGGTAGGCCCATTGACTCTGCCTGCTCCTGCCCTACTAAACTCGTGTCCTCATACCTCAACTCCACTCTATGCCCCTTGGTTCAGACCCGTCCCACATACATCCCCGACAGTTCTCATGCTCCCGATCTCCTCACTAAATTTCCACTCCCTGGCCCTGAAGCACCTCATTTTCACCAAGGATGTCCAGTTGCTAAACACTTATAAACCCCAGCAAGAAGGCCTTTAAAGCTCCGCTACTTTCTAAATAAAAGAACCAACCAGTTCCACTCCACCACAACTCTCCTCCTTCTAACAGAACTGGCCCTCACCCTCAACAATTCCCAGAGACCTCAGTTCCCATGGACCTACTACTGCTGCTGTAGACTTGAAGTGGATGTCAGCAGATTGATGGTTTCATATTTAAAAGGTGATAGAGATCAACTGTGGAGGTCAAGTCATTGGGTATATTTAAAACAAAGGTTCTGATTGTAAGGACATCAAAGTTTATGGGGAGAAGGCAGGAGAATGGGGTTGAGAGGGAAAATAAATCAGCCATGATTGAATGGCCTAATTCTACTCCTTGTCTTATAGACTACTATATTTTAAAGACATTGTCCTACAATTAATCCACTAGTGCAGCTGCAATGCTTACTGTAATATCTTCAGTTATTTCTCTCCATTGATTTCCCTTCCCCATTTTCTGGACTTTTCAATCAGCAGTTTCCACATGATAAGGAGATGGTGCAGATCACAAAATGTGACTTTGGGAAATATGGTACCCATGTATGGAAGAAAATTCTGAATAAAGAGTTAAAATATCTGAGTTGCTAATGCCTTGAACCTTCCTTTAATTAACAAACCAGCTACCCGGTGTTAGCTTCTAAACCTTAGTGCATAGCACAAGTGCGTAAACAAGATGAAGACAGTGAAGATCATAAACAGTGGGGAGGACTCTATGGGCTGTCAGGTCTCTGATCATTAAGGAATCTTCTGGTTTTCCATCTCATGTTGGGCACTAATATGTAAAACCTTATACAGTACCTTTGTACTTTAATGGACTTAATGGAGTTAAGGATTCAATTAACTTTCTATAACATCATCAATAAAGATTCACCACTTGGCCTTGGACTCTTAGTATGCTTGCAATAATCTGTATTTGTTTCAAGGATGAATAACAACCTTTCTCCGTGAGTTGTAGAAGTAACAAACTGTGGGACAGGACAGGATGTCTCTAACATTTTGTGAGATGCCATTAACTTATACAGGATTTATTTTTTTAATATTGACTGATGTAATTGACTTTCTGTGTGCATGTATAAAAAAGGCTATACTATTAGTGATCCAGTCTTTCCTTATTCCTGAATAAAGGTATTCACTAGCCACTTTGAAATTCATGTCCAATTTACTTATGATCAGTTTTAACTGAACTTCCATAACAAATTAATTTCCCTAACACTGTCTGTGCCTATTTACCTCAGTTACTGCACTGCGCTGTAAACACCTTAAACCACTTTTTATAATGCTGTTTGCATTGTAAGTACATGTTCATATTTGTGTATTTATTTGTTATTTAATCCCATATCTGTAGTTCAACCACTAAATTTAATTTTTAATATAATTCCTTATTCTTATAATTGTTGAATGTTGTTGTATGTTGCTCCCTGGCCGTCACATCACAGCAAATTTCTAATACATGTAAATATATGGCAAATAGAATTGCTCCTCGATCCTTAAAAAGAAAAGGTGCTGCATTTAACTGCAGCTGGTTTAATGGTTCACAAAAGACTGTTGATTTGCATTTGTTTTATTTCTAATCAGCGTCTCTATTTTGATTTTTTTTTCCTCAATAAAAAGGAGAAATTGGAAGAAAGAAATTTATGGCTGTATTCCACTTGAAAAAATTACTTATAATTTAAGAGATAAATATGAAACATTTTTGAAAATTTGGCGCCCTTATTTACAAAAGATAGGATTAAATATATAGGTGCTCCGAAGATGAAATAATTGGTTACTTGGGGAAAGAAATAAATATATATACTAAAGTTATTACGAACTCCATGGAGCATGTGGGGATCTTCCAATATCCAGGCATTCCTTTTTTTTTCTTTCTTTCTTTCTTCTTTTTTTTCAATAGGGATGTTGGGGGGGAGGGGTTAAGGGGAGGGGGGATGGGTAACACATATTTTCTTTTTCACACACTTTTATTCTGTAACTATTTGAAAACACAATAAAAAAAAGTTTAAAAAAAAATAAAATAAAAAGGAGAAATCTCCCTTGCTTTTGTTTCCTAGGTCCAAACATTTTTTGAATCATTGAAGGACGATGGCTCGCAGCTCCGTTGTATTCAACAGGCAACTGAAACAATTGAGGAGAACATCCAGTGGATGGACAAGAACCTGGACAAGATCAGTACATGGTTGGAGAACTTAAAATCAGCTGACGAATTCAATGGCAATATCCATTGAACACAACTCAGTGGTTATGCACTGGGATGCTGAATATGGTGCAGAGCTAATTTGGATACTGCCTGGAAAAATTCAGCTGTGCACAGAAATCCCACAAACAACACAGGCGATAAACACTGAAATAGGCCGTGACTAGAGGCTTGAGATTTACTTCAGTGTCATCAACCTTACTTAATAACTGTAAATTAAATTGGAAGCTGTTTCCTTTTCTTAGTAAATGTTCCCATCCCTGTCTGATTGCCAATCTCAGGACAAACTGATCCTTTCTCCTCCCCGCTCCTCTGTTAGTTGTTTCACTTACTACCAATCTCTTACTGAGATACTCCCTTGCGCTAACGGAAATCCCTGCTGATTTCCCTGATCAATGTCTGCAGAATTCTCCTTCCTTTGTACAGAGCCCCAAGCAGTCTTTCCAGATGAGGCATTACTTCACCTGTGAATCCGCTTGTGTGGCCTTCTGTGTCCGGCACTCGCAATGCGGCCTCACCTACGTTGGTGAGACCCGTCGTAAGTTGGGGATCCACTTTGTTGAGCACCTCCGCTCCATCCACCAAAAGCAGAACTTCCCGATGGCCCACCTTTTTAGTTCTGACTCCCACTTCCAATCCAACGAATCAGCCCGTGGCCTTCTCTCGTGCCAAGATGAGGCCATCCTCAGGGTGGAGGAGCAGCACCAGTGGGTAGCCTCCAACTTGATGCCATGAATATTGAATTTTCCTTCAGGTAAGAAAAAAATTCCCTCCCCCTCCTATCTCCTTATATTGCCCACTCTCACCTCCCCCTGGGTCACTCCTCCTTCCCTTTCTCCTATTCTCCTCTCCTGTCAGATTCCTTCCTTTGCAGCCCTTTATCTTTCCTACCCACCTGGTTTCACCTATCACCTTCTAGCTATCCTTCTTCCCCTTCCCACACCTTTTTATTCTGGCATCTTGCCCCTTGCTTTCCAGTCCTGATGAAGGGTCTCAGCCCGAAGCATCAACTGTTTATTCATTTCCATAGATGCTGCCTGACCTTCTGAGTTCCTCATTTAGTCTGCTCTCAAACTTGCTTCTTCTAGGAGCTCCACTTTTACCACAGGTTGGAGTAGATCCTACCACTAAAACGTGCATCCATCACCCTCCCCTATCTGCTTACCTACACAACTGTCTTGTCCACTCGTCCCTCCCACTCATCTCTCTCCTGGCAGTTACCCTGCAAGCAGGACAAGCATTAAACCTGCCCATACACGTTGGCCCTCAACACCCCCAACAGTTCTTCCAGGTGAGGCGACTCCTCACCTGCGAGCCTATCAGAGTCATCTATTGTATCAGGTGCTCCTCTACATTGGTGAGACCCAACACAGATCGGGGGACTGTTTTTGGAGCTCCTTCACTCTGTCTGCCACAAGATGAGGGATCTCCTGGTAACTACCCATTTCAATTCGACTTCAAATACCCTTTCTGACATGTCCGTCTATGACCTCTTCTACTGGCATGATGGGGCAAAATTCAGGTTAGAGGAACAATATCTCTATCTGGTTAGCCTCCAACCTGATGGCACGAACATCAATTTCTCCCCCTTCCTCCCCCTGCACCTTTTTATTTGGTCTTCTGCCCCCTCCTTTCCACACCTGATGAAGGGTTTAGGCCCTAAACGTCAACTGTTAGTTGCCCTCCATAGATGGTGCCTGACCTGCTGAGATCCTCTTCCATTCTGTGCGGATATCAATATCCAATTAATTGCAACCTCAGGAAAATAATGTTCCACATAGTTGTCACACATTATTTCCCTTTTACATTTCCCTCCTTAGATGCTGCCTGATCTGCTGAGTTCCCTCAGCATTTTGTGCGTGTTGCTTTGAAGAAGGTTCATAGTGCAAAGCCTGTCCTGTGGTGCACATGATTGGTGCCCTGCATGCATGGAATCCTAGTGACAGATAGCTCAAACAAAGCAAGTGAATTGTTAACAGACATTTCCAGGCCTCTGACGATTCTCGACCACTGATTCTTACTGGAAGATTTCTGGACACAGCTGGGCCAGAAATGCTTGTCACGCGGTGCAAGGTTTTTAATCTGCTGTTATTTGAAAGGCAAATGGTAATTGAACTTTCAACTTGTGTGAGCATGGTACTTTTTGATAAATTGTATGTCGTTTGGAGCTTAGTTTTATTTTTGGGAATCGCATTGTGTTTTGAGTCAGTGTGGAAGGGGGTCGTTATTTCATTAGCTGCAGTTGTGTGCTACTGACGGTGCAGTTGTGTTGGGGTCTTCACCTCAAATGAGCATTGAGTTACTCCATAGCCTGCTGTAGTCACAGTGGGGTAAGTGAAGTGGTTGTTAGTACTGATACAGGCCACAGGTGAATCCTGACCACAAGACATAGGAGCAGAATTAGGCTATTTGGCCCATCGTATAGTCTGCCCTTCGATCATGGCTGATTTATTATCCCTCTCAAATACTTCTTCTGCCTTCTCCCCGTAGCCTTTGACACCCTTACTAATTATAACTCATTAATCTCCAGTTTAAATATACCCAGTGACATGGTCTCCACAACTGTCTGTTGCAGTGAATTCCACAGATGCACCACCCTCTGGCTAAAGAAATTCCTCCTCATCTGTTTCGAAAGGACGTCCTTGTACTCTGAAGCTGTGGCCTCTGGTGCTAGACTCCCCCAAGACAGGAAACATCCTCTTCACGTTCACTCTATCCAGGCTTTTCCAATTCAATAGGTATGAATGAGATCCCCTCTTGTTCTTCCAAATCCCAACAAGTACAGGCCCAGAGCCATCAAACACACCTCATATATTAACCTTTTCATTCCCATGATCATTCTCTCTGGACCCTCCCCCGTGTCAGTAGGTCCTATTTTAGATATGTGGACCGGTCATTACTGCTGACTGATAGACCACCAGATTAACAGGCCCTTCAGTCTCACAGCATTTCCTGTTGAATGTGGTGGGGGTTGCTATATCACCCTCTCTTTTGTTCAAACCTGAGATGAGGAGGAGTTCCTTTAGCCAGAGGGTGGTGAATCTGTGGAATTAATTGCCACAGACAGCTGCAGAGGCCAAGTCATTTGGTGTATTTAAAGTGGATGTTGATAGGTACTTAATTGGTCAGGGTGTCAAAGGTTACGGGAAGAAGGCAGGAGAATGATGTTGAGAGGGATAATACATCAGTCATGTTGGAGTGGCAGAGCTCACTCGATGGGCTGAATGGCCTAATTCTGCTCCTGGATCTGATGGCCTTTATGCTGTTGGCCCTGGCAGCTCAAGAATGGACCTCTCCACACCAAAGTACGGGTGATTCATTGCTGGGAAAGCAGCAGTACTAGGGCAGGGATTAATGACAGTCTGACTTCTCAGAGTAGAGTCATTCAGTAAATCCCCGTGCTTCAGTGTTGACAGGGTATGAAGCAACAGCTGTGGCTTACTGTTCACCCATTGACCTAGTCAATGCTCATCATTCAAGCAACGTCACTAAAATAGATGATCTTTTCATTACCACATTGCTGCTAGTGATACTGTGCGTTAATTGCTGTTTTTGGCATTATGATGTGACTTCATTTCTGAAGTATTTAATTGGCTGTATTGCGGGGCATCTGAAGGTCGTGAATGACCATTTAATTTAAAGAACTTTATACGTAAGATGACTTTGGCATTTTATTTGTTGATGTGCTCAAAGTTAACTGTCGATCTACTATTTTGTGTGCAACTTAATTCTATAATTTCAGCTTTTATTAATAGATTATTGGATCGTAGTGCTTGCCCACACATTTGTTTGCTATGGCTTTGCAGTTTTAATAAATTTCTTCAGCATTTGATTATTTTAAACAAGCAGTGTAACTTTTGAAATTGTGATTTTTTTTTTTATGATGTGAAATTAAACTCATTTGCCAAGATGATCTGATCACTAAAATTAACTTTGTGTCGTTGGCCAGTGGAAATTGGTACTGCTAGTTTTACAGCAATGAGTTTCAATCTAATGACTGGTGCCAGAGTACTGTAGAAATATGCCCTTTGGCCATCAGTCTGTGCTCTTCTTACCTTCTGCCTAGAGCCCTGTAAGGTCTAACTTACATTTCCACACTGGCTTCAGATCTGTGCCTATTCTAAGTATCTTAGCAGAATTTACTACCCAGCTATGATGCTCCATTTAAGGTCAGTTGGATTTTTTTCTCTCTCTTTAATTATTGTATCTATTCCCCTATTCAGCTTGTAAGGGAAATCAGTGTGGGGAATAAATCTTGAATTGTGAAACAGTTTTATCTTTCCATGGGATGCTTGAGTATTTATTGCACATCTTTAAAGGCCCTGAATAGCATCTTTTTGAGCAGTTGCTATTTATCTGAGTAAGGAGCTCCTAAAGGGTTGATTAGGAGATAACTCCATAATTTTTTCCCAGTGATTATGAAGGAGCAGTAATATATTTCTGTATCATTATGATATAGGGTCTCAAGGTAGCAAGGTAGATCACATCTCTACCAAAGCAGGTACAAGGCACTCCTTCCCTCTGGTGGCCTGCAGGTCACCCTTGGGCAATGTGTAGCACCTGATTAGCCCCCGATCAGGGTCACATGAAGCCATGAGAGCAGGTGGTGCATAGCCATATGAGCAGCTGGTGCTCAAGTCCTTGTTATGCGACCACTGCCACCAACCAATTTCTGAAGAGTATCGATAATGGCTGTTGTCATTCATCTTGTCAAGACACTGCCCAGAAGATGACAATGGCAAACCAATTCTGTAGAAAAATTTGCCAGGACAATTATGGTCATGGAAAGACCATGATCGCCTAAATCATATGAGCCGGTACATAACAAAGGAATGAACGATAAGGTCTCACCCGAAATGACGTTTGTTTATTCCCCTCCATAGATGCTGCCTAACTTGATGAATTTTGTGTACGTTGCTCATGGTGTAAGACTTTCAGGTAGGGACAATTCCCATGTGTCTGCTGCTTTTCTGGATAGGGTTTGGGGCAGGTTTGAGAGGTGCTGCCCAGAAGACCCTCCTTGGTTACTGCAGTGCATCTCCATTGCAACCCATGAGCGCTGGAGAAGGTTCGGACATACAGCGAGCCAGTTGAGCAGGCTGTTGAAAGTGGGGGATGTTGATTTAGCCAAGTGACCATGAAGTTGCACTCATCCAGGCAACAGGAATATTTCAACATTCTCCTGAAATAAGTCTGGTCGGGGATGGTAAGGCTTTTGGGAGTAAGGTGATACTTCAAGTAATTTACTAAGGAGGTTTGTAGTTTTGTTAGAACACTTTAAAAATTAGCTTTATTTGTCACGTGCACTGTACATCTGAACATAGAGTGAAATGTGTTATTTGTGTCAATCACCAATGCAGTTCGAGGATGTGCTTGGGGCAGCCATTAAGTGTTGTCATGTGCTAACACAGCATGCCCACAACTTACTGACCCATACATCTTTGAGGAAACCAGAGCCCCCGGAGGAAACCCACGTGGTGACGTGGAGAAAATGCAAACTCCTTACAGACAGCGACGGGAATTGAAATCCGATCCCTGGTGTTGCAAAGCATTACACTAACCACTACACTACTGTGTCGCCCGTATGTCATACAAATAGTGTATTGAAGGCCATTTCCTCTGATTCAGCTCTTGTCCATGTTTGGGCCAAGTTGCAATGAGTGTTGGAACCAAACTGTCTCGATGGAATACATGATTATTATCGAAAATCATAAATCATTGTACTTCTGTACAGTAAATTTCTATTATAGGCCAGAATGATTTCTCCAGAACTTATGATAACTAACTTAATTGATATATTACTCACTGCAAGATCAGGCAATAACTAAGCATTGGACTCAAATCTGTGAACATCAAATTAATGTGAAGGTCTTCATCTGTGTGGCAGATGGCTGTAGGTTTTTTTTTTGTTGTACTCGAGGCTTCCCCAGTACCAGCTCCATCTATGGCTAATATGAGGGGACATAATTTTAAGCTCTTGGGAGGTATGTATAGGGGGTAATGTCAGAGGAAGACTTTTTACACTGAGTGGTAAGTGCGTGGAGCGTGCCACTAGGAATGGTTGTAGAGGTAGATACATCAAGGACATTTTAAAGGCAGGAGAAAAAGGGAGGGCTATCAATGTTCCCTCTCGTTTTTTTTTACAGCTGTACAGACCAACCATTGCTCTGAGCAGGAAATTTTTTACATGGCCTGAAAACTGCGTGGTACTTTAAATGTTTATTTTTGTAACAAGAATACTATGAATATTTAGAATGAAAATTCATAGGGTATTTCACAATTGTTACCATAGATTTCAAAATTATATTACCATAATTTCAAAATTACATTAACATTATATAAAAGAAAACTCCAGCTGTGCGGCAACAAAGACTATGTGCATGGGAGCATTGTAGTTACTGTGTGGCCGTGCACCTTAGAGAGAACGGTGGGATGTGGGATGGAAGGGTTAGATTGATCTTGATGTAAATTAAAGGTTCAACACAACATTGTGGGCTGAAGTGTCTGTATGTTCTCTGCAACAATCAGTTTAAATGAAGCTCACACATTTTGTGTTCTTTACATTTTATTTTTAGTTTCTCTTTGTACCCATGTGACATAATACACCCAAGCCATAAAGTATAAGTGAATAGTTGAGACTCCAACACAATGTTGTGCTGCAGTAGGGCAAATGTAATCCATCCTGGAAACTTTATTCAAGCCTTTACAGTCCACAGAAATGTCAATGTTCACTTTTTATAGTATCCTTAACATTGCTGTATGTTCCAAGGCACTTCACAAGAGTTTATTAAACAAGGTTTGATACTGAGTCACATGGATGTGCTGCTAATGAATTTCAGTGGTCAGAAGTGATAGAAGGTAACTGTCATCTCCAACTTTAATCACTTCAAGCACTCAGAGTTGGAGAACACACACCCCATCGGGTTTCAGGGATGAGGAGGGCTGAGGCCTGAGGCCTAAAAATCAGGAGCATTTAACAACCCATAATTCCAGACCTAGTGTCAATATAAATTGTTCAGTCTACATTTAATCATGGGAATTGACGAGTTACAATGATGGGCAATGCGTTTACAGTGAGCTAAAATCTTAGTAAATTGGAAGACAGAAACTAACCAGGGGAGAAGAATTGGTTCCAGGGACAACAAAGCTGAGGCAGGGCGGAGTCAGACAGTTACAATATTAGGCCATGCTGCAGCTACGTTGGCAGAAGCTTCTCCTCGGATCAAAGGTAACACCAAGGTTGTGAACAGACTGCTTCAGGCATAGACAGTTCCCAGGGAAAGGAATTCAATACTGTGTGTAGTTCAGAAAGAAATTGAACTGAACTTCAACAACTGTCACACTTTTTACAGTATATATTAGTGGTAAACATTTCCTACAAATATACCATCCTTCCCACTTAGAAAAAAGAATTTTAAATATATAAATCCAGTTTAAGAATCTTCAGAGAGCATGTAACATTTCATACAATGGCATAAAGCTAAGTGTCAAAGTTAAAGTTATTCTCAAAGGTGTTGTTCATTATCTCCCCACAAAGTGATACAGCAGCTCTTTGGAAACTTGATTAGAAACCACAGACATTCATACAGAAGCATATTCCCAATGAAAAGTAAAACTTGCACAGTGGTCAGTTTGTAAACCAGGACCTGCAAAGGAAGAAGGCGTGCCATTAAATTGAAATGACAAAAGTAAGTAAACACTAAGAGATTCCTGCTGTCCTGATGGTATATACAGGGATGCACCGAGGATTTATCATACCCTAACAATTCTACAGTTCCTTCTGAGCATTTTCTGGTCTTAGTATGAAAAGTATTAGAGTGAGAGAGACAGAGAGAGATGGGGAAGAAATGTCAAAAATAAGTTGATACGGTTTTGATCAGAGTAATGCAAATGTCAGTTTCATCCTTTCAAAATGTAGCTGTTGAATAGCCCTCAGAAGCACTACGCAAATATGTGAGAGAGCGGCAAACAGTTATGCTAAGTAAGCCATTAAACAGCATGGGACAGAGGATTAAGTAACAAATGCCTGGATAGAATTATCAGTGTTAGTTGCTGAATAAGCAAGGGTTAAAATGTATTACTTTAAATGTAAATTAACTTTTCATATTAAGTTGACAGATAAGAAATCATTATACAAGCAACAGAAAAGATAATTACAAGTTAGATCAACATCAGCATTTTTGGCTGAGATTAGAGAGATTAAAAAGGCCACAACCCAACAAACCCCCTTACAGCCGATATCGCAGGGTTCAAAATAGAGATGACTGCAGAGACGAAGATGTATTAATCATAATCTTCCATAATTCCCTAGATCCTGGAATATTCCCAGCAGATTGGTAGGAGTAAAAGTGACATTGCTAAAAAAGAATGAAGGGAGAGATGTATTAGCCTCACCTTAGTTATAGGGAAATTGCTGGATTCTATTGTTTAAGATCTTTGATAACAGGACACTTACGTATAATTAAAGCAGAATCAATATGATTTGACATTAGAAAATAGTATTTGGCAAGTGTAATGATATTTGTTTTAAGAATGCAGCCAGCAAAGTGGATAAATTGGAACAAATAGTTTTAATTACAGAAGGGGCTGTAAATCTCCATACCTCTGCTGGGTTATGATGTTCAGCTTGGGGGAGATTTCAGTAGATTTTTAGACATTGTCAATCATGGAATGGAGTCATTGGTTTGGAAACAGATGAACAACTTGACCTTGTTAAATGCCTGAGGCTAGCTTAATCTTGTCTCTATTCCGAATCCTCGATGTACTTACAAATCATATCCTTTCCCTCAAGGAAACCCACTTGCGCCCATTCCATCTACGTCTGTATTTCTTGTCTAGCTGCTCACAAAGTTCAAATTAGCCCAGCTAAGATGTGAATTGCTTTTGATTATTTGTACATTATTTTTCATTTTCGAACATGCAACCTTTAACATGTTCAATCCCATCCACCCACACTGGACATGCCTCCTTTTCCCCTCTCCCATTGGGTAGAAGCTACAAATACCACAAGGCTGAAGGATACCTTCTATCCTGCTGTTATAAGAACATTGAGTGCTTTACTAGTAGGGTAAGATGGACTCTCAACCTCACAATCCACCTTGTTCAGGTTGTGCATGTTCTCTATACTCCTCATTCTGTTGTTGTACTTTACTCTGCCTCAATGCACTGTGTAATGATCTGATTTGGATGAACAGTTCATTTGTGAGAGATCACGGTCTTTCCATGACCATGATTGTTCCTGGCACGTTTTTCTACAGAAGTGGTTTGCCATTGCCTTCTAGTGGGCAGCGCCATTGCAAGACGGGTGACCCCGGCCATTATCAATACTCTTCAGAGATTGTCTGCCTGGAGTCAGTGGTCGTGTAACCAGGACTTGTGATATGCACCAGCTGCTCATACGACCATCCACCACCTGCTCCCGTGGCTTCACCTGACCCTGATCAGGGGGATAATCAAGTGCTACACCTCGCCCAAGGGTGACCTGCAAGCTAATGGAGGGCAGGAGCGCCTTACACCTCCTTTGGTAGAGACTTACCCTCACCCCGCACTCAGTGTGTCAGTACATGTGACAATAATAAACCAATTCCTATTTCTTTTGCATTTAATTTTGTTTTATTATGTGGATTGATGCTGTTGTTCACATCTGGCTTCATTCTCACCCAATTCCTTCTTTTTCCAGTCCTATCAAGAACTCGTGCTTTATCCCTTGCTTATATGGGGGTCTCCCTTCCATACATATGCTGTCTTGTGTCTAAATCCCCTCACTGCATCTGTGCTTTTAGTCTGTTTATTCGGTGTTGTCCTCCAGTAGGCAGGATTTAAAGATAAGCTTCATTTGTCACGTGTACATTGAAACATACAGTGAAATGCCTCAGATCAAACAGTGACTATTGTGCTGGGCGGTCCACAAGTACTGGCATGCTTCCGGGGCCACGACTCGCTAACCCCAACCCCTAGGTCTTCGGCACGTGGGAGAAACCAGAGCATCCTGAGATCAGGGAAGGTGTGGGCTTCCCTGCAGAGCCTGGAGGGACGCTCCCTTTGCACTTAGGCCTATGGAGATATTTTGTTGAATGTTTTACTGAGATGTCACTGAACCTGAATGCCATCATACCATCCGGTGTACTTAATGAAATGCCTGATTAGACGGAAGGTTTAAGTCGGTCATTAAACAAACGAAAGAACCAAGCTAAAGCAGCAAGCAAGGCAAGGCAAGAATTCTGTCAGTAAATTTTATATCTCCCTCGTGACTGTAGGCTTGTCAAAAATATAACAACGGATAATAGCAATTAGCATGTTGTGTTCTCATTTACAGTTGCAGTTTAAAAGCATTGGGTTTGTAGGAAGTTGAAAACTCGAGATGCTGGGAAGTTTAATTTGTTTCTTGAACTCTCTGTTCTGGCCTTTTGCTGCTATTATGGAAAATATCAACATTCCTCTCTCTGCATGGATGTTGAGCTAACAGAAATGCACACACATTTAAAATTCATAGTTACCTGTTTTGATAGCTTTAGCGTTTATGAGCTTTCTTCGTGTCAGATTTAGCAGCAGTCTGTTTTAAAGAAGTAAAATAAATTTTACAGGAAGTTTGTTAAATGCAGCTGAGCAAAATACACAACTTAGTCACAGAACTCTACAGCACAGAAACTGGCCCTTCAGCCCATCTAGTCCATAATTTACATCTACTCCGATCATTCTGCTCCAAACACTGAAGCAGGAAGACACAGTTTGGATTGTACATCTATCCCAACTTCATTGTTTTATATGGACAGAAAGTTCAAGTTTACTGCAATTCAACCATACATATGTATACTTCCAAACGAAACATTCTTCTGCACAAAGCTGCACACCACACCACATCTAACTCACACACACAAAGTAATATTACCACTAGTAAATTCACAAATAATAAGGTGCATTTGTGACACGAACTGAAAAGTAAACAGCAAAACCCTACTGGTGTTTCATGTGTGATGCAACCTGAACAGTGGCAGGGAATTCAGTAGTCTGACGTCCTGCAAGAGAAAGCTGTTTCTTATCCTACCAGTTCTTGTCCAAATACTATGGTATCTCCTGTCTGATGGTAGAGTGTAAAAGGAGATTGTTGGACAGATGGGAGGGATCATTGACAATGCTAAGGGCCCTGCAGCACTCCTAATAAATACCTCTATTGGGTGAAAGAGGGACTCCAATGATCCTCTCAGTAGTCTTCACAATCCTTCGTAGAGATTTGTCTTCAGATGCTTACAATTCCCGTATCAGACGGTGATGCAGCTGGTCCGGACACTCTCGATGGTGCTCCCATAAAAATTGGTTAGGATGGGATGGGATGGGGTGGGGAAGCCTCACTCACCTCAGGAAGTGGAAAGCTGCCATGCTTTCTTCACCAAAAATTTGCTGTTGAGGGTGCAGGTAAGATCAACCAAAAGAGAATGGTTGTAAGACCACAGTCCCGGCCGTTTGCCATGTTTATGCAAACACCATCATCTGTCTAAAATCAATCAATATTTACTTCCTGTCTTCAGCTACTCTTCTCTGAGAGATGCATCAATGACCATTTAGTAACCTGGAAGCAGCTGATTTTATTGATCCTGGACAATGTTGAATTCTGAGGCAAGATGAACTCCAAGGAAAGTATTATCAATGATCCTCTATGGAACAATTAGCTCGAGTAAGTATGGTTAAGTCATTTTGACAAAATAACTGTAATGGAAATCCGAAGTTCAAAGTAAACGTTTTATCAAGGTACATAATGCCACCATATACAAACCTGCGATGCCTTTTGTTGCAGGCATTCATAGTAAATCCAGGACGCACAATAGAATCAATAAAAGACCGTACCCAACAGGATGGACAAACAACCAATGTGCAAAAGACAAAAACTGTGCAAGTATAAAATGAAAACAAAATAAATAATAATAAATAAGTAAGCAATAAATATGGAGAACATGAGATGAAGAGTCCTTGAAAGAGAGTCCATAGGTTGTAGGAACAGTTTGGTGAAAAGGCGAGTGAAGTTGAGTGAAGTTATCCTCACAGGCTCAAGAGCCTGATGGTTGAGGGGTAGTAACTGTTCCTGAAAGTAGTGGCACAGGTCCTGAGGGTCCTGTACCTTCTTCCTGATACAGCAGGAAGAAAAGAGCATGGCCTGGATGGTGGGGGGAGGGGGTTCCTTGATGATGGATGCTGCTTTCCTGCGATAGCACTCTACATAGTTGTGCTCAGACTTGGTTGGGCTTTACCCATGATGGACTGGGCTGTATTCACTACTTTTTTCGTTCAAAGACATTGGTGTTTCCATACCAGGCTGTGATGCAACCACTCAATATGCTCTCCATCACACACCTATAGAAATCTGTCAAAGTTTTAGGTGACATACCAAATATTTTCAAACTTCTAAGAATGTAGAGGTGCTGCCGTGCTCTCTTTGTAATAGCACTTACAGATTGGGCCCAGATCAGATCCTCTGAAATGACAACACTGAGGAGTTTACTGTTTCTGACCCTCTCCACCTCTCATGCCCAGATAAGGACTGGCTCATGAACATCTGCTTTTCTCCTTCTGAACTCAATAATCAACTCCCTGGTCTTGTTGATATTGAATGACAGGTTGTTGTTGTGGCACCATTCAGCCAGATTTTCAATCTCCTTCCTACATGCTGATTATTTTCACCACCTTTGATTCAGCCAATGACAGTAGTGTTTTCAGCAAACTTAAACATGGCACTGAGCTGTGCTTACAGTCTTAAACGTAAAGCAAGCAGAACAGAGGACTAAGCACACAGCTCCATGGGGAGCACCTGTGCTGATGGAGATTGTGGAGGAAATGTTGTTGCCCATCCAAACTGACCGGCATCTACAAGTGAGGAATCTAGGATCCAGTTGCACAAGGACGTACTGAGGTCCAGGTCTTGAAGCTTATTGATTAGTTTTGAAGGGATGATAGTATTGAATGCTGAGCTGTAGTCAGTGAAGCAGCACACATTGTAACAGCTTGAGCATGCGATGTATAACGTACTGAACCATCTCTGGATCAGGTTGCAAGGCTAACCAGATTTAGTACAAAAACAGATCTGTGATTAACCCAGTAATAAGTACACACTTAAAGAAATATCAACTGTTACAGCATTAATTGCTCTGTAGTTTGACGTTTACTTTGAACGGGTCTGTTTCTTTGTTTCACAGCTGTCTGCACAAAGAAGCTGGTCAGGGTTGTATACTGCATACGTACTTTGATAATAAATGTACTTTGAACTTTGATAAAGTCCTTACTTTTGATAAATACGTAGCACTTCAGCTACTTTTGCTGCTTTGAGCACAAATGACAGCTTCTCTGCAGGTCACGGCAGGGCTAATTATTCAGGGTATTTAGTCCAAGAGCTACAGTTCTAAAAAACCCTGTTTAGACCACACTTGGAGTATTGTGCTCAGTTCTAGTCACCTCATTATAGGAAAGGTGAGGTGGAGATTTACCAGGATGCTGCCTGCTTGAGAGAGCACACCAGAGGGATGTGTGCTTAGCCCACTGCTCTGCTCTCTCTACACTTACGACTGTGTGGCCAGGCAAAGGTCAAATCCCATCTATAAACTTGCTGATGATACAAACATGTTGGTAGAATCTCAGATGAAGATGAGAGGGTGTACAGGAGCGAGATATACCAGCTCGATGAGTGGTAATGCAGCACTCATTCTTACTTACTTACTGTTTTACTCACTTCACTGTCAGTAAAACCAATAAACTGATTGTGGACTTCAGCAAGGGTAAGACACGTGAACACGAACCAATCCTCACAGAGGGAGCAGAAGTGTGGAGAATGAGAAACTGCAAGTTCCTTGGCGTCAATATCTCTGAGGATCTAACCTGGTCCCTACGTATCTATGCAACTATAAAGAAGACAAGACAGTGACTGTATTTCACTCGGAGTTTGAGGAGATTTGATTTGTCACCTATAACACTCAAACTTCTAACAGATGTACCTTGGAGAGCATTCTGACGGGCTACATCACCGTCCGGTATGGGGGGAGGGGCTAATGCACAGATTTGAAAGAAGCTGCAAAAAGTTGTAAAATTAGTCAGCTCTATCATGGGTCGAGCTTCCATAGTACCCAAGACTTCTTCAAGGAGCGGTGCCTCAGAAAAGCAGCCTCCATTATTAAGGACATGCCCTCTTCTCACTGTTACCACCAGGAAGAAGGTACAGAAACCTGAAGGCACACACTCAGCGATTCGTGAACAGCTTCTTCCCCTCTGCCATCCGGTTTCTAAATGGACATTGAACCCATGAACACTACGTCACTTCTTAAAAAAAAAAATTCTGTTATTGCACAATTTTTAATTACACTACTTAATATACAAATACATTTAATGTAATTGATTTACTTTTTCTATATCATGCAATACATTGTTCTGCTGCCACAATTTTATGACATATGCCAGTAATATTAAACCTGATTCTGATCCTTTTGAGAAAAGGTTGAGCGAGCTAGGGCTTTTCTCTTTGGAGCGATGGAGGATGAGAGGTGTCTTGATAGAGATGTACAAGACGATGCGAGACACAGATAGAGTAGATAGCCAGCACCTTTTTCCCAGGGTGGAAATGGCGAATACAAAAGAGCATAATTTTAAAGTGATGGGAAGAATGTGCCGTGGGAATGTCAGAGGTAGTTTTTTTTTAAACAGAGATTGTTAGGTCCATGGAAAAACCTGCAGGGAGTGGTGGAAGAGACAAATACTTTAGGGTCAGTTGAGAAACTCTTAAATAGGCACATGGATGTAAAAGGATGGCTAAGTAGGATGGAAGGGGTAGATTGATATCGGAGTAGATTTAAAGGTCAACATGACATTGTGGGCTGAAGGGTCTGTATTATGCTGTTCTATGTTTTGTTCTGTTTGTAAAATGGACAGCTCACAAGTCTGAGATGCAGCTGTAAGCAGAGTTTCTGGATGGCAGATGCCCCACAGCTTCCAGCAAATCCATCCCGCCAGCCTCCAAAATGATCATCCCTCTGGGTCTTTCACAGGTTGGGTGTTCGTAACCTGGAGAGGCGCTGTATATTGCCCAAAAAGCTGACGATTTAAACCATGGAACACGCTAGAGGGAGGAGTGGAAACGAGCCCTACCTCTTTCTGTTGGGAGATCGGTGCCACAGAATGTGAGGCTGAAGAGGAAGTGTTGAAATCTGATGAAAGGCTATCTACCACTTCGGCCATTGTCTGTAACTGTCAATAGATGTGAACAGGTTAATGGCACCTCAGGCATTCCAGATCCAAGGTAAAATGTCAAAACGAATATAAAATCGTTCAGTTCCACCCTTCCTTGGCAACGTGCAAAGTGGCATGTCTGTGTGTGTGAGTGGGTGGGATAGGAAGGGGGTTTGCTTTCGTGTTGTTGTTGCTGCTGCTTGTGTTGTGGGCATGCTGTGGTGGCACCAGAATGTGTGGCAACACTCGCCCCCAGCACATAAAGACAGTAAGGCCATAAAATATAGGAGCAGAATTAGGCCATTTAGCCCACTGAGTCTGCTTTGCCATTTGATCATGGCTGATCCATTTCCCTCTCAACCTCACGTTCCTGCCTTCTCCCTGAAACTTTTCACACCCTGACTTATCAATAATCTATCAACCCCTGTTTTAAGTATACCAATTACTTGGCCTCCACAGCCACCTGTGGCAACGAATTCCACAGATTCACCACCTCTGGCTAAAGAAATGCCTTCTCATCTCCATTCTAAAATGACATCTCTCTATTCCGAGATTGTGCCCTATGATTCTAGACCCCCCCCACTATGGGAAATATCCTCTTTACATCCAATCAACCTAGGCCTTTCAACATTCAAACGGTTTCAATGAGAGCCCCCTTATTCGTCTAAATTCCAGTTAGCACAGGCCCCGAGCCATCAAACAGTTGTCATAAGACAAGCCTTTCATTCCCAGAATTATCATTGGGTTGTGTTGGTTGTTAATGCAAATGTTACACTTCACTGTATGTTTCGATGTACATGTGATAAATAAATCTGAATCTGAGGGAATGATGCCAACTTGTTAAAGCTAAGGCATTTTCCTCCACAATTTCAAGATTGAATGAAGTTGACATTGAATGGACAATTTACCTTTTCACTCTCTGATATTCTTTGGTTTGTTTCTTGTTTCATACCTCTCGATGTCTGGGCAAAACAACATAGTGTTCTCTTACCATTCTGTCTTCACTACAACTTAAAAGCCGCAAAAGTGGCGTTTTCCAGTCTTAAGTAACTGGAACATCATAACACGAGATTCTGCAGATGCTGGAAATCCAGAGCAATGCACACACACACACACACACACACACACACACACACACACACACACACACACACACACACACACACACACACACACACACACACACACACACACACACACACACACACACACACACACACACACATAAAATGCTAGAGGAACTCAGCAGGTCAGGCAGCATCAATGGAGATGAATAAAGAGTCGACATATCAGGCCGTGACCCTTCATCAGGACTGGAACATAATTTTTGACCCTGACCCTGGTACTAAGTGAGGTGAAACCTGGTATGGACTTCCAGTATTATCCCAAGCACAATGAGGTCATGAATGTAATCTAAACGGCAGAGTGGCAGAGAGGTGCAGCTTGTAACCCGGGTTCAATCCTGACCTCAAATGCTGTACGTGCAGAGCTTGCACCTTTTCCCTATAACAATGTGGATCTATCATTTCTCTGTATGGTGGTTGGTTGGATAAATGCTGCAATAAAATATACAGGTCAGTGGTAAAAATCTGAGGGGGAGAGGTAATGATAATTTGGGATTGGTGGAAGAGAATTCAATTCAAAGTACGTTTATTATCAAAGTATGTATGCAGCTTACAACCCTGAAATACCACTTCCCCGCAGGCAGCCACAAAACAACGAAGAACCATGGAACCAACCCGTTCCAAGTAAAACACCAAACATCAAACCCCCATTCATCCCCCACATGCAAAAAAAACACGAGAGGCAACAAAAAAAATGAGCGAAAATACAAAATATAAAATGCAAAATCAAAAGGCATATTTCAGTACAGTTCTGAAGAGATTTATTACAATGATTTAAACTCTCACTCAAGTGGAGAATAATTGAAACTTTTATGTTGTCCTTACCTTTGGCTTGGCGCCTGGACCTGTGGCTGAAGAGGCTGGTTTACCTTTATCCTGTTACAAGGAACAAAATAATCAGACACTTCTGGGGGTCTTCAGAGTAAGTTAGAATAGAAATCAGTTGGTAAAAAGGCGTTGGAAACTATTCTTTTAAAGAATACTTTTATAAGATTTGTACTTTTTAACAAACTCACATATAGGTCACACTCTCTGGCAGAAAGCGGTATAGCAGCTAAACTAACGGTTTATCACCTTTCTCATTTTTCATGGGCTAAGTATAAGCACATTACCCACATGATGTAATTGTTTTAATTATGTATCCTATTAACTAATCAATCCCTATCAAAGGAATTTCTTTTATCTTATCTATAAAAGTGATAGATTTTTCAGAAGTGCCATCTTTTACTACTTTTATTCCTTTGTCTATACACCTCTTAGCATCATTTCTCAGCTGATTATTTAGTTTGCTTAGTATTTGTATGTTAGCTTGTATTCTAAAATAATTCTTGGAATTAAGACTGCTTGCCTTATAGTAGGTGATTTTAACTTTTCACATATTGTCTGGGAATCCCATTCTGTAAAAGGACTAGATGGGATAGAGTTTGTCAAATGTGTTCAGGACAGCTTCCTTCATCTGTACATAGAAGTTCTTGTGAGAGTGTACGATACTGGAATGAGACAGGGCAGGTGACAGAAGTATATGTAGGGGAATGCTTTGCATCCAGGTGACCACAATGCCATTAGCTTCAAAGTAAATATGCAAAGGGATAGATCTGGTCTGTGGTTGAGATCCTAAATTGGTAAAAGGCCAATTTTGATGGTATCAGAGATTATCTGACAAGTGTGGATTGGGACAGGATGTTTTCTGGCAAAGGTGTACTTGGAAAGTGGGAGGCATTTGAAAAGGAAATTTTGGAAATACTCAGCTTGTATGTGCCTGTCACAATAAAAGGTAAAGATAATAAGTGTATGGAACCTTAGTTAAGAGAAAAAAGGTGTATAGCAGGTATAGGCAAGTAGGAACAATTGAGGTGCTTATGCCGTACAAGAAATACAAAAGAGAACACTTAAGAAAGAAATCAGAAAGGCAAATAGAAGGCATAAAGTTGGCCTAGCGGACAAGGTGAAGGATTCTACAGATATGCTAAGAGCAAAATGACTGCATGGGACAAAACTGGTCCTCTGGAAGACCAGAATTGTAATCCATGTGTGAAACGAAAACAAACGAGGGAGATCTTCAATGCATTCTTTGCACCTGGATTCACTCACGAGAGGGATGCATAATCTATGGAAGTGAGGCAAAGTGGCATCAACTTCATGGACAGGTTACAGAGAAGGAGGTGTTTGCTACTCTGAGGCAAAACAGGGTGCGTAAATCCCCAGGACTTGACAAGGTGTTCCCCGGACCCTACAGGAGCCAAGTGCAGAAATTGCAGGGGTCCGAGCAGGGATATTTCAGACATCCTTAGTGACAGTACAGAAGATTGGAGGATAGCCAATGTTGTTCCACTGTTTAAAAAAGCCTTTAAACAGAAACTGGGAAATTGTATGACGGTGAGTCTGACATCAGTCATGGGAATGTTTTTGGATGATATTCTAAGGGACTAGATATATAAGTACTTGGATGGACATGGACTGATTAAGGATAATCAGCATGGTCATGTATAACCAATCTTATAGAGTTTTTAAAGGAAGTTACCAGGAAAAGGGATGAAGGAAGGGCAGTGGATGTTGCCTACGTGGAAAAGGAACTGCATGTGAGGCTAGTCAAGAAGGTTCAGTCGGTTGGCATTCAGGATGAGGTAGAAAATTGCATTAAACATAGGCTTTGTTGGACAAGCCAGAGAATGGCAGTAGAGGGTTGCCTCTCCGACAGGAGTCCTGTGACTAGTGGTGTGCTACAGGGATCAGTGCTGGGTCCTTTGTTGCCTGGCATTGATATCAATAATCTGGATGATAATGTGGTTAATTGGATCAGCAAATTTGCAGATGGCACCAAGATTGGGGGTGCAGTGGACAGCGAGGAAGCCTATCATAGCTTGCAGAGAAATCTGTATCAGCTGGAAAAATTGGCTGAGAAATGGCTGATGGAATTTAATGCAGACAAGTGCGAGGTTTTGCACTTTGGTTGGACCAATCAGGGTAGGTCTTACACAGTGAACGGTAGGGCACTGAGGAGTGTGGTAGAACAATGGGATTTGAGAATACAGGTCCATAATTCATTGAAAGTAGGCTCACAGGTAGATAAAGTTGTAAAGAAAGCTTTTGGCCTATTGGCCTTCATAAATGAATGTATCGAGTACAGGAGATGGAATGTTATGTTGAAGTTGTATACGTTGTTGAGGCCTAATTTGGAGTACTGTGTGCAGCTTCGGTAACCTACCTCCAGGAAAGATGTGAACAAATTTGAAAGAATATGGAGAAAATTTACAAGGAGGACCTGAATTATAAGGAAAGATTGAATAGTTTAGAACTGTGATTCTTTAGAACATAGAAGATTGAGAGAAGATTTGATAGTGGTTTACAAGGTTATGGGGCTATAGATAGGGGAAATGAAAGGAGGCTTTTCCACTGAAATTGGATGGGACTACAACCAGAGGTTGTGGGTTAAGGGTGAAAGGTGAGAAGTTTAAAGGGAATATGAGGGAAACTTCTTCACTCAGAGGGTCATGAGAGTGTGGAATGAGCTGCCAGCACAAGTGGTCCATGCGAGCTCGATTTCAACGTTTAAAGAGAAGTTTGGATAGGTACATGGATAGTAGGGATATGGAAGGCTATGGTCCTGGTGCAGGTCGATGGGTGTAGGCTGTTTTAATGGTTTGGGCATAGACCAGATGGGTAGAATAGCCTGGTTCTGTGCCGTACCTCTCTATGACATTTCTAACTCCCAGACGAATCCTAGGGACCAGAAATTAAATAGAGATCTAAAAATAGCAGCACAATAAACCACTTTGGGTTTTGAAAAGAAAATCATTCCATTGAAAATATCAGTGTAAAATTCATTTGATAAGGATGTTGAATGTTTGGTTACTACAGTCCTGTGCAAAAGTCTTAGGCACAGACATATTGCTAGGATGCCTCAGACTTTTTGCACAGTACTGGGTTAAGTTTATGTATTACACTGTACTGCTGCTGCAAAAACAATTCCTGACAAATGTGAGTGATGATAAACCTGATTCTAATATGGGTCTCTATCGTGACTGAGAGTGGGAAAGGGACAGGGAAAGCAGAATCATGGCTGGGAAAAGGGAAAGGGAAAGAGTGGGATGCACCAGAGAGACATTCTGTAATGATCAATAAACCAACTGTTTGGAATCAAATGATTTGGGTGTGTCTGCAGCCACACCATCTCCTACCTCAGCACTCCTCTGCTCCCGCGGTGCTGCACTCCTGCCAGTCCCAACATCTTTTGTCATCTATTGTATCTAGTGATCCTCGACATTGGCGAGACCCAACACAGATCGTGGGACTGCTTTTTGGAGCACCTTCACTCTGTCTGCCACAAGATGCGGGATCTCCTGGTAACTACCCATTTCAATTTGACTTCAAATTCCCATTCTGATATGTCTGTCTATGACCTCTTCTACTGGCATGATGAGGCAAAATTCAGGTTCGAGGGACAACATCTCACATTCTGTCTGGTTAGCCTCCAACCTGATGGCATGAACATCAATTTCTCCCCTGACAAAACTGTTACGAGTTCGTCGAGGAAGTAACAAGCAGGGTGGACAAAGGGAGGCAGTGGATGTCATTTACTTGGATTTTTGGAAGCAGTTGATAAGGTGCCACACATGAGGCTGCTTAACAAGATAACATCTTATGGCGTTACAGGAAAGGTACTGGCATGGATAGAGGAATGGCTGACAGGCAGGAGGCAGAAAGTGGGAATAAAGGGGGCCTTTACTGGTTGGTCTTCAGTGACGAGTGGCATTCCTCAGGGGTCAGGATTGGGATCACTACTTTTCACTTGTTTGTCAATGATTTGGATAATGGTATTGATGGCTTTGTGGCAAAGTTTGCGGTTGATAGGAAGACAGGTGGAGGGATAGGTGGTGCTGAGGAAGCAATGCGATTGCAGCAGGACTTAGACAAATTAGAAGAATGGGCAAAAAAAAAGTGGCAGATAGAATAGAATGTTGGGAAATGTATGATAATGCATTTTGGTAAAAGGAACAATAGTGTGGACTATTATCTAAATGGAGAGAAGGTTCAAACTTCAGAGGTGCAGAGGGACCTGGGAGTCCTCGTGCAAGACTCCAGAAGGTTAATCCACAGGTTGGGTCTGTAGTAAAGAAGGCAAATGCAATGTTGGCATTTATTTCAAGTGGAATAGAATATAAAAGCAAGAAGATAATGCTGAGGCTTTAAAAGACACTCGTTAGGCTGCATTTGGAGTACTGTCAACAGTTTTGGGCCCCATATCTCAGAAGGATGTGTTGTCATTAGAGAGAGTCAAAAGGAGGTTAACAAGGATGATTCTGGGAATGTAGGGGTTAACATATGAGGAGCATTTTTGGTAGCTTTGGCCTGTACTCACTGGAATTTACAAGAACGTGAGTGAATCTCATTGACCTACCGAATGTTCAAAGCACTAGATAAGGTGGACATGGAGAGGATGTTTCCTATGGTTGGGGTATCCAGATCTATAGTGCACAGCCTCAAAATTGAGGAATGACCTTTTAGAACAGAAATAAGGAGGATTTTTTTTTAGCCAGAGAATAGTGTATCAGTGGAATGCTCTGCCACAGACTGCGGCGGAGGCCAAGTCCATGGGTATATTCAAGGCAGAAGTTGATAGTTTCCTGATCGGTCAGGGCATCAAAGGACAAGGTGAGAAGGCAGGTGTATGGGGTTGAGTGGAGTGGGATCCAGGATCAGCTACGATGGAATGGCGGAACAGCCTCGATGGGCTGAATGGCCTAATTCTGCTCCTATGTCTTATGGTCTTATGCTATTATTCACAGAGTTTCCCATCTCCACCACTGAAGCTTGTAACTCCTCCAGATTTGTCACAGTTCTCTTGCGGGCCTCCCTCACTAGTCTCCTTCTTGCACGGTCACTCCGTTTTTGAGAACGGCCTGCTCTAAGCAGATTTACAGCTGTGTCATATTCTTTCTATTTTTTGATGATTGACTTAATTGTACTCCAAGGGATATTCAGTGACTTAGAAATTTTGCAGAGTTGCTTGGAGTGTTCTTTTGTCTTCATGGTGTAGATTTTACAAGGATACTGATTCACCAGCAGTTGGACCTTCTAGATACAGGTGTATTTTTATTATGATCTACTGAAAAACCTAGACTGCACCCAGGTCTCCAAAAACAGATCTCTATTTAATTAATTATGTGACCTCTAAAACCAATTGGCCACAGTAGTGATGATTTGGTGTGTCAGGTGTGAATACTTATGCAATCAATTATTTTGTAATCTGTTTTTACTTTGACATGAATGTCCTCTGCGATTCAATGTTGTAAAACAATAAAACATGAAAAACGGGGGGTGGGGCAATACTTTGTATAGGCACTGTAGTTGGATGAACTAATGGAACACTTCTTGCAAGTAATTTTAAGATAATTTCTCCTGTTGTATTGTATGATTTTGTTAATAATCATTTTTCAAGCTGTGAACAGGAGGTCTTAAGAGTCACAGAGTACTACAGCACAGAAACAGTCCCTTTGGCCCATCTAGTCCATGCTGATCTATTATTGCGCCTAGTCCCATTGACCTGCACCTGGACCACAGCCCTACGTACCCCTCCCATCCACATACTTATCCAAACTTTCCTTAAATGTTGCAATTGCATGCCCTTCCACCACTTCCACAGGCAGCTAGTTTCACATTTACACCACCCTTTAAGTGAAGAATTTCTCCTCATGTTCCCCTTAAATATTTCACCTTTCACCTTTAACCTATCTTCTCTAGTTCCAGTCTTGTCCCATCTTAATGGAAAAAGCACCTAATGATACTCCTCAAAATTTTGTATACCTCATATCAAATCTCCCTTTTTCCTATGCTCCAGGGAATAAAGTCAACCATTCCCTATAACTCAGGTCCTCAAGTCCCAGCAACATCCTTGGAAAAAATCTCCCTGTACTCTTTTAATTTTATTGACATCTTTCCTATAGGTAGGTGACCAGAAATGCACCAACATCTTATACAACGTCAGCAAAGCATCCCAACTCCTGTACTCAGTACTCTGATTTATGAAGGCCAATGTGCCAAGAGCTTTCTTTATGACCCTCTCTATGTGTGACGCCACTTTCAAGGAATTATGGATCCCCATAGTTCCCAGATCCCTCTGTTTTACTGTACCCCTCAGAGCCCTTCCACTCACTGTGTAAGTCCTGGATTGTCCTTTCAAACACCTCACACTTAACTGCATTAAATTGCACCTGCCATTTCTCAGCCCATTCTTCTGGCTGTTCCAGATCCCACTGCAAGCTTCAATAGCCTTCCTCGCTCTCCACTATGCTGCCAATCTTGGTGTCATTTACAAATTCGCTGATCCATTAGCACCAAACCCAGACTGACAACAACAAAGGCTCCAGCACCGATCCCTGCAGCACACCACTAGTCACAGGCCTCCAGTGACCGAGGCAACCATCTACCACCACTCTCTGGCTTCTCCTGTGACGCCAATGTTGAATCCAGCTTACTTTTCAAATCTTTTTATTAGTTTTTTGAAAAAAAACAGAAGAAAAATATTGTTACAAGACATTTGAGAGTACATAATAGATTGATAAACATTCAAATATATATTGATCCATACATAGAATCTCTCAAACTCATATAATAATATAAATGATTAAGAAAAACCCCCCCCAAAACAAAAACAAAAAAAAAACAACAACTAAATAGAAAAAGAAAACTAACCAACATGGGCAATTGCATAATGTTATATATATACAGTAGTGCCTATGACTCCCAACCTCCATCCACACAATTCAGGATAGTGACAATAAGGTTCAGGATCAGACCGTATAATTCATATGAAAATGCTGAATAAATGGTCTCCAAGTTTCCTCAAATTTAACTGAAGGATCGAAAACCACACTTCTAATTTTTTCTAAACTTAAACAGGAAATAGTTTGGGAAAACCACTGAGATACTGTTGGAGGATTGGCTTCTTTCCAATTCAGTAAAATGGATCTTCTAGCCATTAGTGTAATAAATGCAATCATTCGTTGGAATGAAGCGGATAAACACTTATTATCCATCATTGGTAGGCCAAAAATTGCAGTAAAAGGGTGTGGTTGGAGATTAATATTTAAAACTCTTGAAATAATATTAAAAATATCTTTCCAATAGTTATGTAAGCAAGGACAGGACCAAAACATATGAGTCAACGAAGCTATATCAGAATGACATCTATCACAGGTTGGATTAACATACGAGTAAAATCGAGCAAGTTTATCTTTAGACATATGAGCTCTGTGTACGACCTTAAATTGTATTAGAGTATGTTTAGCACATATAGAGGATGAGTTTACCAATAATAAAATTTTTTCCCATTGCTCAGTAGAAATAGGGCAATGCAGTTCTTCCTGCCATTCCTTCTTAATTTTTTCAGATATATCTGGTTGTAGATTCATAATCATATTATAAATGATAGCAACAAGACCCTTTTGACAAGGATTAAGAGCTAAAATTCTTTCTGTAATGTCCAATGGACATTCTTTCGAAAAAGACTTTAGTTCATTATATAAAAAATTTCTAATTTGTAGATATCTAAAAAAATGGGTTTTAGATAAATTATATTTATTAGATAATTGTTCGAAGGACATAATGTTATCATCCAAAAACAGATCACGAAAACATGTTATACCTTTTGTTTTCCATAAATAAAAGGCTTGATCTATGGAAGATGGTCGAAAAAAGTAATTAGCTGTTATAGGGCTTGACAGTATAAACTTATTCAAACCAAAAAATTTACGAAATTGAAACCAGATTCGTAATGTATACTTGACTATAGGATTAGTTATCTGTTTATTCATTTTAAATAACGAAAAGGGAAGTGAAGATCCTAAGATTGAAATCAATGAGAAATCTTGCACAGATTTACATTCCAAATTTACCCATTGTGGGCCAGCAACTGTAGTCGATTCTTGTGTCCAAAATATCAAATACCGTATATTAACTGCCCAATAGTAAAATCTTAAGTTTGGTAGAGCCAAACCGCCCTCCTTCTTAGGCTTCTGTAAATATTTTTTAGCTAACCTAGGATTTTTGTTCTGCCACAAATACGACGATATTTTAGAATCAACTGTATCAAAAAAAGATTTAGGAATAAAAATTGGTAATGCTTGAAATAGGTATAAAAATTTAGGTAGTATCATCATCTTAATGGCATTAATTCTACCTACCAAAGACATAGATAGTGGGGACCACCTATTAGCAAGTTGCTTAATTTGATCTATTAAAGGCAAAAAATTAGTTTTAAATAAATCTTTATGTTTTTTAGTAATTTTAATACCTAAATAAGTAAAATAGTCTGTAACAATTCTATATGGTACCCGATTATAAATTGGAGTATGCATATTTAATGGAAAAAGTTCACTCTTATTAAAATTCAATTTATACCCAGAGAAGTTACTAAATTGAGCAAGCAAAGAAGAAATAGCAGGAATAGATCTTTCAGGATCAGATATATATAATAACAAATCATCTGCATATAATGATACCTTATACATCGTCTCCCCGCGGGTAATACCTAAAATATTGGGTGATTCACGAATAGCTATAGCCAAGGGTTCCAAAGCAATGTCAAATAATAAAGGGCTTAAAGGACAACCTTGCCTTGTACCCCGAAATAGTTGAAAAAAAGGGGATCTTTGATTATTAGTGAAAACCGAAGCTAAAGGTTTCTGATATATTAATTTAATCCATGATATAAATTTTGAACTAAAATTAAAATGTTGCAAAGTATTAAATAAATATGACCATTTGACTCTATCAAATGCTTTTTCGGCATCTAAGGAGATGACACATTCTGGGATTTTAGATGAAGAAGTATAAGCAATATTAATTAATTTTCTAATATTAAAAGATGAATAACGATTTTTAATAAATCCAGTCTGATCCTCAGAAATAATCCGAGGCAATATATTTTCTAATCTAACAGCCAGGATTTTACTAAAAATCTTAAAGTCCATATTCAGCAAAGATATAGGCCGATAAGATGCACATTCAGTGGGATCTTTATCTTTTTTAAGAATTAAAGAAATAGAAGCTTCATAAAAAGATTGTGGTAGTTTACCTATACTTAATGCATCTTTAAAAATTTTACAAAGCCAAGGAGAAAGTATAGAAGAAAAGGATTTAAAAAATTCTGCAGAAAAACCATCTGGGCCCGAAGCTTTACCCGAGTTCATTAAGAAAATGGCCTTTTCTATTTCAGACTCCGTAATAGGTGTATCCAAAATTACACTATCCTCAGCAGTTACTTTTGGAATATTCAATTTCCTTAAAAATTCACTCATTATAGAAGAGTCTTTAGTACATTCTGATTGATATAAAGAATTATAAAAATCTTGAAAGGCTGTATTTATCTCTTTGTGATCAATCGTCAGAGTACCATCTTGTTTACGAATCTTAGTAATTTGTCGCTTATCCGAAACAATTTTCAATTGGTTAGCTAGTAATTTACCAGACTTATCTCCATATGTATAAAATTGAGCTTTCGATTTAATTAACTGACTTTCAATCGAAGAGGTTAACAATAAACTATGCTCCATTTGAAGTTCCACCCTTTCTTTATAAAGTTCTTTACTAGGGGTCAATGCATAAATCTTATCAATTGCCTTAATTTTATCAACTAATGTTGATATTTTAGAGTTAGTTCGTTTCCTAACTCCGGCAGAATATGAAATAATCTGTCCACGAATATATGCCTTAAAAGTATCCCAGAGAGTTCCACTAGAGATGTCTGCTGTGGAATTTATTGAGAAAAACAAATCAATTTGCTGTTTAATAAAGTTAATAAAGTCAGAGTCCTGCAGTAAAACAGAATTAAACCTCCAACTTTTAGTACTAATATGTGAATCCGTCACCTTAATAGATAACTTCAAAGGTGCATGATCAGATATAACAATAGAGTCGTATTTGCAATCCATGACATCTGTAAGGAAGTACTGATCAATGAAAAAGTAGTCAATCCTTGAGTAATTATGATGCACATGGGAAAAGTATGAGAACTCTTTATCATTAGGGTGTAGAAAACGCCAGATTTCACAGATAGCTGAATCAATCATAAAAGAATTAATAAGAGAAGCCGATTTGTTCGGAAAAGTTTGAATGGGTTTGGATCTATCCATCAAAGGGTTTAAACAACAATTGAAATCCCCGCCCATTATCAATCTGTATTGATTCAAATTAGGAAAGGATGTAAATAAACATTTAAAAAATTCAGGACAGTCAGTATTTGGAGCATAAACATTAACTAAAACAACTTTTTGATTAAAAAGCAACCCAGTAATAAGCAAAAATCTACCTTGCGGGTCTGAAATTGTTTCATAATGTATAAAAGCAGTTGATGAGTCTATAAAAATAGAAACACCTCTCACTTTGGCTTGCGAATTTGAGTGATACTGTTGGCCCTTCCAAAACCTAAACAACCTCTGACTATCCACCTTCCTAACATGAGTCTCTTGTACAAAAATAACATTCGCATTCATTCTATGGAATACTTTGAATACTTTTTTCCGTTTAATCGGATGATTTAAACCATTAGTATTCCAAGAAACAAAGTTAATAGTCTTATCCATATTGACAATATATATTACAGTTAACATATAGGTTTAAAAGAAAAGTGAACTCATGAACTCGGAAGGGGAAAGTAAGTTCAAAGGGAAGCCGGAAGTCACAGCACCGCAGCCATTTTAGTAGTTTCATATAAGCCCATGAAGTAAAACTAAGCAAAAAGCAAGCAGAAAAAAGAAAAAAAAGAAAAATCTCCCTCCCACCACCCTCAAAACCCCAGGAAAAAAGCCAAACAGAGGCAAGCGAGCGATCTAATACTAAAATTACCCCCTTGTCTCAAGACGGCAACTCAGACGTAACAAAGTTAAAAAAAATACAAACAACCCACATTATAAAAAAAGGGTTGATATAGGAAAAATTAAAATATAAAATTAGTGTTATAAATGTATATTATCAAAAGGGTTAAAAAAATTAAAACAATAAATGAAGGTTTAACACTTTCGAACAGATCAAAACAGTTATGACGCTACAGACACTGGAGTCTGTCGGGAAGAAGAAACGCCATTTTATTCTTCCAAATCTTAATATTCAAATGCTAAAAATATAAAAAAAGAGCGTATATCGATTAAAAAAAAGAAAAAAAAAATAACCCTAATAGGTCATCTTCAACATTAATCGGTTAGTAATATATAAAAATATGAAATCGGAATAAACCCGGTAGAAAAAAGAGAGCTTTAATCGTATATAAGAAATATATATGAACCGTATCAAAAAAGAACCCAAACGTCAATCTATACCAGATCCAAATCTATAGGCTAGATTACATTGATCAGCCCGATCAAATGTCATTGTTCCAGGAAACCTTGAGCATCCGCTGGCGATTTAAACAGCCGAAAAGATCCATCTTGAAGGGTGACTCTCAGGTGTGCTGGAAACAGCAACGCTTGCTTGTAGCCTTTCTGGTGAAAATTCGACATAACCGATCTGAAAGCCAGCCTAGCCCATAGTACTTCGGGGCTATAGTCCTCCAGAATGCGAAAATTAAAATTTTGATAGGTTATCATACCTTTTTTACGAGCCGCACGAATCAGTCGTTCTTTGATGTGAGGATAATGGATCCTGAGAATTATGTGCCGTGGTTTCAGACTTGAATCTGCCCGATATCTAGAGACTCTGTGAGCCCGATCGATTAATGGGGGGTTATCCAGGACATCTTCGCCCAGGACATCCACTAGAAATTTGGAGAAGAAAACGGTCAGATCACCGCTTTCAAATTTTTCCGGGATTCCAATTAACCGAAGATTTTGTCTTCGAGAACGATTTTCCAAATCAGTAATTTTAGCTTTATAGCGTTCCATCTGTTGGGTCGTCGAAGTTTGCTCTTCTTGCATTTTTTCGATTATACGATCCTTCTTACGAGCAGCTTCTTCAAGAGCCAAAATGCTTGCTTGTTGTTCATTTGATTCCCGTGAAAAGGTCAGGAACTTTTCTTCGAGTGATCTCAAACGATTGTCATACTGTGCAAATCTTCCAAGTAATTTTTTCTCCAATTCATCAAATCTAGCGTCTATAAACTTCACAACAACTTCTAAAGTTAACGGTTCTTTCGTCTGTTTCGGTTCTTTTGCTCTAGACATTTCAGCGGGTTGAGAGTAATTCAAATAGTTTTTAAAAAAATTCTATATGTTTAGACCCCTTTAAAATAAGTTTAAGGGGTGTTTGTAGGTTAAAAAAAACGTATAAGGTTTGGAGCAAAGCCTAGATGCGGTTTACTCCATGAGCGCCATCTTGAGACTCGAATCCAGCTTACTAACCTCATCATGAATGCCAAATGACTGAATTTTCTTGACCAAACTGCATTGCAGGACTTTGCCCAGGGCCTTGCTAAGTACCATGTAGACAACACCCACTACCTTTCCTTCATCAACTTTCCTGGTAACCTCAAAAAAGCTCTATAAAATTGGTTAGACACAACCTATTGCGCGCAAAACCATGATGACTATCCCTGATCAGAAATTATAGGCTGGTGAGCCTGATGACTTCCAAAAATTTACCCAGTGCAGACATCAGGCTCACCAGCCTATAATTTCCCAATTCTTTATTCTTGGAGCCTTTCTTGAATAACATCAGCTATCTTCCAGTCCTCTGGCACCTCACCCAAGGTTAAGGACATCCTAGATATCTCTGCCAGGGTATTTTTAAACTAATTTTCTACTGAAGCAGTTTCTGACTTTAATGCAAGTTCTCCATGGACCAAACCTTTGGATCTGCTTTCTCAGTGAATCTGTAGTCAGGGGGTATGGATTCTTCAATTTCTCCCACACGCTCTGCCTTCTTCTTGGAAGCATCTGATTCCTGAAAGCATGACAAATTAATTAAAATAATCTAAATATGGCATACTGGGCTTTAAAAAAATTTGCTAAGGGCTAATCAAGTGCACTCAGATTTAGGTGATTACTGAATATTTCTATACATTTATTTATTGATATCAATATTAGTTGACATATTGCTACGAGCAGAATAAAACGGCAAGACTGTGAAAAAAGCCACAACAGGCCACGTCTTAAGTGGTTACATTTATTTCAACATGACTGAGGTTTACAATTTGACTCATTTGATGCCCTGATCAGAAGCCATTTTTCTTCTCTCCCTGATTAATCATTCCCTCTGATCTAATCTCATCTTCTCTCTGTAATCTAAAGGGTACAGTTTACACTTGGTTAATATACCAGCTTTACTTATCACTGACCAGAGCTAAAACAATGCTCGACCACTAAGGAGGCTCCCTTTACACAAAAAGCATCTCTCCAACTACCAGGTCACCCAGCACTCCCCTATTTATTTTATTTACAGATACTGGCCCTTCTGGCCCAACAACCCAGCTATTTAACACTAGCATAACTGCAGCACAATGTACAATGACCAATTAACCTACTACACAGAATGTCTTTGGACTGTGGGAGGAAACCCACGTGGTTACAGGGAGAACGCATAAACTCAGGACTCCAATGCCCTGTCCAGTGTCTCGCTGTTACATTATTGTGACGGCCCATCTTCTGCCCTGCTTCATTGTCCTGTCAGCGTCACCTCCAGCAAATCCAATAAGCTCATGACCAGACAGTCACCCTTCGCTCAGTGACGGCACCTATTCTAGTCAGTCAGGATATTGTGGCTTCAGCTTTTTACTAAGATGCAGCTTTCTGGATGCCAATGCAGATCTGCCCTTTTGGTTACTAAAGAATAGATGGTAATATTTGAAGACAGTGTAATTTATTCATTCCTCATCCATTTACAATAAACCAGAAATAAACCGATATCCATCCTCCTTTCTCCACGTTGCTTTTCCAAGTTCATCCTCTACAAGGTAATCCACCTCACGCCGAGTCCCATTAAACTGCTGACAACCCAAGTTTATTCTTGCTCTTGCATAACCTTCTACCAGTTCCTGCTGGCTAACAGGCACTAACTAGTTAATAACATAACTTATATTTCTGAAAATTACACTGATAAAAATTTATAATCACCGTCGACCCCCTTCAGCAAGCCATTGGGAAGAACCCTAGAGCCTGTCCTTACTCGAGACCAAATTAAAGGTGGTCACAGAGGTAAAAATCTGTCACAGCTGTGTACAGCCCGAATCACAATTGCATTGCATGAATAAAGTGTGACAACCTGCTGTGAAAGTGGCAAATTCAAGACATCACTCCACATCACTGTCAGTGTAAAACACAAATCACAAGTTCACAATCTGGTGCAAAATGCCATTTATGGGGTGTGTTGGTAATCTCTGTGTAACAGCACCCAACACTATTAAATGACAACTTAATAGTTTATTTATTTATTGAGATACAGTGCGGAATTGACCATTCCAACAATCCCTGATTTAACCCTAGCCTAATCACAGGACAACTTACAATGACCAATTAACCTACTAACTGGTGTGTCTTTGGACTGTGGGAAGAAACCAGAGCAGCAGGCAGAAGCTCATGTGGTCATGGGGAGAACGTACAAACTCCTTGCAGGCAGCAACGGGAATTAAACCAGGGTCACCTGCACTGTAAAGTGTTGTGCTAACCACTACACTACCGTGCACCCTAAAGTTCAACAGGCAATTTAATAGTTGGCAATCTCCATGCAACCGCACCCAAAACTATTAAATGACAATCTCAATTAAATAACAATTTCATAATTTGGTGCTAAATGGTGTCTATGGGAAGTGTTGATAATTTCCATGCAACATCGCCCAACACTATTCAGTGGTTCCCACACTTGATCCCTTGATTCCAAGATCCCCTATATTCCCCCCACCAGATACATATTTGATCTCTGCCCTACCACAAGCTAAAGGCAACCTTATTCAAACCCACAAAAAGCACAGAAACTATTTCGGATGAGGTGTCCATTCCTGGCCTCTCTGTAGCTTTTGACAAAGTTAAGAAGCATTCCTTTTGCCTGACCAGAATAGATGAACTCCCTCAGCTTTGTATCAATCATAGCCCATGTATCTTCTCTTGGTGGCTCTACATACCATCTCCACTTCATTTGGCTTGTGTTCCTAGTCTTGATAACCTCTCCATTTCCTCAACTTTCCCGTTGCATGTTCTGGCATTACTTCTCGAACCATACTTACTTATCACTCCTTATACTCTTTTAAGTATATTTCCCTGAATTGCAATGCTTTGACTATGTTTTTGTTCCCTTCTATTGTCCTTGCCTACATGTCATTTGATTTGCACTTTAAAGTTCAAGTTTATTGTCATTCAAACACATATATTGTATGTATCCCATCAACCAAATCAACATTCCTCTGGACCAGGGGCTCCCAACCTTTTTCATGCTGTGGACCCTACCATGAACCAAGAGGTCCGTGGACCACCAGATGGGAACACTTGCTCGGCACCAAGGTGCGTAACACAGTAAATATAACACCAACATCACAAAAAGTAATATTACCAGAAATAAAATTAACAAATAATAAAATATATTCCAGAAGATTGACATTTGGCATAAGGTACATTTACGGCACAAGTAAATAATATAACACTACTGGCACTTCGTATGAGATGAGGCCTGTGTGGTGGCCGGGAGTTCAGTAGTCTCACGGCCTGGGGGAAGAAGCCGTTTCCCATCCTAACGATGTCTGTCCTAATGCTCCAGTACCTCCTACCTGATGGTAGGATGTCAAAGCGATTGTGGGATAAATGGGAGGCATCTGAAATCAGCTTTAGAAGTTTAAAAGAGTTAAATGTTATTTATTGTTACTGTAGGATAATCAGGGAATATTTTTGCATCAACTTAGAAACAAGGGATGCTCACGAAAGTAATTAATGACAAAACAATTTGTGATACTAATAATAAGTTATAACATTATTATTAGTAATGAACCACTTGTCATCGGAGGATCAGAGGTGGAGAGGTTCAGCAACTTTAAATTCTGCAGTATTATTATTTCGGAGGACCTGCCCTGGGCCCAGCACTTAGGGGCAATTACGAAGTAACCACTGCTGGGCCTCTAATTCCTTAAGAGATGGCGGGGATTTGGAATGACATCTAAAACTCTGACAAATTTCTATAGATGCGTAGTAGAGATACATTGACTGGTTGCACCATGGCCTGGTATGGAAGCACCAATGCCCCTGAACAGCCCAGACCATCAGGGGTAAAGCCACCACAATGTCTACATGAAACACTGTCGCAGGAAAGCAGCATCCACCATCATGGACCCCCACCAACCAGGTTATGCTCCCTTCTCGCTGCTGCTATCAGGAAGGACGTACGGGAGTCTCAGGTCTCACATCACCAGGTTTGGAAATAGTTACTACTCCTCAATCATCACTCTTGAACTAAAGGGGATAACTACACTCAACTTCACTGAAATGTTCCCACAACCAATGGGCTCACTTTCAAGGACTCTTCATCTTATGTTCTCGATACCTATTGTTTATTTATTATTATTAATATTATTATTTTTCCTTTTTGTATTTGCACAGTTTGTTGTCGTTTCACTCTGGTTGAACGCCCAAGTTGGTTCAGTCTTTCATTGATTTTTTTAAGGTTATTATTCAATAGATTTATTGAGTTTGACCACAAGAAATTAATCTCAGGGTTGTATACGGTGAGATATATGTACTTTGACAATAAATTTACTTTGAATTTTAGCATTGCATTGACATCACTGGAATAAGGCAGACCATTGCTATCAACAGACTGACTTCATACACTCCTCCAAAAACAGGCCAATATACGATACAGGAAGAGGGAGATTATTCACAGATTGAAACTTCTGAGAGACATTTTATTCGTACCTTCACTTCTGGCCCAGTGTACTTGGGAGCTGAATTGTCCGGTGCTTCCGATGGGAGTGTTTCTGCGAGCAGGTCAAGTGCATCTTTATCCTTTCAAAGTAAAAGGCATTCATAACAAAACTCATTAGAAACATACTCTGACAGCAGGGAAATATGTTTGGGGGGGGGAGGGGAGGGTAAAAAAAAAATCTCAAATGCTTTTTACACTTGGGCAACGCGGCAGTTCTCCTTGTAACTGTGTGGATTTCCTCCGGGCGCTCCAGTTTCCCCCACATTCCAAAGACAGACGGGTTTTGGTTGGTAAGTTGTGACCATGCCATGTTGGCATCAGACGCACAGCAATATTTGTGGGTTGCCCCCAGCACAGCCTCAGACCATTTAGGTCCTTGACACAAGCAACACATTTCACTGTATGTTCAACGTACATGTGACAAATAAAGTTAAATAAATAAATCTTTAACTGGATTGCAAGACAAAGGCACATTTCCATTGGTATACGAAGGAGGAAAATTATTCACTGATCTGTGAATTCAGATCTTTTGTTGTGGATAAGATAGAAGTTTAACAAGGGCAGAATACCATATTAAACAATTTATCGATGACACAATGCTACAATGCAATAAGTTTTATTTCAAATAGACATGGTCTCTTTCACGGTTACGTTTTGCCTTTGATCTTGGTCTCAGACTCTCTTTACTGGAGTTAGCTAGAGCCTGCAAAAATGAAAGTTCACCATTCCTCCAAAAGCTGCCTGTACATAGGATTCTACAAGAAGCCCACAAGTAATAGGCATACACGTATGCCCCTGGAAAATCCAATGGGGATAAAGACAGAAGACACAAAGATAATGATAAAGATTGGCTTTATTTGTCACATGAACGTTAAAACATACAGTCAAATTCATTGTTTTGTGCCAGTGAGGATTATTCCGGGCAGTCTACAAGTATCGTCATGCTTCCCGTGCCAATATAGCATGCTCAGAACTTACTAACCCCTACCATACATCTTTGGAATGTGGCAGGAAACCGGAGAACCTGGAGGAAATCCACACAGTCACGGGGAGAACATACAAACTCCTTCCAGACAGCGGCAGGAATAGTACCCCCGATCTTACAGCTGGAGCTCTAAAGAGATATGCTAACCACTACACTACCATACTGCCGTGTAAAAGTGGGCATAAGTGAGCAGTTCCAGTGGAATTCCCACTACATGGTAAAATCTGGGCCAATCCTAGTCCTGATTGCAGTTCTTGCCATCAGTCAATGTTTAATGGCCCTGAATTCGGAAGTACTTTGTCCACAGTCTCTCCTTTCAATCCTCTAACTTACACTGAGGATCTCACTGATAAACTGGGCCATTTAGTTCTACATCTCAGTGTTGGGTGTGTTGAGGACAGCGTGTTGTAATCCAGTAATCTTACACAGAACTATCTTTTTCTGATGTCAATAAGATCGAAAGATTGAAGAAAATTTACAAGGTTGTTGCTGGAACTCGAGGATTTGGGTTTATTCCCTAGAGTGTCGAATAATGAGGGGAGATTTGCCAGAAATATATAAAATTATGAGGGATACAGCGAAGGTAAATCAAGCATTAACACAAGAAAGTTGGCAGATGCTGGAAATTCAAAGCAACACGCACAAAATGATAGAGGGACTCAGCAGACCAGGAAGTTTCTATGGAAATGAATAAATAGTTGACATCTGGGCTGAGAAGGGAAAAGATGCCAGAATAAAAGCATGAGGGTTAAGGGGTAAGCTGGAAGGTGAAGCCACATGGGTGGGGAGAGGGGGAATGATGTGAGAGGCTGGGAGAGGATAGGTGAGAAATGCAAAGGGCTGGAGAAAAAGGAATATGGTAAGAGAGGTGAGTGGACTGTGGGAGAAAGGAAACGAGGAGGGGCAGGTGAGGAGATGAGGTAAGAGACCAGAGTGGAGAATAGAAGAAAAGGGAAGGAGGAGGGGAAGACTTACTGAGTCAGACTCTGCTGGTTTGGTAATAATTGTCAGACTCTTGGACTATTGTGTAGGTGGCATGGTTTGTAAGTTTGCAAATAACATCAAAACTGGTGTGTTGGCTAGTGAAGAAGAATTCTCAGGTTACAACAGATTATGCATTATTTATTATTTTTATTTTTGTTTTATTTAAAGAAACAGCACAGTAACAGGCCCTACCAGACCAACCAGCCTGCATTGCCCAATTACACACGTGACTAATGAACCTACTAACTCAAATAATTTTGGAATGTTGGAGGAAACCACAGCGCCCGGAGGAAACCCCACAGTCATGGGGAGAGCATACAAACTCCTCACAGACAGCGGCGGATTGGAACCGGGTTGCTGGCACTTTGACAGCATTCTGCTAACTGTTACCCTATCGAGGCAGATCGAGTTCATTAGCCATGGTTGGCAGCTCATCTAGAAGGAAAACTCTGATCTCAAACCTCCGCTGTTTTGCGGCTATACTCACTCACGGAGAAGGTTTCGGGAGTAAACCCCCGAGGAAAAATCAGGAGCTGGAGTCCCATAGGCAGTCCTACGTTGAGTTCCATGCGGATTGGCAACTCCTGTAACTCTGCTGGTGCCAACCTGTATCGGTCTCAGTCGATCCTTTGGAGTAATCAGCTGTGTGGAGAAGGGGAGCCTGCTGCAGGGGCAACAGCTCACTCTTCATATCGTACTGCCTTAGCTTGTGTATCAAGTAGACAGCTAGGACACAGTATCTATGGCCGGCCTTGACCAATGGAGGCCTCACACTACTGTGTCACTCTAAATGACATTATCACTGACATATGTCCTGAAATTCCAGAAATTAACCTTTTGGTAAATTATTCTATTATTTACAGGTCTTGGTTCTGCAGTAAACAACAAATCCCACATCGCATGTTTCATCACTTACCTTAGCACCGGGTAGACTGGCAGAGACCGAGGCAGCTGTTGATGCTTGCAGTGGTGCCTTAGTGAAAAGAAAATTTCAATTACATTCATAGCTTTGCTACTTTTAGTTCATTTTCACAAGGTTAACAAAACCACTTCTAACATGTTAAATATAAAAGCAGTTGTCAAAAAGTGATACCCTTAGAAACAGAGAAGTATTATCATTATGAGTTGTTAGCCAGTATAAGACAAGTACTGGATGAACTCATTTACTGTAATCTCAGAATAAAGTGGCTTTCAACACAGAATTTCCTAACTTTGTTTGAGCTCTTACCAACATCTGTCTGCACAACCTCTCCACTAACTGTTCTGGCATTCTGGTTCCCATCACTCTGCAATTCTTGTTTAAAACCCAGAACACAGCATTAGCAAACCACCCCACTAGGATATTACTTCACCTCCAGTTTTGGAGCTTTTTGATCAGAACTGCAAAAATATATTTTTTAAATGCTGAGCTGTAGCCATTAAACAGCAGCCTGACATAAGTATTATTGTCCAACTGATCCAAGGCTACCTGAAGAGCCAATTCAATCATACGTCCTATCGCCTCCACTGTGACTATTTTGGTGATAGGCAAATTACATCGGGTTCAGGTCAATTTGTTCTCGTTAGCACACACTCATCAACAGGGGTTCCAATGAAACCAGTGACAACTACGGAGTTTTCATTCAGATCTGAAGATCAATCTTGGTATACTGACCAGTGCACCAACTCAAAGCAGTCCTGTGCCTTCCTTGTCCCAACTTCCTTGGTCCTCTTCACTGGTGCTTCAGTCTTCAGTCTCTGCCTATACTCAGGGAGATGTACAACCAGCAGATCAGACTTTCCAAAGTGTGGGTGTGGAATGGCACGGTAAGTGTTCTTGATGGTAATGGAACAACGGTCCAGTGTGTTGGCTCCGCTGGTTCCACAAGTGATAAATTGGTGATAATTATTTGGAGACTTTTCAAGCTGCCTTGGTTAAAATCCCCCAAAATGATAGGGAAGGCATCAGAGAGCACTCTTTTATACCTGGTGATTACGTTGCTCAGTTCATTCAGAGCCTGCCTGACATGAGGCAAAATCTGGAGCTGGAGTCCCTAAGACAATCCTAGGCTGACTGGTGCCAAACTGGTGTATCATTCGCTGCAATTCCTTTGGAGTAATCAACTGCATGGAGAGGAGGAGCCTGCTGCGTGGGCAACAGTATCGTACTGCTGTGGTCTGCATATCACGCAGACAGCTAGGACACAGCATCCATAGTTGACCGACCAATGGAGACCTCACTCTACTGTGTCACCCTAAATGACATTATCACTGACATATGTCCTGAAATTCCAGAAATTAATCTTCCAGAAACAGAGAAGTATTATCAGTATGAGTCGTTAGCCAGTATAAGACAAGTACTGGACTAACCCATTTACCGTAATCTCAAAATCAAAGTGGTTTACAACAAAGAATTTTAAAACATTCCACTGCAATCTAAGAACTAATTTGACTGATAATTTACAGTTTTACATGTTTTCTTTTTAAAGTAGTTACAATGTTTTTCACCTGAACTGGAAACAATTTAGAAGTGTTAGAATCAGGTTGATAATCACTGACATTTGTTGTGAAACTTCTTGTTTTACACCAGCAGTGCAGCACAATACATAAAATATACCACAAATTACAATTAGAAATGTAAATAAATATCATCATCATTATGTGCCCTGTCTGTATCACGTGGGTGATCACGTTCTTTGAACCTGATTGTTCTTGGAAACTTTTCAACATAACTGGTTTACCATTACCTTCTCCTGGGCAGTGTCTTTACAAGACGGGTGACCCCAGCCATTGTCAATGCTCTTCAGAGATTGTCTGCCTGGTGTCAGTGGTCGCATAACAACCATCCACCACCGGCTCCCATGGCTTCGCCTGACCCTGACTGAGGTGGGTGGGGGAGGGCTAAGCAGGTGCTACACCTCGCCCAGGGGAGATCGGCAGGCTAGCAGAGGGTAGGAGTGCCTTACACCGTCTCTTGGTGGAGGTGAATCTCCAAATCTCCACCCCACCACCCAAATAAATGAATAAGAAGTGCAAAAGGAGAGCAAAAATATCGAGGTGGTGTTCACTGTCCGTTCAGACTGTGCGGCTGTGACTTTCAGAACGTGATCTCGCAAAAGGAGTTGCAAAGATCACAGTCCTTTTCCTCTCTCTCTCTCTCTCTAATTCCTGTGTCTAGCCCCTGTTTTAGGGCAGAACACGTTCAATGTTATATGCATGCGCACATCTGTATCATGTAGAACAAACATGTCATATAATAGTCGACAAATAACAATCATTTTAGACTTACTCGTAGAAAAATAACAGTTTTCCCTCCTTTGTGCCTACTAACAGCCAATTTAAATGTTATTCATCACGTCGTCTGCGTGCTAGAGCTAAATGCAGCATCCACTTACCTCGGTAAAATCTAACATACAGTACACTAAACAGAATTGTCAGATTTATAAATGTGGATAGCATTGCTACTCTACTGATCTTGATTAAAACACAACTCTACTTGAGATTACAAAACTAGTAAGGGGAACTCTCCATCTTCAGTTCCCAACAGTAAACGGGAGTCATACCTGTTGCTGCAGAGAGGGCGGCGCTGCCGAGCATTTTGAAATAGTTGCTGGAGCACTTTGGACGAAGTCAGCTGACAGACACTCCAAGACATCACTTTCTGGCATAGTCTGTGACAGCAAGAAACACATATGTTTAAGCCAGACTGTTCAGAGAATACAGTATAGTGTTCAAATCCTCAGTACCGAAGTACTAATAAAGACAAGCTATAATGGTCAGAATTTACTTTAACCCTGGAATTTCACCTTTGTTCTCTTTAAATTTGAACATGTCATGTGACCTGGTGTTTTAAAATGGACAGAAATAACAGCCTGGAGGAACTTTTGTCACCCAGGTACCTAATCTGATCAGAATCAGAATCAGAATCAGGTTTAATATCACTGGCATATGTCATGAAATTTGTTATAGCAACAGTACATTAAAATGCATAATAATAAACTGTAAATTACAGTTAATATATATCTATTTTAAAAGTTAAATTAAATCGTGCAAAAAGAGAAAAAAATATAGTGAGGTAGTGTTCATGGGTTTAATATTCATTCAGAAATTTAATGGCAGAGGGGAAGGAGCTTTTCCTGAATCCTTATGTGTGTGCCTTCAGGTTCCTGTACCTCCTCCCTGATGGTAGCAATGAGAAGAGGGCATGGTCTGGGTGGTGGGAGTCCTTAATGATGAATGCAGACTTTTTGAGGCATCGCTCCTTGAAATGTCCTGGATACTGGGGAGGCTTGTGCTTATGATGGAGCCGACTGAGTTTACAACTTTCTATAGTTTATTTCGATCCTGTGCAGCACCCCTCCCCCCATACCAAACGGTGATGCAGCCTGTTAGAGTGCTCTCTCCTGTATACCTGTAGAAATTTGTGAATGTCTTTGGTGACATATCAAATCTCCTCAAACTCCTAATGAAATACAGCTGCTGAAATACTTTTTTTTTGTAACTAGACTGATATGTTGAGCCCAAGATAGATCCTGAGAGATGATGACAACTAGGAACTTGAAGTTGCTCACTCTTTCCACTTCCGATCCCTCGATGAGGACTGGTCTTACCCTTTCTGAAGTGCACAATCAATTCTTTGGTCTTACTGACGTTGAGTGCAAGGTTGTTGCTGTGACACCACTCAACCACTCAGAGTCCCACTCCTGTACACCTCCTCATCACTATCTGAAACTCTGCCAACAATAGTTGTGTTGTCAGCATAATTATAGATGGCATTTGATCTGTACCTAGCAACACAGTCTTGGGAGTACAGAGAGTAGAGCAGTGAACTAAGCACACATCCCTGAGGTGCACCAGAGTTGATTATCAGCAAGATAGAAATGTTATTTCCGATCCGCACCCAGTTACAGAGGGAGGCACAAAGCCCAAGTTTTGGAGCTTTTTGATCAGAACTGTAGGAATAATTTTGTTTAACACTGAGCTATAGTCAATAAACAGCAGTCTGACATAAGTATTAGTATTGTCCAGGTGATCCTAGGCTGTGTGAAGAGCCAATGAGATCGCATCTGCTATGCCAATTGTGGCTAGAGGCCAACTGCACTGGGTTCAAGTCCTTGCTCAGGCTGGACTTAATTCTAGCCATAAACAACCTCTCACAGCACTTCATCGCCGTAGATGCAAGTACTACTGGATGATGATTATTAAAGCAGCTCACCCTGCTTTTCTTGGGCACTAGCACCCATCTTGAAGCAGGTGGGAACAGCTGACTGCAGCAATGGGAGATTGAAAATGTTTTTGAACATTCTGGCAGTTGGCTGGCACAGGTTTTTGAGCCTGTATACCAGGCCCTCCATCAGGCCCTGTCACCTTGCAAGGGTTCACCCTCTTGAATGACATTCTGACGTCAAGGTCAGAAGATCCACCAGCTGCTGCAGGGATCCTCACAGATGTAGTTTTATTCTCCCTTTCACAGTGAACATAAAAGGTGTTGAGCTCACCTGGGAGTGAAGCATCACTGTCATTCATGATGCAAAACCTGCACTGAGATGCGTCCAATTCCGCCTCTAACCTCAATCGGAATTGTTCTTTTGCTCGAGATAGTCCTCTGTAAGTCGCACCTGGCCCTCTTGTATAGACCTGGATCACCAGACTTGAATGCCTCAGATCTAGCCCTGAGCAGACTGCGAATCTCCTGGTTCATCCACAGCTCTTGAGTCGGGTATGTACGGTGAGTTTGCGTAAGCACACACTCATTGACAGGGGTTCTAATGAAGTCAGTAACAACTATGGCATATTCATTCAGATTCGAAGATGAATCCCTAAACATCGTCCAGTGAACCAACTCAAATCAATCCTGTAAGCAGTCCTCCGCCTTCCTTGTCCATACCTTCTTGGTCCTGTTTACAGATACTGCAGTCTTCAGTCCCTGCCTATCCCCAGGGAGTAGAAGTACAACCATGTGATCAGGCTTTCCAACGTGTGGGTGTGAGATAGCCCAGTAAGTGTTCTTGGTGGTAGTGTAACAATGGTCCTGAGTGCTGGCTCCTCTGGTCCTACAAGTCAAATGTTGGTGATAATCATTTGGAGGTTGCTTCAAGCTGGCTTGATTAAAATCCCCCAAAATATTGGGTGCACTGTTCATGCCTGTTGGTTAGATCATCAGTTCATCTAGAGCCTGTTTGACATGGGCCTGAGGTGGGATGTACAAGATGATCACTGAAATCTCCCGTGGCAGATAAAAAGGATGATACTTGATCGCTAGATGTTCCAGGTCAATTGAGCAGGACTGGGACAAAAACGTTGTGTTTGTGCACCATGGGGAGTTAATCAGAAAGCATACGCCACCTCCTCTGCCTTGGAGAGACTTAGCAGTCCTATCTTGGCAGTGAATCGTGAATCCAACGAGCTGTATCGCTGTATCTCAAATGGCTGGGGATAACCAAGACTCTGTGAAACAAAAAGCACAACAGTCCCTGATGTCCCTCAGGTACAACAATCTCACTCGAAGATCTTCAATTTTATTTTCCAGGGACTTTTCATTTGCCAGCAGTAGTGGAAGTCAGAACCCTCTTCTCCTTAAATAAACTTTTAATCCAGTTCTCTTCCACTGTCTTAAAGGGTAACCACACTTCCATCCAAGATTCGTCGACTATGAGTAGTGATAGATTTTTTTTTAATGCCTTGAACTTTGACAAACTTCTATAGATGTGTAGTGGATAGTATTCTGACTGGCTGCATCACAGCTTGGTATGGAAACACCACTGCTCTTGAATGGATAATACTACAAAAAGTAGTGGATATGGCCTTGTCCACCCCAGATAAAACACTCCCTACCACTGAGCACATCTACACAGAGCGCTTTTGCAGGAAAACTGACACACATCACCAGTGACTGCCAGCACCCAGGTTAGGCACTCTTCCCACTGCTGTCATTAGGATGGTGGTTAAAGAACCTCACACCATCAGGAACAGTTATTACCCCTCAACTATCAGGCTCCTGAACCAGTGGGGATAACTTCACTTGTCCCATCATTGAAATGATGCCACAACCTATAGACTCACTTTCAAGGACTCTTCATCTTACGTTCTCAATTTTTACTGTTTATTTATTATTATTTCTTTTTGTATTTGCACAGTTTGTTATCTTTTTCACATTGGTTGAACACACAAGTTGGTGCAGGTCTTTCATTGATTCGATTATGGATTGATTGAGTATGCCCGCAAAAGAAATTCATGATTATATATGGTGACATATATGTATGTTGATAATAAATTTTCTTTGAACTGTTAGCCATTATCCTATCACTGAAAAAGGTAGAAATTAAAACAAATGCGCTAGTGATTACATTATGAGAACCACTGACTAATGCCATGTGATGCGTAAATTTTAACTGGAAGCAATGAAAGGTTTGAGCTTTATCTTCTCTGTTACCTTTGGTTTTGTTCCTGCACCAGTGGCAGAGGAGGGCAGTTTGCTTTTGCCTTTATCCTATTACAAAGAAAGAAATTTAATGAGACCCTTGCACAATTATACATTGACACAATCAAAGTATATACGTCATGCCAGTGGGAAACGGTTCCAGTGTGAACAGGGTGTTAACTGTAATGTACATGATTAGCCACAGCATTTAAAACACAGAGCACCACAGCACAATACACGCCCTTCAGCCCACAATATTGTGTTGACCTTTTAACCTACACAAAGATCCAACTAACTCTTCCCTCCCACATAGCCCCCCCACCATTTTTCTTCATCCTTATGCCTTTCTAAGAGTCTCTTAAATCTCCCGAATGTATCTGCTTCTACCACCACCCCTGGCAGGATGTTCCACACACCCCTCACTTTCTGTGTAAAAAAAAAACTCCCACTGATGTCATCCCCCTATACTTTCCTCCAATCACCTTAAAATTGTGCCCCTAATATTAGCCAAATCCACCCTGGGAAACAGTCTGGCTATCTGCTCGATTGAAGCCTCTTAACATCTTGTACAGCTCTATCAAGCCACCTCTCACCCTCCTTTGCTCCAAAGAGAAAAGCCCTGGCTCACTCAACTTATCATCATAAGACTCTCCAATCCAGGCAGGTAGTTTATTTGGTAATAAAGGGGGATAAATCAACGGAAAGTCTTAGAGAATACTGACTTTAGTTTGAGAAAAAGAACATTTCCAATTTATACTTCTGTATTGTAGCATTTTGTATTGTATTTTACATTATTATAGCAGAAATGAGCCTCAAACGAGAATAATTATAGAAGTATAAATAATAACACTAGTTTTGTTATACTAATAAGGTCCTATCTGCTCCATTCATAGAAGTAAATCTTCCTGCATCTTTGCCAGTACGCTAATGGGAGACACTGGTTTTAGAAAGGTCATTCTGAGACATGAACAAGCCCACAGTATGTCTGAGTCTTGGAGTTACAGATGGTGTCTTTGGTGTCTAAAAGTAGAGCCTAGTCTTTCTGGGATTCCCACCAATGAATCACATCTCAGCGTTTTTGTCTTGTGACCTCAACTTAGAATTGCTTTTCTGTGTCACTAACAGACAACTTACATTTAGAACAGAGATGAGGAAGAATTTCCTTAGCCAGAGGGTGACCAAACCTTGGGAGAAATTTCTTTAGGCAGAGGGTGACGAAGCCTTGGGAGGAATTTCTTTAGGCAGAGAGCGATGAGCCTATGGAATTCATTGCCACAGATGGCTGTGGAGGCCAAGTTATTGGATATATTTAAAATGTTGCTTGAAATGTTCTTGATTAGTGAGGGCATCAAAGGTTAGAGGGGGAAGGCAGGAAAATGGGGTTCAGGGGGAAAGTAAGCCATGGAACAAACTCGAAGGACCTAATTCTGTTTTATGTCTTAAGAACAATTTACATGCTTGTTCATAATATTATCTACAGTAGTTTTAGTAGCTTTTTGATAAAGCCGCTTTGTAATTGAAGGCTCTACTTCTACTGCATCTCCTCTCACTACCCATCGAGGACGTTAGATAGAGGAAGAGTTGCAGAGCCACAATATCTGAAGCCTTTTTGTCTCTGCAGCCTGCTGAGCTATTCCAGGGTCTGGAGGACCAGTGAGATTGTTCCCTCACATTTGGACCAGGAGGGCACGAAGCAGTGATCTAAGGTCGCAGGAAAACTCACCTCATGTTATCATTTCTAAAGCATTAAACGACTAATATTTTTCTTGACATAATGAAAAGCTAATTATTGTGTCAAACCTTTGGATCAACTTGCTCAGTGAATCTGTAATCAGGAGGTATGGATTCTTCCGTTTCGCCCACACGTTCAGCCTTCTTCTTGGAAGAGTCAGATTCCTAAAAATACGATAGTTTAAAAAAATCACTCAAACGCACATTTCATGCTTCATTTTCCATATTTTGTATCTCAGAGCAAGTGAAGCCAGCTCAATAAAATGATTATTTAGGCAAACAATTATGGTGACCTCTTCAAGCATCTGTTACCAATAGACATGGAAGGTAATATATACTGAAAGCAATGGAAGAAAGGTGACTTTTTAACAGGGTACCAACCTACGGTCAACCATGATGGCATAAAAAAAGTTTAGGAACTCCTGCCTTAGAAAATGAACTAAATTCCACCGTTACTTAGCTGAAAACACACAACATTCATGCACTACTATCAAGGTTCCTTCAAACCCCTCCATATCTCAGTCCTGACACAGTACTTCCTTTGATTTCTCTACACCCCACACTCTATGCCAGGGTTATCATGCATTGCATGTCCAGTCAATTACCTGGTTCCTATGTAAGTACAGATCACCTAACTTCCCTTATTAGCTAGATCCTTGCCCGGAGGAGTAGCTAGGAAAGATGGCACCAGAGGTTTCAGTAGATCCAGATCTTCCATGAAGCAGCTCATTCTTCCTTTCTTACATCTTTCTTTTCTTTTCAAGGTGGCTGGGGTTCCGTTGGAGTCCGTGATCTACAGTTCAAACTACGGTTCTCCATAAGTGGTGGGTTTTTGCACCAGCATTTCAATACCTCCGGGGGCAGCCTGGAAGACGTGCGCCTTCGGGGGGCGGCTCCACAGAAGACCTGATTCCTTGCTGATTTGTCGAGTGAAGCATCATGGGAGACTTAAACATCCGGACAGCAGGCGGTGTGTGCTGCGGTCAGAAGCAGGCCCCTGTGCTCAAACAATAACCCCTCTCTCTCTGGAGAGCACAAACCTGTTGGTCCCCGAGTTGGGGGATTTGGAGAAGCGACGTGGCAGATTACAACATTGGAACAGTGAGCCGCTGGTCACCTGCTCTCACTGATGCAGGAGTGATCTCCCTCTCCCTCGCTGGTGAACGAGGAGAGCCTGTCAGAGATAATGAAGTGCTGGGATGGACGCTAGATCCATGTCTTTTTGGGGGCTCTTGTTATTGTTTGCATGTGGGGCTGGTGCTTCTGATGGTGCAAGTGGGGGGAGGGTCAATGCTTCTGCTTGTGCATCGGAGGGGGAGGCTTTGGGGTTCTGATGTTACTATAATTTATTCTTTGGGGGTTTTTTTGTTTCGTAGATGTCTGTGAAGAGTAAGAATTTCAGGTTGTATACACTCTCTGATATTAAATTGAACCACTTGAATCCTCTAAGAACTCATTCTTCCAATGTCCAAATTTTTTTTAAATAACCATTCCTCTGGGTAGCAGGGTGGAGATAGGTGGTGTTAAACGCTGCTTCCCTCTGATAGTTTGCAGGTGGCCCTTGGGCTAAGGGTAGCATCTGCTTAGCTTCTACCCCCAAACCCATCCCTGCCGATCAGGGTCACGTGAAGCCAGCAGAGCAGGTGGTGGAATTTCATATTAGCAGATGGTGCACATCACAAACCGCGGTCATGCGACTACTCCCTTTAAGAGTATTGATAAGGAAGAATAAAAATCCTATTTATATAAAATACTAACACTATAATTACTGCGGAGGTAAGAATTTATTACAGTTACACACTGACATCACTGGAGTGGAGACAGAACAATGCAGTCTTCGGTACGGTATTGTAGCAGACCAGTTGGTGTGATGCTTTACAGCAACAGTGACTGCGATCGGCTATCAATTCCCACCACTATCAGTAAGATGTGTTCGAGGGAACAGACCTCACTGAGGGATCAGCAGTAGAAAGGGTGTGCAGCTTCAGGATTCTTGGTGTCAACATCTCTGAGGATCTATCCTGGGCCCAACATACGAATGCACGACCGAGGCTGTATTTCATTAGGAGTTTGAGGAGACTCTTGAAAATTTCTACAGATGTACTTGGGAGAACATTTGAATTGGCTGCTTCACCATCTGGCATGGAGGGGCAACTACACTGGACTGGAAAAAGCTTCAAAGGATTGTAAACTCAGCTGGGTTCAGCATGGGCACTAGCCTCCCCATAGTCGAGGACATCTTCAAAAGGCAATGTCTCAAGAAGACAGCACCCATCATTAAAGACCCGCACTACCTAGGACATCCTCTTCTCATTACTACCGTCAGAGAGGTGGGATAGAAGCTGGAAGGCACATCCTCAGTGTTTTAGAAATGGCTTCTTCCCCTCCATCATCAGATTTCTGAATGGACAATGAACCATGTACACTACCCTCACTATTATTTTTGCTCTCTTTATGTACTACTTATTTAATTTATTTATATATATACTTATTGTAATTTGTAGTTTTTTATTATTATGCATTGCAATATAGGCAGTCCCCGGGTTACGTACGAGTTCCGTTCCTGAGTCTGTCCTTAAGTCGGATTTGTATGTAAGTCGGAACAAGTACATCTGGTATTATTTAGCGTCAGTTAGTCAAACGTTTGTCTTAGTATATAGTACATATTTTATCTTTCTATGCATATAAAACACTTAAGAAACGTATGTATTCCAATAATTAAACCACTGCGTTGCTTAGGAATATTTGTAGCTTTCATTGGGGCAGGGCCTTTCACGTGCTCCATTATTCTCACTCTATCCGTTATCCTTTAAAATTGTTCCAATCATTGACCGACTGTAGCCTAACGCTTTTCCAATGACTGATGGCGTTTCACCTCTTTCCAAACACTTTATTAATTCCACTTTATTTTCAAACGCAATCGCTTCCCGTCAATGGAACCGAAACACTGCAGGCGATGGGTCCCGACCTGCGCCAGCTCCCTAGGTCCGCTGGGGACTGAATTGCCCAGGTCCTAAACAGCACTGCACTGAGACAGGTTAAATGAGACAAGTGGGGGCTGTGCTGGGTTTGGGTATTTGATCCTCCACAATATTCCACGTGGGAAGTTAAACTGGAGGTGGCAGTTTTTTTTTTTTACGAGGTCGAGTTGCAAGCTCAACATCAACCCGGCACGGGAGCAGTCTGTAACTAAATCTAACTAGGGAACCTCAGTTCCCTAGACCTGTACTGATCTGACTGCGCCACCAGCTGACCGGAACGGGGGTGGGGTCAGGGTGAATCTTACTAAGAAAAATATAAGCCAAATACAAAGTTAAACACTCAACACAGTGTCGACGGCGACTTAAAACGGCGGACGGTGTTCTCCTTCCTCGGTTCGTAAGTACGAGTTGTCCGTAAGTCGGACATTCGTAACTCGGGGACTACCCGTATACTGTTGCTGCAAGACAACTAATTGCACGACATATGCCAGTGATATTACACCTGATTCTGATTCTCCCCGAGACCACTTGAGCATTTCTGGGTTCCTTCCACATCCCAAACACGTACGTGTTAGGGTAAATAAGGACAGTTGCCAGAATGTCTGGTGACACTGCGGGACATCCCCAGTGGGTTGGTCACTGACGCAAACAGGCATTTCACTGTATGTTTTGAAGTACGTGTGACAAATAAAGCTAATCCAATTTTTACAGCCAATGGAACAACTTCAAGTGCAACAATATTTGCTTGGTAATAAATTCACAAACATAGAGTGTTGTGTCAGGAATATTATTCAGTTAGAAACTATCAGTAAATAAAAATAAATTACGGTTGTACCTTCACTTCCGGGCCAGTGTACTTGGGTGCAGAATTGTCTGGAGCTTCTGATGGAAGGGTTGCTGCAAGCAGATCTAATGGGTTTTTATCCTTTAAAAACAAAATACATTTTTCAAAATTGCTCTTCCTACTTCTGTTCGATCAACAAAGAAGTGCATTATTGAGAGTGTGGATGGATAACCATACACACGAAACAACCCCCTCAGTACATCTGCTAAGTGTACAGATGAAGGTGAAGGGTCTCGGCCAGAAATGTTAACTGTTTATTCCTCTCCATAGATGCTGCCTGACCTGCTGAGTTCCTCCAGCATTTTGTGGGTGTTACTTTGGACTTCCAGCATCTGCAGTCTCCTTTGTGTTTATACAGATAAACAGAAAATTTTGGCAGCTTGGAAATGCACCCTCGGGAAAGAAAACTTGCTGATGGATGTTGACCAAGTGGTGGCATCCACACTGGCCTTGTATAAACCCACTCACTGCGAGAGAGGAAGGGCTGGCAAAAACATCAAAACACAAAACGTGACCTAAATCTGACGTCAGAGTTATCACCATTCCCTCATTAAGTGGAATGCTAAATATTTGAATGTGAAATTGTCTGCCCTATAAGGTATTAATACTGCAACCGAGAGATCATGGGTCCATGTCCACAGATCTCTCAAAGTTCCAGTGCAATTTGATAAGGTTGTTAAGGAGCTGTATATGTTCATTAGATAGGGGAATTGAGTTCAAGAGCTGTGAAGTAATGTTGCAGCTCTATAAATCTCTGGTTAGACCATACTTGGAAAATAGTGTTCAGTTCTGTTTACTTCATTATAGGGAGGATGTGGAAGCTTTTGAGAAGGTGCAGAGGAGATTTACCAGGATGTTGCCTGGATTAGACAACATGTCTTAGGAGGATAGCCTGAGCAACATAGGTCTTTTTTCTGGAGTGACGGAGGATGAGAGGTGACTTGACAGAGGAGTACAAGATGATAAGAGGTATAGATCGAGTGGACAGCCAGAGACTTTTCCCGAGGGTTAATGCGAAGGGGCATAATTCTAACATGATTGGAAGGAAGTATGGGGGAATGTCAGAGGGAAGCTGTTTTAACACAGAGAGTGGCAGATGCAAGGATGCACTGCCAGGAGTGCCAGTACAGGCAGATCCATTAGCACATTGATAAGAATCTCAGATATGCAAGTGGATAAAAGAAAAATGGAGGGCTATATTGAAGGGAAAGGTAATCTTGATCTTGGAGAAGGTCAAAAGTTCATCACAGTATTGTGGGCTGAAGGGCCTGTACTCTGTTATGATCTCTGATGCCCTATTTTTCATTATATTCCAGCTTCGAAAACTGACATACAAAGATTTGAGTTCTGAATCAAGGCAGACACTTTCAGCGGAAAATATCACCGATGTCAAAAAATATGTGTACTGTATGTAAACATACCTCCCAACAATTTCTGGCAGCGTCTTTAAAGAACCCTTCTCACGAAGTACAAGCTCTGCCAACAACTTTACAAGTTGCTTAAGCAAAAACACTGACTGTGCTAAATGTTGTAGAAGCGAGGAGATTGGGAGGGAAAGGAGGAGGGTGGGTGGGAGGACAGAGAGAAAAGAGGAAGGAGGGCAGGGTGGTAGAGAGGAGAGTTGAAGCAGGAAAAATAACAGCGTAGTTTTGGATAGGTGCTCAATATTTAAATGGACAATTGGTTGCTCTTTATAACAGCAATACAGCATAATCATGATACCAGGATACTATGTGCAAATATCGAGCTCTGTGTCTGTGACAAACTGAATAATCTCAGAGCAATCCACCCAGCAGAGAGTTTCTGAGAGCTTTTCACAACCAGGCAAAGCAGATCTACCGTCAGTGAGCAGTGTCCATAACTGCTCCCTTAGTTTGAAACACTGCTAACGTACCCATGAGTATTTGTGTGAAGATGTGTCCTGCCGAGAAGAGCCAGAGAACTTTACAATTGCATTTCGGTCAGGGTCCCACTATGAATTTGGAAATCAGAATCAGCGTTTATCATTTCTCCCAGTTTTCCAAAGGTCTGGAAAGATGACAGATAAATGGAAGAGGGAGCTGCCAATTCCCAAAATAACTGCTTCTCATTAATCCACATGAAATGTGATATCTCCCCAGACCTGTCAGTGGGAGAGCTCCCCAGTCAGAGAACAACCCTCGACCCGACAGTGGGAGAGCTGCCCGGATCCGTCGGTGGGAGAGGTGCCCGGATCCGTCGGTGGGAAAGCCTGAAAACAAAATTCCCAGTGGAGATTTCTGGGATCTTTCAGGAAGAATCCTGCCCTGCAAGGTACAAGTTCTGTCTATAACTTCACTACTTGGTTAAGCAAAATCGTTGAATGAGCTAAATACTGTAGTAGGAGAGAGGGGATTGGGAGGGACAGGAAGGCATGTGGGTGAGTGGATGGGAGAAGAGAGAAAAAGAAAGGAGGAGAGACAGCAGGACCATGGAGAGTGGAAGGAGGAATAATAAAAACTTGGTTTTGGGTTGATGACCAATATTTAAATGGAAAAATTGCTCGCTCTTTACAACATCTGTACAGGGCAGGCGCAGAACTTTCTATACCAAAATACAATCTTCTGCTGAACATTCTGGACAAGCCATGCTGTCAATGGAATATGTGCCAGCACTTGCAGGCTGTCTCCAGCCCATCCTTGGGAATGTTGGTTGTTATCACAAATGATGCATTTCACTGTATGTTTCAATGTACAGTAAATAAACGTGAATCTGAGATAGCAGAAAAGCAAATATCTGTCAGCCTATGTTCTGATAAGAGCTCTGCCTAGCCCATACTGTGACCCTGCCCTGCACTCTGATCACTAAACATGCCAACCTTACTCCTGTTCTACATCATGCTCTTCTTCACAAAGCCCAAACTGAAGCTTGGCCCATGGTTCACCTATTCCACGCAATCAGCTCCATCCCACAACCCGTTTATGATTGCCCCCTGATGCTGACTTTCCCCACCTATTGTCTCGCAGGTCAATCGATCCAGCAAAAGGAAGAAAAGGGAATCTCTCTGCCTGGGTAAAACTCAGCAGAGACTCTAGAACTCCACCTGTACTTCTCTCTCATCCCAGTGAAGGTTATGTTGTGCAGGTGATCAGCCATCGTGGTTCAATTCCCACCGCTGTCGGTAAGGGGTTTGGACATTCTCCCTGTGACCACGTGGGTTTCCACCCACATTCCAAAGACGCATGGATTAGGGTTAGTAAGCTGCTAGCACGCTATGTTGGTTCCTGAAGCGTGGCCCAGCACATCTCGGACTGTGCTGCTCATTGATGGAAATGACACATTTCACTTTATGATTCTATAAGATATAGGAGCATAATTAGGCCATTTGGCCCATTGAGTCTGTTCCAACATTTCATGATGGCTGATCTATTTCCCCCTCAACCCAAGTTTCCTGCCTTCTCCCCTATTCCTTCATGCCCTACCAATCAAGAATCTATCAACCTCTGCCTTGGCCTCCACAGCCGTCTGTGGTAATGAATTTCACAGATTCACCACTCTCTGGCTGAAGAATTTCCTCCTTATCTCCATTCTAAATGGACACCCTCTACTCTGAGGCTATGTCCTCCAATCTTAGACTCACTCACCATAGGAAACATCCTCTCCATGTCCATTCTGTGTCTCAGTGTACACGTGGCAAATAAAGCTAATCTTTTGAACAAGGCTTGCAAAACAAAACTCTTCTAACTGGAAGATGCACCAGGAATGCACAACATCAGTTTTTGGGAATGGACTGACACTGGAGACTAAAAACTAATGGAAAACAGGATCCTTAAATTGCATATCGTGCACGTGAGCCTGTGGATGAGGAATCTGGATAAAACAACATCTCCTTTCACAGATTTAAAGCGTCACTTTTGGTTTCCACCTTTTCTGTGAAGATGAAACCACACCAAGATGACCCATTTCGGTTACCCCAGAAAACCACATATTTTGTATTTACCACTCACCTTAACAGCACTCTGACATGGAGATATTGAAGAAGCTTTCAGAGGTTCCTGTGTAGAAAAAGTAAAAGCACTTTCAACTGATGTTTCATTTTCAACTGTCTGATCTGTGTCAATCTGACTGATTTCTGGCAGAAGGAAAATTCAAAGTTCACAGTAGATATCAAAGAATGTATATGTCATGATATATTACCTTGAGTTTAATTATCTTGCAGACATTCACAGCAGAACAAAGAAATACTATAGAATCAATACCATATACACACAAGTACTGACAAAAGCAACACACAGAAAACGGTAGAGGAACTCAGAGAGTCAGGCAGTATCTGTGGAAATGAATAAATAGTCAATGTTTCAGGCTGAGACCCTTCATCAGGACTGGAAAGGAAGAGAGAAGGTGCTGGAATAAAAAGGTGGGGGGGGAGTGGAAGGAGCATAGCTGGAAGGTGGGCTGTGGTAGCGAGTCTGGGTGAGTACATGGTCGAAGAGTCGGAGGGCAACAGAGGTCGCAGAGGTGGAGCAGTGAGTGTCTCACTGAAATCCTGTTAAAAGGGAAGACTGAAACATTAAACTGACAAACAACCAATGTGCAAATATGCAAAGAAAGGAGAAAGAATCTGTCAGTCTTGTGGAGAAATTTAGCAGAGGCCTGTTTTTGACTAATTCACTGTCGTGAGGTTGCCATGCACCAATTCCTCTCAGTTTTAATTCACAATTCCCATGTAAAGACACCGGAGAAACTTTATTGGTCAATGCTTCCATTCATGTGAGTGTTCCAACAATGTGTTCTGCACACCTATCAGATCCAGCGATGTTAAAGCTACAGCACAGCTACAGGAGCAGTGTGCGTTCACATGCCAAGACAGAGACACAGGGTGGAAACAGGGCTCCCGTTATCAGACCATGATCAAACTATTCCTAATACTCCAAATGCGGGCTGAAAAATGCCTGATACAGCCTCAGCATTATACCCTTGCTTTTATATTTCAGATGGCAGAAAGTTTCTATCAAATTTCTGAATCGTCGTTGAACCCATGAACACTACTTCACTACAGTTTTTCTCCCTGTTTGCACTACTTATTAAATTTAACATTTTAATATATAGATACTCCTACTGTAATTTAGTTTTTATTATATATTGCAGTGTCCTGCTGGCACAAAACAACAAATTTCACAACATATGCCAGTGCTATTAAACATGATTCTGATATTTTATATAATCGCAGCATACTTAACCTTTGTCTAGGTGACAACCTTTGCCCCAACCTGCTATGTTTTCAGCCAGGTGTGCATGTATCACGTGACAATGTAATGACGTACACAATTTACGCATATATGTATATAATCCGTAATGGATTACTTAAAGGATCAAGAATGCTTAATCAGCCAATATATATCTAAGGCTATTCAAATATTAAATACACAACACACACAACCCAATGAACATTCTCTGAGCTCTCTCGGATGGAAGTATGTTACTCCACAAATATAAAGCAGAAAGGCTATTATGATGGGCTGGAAGTGCCAGTAATCTCAAACTTCTTGGGTGCCATTTACCACCATTTTCATGACTGAAGCTCTGACAGCGGACTCCATAGTGCAGTTGTAGAATGCAGAACAGTGACACAACGTTACGCTGGGGAATGCCATTGACAGCTGTGCATTTTCTATTTTGGCTTGCTTCGCACTACACATGACAGGATTTACATGCCTAAGGCCTTACAAATCTATATTGTTGCTTTACAAAATGAAATGTGTACTTTGCAGTGAATAAATGCACCTGGTAATGTAGGATCTTCCTTCTCTCTTCTCATGAAAGGGCCTATATTTGCTGGAGTTCTGAAAAACGAATGGGCTCTCACTGAAACCTACTGAATCTTGAAAGGCCTAGAGCGGACGTGGAGAGGATGGTTCCTACAGTGGAAGAGTCTAGGACCAGAGGGTGTAGCCTCAGTATAGAAGGGTGGCCCTTTAGAACAGAGGTGAGGAAGAATTTCTTTAGACAGAGGGTGCTGAATCTGTAGAATTCACCGCCACACTGACAGCTGTGAAGGCCAAGTCATTGAATATATTTAAAGCGGAGGTTGAGAGGTTCTTGATTAGTGGGGGCATCAAAGATCATGGGGAGAAGGCAGGAGAATGGCCTTGAGAAGGGAAATAAGTCAGCCATGAACAAATAGCAGAACAGAAGTCCTAACTCCTATATGTTTAATGGTCTTATGAAAGTTTGCTATTTGGGTAAACACAAGAGATTGTGCGGATGCTGGAAATCCAGAACGACACACAGAACAATGCTGCTGCTCTGCAGCACTTTGTGCATTTTGCTGTTTCGAGTCATGTGGTTAAATGTGAACAAACATACCGTAAAACCAAGAACGACAAAGTTCTAATTATTCCCACATGTTGCCGCTTTTTTCTGCAAAACATTAAGATTGGATTGATACCTGCTTCTTCACTGAAGGTGGGGGTGCAGTCTCACAAACTAAAGCCGGGCATTTTGAAACTGGAGCAGCAGAGCTTTGGACGAAGTCAGCCGACAGAGACTCCAAGACGTCACCCTCTGTCACACCCTGTTGTAACAAGATGGTTAATGCAGTCAAACCACAGTGACATCACTTTAACAATACAAGTACAAAGGTTCAAACTACTAATACCGCTGTAGACATTTAGGAACAACTTCTTTCGTTTGTTATGTGTCATGTTGTACGATGTGGGCAGTGTCAGTCCAAGATCGATGACCACAGCCATTATGAACACTCTTCAGAGATTGTCTGCCTGGCATCAGTGGTTGCATAACCAGGACTTGTGATATGCACCAGCTGCTCATATGACCTTCTACCACCTGCTCCCATGTCCTCACGTGACCCTGAATGGAGGCCAAGCCTTGCCCAAGGGCAACCTGCACACTAGCGGAGTGAAGGAGCCTCTTACATCTCTTTTGGTAGAGACGCATCTCCACCCTGCCACCCATAGGAACAACTACACCAGTTGTAATTGGATGTGACTGCACAAGGTCTCCATCCCCTACTCATATACACCATACCCATTGGAAAGGGTAGACTTTAACCCCAAGTCCTTATCAGTTGGAAAGGTAAAGTACATTTTCTTCACACTGAATCAAGTTTAACTATTAAAATTATTTTCATATGAAACATGAAGTACATATTTTAAACTATTTAATGCATTCACATTCAGTTTTGTTGTTGGGTTGCAGTGGGGAGAAGTCTAGGTGATGTGACCCTGTTTGAGGGTGAACTGAGTCTAGTGAGTGCCCTGCAACATCATTCCTATAGAAAACAAACACTGGTTTGGGACAAACAAACTGAACGACCTTCCTCACATTCCAAATCCTTTCATTTTCTTTGTGCGACCAAAGAAGGTCTGCAGATGTTTGTCTTTCGGCAGAAGAATGTAGAATCACTGACGTGATCACGCTGGGTACAGGTTGAGAAGCAGCGTTGCTTCTCTAGTGCAGGGGTTCCCAACCTGGGGTCCTTGGATCACTCAGTTAATAGTAGGAGTCCATGGCTTAAAAAAGGTTGGGAACAGCTGTTGTAGAGGAACTAAATAAATCGGAATCCTTCAGCAAGCTTCCGTACTGTTAACACAATGTGTTGACAATTGTCACTGATCAATGGGCTGGAAATGTAAAGAGTTTTATTAAAGGGATTTCAAAAGCCCTTCATGAAAGATCAAAGTGAATTTGATCAAAGTACATATATGTCACCACATCTGACCCTGAGATTAATTTTCTTGTGGGCATATGCAGCAAATCTGTAGAATAGTAACTATAACAGGATCAGTGAAGGATCGATCAGCGTGCAAAAGACAACAAACTAAATAAACAGCAATAATTAATGAGAACATCTAATAATGAGATACCGAGTTCTTAAAGTGAGATCATTGGTTGTGGGAATCATCTCAGTGGTGGGGCAAGTGAGTGTGGTTATCCCCTTTTGCTCAAGAGCCTGATGGTTGAGGGGCAGTAACTGTTCTTCAACCGGATGGTGTGAGTCCTGAAACTATTGTACTTTCTACCTGATGGTAGCAGTGGACTCAAAACCTAAAACTTATCTCTCTTTTACTCCCTCTCTCTCTCACCTTTGGTTGACTTCCTGGAGAAGTGATGGACGAGGCTGGTTTACCTTTGTCCTGTCATAAAGAACAAATATGAATCATCTTATTGATATTGGAATTAGAAATCTTCACAGAAGTAAAAGCAACCATCAAGCACCCATTACACCAGGGGTTCTCAACCTGTTGATGTATGGACCAGTACCACTGAATAAGGGAATCCATAGATCCCAGGGTGGGAATCCCTGCGTTACAGTAATATCACACCCACCCCAGTTATTGCGTGCCAAATTCCCATCACTTCATCCCGATTTTAATCGGACCTCAATACACTAGGAGCAATGTCATTAGTGGACATTGACCTTCGAAACCACAACCTTGAATGGGGGAGGAAGCCCACATGATCACAGAATATGTGCAATTGCCCCCTGAAATCAGAGTTTGACTCCCATCTGCAGTGGAAATTGTTTGAAATTGAAATCATTGGGTTTATTTGCAAGATCAATATGGCTAATCACTTTGAAAACTAAGAACATTTTTGCCCCAACATGAGGAAATCTGCAGATGCTGGAAATTCAAACAACACACACAAAATGCTGGTGGAACACAGCAGGCCAGGCAGCATCTATAGGGAGAAGCACTGTTGACGTTTCGGGCCGAGACCCTTTGTCCTGACGAAGGGTGTCGGCCCGAAACATCGACTGCGCTTCTCCTATAGATGCTGCCTGGCCTGCTGTGTTCCACCAGCATTTTCTGTGTGTTGTTGTTATCATTTTTGCCCCACTTGGCCAAGCAGCTGAACTGAAGAAGAGTTCATCAAAAGAACTCAGTGGTTTGACAAAGTGACTTACTAACAGTTTCTCAAGAGCAACTAGGCATGGAAAATTTAGCAGAATGTAGTGGTTAGCAGAATGCTTTACAGTGCCAGTGATCTGGGTTCAATTCTTGCCACTGTCTGAAAGGAGCTTGTATGTTCTCACTGTGATGGCACGGGTTTCCTCCGGGTGCTCTGGTTTCCTCCCACAGTCCGAACACATACGGGTTATTAGATTGTGAACATGCTTTGTTGGCACCAGGAGCCTGGCAACACTTACAGGTTGCTCCCAGGAACTCTTTGGACCATGTTGGCCATTGACGCAAACAATGAATTTTACTGTGTGTTTTGATGTAAGTGTGACAAATAAAGATAATCTTTACCTTTAATGTTTAAATGTTGGCCTTGTACTTGATGCCAGTATAAAGAACATTGATTTGTTTATATAATCTATTTTTAGCAGGATTAAACTCCTGAGGGTCTTGACATACTGTATATTGATTACATTTTATTTGTTCAGTAATGTGTCATTTGTGATTTTGCCACAAACTGTAAGTTATTTATATTAGATCAACACAACTACAGACTTCTAAAAAAAAAACAAGCTATTATGTAAGTGTTGCCAGGTGTTTCCTACATGGACATATTTTAAAGTATTCAAATAAGGTTTTGGCTCGGACTGCCTCCCTTCAAATTTAATTTTAGTCCAAACCTTTGAATCAGGCTCCTTCTTAAATCTATAATCAGGTGGTATTGTATCATCTCGTTCTCCCACACGTTCAATCAACTTCTTTGTTGCATCTGATTCCTAAAATTATGAAAAGTAAACATAAAACTGTAAATATCAAGGTTCAATATCCATACATTGTGTTTCAATAATTTTTTTTTAAAGTTAGGTGAATTATGTTATCCCTCGAGAATATGGTCAAGATCCTGAGAAAACCGGCTGTTAAGATCAGGAGCCATTGGCAGAGATGGGGCGAGTAGGCCAGGAAGTCCTATTGCTGAGTTTTCACCTGAAACTTCGGCCAAAAGAGAGGTGACCTCACAGAAGCCTTCAAAAGCAGGAAGGGGATGGACAAGGTGCTTGGGGACAGTCATTTCCCCAGGCATGGGGAGTCCAAAGCTAAAGGGTGCAATTACAAGAGGGAAAAGATTTATAAGACTCCTACGAGGTTAACTTCTTTACTTGGAGGTTGGGGGATGCTGGGAATGAGCTGTCGCAGCAAAGTGGCAGAGGCATGGAGAATCGCAACATTTGGGAGGCATTTGGATGGGTACACGAAGTCGAGGAGGTTGGAGGGTTATGGGCCAACTGGGACTAGCAGGGAAGATGTTGTGATCAGCATTGACCAGATGGGCTGAGTGGCCTATTACTGGGCTGTATAACTCTACAATACTCATACGAATTAGTTGCAGAGCTCATGTAAAAAACTTAATCCTTTATTTTCTTTCAGTGTCAGATAGTGGCTGTTCTCCCTTCCTTCAGCATTGCAGGCACAACTATGCCCAGTCTGTGCCAGTGAGTTCCTTATTACTTTATTCTGCAGTGTTATTGTTTTACCTTATTCTAGATGAGTAAATTATAATACAACTGTCAGTAAACAAAGAAAACTGACTACTGATATCACAAAGAGCAGTGCAATAAATATCATTTAGATGTGCTTTGACTAGTAAAATACACAGACATCATAACTGAGAAACAGGACCATTTGGCACATCCACCCACAATGCTCCCTTCACGTTTCAACCCCTTCAAAGTCTTGTCTGCACAACGCTTTAAAAATTTCACTTTTGTTTCCTCTCTCTTTAAATAGATCTACTTTATTGCTCTATCGATACTTTTTGCTGCCTCAAAGACCCCACCCACCCTGGGCATTCTCTTTTCTCCCCTCTTCCATTGGTCAGAAGGCACAAAAACCTGAAGACACGCACTAGGCTTAAGGGCAGCTTCTATCCCGCTGATATCAGACTCCTGGATGGAACTCTTGTACAATAGGATGGACTCTCACCCTCACAATCTACTTCATTATGAAGCTGCACTTTATCATTTACCTGCACTGCATTTTCTCTGTAACTGTTACACTTTATTCTGCATTATTATTGTTTTACCTCGTTCTACCTCAATGCAAAGATTTTATCTGTATAAATAGTGTGCAAGACAAGTTTTTCACGGAATCTTAGTACATGCGATAGTAGTAAACCAGCATCAATACTGACTGAAGAGAATTCCCCAGGCAAAGTCATTTATTGCAGCAACAATAAAAAGCTACCAAGGCTAACGTTTAGACTGTGCAGTGTGTAGTTGACCAAAGGCTCTTTGCAGAGACCTTCCAGTTTCATTCAGGTGTATCAGACGGACCGTTTTACACACAGAACAGCAATATGATTCACAGAATTTATACATCTGTGGAGCAGAATTATTTTTGAAGTGCAGGGAACATAAAAACATGTATTTGCTGCACTAACAGCACACTGGCAAAGGGTCAAAGATTATATAGAATAACCTTTACTGGCTTCCTCCTATACCTATGTTCGTACTCTTCTGCTGCTGTTGCCCATCTACCCCAGGGCTCGACGTGTTGTGTGTTCAGAGATGGTCATCTGCACACCACTGTTGTAGTGTGTGGCTAATTGTGTTGCTGTCGTCTTTCTGTCAGCCATTCTCCTCATTGACAAGGTGCTTCCACCCACAGAAATGCCACTCACAGGATGTTTGTTTTTTGTCTCTCACAATATTCTCTGCAAACCCTAGAGACTGTTGTGCATAAAAATCCCAGAGGATCAGCAGTTTCTGAGATACTCAAACCATCCCGTCTGGCACCAACAATCATTCCACGGTAAAAGTCACTTAGATCACATTTCTTCCCCATTCTGATGTTTGGTCTGAAGAACTGAACCTCTTGACCATGTCTGCGTGCTTTTATGCATTGAGTTGCTGCCACGTGATTGACTGATTAGATATTTGCATTAATAAGCAGGTGTACAGGTGTATCTAACAAAGTGGCCGCTGAATGTATTAGCAGAGCCTGGCAGCACACAGAGAGCTGACGGTGAAGAACATTGAAACACACGTAGAAGGGTCCGTCAATATTAATCCTTCGATTCAATTAACACCTCTCTACTTGCGAGCTTACTGTTCCAAATAACACTTGTCTGTAAATTTATACTTGCTTCTTTAAGCAAAATATACAATGCACTAACAAGGCAGTTACTCAAAGTTCCAAACATATTTCATTTGTACCTTCACTTCCGGGCCAGTGTATTTCGGAGCTGAATTGTCAGGAGCCTCGGATGGAAGAGTTTCTGCAAGTAGGTCGAATGCATCTTTATCCTTTGAAAACAAAATGCATTCCTTTAATTGTTGACCAACATCAGCTGGAACAGATTTTAACAGCAGCAAATGAGAAAATGCTGCATTTAATTTCTGTAATTTAACAGGTAAACAGATAAATCAGGTATTATGAAATTTTGCATAATAAGTATTCCAGGATAACACAGAATTCAGAGCAAATAATCCAGCAAGTGTTTTTTTTAAATATAATGCCTTAGTAATGATGAGGATCAGAAATATAATGCAAACAGTACTAACAGTATTGGGGCTGCTAACTGAATGCAATCAATTAAAAGTAATTGACCGCACTTGGCAAGTGTATCAATTATAAACTTTCATTTAAAATTGATCGCTTTTCACATCTGCCCTGGCCACAAGGCCCATAACCACAATGCTTGCCCAGTCTTCAGAATGGATTCAATTACTCCAAGAGAAATCTTCTCAAAGACATACAGGTTGCTTTAAGCTTGAAAAAATATCTGCACAATAAAAAGCAAAATCTCAGGTAAGCATTAAATCTTCTGTTACAGTTCTGTTAGGATTACTGCTGCAGAGGAAAACTTAAAGCCACCATTCAGGGACTTAATAACAATTCTTCCTACTGTTTAATCCAAACTGAAAGCACATTATTGCACTCCATAGAACAGACCCTTCAATCTGTCCTTTTATATTTCTTGCTGATGAATTTAATCAGGTTACCACAGGGCACAGAAAGCAGTCAAATTTGTTTGAATTATCTTGGAAACTAGGAGAAAACAATTCTCGGAGCAAGTTGAATCTTTTTAAGATTCAAGCAAAAAATTTCTGCCTCTTTGATAGAGTGAAATCTGGAGAAATGGCCACAACTCTACAGAGGGTACTGTAAAATTTCTACAATACAGTACATATATATAACGAGGGTGCCTAAAACTTTTTATGCATTGCACTCTACTGCTGCCATAAAATAAAACAATCATGACACGCTCCACCCTCACCAGTCCCAACATCCTTTGCTCCCGCCAGTTACAAACTCACTCACCGCTCCACATTGACAAATACAGTAATGTGCAAATGTCTTAGACACCTTAGCTATATATATTTATATATATACACCTAAAGTTTTTGCACAGTACTGTAGCTCTAGGAGTGCATTCGTGTTTGAAGATTAGAGCTGAAGAGAATAAAGTGTCCTTCCAGAGGTATCTAATATGCCCCCGCCCCTATCCACCTATCTTTGCCCTTACCTGGCTTCACCTATCACCTCTAGTTTGTACTTCTTCTCCTTCCTCCATCTTCCCCCTTCCCTTCCAGTCTTGGTGAAGGGTCTCAGCCTGAATTGTCGGTTATTTATTTCTCGCCGGATGCTGCCTGACCTGCTGAGTCCCTTCAGCATTTTGTGTTTGGATTTCCAGCATCGTGTGTTCCAGTGTACAACACTTTGCCCATGACAAGGAACTGCCATCCTTCACATACTGTTGTGAAAACATTCAGAATGGCAGAATAATTGGCTGGTATAGAGTCATAGTAGAAAACGTGGAAAAGAGGGCAAACTGCAGAAAAGGATTACAACTACATGAACAGCAGATGCCTCAAGGATCAACTTTATTCACCATATATATTTACATGTATTAGGAATTTCCTAATGCCCTTCCCTTGGACAACATCAGTGGCATGGAGAGGGGAGACCTGCAGCTTGGGCAACTGCCGGTCTTCCATTAAAAAAAACCCTGCCCAGGCTTGCGCCCTGGAAACTTTCCAAGGTGCAAATCCATGTCTATCGAGACTAACGGAGGCCTACATTAGGAATTTGCTGTGGTGTTGATCAGGCTGTGACATGCAACAAAAAACATTCAACAACTATAAAGAATAAAGAATGATATTAAAAAATAACATTTTCTTTCTGTTCTTGCACTACTTAATTTATTTAACTTTTCACATCCTTACTGTAAGTTACAGTTTTTATTAACATGCATTGCCAGTGCTGCTACTGCAAAACTACACATTTCACGATATATGCCAGTATTATTAAACTTAATTCTGAAGTTAAAGTAGAGATGTGGAATAAAATGGGCATAAATACATAAATATTAGCATGTATTTACAATGTAAACTGCATTATAAAAAGTGGTTTGAAGTGTCTACAGCTCAGTGCAGTGACAATCTGACTAGAATGGTTGGTCAGATTGACAGCCTGGAGGAAGAAACTGTTAAGGTGGCTTGAGGTTTTTGTTGTAGTAGCCCCATAGGGCTTCCCAGAAGGAGCTATTGGTAAAGGAAGTTCGCAAAGCAGGTAGTAACCACAATGATTTTCCCTGCTCGCTTCTTTGTCCTGGACACATACAAGCCCAGCAGTGATGGCAGAGTGCAGCCGATGACCATGCCTCAAATGGAAGACATGAAGAGCTGACCCTCTTTCTCTTCCCACAGATACAGACTGACCTGCTGAATATTTTCAGCATTTTCTTTTATTTTAGATTTCCAGCATCTTCAGGTTTTAGTTTTCACTTTGTGCTTCCCTCAAGTTTTAATTGGTTTGTATGAAAGATGACGAGGTCCAAAGTGTAAAGTGTCCTTTTACACAAACTATCCTGAATACTGGAGTTTTGTTTAAGTTGTCATTACTTCTATCCAATTGGGCACATGACCCATGTTTCTGTTCTGAAGAGGATCAACTGTTTGCTTGACACATCACCTACCTTAGCACCAGTTTGACTTGCAGACACTGAGGCAGCTGTAGAGGCTTTCAATGGGGCCTGAATAAAATAGAAATTGCAATGAGGCTTGCCGTTTCATTAGTTCACATTTGACTGAAACAGAGTTCCAGTAGCATTTCTACCATCTTGTTATATTGTTATTATATCAATTGTAGATGCACATCAAATCAGAGACTCCGCAGAAGCAAAGTGGTTCAGAATGACAGTATGTCACAGGAAATAGCTTCCCCCTCTAAGGAATCTGCCTCAGTAAAGCAGCCAGCACAACAAAGACCCCACCCACTCCAGACATTCTCTCTTCTCCCCTCTCACATTTGGCAGAAGATACAAAAGCTTGAAAGCACATACCAGAAGGCTCAAGGTCAGCTTCTAGCCCACTGTTATTGGACTATTGAATGGACCTCTTGTCAGAAAAGGGGATTCTTGGCCTCCCAATCGCACACTTATCACTTCCTGCACTGCACTTTTTCAGTGGTCCTTCACTTTATTCCTCATTTTTATTCTCGCTCAACACACTGTGTAATGATCTGATGTGCATAAACAGTTTGCAAGACAAGTTTTCACTGTATCTTGGTACAAGTTGACAATTATATACAAATACCAATACCAAAAAAGCAGCTTAATTCTGACTTTATCCTTCCCCTGAATGCAGTTACCTTCCACAGCTGTGATTGAACTCTTGGCCTCACCCTGCCTTTCACAGTGGTCAACAATGACCCACAGGCCACACACAAAGAAGACTGAGACCTTGCTCTCAAAGTTCAAAGTAAACTTATTATCAAAATGAGATTCATTTTCCTGCAGGCATTCACAGTAACCCAAAGACATACAACAAAATCAATGAAAAACTGACAATAGACAATAGGTGCAGGAGTAGGCCATTCGGGCCTTCTAGCCAGCACCACCATTCACTGTGATCATGGCTGATCATACACAATCAGTACCCCGTTCCTGCCCTCTCCCCATATCCCTTGACCCCGCTATCTATAAGAGTTCTATCTAACTCTTTCTTGAAAGCATCCAGAGAATTGGCCTCCACTGCCTTCTGAGGCGGAGTATTCCACAGATCCACAACTCTCTGAGTGAAAAAGTTTTTCCTCAACCCTGTTCTAAATGGCCTACCCCCTTATTCTTAAACTGTGGCCTCTGGTTCTGGACTCCCCCAACATCGGGAACATGTTTCCGGCCTCTAGCGTGTCCAATCCCTTAATAATCTTATCTGTTTCAATCAGATCCCCTCTCATCCTTCTAAATTCCAGTGTATACAAGACCCGTTGCTCCAATCTTTCAACATATGACAGTCCCACCATCCTGGGAATTAACCTTGTGAACCTACACTGCATTCCCTCAATAGCAAAAATGTCCATCCTCAAATTTGGAGACCAAAACTGAACACAATACTCCAGGTGTGGTCTCACCAGGGCCCTGTACAACTGCAGAAGGACCTCTTTGCTCCTATACTCAACTCCCCTTGTTATGAAGGCCAAAATGCCATTAGCTTTCTTTACTGCCTGCTGTGCCTGCATGCTTACTTTCAGTGACTGATGAACAAGGACACCTAGATCTCGTTGTACTTCCCATTTTCCTCACTTGACACCATTCAGATAGTAATCTGCCTTCTTGTTCTTGCCGCCAAAGTGGATAACCTCACATTTATCCACATTAAACTGCATCTGCCATGCATCTGCCCACTCACCCAACCTGTCCAACTCACCCTGCATTCTCATAACATCCTCCTGACATTTCACACTGCAACCCAACAACTGTACACAACATAGATGAACAAGCAATCAATGTGCAAAAGTAGACAAATTCTGGAAATATGTTTGTACAAAAAAATGCTCTCAGGCATTCTTGCTCTCAATAGCTTTTTCAAACTTATACCAATGTCTCTAGTAATCAGAGACCTTTATAAACAGTTGAAATAATCTTGTAGTTAAAAATGATTATTCAAACCAAATATTTAAGTGTTAGAAATTATTGAACACAGTATAATTAAGTAAAATATAGATTCACCTCTGTTTATCTTTCCATCCGTAGTTGGTGACCCCTATCAAGATCAACACAGCTGCACTATTTACAAGGGCTGGAGATTTTGTGCTGTTGTGGTGGAGGGGGTTGGGTTGTGGGAGGAAACACAGATACTCCTGGTTCCTCAGTTTATATGTCTGAGCTCTACACTTGTATATGGCGGGTGTCTAACAGAGCAGCAGGAGGGCAAATACACCTATTCAGCTTCAGAGGGCAGGCTCTGATAATTACATGCCTGACAACAGCTTCGTTCCCTGCTTTGGCAGAGCAGGATAGCAAGATTTTGGGTGGTACGGCCATGTAGTATTTAGCATAATGCTACTACAGCGTCCCGGGTTCAATTCCCGCCTTGTATCCCCGCGACCGGATGGATTTCCCCCAGGTGCTCTGGCTTCTTCCCACATTCCAAAGATGTATGGGTTAGTAGTTTAACTAAGTATAATTGGATGGTGGGGGGCTCATTGGACCTTACGGCCTGTTACCATATTGTATGTCTAAACATATAAATCAAGAATAAATACTATATAAGGTGAGAGTCATACCTCCTTCCGCACGGAGGGCGGTGCTGCAGACTGTGATGTTGTAGCCGAGCATTTTGAAATTGGAGCAACAGAGCTTTGGACAAAATCTGCAGACAGAGACTCCAAGACATCGTTTTCAGACAAAACCTATAACGATATTATCAACATTGTCAAACCAGCTGAAGTCAACGGCCTTTCTTCCTCAATTTTTTTTTTTTAAAATCTTAACTTACAGGAATTGCCATTAACCACAATTTCTCCTTTTTCAAGTTATGGAAATGATAGAATCAGAAACAGGACCACAATCGGGCTTAAAATCACTGACGTATGACATGGAATTTGTTGTTTTTCAGCCACAGTACAGTGCAGTACATAAAATGTATGATAAATTACAATAAATATATATAAAGCATTGAATAAGTGTTGCAAAAAGAGAGCCAAATAGTGAGGTAGTGTTCATGGGTTCACTGTCTGTTCAGAAATTTGATGGTGGAGGGGAGGAAGCTGTTCCTGAAATGTTGAACTTGCGTAATAATGAAGTAATACGAACGAGAGCATGCCCTGAGTGGTGGGGTCCTTAATGATGGTTGCCACCTTTTTGAGGCATCCCTTCTGTAGATTCCTCGATGTTGGGGAGGTTACTGCCCCTGAGGAAGGTGGCTGAGTTTGATATCCTCTGCAGTTTTTTCCGGTCCTGGGCTGTGATCTCTCCATACCAGATGGTGATACAACCAGTTAAAATGCTCTTCATGGTAGTTACCTCAGTCAATGGCATTTAGTGCAAGGAAAGTGTGGGCACTCACTCACAGTTCTACACTTCTGATGGGTTCAGCTAAACCCATGTTCCTAGGAGACACTGCCGCAGATATTCGAGTTCATAGCGAAGGTCACTGTAACAGGAGGTGCCCACGTTACAACTGGGCTTCAATCATGAGCTCTCTTTATAAGCCAAACTGTTTGAAAATGAGCAAAATGTCTGTAGGTGAGAATCGTAGAAACAGCTGTGAGCAATTGTCAGCCGCTAAACTGTCTCATTGCCAGCGAGTCAGGCCCCAGCTCTGTTCGACTCAGCCCAGTCCCTGGGGATGGTGGGAAGAGGAAGCACCATTGACTTAAGCACTCAGTCATATAATCATGTGTTTGAAACCCGAGGGATACCTCAAGTAAGTCTAACAAGCCATTTCTTGGTATATTGACCCAAACAATGCATTTCACCATACATTTTGATTTACATGTGACAAATGTAGCTAATCTTTATAGGAATATAAAATGAGATGTAATTTTCTCTAGATGGTAATGCACTCTATTTAATCAATAAATTTACCAAAAACAGAACTTGTCAATAAATCTTAACATTTTTTATTTTTAATGTTTTTGATACCTACGGTAATAGAAAGAAACTTTCCACAAATAGAATAGTGCAGATGCTGCAAAGCCGTAATTAAAAACAGGAAATGCTCGAAAACTTTTCCAGGCTGAATATTGCAGGCATTTTGGATGAAAGAGAAATGCAGAAATGGAGGGCTGCATGGGAGGGAAGGGTTAGATTGATCTGGAAGTAGGTTAAAAGAATATTATGGGCCAAAGAACCTGAACTGCTGTGTACTGTTCTATAGTCCATATGTTCTGTTTGTATTATTAAGATTTTTGTTGGTATAGAAAGCATGGGGTTTTCATAGAGGAAAATTTATTTTTCTCATCTTGTCAGTACAACTGTTCCAGATACATTTACAATGCTCTCACCTTCAACTTGTGAAGGATGAAAAAAATGCCAATCATTTCCAGTTTTAGAAAAATTATCTCGGCCCAAAACATCAACTATCTATTCATTTCCATGGATATCAGCTGACCTGCTGAGTTGCTCCAGCATTTTGTCTGTGTTGTTCTGGAGTACAAATTCAGAAAATGGGTGGCTGAGCAATGCAAAGGGGGCTGGAAATGAGCACTTTTAACCTACATCTACCCCTTCCTTTGGCCTTGCAATGGGACAAAAGAGGACAAAAGTTCTCCCAGCCACTTGGGGCAGAAAGTCCGTTTTGGAAGGTTTTGTATCAAACATGCAGACATTGCAAGGATTAGATCCCACAAGGTTTTAGGTGAATGTGTTTCGTTAAGAAAAATAATTATAACTTTTCTCATTACCTTTGGTTTTGCTTTTGCATCAGTGATGGAAGGGCCCGAGCTGGCTTTACCCTGTTTCAAATAAACAGACACAATCAGATTGGTTTTGGATGAGTCAGTATTTATCAGACAATAAAATAGCAACAAATATGACAAGACAAGTCAACATTCATTGATGGACAACGGTACCATGAACCACTGTAGAAGAAGAATTAATCAACGATGTGTACTGATTTTAGTTTTAATCATTCAGCAAACTTTGTCTTTTGTCATGTGTGACAGCAAGAGAGTTTCTACTATTGCAAGAGAATTTCATATCTCTTTTGGAATATAGACCTTGTTGGGTTTTTTTTGTATGTGCTTTATGTGGAACACTTTTAAAATACAAAGTTATTAAAACATTGGGTGGTGGGGTGGAGATACGTCTCTACCAAAGGAGGTGTAAGGCGCTCCTTCCCTGTGCTGGCCTGCAGGTCATCCTTGGGCAAGGTGTAGCGCCAGCTTCGCCACCACCCCACACCCCGCCGCCCCCCCCCCCCCCCCCCGGCACCCGATCAGGGTCACATGAAGGTATGGGAGCAGGTGGTGGATGGTCTATGAGCAGTTGGTGCATATCACAAGTCCTGGTTATGTGACCACTGACGCCAGGCAGACAATCTCTGAAGAGTATTGATAATGGCTGGGGTCACCCCTCTTGTAAAGACACTGCTCAGAAAAAGACAATGGCAAACCACTTCTGTAGGATTTGCCAAGAGCAATCACGGTCACAGATAATGATGTCCTATGTCATATTAAAATAAGTTTGTAACTTTTCGCAGCGTGATTGCTGGACCAACCTTAGGATCAGGCTGCTCTTTAAATCGGTAATCAGGTGGTATGGTGTCTTCACGCTCTCCCACTCGTTCACCCTTCTTCTTAGTAACAACTGCTTCCTGAAATCATGAGAAACAAAAATAATGCAGACTGAATCTGCAACAATATGATGATTCATGCCCTCTGTTTCATTGGAATGTTTACAAAGATAAATGAATCGAGCCAGCCCTCCAAAGTTATTCATGGCAGTGAAAAAGCTTTCTGTGCTTGATAGAAAATGCTGTCGATTTCCCCCTCCTTACCCTTCTTGCCAAGTTGAAATGCCCCGTAATGAAAGATCCTAATATCTTTGAAACCCATCCCCCCAGCAAACTCAGTTCCCAAGCCACTAAATTCCCTATCTGCCTGACATCTGTCTCAATGTGAATCCAGACTGTTCATAAACTTGGTGATAAAGATCAGCTTTATTTGTTACATGAACAGTGAAAAGCATTGTTCATTTCAAACCAAATCAGTGAGGATTGTGCTGAAAAAGTGTCACAACACTTCCACCATCAACATAGTATGCCCACAACCTACTAACCCTAACCCGTACATCTTTGGAATGGGGGATGAAACCGGAGCACCTGGAAGAAACACATGGCCATAGGCAGAACGTAGAAACCGCTACGCTATCGTGTCGCTGCCCACCCCATCTCCAGTTGAAGAATGTTTGTCTTAGTCGGTGGGCATTAACTGCACTATCATTAAATCCGCAGAGTTCTATCTCCACAAAACCTCTTGATTTTTCTCCTTCGCCAGTTAATCTGATGCCTTCATTACAGTGCTTGTAAAGTAATACTGTCTACCAAAAATGAGGATTTCTAAAGTGACATTACAGGAGCAAAACATCCCAAGAAACTTCAATAAGGTACAATTACAGAGCATTTCAGAGTCACAGAAGGTAGTATGAAAACAAAGCTGATAGTTTTATATCTCTGTTCCTCCCCAACCCCGACAATTGAATATTCAAACTCATTTGCAGATGACATTACCACGAGCACAATGAAATAGAGTTATCAACTCAAGCTTCTCCAACCGGAAGCTGTCCTTAATGATCAAATTTTCAGTATGTTTGTACATGTTGCACTTATGTGACTCAGTAAGAAATTCTCTGCATTAAAACTGTTACACACTGTCTTTGGATGTTTTACATAGATCATAGAGCACAGTATCAAGCCTTCAGCCCACAAGGTTGTGCTGGCCCTTTAACCTACTCCAAGATCATTCCAACCCTTCTCTCCTACATGGCATTCCATCTTTTTCCTACATCCATGTTCCTATCTAATAGTCTCTTAAATGACCTTAATGTATCTATCTCTATCCCCACCCTGGCAGCACGTTCTACATACCCACCACTCTCTGTGTAAAAAAAAACTACGCCTAACATACCGCCTTTACTCTCCTCCCAACATCTTAGTGTTATACCCCTTGTATGAGCCTTTTCCACACTGGGAAATAGTCTCTGGCTGTCCACTCGATCTACACCTCTCATCACCCTGTACACCTCCATCATGTCACCTCTCATCCCCTTCACTCCAAAGAGTGAAGCCCAAGCTCACTTAACCTTTCCTCAAGAGACATGCTCTCCAATCCAAGCAGGTAAATCTTTTCGACAAACTCTCCAAAGCTTCCACATCCTTCCTATAATGCGGTGACTAGAACTGAACACAATAACCCAAGTGTGGTCTAAGCAATGCTTATAGAGCTGCAACATCACCTCATGACTCTTGAACTCAAACACTGCACAAAGGAGATGGTGATGGACTTTAAGCCTGCACTGGGCCCTGTTAACTTTTGATGGTGATGATGAGGATGTGGTGAGGCCCTACAAGTTCAGACTTGAGTGGAGCACCAACACAGGGGCTGGGTACAAGAAGGGCCAGAGACGCCTTTACTTCCTGAGGAGACTGAGGTCCTGTGGAGTATGCAGGCCCCTCCTTCACACGTTCTATCATTCTGTGTTGCCAGCACAATCTTCTACACAGTGATGTGCTGGGGCAAAGGCATCAACACGAGAGATGCCAAGAGGCTCAATAAACTGATTAGAAAGGCTGGCTCTGTTATAGGAGTCAAACTGGACACACTGGAGGCTGTATTAGAACGAAGGACCCTACGGAAAATCCTGGCAATTGTGGACAAGGTTTCTCACCCTCTGCGTGCAGAACAGAGGAACAGAGGAGCACTTTTAGTGATAGACTAAGACAACTGTGCTGATTCAAAGAGCGCTATGAGGTCATTCTTACCCTTGGCCATTAGGCTCTATAATGAGTCAACCTATACCCGGGGAAGTGATGACCCCCTCCTGTTAGACTGTTCGAGGTAACTTTGTTTTTTAATTCTTTCTTATTTCTCTTCTAATATTTGTATATCTGTGCACTTGTAATGCTACTGTGACACTAATCTCCTTTGTGATCAATAAAGTATCTGTCTATTTACTGAAGGCCAACATGACAACCCCTATCAACTTGAGCTGGTATTTTAACATTTTAAAGTCAGAAGAGAACTGCCTGCTTGTTATAGTTAGTGTAGAATATTGCAAAAATGAATTCATGGCATGTTGCTGTTGTATGGAGCCTGTTTATTGGAGTAGGGTGTAGGTAGAATAGTGTTAACAATAGATCAGTACCTGCCCAGAGATTCCAGTACATCTTAGTGTGTTTGCCCTGTGGGGCAACAACAGCCATTCTTTCACTACCAGCGGGCAGTAAACATCACTGATACTTGGCTAGGGCAGCACAATTGGCTTCAGGGACAGTGGTCATCTTGTTGGATTTGGCTCCAAACCGGTCATTTATTTTCAAAGTCCTCTTCTCAAAGGTAGCCAAGGCTGTGCTGTAGATGTGCCACCGAAGTTCCCATTTGTCTGTGACTGAGTTTCCAGGCTGCTGGGCACTCAGTTCTTTCTCAAAGGACTTAGCAAACTGGTCCAGCGGGTCCGCGTGAGACAACTAGCTGACATCATTGTGAGGGTTCCCTTCTTGTTTAGTGCGATGGAATTTCTTTGACTACACCAGCATGCGGTCTGTGTCGCAGTCTACACTATTGTAACCATCATGTATGTAAACATCACAGCTCAATGCATCAGGTACAAGTGACAGGGTGTGCCGTGCTGTGGGTGGAGTGACAGTAGGAGTATGGGGGTGGGGTTAGCAATAGAGTCCAAGGAGACGTGAATGGATGGATGCAGGTGGACAATTAAAAAGTGAGGGTAAAGGAAAAATTCAAAGTTCAAAGTAAATTTGTTCTCAAAGTATGCACTGTATATGCCTCCAAATACTACCCTGAGAATCAGAGTAATAGAGCGTGTATTGCAATGCTTTTTTGTAATTAGGACAATAGTTTGGCTGGCCATTTTATCCTGCAATGACAGCAGGAAACCTGTGTGGGAGAATTTCTAAAGCTGAAAAGCCCTGGGACAGTTCCAGTCTCTCAACTCTGGAAGTCCAGGACCAGTGGTATGAGTAGTCAGCACAACTGGGGTCTTGAAGTGGATGACCATGATTTCTTCTGTGCCTTGTCATACACTTCGCTCTCCACAAAGCATCGCAGAACCACCTTCCTGGCCATTGGATCTCACTGTTGATCTCATCTGCTCAGACCGTTGGAGCTAGAGCAGGCCAGTCACAATCTCACCAGGGTATGAGGCCAGCCGGCTACCCTCACCCGGTTTAGCCTGCCTGTCGAAGGGGTGTGTCCACTGTTGCATGCAAACAGCTACCTGGAGCTACAGGTAAGAGCTGAGCGTCTAGTGGGGACCAATGGAGAGTGAGCACCCACAGAATGGCCCCTACACAAGAGGTGTTACCCCTCCCTGGATACCCGATAACTGGGACGCAGTCAGGGTATTGGATGATTTATGTAGGGAGTGGCTGACTGAGCTCAGGAGAAGGTCCTGGGATGAGAACATTGATCATGGCAGTAGATCAGCAGAATGTTACAGTGTGGGATCTTGGATTATGGTTTAATTACTGGCCCAGTCTGGTGCTGTGTTCAGAACACCACAGTGTCTCAGAAATGCCCCAACAATATGGGCTCGAGGGACTACATGGTGCAAATTCTTCTTCTGTCCTCCAGGAGGACGTCAGGCAGAACTCTGACATGGAAATCACACTTCGGGTGCAAGACTGACTCATGCCTAGAAGTGGCATGTTGAATTTCTGTAATGACAACACCTTATTACGATGCTTCAGTTTGGCACAAGTGGATTGTTCATCACACAGTTGAAAAGAAGCAGGGTTATGCAAGAAAAACTCTTACTCAATCATGAACAGACAATAGTTAGTTTCCCCAAGAGAAGCAGGCAGACTTAATTTGCGGAAAAGTGATCTAATACAAGAAATGGTACCAAGAAAAGGTTTTTATTTGTACCTTTACTTCAGGGCCAGTGTACTTGGGAGCCGAATTGTCCGGTGCTTCCGATGGAAGAGTATCCGCAAGGAGGTCGAAAGCATCTTTACCCTTAAAATTAAAGAAAAATATTTATCTGAATAAATATATTCAAATTTAATACTTTAAATTGATGACAAATTTAAACATTGTAATCTCAATGATCACAAAACTAGGTTTAGGAACAGTTATTACCCCTCAACCATCAGGCTCTTGAACCAAAGGCAGTAACTTCACTTACCCCATTATTGAAATGTTCCCACAACCAATGGACTCAGTTTCAAGGACTCTTCACCTCATGTTCTCAATGTGTATTGCTTATTTATTTATTTATTATCATTATTTTTTTCCTTTTGCATTTGCAATTTGTTGCATATGGGTTCATACCCAATTTGGTGCAGTCTTTCATTGATTCTATTATGGTCATTACTCTATTATTGATTTATTGAGTATGCATGCAAGAAAATTAATCTCAGGGTTTACATGGTAACATATATGTACTTTGATAATAAATTTACTTTGAACTTTAAAGGATACTGCTGTAAATAACCTAAGCAAGGATGAATTAGATAGGTACATACATTATTGATCCCAAAGGAAATTACAATGCCACAGTAGCATTACAAGTGCACAGATAGAAAAATTAGAAGAGAAGCGGAAAGAATAAAAAAAATGTCACCACAAACAGTCTAACAGGATGTGGTCATCACTTCCCTCGCTATATAGAGTCAAGAATTACCTCATAGAGCACTCTTTGGAGCAAAGCAGTTATCTTCATCTTCTGTATTACAAAAAGTGCTCCTCTGTTCAACCAAGGTGGCATGAAGAGGGTGAGAAACATTGTCCAGAATTACATTTAGACTGCAATTTCAAAGCTTTCTCTTCACAGAGAACAGCATTAGAAATGAGGGGAAATAATTACCACTGTTGAGTTGAGAATCCGATTTTGTGCGTTAGTTTACTTCACGTGTGAAGGAGAACAGTGCAAATAAAAAGATGATGACAGGGTTTGAGTATCCAGTTTATTTCTGGCAGTGGGTGTTGGAATTACCCTTGTGAAATAATTTTATAGGATTGAAGGCTGGGAACAATGGAAACACAGGTGGCAATGCTGGAGCTGGACTTTTGCAATCATATCTGTAAGGGGATAGATGAAACGTCTTTGTGTCCTAAATCAGTTGACTTGCACTATTTTCCTCTCATTAACTGCTGCTATGAATTTCACATTTTAGTCTTCATTTTCACTCACCGTGGAACCGGCTTGGCTCGAAGAAACTGGGGCAGCTGTCGAAGCCTTCAGGGGTGCCTTTGCAAAAACAAAATATTTCAACTGTTATTTCAGATTCATATGTTAGATGAACAGCATCAAGATTTTCTGCCTTCAGTGATATAGTACTAATGGTAAGACTCTTGGCAATGTGGAGGATCTGAGGGTTCTTGGGGTCCGTGTCCGTAGGACACTCGAAGCTGCTGCGCAGGTTGACAGTGTCATTAAGGTGGCGTAAGGTGCGTTGGCCTTCATCAACCATGGGATTGAGGTCAAGAGCCATGAGGTAATGTTACAGCTATAGTTAGACCTCAGTTGGAGTCCTGTGCTCAGTTCTGGTCACCTCACTACAGGAAGGATGTGCAAACTGTAGAGAGAATGCAGAGGAGATTTACAAGGATGTTGCCTGGATTGGAGGGCATATCTTATGAGAATAGTTTGAGTGAACTTGGCCTTTTCTCCTTGCAGTGACGGAGAATGTGAGGTGACCTGATAGAGGTGTATAAAATGATGAGAGGCATTGATTGTGGATAGCCAGAGGCTTTTTCTCAGGGCTGAAATGGCTATCATGACGGGGCATAGTTTTAAGGTGCTTCGAAGTAGGTAAAAGGGGTAAGTAGGTACAAGAGGTAAGTTTTTCACCCAGAGAGTGGTGTGTGCGTGGAATGCACTGCCAGCGATGGTGGTAGAGGCGGATACAATAGGGTCTTTTAAGAGACTTTTAGGTAGGTAAATGGAGCTTAGAAACATACAGAGCTATGTGGTAGGATATTTCTAGGCAGTTTCCAAAGTTACATGGTCGGCACAATGTAATGTGCTGTAGATTTCTATGTTCTATGTCCTATAAGAGGCTTCAGGCCTGTCGAAGGAGATGGCATCAAGCCAGACAGAGAAGTGGATGTGTCATCTAAAGATGTCAATGCAGGATAAGCAGCATTTTTGCATTTTCCACTGGCTCTTTTATTTGTGTTGAGAGGCTCGGCACTACAGGGTTGGTTATTACTTAACACCTAGCCAAGTTGATGCAGCCAAATGCAAGCAGGTGGCAGGCTGGAGATACGTCTCTACTAAGGGAGGTGTAAGGCACCCACTCCCTCCTTCACCCTTGGGCAAGGTGGAGCACCTGCTTAGGGTCACGTGAAGCCATGATGCAGGTGGTGGATGGTCGTATGAGCTGCTGGTGCATATCACAAGTCCTAGTGACACCAGGCAATCTCTGAAGAGTATTGATAATGGTTGGAGTCACCCATCTTGTAAAGACACTGGCTGGAAAAAGTTAATGGCAAACCACTTCTGAAGGAAAATTTGCCAAGACCATGATTGCCTACATCATCCGAGAGTGATAATAATGATGATGAAATGTAAGCTCAGTACTCAATGCACTCCCTCCCCTGAATCTGCACTCGAGCTAGATCTGGAGAGTGGTCCATTGAGTCCACTGGGGAAGGCGGAGACCCATAGTCTGTGATAGGCTCTTAGACAGGCACATGGATGATAGAAAGACAGAGAACTACAGGCTTTTGAACGCTCACTTTGCGACAGCTCGCTCTTATGAAAGACCTACATTAGTACCTGTTTTTACTAACCACAGAGCATTTTCACTTTTACAAAAAAAAAAGACACCCGCTTTATACATGTGTTTACCCCAGGAAAAACTACCATGACCGTGAAGCCTTGAGCAGGCAGTTGTTTGCACATGTGTGTGTGTGCATATGTGTGTACATGTGTAGGCATGTATGTGTGCATGCATGTACGTGCCGATTTTTCCTCCAAATCGATTTTTGCTCGCTGTCTTCCCGATTCTCTTAAGTGTAACTACACCGTACATACAATATTTCTACTTTATATAGGCTGTATATTTATCAGATCATTCCTGCTTTTACTATATGTTAGTGTTGAGCAAGGCACTTAACAACACATTGCTCTGCGACGTCACTGGTGCCAAGCTGCATGGGTCCTAGTGCCCTTCCCTTGGACAACATCGGTGGCGTGGAGAGGGGAAGGCCTGCAGCCTGGACAACTGCTGGTCTCCCATACAACCCTGCCCAGGCCTGCGCCCTGGAAACTCCAGGCACAGATCCATGGTCTCTCGAGACCGACGGATGCCACCACCAGTGTTATTTTAGGTTTTATGTGTTACTTGCCGTGATTTGGTAGGTTATTTTTTGGGTCTGGGAATGCTCAAAAAATTTTCCCATATAAATTAATGATAATTGCTTCTTTGCTTTACGACATTCCGGCTTACAAACGGTTTCACAGGAACACTCTACCTTTGGATAGCTGGGGAAACCTGTACGTGGGAGGGAAGGGGTAGATTGATCGTAGAGTAGGTTAAAAGAGTAGGTCGGCATTACATCATGAGCTGAAGGGTCCACTGGGGAAGGTGGTGAACCATTGTCTGTGAGTCCACAAGTCACCTACTGACTAGAGGCCCAGAATCCGGTCCTGGGCTTGGGGGGACTGTGTGTGTGTAGGTGGGTGGGTGGGATGGAGGAAAGGGGCTTGCTTTGCTGTTGCTGTGTGGTTGCTTGCTAGCTTCCATTTTGCTGTGCTTGTTGTTCTGCTAACCACTGTGGGCATGCTATGTTGGTGCTGGAATACCATAGGCTGGGGGCAGCGCGCAAGTATCGCCATGCTTTCGACACCAACATAGCGCCCACAGCATACTAATCCTAACCCATACAACTCTGGAATGTGGGAGGAAACCCACGCAGTCGTGGGGAGAGCGTACAATCTCCTTACAGACAGCGGCAGGAATTGAACCCTGATCTTACAGCCGGCGCTAACGGCTACACTGCCATGCTATCCAGTACGCCATTTACCCCAACTTTGTTAATTGTGATCATTGAGAATGCAAAACCAGGAACAGGACGTGGCCACCCTCTGCCTTCATTCTCCCAATCTTCACACTCGGACTCCTACCTCTTTCTGCACGGAGGGTGGTGCTGCAGCGTGAGCTGTTGGGGCTGAGCATTTTGAAATTTGAGCTGGAGAACTTTGGACAAAGTCTGCCGACAGAGAGTCCAGGACATCACCTTCTGTCATGGCCTGTGAACAACAACAGTTAATGTCAGTTCCTTGCAGCACAGAGGCAACACATTCAACGCTGAGTCAATGCTAGTTCTGAGAACTTTAGGAAAGTTCTATCACTCTTTGTCAGAGGTTCCCAACTGTCTTTATGTCATGGACCAATACCATTAAGCAAGAGTTCTGTGGACCCCAGGTTGGGAACCCCCTGCTCTATGTAAATGATTCCCACTCACAAACCCATCAATTCCCAAATTCTCTCACCACCCAGTTACACTTGGGTTAAGCTGGCAGCAGGGATTTGGAATGCAGGAGGAAATCATGTCCAGGAGGAAACTCAAACGCCACAGGGCAACCATAACAGAGCTCAGGATCAAACTATGGGACACTGAAGGTAGGTGACAGCAAGGCTAACTGTTGTCCCACTTAGTCACCCTAATGAATGCAAAACAATCCAGTAATTTCCTTTAAATGGAACAGTCCCATTATTAAAATTGCAAAATCTGAAAATAGCAACTGGGGATAAAACAGTTGTTTTAACATCTTTCATTAGGATGGCTATAGAATAAAGAAACTGCTTTGGCATTTAAGTGAATGAGGTGTTATGATGAGCCATGATGAACGAAAAATGGTGGTCAAAAGACCACGATCACCCACCCACAACATTTGCTCCAAACTCCTTTAAATGGCCATTCTACCATTTACATGACTAACCAAAAGGATTACATGAACAGGGATCAGTAATGTGAAAAGAAAACCTTCACTCACTTCTAAAGCTTTTTAATTTAGAAAATTATATTAGAAATTTTTATTTCTATTACCTTTGGTTTTGCTCCTGTACCAGTGGAGGAAGAAGCCAGTTTATCCTATTGCACAAAACAAAATTATCAGATCCTTATTAGAGATAATAAGAGTTATTCAAATTTGAAAGCAACTCATAAATCAGTAAAACAAATAAAGCAAGATTGAACGACATAAATATTTATTATGTTGCAGTATTAATTACTAGAGTATAAATACGCACACTGATTTATGTTTTAACAGTTGTGGAACTTCATTATGATTCATAACTTCAGGAACGTATTTCTACTGCAAATAAATTATATAAGTATCACATGTTTTTTTGAATTTAGAGTGTTGCATTTTTTTTGTTTTAGCTGTGTCTTATATGGCAATTAGAACAATTCTGAAGCATCTCAAAGGGATTGTTCAAAGCTTACCTTAGAGCCAGGCTGCTCTTTGAACCTGTAATCAGGTGGAATTGTGTCGTCTCGCTCGCCAACTCGTTCACCCTTCTTCTTAGTTACATCCGATTCCTGAAAGTAGAAGAAATAAAACGTATTTATTTATTGAGCTACAGCACGGTCCTTTGAGCAATCCCCCAATTTAATTCTCGCCTAATTTACAATGATCAATTAACCTACCAACAAGTATATCTTTGGCCTGTGGGAGAAAACCCAAGCACTCGAAAGAAACCTACGCAATCACACAGAGAACGTACAAACATTGGTGGGAATTGAACCAATTCCTATACTGTAAAGCATATACTGTACTTTATACAGTGTCGCCTATACTGTAAAGCACTTTGCCAACCAGACCAAATTTAACATAAATGCAAGGATTCAAAACAGATATAAGGTGCTTTGGTGCATCCGCTGTTTAAATCAAGACGTAATTCAAGCCTGAAAATGTTGTCCGCAGGTGTCATTAGAAGCTCAGTCTGCAGGAGGTCTGTAATTCTCTCTTGGGGAAATGTTCAACAGGTCAGACAGTATCTTCATGGATCTGTAGCGGCTGCCTGGCCTGCTACACATACCCAGCAACTTTTGCTTCTCCATCATCTGCAGTTCTTTTCTTAATTTCATGCATTTTCTGTGTCTAAATCTTCAAGTAAGACTCATTTCTAAACTAATTCTTTGAATACTTTTTTTGTAATAGGAAGGGTGAGTGTTAAGTCTGTGGCCTAAGGTAGAAGGAGTCAATTTTATAAAACCTAGCACATTTATTTTTCAACATAGTTCCCTCCTACATTTAAACATCTAGTCCAGCAGTCGTGTAGTATACGGATCTTGGACCTCCAGAAAGTGTCCACAGCAGGGGCGATTGATAAGTTCGTGGCCTAAGGTAGAAGGAGATGAGTTATACAGCTCTCGTTACGTGCACGTGCAGGTCAACTCTTTGAGTGATTATGTAGAAAGTTTGAAGTTAATAACTCATCTCCTTCTACCCCAGGCCACGATCTTATCAATCTCCCCTGATGAGTTATTATAAATCACTCAAAGAGTTGATCTGCATGTGCATGTAACAAGAGCTGTATAACTCACCTCCTTCCACCTTAGGCCACGAACTTATCAATCACCCCTCATATACAGAATTAGTGAGCATACTTGAAGAGGATGGGTTAGGTGAACTAGGGCTTTACTCTGCAAGGAGGAGGATGGGAGGTGACCTGATAGAAGTGTACAAGATGCTAAGACTGGACAGTCAGAGACATATTCCCAGGGGTAGTGAGAGGGGGCATCATTTTAAGGTGATTGGAGAAAAGTATTAATGGATTATCAGAGGTAGTTTTTCTTATATACAGGAAGCGGTGAATACATGGAATGTATTATCAGGGGTGGTGGTAGAGGCAGATGCATTAGGGACAGTTAAGATACTTTTAGATGGGCGCATGGACAATAGAAAAATGGAAACTTGTGTATGAGGGAAGGATTAGATTGATCTTAGAGTAGGTTAAAAGATTGACACAACATTATGGACTGAAGGGCTGTTATGTTCTGTGTCCTATTTCTTAAATGACTCATTGTCAAATTCTATTTTAGTACTGGTGTTGATATATTACCATAAGACCATAAGACAAAGGAGCAGAAGTCGGCCATTCGGCCCATTGAGTCTGCTCCGCCATTTCATCATGAGCTGATCCAATCTCCCCTTTAGTCCCATTCCCCGCCTTCTCACCATAACCTTTGATGCCCTGACTGCTCAGATACCTATCAATCTCTGCCTTAAATACACCCAATGACTTGGCCTCCACTGCCGCCCGTGGCAACAAATTCCATAGATTCACCACCCTCTGGCTAAACTACCATCACATGTACGAAGATAAAGTGAAAAGCTTTGACAGATCATGCAACGAAGAACTAAAAAGTAAACTGAATGGAGAATTTTGTGTTGCCTTTACAGAGAAAGTGCAGTGCAGATAGACAGATCCAGTTTGTTATGTGTTCCAGTGAAACCACATGGGATACTACTCTTTAGCTTGTGCACTGGATGGAGAACACTGCCATGGTTCGATGTTTATACCCATCTAGCATCCCGATCCAGGTTCCCGCTCTCAGCAACAGCACCCTCTGTATTTCAATCTATCCCCTTCATCTTCTCGAAGTTTATCTTCTCCACCATTTGCAGGTTTGTCATTCAGCTGCTAAGACACAAATATCTGAAATCCCTCCCTCCCTCTTTTCACTTCCTTACACCACAGGAGCCCCAGTGGCGTAGCGGTTAGTGCAACGCTATTAGAGCTCAGAGCATTCTGAGTTCAGAGTTCAAGTCCTCCTCACGGAATGCCAGGGTTTTCTTTGGGTTCTCTGGCTTCCTCCCAAAGTCCAAAGACCTACAGGGAAGGTAAATAGTCCCGTGGTTAGGATTGGGTTAATCGGGTAAGTCAGGGGGTGCTGCGACAGCACATCTCAAAGAGCCGGTAGGGCCCACTCTGCACTGATTCACTAAATAAATAAACGTTCCACCTTCATCAAGCTTTTACTGACCAATCAGGGCATCTTCTATTTAATGTGACTTATTGACAATCTTTCTGTGAAACAGCATGTCATGCTAAAATTACTTTAAAATTATAAGCTGTTTTTTCCTCTGTTCTTGCACTGGGAACAGAGCGGCATTATCAACAAAGCGACTTTATCTTATTGTCATTTATTCTTCAGCAAGAAAGAAACAATGCAGTAATAACAATGTTCATACACACTAGAAGTTTCAGCAGATCAACCTAATCTGTTCTAACCCAAAGGCATGAATATAAAATTCTCTAGCTTTCACTAATTTCTCCCCCCTTGCCTTCTGTATCTTTCGAATCTCATTTCAGGTGTCCCTCCCATCACTTCTCTTCTCACTTGCTTATCACCTCCATCTGAATCCCCTCCTTCTTCCTGTTCTTCCATGGTCCTTTGTTCTCACCTATCAGATTCCTTCCTCTTCAGCCCTTTAGCTCTTCCACCTATCACCTCCCAGCATCTCACTTCATCACCCACCCATCCATGTACCTTCCCTTTCACTCAACATCACCTATCACCTTCTATCTAGTACTCCTTCCCCTCCCCCAACTTCTTATTCTGGCTTCTTCCACCCCCCACCCTTTCCTGATGAAAGATCTCGGCCTTATTCCTCTCCGTAGATGCTGCCTGACCTGCTGAGTTCCTCTAACAAACTGTGCAGGTTGCTCATCAGATGCATTGACGTACCTTCACTTCCGGGCCAGTATATTTCGGAGCTGAATCATCGGGAGCCTCGGATGGAAGAGTTGCTGCAAGTAGGTCAAGTGGATCTTTACCCTTTAAAAAAAAGACCACTTTTTTCAACAGGTGAAAAGCCTTTGCAGAATATAACATGACAACAATGAAATATGTTACTGTGAACAACCCTAGTCATAGACATTTACAGTTAAACTTTAATTTCCTATTCCTCCTTCATGTACAACTGCCCTGTCAAGGTGTGAAGGTGAATAATTACTACTTTAAACTCCACTATTAATAATGACTATTATTAAAACTCACCTTTATTACTTGTGGGAAAGCAGTCACATAATAACAATCAGAGAGCTTTAACAATGTTAGCAATAAACTAAACACCTATTTGATGTTTGCGATGTTTTTGTAAGAGTGGGTTAGAGTTATCCATGTGAGTGTGATTTGGTTAAAACGGGAGAAGATTTTGCTACATTACAGGATGAATTCTGCAATTCTGGGTAACAGAGTTTTTAAGAGCTCTGTCATTATACTTGATGAATAATCCACAAAGATTTCTTGTACAGTACATGCATGAAAGAAAAATTGAGGGCTATGTGGGAGGGAAGGGTTAAATTGACCTTGTAGTAGGTTTAAGAGTCAGCACAACATTATGGGCTGAAGGGCCTATATTATTCTACATTAGATTTTATTTGCACATTTTAGGATTCTTACCTTACCACCAGGAAGACTTGCAGAGACTGAGGCAGCTGTTGAAGCTTGCAGAGGTGCCTTTGCAAGAAAAGAAAGAGCACTGCAATTAATATTTAGGATTTTCAGGCTAACATTAACAACTTCAAGTTTCCAGTACAATTTTGACTATTTTTATAAGACTTTAAAGGTGAATTCTGGCTGGCATATGTACAGGATAATTCTTACTGGGGAAACCTGAGAGGTTGACGAGCTCTGTTTCCATGTCTGATTCCTCAGGGTTTCCTTCCACAGAACAAAAAGGTGCATGCTGATAGGTTAATTAGACACTACAGATCAGGAGTTCCCAACCTGGGGTCCGTGGTTCCCTTACTAACGGTATTGGCCCATGGCAGAAAACAGGTTGGGAATGCTTGCTGTAGATTGATCCCGGTGTATAGGTGAGTCTTAAAAACCTGGGAGGAGTTGATGAGCACAAAAATTGGATGAATGAAAGATTAAGGAAACTTTATTCACCATTTAATTTCCATGTATTAAGAATTTGCTCTGTGCGTTGAAGCAACATGCAGCCAAAAATAACTTACAACAGTAATAAAGAACAAAAAAAAATTACATCAAGTAAAATACATAAAAATAAAGTTAAAAGTACAGATAAGGAATAATTAATGTAAACGTGTGGTGATTGTCTGGACAGACCAAGTACAGTGAATAGTCTGTTTTTATGTTTTATCTCTATGTCTCCAGGAAAAAGCCAGTGTTTCCATAAGGTTGCCCTCACTGAAGTATGACAACTGAGGAACTGGAATTGGTTTATTATTGTAGCGAGATACCATGAAGAGCTGTCTTTCATACTGTTTGCACACATCAGATCAATGCACGGTGCATTGAGACAGGTAGTGAGAGAATGTGGAGGGAGCCCTTTGCAGTGAGCCGCTGAGTTCCAGTGCCACAACTGCCAACCCTGGAGCGGGACTAGGATATCACCACCTGTGGTTTGCAGGATGACTAAATTTTATAGAACTGTCTCAGTCCAGGGAGGGGGGTGGAGATTTTTTTTACCACCTTCCATTTGCTAGCAATGCCGTAAAAGAGAGATCACTGATGATTTCTAGCCAATTGGCGGGGGGGAGGGCTAAATTTTCTTCCATCTTTCTAGATGCTCATAGGTAACAAGAACATGCGGTCCTGTTAGGTTTGGTGGCCTACACATGGGACTGTGGAAGCTGATGTAATTGATAGATCCACAGGAACAACGGAGGACCATGGGTAGATGGTCTGGGTTTGCCTGAGTGAAGGAGAAAGATGAGGAGACAATCGCACGTGGTGGAGAGTAAACAGACGGTAAAATGAATCCCATGCTACACAGCCATGTTTCAGTCTGCGATAGGAGTGATACCTGTTTCTGCAGAGAGGACGGCGCTGCAGAGTGGGAAACTGCAGCCGAACACTTTGAAATTGTTGCCGGAGAGCTTTGACCAAAGTCAGCTGACAACGACTCCAGGACATCGCTTTCTGTCATAGTCTGAGACAATAAGAAACAATAGTTAAAACACGTCAACGGTATCTCAGTAACATAAATCCAAAGATGTCCATTTTTATTTGACAAACAACTGAGAAAACACTTCACAAGTAGTACATAGAACACTGAAAATTGTACATGACAGCACAGTACAGGCCCTTCGGCCCACAATGCTGTGCCAAACTTTTAGCTTATTCTAGGATCAATCTGGCCCTTTCCTCCTATATAGAACTCCATTTTCTATCATCTGTGTGCCTATCTAAAATGTTTCTGTCTCTACCTCTGGCAAGTCATTCCATGCACCCACCATTTTCTGTGTAAAAAAAAATTACCCAAGTAATTTCCATTAGTCGCACAAAAATTCCTTCCTTCCCTTTGGATTCATTGTACACAACAAGAGGGGCCTGAAAGCCTGCCATTGCTGTCCATTACACATCCTGAGCAGCTGCATCACTGCCTGGTTCGGAAATTGCACCGTCTCGGATCGCAAGACCCTGCAGCGGATAGTGAGGTCAGCTGAGAAGATCATCGGGGTCTCTCTTCCCGCCATTACAGACATTTACACTACATGCTGCACCCGCAAAGCTAACAGCATTATGAAGAACCCCACGCACCCCTCATACAAACTCTTCTCCCTCCTGCCATCTGGCAAAAGTTACCGAAGCATTCCGGCTCTCACGACCAGACCGTGCAACAGTTTCTTTCCCCAAGCCATAGCCATCAGACTCCTCAATACCCAGAGTCTAGACTGACATCTACATCATTTATTATTATATTTAAATTTGTCCTCTACTGTGCCTATTGTCTCGTTTATTATTTATTTATTTATTAATCATTGTACTGCCCTGCACTGTTTTGTGCACTTTATGTAGTCCTGTGTAGGCCTGTAGTCTAGTGTAGTTTTTGTGTTGTTTTACATAGTCTAGTGTGGCCTTGAGTTGTCTCACATAGTCTAGTGTAGTTTTGTGTTGTTTCATGTAGCACCAGGGTCCTGGAGGAACATTGCTTCTTTTTTACTGTGTACTGTTTATGTTTGTGGTTGAAATGACAATAAAAAGTGACTTGACTTGTCTTGACTTGACTTACAGCCAAACCAGTGCCAGTTCCCAAGCTGGCCCTTAGGTCCCAGATGGAGCATCTGGGATCATTAACATGGAGATGAAATTTCCAAGTAAGGAGACCTGGATCACATCAGGTCCTGCACGAGTACTTATCCACCTAGACTCAGGTGTTTGCAATTGGTAGGCACATCTCTATCACTATAACATGGGTACAGTACTGACTGGGTACAGGTCTGTCGATCATATATAGAAAGGAAGTAGTAGAGGTAGGTAATGTGGCACGCTCCCAAAAGAGTAAAGTATTAATTGGTACAGGCTTGCCACAATATATCACTAGGGTACAGAATTGTTGAACACAGATCTGGCAAGATTTAAAAAACATTGAAGTTCTAGCAAACGATGCATTAAGAAGACAGCAAGTAGCTAGTAAATGATGCAGAGAGAACTATGGCATGTGTGCCTTCACAGATGCCAATACGTATCAGTATCAGATCACTTGCAATGTTCTTAGTGAATGTATCTGGAAAGTGACTTGGCTTTGGAAATCTGGCACCCTGACAACCAGCTGTGAACCACTCCTTCAGGTCACGTGTGACTGCTGTCCAATGGAGAGGAGGAAGTGATCTCTGTCAGTCTTGCTTCTGGAATCCCAAAGAATATCTCTTTCACATGTATATAGCTAGGGTGCCTAAGACTTCTACGCAGTACTGGAACAATTTAATATATTACACTGTACTGCTGCCATAAAAATGTATTTCATGAAATATGTGAGTGATGATAAACCTGATTTTGATACGGGTCTCTACTGTGGACTGAGAGTGGGAGGGGGCAGGAAGATGGGAATCATGGTTGGAAAAAGGGGAAAGGAGAGGGGAGGGAGTGGAAAGCACAAGATAGAAATTCTGTAATGATCAATAAATCAATAGTTTGGAATCAAACAACCTTGCCTAGTGTCTCAGGCTGGGTGTGTCACTATCTGTGCCACCACTCCCTGCCCCAGCCTTCATGCTGCAATTCAGTTTTCATTTCTATATATTACAAAGTGCTGCTGCCATACAACAACAAATGCCAATGATATTAAACCAGATTCTGATTCAGAAAATAAACTTCATTCTGCTTCCAGATTTTGGCAATAACTGAAATACTAATGCTGATCCTAAGAACATAAGAAATAGGAGCAGGAGTAGACCATCTGGCCCATCGAGCCTGCTCCACGCTGCACTTTGTCCTGTTCAAAGAAACAGACTTCATCAGATTCGTCTTACACTCATCAGAATTATTTGGAATTGAAATCAAGAATTAAGCTGCAACACAAAATGTCAAAGTAATAAGACCATGGCTGATCTGGCCATGGACTCATCTCCACCCACCTGCCTTTTCCTCATAACCCTTAATTGCCCTACTGTGCAGAAGTTTACCCAACCTTGTCTTAAATATATTTACTGAGGTAACCTCCACTGCTTCATTGGGCAGAGAATTCCACAGATTCACCAACATCTGGGAAAAGCAGTTCCTCCTCATCTGCAACCTAAATCTACTCCCCCGAATCTTGAGGCTATTTCCCCCAGTTCTAGTCTCACCTATCAGTGGAAACAACTCTACCTTATCTATCCCTTTCATAATTTTATGTTTCTATAAGATCCCCTCTCATCCTTCTGAATTCCAGCAAGTACTGTTCCAGGCAACTCGATCTCTCCTCATAGTCTAACACCCTAATCCTGACTTGGAGATGAGACAAAATAGGAACATTCATCAATACAGTCTATAAGGCAATTGTGGCTTAAATGGCAGTGCTTTCACATGCGTTAATGTCCACATACAGAACCGTATCCGAATGAACTTTACCGCGGGGAACGTATTTGCACTATTGCTACCAGTTACCTTTGGTTTTGCTGCTGGACTATCAGAAGACGCAGGTTGCACTTTGCCCTGTTCAAAGAAACAGACTTCATCAGATTCATCTTACACCTACCAGAATTATTTGGAATTGAAATCAAGAATTAAGTTGCAACACAAAATGTCAAAGTAATTCAGAATTCGAAGCACATTAATGCACTACTACCATTAATCACATCACATCAGTGTTCAACAGAAAATGTATCTCAGTTGGATAGAATTAATTAAAGGAATTTTAATTAAAATTATTCAGTGAGTTGTTCTTTGATAACTTTCCATCAAATTCCATAACCTGGAATATTTGTTTTCCACTGGAAAACTACAGAATTTTCCCTAGTTGTTCCATGCATAGATAGAATTTTAAAATTCAAACTGTAGAAGATTATTGACTTAGTTCAAAGCAGTTGTTAGACCAGACCTTCATATCCGGCTGCTCTTTAAATCTGTACTCAGGCGGTATAGAGTCTTCTCGTTCTCCCACTCGTTCACCCTTCTTCTTAGTTGAATCTGATTCCTAAAAATTTGAAAAAACAATCAGATGAAAGCAAAATTCACTTGATTGTAAATATACATTGACAAATATTTGTGCTTTAGTAGATTATTTTTGGAATTAAAATGGTAAAACTAGCATTTAGGAAATTAGTGAGGAACTGAAAAGACTGCCCAGCAGATTAACAGTTAAAGTTCAGCAATTCCTTCATCAGACCGTGCTGCTTTAATGCCTCTATCTTAGACTCTAAGAAGACAAGACACAGAAGCAGAATTAGGTCAATCAAGTATGCTCCGCCATTCAATCATGGCTCATTTATCTTCCCCGTCAACCCATTCTGCTGCCTTCTCCCCGTAACCTTGACAACTTACTAATCCAGAACCTATCAACCTCTGCTTTAAATATACTCATTGACTTAGCCTCCACAGCTGACTCCACAGATTCACCACCCTCTGGCTAAACAAATTCGACCTCATCTCTGTTCTTAAGGGATCCTTGTATTCGGAGGCTGTGCCCTCTGGTTGTCATGCTCTTTATTGCTGTGTAATGAACCAGGTTTGATTATGGAGCTTAAGGTCAAGGAACCCTTGGGAGGCAGTGATCATAATCACTCAACTTCTCTCAACTTCACTATCACCATCAGTGATCTGTTCCCACAATCTACAGACTCACTTTCAAGGACCTTTCATCTTACATTCTGAGTATTTAGTGCTTATCTATTTATTGTTTTTTTTCTCTTTCTTTTTGTAATTACACAGTTTGTTTTTTATGCACATTGGTTGTTGTCTGTCCTGTTGGGTGCATTCTTTCATTGATTCTATTGTGTTTCTGGTATTAACTGTGATTGTCCACAAGAAAATGAACTGCAAGGTTGTTTATGGTGATACGTATGTACTTTAATAATAAATTTCCTGTGATCTTTGATAGAATTCACCCTGCAGTCTGAGAGGGAGAAGATAAGAGTCAGATGTATTAGTATTACGGCGGAATAAAAGGAATTACAGAGACCTTAAAGAGAAGCTGGTTGAAGATAATTGGAAGGAGACACTAACAGAGATGACAGCAGAGCAGCAATGGATGAGTTTCTGGGGGAAATTTGGAAGACGCAGAATAAAAACTTCCTATAGATGAAGAAGTATTCTAATGGGAGCATGAGACAACTGTGGCTGACAAGGGAAGTCACAAAAGGGGAAAAAAGGACATATAATACATCAAAAATTAGTGGGAAGTTAGAGGATTGGGAGGCTTTTAAAAACCAACAGAAGGCAACTAAAAATCCACAAGGAGAGAAAAGATGAAATTTAAAAGCTTTTTCAGATATACATATAAAGAATAAAAGAGGGGTGACAGTGGATACCGGACCACTAGAAAATTATGCGATAGAAGTAGTAAGGGGGACAAAAACTTAATACGTATTTTACATCAGTTTTCACTGTGGAAGACATTAGCAGTATGCCAGAAATTCAAGAGTGTCAGGGGGCAGAAGTGAGTGTAGTTGTTATTAATAAGGACAAGGTGTTTGGGAAGCTGAGAAGTCTTAAGGTAAAGTCACCTGGATCAGATGCACTTCACCCTAGCAATCTGAAAAGGTAGCTGGAGAGATTGTGGAGGCATTGTTGATAAGTTCTATGTCAATGATTTGGATGACAGAATTAATGTCTTTGTGGCCGAGTTTGTGCGTGGTACAAAGACAGCTAGAGGGACAGGTAGTGTTGAGGAAGCAGGGTGTCTGCAGAAGGACTTTAGCAGATTGGGAGAACGGGCAAAGCAGTGGCAGATGGAATACAGCATAGGGAAATGCACAGTCATGCACTGTGGTAGAAGGAATTAATGGTGACTATTTTCTAAACGGGGAGAAAATTCAAAAATCAGAGGTGCAAAGGGACTTGAGAGTCCTTGTACAGGACTTCCTACAGGATAACTTGAAGATTGAGTCGGTGGTTATGAAGGCAAATGCAATGTTAGCACTCATTTCTAGATGACTCTCAAGAGCAAGGATGTAATGCTGAGGCTTTATAATGCACTGGTGAGACCACACGGAGTACTGAGAGCAGTTTTTGGCCCCTTATCTAAGAAGATGTGCTGGCATTGGAAAGGGTTCAGAGAAAGTTGACAAGAATGAAAGGGTTAATGTATGAGGAGTGTTTGACAGCTCCGAGTCTGCACTCGCTGAAGTTTTTAAACATGAGAGGGGAATCTCATTGAAACCTATTGAATACTGAAAGGCCTAGACGTTGTGTATTGTCGACAGGTTGTTTCTTATTGTGGGTGAGTCTGAAACCAGAAGGCACACCATTGGAATAGAGGGGCGTCAATTTAGAACAGAAACATGAGGAATGTCTTTAGCCAGAGGGTGGTGAATCTGTGAAATTCATTGCCATGGCTGGCTGTGGAAGCCAAATCACTGGGATATTTAAAGTGGATGTCGATAGGTTCTTGATTAGTCATGACGTCAATGGTTAGGGAGAGAAGGCAGGATAATGGGATTGGGAGGAATAATAAACGAGCCATGATGGAATGGTGGAGCAGACTCGATGGGCCAAATGGCCTAATTCTGCTCCTATGTCTTACGGTCTTAATAAAATAAGTTATTACTGATAGGTCTACATGAACAGATGAATAGCGACTTCACCATAAAACAGACCAATATATGATGCTGTGATACAAAGCATTTACAAGGACAGCAGATATCTGGAAATACATTACATTTGTACCTTCACTGGAGGACCAGTGTACTTGGGAGCTGACTGGTCTGGTGCTTCTGATGGGAGGGTCTGTGCAAGCAGGTTGAGTGCATCTTTATCCTTTCCAAGCAAAAATATAATTTCAGTTCATGAAAAACTTCGAACTACACACCAGTGAAAAAAAATAAAAGCAACAATAGTATAACTTCAGATTCTCGCGGGTGTTATTGGAAATTTTAATTTTTATTTCCATTAACAAATTTAAGCCTGTTCTGTGGGTTTGTGACTGTGAAAAACCAGAGGAAAATGTTATTTCCCAACTTCCTTCTTCTGTAGCACCCACTCTGCACCAGGTCTCCCAAGAAGAATATGAATGTCTAGTCAATTAAAACCTATGCTTGTGAACTTTCCCATGTATCAAGAAGCACAGTGAGATGTCTGACAATGCTTAGTGTAAAATATAAAACCAATCTCTGAGTGTTTAGTCTGCATCTGGAAGAGTACGCTGGATTCGTAGATGCAAATCGAAGATGATTTTGCTGATCAACAGAGGAGGAACAGAGATGTAGACATTAGACTGGCATGGAAGCACCAATATATTTGAGTGGAAAATGCTACAAAAAGTAATGGATACACCCCAGTCCGTCATAAGTAAAGCCCTCCCCACCACTGAGCACATCTACATGAAACATTGTCACAGGAAAAACAGCATCCAACATCAGGGAAACCCATCATCCAGGACACAGTCTCTTTTCGATACTGCCATTGGGAAAAAGGTACAGGAGTCTCAGGACTAATGGAATGTTGGCCTTTATTACAAAGGGAATTGAGTACAAGAGCAAGGAAATCCTTTTGCATTTGTATGGGGCCCTGGTGAGACCACACCTGGAGTACTGTGTACAGTTTTGGTCTCCAGGGTTAAGGAAGGACATCCTGGCTGTAGAGGAAGTGCAGCGTAGATTCACGAGGTTAATTCCTGGGATGTCTGGACTGTCTTACGCAGAGAGGTTAGAGAGACTGGGTTTGTACATGCTGGAATTAAGGAGATTGAGAGGGGATCTGATTGCAACATATAAGATTATTAAGGGATTGGACAAGATAGAGGCAGGAAATATGTTCCAGATGCTGGGAGAGTCCAGTACCAGAGGGCATGGTTTGAGAATAAGGGTTAGGTCATTTAGGACAGAGTTAAGGAAAAACTTCTTCTCCCAGAGAGTTGCGGGGGTCTGGAATGCACTGCCTCGGAAGGTAGTGGAGGCCAATTCTCTGGATGCTTTCAAGAAGGAGCTAGATAGGTATCTTATGGATAGGGGAATCAAGGGATATGGGGACAAGGCAGGAACCGGGTATTGATAGTAGATGATCAGCCATGATCTCAGAATGGCGGTGCAGGCTCGAAGGGCCGAATGGTCTACTTCTGCATCTATTGTCTATTGACTCACACCACTTTTGAACCAAAGGTGATATCTTCACTCAACTTCACGTGTCCCATCACTGAAATGTACCCACAGCCTATGGACTCAATTTCAAGAACTCTTCATCTCATGTTTTCAATATTTATTGCTTATTTATTTATTATTATTATTATTCCTTTCTTTTTGCATTTGGACAGTTTGTTGTCTTTTGCACACTGGTTGAACGCCCAAGTTGGTGCCGTCTTTCATTGATACTATTATGGTTATTATTCTATTATGGATTGAGTGAGTATGTCTACAAGAAAACGAATCTCAGGGCTGCATGTGGTGACGTATTTGTACTTTGATGATAAATTTACTTTGAACTTTACTTTGAAGAAGACTCTCATGGTTTTCGAATGGGATTTGATGAATGGTCTCCAAAGGCATCCTCAGTCAATCTGCTTCTGCAGTGTTACTGACAACTGTTGTACACTTCCCATTTAATTCTCTTCCACTTACCTTCTTACCAGGTTGACTCGCAGAAACCGAAGCTGCCGTTGAAGCTTGCAGAGGTGCCTTTTGCAAGAAAGAAAACAATATTTCCATTATTACTTTGAATTCACTGGGTGGGATGGCACAGTTTGCGTGCCAGTGGTCGGAAGATCGGGGTTCAATTCCCGCCACTGTCTGTAAGGAGACTCTACAGTTTCCCTGTGACCACATGGGTTTTCTCCGGCTGCTCCGGTGTCTTCCCACATTCCCAAAAGGTGTTACAGGTTAGTGTTAATAAGCTTTGGCATGCTACATTGGCAGCAGAAGCATGGCAACACTTGCGAGCTGCCCCCTAGCACATCGCAAACGATTACACAAATGATGCATATCACTGTATGCTTTGATGTTTTAAAGCAGAAGTGACAAATGAAACTAATCTTTAATCATTTCTCTTTAATCATAAGTTCTCATTAGTAATTTCATGCTGCTGAAACTATTTTTGCCCATATTCATAAGAACTCATTGTGATAAACTCAATCATATGAGGTGCTCTGGCCAGTAGAGAGACATGATTTCTATCAATAGGGGGAAATGAACCAGGGTAAATGTGGGAGATGTTTCTAAACATCTTAAAGTATTATTTTGATGTACCTACCATTGGGCTCATTTTATTTTTCTGTGGATCTGGTGAATGCTTGAGGTCAAACTACACAAGTGTAATGAATGATGTGAGTCTGCAGGAAGATATGGAAAGCGAGTGGGCAAGGGTCTGCCAGGGGGCATACGACATTCGTAAGTGCAAGGGCTTCCACTTTTGAAGAAAGTGTAGCAGATCAGATTATTATGTAAAAGGTGAAAGAATGCAACGTGCTGTTATGCAGAGGGAACTGGGCATGCTCAAGCATGAATTACATAAGGGCGGATTGCTGGTACAACAGGTTTTCAGGAAGGCAAATGGAATGTTGGCCGTCATTGCAATGGGGATTGAATTTAAGAGCAGAGAGATTATGCTACAACTGTACAAAGTACTGGTGAGGTAGGACCTGGAATAATGCATACAGTTCTGGTCTCCTTACTTGAGGAAAGGTAAAGTTGCTTTGGAGGTAGTGCAGAGGAGGTTCACCAAGTTGATTTCGGAAATGAGGGCATTAGCTTATGAGGAGAGATTGAGTCACCTGGAATTATACTCACTGGAATTCAAAAGAATGAGAGGGGAACTTATAGAAACATAGAAAATTATGAAAGGGATAGATAAGATCAAGGCAGGAATATTTTTTCAATGGTAGGTGAAAATAGAACTCGGAGACATAGCCTCAAGATTTGGGGGAATACACTGCAAAGTTCAAAAAGTTCAAAGTAAATTTATTATCAAAGAGTGAGTGAGTGTGTGTGTGTGTGTGTGTGTGTGTGTGTGTGTGTGTGTGTGTGTGTGTGTGTGTGTGTGTGTGTGTGTGTGTGTGTGTGTGTGTGTGTGTGTGTGTGTGTGTGTGTGTGTGTGTGTGTGTGTGTGTGTGTGTGTGTGTACAAAGAAAGAAGAAATAAAATAATAATAATAAATAATTAAGCAATAAGTCTTCAGAACAATGAGATGAAGAGTCCTTGAAAGTGAGAGCTGTATATTATTGTAGATTGTGGGAACTGTTCTGTGATGGGAAAGTGAAGTTATCCCCACTGGTTCAACAGCCTGATAGTCAAAGATGAGAAGAGGCTGGTTTTCTCAGAGAGTAATGAATCTATGGAATTCTCAGCCCAGAGAAACAGTAGAGCAGGGGTTTCCAACCTGCCGTCTATGGACTCCTCAGTTAATGGTAGAGTCCACTGTATAAAAAAGGTTGGGAACTCCTGTCATCGAGGCTTCCTATGAAATAATGCTTAAGACACTGTTGGATTGATTTTGCACAGCAGTGGAATGAAGGGTGACAGGGAAAAGGCTGGTAGATGGAGCTGAGTCTACAACCAGACCAGCCATGATCTTACTGAATGGCGGAGCAGGCTTGACAGGTCAGATTGCCAACTCCTGCTCCTATTTCTTATGTTCTTACATTTGACCTAAAGCGATACAGGCACAAATGATGAGTAATGTGAAGATTACATTCTTCCATCCCTATCACATCTGGCTAGATTAGGATTGGAATCTAGCTAGTAGGTACAACCTCAAGTTGTATTCAGCAAAATAAAGGAAATAATAAGCAGGTCTTCATTTACCCCCACCCTTTGCCCTGTTCACCAAGAGTGTCTGTGGTAGGAATCAGGATGAGAATGTTCTACTTCAGTTCTGACCTCAACATTTTGTGAAGGCAGTAAAATAGAACTTATTGAGACAAAAATCTGTTTTGTTGTGACTAAAGAACAGATACGTTTTACTGCAATCCATCTTCACTTATTGATCCCTACAAACTACAACTATTATTGGTCACATATATTTCTCTGACTAATTGAAAGGCAGAGTATCCCCAAGGGTCCCTACTTTATCCCGGATATTGTATAGGTATTTCACTGATTTTGTTTTATGAATCGCCAGGCAGGGTATAAACCAATAACTGGTTTTTGTTGTTTTGTTTACCAGATAGATTAAAATTGGCTCTTAAAAAAATAAAATTCACACCTTGTTCATTAGGAAGGGCAATTCAAAGTTTTGAAACCTATCTCTGACCAACCTTTGTAGAACAGGTAGAAATGGGAGCAGTTTATAAAGGAAGTCACTGAGCCAAGAGCCTGGACATTTGAAGATACAGCAACTCACAGTGGAGTGATTAAGATCGGGACTGCACAGGAGACCAGAAATCTGGGGCAGTTCTGTTGCTGGGAAGATTATAGGGATGGAGACGATTAAAACCATGGAGAGATCCAAAACAAGGAAGAGGTGTAAAACCAATGTGCTGGTGGTTGAGAGTCTATGCAGGTCAGTGAGCTCAGTGGTAACTGATTAAGGGGAACTGGTATAAGTTAAGATAGGTGGTGGTGAGCTCCTAGGTAATGATGGTTCAAGATGAGAGTCAGGTCTTAAGAGTGATGAGGTAGTTCAGAACAACAAAATAATGGCTGAGGGATTAATCAGGCAGCCGTTGGAGCTGTGTGAAGATATAAAAGCAGGAAAATTAATCTTCGTGAGTGTAGATCGGTGAGCAGTCACTAAATTACAGGTCAATCAAATTTTCATATCACCTGGTTCAGTTTTGGAAATCGAACTGAACTGAAAATGCCAGAACTGGTTGCATGATTTGTAGTTTGGTGTTTCTCTACTCTGTGTTTTTCACTCATTTATTTTTGCTATTTACGCGATTCGTTCTTTTTCTTGCACATTGGGGACTTAATGTTTTTTCTTTGAACAGTTTCTTTCTTTGTTTCATGGCTGTACGTGGGAAGAGTTGTATACAACATACATACTTTGATAGTAAGTGCACTTTGAATCTTTAGGGAGAGGGTTGGATTCAAAAGCTAGGGATCAACCTTTCTGCACGGAATCTCAAAAACTAATACTTTTGCCTTTGATATGGATTTTGATAAGTTTTCCGTTCATTCAGCACATTAATGCAGCAAATACACAGAGCTTATGGATTGGCAGAGGTAGTGACAATGGAGAACAGAATAACAACAATACTATAGAGAACCTTACATGTTTTTCAAATGCTAGTGCAATGGGGCAGTTTGTAGTGAAAACTAGGAGATACTGAATATTTAATAAGCCAGAAGAGGTGACACTCTCTGCCAGTGACACAAAAATGAAGCTATCATATGTAAAATGGAACCAGGCCAATAGAGCCAAGCAGTTGGATAACGAGGTGAGCATTTTACTTTCCGTCCCCGACGGTAAGGTACGAGCCATACCTGCTGCTGCAGAGAGGGCGGCGCAGCCGAACATTTTGAAATTGTTGCCGGAGAGCTTTGACCAAAGTCAGCTGACAACGACTCCAGGACATCACTTTCTGTCAAAGTCTGTGACAACAATAAACAATTGTAGTCAAAATACCTCAGAGTTATTTCAAGAACATAAAGATATTAAATCACTGCTATCAGTGGGAAGCATAATAAAGTCCTGTGCCCAAAAGTGTAGCACATGACAGTACCTGAGCACAGCATGTGAATGAGATATTGATTTAAACAGAGCACGTTCAATCAATATACTTACAAGACCTGTAGATGACGGCATTAAGAGTCAGCCATAGAACACTACAGCACAGAAACAGGCCCTTCCGCTCATCCATGCCAAACTATTATTCTTTCTAGTTTATCAACCTGCACCTGAACCATAGCCCTTCATACCCATCCCATCCATGTATTTATCCAAATTTCTCTTAAATACTGAAATTGAACCTGCACCCACTTCTGTTGGCAGCTTGTTCCATACTCACACCAGCCTCAGAGTGGAGAAGTTGCCCCTCATGTCCCCCTTAAATATTGCACCTTTCACCCTTAACCCAAGGAGTTTGTATGTTCTCCTTGTGACTGTGTGGGTTTTCTCTGGGTCTTCCAGTTTCCTCCCACAGTTTAAAGACATATCAGTTGGTAGGTTAATTGGTCATTGTAAATTGTCCTGTGATTAGGCTAGATATAAGTTGCAGGAATGCTGGGTGGTGCAGCTTGAACAGCTGCACGAACCTATTCTGCACTATATCTCATAGGAAATAAAATATATAACATTGCATTTTAAAGCACAGGGGCCTAGTGGCATTGATGTATTCAAGTACAGCTTGAAGAAGTTAACTTTAGGAAAACGCTTACGAAGAAGAGAAAATTTGCCTTGTACTTTCTCTGTTACCTTTGATTTTGGATCAGTAGAAGGAGGCAGCTGTCCTTTATCCTGTTACAAAAAACAAACTTCATCAGATCCCTCTTACAAACGTCAATAATTATTACGTTTAAATCAGATGAGTAGACACAAAACTATGGCAAAACATGTCAATATTCAGAAGCAAGTTGACACACAATAATTGTGCCAGCCTTATTGTGGGAATGAGCTGAATAGCAAATATATTTACCTATCATGGACAAATCATTGTTTTGTGTTTTGTAGCTTCAAAACATTAAACTAAATCAAAGGAAGTCACGGGAATCCGATATGTGAGCCTAACTTTAGGTTTACTTTAAGTGAAGCACACACATATCAGGTGGTAGTGAAATGACCTGTGCAATTCACATACAGTGCCTATAAAAATTATTCACCCTTCTTAGAAGTTTTCATAATTCATTGTTTTACAACATTGAATCACAGTGGCTTTAATATGGCTTTTTTGACACTCATCAACAGTAAAAGACTCCTTTGTGTCAAAGTGAAAACAGATTTCTACAAAGTGATATAATTTCAAATATAAAACACAAAATAATTGATTGCATAAGCATTCACCCCCTTTAATATGACACACCAAATCATCAGTGGTGCAGCCAATTGGTTTTAGCAGTCACATAATTAGTTAACCGGAGATCATCCTGTGAAATCAATTGATTGTGGTAAAAATACACCTGTATCTGGAAGATCCAACTGCTGGTGAGTCAGTATCCTGGCAAAAACTACACCATGAAGACAAAAGAACACTCCAAGCAACTCCGCAAAAAGGCTGTTGAAAAGCACAAGTCAGGAGATAGATACAAGATAACTTCCAAGTCACTTGGAGTACAGTTAAGTCAATTATCAAGAAATGGAAAGAATATGGCACAGCCGCAGATCTGCCTAGAGCAGGGCGTCCTCAAAACTGAGTGACTGTGCAAGAAGGGGACTAGTGAGGGAGGCCACCAAGAGACCTATGACAGCCATGGAGGAGTTACAAACTTCAGTAGCTGAGTAGGGAGAGACTGCTCATACAACAACTGTTGCCCGGGTGCTTTATGGGAGAGTAGCAAAGAGGGAGCCACTGTTGAAAAAAACTCACATGAAATCTCCAGGCATCATCAGATTTTCTCTTGTTCATGAAATCTCAGCTAGAGTTTGCCAGAAGTCATGTGGGAGACTGGAGTCAGCTGAAAGAAGGTTCTATGGTCAGATGAAACCAAAACTGGCCTTTTTGGCTATCAGACTAAACACTATGTTTGGCATAAGTCAGCAGCGCATATCTGCAATAACGCATCATCCCTACCATGAAGCATGGTGGTGGCTGTATCGTGCTTCGGGATGCTTCACTGCAGCAGGCCCTGGAAGGCGTGTGAAGGTAGAGGGTAAAATGAATGCAGCAAAATACAGGGAAATCCTGAAGGAAAACCTAATGCAATCTGCAAGAGAACTGTGACTTGGGAGAAAAATTGTTTTCTAGCAAGTCAATGATCCCAAGCATAAAGCCAAAGCTACATAGGAATGGCTTAAAAACAACAAAGTTAATGTCCTGGAGTAGCCAAGTCAGAGACCAGACTTAATCCCATTGAGAGTTTGTGGCTGGACTTGAAAAGGGCTGTTCACTCACGATCCCCATGCAATCCGACAGAGCTTGAGCAATATTGTAAAGTAGAATTGGGAAAAATTGCAGTGTCCAGATGTGCAAAGCTGATAGAGACCTATCCACACACGCACACGGATTTAATTGCTACCAAAGGTGCATCTACTGAATACTGACTTAAAGGGCGTGAATATTTATGCAATAAATTATTTTGTGTTTTATATTTGTAATTAATTTAGATCACTTTGTAGAGATCTGTTATCACTTTGACACGAAGAATGGTTTTCAGTTGATCAGTGTCAATAAAGCTGAATTAAATTCACAGTGATTCGATGTTGTAAAACAATAAAACATGAAAACTTCCGGGGGGGGGGGGGGTGAATACTTCTTATAGACACTGTATTTTTAAATATAACCTGTAGTTAATTATTTAAATGAAAAAGAACGCTCAATCAATAACATCTTTATGAGATCTCCGAAATACTACTGAAATATTAAATACACACTGTGGAAGATGATATTATTAAGTAGTTAACAACTTCCATTTTTTAATATTCTATCAGATTCTTTGATCTGAGGTATTAGTATAATTTGTACATTCCAATAAGAGCACTTTCTATTTAATAGGGAACAATTAGAGAATCTCCCTTGGATGTTCCACACACAGACAGATTTTGAATTTCAAATACATGCTTCAAAGTGATTGCTAGACCATACCTTCCCATCAGGCTGGTCTTTAAATCTGTAATCAGGTGGCAGTGTGTCATCTCGATCTCCCATTCGTTCAACATGTTGCTTGGTTACATCCGATTCCTTAAAAATTAGATCAAAGTAGAATTTATGTAAATGCTCCGTGCTTCTGTTAAATGGGTACCCCAGTAAAACAAATCAAGTAATCATTTAACAAGCTGTTAAAGCCTGGAAAAGCTGTCTATAGATGACACCACTGGACTATGTTGGTTGTCAGCGCAGAACGACGCATTTTACTGTATGTTTTGATGTACATGTGACAAATGAAGCTTAACTTTAATCTTTAACATTATCATTTAGTGGGTAAGGCTCAAGATTTCCTCCCTAAACCTATCTTCATCATTATATCTTTCTCTTGTACCTCACCACCCCAGTATTTCTGACCACTGATACTTGTGTACCAGTATGTTTAGCATGCTGCTCCAAAATGATCCTAATTAAATTCTGTATATCTTCTTCTTTATCACTCCTTATGAAATAAGTTTACCTACCCTGTCAATCACTCTCTGTACCAAATGCATTATGTGGGTTTATATCAAACTCCATTTGATAAAACCTGTGGTGAGACTTTCATTATTAAAATGTATCCTTCAAATATACTTGCTGTCCACTTTACTAGGTACACCTGTAGTTGATGTAAATATCTAATCAGCCAATCATGTGGCAGCAACTCAATGCATAAAAGCAGGCAGACATGGTCAAGATGTTCAGTTGTTGTTCAAACATCAGAATGGGGAAGAAACGTGATCTAAGTGACTTTGACTTTGGAATGATTGTTGTTGACAGATGGAGTGGTTTGAGTATCTCAGGAAGTGCTAATCTACTGGGATTTTCACATGCAACAGTCTCAGTTATGTAAAGAACAAAAACATCCAGTGAGTGGCAGTTCTGTGGGCAGAAATGCCTTGTTAAGAAGAGGGAGGTCGGAGGAGAATGGCTAGACCAGTTCAAACTGACAGACAGGCAGGCAACCGTAACTCAAATAACCACGTGTAACAACAGTGATGTGACTTCTTAACCAGAAGACCAGTCTGTGCAGATTGGTGATAACATATCCTCCTCGCTGACAATCAACACTGGCGTACCTCAGGGTTGTGTGTTTAGCCTACTACTCTACTCCCTATATCCACATGACTGTGTGGATAGGCATAGCTCGAATATGATCTACAAATTTGCTGGCAATACAACCATTGTTAGTAGAATCTCAGGTGGTGACGAGAGGTCGTACCGGAGTGAGATATGCCAACTAGTGGAATGGCGCCGTAGCAACAACCTGGCACTCAATGTCAGTAAGACGAAAGAGCCGATTGTGGACTTCAGGAAGGGTAAGACAAAGGAACACATACCAATCCTCATAGAGGAATCAGAAGTGGAGAGAGTGAGCAGCTTCAATTTCCTGGGTGTCAAGATCTCTGAGGATCTAACCTGATCTCAACATATCAGTGTAGTCATAAAGAAGGCAAGACAGCGGCTATACTTTATTAGGAGTTTGAAGAGATTTGGCATGTCAACGAATACACTCAAAAACTTCTATAGTTGTACTGTGGAGAGCATTCTGACAGGCTGCATCACTGTCTCATATGGAGGGGCTACTGCACAGGACTGAAAGAAGCTGCAGAAGGTTGTAAATCTAGTCAGCTCCATCTTGGGCACTAGCCTACAAAGTACCTAGGACATCTTTAGGGAGTGGTGTCTCAGAAGGCAGCGTCTATTATTAAGGACCTCCAGCACCCAGGGCCTGCCCTTTTCTCACTGTTACCATCAGGTAGGAGATACAGAAGCCTGAAGACACACACTCAGCGATTCAGGAACAGCTTCTTCCCCTCTGCCATCCGATTCCTAAATGGACATTGAAGCTTTGGGCACTACCTCACTTTTTTAATATACAGTACTTCTGTTTTTGCACATTTTTAAAAATCTATTCAATATACGTAATTGATTTACTTGTTTATTTATTATTATGTTTTATTTTATTATTATTATTTTTTTCTCTCTCTCTGCTATATTATGTATTGCATTGAACTGCTGCTGCTAAGTTAACAAATTTCACGTCACATGCCAGCGATAATAAACCTGATTCTGTTTCAGATTCTGAAGAGCATCTCTTAGATACAGAAGGTACCTAATATAATGGCCACTGCATGTATAACAAGGTATTTTTGATTCTTTTGCCCAAGACAGCACTCACAAAAACTTTGTTGACAAGCAGCTTGCAGTGTCACCCATACCCATAATGACGATACTTTACAGCCAAATGAAGCAGTGACTGATATTTTTACAATCCAAGAGCAGTGAGATGTTTTCACAGGAAACGTCTCACACTGGCTTGGCGCCAGCTAGACGGATGCAAGAACGTGTCAGTAGATGATAAGCTTTGAAATCCTTACAGACCAGTATTTGGACAGTTAACAGCTACAGTAACACTGCTATTTAGAAATATGTTATTTTTTTCAATTCTCTTTCTAAAAGATAAATACTAATCATTTTTGAACAGGTTTTCTAAATTGTTCCATTTACTTCAATCTGTCTTGGAAATACTTTTATTAATAGCGAAACAGTGAATACTGCAACTAAGCAACAGGGCTCATTCTTTTCCCTTTAAAGTCCATAATAATTGTTACTAAATCTTTAATTAATGATATGCTGCTACCATGAGAAGTTTTTAGAACGTTATGGCCAATTTGAGCACGCCTTCTCAAAAAGGTTCGCTTCTGCTGTACGAGCAGCAGAGCCATGTTACCAACAGGCAGGTTTCACATGATCAGATGCATATCCACTGCCAGGAACAGACCATGATGGAAAGCGACGATGAAATGATCTGTACCTTCACTTCTGGCCCAGTGTACTTGGGAGCTGACTGGTCTGGAGCTTCACATGGGAGTGTTTCTGCGAGCAGGTCAAATGCATCTTTATCCTTTCAAAAACAAAAGACATATTCAATTTGTGGGAAGCTTGTATCTGCAAACCTGTATAAAAGCAGAAGTAACAACAGTGTAACTTCATTTTTTGATTTTATTTCTATTAATGAGTTGAAACATATTCCTTCAAAATGGAATAAGCAAAGTGGGTGCAATCTGTAATTTCTCAGGACACTTTTTTCTGGAAGGTTCCCTCAGCACTTGCACAGGAAGAAAGATAATAGTGATTGCAAAGCCAAGAGATTCTGCAGGTGCTGGAAATCCAGAGCAACACACACAAAATACTGGAGGAATTCAGCAGGTCAGACAGCATCTCAAGAAAGGAATAAAGTGTCAATGTTTCTGGCCGAGTCCCTTCATCAGGCCTGAAAAGCAAGATGGAAGAAGCCAGAATAAGAAGGTGGCAAGAGTGGAAGGAGTACAAGCTGGCAGTTGTGAGGTAAGGCCAGGCAAGGGTAAAGGTGGATGGGAGGGGGAGAGGGGGATGAAGTGAGAAGCTGGGATGTGATAGATGAAATTGCAGCCTCCTGTTCTTGTGATTTAGCTTGTTTTCCTCACAATCAGGTTGGAGGAGCAACATGTCATAATCTGTCTGGATAGCCTCCAACCTGATGGCATGAACATAGGTTTCTCTAACTTCCAATAATTTTGCCCCCCCCCCCCTTTTCCCATTCGTCATTCTGGTTCCCCTTCTCTTCTCCTCACTTGCCCATCACTTCCTGCTAGTACCCATCCTCCTTCCTTTTTTCATGGTCCACTGCCCTTTCCTATCAGATCCCTTCTTCCTCAACCCTTTTCTTCTTCCACCAATCACCTTTCAGCTTCTTACTTCATCCCTCCACTTCCACCAGCTGCCCAGCATCGCCCTCAACTGGCTTCACCAATCAGCCGCTGGTTTGTACTCTTTCCCCTCACCAACATCATCTTACTCTCGCTTCTGGACCCTCCTACTGCAGTCCTGATGCAGGGTCTCAGCCCGAAACGTTGACCGTTTATTCCCCTCCATAGGTGGTGCCTCACTTGCAACTCCAGCATTTTGTGCGTGCCACTCAAGATTCCCAGCACCTGCAGAATCTTATGCGCATTTTGGATGAATCTGATCATCATTAGAATAAATGATAAGAAAAGCTTTGTATATTTGCTCTGCCTGTGATAGGCTGGGTTGAGGTTAATCTTTTGCCATAAATTTGACTGAAATTTGAGATGATCTTGCTGAAATAGAAGATAGGATATCAGAAAACTAGATACAGTTAACTAAAATAAGAAGAAGGGCCAGGATTACAGTTTTGTGAAAAAGCCTTTGGCACATTTGTACAGCCAGTGCACAGTACTGTAGTAATTTTATGTATTGCACTGTACCACTTCCTCAATTAAAAAACAGAATTCAGGACATTTGCGATAAACCTGATTCTGATACGGGTCTCTATTGTGGACTGCGAGTGGGAAGGGGGCGGGAGAGGGGAATCATGGTTGGGAAAAAGGGAACGGGGGGGGGGGAGCGGGAAGCATCAGAGAGACATTCTGTAATGATCAATAAACCAATAGTTTGAAATCAATGACCCTGCCTGGTGTCTCAGGGCTGGATGTGTCTGCATCTGCACCACCCCCTGCCCCTGGCACTCCTTCTCTGCCACCTGTCCCACACCCCTCCTGCGGTGATCACCCTCACCATTCCCAACATCCTTAGCTCCCACAACATGCAAACTCATTCTCTGCTCCACATTGACAAGTACAGTAGTGCACAAACGGCTGAAGTGGCTACATATATGTGCCTAAGACTTCTGCACAGTTCTGTATATCTGAAAAGGATCTATTGTAAATATTCATTTGTGAATTTGGATGTGTACGGACGTTCTTGGTGATCACTGAACATTAAGCACTAGCTCTCCTTTTATTTACCTTTGCACCAGGTTGACTTGCTGAGACAGATGCAGCCGTCGAAGCTTGCAAGGGTGCCTTCAGAAGAAAGAATATTTCAAAGTTAATTGGGATTCAGATGTGTTTTTGATGTTTCTCGAACTAGTTTAACCAGCTTTAAAAGAGCATAAAAATAATTTTAAAACATTAAATATGAGAGGGCATAATTTTATTGTGATTGGAGGAAAGTATGGGAGGGTGTCAGAGGTAGGTTTATTTTTACACAGAGTGGTGGTAAAACAGGGTTGGTGGTGGAGGCAGATATATTAGGGTCATTTAAGAAACTCTTAGATAGGCACATGGATGATAGTAAAATGGAGCACTATACAGGAGGGAAGGGTTAGACTGATGTCAGAGTAGGTTAAAGTGTCGGCACAACATTGTGGGTTGAAGAGCCTGTATTGTTCCATGTTCTGTCATAAACTTTCTCCTTTCTGGAAGCAGGATGCCCTTTTGACCCGAAAGTAATCCCCAATACCCTAAAGAAACGTTCAGTGTCAGGTCTATTGCACCTCAGACTTTACAAATGAACTTAGCGCATTTCTCAGACAATCACTATTCTCTCATATGTGAAGTTTGGAGTTATACCTGCTTCTGTGGAGGTGTCGCGGAGTGAGAAACCTCAGCCGAGCATTTTGAAACTGGAGCAGCAGAGCTCTGGGCAAAATCAGCCGACAGAGACTCCAGGACGTCACCCTCTGTCATACCCTGGGATAAATAAAGTTGAACCACCTCAGAGATATTTCAAAGTTACAGATAACAACCCTAAGTTTCAACTGAGAACAAGGCAAAAACAGCATTTTCCAGCAGCAGGAACATTTCTCTTTATTGTGTTTAGGTTAACGGGGATAAGCCTGCCACCACTCACAATTTCTGCAATAAATAAGGGAATTTGGTGGATTCAGCTACTCAACCAATCTGATGTGTTTTGGCAAACTTATCCTTCATACTTTTACGTAAAGCACATTAATAAGAGCAGTAAAAATAAAAAAAATACTGTATATCAAGGGAATGCTGATGCCTTAATATATCCATATAGGATTGACATAGTATAATAACTTCCTCCAAAAGGAACCCAATTTAATCAATAGACTTACAAAATTTGGCAAACTGTGATTTGGAATGAAGTTTGCTGGAAGTGAGGTTTCATGCTAAGCCAAGCCTCAGTTCCTACATCCACTGCAACTGCTTGGGTCTCTTATACTCTCCCCCACCACAAAGCTGGAAACCATTCACTCTACGACACACTTTTTCCTTTCTCCGTTCTGGCTACCATCTTACCCCTTCTCTTCCCACTTGCTCATCACCTCCCTCTAGTTCCCTCCCTCCTTCCCATGGTCCACCATCCTCATCCGTCATTGAGGACCCCCATCACCCAGGACTCGCCATCAATATGAAGGGGGAACAGAAGTCTGAAGGCACACACTGAGTGATTCAGGAACAGCTTCTTCCCCTCTGCCAACCGACTTCTGAATGGATATTAAATACATGAACATTACCTCTCTACTTTTTGCACTACTTATTTAATTTAATTAATAATTTTATATTTATATATAAAATTTTAAAATGTGAATTGCAATAAATAAAAATATATATATTACTGTAATTCAGCTTTTTTATGTATTTCATTGTACTGCTGCTGCAAAAACAACAGATTTCTTGATATATAACAGTGATATTGAACCTGATTCTGGTTTTATTTAACTCCTTCAGCCCTTTATTTTATTCAGCCATCACCTCCCAGCTTTTGATTTCATCCCCTCCCCCACCCACCTACCTTCCCCCTCACCTGGTCTCACCTATCACCTACCAGTTTGTGCTCCTTCCCTTCCTCCCCCCCACCCACCTTCTTAGTCAGGCTTCTGCCCCCTTCTTTCCAGACTTGATGAAGGGTCTTGGCCCGAAACTTCAACTGGTTATTCCACAGAAGCTTCCTGGCCTGCTGAGCAATTTGTGTAGTAGAAACGATGGTACTTTAATACACCTATATCAGGGTGACACATCATTATAACTTCCTGCAAATGGAATGCAAGTGAATCATTAAACTTACGAATTTGGGAGCTGCATAAAAAAAGTTTTTGGAAGTGAGGTTCATGCTGAGCCAGGTTTACCTTTCTCAATTCCTACATTCCTTACATTGTAGCTGCCTGTTTCTCTCATCCTCTTTTCCAAAACAAATTGGAGATGATAAACACTGCTACATGGGTTTGCTCCAAGCCAAATGATATAGAATTGTTGAAAATCACAATGAAATCTTTATCCTGGCGCAAACTTAAATGGAGCCTTTTCACAAACTGCCCCCACTGTCTTTAAAATAAACAAATTTCACTGACTGTTCAAAGGCATCCTTTGTAAAAGGGATGAAATAGAGCTTTCAAAAATGAGGCTTTACCTTCTCTGTTACCTTTGGTTTAGCTCCTGGACCAGCAGAGGAAGATGCCGGTTTACCTTTATCCTATTGCAAAAAAAAACCACATAATTCTAATAAACTTAAGTAAATTCTTCAGAACTGAAATCATCTGATGAAGGAATGCGATAATTGGGTGGTGGAACCGGAATCTCTCATACCATTTAAAAAGTAGTCAAAACACGATTATTATTAGCTACAACACACGGAGGGCCCGCCCTTGCCAGAAATCTCCCGATGTCCCCATGGATAATGTGTGCTCCTTCTCCAGGAACAATGGACATGGACGTAACCTGAAAGAGGTGTAGGCAGTCGGGTTAGGCAGACTGCCCGCCGTCTGGACACACGAATGGCCACCTTGGCCAGACACAGGAGCAGACACCCAGCAGACAATCTGAGCGTCCCTCTCCCTTCTGCATCGCGTGACCACAGATTAGGAGCTTGGGGCTAAAATACAACCAGAACTTGAGGGGCTGCCCCTTTAAATGTTCAAATAGAGGCTGCAACATCTCACATTCCTTATACAAGTGGTACACTGATTCCTCTCGGCCACAGAAATGACAGGTGGCTGGAGAGTCAGTGAACTGACTCAAAAAACTATTACAAGGCATTGCTCTACATAACATTGTCAGACTGAATAGGTTATGACTATATTCCTGGGAACATAGAAGACTGAGAGGAGATTTGATGGAGGTACACAGAATTATGAGGGGTATAGAATGAATAAATGCAAGCAGACTTTTTCCACTGAGGTTGGGTAGGACTGTAGCTAGAGGTCATGGGCTCAAGGTGAAAGGTTTAAAGGAAATGTGAAGGCAAACTTCTTCACTCAGAGGGTTGTGAGTGTGTGGAACGAGCTGCCAATGCAAGTGGTGAGGATGAGTTTGATTTCAATATTTAGGAGAAGTTTGTATATGTAGGGGTATGGAGGGCTATGGTCCAGATGCAGATCGATAGGCATAGGCAGCTTAATTGATTTAGCATGGGCTAGATGGGCCAAATGGCCTTTTCTATGCTGTATTTTTCTATATCTCTATGATAACCAGGTCCCCATGGTATAAAAGCCTACAAGCCAAGTGTTGACAATAGCATTCACACAGACAGGTGTTTAAAGGCTGGCCGAAGAGTCTGTCCTGCGCAATCAGAGAGCTGAACTGCAATGGTGTTATGATAAACAGCAACAATGTCTTCAACATTAGATGGTCATAGAATTTAACTCATAGTTTTTCTAATGTGAATAATATTCTAATGAAATATTATCGATTGATCTCAAAATATTTGTTTGTCTAAACCTTAGGATCAGACTGCTCCTTAAATCTGTAATCAGGTGGTATCGTGTCTTCACGTTCTCCTACTCGTTCGCCTTTCTTCTTCTTCACATCGGATTCCTGAAATCACGTGAAGTAAGCGGAGTCAAGCGCAAGTTCACATATATATTAAGATTCAATGCATATGCAGTCTGCATCTCTGAACTTATTACTGAATTGAAATTAATGCATGATTTAAAACCCTTTCCTCCAAGAGAACAACAACATTGTCATAGGGTTTGGAGGCTTGAGTGCCTCAATGACCTGAGAGAGTGATGTTGGCTGGAGTCCAACCAGGTCAAAGGATAGAGGCCAGATCGGTCCTCCAGTTTGAGGCATCAGCTCAGAACCAACAACTCTGATATTAAAAAAATACTCTTACAGAAACAACAATGAAGAATCCTTCTACATCTGTAAGCGACAGGATGCACCGCATCTGGGGCACAATAGAGAAAATGGCCAAGGACAGACAAAGATGGAGGACCTTCATCGTTGCCCTAAGTGCGAGCGGTGAATGGGCAAGTAAGTTAAAAGCCTTTTGGTCCCTTATCCTTCTCGTTCTTGTGTCAAATTATTTGTGAAAGTATTCCTCTACATTGTTGTGATTATTTTACTGTCATAACCTGCATTAGCCTTTGATGCAGCACACTATCCTATTCCCTTTCAGGACTGATGCTTGATAGTTGGGACCTGATGAATGGTCTTAGCTAGAAATGTTGACTGTTTATTCCTTTCCATAGATGCTGCCTGACTTGCTGAGTTTTTTCCAGTTTGGTTGTTTCACTCATGTTTTCCGCAGTCAGCACGTGAGGTTGTGGAATTCCCACACTAAACTTTTCAATCTTGCCTCATTTTTAAACTTACCACACTGGTTATGCTTCTGGTCATCTTGCTTTACAGATTAAAGATGAAAAGGTTAGCTTTATTTGGCACGTGTATATCAATACATCAAAACATACAGTGAAACATGTCATTTGCATCAATGACCAACGCTGACCGAGGATGCCGCCTGCAAATAACGCCATGCTTCTGGCACCAACGTAGTATGCCCACAAATTACTAACCCTAACGCATACGTGTATGGAATATGGGAGGAAACCGGAACACCCAGACGAAGTCCACACAGTCAAGGACAGAATGTACAAACTCCTCACCACAGCGGCAGGAATCAAACCCCAATCATTGGCACTGTAATGTGTTACACTAACCACTACACCACCATGCTGTGTAATGTAAATCATCTTGCGTGGTTTGGCACCAAACTGAGAAATTGCTTTGGCCGTTTGTAATACTATAGCTGCGGCGTCAATATAATAACTTCATTATAGAACCCACGAAACCAGACAGGAAGCGAGTCATCTTCAATCTCAAGGGACAATCTAAGATTGCTGTCAGCTTGCTGTTGTTATGTAAGAGACAGAGAAGCAACACAAGCAGACGGAGTTCACGTTACAAGAGATACAAATTTCACCAAGAAAGAGACCAACTAAAGGTATGTTAACACAATTCTTATCTGAAGACCACAGACATTGATTATTACCTTCACTTCCGGGCCAGTGTATTTCGGAGCTGAATCATCGGGAGCCTCGGATGGAAGAGTTGCTGCAAGTAGGTCAAGTGGATCTTTATCCTTTAAAAATACAAAAAAAGACACATTTCACCACATGGTAAGGCTCAACAGAACACATTCTGATGGTAACAGATCTTTTCCCTGTCAACAATCTAAGCAACTGACTCTAATTGCCCAGTAGGCCTCTGCTGGACAACAACCTCAGAGTTGAAAGGGTGGCAGTTATGACATAAGATTTTTAAATTTGCTCTTCTATTTCTCCAACCCCCAGAGATGTTTGTCTTCCTTAGAGCAGGGGTTCAAAGTTCAAACTAAATTTATTATCAAAGTACATATACTGTATGTCTCCACACTGAGATTCATTTTCCTGTGGGCATACTTAGCAAATCTATAGAATAGTAACTATAACAGGATCAGCGAAAGATCGGCCAATGTGTAGAAAACAAATATAAATAAACAGCAATAAACACTGAGAATATGAGACGATGAGATAAAGAGTCCTTAAAGTGAGATCACGGGTTGCAGGAATATTTCAATTATAGGCCAGGTGAGTGTAGTTATCCCCTTTTCATGCCATGGACCAATACCATTAAACAAGGAGTCCTTGAATCTCAGGTTGAGAATTCCTGTTTTAGGGGATTTCCAGTTCCATTCTTTTCTGAAGGGCAACATATGGAGAACCACAATTCCAGAGTCCAGCTGATCCACTGATTGGAATCATTTGGTTAACTCTTGGCCCATTTCTGTGCATGTCTGAATGGTTACAATGAAAGGGTTTTCTGAATTTCTTGCAGCTATCCTAGTCTATCCAGGGATATCAGCCTTGGAAGGATAGATATCTCTTGTTAACTACAAGAACTTTTGCTAAACAATATTGTTGTAAAAGAGGGTTGGGGGACAGCCCTGCAACAAACTAGAGAGTCATTAACACAAGAGATTCTGCAGATGCCGGAAATCCACAGCAACACACTCAAAATGCTGGAGGAACTCAGCAGGTCAGTCAGCATCTATGGAAATGAATAATCATACGATGTTTCAGCCCAAGACCCTTCAGCAGGACTGGAAAGAAAAGCAAAAGGAATGAAATTTGTAAGTAAGTGGGAAGCAGAGAAGGAGTACAAGCAAGCGGGATCATAGCAAGTTGTATTATGGTTGATCCAATACATGCCTTGAGTATGTTCCCCCTCTAATTCTCACATATTGGCTCTATCCCTTACAGCTCCTAAGACCTCAACAAACCTTGGTGATCACTTAGCTATCAAAAATCTCTTTAACCATATCTGAAAAATTTAAAAGCTGTTGAAATAACTTGAAAGAAATTCTTTTTTTTTAAATTTTCAATTTTAAATGCTTAAATCTCCTATGAATTACATTTTAAAAACTCATTAATAATGAATAGAACAAATTACGTACGTTTTCAAACCACTGGGACTAAACAGAAACTGCATCTTCCCCTCAGCTCATGTTGATCAACCCCAAAATCAGAGACAACTATGAGGTGGCGAACAAGAGATCAAATGCAGCTGCATCTTGCCTTTATCACAAACACAAGAAAATCTGCAGATGCTGGAAATCCAAAGCAACACACAGAGTGCTGGAGGAAACAGTGTAAAAAAGTAAACAGTCGACATTTCGGGCTGAGGCCTTCCATCAGGACTGGGGGGAAGGGCCAAGTTGCCTGAGAAAACAAGTTGGAGGGAGGGAAGGAGGTTAGGTGGAAGGTGATGGGTGAAGCCAGATGTGTGGAAAGGGCAAGGATTGGAGAGGAAGGAATCTGATAGGAGAGGAGCGTGGACCATAGGGGATAGGGAAGGAGGAGGGGATCCAGGGGGAAGTAAAGGGAGGTAAGAAGAAGTAAAAGGTCAAAGAAGGGAATAGTTGGGGGGGGGGATATTTTTGTTCACCGGAAGGAGAAATCAATCCATGCCATCAGGTTGGAGGCTACCCAGACAGAATATAAGGTGTTGCTCCTCCACACTGAGTGTGGCCTAATCTTAGCACAAGAGGAGGCCATGGATCAACACGTCTTGCTGAAGGGTCTCGGCCCAAAACGTCGACCGTACTCTTTTCCATCGATGCTGCCTGGCCTGCTAGCATTTTGTGTGTGTGTCGCTTGAATTCCCAGCATCTGCAGGTTTTCTCTTGCTTGTGAAGGAGACACTTCATGTCAGCCAGTGGTGGAGATTTTTTTTTTAGTTCATGCACCCATAAAAAGTATAGAAAATAATTTCTGAATAATTTACCTACCATCGAAGCAATGGCCACACTTGGAAAACTATTCACTTCAGGATGTCAGGGAGGAATGTGCCAAGTTGCTGGATATGCTTAACTCCTCCTCTCTAAACATAATCCATAGCACTCCTGTTAACAGACTTCACTATTCAATTCAGTCTTTGATGCATACCTTCGCTTCGGGCCCAGTGCACTTGGCAACTGGAGCATCTGGTCCCTGAGATGGAAATGGCTCCAAGAGCTGTTCCATGGCACTCAACATTGGTTTGCCATCCTTTTAAAGATAAAACAAGACACGTTTCACCATTTACCTAAAGTGTGCTGGCACTCACAAAGCGCACAACCTCTCGTGTGGAAATGCCATGTGGTGCAGTCCGCTTTAGCTAAGATTGGCTGATTTGGGGGTTGATTTGGAAACACTGGGTGGTGCAGCTCACTATACATCTTGAGGGCACAACGGCAAGTTCAGCTCAGGTTAGTGTTACAGTCTTTCAGCCCGTGCTGAGCGTGTTAGGCAGAGTAAGCTTTACATTTGAATTTCCTAGCAGGTTAGTTCCTTAAGCAAAACAGGATCAGAGATCAACCCACCACCTGATAAGAGCTGAATGGTATTGTCCATACTCACTTGGCTTAAGGCTCGGCAGGCTGTTACAAAAGAGGAGTTATCGACAAATCCAGATCACTTATCTGACAACTACTTAAATATTTTTATCTGAAAGTCACCTAGGTTAACCCACAAAGTAATCATTCTCCAACAAGTTAATAAATATGATCTCAAGGTATGCCACCGTTGCTATTGACAAAGCTTGCACATTTATCAGAATTTAATCATTGAACACTTGAGTTGTATGACAGTCCTGGATGCTCCTCTATACAGACAAAACATAATCAATAAGAACATAAGAAATAGGAGCAGGAGTAGGTTATCTGGCCCATCGAGCCTGCCCTACCATTCAATAAGATCATGGCTGATCTGTCTGTAAACTCAGCTCCATCTACCTGCCTTTTCCCCATAACCCTTAATTCCCTTACTATGTAAAAAACTATCTAACTGTTTCTTAAAATATATTTAGTTTAGAAGCTTCAACTGTTTCCCTGGGCAGAGAATTCCACAGATTCACCACTCTCTGGGAAAAACAGTTTCTCATCTCCGCCCTAAATCCTCTCCTCTGAGGCAATGTCCCCTACTTCTAGTCTCACCTACCAATGGAAACAACTTTCCTACTTCTATCTTATCTATCCCTTTCAAAATGTTCTATGTTTCAATAAGATCCCCTCTCATTCTTCTGAACTTCAGAGAGTATAGCCCCAGGAGACTCAATCGCTCCTCACAGGTTAACCCCTTCATCCCTGGAATGAACCTGGTGAACCTCCTCTGCACTGCCTTCAGAGCCAGTATATCCTTCCTCAAGTATGGAGACCAGAACTGCACACAGTACTCCAGGTGTGGCCTCACCAGTACCCTGTATAGTTGCAGCATGACCTCCCTGCTCTTGAATTCAATCCCTCTAGCAATGAAGGCCAACATTCTGTTTACCTTCTTAATAACCTGCTGTACCTGTAAGCCAACTTTTTGCGATTCATGAACAAGCACTCCCAAGTCCCTCTGCACAACAGCATGCTGCAATCTTTCACCATTTAAATAATAATCTGCTCTTCTATTATCCCTTCCAAAGTGGATGATCTCGCATTTACCAACGTTGTATTCCATCTGCCAGACCTTGGCCCACTCACTTAACCTATCTATATCCCTCTGCAGACTCTCCACATCCTCTGTACAATTTGCTTTTCCACTCAGTTTAGTGTCATCAGCAAATTTTGCTACGCTACACTCAGTCCCCTCTTCCAAATCATCAATGTAAAAGGCAAACCATAGTAGACCGAGATGACAAATCCTAGTCCTATCGGAAACTTTCTTCTACCCCAGTGCTGCAGTTTTTGGGTCAAAGAGGAAGCTCCAAGTTTATAGATTATTTTATAGTTATCAGAGCCAGTTGAGATAAGGCAGGTCCATGGAGCTGTGGAGCAGATTAGGCATGACATAACTGTATGGCGCAACAAGCCTATTGCTCCCCGCCCTCCCCGCCCATTGACTGAGAGATTTCAATTTGATGGAGTTAGGTGTTACTATTATGTAATGCTTCAACATCTCTTCTACTTTTAAATCCTTCTTTTCTCATAAATTAGTAGATAAATCTTAAGTATGTTTTTGTAATTGTACGAATCCCACAGTGCACATTGAGCCTGCAGTAACTTCCTGCTTTCAGAAATGCTGCTGACATTTTAACAAATAACCATCATCAGGATTATCCTAGGCCATTTGTAAGACTAATCCAGATAGTTCTGCTTGCCTGCCCTTGCTCTGCATCTCTGCAAGTTCACATACTCCTTTTTGAACCTGCACCCACACCTGTCCTTGGTACTGTATTACAACCCCTAATCATTCATCGCAGAGGGAATAAATTAATTATTTCGTGACAAAATAAATTGCTGAATATGTTCATCATCTAACAAAAGATTGTTTTATCTGTAATGCCAACCGAATAAGTCAGATGTCTACATCTTTAGATATGCCTCTAAATGATTAGTTTTGTACCAGTTTCATGCCCAGATCCTAAAGTTTTAACTGCAAGAAGTAAGTGTAAACTTCTTACATTTTTTTGCCTACTGTCAGCACCTGATGCATACACAGAATAAGATCATTCCCTTTTCAACTGGCCCAGCACCTTGGGTCAATTCAGCTCAAAACCAAAGCACCAGTGATACGTCTCCACTTTGGATACAAAGCAAATCCTGCAGCCCGAGACTTCCGATTCAGTGGGAACTGAAGGTAGACTTGTCGTGTACAGTTATACCCACAAGGCACTGAACATCATTTACAATCCTTGCAGCCATGAAAAGGATACCAAAAAAAATCCAACTACTTTGGGATAAATTCAAAGTTAGGAACTAATTTACAGGACAATGCCATCCACTTTATTGCATCAAATTTCAGCTTAAAGAAGCTGCTCTCATTATCAGTAATTATGAAAGATTATTTTACAGAAGTCAACCGTCTTCTTATATAAGAAAAAACCACTAGACAATGCCATGCACAACTGCATTTTATACATATATGCTTTCTATAGTGAAATGTAAAGCAGTCATTAGATTCAGTTTAACGATGCTGCTTTCCTGGTGATCTTGCTAGCACATTCTATATGAGCTCGTGAAAGGCTGTGTTAAGAGAAGGTCTCATTTATAATCAATGCTGTGAAGAACCATGCTGGAAAGTGACAGTGAATCACACAAGCCATTGTATCTTTAATGCAGAAAATGATCAGCCATTTGAATGGACTGAGAGATATTTGTGACCACATTTTGTTGTGCTCAAACAAGATCTCACCTGCAGAATCCTCTGTAAGCTCACAACAGAAAGCAAGATTTGGTAATTACCATTTACAACTCTGGCCCAGAACAGAAACAATTAATATGTAAACTCATTTACCCATGCAACAAATTGTACATGGATATATCTAAAATATCTTTTTTCCATTCCCCATTCTGGTTGCCCTTGTACCCCATCTCTTTTCCTCACTGGCCCATCATCTCTCTGTGGTTTCCCTCCTCCTTCTCTTTCTTCCAAGGTCCACTGTCCTCTCCTATCAGATTCCTGCTTCCTTAGCCTTTTACCTCTTCTCCCTAGTACCTCCCAGGTTCTTACCTCATCCTCACTCCACTCACAAACCTTCCCCCTCACCTGGCTTCAGCTATCCCCCGCCAGCTTGTACTCCTCTCCTACCTTCTTATTCTGGATTCTTCCCCCCTTCCTTTGCTGTCCTGACATACGGTCTTGGCCAGAAATATGGACTGCTTATTCTCCTCCGTAGATGCTGCCTGACCTGCTGAGTTCCTCTAGCATTTTGTGTTTATTGCTCAAGATTTCCAATATTTGCAAACTCCCTAGTGTTAAAAAATTACATTTAAAACACCTTCCACAGTTCATTTTCCTGATCCCTCTCTTTCTTAACATTTATTTATAACCTATTAATTTCTCCCACTTTCTTTCTTTATATCTGATCAGATCCTTTATCATCCCCTTTCTCCTCCTCCCTATCCAATCTTTCTTAATGCTTAAATCTCACCAGAGGTCCCATTGCCCAATGCAACCTCAGATGGCCCACTGCTGTCATGTTGCTAGTATTCACTTACACTTCCAGCTCATTGAAGTCGGGGAAAAATATAGCCATCATCCTCTGCGAGATTTGGTCCGATATTGTTTCAACGCAACTTCTTTTCAACCATTACACTTGATAGTCCACCACTCTTCACACATTACCCACAACAGTCCATTCAATAGGCAAGTTCTTTGTGGGAGGGTCAGAATTGATGGTAAAGCCAGATTCCTCCAATTGTTTGTTCTGTTGATCCTCCTGTTCAAATTCAGCTGCATTTCTCTCTGCCCTACTCCTCCCTCCTGCAGCACTGCCCCGTCAACTTTTGGCAGCTCAAAACCAGATTAATACAGTGTTCCTAAACTAGTTCAAGAATTCCAGCCGGCATGTCCTGAGTCAACTTTGTTGGACACTGTGTTTTGCAAGGATTTGGGACTGGCCTTTTTTAAATCCCATTTTTTAGAGGGAGACTGACTAATCAACTCAGTTAGGATCTTACAGTGCCAGAATCATAGTTTCCATTAGTTGGAACTAAAAACTACAATAAGTTTAAATTATTGGCAAAATATTTTACATTTTAAAGCTTATTTAGCAAAGCTACTCCTCATAGTACAATCCAGGTTAAAATCAATGCTTCGTGGTTTTCCACAGGACCAGAGAAAACCTAGTATATTGTCTTTCTTCTCTTCATTAATTCAGTAGGCAGGTATATGTTTTCCATTGAACCCATTAAAGATTGACATAAAATAAATCACCTAGTAACACATTCCAAAACATTTCATACTCAACAAAGAAAATCTGAAGTAGGTTTAGCATAAAGCTTTCAAATTCTTCGCCTATCACCAAATGAACTGTTTGATTTACCTCACCAACTTAATCACATTCTTCTGCAAAATTCCTGCAATTTACTAAAATATTACTTTTCAAGATAAGAGAGTATGATTCAGGGTACTGCAGATATTGCCTCAAAGTGCAGTTAAACCCTTGCTCATCCACCAGCAATGCTCCTCGGGTAGTAATGACTCACCTCAATCTCTGATACCATTTTCAGTGGTGCAATTACTGCTTGCTTCTGCTCAAGGCTTGCATTTTCCAAAGACTTGACAATGGTTGCTTTTAGGCGGCTTATCTGTTCTTCAATCATGAAGGTCACTTCACTCACAATCTGACTTTTCATCTCTCTTATTATCTTCATTACATCTTCTAAGTGCTTCTGCAGTAAGTCCTCTCTGAAAGGCAGACTGGTGGCATTTTCTGGATCTGTCCTGCAGGATTGCTTAGTTTTCTGAGGAGTTAGAGCAAGACTGGACAGTGACAAGTCCATAACCGGCCCTTTTGGTTGTACAGATTCAGTGGGCAACAGGAAAAACTGATACCAGGAACTAGGTACTAAATGGTCCAACTCTCAGGAAAGATGCTATCTAGGTGTGCAATTGGTTACCTCAACATCCAATAGTGAAAAATACAATCTCACTACGCCCCAGTCGTTAGGTCGTTTATTATTTTCTTCATACAAGCATCATATTATCAAACCAATTTATCTTGATTCTTAATCCCATCGCTAGGCTGATGGATTAGAATCATATACCACAGTAAAAGGCCATTCAGCCTTTTTTGCTCATGCTAGTTATTTGAAAATGCGATGCAATTATGTGCCCTTTCCTTTTGGTCTGGTTTTCTTTGTAAATTCTTTTTCATCTACATATCCAATTTCCTTTCCAGGGTCCCCACTAAACTTGGTTCTATCAGTTTTACAGCCACTGCATCTCAGATTATGAGTGGAAGGGGTGTTGTTGTACAATAATATACTGTTCAAAGTTGCCCATTTGTTCATACTGTAGTTCATGCTCAAGGATGAAACCTTTCTGTATAAACTTGGCTTTTTGGAAACGAAGCTAAAAAACAAAGTGGGAGCCACAGTAATGTAGCAATTAGCGCAACACTATTACAGATCGGGGTGTCAGGAGTTTGGAGTTCAATCCCCGTGGGATGAGTGAGTGCTTTCTGGGTGCTCTGGTTTCCTCCCAGTCCAAAGGCCTACCAGTTATTAGGTTACTTGGTGATTGTAAATTGTCTTGCAAGTAGGCTGGGGTTAAATCAGTGTTTTGCTGGCAGAGCAACTCGAAGGGCCAGAAGGGCCAATTCAGCACTGTATCTCTAAATAAATAAATCATCATAAATTATATGCAACGAAAATTCTCTTCCTAATTCCTATAATTACTGATTAATATAAACCTGTGAACGCTCACAAACCCGATTGCTTACAGATATAATTTTGCCTTTCAGATTGTTTCAAAATTTTGAACACATTAAAATCTCTCTGTTTCTTATTATTTTATTGGATCTTCTTGAGAAGTTATGTTGTTCAGAGCAAGATCCTTAACAGTGTTGATGAGCAGAGGGATTTTGGGGTCCAAGTTCATACCTCCCTGAAAGTGGCTACACAGGTTGGCAGGGTGGTTAAGAAGGCATATGGCATGCTTGCCTTTATTAGTCAAGGCAGTGAGTTCAAAAGTCAGGAAGTTATGCTGCAGCTTTATAAAACTCTAGTCAGACCACATGTGGAGTACAGCATACAGTTCTGATCACCCTATCAATGAAAGGATGTCAAGGCTTTGGAGAGGGTGCAGAAGAGGTTTAACCGGCCACATGCTTGGCCGGGAGGGCCTATTCCATGAGGTATCTTAATAAAAAATATAAATAATGAAACTTCGGTAGTTTTCTCTAGAGCAGTAGAGACTGAGGGGAGATCTGATAGAAGTTTATAAGATTATGAGAGGCATAGATAGAATAGGCAGACAGCATCTTTTTCCCCAGGGTGAAATATCCAGCACAAAAGGGAATGCATTTAAGGTGAGAGGGAGTAATTTCAAAGGAGATGTGAGGGGCAAGTACTTTACACAGAGAGTGGTGGGTGCCTGGGATGGTGAGATACGTTAGGGATTTAAAAAGACATTTCGATAGGCACAGGAATGTGAAGAAAATGGAAAGATAAGGACATTGGACATAAGAGATTAGCTTAGTTTGCCATTTGATTACTAATTTATTTGACCTGTTTCTTTGCTGTATTATTCCATGTTCCATAGAAATAATGGTGTTGATTGAAAATTGCATTCATTGACCAATTCACCAGTAGCGAAACCTAAAGTTATACTTATTTTTGGTTATTTAACGCAGCAATGGACTTGACATGTCCAAGTTTAAAATCACAGCAAACAATAGCTTTTCTGGTGGACTGAAATTTTGGAAATGCAACTTTGTGTCAAAAAACATTCACAAAAAACACAATTACAATGTTTGCATTCAAATAGACAGATCACCCATTCATTCTCATAACTCTAGATCAGTGGTTCCCACTGTATTTTCCACAGCACCAGTGTTTTCATTTTGAGTGAAAAATATGTTTTGCCAGAATTTAGGACTGTAGTAATGACTAATTGCTGTCTAACTGGATACTCCTATAGATTTTCAGTTCCACGCTCCACATTACACCTCTCGTCAAGCTCAATTCCATTAAACTTTAGAGTAAATCATGTCAAAACTTCCCTTCCTGACCCACAGGACATTGTGCATCTTATAAACCTTTGCAAATCCAATACTTCAACATGTGAGACGATATTTTCAAACATGCAGGATCAAGTTAAGTAATGAAACATTGGTGACTCCATCCAATTGCACAGACACTCCCAACACAGCCAAGACAATGGATGCAGAAATATCAAGTAACTGAGCTGCAGATAAACAATCTTCAACTGGATATCACTCCACGTACATTGCTGAAAAGCTAATTTGGGAGATAATTTTCTCATTTTTTTTACATTCACTTAAGCAGTTATTTTTATCCTAGTACAATGAACATTGGTAAAAAGATCTGAAAATCATCAGTACCTGAATCTTTGAGTCATTGTTTTTGTGAAGTGAAGTGCCTGCCACTTTTGCTGGAAGTGTTCTTTCCTTTGTGTCCTTAGAAAATGGAGAATTCTTGTTCAAAATGTTTAGATTCTACCCTGCAAGTACAGAGTCATACAGTACAGGAGACTATGCGGCCCAACATGCATATACTGGCCCCTTGCAGGAGTTACTTGTTTGGCCCTTCTACCTGCTCTCTCTTGCAATGTGGTATCCTTTGATGATAACAAAACTTAGCTTGTCAACAGGTATAGCTTATTGGGAAAAATAGCACATGATAGACTAATGGACTAATTTACTTCTTTCAATCACTCCATGCCTCCAATTAATCACATGTTTCAAGACCAATTCGTCTTGGTAGGTAATCAAGCCTTATGAACGTATAGCATTACCTCTCATGTTGCTGACATGACCTGAGTGTTTGACGGCTCTGGGACTGTATTCAATGAAGTTTAGAAGAAAGTGTTGTGGTGTGTCCTTTCAGAACAGAGATGAGAAGGAATTCCTTTAGCCCGAAGGTGCAGAATCTGCCACAGAAGGCTCTGAAGGCCAGGTCATTGAGTATATTTAAGTGGAGTTTGATAGGTTCTCGATTAGTAAGGGCATCAAAGGTTACAAGAAGGTGGCAGGAGAATGGGGCTAAGAGGGTTTACAAATCAGCCATCATGGAATGGCAGAGAAGACTCAATGGGCTGAAGGAGCAATCTTTATTTGAATTTCTACATAATTCAACATCATTCTCATGATCTCAAGTTCAAAAAGATAAATACGAGGTGCAGTCCCACAATAGCCATTCCCAAATGATGTATACTTATTGTGTGTGGAAATGCAAGCTGTAGTCAAATCTGTCGCATGAATCATTATTGTTGGGATGGTGATGTCATCAATGTTTTGCTCAGTAATGGACACAATCTGAACATATAAGATTGGCATGAATTCCATTTCAAGTAGGCTGAACATTGAGCCTCAACAATAATAGGCCAATTCCAAAGAAACTTCTATGGCAACAACTTTGGAGCCAAATTAATCTTTCATCCCAGTCCAATGAGAGAGTTAGAAAGCCAAGTAAACTGCTGAGTTATGAAAAGCCTGATTTCAGAATTACTAGGGAGCATTTAGTAAAAACTGAATTTTGAGTCATATTGCATGTCTAATCGTTCAGGATATCCCACAGCTTTTCTCAGGAAAACAGTATCTTGCATAAGGAAATGTGGCACTAATTTGCAATGAGCAAACAACAATGTGATCTACACTCAGTGGCCACTTGATTACGTACATGAACTACACCGTAAAGTGGCTGCGAAGTTTATGTTTGTGGACTTCTGATGCATTCGCCCATCCACTCAAAGTTTCATACGTGCATATTGAGATGCGCTTCTGCATATCACTGCTGTAACACATGATTACTTCAGTTACTGTTTTCAGTATATTCTCTCTGTAAACTCTGGAAATGGTTGTGAGTGAAAGTCCCAGGAGATCAGCAGTTTCTGAGATATCAAATCACCCTGTCTGGCACCAACAATCATTCCCTGGTCAAAGTCTCTTAGATTATACGTATGTTTTTCCCATCCTGATGTTTGGTCTGAACAAATGAACCTCTCGACCATGTCTGCATGCCTTTGTACATTGAGTTACTGCCATTGGATTGGCTGATTAGGTATTTGCATTAATGAGCAGGTGTATAGGTGTACCTAATAAAACGGCTGCTAAGTGTAAGATTAGCATGAACGCCAGTTTAAGTAGGCTGGATGTTGACCCTATTTTCCCTATGAACAATTTACAGGAATCCTGGTGACTGCTCTCTGAGTTAAGGTCTAGCATGTCAGCAGGCCAAAATCAAAGAAACTTCTATGGCAACAACTTAGGCCCCTAAAAAATCTTTCATCCCACTCCAATCACAGTTAAAGCAGCTGATTGGCTGAATTATGAAAAGCCTGATTTCAGAATTACTAGGCAGCATTTAGTAAAAAGTGAACTTGGAGTCATACTGCATGTCTAATCATTCAGGACATCCCACAGCTTCTCACAGGAAAACAGTATCTTGTATAATGAAATATGTCACTAATTTGCAAAAAGCAGAAGTTGCAAAAAGCCATGTGAAGTGCACTCAGTGACCACATTATTAGGTTAATCCTGTACCTCATAAAATCGCCACTGAGTGTATGTTCATGGTCTTCTGCTGCTGCAGCCCATCCAGAATGAGGATCAGGTTTAATATCACCGGCATTTGTTGTGAAATTTGTAAACTTAGCAGTAGCAATTCAATGCAATACACAATAATAACGAAGACAAACTAAATAAGTAAATCAATCACAGTAAGTATATATGTATGTATATTAAATAGTTAAATTTAAAATAGTGCAAAACAGAGATAATATTTTTAAAAGTGAGGTAATGTTCACGGGTTCAATTTAGGAATCGGATGGCTGAGGGGAAGAAGCTGTTCCTGAATCGCTGAGTGTGTGCCTTCAGGCTTCTGTATCTCCTACCTGATGGTAACAATGAGAAGGGGGCATGTGCAGGGTGATGGAGGTCTTTAATGATCGATGCCACCTTTCTAAGGCACCACTCCTTGAAGATGTCTTGAATACTACGTAGGCTAGTACCCGTTGGAGCTGACTAATTTTACAATGTTCTGTAGCTTCTTCCAATCCTATGTCGTAGCTCCTCTATACTAGACAGTGACACAGCCTGTCAGAATGCTCTCCGTTGTACATCTGTAGATGTTTTCGAGTGTTTTTGGTGACAAACCAAATCTCTTCAAACTCCCAAGGAAATAAAGCCGCTGTCTTGCCTTCTTTATAGCTGCATCGATATGTTGGGACCAGGTTAGATCCTCAGAGATCTTGACACCCAGGAACTTGAAACTGCTCACTCTCTCACTTCTGATCCCTCTATGAGGATTGTTTTGTGCTCCCTTGGCTTACCCTTCCTGAAGTCCACAATCAGCTCTTCGGTCTTACTGACATTGAGTGCAAGGTTGTTGCCATGACACCACTCAACTAGCTGGTGTGTTTTGCCTCTGCACCCCCTCTCATCTCCATCTGAGATTCTGCCAACACATGTTCTATCATCAGCAAATTTATAGATGGCATTTGAGCTATACCTCTTATGGTTATTTTTCCAATTCAAGATGCGACATGTTGTGTGTTCAGAGATGCTCGTCAATTCATCACTGTTGTAACATGTGGTTATTTGAGTTAGTGTTACCTTCCTGTCAGCTTGAATAAGTCTGGCCATTCCCCTCTGACCTGCTTTATTAACAAGGTTTTTTTTTCCCCTACAGAAATGATGTCCACTGGATATTTATTTTTTGCACCATTCTCTGTAAACTCTAGAGACTGTTGTGCCTGGAAATCCTAGGAGATCAGCAGCTTCAGACATCAACAATCATTCCACTGTCAAAGTCACTTAGGTCACATTTCTTCCCCATTCTGCTACTTGGTCTGAACAACAACTGAACCTCTTGACCATGTCTGCATACTTTTCCGCATTCAGTGGCTGCCACATGATTGGCTGATTAAATATTTGCATAAACGAGCATGTACAAGTATACTTAAAAAACTGGCCATAGAGTGTACAATCAGATTTTTTTTTAAGGTGATAATAAACGTTATCAAAAATATGAGAACAACTCGGGTGCCCTTTGAACATTTCCACAGGGTTTATTTCAAAGAGACCCTGAGCTTAATATCTCATTTAAATAATACAGACAGCGCAGAAAAGGCTTTGGTATCGCACTCAAAAGTCTTCTAGATTGGGTGCTCAATTCTGTGATGTGGGATTACTTCCACAGATTTACAAATCTGAAACATATTTTCCAATTTGAAGCAACGACTGCCACATAGCTAAACAGACGAATGTCACTTAGAGCAGACCATGGTGACCCTGCTTGTTGACTAGTCTGTACAGAAATTCAGTTTAAATCATGCTGCAGCAAGCTGGCTGTTTGGTCATCTGAGGCAATATTCCATCAGCATCTGCGTACAAACAAACGTGAGGATATAAAATTATTACTACCCTCCATCTTCCTTAATTTCCTTGGGGTTGCTATGTTCCCCTCTTCACCTTGTTTCATGCCTTCATTTAACTGTGACGTTCAGAGTTGTTAATATACAGAAAGCGGCAGACATGAGAAGCTTTGTAAGTTGCATTGCAAGATACAACAGAACTATTCAAACATCAAAATTCAAAGCAACTTTATTATTAAGGTATGTATATGTCACCACCATATACTATCTTGAGATTCATTTTGGCATTCACAGTAGAACAGAGAAAAAAATAGAATCAATGAAAAACTACACACAAACCAAGCCTGACAACCAATGTGAGAAAGAAAGGGGGAGAGAGAAAAGAGAGAGAGAGACAGAAGAGAGAAGAGAGGAAAGAGAGAGGGGGAGAGGGAGAGGGGGAGGGAGAGGGAGAGGGAGAGGGAGAGGGAGAGGGGGAGAGGGGGAGAGGGAGAGAGGGAGAGAGGGAGAGGGGGAGAGGGAGAGGGAGAGGGAGAGGGAGAGGGAGAGGGAGAGGGAGAGGGAGAGGGAGAGGGAGAGGGAGAGGGAGAGGGAGAGGGAGAGGGAGAGGGAGAGGGAGGGAAGAGAGAGAGAAGAGAGGAGAGATGGGGAGAGGGGGAGAGGGAGAGGGGGAGGGGGAGAGAGAGAGAGAGGGGAGAGGGGGAGGGGGGAGGAGAGAGAGAGAGAGAGAGAATGAATGAATGAGAATGAGAGAATGAGTTGTAGAATCCTTGAAAGTGAGTCCACAGGTTGTGGAATCAGTTCAGTGATGAGGTGAGTGAAGTGCAGTTATCCACTCTGATACGAAAGCCTCATGTTTGAGAGGTAATAACTGTTCCTGAGCCTGGTGGTGTGGGACCCAAGGACCCTGTACTTGATGGCAGCATCAAGAAGAGATCATAGCCTGGATGTTGGGGGTTCACGATGATCAATGCTGCTTTCTCGTGCAGCGCTCCTTGTAGATGTGCTCGGTGGTGAGGACGGCTTTTGCTGGGATGGACTGGGTTGTATTCACCACCTTTGTAGTGGTACAGCCCAGTGACAATATAAAGTAACCAATGATGCGATTAATATTTGGTCTTCCTGAGTCACAGATCCGTATAGTGTTTTTTAAAGCACCTTGCAGTGTTGTGGCAAAATGTGGGCAAATCTGCAAGTTCAGTAGTTGACTGTCAAAATAATGAAGTTCTAGCAATGACCTGAAAAGCTGGCATGATACACTGCTTGTAGTGACACACCAGCTTGCAGTCCATGAAGGCAAGGGATCATACAGCAGGAGAAGAAGTGGTACCTTGTTTTTGGAAGGAGCTCCCTCCAGTTATCCCTAATGGCCAGATGATTGTAGCTAGAGATGCAGACTATGAAAATCCCAGTTCCGACTCTGGTGTTTCAACAAGAAATTCTGCAGAAGTTGAAAACCACGACCTTGATATCTCCTATGTGTTGCTGTCTTAGATTGATACATGTGCTGGCGATCTTATATTGATATCTTCAAATATTCAAAGGATTCAGAGTATATTTATTACCAAAGTATGTGTGCTGTATACAACACTGAGATTCATCTTCCCACAGATGGTTTGGAGACCTAGAAGCATGGAAACAGGGTGCGAGCCCATGATTGACTCCATTTCTTGTCGAACATCAATTTTTTATCTTCTCCCTTCTGCCGTCTGGGAAAAGGCACCGAAGCATTCGGGCTCTCACGACCAGACTATGTAACAGTTTCTTCCCCCAAGCTATCAAACTCCTCAATACCCAGAGCCTGGACTGACACCTTACTGCCCTATTGTCTTGTTTATTATTTATTGTAATGCCTGCACTGTTTTGTGCACTTTATGCAGTCCTGCGTAGGTTTGTAGTCCAGTGTAGTTTTTTTTTCTCTGTGTTGTTTTTTCCGTAGTTCAGTCTAGTTTTTGTACTGTGTCATGTAACACCATGGTCCTGAAAAATTGTTGTCTCATTTTCACTATGTACTGTACCAGCAGTTATGGTCAAAATGACAATAAAAGTGACTGTACTTGACTTGTATGCTGGCTATCCCATTTGTACTATGTGTGCTTTGTGCTGCATATGACTGTTGGTACTGTGCTTTGCACATTGCCCCGGAGTAACGCTGTTTTGTTTGGCTGTATTCATGGGCATTCTTGCATAGCTCAGTAACAATTACATTCGAACTTGAGCTTGGACAAACACAAAGTGTTGAAGGAACTCAGCAAGTCATGCATATTCTACGAAGGGGAATAAACAGTCGACATTTTCGGCTGAGACCCTTTATCAGGACTGGAATGGAAGGGGACAGAAACCAGAATAAGAAGATGGGGGGAGGGGAAGGAGATGAAGGGTCTCAGACTGTAACATCAACTGTTTATTGCCCTACACAGACGCTGCCAGACTTGCTGAGTTCCTCCAGCATTTCCTGTGTGATTTTCCAGTTAACAAGGAATGAATCATGGAATGTCTCTACAGAGAGTTATGCAAAGGTCTGCTCCACAAACAACAGTTCATTACTGGTTAACGTATGCCTGGGCTGCGAACCGCCTGGTTGTACCGAAATCTGCTCCAGCAATATGGAAGTGGGAAAGTAGTACAAGAATAATTTCAACAGGAAGAGCTGACATAGCTTCAAATGAGAAAGGAAACTGCTGCAAGAACTCAGCATATCCGCCATCAATTGTGGAGAACAAAAACCTGAGTTATGATGCTCAGGTCAATGCCCCTTCTTCATCCGAAATGTTGACTTGCCTTCTCTCTCTCCATGAATGTTGTCTGAGTTTCAAATTTCCAGAAACTGGTATGTCTTGCATTTCATGGTACCAACACAAATTGCTCTCCTCTCTGCCTTCATTCATCTCCTATTTTACTCCCTCCCCCATAGAGATCAGCTGGAAATATAGCATTAAGTCAGTAGTTCCATTTCTTACCCTATTTTGATCAAGCTGACATGAAAAATATCATCACGATATTGTGCTCAATTATCGGTACATATGGTCATAAAACACAGAACACAGGACATTATAAAACATTACAGGTCATTCGTCCCATGATATTATGCTGAGTTTCTAATCCACTCCAAGCTCAATCTAACCCTTCCCTCCGACATAGCCCTCCAATTTTCTATCATCTAAGGATATCTTAAAAGTCACTAATGTATATGCCTCGCCCACGGTGCATTTCACGCACTCACTACTGTCTGTGACAACCCTTGTGTCATCTGCAAACTTGCTAACCCACCCTTCCACTTGCTCATCCAAGTCATTATAAAATTCATAAAGAACAGGGGTCCCAGAACAGATCCCTGAGGAGCACCACTAGTTATCGTCCTCCACGCGGAATACACTCTGCCTTCTACGAACAAGCTAATTCTGAGTCCACAGATCCAAGTGTTTCTGGATCCCAATGTCTCCTGACTTGCTGAACGAGCCTACCATGAGAAACCTTATAAAACACCTTCACTAATGGACTAGTTTGCTAAAGTTAGCATTTCTTAGCATGGCACATGTAATAATGACTTTATTTCAATTTCAATCTATGAACATGGATGTGAATTACCAGCTTAGAAGTAGTGGTCGCCTTCTGACCCATTTTGCTCTGATGGGTAGCTGTGGACTGTGGCTGTTTCTGCTTTGCTCCACTAGATGCAGCCAAGGAACCAGATGTAGTCTTGGACTGAAGAGAAGAAATCATAGAACTTAGCAAATTTAAGTGATTCAGATCACAAGAAAATTCACATTTAAATTTCTCATTTAAATCTCTCCCCTCTCACCTTAAACCCATGCTTCTAATTTTACACTCCCTACCCTGGGAAATAAAGCCTCGGGCAAGAGGTAGCGCCTGATTAGCCCCCCAGTCAGGGTCACGTACAGCCATGGGAGCAAGCGGTGGACAGTTGTATGAGCAGCTGGTGCATAACACAAGTCCTGGTTATGTGACCACTGGTGCCAAACAGACAATCACTGAAAAGTATTAATAATAGCTTGGGTCATCCGTCTTGTAAAGACACTGCCCAGAAGGAGGGAACGGCAGACCATTTATGTACAAAAAAATTTGCCAAGAACAATCATGGTCATGGGAAAGACCATGTTTACCCACATCATGTGACATAGCACATAATGATGATAATGATATCTCAGCCTCCTTCACATCAGGGCGAACAGACCCAGCCTTTCCTTTCTCTCCTCATAACTTAAATCCTTTTGTCTCAACAATGTCATTGTGAATCTTATCTGCATCTTTTCCAGCTTAATTACATCTTTACTCAAATTAAAATGATGTGTCCACTTGCTGGCATTGGTACACCTCACTGGCGAAAAGAGCCCTAAGCAGACTTGCAAAATTAACAGGCAACCCACCAGTCTGTTCATCATATGTAGAAAGATGAAGATGAACCTACAGTTATTTTTCCTTTACAACAAGGAATATTTTTAATTTTATTTAGAGATTCCACACGGAATAGGCTCTCCCACCCCAACGAGCTGCACTACCCCAGCGACACACCTATTTAACATTAGGCTAATCACAGAACAACTTATAATGACCAACTAACCTACTAACCAGTATGTCTTTTGACTGTGGGAGGAAACTGGAGCACCCAGAGGAAACCCACACAGTCGAAGGGAGAATGCACAAAATCCTTACAGATTGCACTGGAATTGAACTCTGAACTCTGGAGTGCCCTGAGTCTACTGGATGGCGTTTGTGTAGGTGGGCATAAAGGTTGGTATGAACATGGTAAGTGAAGAACCCATTTCTCTGTGTACAACTGATGTTATTCAAACCCATGGAGTTGTTGTTCATGGAATCACAAATTAATTGCTGGGAAGCAAGTTTGCTTTAATGCTTCATTAGAGTCAACGTTATACAGCATGGAAACAGGCCATTCAACCCAACTCATTCATGCCAACCAAAGTGCCTTTTTGAAGTTTTCCATCTGTATCCTGAAAGGCAAGTTTTTCCACACAGATTGTGGGACTGGGGGTGGGAGGGATAAGGAATGAATTCTAAATCCAGGAACCTCTACTGAACAGTGTGGTGATGGCACCTTCACCGGAATGGCTGCAGTGGTTCAAGAGGATGACCTACCAGTACCTTCATAAAGAAACTAGAAGTAGGTGGTAAATGCTGGCCTGGCCACTAATGCATGGATTCCTTAAAAAAGCAGATTGCTGATTGGTTGGATTTTTTCATCACCACCCAAAACAAATTCGTAGCCATTTGATGGAAAGGTACATTTTGTCAATTCTAGACAGGCATAGGGTAGCAGGGTGGAGATAAGTTTCTACCAAAGGTGTAAAAAAATGCTTCCCTCGCTAGCCTGCAGGTCACCCTTGGGCACCTGCTTAACCTCCCCCCAACACCCTGATCAGGGTCACGTGAACCATGGGAGCAGGTGGTGGATGGTCGGATGAGTCGCTGTTGCATATCACAAGTCCCGGTTACGCAACCACTGATGCCAGGCAGACAAACTCTGAAGTGGATTGATAATGGCTGGGGTCACCCGTCTTATGATGACACTGCCCAGAAGAAGGCAATGAATGGCACACCACATCTGCAGATAAATTTGCCAAGAACAGAGGATGGTGGGGAAGAAGGAATGAGCTGCCAGAGGAAGTGGTACAGGTGGGTATAACAACATTTAGAAGACACTTGAACAGGTATATTGATGGGAAAATTTGAGGGATATGGACCAAAAGCTGGCTGCCATATGATCATTGAGGAGTCCCAGGATTTAGACCCAACAACAGTGAGCTGACGTTTCCATACAGCAACGTTGTTGGTCTTGGATTTGAGACATCCAGCCTCAGGTGATCGACTGCCTCCTTTATTCTCGCCTCCACAATTCATGGATCGTATCAGTTCACGATATCGCTGGGTTTTTCCTTGCGCCTCTCTGTACATACGTCCTTGGTGGTGGGTAGGCTGGTGCCGGTGAAGTGTTGAGCAGTTTTGACTACCAGTTGTAGAGCCTTCCTGTCTGCCACAATGCAGTTTCTGTACTACACAGTGATACAACATGCTGGGATACACGCCACTGCTCATCTGTAGAAGGGTGTGAGTATTGGTGTATGTAGACCAGCTCATTTCAGCAGGCTGTACAGGTTCAGTCACCAAATCACCTTTCCATCAAGGTGCTGCAGAAGTATTAATTATGCATTGCAATTACTGCTGAATGTTCTCACCTTGCATGAGTCTGCCGATTTGTGTGTTCCTGCAGCTCCTGGCTTTCCCGATGTCTAGAATGGAGATAAACGGAGAGTTATTAATTAGGTGGAAGAAAATATGTATCTAACTTGGATAACTGTGTATACTGGCTGAGAAGTTAGCCATGGGATTATGATTGACTGCTGTCAGTCACAATACCACCTAAACGTAATGAGGGTTCCTTGCTCTTGGTAAAGGTAGGAAATGTGAAACAAATTTTAAGGTGTATACTGGAAGGGGAACTTGAGGCAACACACACCAGTCCTCATTAAGGGATCAGAGTGAAAAGGGTAAGCACTTTCAAGTCCCCAGCTATCAATATCTCTGTGGATCTATCTTGGGCCCAACATATTGATGCTGCTACAAAGAAGGAACGACAGTGGCTATATTTTACTTGGAGTTTAAAAAGAATTGGTATATCACCAAAGACACTTGTAAGTCTCTACAGATATAGTGTGGCGAGCATTCTATGTGGTTGTATTACTCTCTGTTATGTGGCAAGGGGTGGAGTGAGGGGGCACTGCACAAGGTTGGAAAAAGCTGCAGGTAGTTGTAAACTCTGCCAGCTCCATCATGGGGCATTAGCCTCCCCATCATCCAGGACAACTTCAAGAGGTGATGCCTCAAAAAAGCACCATCCATCATTAAGGACTCCCATCATCCAGGACATGTCCTCTTCTCTTCTTATTCGTACTGTCAAAGACAAGGTACAGGAGTTTGAAAACACACAAACATTTCAGGAACAGCCTCTTCCCCTATGCCATCAGATTTCTGAATGAACAATGAACCCATGAATACTACCTCAGTATTTTTCCCTCTCGTTTTACACTAGTTACTAATTTAATTTCTTTTTTAATATATAATTATGGTAATTTATAGATTCTATTATCATGTATTGCAATGTACTGCTGCCACATAGCAACAAATTTCACAATATATGCCAGTGGTATTAAGTCTGATTCTGATTGTTAATTATTCAATGTTAACCAGTAACACTAGCTGATTAATCATCTTTCACATCCACCTGCCAATCTTGGCAATGACCAACCACAATTTCTTACCCAATTTCATTATTTCTACTTTTCCTCAAAATGGAAGGCTCAGGAATAACCTTACCTGATTGTACCTCAGTAACACAAGATTTCACAATTTGCCGGTGTATATGCTACAGAGGCGAGAAGCCTGTCCAGTACCCCTTCGATCAAGATAAAATTATTCAGAAGAATTCAATCTGCAGATGGACAGCAGCACTGCAAAAGTTTGCTGAGAACTGAGAAGTCAAAACCAACCTTGGATCTCCTTGACCAACATGATTAAAGGACTGACGAGCAATCAGAAGAGGGACTAGAAGTGGCAGTGAACCCTATGTCACATACATAGGCTAAACACTCAGTGGCTACTTTTTAAAGTACCCCTTGTACCTAATAGGTAGCTACTGAGTGTATGTTCATGGTCTTCTGCTGCTGTAACCCATCCACTTCCAGGTTTGACGTGTTGTGCATTCAGAGATGCTCTTCTGCACCTCACTGTTGTAATGTTATTTCAGTTACTGTTGTCTTCCTGTCAGCTTGACCCAGACAGGCCATTCTCCTCTGACCTCTCTCATTAACAAGGCATTTTCACCCACAGAGTTGCCACTCACGTGTTGTGCATGAAAATCCCAGGAGATCAGTAATTTCTGAGATACTCAAACCATCCTGTCTGGCATCATGGTCGAAGTCATTTAGATCACATTTTTTCCCTATTCTGATGTTTGGTCTGAATAACAACTGAGCCTCTTGACCATGTCTGCATGCTTTTATGCAGTGAGTTGCTGCCACGTGCGGGGTTTTCTTTAGCTTCTTTATTAGGAGCTCCCCTTCCTTTTTTGTTCTCCAGAATAGGCAGACAAGCTCTCAGCCCTATTGTTAAACATACTTTAAAAATCTGGTTTCAGTTTCGTAGATTTTTTGAATTAAATAATTTTCTACTCTCTAGTAATATTTATTCTAATTTTTTTTTTAAACCATCAACTCTGGATAAGGCTTTTTTAACATGGAAAACTAAGGGAATAAATACCTCTTTAGATTTGTTCTTACAGGATTGTTTGATGTCTTTTTCGCAGTTAATGGACAAATATGACATCTCTAATACACATTTTTTTTAGATACTTACAGGTTAGGAATTTTTTACGTGATTTTCTACGGAATGATCCCTTGGCCTATCCTTCAAATTTGGTTTAGGCTATTTTTCAGTTTAAACCATTTCAAAAATGATTAATAGCTATAATTTATGAACAGTTAATGAATGCTCGCATGTCGCCTAATGATAGGGTTTAACGCACTTGAGAAATAGAACTTCAACATTCACTTTCAGATGATCAATAGAGTAAAATTTATTATCTAGTTAATAATTCATCTATCTGTGCACGCCATTCCCTAATCCAGTTTAAGATAGTACACAGAGCCCATATGTCCAAAGATAAATTGGTGCATATTTTTTCTAATATAAGCCCTATTTGTGACAGATGCCACGCAGAGGTGGCTACTTTGACTCATATGTTTTGGTCCTGTGTAAAGTTAAATGATTTTTGGAGGGATGTGTTTAGAATATTATCAAAAGTTATAGGTGTGGATTTACAACCCAATTCACTTACGGCAATTCTTGGGATTATTCCAGAGGAAGCAGGTAGAATTTCTGCTTCCGCTCAACATGTGATAGCCTTTTCAACTTTACTGGCTAGGAGAGCTATCTTGTTATACTGGAAAGATTCTAATCCGCCTACTGTTTTTTATTGGCTCTCCTCCATTATGTCATGTTTAAGTTTGGAGAAAATTAGAAGCCAGACGTTTGATACATCTTTTAATTTTGAGCAAATCTGGCGATCCTTTATTCAATATTTTAATATGATCGATCTACCTATCTATCTATCTTTATTCGCTTTAAGGAAAATCCTTATCCGCGAAGGTTCAGAGGTGACTGGAAGGATGTTTTCTCGCTTTCTTTTTCTTCTAATTTTATCCTCAAGTGGACTGCCCAATCTTTCTTTTCTTCTCTTTTTTTTTGTTCCAGTTTAGTTCAGTGGGGTTTTTTCCCCCTTTATTAAATAAAATTTCCAATCCTTTTCCTTTTATGATTTGTTAAAAGGAGTTGTGGTTTCTTGATCATATTGTGTATATATAACAGCGTAACATTATACCTATTCGATTTTGACAATATATACTTTTTTGCCATTTATACGGCTTTTGTATTATCCGTTTGCTAAACTCCTCTGATTTGTATATGTTTTTACTGGAAAATCAATAAAAAGATTGAAAAATGAAAATGAAATGCTGCCACGTGATTGGTTGATTAGATATTTGCATTAGCGAGCGGGTGCACAGGTGTACTGACTACCCCTGTATGTATAGAAATCTATACAAGAGATTATATACAACCTGTACAAAGCAGCTACACAGGTTGACTCTGTAGTTAAGAAAGCATACAGTGCACTGGCCTTCACTCGTGGAATTGAATTTAGGAGCTGAGAGGTAATTTTGCAGCTATATAGGACCCTGGTCGGACCCCACATGGAGTACTGTGCTCAGTTCTGGTCGTCTCACTACAGGAAGGATGTGGAAGCCATAGAAAGGGTGCAGAGGAGTTTACAAGGACGTTGCCTGGATTGAGGGTCATGCCTTGTGAAGATAGGTTGAGTGAACTTGGCCTTTTCTCCTTGGAGCGACAGAGATAGAGGTGTATAAGATGATGAGAGACATTGATCGTGTGGATAGTCAGAGGCTTTTTCCCAGGGCTGAAATGGTTGCCACAAGAGGACACAAGTTTAAGGTGCTGGGGAGCAGGTACAGAGGAGATGTCAGGGGTAAGTTTTTTACTCAGAGAGTGGTGAGTGCATGGAATGGGCTGCCGGCAATGGTGGTGGAAGCGGATATGATAGGGTCTTTTGTTACGCCTGTGCCCAACTCTGAGGGGCCGAAGGGTCCAAAGTAGCCCCCTCCTTTTTGAGAATCACAAGATCACTATTAATTCAGGTCAGGAGACCCAGGAAATGAGAGAGAGACGTTTGGAATGCCCTGGCCCTCAGCGATACAAAGCCACGGGAAACGGCCATTGTCTCTTGGAGACGGAATTGTGTATTGAGTACTATACTTCATGGAAGCCCTCAGGGAATGATCAGCAGGGGTTGGTTGAGGGATTGCATCATCCCGACCTGATTGACATCTGAGACCCTGTGAGTCAGGATAAAAGAGGGTCTGGGGAACAGCCCCTTTAGACGCACCCGGAGAAACGCTAGAAGTCCCGTGACAGTGTTTAATAGCGACAGCCGGTGGGGCTCGCGTGCGTCCTTTTCCTTGGCCTAGGAATTGGCGGGCGTCCACGGAACGGCTTAGCTAAAAGGACCGACTACAAAAAACAGAACTCTCGAAGGATCGACATCATAAAAAGGAAAAGCTGGCAAGTTTAAACATCTGTCTCTCTCGACTCCAACCAAAGGCTGCAGCCTGAATGAGCTAATGACTTATATTTCCATTGGACAATACGTTATCCCCTAGACAACGATAGAGCTTTTTGCTTATTGATTATTATCATACCCGCACTGTTAGAGTTAGTATTGACGACGTATATTATCTGTATGTTTGCATTGATATTATTTTTGTGTATTTTTACCAATAAATACTGTTAAAAATAGTACCATCAGACTTCAACGGACCTCTCTATCTTTGCTGGTAAGTGACCCAGTTACGGGGTACGTAACACTTTTAAGAGACTTTTAGATAAGTACATGGTGCTTAGAAAAATAGAGGACTATCAGTAAGCCTAGTCATTTCTAAGGTAGGGTCATGTTCAGCACAACTTTGTGGGCTGAAGGGCCTGTACTGTGCTGCAGGTTTTCTAAGCTTCTATGTTATATATGAGAGAGAAAAGCTGGATTAAGAGAAAGGAAAAAAGAAAAAGGTAAGAAGAGTTTAAGTTTATTACTTGGCATTTTTAAATGGTAATAAACTTTCAATTTAACACTTTATTGAAAGGGCAAGAGATGTTGATTAATGATTTTCACATCAGTAGAGTACTTTTACTTTAGTAATTACATGAGCTGATGTTCTACTCTGATTCAATGAGTAACTAATGTGCAAAACATGTAAATCTCAGGAAGATAAAAGACTGAGGGAGATGCTTTGCACAAGATAACAGGCAAGCAGCACTAAGTGGCAGTCTATTTGTGCTTATTCACAAGCCAAGCCGTTGGCAGCTGTTGGACTGGTCTGTAGAATTGTTATTTTTCTGGTAGTTATAGAGTTTCTTATGCTCGTTTGTGTTTGTATAGAACTAGACAACAGGGTGACCTGTTGGGGCACCCTTTGAGAGAAGGGTAGTGCAGTCTGAAGTGACCAGAGTGAACATTACATTTTCCTGAATGCCATTGGCATCACTTTGCTTTGGAAATTGAAGGGAAAAACCTCAGTTTATTAAAGAACGACACGTAGCAAGGCAAATATAGCTCCTCCTCGTTTAACAAGGACACTTTTGATGGCACCATTTCTGGTTGATCTGCCACCCTTGTGCCTCTCGTTGTCATTCTGGAGATGTTCAGTCCTTTCATCCGCCGTCTCTTCATCTCTTCTGCTGTTTATTCACTGTCGCTGATTCTGGAGACGTGGATTTCTTTGCTCCTTTGTCTCTTCCTCTCTCCTCCTCCTGTTCCTGGTTTTCTCATTCTGGAGACATGTATGCCTCTCCTCTTCTGTCTCTTCTTCTCTCATCTTTTTTGTCCTGATTCTTTGATACTGGAATCGTGCGGACCTGGCCTCATCCGATTCTTATTCTCTCCCTCTCCTTGCTGCTTCCCGAAGACGTTTGGCGTCATCTCTTGACCATAATGTCCCACTTCTCTTTCCACGCAGCATAATTAGGCTGACCATATTTTTTTTTACCCTAATGCTGGATAGAAGATATGAAGCAGTAACACCAAAGCTTCCAGGATGCTGATTATTCCTGATGTTGTTAGTGCTCTCCTAAGTGGACGTGATATAGTCACCGCTGTCCTTTGACTGCAGCAAAGGGTTTGATGGGTGTCTTGAAGTACGTCATTACAGTAAGATTTAATTATCTCTAATTGATGGGTGGCAGTTAGACCTGTCCCAATCCTGCACATGCTGATGGTGATTAGCAGAATGTGACTGCACGAAATATAGCTGCCCTGCCCTTTTGCTCCAGCTGGTGTCACTACTGTGAGCATCGTGAGTCGCTGCTGAGGCTGGCCGTGAGCATGCGTTGAGGTGTCGCGTCACGGTTTCCATCATGGCTGACATTGGATCTCGGGTGAAAGTGGGGCTGTAGATTTTGGGCGAGTAAGCAATTTTATACGAATATATAACCCTGAACATTGCCTGCACTCTGTAAGTTAGCGCATTTTAAGTCGATTTAGCCAAAAATAGTGCTGCTGTAATGCACCGTTTGCACTAATTGGCGGTCACAAACAGCATGAGAGTTTTAGTAGTATATAGATTACCCATATACATGTGAACATTCTAGTGGTCACAGTTACCTCAGTATCTTTCTGGAAACTTCTTTGTTTCAGTGGTGGGTGTCACATTACTTGGATCTGGCTATTTCATTGGTTAACTGCTGTCTGTTGGAATTTCAATGGGATTTACTGTTATCAGTGGTCAGTTATAAAACCAGCTAACCTTTGTTCTGTCTTCTTGTTCTCTCTCACCGCTCCTTCTCCCTTCGACTTCTTTGCTCTTGTAACACTTAATAAAACGATTGTAAGCAACAAGTTTTATGCCTCAGTCTTGATCACAAAAGCATCAGGATCCAACAAGCAAATAAGAAAGTTCATCACACGAGGAAGTCTGCAGATGCTGGAAATTCAAACAACACACACAAAATGCTGGTGGAACACAGCAGGCCAGGCAGCATCTATAGGGAGAAGCGCTGTCGATGTTTCGGGCCGAGACCCTTCGTCAGGACGTCAAGGAAGTTCATCGGTCACGTTATTGTTCAGCAAATCCTGGACCAAAGTGTGTTGATAATTTAAAATGGTGGCACCCAGGTGAAATAATCTTATTGCATGCTTCAGATGTTAACTCATGACAATGCTCATGTGGAATGCTGCAAGTCCAATTCACTGACATTGGCAGGCGGGAAGGGCCGTGGCCTTAGTCATAGCAAGGACTAGGCTTCAAGCTACGGTGTTGCCTGTTTACAGCCACCCAGGAGACAGGCATCAGAGTCAGTGCACTCCGCCGGAGGTGGGGTGGTGCAGCGTCCAAGTGCACCCTCCCCCACCCCACCATCTTCTTCACTCGGCAGAAGACAAGTCAAACTGGTTTGGCGGCAGACTTCTGCAATGTTCATGAACTCAGGATCTTGGACCTTATTTTTTGTGTGACTGTATGTTACTGATATCTTATAGGTGGCTTACTATCCTATATGTGCCTTGTGTTGTGTGTGACTGTTGGTACTGTGTTTTGCACCCTGATCCCAGAGTAGCACTGTCCTGGTTGGCTGTATTCATGAGTATTCATATATGGTTGAATGACACTTAAATGTGAATTATTTGAACTATTATTGTTGCTCATTGTGGTCCTCATCCTGATTCACGACATGACCTTTTGTTCTGATCACTCAATTTCAATTTTTTTTAAATTTTCCTCTTCTGATATTTGTTTTCCCTCATACAGTCTTATATTTTTAATAGTCCAACATCCTTCATTAAGATTGCTGATCTCTGAAATACTTGGAGTGAGGAAGCAAGTGAGCCTATGGACCAAGAACTTGAGACCGGACGGCATAACGAGCGAACAAAACAGGAGGCTGGGTGTATTAGTGGGTTGCATTCTGGAGCGGTAAGGTGAGCAATGAGCTCTTCGGTTGAGTGTGGTAGAGCTAGCTGGCTGCAACTACAGGTTGTCTGGTCAAACAAAGCATGACATTTGCGGTACAGTTATGCCTTCTGATTAGGTAGATCAGAAATCAGTCAAATCTGACGAAGAGGAGAGTAACCTTATTCAATCTTAAAACCACAGATATAGGAGCAGAATTAGGTCATTTGGCCCATCGAGTGTGTTTCTTCACCACTACCCCCTACCCCTCCACTTACCATCATCCATAAACTTAAACTCATCCAAATCATTGACATTCAACTAAAAAAGCAGTGGTCCCACTTAGAACACCACTAGTCACCAGCAGCCAACCGGATAAGGCTCCCTTTAACCCACTATCTGCCTCCTACTAATCAACTAATGCTCTATCCATGCTAGAATCTTCCCTGTAATACCATAGGCTCTTAATTTGTTAAGCAGTCTCTTGTGTGGCACCTTGTCAAAGGCCTTCAGGAAATCCAAGTACACAACATCCACTGATTCTCCTCTGTCTATCCTGCTTGTTACTTCTTCAAAGAATTCCAACAGATTTGTGAGGCAAGATTTTCCGTTGAGGAAACCATACTGACTATAGCCTATTTTATCATGTGTCTCCAAGTACCACAAAACCACATCCTTAACAATTGACTCCAGTATCTTCCCAAACACTGAGGTCAGACTAACTGTCCTATAGTAACCTTTCTTCTGCCTCTCTCCCTTCTTGAAGAGTGGAGTAACATTTGCAATTTTCCAGTCTTACGGAACCATGCCAGAATCTAGTGATTCTTGAAAGATCAATTAAACCATTTGTCTCATTTGAAGATCTTGCTGTAGTGGGGTCTCTAGCAAGCTTGCTGACAAGGCTAGTAGTCCCTTTCAGTCACAAAATCAAAATACTGTAATCAAACAACTTCTCACTCAATGTCAGCAAGACCAAGAAACTGATTATTGATTTCAGCAGGAGGAAACCAGAGATCCATGAGCCAGTCCTCATCAGGGGATCAGGGGCTGAGAGGGTCAGCAACTTTAAATTCCTCAGTGTTATCATTTCAGAAGATCTGTCCTGAGCCTAGCACATACGTGCAATTACAAATAAAGTACAGCACCACCTCTACTTCCTTAGAATTTTGCGAAGATTCAGCATGTCATCTAATACTTTGACAAACTTCAATAGATGTGTGGTGGAGAGTATATTGTCTGATTCCTTCACAGCTAGGTATGGAAAACCAATGCCCTTGAGCAGAATCTGCTACAAAACGTGATGGATGCAGCCAAGACCATCATGGTAAAGTCCTCCCCTCCACTGAGCATATCTATATGGACAGTTGTCACAGGAAAGCAGCATCCATCTTCAGGGACTCCCACCACCTAGATGATGCTCTCTTCGTGCTGCTGCTATCACAACAAAGGTACAGGCGCCTCATGACTCACACTACCAGGTTCAGAAACAGTTATTACCCCTCACCATCAGGCTCTTGAACCAGTGGGGATAACTTCACTGGCCCCATCATTGAACTGTTCCCACAGTCTAGGGACTCACTTTCAAAGACTCCTCATCTCATGTTTTATATATATATATATATATAAATATATATATATATATATATAGAAATATATATATATATATATCTGTCTTCTGTATTCGCACATTTTGTAGCCTTTTACACATTAGTTTGTTCTGTTCTTTTGGGCATGGTCCTTCACTGTTTCTATCATGGTGCTTGGATTTACTGAGTAGGCCCATTAGAAAACAAATCTCAGGGTTAATGGTGTCATTCTGTATATGTGCTTTGAAGTGAAACAAAACTTCTGCAGAAGCAACGTCAATAATTAGGTAAGGATTGAGGGTGGATCTGTCATGTTACGAGGTGGGCCAGAGGAAACTGAAATGGGTGATTCAGTGCAGGTTCGAGAAAAGAATGCAAGGAATAGGTGAGGTCGAGATGGGAAGGGTTGTTAAAGATGGTGCAGGAGTCAGAAGAGCCGGGAGCAAGTTTCAGAAACATAGCACTGGCAGGAAAACAGTACAGTTAAAATTTTTATGCTATGCCATCAATCTCAAAATGGGTATAATGAATTGCTTGCTTTGTCTAGACATTTCCCGAACAAAGATACTTCACAGACTAAGCTCAGTAAATAATCACATTTACCTGCTCTTGATGCAAATTGGTAACTTGACAACAGAATTCAAATCTTTCCTTGTAAAATAAAATCCTGCATCTTTCTACACAGTTTTTTTCAGATTTTGTATGATTCATACATCTTGAATTGATAAAGATTTCTAAATAGCTAAAGATTAGCTTTATTTGTCACATGTACATCAACCATCTGAACACACAATGCAATGTGCCATTTGCACTGTCAATAACCAACACGGTCTGAGTTACCAATCCTCTGGCACAAACATAGCATGCCGACAACTTACTAACCCTAACCTGTACGTCTTTGGAATGTTGGAGGAAACTCACGAGGTCATGGGGGGAGCATGCAAACTCCTCACAGACAGACAGTGGCAGAACTGAACCTGGGTCACTGGCGCTGTAATAGTACCACACTAACTACTGTGCTTGTGTGCTGCCTCTGTCTTGGTATTTGCGAGAGCTGATAACTTATTAAGCAACAATAATCAACTGTTTTCAGGAAATGGTACTCTAACAATAAATTTCTCTTATCTACAAACCATTTTAATGAACAAACTTACACAATTTCCAGCAGTGATTTTTTTTGTGTATTGCACTCTAGCGGTAAGCATATCACGCATGTTACTAGTCACAAACTGCTTGCGAATTAAGTATTTTTACAAACATGCCTAGACAGTAGAAAGTCAGCTTCTACAACGTACCACATCCTGTTACTATGATGACAAACCTCCAGTAATATAGGTGCGATCCCTCTGGTTGTTTAACTTACCAAACAAGCCTTTTTGATTTGTAATTGGGCAGATCAATTGTTCTAGAATTATTGATAAGAACAATAGTCCTGAGATGACTGCAAGAATAACACACACAAAATGCTGGTAGAACTTGGCAGATTGGGCAGCATCTACAGAGAGAAATAAAGAGTCAACCAGAAGGTCCCAGCCCAAAACGTCAACTATTTATTCGTTTCCATAGATGCTACCTGACCTGCTGAGTTCCTCCAGCTTCTTGTGTGTGTTGCTCTGGATTTCCAGCATCTACAAAATCACTTGTGTTTATGACTGTAACAATGATGGGTTTACACCTAGGACTGGCAATTCACCAACTATTTAATATACAAAACGCATAAGCAGTAGAATATATTCTCCCCAGAGGTAAAGGTCTTGAAATTTAAAGTGAGTATAAAAATTTTTTAAAATCTTCCTACCTTTAAGTCTGATATGAATAGCTTCTTTTCCAAACAATAAACCACATGCTCCGAGACGATGGGGAATCATTGAATCATAGAACTAGACCCCTTTCAAAAAATAAACTTACTATCCAAAACTATTTGCAGCATTAACTTCCATACTCTTGGGAGTGCAACTAATGCGCTCAGCTTCCAGACTCAGAAGGTGCCACACCCTGACCCAACAAGTGGGTGCAGAACTCTCTTTGACAGAGCACTTAATGCACCACTGATGATCAGCACCACCTCCTCTTGTTCCGCCCACACCCATGCAAACACTTTGCTCGTGTTTAATAGTTCACATCCACGAGACTCTGAGAAACGCGTATAGCTTATGAACAAGCTTGAAGAAGCAATCGATCTTATTGCTTGGCCTATTATTCTATTGTCAAAGGTACAAAAATCTTTCACAAAAATAATCAAAGATTAATAAAAACAAGCACCATTTTTCCTCTCTCTCAAGTTGGAGGAGCAACATCTCATATTCCGAAGAAAAAACACAACATGCTGGAGGAGCTATGGAAATGAATAGACAGTCGACATTTCAGGCCAAGACCCTTCTTCAGGACTGGAAAGGAAGGGGGAAGATGCCAGAATAAAAAGACAGGGGAGGGAAGGAGGATAGCTGGAGGGTGATGGGTGAAGCCAGGTGGGTGGGAAAGGTAAAGGGCTGGAGAAGAAGGAATCTGATAGGAGAGGAGAGTGGACCATTGGAGAAAGGGAAGGAGGAGGGACCCGGGGGGGGGGGGAGGTAAATTATAAGCAGATGAGGAGAGGTAAAAGGTCAGAGTGGGGAATAGAAGAAGGGGGTGGAATTTGTTTTCCCTAAGGTGAAATCGATATTCATGCCATGAGGGTTGCTGGCTATACAGATGGAATATAAGATGTTGCTCTTCCACCCTGAAGGTGGCCTCATCTTGAGACAAGAGAAGGCCGTAGACCTCATATTCCATCTATGTAGCCTCCAACCGGGTGGCATAAATGTCAGTTTCTCTAACTTCTGGTAATTTCTCCCCCTCTCTCTTCTCTCATCTTCAATTCCCCACTCTAACCCCTTCTCGTCTCCTCCACTGCTAATCACCTCCTGCAGTGTCCCTCAAACTTCGTTTTCTCCCATGGTCCACTCTCCTATCAGATTCCTTCTTCTCCAGACATTCACCTTTTCCACCTATCACCTCACAACTTCTTACCTCATCGCCCCTCCACCACCTACCTGGCTTCACCTATCACCTTCTAAGCTTGTACTCCTTCCCTTTCTCCCAACCTTTCAATTCTGCCATCTTCCCCCTTTCTTTTCCAGTCCTGAAGAAGGGTCTTGGCCCGAAATAACAACCGTTCATTCATTTCCATAGACGTTGCCTCCAGCGTTCTGTGTGTGTCGTGTCAATTTTCCTCTGCCCCTTTAAGGAGAGTGCTCCTGCCAGTTTCTGTTTTGGCAGGGTGGATGTAGCCAGATATTTAAGAATAATTACAAGAGCAATTCACCCTTCTATAAAACAAGTGCAATTTTTCACCCTGTGCACATCTGAATTAGAATCAAATTTCTTATCACTGATGTATGATGTGAAATTTGTTGTTTTGCAGCATTAGTACAGTGTAAAAACATTTTAAAAAATCATCAAGTAAAAAAAAAGTAGAACAAAAGAAAAGATTAATGAAGTAGCAATCACAGTTCACGAACTGTTCAGAAATCTAATGGCAGATATGATTGCACTGCTCCTGGGAAACACTGTCTCATTCTGCCCTGCAGAGCTGATGTACGGTTAGAATGACAATAAAGTTTTTGAATCTTGAATCTTGAAATAAGCTGCTCCTAAATCATTGGGTGTTGATCTTCAGACTCCTGTACTTCCACTCCGATGAAGTACATGCCTCAGATGATGAGGGACCGCAGTGATAAACGCCGACCTCTTGCGGCACTGCCTCTTGACGATGACCCTGAGTGTAGGGAAGGTAATGCCTGTGATGGATTTCACTGAGCCAATAACTCTCTGTAGCCCCTTGTGATCCTGAGCATTCGAGCCTCCATGCCAGGTGGGGATGCAACCAGTCAGGGCGCTCTCCACTGCACGTTTATAGAAATTCGTAGGAGTCTTTGGTGACGTAGAAATCTCCTCAAACTCCTAATGAAACAGAGCTGCTGGTGTGCCTTCTTCATGACTGTATCAAAGTTTTTGGCCCAAGATAATCCCTCTGAGAAATTGACACCTATGAGCTTGAAAGTAATCACTCTTTCTACCACTGAGGGGTAGGCAGTGCTGAGGAAGCAACGCGATTTCAGCAGGACCTCGATAAACTGGAAGGATGGGCGAAAAAGTGGCAGGTGGAATACAATGTTGGGAAATGTATGATAATCTATTTTGGTAAAAGGAACAATAGTGCAGACAATTATCTAAATGGGGAGAAGGTTCAAACACCAGAGGTGCAGAGGGACTTGGGAGTGAAACTCCCAGAAGGTCAATTGACAGGATGAGTCTGTGATAAAGAAGGCAACTGCAAAGTTGGCATTTATTTCAAGGGGAATAGAATATAAAAGCAAGGAGATAATGCTGAGGCTTTATAAGACACTAGTCAGGCCTCACTTAGAGTACTATTAACAATTTAGTGCCCCATATCTCAGAAAGGATGTGCTGTCTTTGGGGAGAGTACAGAGGAGGTTCAAAAGGGTGATTTTGGGGATGAAACAGTTAACATCTGAGGAGCGTCTGGCAGCTTTGGGCCTGTACTCATTGGAATTTAGTAGAATGCGTGAAACCTACTGAATGTTGAAAGGACTAGATAGGGTGGATGTGGAGGGGATGCTTCCTCTGGTAGAATATCCAGAACTAGAGGGCACAGCCTCAAAACTGAGAAGCGGCTCTTTAGAATAGAGGTAAGGAGGATTTTTTTTAGCCAGAGAGTAGTGAATCTGTGGAATGCTCTGCCACAGACTGAGGTGGAGGCCAAGTCCGTGGGTATATTTAAAGCAGAAGTTGATAGTTTCCTGAGGGGTCAGGGCATCAAAGAATATGGCGAGAAGGCAGGTGCAAGGGGTTGAGTGGGATCTGGGATCAGCCGTAATGAATTGGCGGAGCAGACTCGACGGGCTGAATGGCCTAATTCTGCTCCTGAGTCTTATGGTCTTTGGTCTCCATATACTATTCTTAAGAATCATTGTCTTGCAGTCATTCACAGTAGAACAAAGAAATACATTAGAATCAACGGAAGAACTATACACAAACAAAGACTGACAAACGAAAAGCTTCAGCCAAAGAAACAGACAACTTCCAGAGACAATGGACTGAAAACCTGGCAGATTTGGATTAGCAATTTAAAAAGGTATTAAAACGTCATGGTTATGTGATCACTGATACCAGACAGACAATCTCTGAAGAGTATTGATAATGGCTGGGGTCAGTATAAAGATACTGCCCAGAAGAAGGTAATGGCAAACCACCTCTATATAAATATTTGCCAAGAACGATCATGGTGATGTTAAGACCATGATCACCTACATCATGCGACAAGGCACATAACAAATGAATGAACAGTAAGCTGAATTTGAAATAAGCTGCCTATCACCTCCCTCTGGTACCCTTCTTCCTTCCCTTTTTCCTGTGGTTGAATATATCCAAAATAACTCCTTTTCCTTCCCCTCTTACACCTTCTCTTCTCACCTGCCCATCACCTTCCTCAGGTGCATTTCTCCTTTCCCTTTCTCCCATGATCCACTCTCCCATCCAGTCAGATTCCTTCTTACTTAGCACTTTACCTCTTCCACCTATCACTTCCCAGCTTCTCACTTCAAACCCCTCCCCCACCCACCAACTTCCCCCTCACCAGGATTCACCCATCACTTGTCAGCTTTTATTAGATCCCCCCCCCCCTTTCTTATTCTGGCTTCTTCCCCTTTCCTTTCCAACCCTGATGAAGGGTCTTGGCCCAAATTGATGACTGTTTATTCCAGTCTGTAGGTGAGTTCCTCCAGCATTTCGTATGTGTTGCTCTTGATTTGTAGCACCTGCAGAGTCTCTTCTGTTTCTGAAATAATTAACATCATAACATATTTGTCTTATAAAAACTCTTTTTAACGCACTTTAGTTTAGGGAATGATTTTTGCACCTGATATCGTATTTAATATCAAATAAAGGTTAAAAGTTTTATTAATGCACTGATTTTGCTGATGGTTTGGTTAATTCTTAAGGCGACGCAGATTCCTAGCTTTAATATATTTTTCAATGGCATTGGGAGTGTAGCTTTCAAAGATTAAAGATTAGCTGTATTTGTCGCACGTACATCGAAACATCCAGTGAAGTGTATATTTGCATCAACGACAAAGGCAGTGCATGGGTACCCGCAAGGGTCACCACGCTTCCAGTGCCAATAAGGCATCCTACAACTTACTAACCCTAACCCGTACGTCTTTGTTCTTATGGAAACTGAAGCACCACATGGTCACAGGGAGAACATACAAGCTCCTTATAGATAGCAGCAGGTATTGAACCTCGGTCGGTGATCTCTGGTGCTATAAAGCATTGAACTAAACAGTATGCTACCATGCCACCATCCGACGCAACGGAGTAACGTCGAGAGGTGTCTTGCCAAACCTCAGAAGAAATAATTTTATAATATGGAGTACAAAATGTTATTAGACGTACACAAAGAGATCGACAGCCACTAATTGTGGACACCCATGGGGAATCTCGCAGTTCTTTGTGGTATTTGTTCCTTGGGCAGTTTGCAGAATCAGTGGAAAGTTGAATATAACAAGTCAACTACATTCCTTCAATAGTTAATGCAGCAATATTTTCAAAAGAAAAATAAAAGTCAGATAGAAACAAACAGCATCCGAAATAAAACTTTATTTTCATTTTCTCCATGCCGATGTGTTTAAAAGAAATTAAGACACCCTTTGGGTGAGTGTGCATGTATAAACATGTTTCATGAACCAAGAAAACTAAATAATATGTTCTACTGTTTCTGAAGACACATTGGGGTGTGATCTACTGACTTATGATCTCACAGCCGCACAAACAACCACTGATCTGATTTGTGTAGAATTCCAGAAATTCTGCCGCAGTTGCTTTTTAATGAAGCTTTTCAAGGTATGGAAAATAAAATCTGCTTCTTGCTTAATAGACACAAAATATTCTCTCTAACTCTATGATCAATCAAAATGGGCAGAGTTAGTACAGAGTGCTCTATTTGTGTGTAAATATGCAAAAACTATTAACACTTTAAGTACACATAACTAAACACACATAAAATTGTGAGGAACTCAGCAGATCAAGCAGTATCTGTGGCTGAGGCCCTTCTTCAGGACTCGTGTTAATACTTTGTCTATTAAATGGCCACCCCAGCACTAAAGGAGTGAAATCTGTCAAGGAAGAACAATTAGATTACGTTATAAAGTCATAGAGTGAACTACAGTTCAGAAACAGGCCCTTTGGCCCATCTAGTCAGTGTAGAATTGCCTAGTCCACCAACCTACACCTGGGCGCTAGACCTCCATACCCATCCCATCCATGTACTTGTCCAAACTTCTCTTAAATGTTGCAATTGAACCTGCATCCACTACTGCTGGCAGCTCATTCCACACTCTCACCACCCTCTCAGGTTCCCCTTAAACATTTCACCCTTCACCCTAAACCCATGACCTCTAGTTCTAGTCTCACCCAATGTCAGTGGAAAAAGCCTGTTTGGATTTACCCTCTCTATACCCCTCATAATTGTGTATACCTCTATCAAATCTCCCTCATTCTCCTACACTCCAGGGAATAAAACCCTAACCTACTCAACCTTTCCCTCAAGTCCCGTTTGCAAAATTTCTCTGTACTCTTTCACCATGCTAGCTCCATCTGTGGAATTCTTTTCATTTTTACTTAGACTTTGTGAGCTGGAAAAGATTTCATGAACTCTGGATGTTTAAATATCCTCGCTATATCTATGCAGAGTGCACAGGCAAACTACCAATGACCAAAGAATTAATAGTCTCAATTCTACAAAGGCTCTCAACAGTTCTACATTCGCTAGATGGGCCAAGGGCCTGTTCCTCTGTTGTAGTGCACTATGACTCAATGACCCGAAACCTAATTGTTCTTCCCTGCACCGATTTTATTTCTTTGACACTGCGGTGGCCATTTAATAGATAAAGGAAGTAATTACTTTATTAACTAGTATATCATATCCAACTGTAATGCTTTTGACAGGAAAATTATAGAATATATAAAAATGCAGTATTGTTCAAAAGTCTTTGGTGCATTTATATACTGTAGCTAGACTTCTGCAAAGTACTGTAGTAATTTTATGTATTGCACTTTACTGCTGTCGCAAGAAAAATCACATTTCATGACATATGTGAGTGATGATAAACCTGATTCTGATACGAGTATCTATTGTGGACTGAGAGTGGGAAGGGCAGAGGGAGAGGAGAATCATGGTTGGGAAAGGGGGTAAGAAGTGAGGAAGGAGCAGGATGCATGCACCAGAGAGACATTCTGTGATTATCAATGTCAGTTGTTTGGAATCAAATCACCTTTCCTGGTGTCTCAGGGCTGGGTGTGTCTGTACCGGTGCCACCCATCCCTGGCACATTCTCTACCCCCTGTCCCACACAGCTCCACTCTCATCAATCCCAAAATCCTTTGCTTCTGCAAACTTTACAAACTTGCTCTCTGCAATACGGACTAAATATGCATCTTCCTTTAGTCTAGTCCCCTTTCAGTTTCCTCATAACTCCTATTCCAACATCGCAGCAGGTCTCCTCCAGATCCCCTCACCAAAGGGCTGAAGTCCAACCTCATCTTCAACAATGCCCACAACAGATCCTCTGTACAACCTCAACAACTCCATATCTGAGGTCCCAAACCAAACCTGGAGATTCCAACCAATCCTTCATCCACACCCCTGGCTTCCTTTGCCAAGAAACTAGAATTTCAAGCCCCCTCCCCCGCCTCCTTTCAGGATTATGTACAGCCTACATTCTGCAACCTCCTCTGTCCAAGGAAAGTCTTGTCTTACCGCACAGTGCCTTGGGAATGGTGTGATATTTCTGTCTGAAAACTAATGCACCAAAATGAATATTTGTATCTCACAAATGCCATTTCACTGATGATACAACCAGTGATACAAAACTATGGTAACAACATAAACATTCCTTTCAAAATATATTAGATTTTAAAACACTAGAGCCGCTTCCACCTACACCTCATTTAATCACACACACAACAGTTAAGGGAAAGGACATTTACCATTAATGGAGCATTAAACAGAATGAGGAAGGTAACCTCAAAAAAAATCTCTCAGTTTTTGTCTTAACATTTTAAAACAAATATCTGTTACAATCCTCTTAAGAGATCAGTCATTAATCAAACACAGTAAAACCCAATAACTGAGCTTTGGTGATGCGAGCTTGACTGACTGTCTGGAATACTGGATATTTTTCCTGTTAGTATATCCACACACAGTTAATTCTTTTTTTTCCTAATATTATACTGTATTATTCATGTGGTAGAGTTGTGGTGAACTACATATACCTGTCTGGACACGCCCCCTGCTGACCGCTCCTGTGGCTCCTCCCACAGACCCCTGTATAAAGGCGATTGAGGTCTGAGCCCGGCCTCATTCTCCAGGATGTAGTATGGTGGTCAACCACTGCTTGTTCCTTCTTCCAGTCAATAAAAGCCGATATCTCGCCTTTACATCTCAGAGAGAGTTATTGATGGTGCATCAAGAGTGGAGGTACATCTCTAGCAAAAGAGATGTAAGGCGTTCCTTCTCTCTGCTGGCCTGCAGGTCACCCATGGGCAAGGTGTATTACCTGCTTAGCCCACTGATCAAGGTCACATGAAGCCAAGGGAGCAGGTGGTGGATGGTCACATGAGCATGTCAAAGTCCTGGTTATGCGACCACTGACGCCAGACAGACAATCTCTGAAGAGTATTGATGATGGCTGGGATCACCTGTCTTGTAAAGACACTGCCCCGAAGAAGGCAACGGCAAACCATTTCTGTAGAAAATATTGCCAAGAACAATCATGGTCATGGGAAGACCATTATCACTTACATCATATGACATGGCACATAATGATGATGAGTACTGCGGTAAAAAGCTTTTCTTTGGACCTTGGGAGCTCAAAGGGAGGGTGGAAACAGTGTCCTGGGTAGTTTAGCGAGGTGTGGGAACGGCATGCCAGTAAACTTATAGGGAGCAAAACACACGAAATGTTGGAGCAACTCTGCAAATCAGGCAGCATTCATGTATGGAAACAAACAGTTGACATTTTGAGACATTTTGAGACCAGGACCTTAAAAGGAATGTGGGATCAGGCTTCATCGATGATAGAATGAGATGGAAACTGAGGCCTAGTGTGTTTAAACTGAGTGCGAGAAAAAAGGTCTGAGAGAACATAAAGATTGTGCGGGAAGTTCAAAGTAACTCTGTTAACAAAGTACATATATGTCACTGATATTCGTTTTCTTGCGGGCATTCACAGTAACATGATAAAATCAATGAAAGACCACACCCAATAGGACAGAAAACCAATCAGTGTGCAAAAGACATCACACTGTGTAAATACCAAAGAGAAATGATAAAAAGAAATAAATATATATATCAAAAACATGAGATGATGAGTCCTTGAAAGTGAATCCATAGGCTGGGGGATCAATTCAGTGATGAGACAAGTGAAGTTGAGTGAAGTTATTCCCACTGGTTCAGGGATAATAACTGTTCTGCCTCAACTATAATAACAAGTTGATGATAATAATAATAATAATAATAATAAGTTGAGTTTATTATTGTCAGGTAAGGACAGGTATAGAGAGGTACGGGTACAATGAAGGACAGGTATAGAGAGGTACGGGTACTATGAAGGACAGGTATAGAGAGGTACGGGTACTATGAAGGACAGGTATAGAGAGGTACGGGTACTATGAAAGACTTTCTTACATCAGCATCACAGGCATGTAGGTTCAGACAGCACACAAAACATAAATTAATACAACAGAGTGAAAAGATTTAAAAAAGAAGACAGTGGTGCATAAATACTTAGGGACAAGTCCATGATGGTACAGGAGTTAGTTCAAGGTGTTCCATTGCTTAGGAAGGATTAGGGTTGTGCTGGTCAGTTTAAAAACCTATGGCTGTGGGAAACTCGCTGTCCCTGAACCTGGATGTGGTGAGTCAGGACGGCCAGCATCTTTGATGATAGATTCTGCCTTCTTGAGGCTCCACCTCCTGCAAATGCGTTCAGTGGTGAGGAGGGCTTTGCCCGTGTGGACCTGGATATGCCCCTACTCTCTGTAGTCCCTACTCTGTGTTCCTGTGCATTGGAATTGCCACACCAGGAAATGACGCAACCAGTCAGATACGTTCAACAGCGCATCCACACAAATTCGTAAGAGTCTTTGGTGACTTGCCAAGTCTCCTTAAACTTCCAAGAAAGTAGAGGGACAGGCATGGCTTCATGATTAAACCTATGTACTGGGCACGGCGCAGGTAATCTGAGATATTAATTCCCAGGAACAGGGGCCAGATGCTGAGCCATCAGGATTTCCAACCAATGGGTTATCAAAGTTTTACTGTGCTGTTGTCAGACAATCCTTGCCACAGCTCTAACGTGAATACTAACAACATAGCTAAACTCACCTTGGCAGTCGAGCTCATTGGTTTAGAACTGTCAACTTTAACAGGTTCACTGGCTTTTGTTTTTCCTTGCTGTGGAGGAAATAAAACAACTTTTAGATCACACATCTAACAATGATATTCAATACTCAGTTTTTATTTTTTGTTCAAATAAACTAGCTACATTTATTTTCAAACATAGAACACTGAACACTCGAGCACAGCGCAGGCCCTTTGGCCCACAATGCTCTGCCGAATTTTTAACCTACTCGAACATCAGTCCCTCCCACGTAGCACTCCATTTTTCTGTTCAGCCATTTGTCTCAGGAGTTGCTCACTTCCCAGTGAAAAAACCATTGATATAAAGCTTTTGTCTTTCCCTCTCTCTCCACAAATGCAGCCAAACCAGCTGGATATTCTTTGTGTTTGCCATTTCAGTTTCAAATTTCCTTCAACTGCAGAATTTTGGATCTGTTCCAATTAGACACATTCGATTATTAACTAAATGTAAATGAATCATGTAGATGTGGAAGGGTGTTTCTGAAACACCTAAAATATTATCAGTATTTTAGAGAATGTTTTGGCATGCATTTTACACTTGAATGTAGACAGTGAAGCTATTATTCGTGACTTTGGTTTAAGGATGTGCAGACCAATAACAGAGCAATAAGATATAGGAACAGAATTAGGCCATTCAGCCCATCAAATCGGACTATTTGAAACAAAATAAAGGATTAATAGCTGAAGAATATAAGAGGTGGGCTTTATGTTAGGACCAAAGCAAACAGAAACAAGGAGGCTTCAGCCTTAAGCTAAGATTTCAGTGTAACCAAAAATATCGCTAGCAATGGCAGAGTAAAACAGCAAAAGCTTTAATGCTGAGAATTTGAAATACAGACTGCAGATCAGGCAGCATCCATACAACTAGGAGTAACAGTAATCTTCTGCCATCAGAGATTATGTGAACACCCGTAACACATTGAATTTACCATTCTCAAACACCTCAATGTAGTGATTTTGTTCACTATCAGCTGCTAAAGCTCATCATGTACTAGGCATTGCTGGATTGGGTTACGACCACTGCTCTCCTGGCCAGCCTACACTTCTCCAACTCAGTTAGCTTCAGACCATCAAATAAGTGCTGATCATTCACATCTTTCATGATATCCCAGTCTTCCATCATCTCATTTTAGTTGAATTCTATTTTCAATTACCCAATGATCCAAATTTTAAAGATTTTTGTGTATCTGACTTCATACCCCTCCCCCACTGCTGTTTGCGACCTATTTTTGCCAACTTTGCCCTTGTTTGTGAACCTTTTTTAACCTACCATTGCCAACAATGTCTTCAGCTGGTCTGTTAGCTTGGCCTACAGCAAGGGTTCCCAAACTTTTTTATGCCATGGACCAGTACCGTTAAACAAGAGGTCTGTGGACTCCAGGTTGGGACCCCCTGGCCTAAAGACCTCTCCCAATCTTCTTTGCACCTTCCATTAAATCCCTCCTCTCTGACTAAGATTTCAGTCAATATTTGATAAAGCATTCATCTTTTCTCCCTCATTGATTCTCTGTTTTGGAAACATCATTCAAAGTGACGCTATAAATACAAGCTGTTGTTGTCGTTGACGGTTAGCACTTCACTTTACCGTGCCAGCAATTACTGAGCACTTGCTGTCCGTAAGGAGTCTGTACATTCTCTCTGTGATCACGTCTCATTTCCTCCCGCATTCCAAAGGCGTACAGTGAGAGTTAGTGAGTTGGGGGTTGGCGCTGGAAACATGGCAGCCTCCAGCCCAGTTCTCAGATGGTGTTGGCTACTGATGCAAACTTTTTCCCTCTGCTAGCCTTGGGCAAGGTGAGGCAACTACTCAGCCTGTCAAACAGGGTCCCTTTCGTTCCTGGGATCATTCTCCTCTGGACACTCTTCAATGGCAGCATATCCTATACGTAAAGGGCCTAAAACTGCTCACGATGCTCTAACTGCAGTCAGACCAAGGTCTTATAAAGCCTCAGCATTGGATTCCTTATTGCTTGTTTATAAAACGTTAAACAAGTTACAGAGTTGAAACCTTTCAAAGTTTAAGGTATCATTCTGCCCCTCTTTTAGATAATATTCTATGATTGCCACCAAATTCGTATCAAGTGTGGGAATACAGGAAGAAAGTGTAGAGAAAAGGAATGCAGGACCAACTGTTGGGCTAAAAATCTTTCAGCATGTATAGAAGCAATTCAGACACACCCCAAAGGATGACATACAGTGGATTACGTTATGATCCAAAGCCTTCCTCATCAAATTATATTTAATATCTACAAGAGATGCTGTAAATCCAGAGCAGCACACATAAAATGCTGGTGGAATTCAGCAGGTCAGACAGCATCTAAGGAGAAAATTGAATAGTTGATGTTTCAGGCTGAGATCCTTCACTGGGACGTGAAAGGAAGAGGCAGGATGCCAGAATGAGTCGGTAGGAGGAGGAGAAGGGGCATAAGCTGGCAAGACTCATTTAACATTTCTATGTGAACACCATTAGGGTCATAAAGCTAAGTAAATTAAACAACTGAGAGCAGAGTAGAGTCATCAAGAGAGAAGCTGTTTTGGACATTTGACAAAAATGCAACTCAAATAATGTCTTGGGTCTGATTCACATTTTTGTGTGGCAGTCTCAGCTGTAATAATGACACAAAACACAAGGTTTTATCAAGCAACAGTCATCTCTACTCCTCAATGTACTTTTACGAACAATACAAACAACAGTTTAAGTTTTAGCAAATTTTATACAATGTGGTCATATTGTAAATCATAAAGCCCGGTCAAGGCAAAACACGTTTTTCATCCTGGCATGTTGCTAAAGATTGCATAACTCTCTCAATGCAGCCTTGTGCAAAAGCCTCAGTTGCCCTGCCTATACACCTGAGCCTAGACTTTCACACAGTACCGTATGCTGGGGAGGCAGACATCAGCGTATCTGAGGGATCTTGTGGGAACAATATTTGCAGTGTCTTCCCAGTGCTTGAGGTGCCTGCAGTCAGTTGTCTAGCTTTCAGAAGCATAATGAAGAGTAGAGATGGCGGTTGCTTGATAAAACCTTGTGCTTCGTCTCAGATCTGAGGTACTGATCCTGGAATGTATTGCATTTCAATCGACCAGCTGCTCTGCCGGTGCATTGATAGCTGGGGCGAATTTCATCACTGATGTCAAACTTCCAAGTTAGGGGAAGTGGTGATGTTTTGCAAAATCTCACTGAGACTTTTATTGTCAGAGGACAGTGTGGTGCAGCTGGTGCTGGTGGAGGTTAGAGGCCTTGATCTTGTGTAAGAGCCACCTGCCCACGTGTTGCAGTGAATGTCAACAAAGCATCACATCCGGTGCTGAGGTCAAGAGGGTTGAGAGCTTCAAGTTTTAGCCTGACCTGGTCCAACCACATCACTGTCACAGTCAAGAAAGCTCACTAGCACTTCTTCACCAATTCTCTCACCAATTTTCATCACGCACCATAGATAGCAGCATGCATCAGTATGCATGACATTAAAAACTAGAGTTCTGGACACAGATCAGCTCATTGAGGAAACCAGCTTACCTTCCATGGACAATGTCCACATTTCTCACTGTCTTGGACAAAACAGCCAAAAGGCAAACAGCCCAACCACCCCGGACATTATCTCTTCTCCCCCTCCCACTGGGCAGACGATTTAAAAAAACCCTGAAAACACGCACCACTAGGCTCAAGGACAGCTTCTACCCCACTGTTATAAGATGGCTGAACAATCTCCTGGTACAATAAAATAGACTTTTGACCTCACAACCTATCTCATTATGATCTTGTACAGTGGTGCTAGAAGGTCTGTGAACACCGGTAGAAATTTCTCCATTTTTGCACAAATATGACCTAAACTGTGATCAGATTTTCATGTCAGTCCTTAAACTAGATAAAGAGAACCCAATTAAATAAATATCACAAAAATATTACATTTGTTCATTTATTTATTGAGAAAAATGATCCAATGTTACATGCATTTGTTGCAAACAGTATGTGAACCTCTGGGGTAATGACTCCTACAAAAGTTATTTGGAGTCAGGTGTTCCAATTGATGAGATGCCATTGGAGATATTGGGTTGTAGAGGTGCTCTGCCCTATGAAAAAGACATACAAAATCAGGTTACTGACAGAGCCTGCTCTTCTCAAGAATTATCTCTTTAGGCGCATCATGCCTCAATCAAAACAACTCTCAGAGGACTTCAGATGTAGAATTGTAGAGATGCATGAAGCTGGAAAAGGTTACAAAAGCATTTCTAAAGGAAACTCAGTACTGTTGCTACTTTCCCTAGGAGTGGACATCCTGCAAAGATCACACCAAGAGCACAATGTGCAATGCTGAAGGAGGTGATAAGGAACTCAAGGGTAACAGCAAAAGATCTGCAGAAAGCTCCAGAATTTGCTAAATTCACTGTTCATTAAAACACTGAACTAGAATGGTGTTTGTGGAAGGACACCACAGAGGTAACCACTGCTCTACAAAAAAATCATTGATGCACGTCTCAAGTTTACAAAAGACCACCTGGATATTCTACAATGCCTCTAGGACAACGTTCTGTAGACAGATGAGACAAAAGTTGAACTTTCAGGCAGAAATGCACACTGCTGTTTGGAGGAAAAAGGGCAATGCACACCAACACCAAATCCTCATCCCAACTGTGAAGCATGGTGGAAGGAGCATCATGGTTTGGGGCTGCTTTGCCACCTCAGGGCCTGGGGCAGCTTGCAATCGTTGAGGGAACAATGAATTCAAAATTGTATCAAGACAATTTACGGGAGAATGTCAGTGCAGCAGTCTATCATCGGTAGCTTAATAGAAGTTGGAAAATGCAACAAGACGATGATCCAAAAATGTTTGGTTGAAATTATTGCTGTGCCATGGGGTCACACCTTTACTGAAAGCAAAGGTTCACATACTTTTTCCAACAAATACATGTAATATTGGATCATTTTTTCCCAATAAATAAATGAACAAGTGTAATGCTTCTTGTGATTTTTTTAAAATTGGGTTTTAGGATTTCCATGAAGATCTGATTTTAGGTCATATGTATGCAGAAATAGAGAAACTTTTACAAGGTTCACAAACTTTTGAGCACCACTGTTGGTAGAATCTCAGACGGAGATGAGAGGGTGTACAGGAGTGAGATATACCAGCTAGTGGAGTGATGTCATGGCAATAACCTTGCACTCAACATCAGTAAGACAAAAGAGCTGATTGTGGACTTCAGGAAGGGTAAGACAAAATAACACAAGCCAATCTTCATAGACTGATCGGAAATGGAGAGAGTGAGCAGCTTCAAGTGCCTGGGTGTCAAGATCTCTGAGGATCTAACCTGGTCCCAACATAGAAAGACAGCGACTATACTTCATTGAAGAGATTTGGCATGTCAACAAATACACTCAAAAACTTCTACAGATGTACCGTGGAGAGCATTCTGACAGGCTGCATCACTGTCTGGTATGGAAGGAGGGGGTTACTGCACAGGACCAAAAGAAGCTGCGGAGGTTTGTAAATTTAGTCAGCTCCATCTTGGGTATTAGCTTACAATGTACCCAGGAAATCTTCAAGGACCAGTGATTCAGAAAGGCAGCATCCATTATTAAGGACCCCCAGCACCCAGGGCATGCCCTTTTCTCATAGTTACCATCAGGTAGGAGGTACAGAAGCCTGAAGGCACACACTCAGCGATTCAGGGACAGCTTCTTCCCTTCTGCCATCCGATTCCTAAATGGACATTGAACCCGTGAACACTACCTTACTCTTTTTTAATACATATTATTTCTGTTTTTGCATTATTTTAATCTATTCAATATAAATATACTGTAATTTATTTATTTCAAGTCAAGTCACTTTTATTGTCATTTCGACCATAACTGCTGGTACAGTACATAGTAAAAATGAGACTTTTTCAGGACCATGGTGTTACATGACACAGTACAAAAACTAGACTGAACTATGTAAAAAACAACAAAGAGAAAAAAAAACAACTACACTGGACTACAGACCTACCCAGGACTGCATAAAGTGCACAAAACAGTGCAGGCATTACAATAAATAATAAACAAGACAATAGGGCAGTAAGGAGTCAGTCCAGGCTCTGGGTATTGAGGAGTCTGATAGCTTGGGGGAAGAAACTGTTACATAGTCTGGTCGTGAGAGCCCGAATGCTTCGGTGTCTTTTCCCAGACAGCAAGAGGGAGAAGAGTTTGTATGTGGGGTGCGTGGGGTCCTTCATAATGCTGTTTGCTTTGCAGATGCAGCGTGTCAGTGATGGCGGGAAGAGAGACCCCGATGATCTTCTCAGCTGACCTCACTATCCGCTGCAGGGTCTTGCGATCCGAGATGGCGCAATTTCCGAACCAGGCAGTGATGCAGCTGCTCAGGATGCTCTCAATACAACGGGTTGTATCTTCTATATCATGTATTGCATTAAACTGCTGCTGCTAAGTTAACAAATTTCTCAACACATGCCGATGACAATAAACCTCATTCTGACTTTATGTTCGGAAGATCAATTCACACAAATTTGATTGAGCTTTTTTTGGGGAGTTAACAAAAATGATAGATGATGTTGACAACATTGACTTCAGTAAAGTATATGGGAAGGTCCCTCATGGTGAAGATGAAGTCCATGGAATGCACATGGTGACTAGATAAGTTAGACTCAATGTTGGCTTGGCTTTAGAAAAAATGAGGACCATGGTGGAGGGATGCTTTTCTGACTGGAGATCCATAACCAATGGTGTTCCACAGGGATTTGTGCCAGGACTTCTGCTGTTTGCGATATGTATGTAAATAATTTAGCCAGAGGGAATAGTAAGCTCACAGACAAATGGTCATATGGTGGATTTGCAAACAGTGAAGAAAGTTGTCAAAGGACTTAGCAGGATATAATCAGTTGGAAATTCAGGTGGGGAAATGGCATTTGATCTAATCAAGTGTGAGGTGTTGCATTTTGGAGTTCAGATCTAAGAGGAAAGTATACAGTAAATGGCAGGACCATTGGGAGCAGTAGCATACAGAGTGACCTAGAGGTCCAGGTCCATAGCTCACTGAAAGCAGCAACACGTGGATAGTCCTGAGATGAAGACAAGTGGTACGCATGCCTTCATTGCTTCAGGCACTCAGAGCACAATCTTGCAAGTCATGTTGGCAAGCTGTATAAAACTTTGGTTAGGCCACATCCAGTTAAGGACAGTGCGGAAGCTTTGGAGAGGATGCAGAAGAAATTTACCAGGAATTTACCTGGACTGGAGTTATTAGTTAAAGGAGAGGTTAGACACACCCAGTTGGTTTTCACTTGCATGTCAGCAGCTGAGGGGTGAATGGCAGATTTATACAAATTTATGGTAATTACAGGCAGGCTAGATGGTCAGAGTCTTTACCTCGGATAGAAATACCAAATACTAAAGAGCATAGGTTTACAGTAAGTGGGTGAAAGTTTAAAGACTTACAAGGAAAGTGTTATTTTGTTTAATCAGAGGGTAGTAGATATCTGCAACACGCTGTCAAGGGAGGAGATGGAAGCAGATACAATAGCAACATTTTAGAAGCAGGGATTAGATCATGTACAAGTTAGTGGACTTAGTTTAGATTGGCACCTTACTTGGCACAGATATGTTTGGCTGAGGGAGTGTTGTTCAGGCAAATTTTATTCCTGTTGATACAGGTACTAAATTACCTCACTGAATATTGTTCACCGGCTGATCCCATGATCTGATTAATTTTACTCGATGAGATAAAAATCCTCTGATTACAGTTGTAATATCACAAAATAGCATTCAGCTAAAACTAATTTAAACAATGATTTTTTTCTAAAGTTGTATGGTGGGAGAGTCCAGGACCAGAGTGCCCTGTCTCAGAAGAGAAGGATGTCACTTTAGGACAGAGATGAGAGGAAATTCTTTAGCCAGAGGATGGTGGAACTCTGGCACAGATGGCTGTGAAGGCCAAATCATTTGATATATTTAAAGCAGGGTTGATAGGTTCTTGATTAGTCAGGGCATCAAATGTTATGTGGAGAAGGCAGGAGAATGGAGTTGAGAGGGATAATAAATCAACCATGATAGAATAACAAATCAAACTCGATGGGCTGAATGGCCTAATTCTGCTCCAATGTCTTATGGTCTTATAAGTAGATTTGTGTGGAGAACTCGGAAGTCTGATATTCATTCCACCAGAATCTGATTGTATGCATAGTCAAGAAAGGAGTTAAAATTGAGGAAAACAAGCCCGCCACACCCATCATAAATTATTCTCGGGAGTGAACCAGCAAGCCCCACCTATCAACAGTTTTAATTTACATAACTACATTCAAACCAAAGACTAAAAATAACTCTGGAAATCTACATTGAACTGAGAAAGATTAACAGCTACAGACTACGTAAATGATAAAAGCGCAGATGCTGGAGAACAGGACATTTTGGAAATAGCAGATCTAGTTGCGTATGTGAAAAGGGAGACAGGGGAGGATACAGCAAAAACAGTTTTGGTATACATTGCAGAGGTTAGATAAGAACAAAGGAGACTCTCTCTGAGAAGAGGAAGCTAGTGTTGCCATGGGGATAAACTGGAGGTGTAGTCATCTCGTTGATATGTTAACAAGGTAACTTGTAAAGACCAAATGCAGAAGTATTGAGGCCATGATCACTCAGTGTCAGCTGCAGTGGCTGGGGCATGTGATAAGGATGTCCCCATGTCAGCTACCCCGCAGAGTGTTATACGGCCAGCTACATCATGGTCGATGCTCAGCTGGAGGGCTGAAGAAGCGCTATAAGGATCAGATGAAGAATGCTTTAAGGAAGTGCAAGATCAGACCCGAGGACCTGGAGGATGTTGCTGCCGACCGTATCACTTGGCGACAGCTGTGTAGGGACGGGGTTCGTATTCTGGAGATGGAAAGAACGACCAGAAGACAGCAGAAGAGAGCCAGAAGAAATGCAGCCATGGTTGCCATCACTACCACTACCACATATACATGTCCCACCTGCAATAAAGCTTGTGGGTCCAGGATAGGACTGTATAGTCATCAAAGATCTCACCGTTAAAGGAGTGGATGTCGTTATCAGATTTTGATGGACAACCGAAGAAGAATGTTACTAAGGTAGATGAAGACAGAGAGAGACAGGGTGGGCTTATACAAAGAAACACAACAACAGTGAAGTGCTGTGTGACAGTTGAGCTGTAATGGAGGATAATAAAAAATACACCCAGTGGCCACTTTATTAGGCAGCTCCTGTAGTTAATAACGTGGCCACTGAGTGCATGTTCGTGGTCTTCTGATGCTGTAGCCCTTCCACTTCAAGGTTTGGCGTATTGTGCATTCAGAGATGCTCTTCTACACACCACTGTTGTAACACGTGGTTATTTGAGTTACTGTCACCTTCCTGTCAGCTTGAACCAGTCTGGCCATTCTCCTCTGACCTCTCTCACTAATAAGCTGTTTTCTCCCTCAGAACTGTTGCTCACCGAAAGTTTACTGTTTTTCACACCATTCTCAGAAAACTCTAGCAACTGCTGTGGGTGAAAATCCCAGGAGACCAGCAGATTCTGAGATACTCAAACCACCCTGTTTGGCACCAAAAATCATTCCTCAGTCAGTCACTTAGATCACATTTCTTCCCCATTCTGATGTTTGGTCTGAACATCTGAACCTCCTGACCATGTCTGCATGCTTTTAGGCACTGAGTTGCTGCCACATGATTGGCTGATTAGACATTGGCATTAACAAGCAGGTGGAGGTGTACTGAACAAAGAGGCCACTGACTGTACTTCCCTACTATAATAAGATGAACTCTTGACATTACAGTCTAACTAATTATGAACTTGAACCTTAATGTCTACCTGCACTGCAGTTACTCGGGAGCTGTTAAACTTTATTCACCATTTTGTTAACACACACAAAATGCTGGTGGAACACTGCAGGTCAGGCAGCATCTATAAGGAGAAGCATTGTCGACGTTTCCGGCCGAAACCCTTCGTCAGGACTCACCATTTTGTTATTGTTTTACCTCAATGCACAGTGTAATATTCTGATGTGGATGAGCAGTGTTTAAGATAAACTTTTCACTGTACGTTGGTATGCGTGACAATAATAAACCATTTCAAAAGTGAGGCAATATAGACAGATGATCAACCAATATGGACCAGTTTTGATGTAAAGAGAAAGAGTAGAGTATATTGCCTCAGTTTTTATCTGTCAGTGGCACGATTTAACCCACTGGGCATTTAGAAGAATTCTCTCCCCCCCTGCCCTGGCTCTCCTTCTTTGCCACCCGTCCCACACCCCTCCCATGGCACTCGACCCTCACCATTCCCAACATCCTTTACTCCCACCAGATTTACAAACTCACTCCCCTCTCCATGTTGAGAAATACAGTACTGTGCAAAAGTCTTAAGGACCCTCATTATATGTATCTGCCCAAGACTTCTGCACAATACTGTAGCATATGACAGCATGGAAACAGGTCCTTTGGCCCATCTAGTTCAAGCCAAACTATTATTCTGCCTAGTACCTTCAACCTGCACCTGAACCATATCCAGTTGCCCTGGTAATGTTTCTCCATGACCACAACATCCTGGTGAAACGTTTCACCTTGATCATCACTGACAGCACCAAGATTTGAAGGGAAGACATCTAAATGTGAATGGAGAAAGTGAATCTTTGGTGACATGATGAACTTCATTGGTTTGTATGGATGAAGCACAGTGTCAACCAGCTGCATGTCGTTTGGTGCTCTGTGGTAGCCAAAATCTTAGGAGTTTCAAAAGATCTGGTATGTCACCAAAGAGACTCTTGCAAATTTCTACAAATGTACTGAGGAGAACATTCCAACTGGTTGCACCACTGTCTGGTATGGGGGGCACTGTCTAGGACTGTAAAAAGCTGCAGAGGGCTGAAAACTGTGTCAGCTCCATCATGGGCCCTAGCTTCTCCAGCACCTAGGACACCTTCAAAAAGCAATAACTCAAAAGGGATGTATCCATCATTGAGGACACTGATCACCCAGGACATGTTCTCCGCTTATTACTATCATCAATCATAATAACTACTATCAGGAGGTACAGGAAACTAAAGGCACACACACTCAAGATTTTAGGAACAGCTTCTTCCCCTCAGCCATTAGATTTCTGGAAAATGAACCAACCAACAAACCTTATGCTCTTTCTTTGCACTACTATATAATGTATATGTATATATAGTATACTTATGTAACTTATAGTATTTTCATGTATTGCACTGTAATGTTGCCGCAAAACAACAAATTTCATGACATATGTCACAGATATTAAAGCTGAATCTGATTTCTTAACAACAATATAGTGAATCTTTGGGAATTTTCTACCGAAGAAGTCTAAAGTTCAAAGTAAATTTATTATTAAAGTACATTTATGTCACCATATACAACCCTGAGACTCATTTTCTTGCACCAGTAAATCCAAAAAACATAAAAGAATCAATGAAAAACCATGCCCAACAATACAGAAAAGCAGCCAGTGTGCAAAAGACAACAAACTGTGCAAATACAAGAGAAAAAAACAATAATAAATAAATAAACAAACAATATATATCAGGAACATGAGATGAAGAATTCTTACAGTCAATCCATAGTTTGTGGGAACAATTCAGTGATGGGGCAAGTGAAGTTGAGTGACATTACTTCCTTTGGTTCAGGAACCTGATAGTTGAGGGGTATTAACTGTTCCTGAACCCAGTGGTTGAGTCCTGAGGTTTCTGTACCTTCTTCATGATGGTAGTAGTGAGAGGAAGCCATAGCCAGGTTGGTGGGGGTCCTTGATATTGCACGCTGCTTTCCTGCAAGAACACTTGGTGTAGCTGTGTTCAATAGTGGGAAGGGCTTTATCCATGATGGACTTGGCTGTATCTACTATTTTTGTAGAATTTTCTGTTCGAGGACATCCATACCAGGCCATGATGCAAGCAGTCAATAAATATACTTTCCACCACACAGCTACAGAAGTTTGTCAAAGTTTTAGTTGTCATGTCAAATCTTCGCAACTTCTAAGGAAGTAGATATGCTGCCATGCTTTCTTTGTTATTACACTTACGTCCTGGACCCTGGACAGATCCTCTGAAATGATAATAACTGAGAAATTTCAAGCTGCTGACCCTCTCCACCTCTGATCCCCCAATGAGGACTGGCTCATGGACCTCAGGTTTCCACCACCTGAAGTTAATGATCAGCCAACAATGCTGACATTGAGTGAGATGTTGTTGTTGTGGCACCACTCAACCAATCTGCCTACTATGTGCTGATTTGTCACCACCTTTGATTCGGCCTGCGCCAGTGGCATCTTCAGCAAACTTAAATATGACATTGGAGCTGTACTTAGCCTCACACTCAAAAGTATAAAGAGAGTAGAGCAGGGGGTGAAGCACACAACCTGGTGATGCACTTGAGCTGATGGATATTGTGGAGGAGATGTTGTTGCCAATCTGAACTGATTGGCATCTACAAGTGAGGAAATTGATGATCCAATTGCACAAGGAGATATTGAGGCCGAGGTCTTGATTAGGTTTGAGGGGATGATGATATTAAATGCTGGGCTGTAGTCAATAAAGAGCATCCTGATGATTGCACCTTTGCAGTCCAGATGTTCCAGGGTTGAGTGAAGAACCAACAAAATAGCATCTGCTATGGACCTGATCAGCCAAGAGGCAAATTAGAGCGGATCCATGTCGCAGGCAGGAGTTGATGTGCTTCATCACCAACCTCCCAAAGCACTCCATCACTGGGGATGTAAATGCTATTGAGGCATATTACCACATTCTCCTTAGATCTGTGGAGCTTCAGTACATTTGAGAACTTAAGAGAAATAAAGAACAGGAAAGTGGTTGTGGTAAGTGGTAAAACTTCAGCTATGACCTGACTGACCTTTAATGCCAGTCTTCTGTTTATGCAAATTTATTGTTTTTATATTGTTACAGCTATCATTTATCTTTTAGCTGAACACAATGAGATCTTCCAGCACCATTTAGCCACCTACATACATAACGTTATAAATCATGCTGTTGATTGTGATAACAAGCTGAAATTTTACTGTCAATTAGCATTTACAAGTGTCTTCACCTTGGCCTTGTATTGAATAAACAAATCTGCTTCCAGACTCCCTTGTTAAATTCTTACACAATTTGAGACTAGTTGTCTCAGCAGTGAACTGCCCACATTATCTGGGGATGTGTCATGAACAGCAAAGAAATCACAATGAGTCATATTAATTAAAGGTACAACCCATTCCACATTTTTGACTTTGGAATGAAGTTTATTAAACAATCTTCAGTAACACACAGAATTGGAAGGTGTTATTTGAGATTTTATCACTAGCACAGAAGTTGACAATTGCATAAGGCAGTTTACTGAGTAAATATTGTGCTTTTGAGAAGTGTTGCTGACATACTGTACGTTTCAGTGGCATCAGAATCACTCCTCAACTCAACAGATTCAGCTAAATACTCGAATAAATCCAAATTTAACCAAGGGTAGAAAAATAAGATGGAAGATGGAAAGTATCAAAGAGAGAGATCCCAGTGCTACAGAATAAGCAATTCTGATGAATAACATAATCAACGTAATTACATTTTGCTCGGGTATCTCCACCAAACCACCCTCTGGCATAAAACTGAGGCATCAGCGTTCTCACGCAAAGAGAAACCACTGACACGTCAGCTTGCAGGAATTCTCATCATCTTCGGCGATCCTTTCCATCAACAAATGCCAGTTAGACCTTGTTCTGTTCCTACCAGCAAATTCATTGCATCAATTTTCATCATTTATTTAGTGCTGATAAACCTCTTCACAACCACATTTATTAAAAAATCTATTGGAATGTCATTTGTGTTTCAATATTTTCCAGAGAAAACTTTTCAACTCAAAACTCCCCCTCTCCTAGCCACCCACATACCTTCCCTTTCACCTGGCTTCACCTATCACCTTTTAGCTTCCCCACCCCCAACCTTCTTATTCTGGCTTCTTCCCCCTTCCTTTCCAATCGGGATGAAGGGCCTCAGCCTGAATCGTCAACTGTTTATCCCTCTCCATAGATGCCACCTGATCCGCTGAATTCCTTCAGCAATTTGTGTGTGTTACTCTGGGTTTCCAGCATCTGCAAAATCTCTTGTGTTAATGGAATATGTAATTGGTATTCAGTTCATTAGATTTGCCCTAAGTCAGTCACAACTCACTAAGTGGGCAGATATGATGCACACAAATCTTACTAAGAGCATTATTCAACATAAATAGCTATGCTCACTTTAATAAATAGAAGCTAAATGCCATGTTACTATTTGTACCTTCCTGCCATGACAGCAGCTCACTTCTATGCCTTCTATCCTTCCAGTCTTTACCACAGGTAAAACAAATACATCAAATACTTCAAAGAAAATAAATCCTTTTTTGCTTCACAAAAACCTCCACAAACTAACACAAAATATAAATGCATAAGCCAGCCGGGGATGTAATAGCATCCTCACCAGATTTCGAGGCGAGTGGTCCTGGGTTCAAATCCAGCCAGCTCCTTGCACGCTTTCCATCCGTGCTGGGTTGAGCACTGAGCTAGCACCTCGGCCTCGTAAGAAACAGACGCTAAATGACAAGATTGCTGCCATATACACCACAAGGCATGGAAAGTAATAAGAATAAAATGTATAAAGAAACATTATAATGGTTTAAAGTGGCCAATAAAACATGCTTACATCCTGGGCAATTGATGCCAATTTCATTAATCCTATTAGCGAGTAGAAGTATTAGGATTACAGAGCTGCACAGTAGCGTAATGGTTAGTGTAATGGTGGGTCCAGTTTCCATTCCCACCACTGTCCATTTGGAAATTCTACATTCTCCCCGTGACCACAAGGATTACCTAATAAAATGAGTGTACAACACTTTGCAACAGATATCCACAATGGCTCACGCGAAGTTCGTCTGTAGCTACAAACTATAAATTCAAAAGTTCTTCCCTAAATCAAAAATAAAATTGTATCAGATCAGTGCAAAAAAAGCCGAACAACTCACCAGAAAACCTGGAGATGTACTCGATTAGTGAAATGGTATAAATCCTTGATTGTTTGAGCACTGAATGAAATAATTATTGGGAGTTCTTAAAATATGTAATGTTGGGTGGAGTTTCAATATTCAAACAAAAGGGATGTCAGATCAGCTTGCAAATCTGGAAGGTCCCCTCCATTCAAAGAAATGCACACGTCCTGCAGCAGTGATCAAACCCTTAACAACAGAAAGCCACGGTCAAAGAATCTCAATTAACACCAACACTAAATAGTAAACTGCACACAAGCAAAACAATGCCACCCTCACTAGCAGACTACGCCCATATATTTTCCAAAATCCTACATCCCGAATAAGGGTCATAGAGCACTACAGCACAGAAACAGGCTCTCCAGTCCATCTAGTCCGTGCCAAACTATTATTCTGCCGAGTCCAATTGACCTGGACCTGGGCCATAGCCCTCCATATATCTTCCATCCATGTACTTATCCAAACTTCGAATCCACGTCCACCACATTTGCTGGCAGCTCATTCCACATTCTTACCCCCGAGTGAAGGAGCTCCCCCTCATTGTCTCCTTAAACATTTCACCCTTCACCCTAAACCCATGACCTCTCATTCTAGTCTCAGCCGACCTCAGTGGAAAGCCTCCTTGCATGTACCCTGTCACCTTGTAATTTTGTACACCGAATAGTTCTGCAAATCTAAAAATCACATACAAAATCGAGTCCTGATAAAGGGTCACAGGCCGAAATGTCGACTGTTTACACTTTTCCATAGATGCTGCCCGGCCTGCTGAGTTCCTCCAGCAATTTTGTGTGTGTTGCATTCTCTTCCTTTGTCTCAGCTGAGATGTTTATGTTGTTTTGTGAATTTAACCAGCTTGATGCACATCCTTGGACACAACTTTGACCGGCAAATCTCGTAAAAACCTGTCGCAATCCAAGGTTATGTCCTGGGTCACTGCAATACACTGACAATTTCCTACAGCGGCTGAGCAAAAGGAATGTGTGCAGACTAAAGCTGACCTCTCAAGAGGTCATGAACCTTGAAGTCCAGAGCTTGGCGATTCCAGAAGTAGAAACACGATGGTTGAAGCCTGCTGGGCTGGCTTGTCCGGAGGCCCTGAGGCCACCTGTCCTGGGTGACAGAGTGAGAATGTGAGAGTGTGTGAGAAATTGAGAGAGAGAGTGTGTGAGAGAGAGAGAGAGAGAGAGAGAGAGAGAGAGAGAGAGAGAGAGAGAGAGAGAGAGAGAGAGAGAGAGAGGGAGGGAGGGATGATGGGAGGGAAGGTAAGGCCTTGTTTTGTCCCCCTTTCCTCATCTTTTAATTCTGGCCCCTCTCCCCTCCTTTTTATCCTGGCTTCTTCCCCCTTTCCTTTCCAATCCTGAAAAAGGGTCTTGTCCAGAAACATCAACTGTTTCCATTGACCTGCTGAGTTCCTCCAGCAGTTTGTGTGTGTTGTTGTGCTGATGGTGTCTTGTCGTTGCTGTTGCTTGAGTTGTTCTGCTGAATACTCTAGGCATACTCTGTTGGTGTGAAGATGTATGATGACACTTGCAGGCTGCCACCAGCTCTTCCTCAGGTGTGCTGGTTACTAACGCAGGTGATTTCTCTCTATGTTTAGACGCACAGGCAATAAACAAATCTCAATCCGAATTTAATGCTACACTTTTCATATTCATCCAAAATTGTTCCCCCAAAATCAAATCACATCGAGCTCAGTTAAATGTTGCACAACTTTCCAAACTTAAAAGATAAATAAAGAAGTAATGTCCTTCACTGGAGTTAATTTGAAATAAATATTTCATCAGTTTTGGAACGAATCATCACAATGCCATTAATCCATTAAGTGCTAAATGCATTAGCAATCTCTCACCAAAGTTCAGCACTGCAGTTTGAAATTCAGAACACCGAACATGACCAAAATTCAGAATATTCTGAGAAAAAGATAGTAGTAAAGACTTTTAAAAAAGTAAGGCTCTTTCACTGGAATTAATTTTTAGTACATATTCAGGAGTACAGACCCAGAGCCACTCAATAGTCCTTGTATGTTAACCCTTTCATTCCCGGGGTCAGTTTTGTGAACTTCCTCTCCACCCTCTCCAATAGCCGCACATCCTTTCTTAAATAACAGTTCAAAACTCCTCACAATACCAAGTGCGGCCTGACAAATGACTTGTAAAGCCTTCGCATGACATCCTTGCTTTTATATTCCAGCCCTCTTGACATACGAATACTGACACTGCATTTGCCTTCCTTACCACCAATTCAACCTGCAAGTTAATCATCGGGGAATCCTGGCCCCTCCCAAGTCCCTTTGCACCTTGGGTTTCCAAATTTCCTCCCTGTTTAGCTAATAATCTACACTTTTATCTCTTCTACCAAAGTATAAACAATTCCCAACACTATATTTCATCTGTCACTTTTGCGCCATTTCTCCTAATCTGTCTAAACCCTTCTGAAGACTCCCTGTTTCCCCAACACTATCTACCACAGCCACAAATCTTTGTACAAGGGACATGGACCATGTGCACGTAGAAAGGATTTGCTTGATGAGGTGTCATGGGCCAAAGTGCCTGCTCTTGTACCGTACCATTCTCTTCTCTCTTCTTCTCTCTCTTCGGCTGTCCATCGATTTTGATGTTGACTGAGGCCTGGGCAGGGTTGTATGGAAGACCGGCAGTTGCCCATGCTACAAGTCTTCCCTCTCCACACCACCAATGTTGTCCAAGGGAAGGGCACTAGGCCGATACAGCTTGTCACCAGTGTCATCACAGAGCAATGTGTGGTTAAGTGCCTTGCTCAAGGACACAACACGCTGCCTCAGCTGAGGCTCGAACCAGTGACCTTCAGATCACTAGACCAACGCCTTAGCCACTTACATTCTAATCAAATCTCTCTGAGCTTAATGCCAATGTTCATTGTCAAACTCCAACTGAAAAAGTACTTTCACCAGGCAGTCTGCACTGGATGGAGAAAAACGCTTCTCAAGGCCAATCAGAGACACACAGTGAAATGTGATCATTACCACTGATGCCCACATCCTCTAAATGGTTTACTACAAAATCACTGATACTAATGGAAAGACAAAATATAACGCATGGTTGCATAGTGGCCTATTTCTAATGATGCCTTACACATTGTTCAGAGAATGAAATAGGTTTGTGTCGACATGCAACAACACTGAGGCTTTATGGAAACAATTTGCCCCACAGCTGGGAAGGAGGTAATTGTCTGGGAAGTTGTGTTCTGCTTCCATCACTTGCTCCTATTTCAGAGACTTTTTTCCTTCAGTGCCTAAACAAGACACTTTCTCTCCATTTTTGGATGACCATAGGCTGAGGATTTCCATGAGTCAGTGAAGATTTAAGAAGGATATTTTTGCAAACGTTGTTGAACCACTTTCAGAATTTTGGAAAATACCCCAAAATGGAGCTCGGAGTAGAGATTCTGCTTCAGTGTCAGACTGGCCACTTGTCTAATACTCTAGAGGCAATGGACTATCATCGGAGTTTCAGTTGGTATGGTCTTGGAAAGCACTTATCCTACCATGGACTGGGAGAATTTTGCAGATACAGCACTGATGGTATCCCACAGAATAAATCAGGGCAAACTGCCCATATTTTTGAGCATCTGCCAGTCTTGTAATATATTGGAACAGCTTGGCTACAACGTAACTAATTCTAGCAAGTAGTCCCTGTTAGTACAGCCGAGATACTACAGCCATTGCTGTATCCAGTGCTCTCAGCTGTTTCTTCATATCATGTAGAAAAAAAACTGGCTCAAAACTGACTTCTATAATCGTCAGGGTCTTAGGTTTTGAAAAGAATTTCCGTTTTATGGGTGGCAAGTCTCTACCAAAGCAGGTATGAGACACTCCTTCCCTCCACTAGCTTGCATGTCACCTTTGGGCAAGTGGTAGCCCCTGTTTACTGCCCCCCCACCCCCGATCAGGGACACATGAAGCCACGGGAGGAGGTGGTGGATAGTCGTATGAACAGCTGGTGCATATCACAAGTCCTGGTTACGCAACCATGACGCCAGGCAGACGATCTCTGAAGAGTTTTGATAATGACTGGGGTCACCCGTGTTGTAAAGACACTGACCAAAAGAAGACAACGGCAAACCACTTCTGTAGAAAAGTTTGCCAAGAACAATCAAGGTCACGGAAAGACCGTGATCGCCTACATTATACAATATGGCACATAACGAATGAACAAATGAATAGATAGAGGAGAGTAGTGGGGGGGGGGGGGGGGGGGGGGGGCTATCTAGATTGATTAATCAGATTAACTGCCTGAGGGAAGAAACTTCTAAGATGGCGTGAGATTTTTATTTCAATGGCCCTAAAGTGCCTTCCAGAAGGCAGACTTTGAAAGAAATAGTTTGCAGGGTGGGGTAGTATCCACAATGCTTTTGCCTGCCCGCTACTTTATCCTAGACGCATACTAGCCCTGTAATGACAGGAGACTGCAATCAATTACCTTGTTTTTCACATTTTGAGTTCTGATATCATTGGCTCATTGCCAATATTTTCAGATTTGGCAAATGATTTCATGTTGTGGCCATCCACAGTAATGTGCAAAAGTCTTGGGCATATGTATATAGCTGTGGTGCCTAAGATTTTTGCACAGTACCGTATCTGTCAACATGAAACCGAGAGCAAGTCTGTAAATCTGGTGGGAGCCAAGGATGTTAGGAATGGCGATGGTGGAATACTGCAGGAGGGGTCTGAGGCGTGGCAGAGAAGGAGTGCCAGGGATAGGGGAGTAGTGTGGGTGCAGACACACCCAGCCCTGAGACACCAGGCAAGGTCATTTAATCCCAAACAACTGTTTTATTGATCATTACAGAATGTCTCTCTGGCACTTCCCACTCCTTCCCCTCCCCTCTCCCTTCCCCTTTTTTAAACCATGATTCCCCTCTCCCTGCCCCCTTCTCACTCTGTCAAAATAGAGACCCATATCAGAATCAGGCTTATCATCACTCACATATGTCATGAAGTTTTTTTTTGCTGCAGCAGTACAGTGCAATACATAAAATGATTACAGTGCTGTGTAAGTCTTCGGCATCCTAGATATATATACTGTATACGTACCTCAGACTTTTGCACTGTACTGTGTAAAAAGTCTTTACAGGTCATACCCGAGCAATCCGATATCACACTGGTTTCTCATATAATCCACATGCAGCATTGATGCAAAAAAGCAACTGCACTGAACAAGGATAGGACAGGGTGCCAGTGGAGAGAGAAACTGGCACAGGAGGGAAACAGAAGCTGGCTGGGTGATGTTGAGGCTGGGAGGGGAAAGGTGAAATAAATAAGGTGGGAGGTGGGGAAGACTAAGGGAAACCCAGCAGTGGTGAGGTGATACGAACACAACGCTGGAAGAACTCAGCAGGTCAGGCAGCATCCGTGAGAAAAGAGTAGCCAATGTTTCGGGCCGAGACCCTTCATCAGGAATGGGGGGGAAGAGAGGACCGAAGCCCAGTAATAGAGATAGGGGAGGGAGTAGGGCCTAGAGGTGCCAGGTGGAAAACCAATCAGAGGAAAGATAAAGGGGGGAGGGGGAGGTGATAAGCACGAAAGAACTGTAGAGATAAAGAAGCAGAAAGTTGAAAGGGGAGAGAGGCAGAGAGGGACCTGGGATAGGGGAAAGGGGAGGGAATTACCGGAAACTGGAGAATTCAATGTTCATACCACCAGGCTGGAGGCTACCCAGACGGTAGATGAGGTGAGGTGATAGTGGGGGGGTGGGGGCGAGGTGTTCGGTGTGTTCTTAGTTGGCCAGAAAAAAAACAGCAATAATGAGGGGGCAGTTGAGTGGCAAAAAAACAGGAGTGAGAGGAGGGAAACCAATGTGGAGTGGGTGGGAGAACGTAAATGAAAAGAGTTTTAAAATTTAGAATGAAAGCAAGAGTTTCCAGTCTGGATTTTGCAATTCCTCTCCACCAACCCTTGATTTTCAAATATCATTGCCCAGAAATGGAAAATATTCCCCTTGTTGAATCCCAGCCATCTATCCGCTCTTTTTTTTAAATGAAACATGAATCAATATATTTTTTGTTGTAAATGTATACTTTTAATGATTATGAGCTAGATTTGCAATCAATTTTTAGCTGGTTGGGGCCAGCATTCCTTCCAAATACTTTGCTTTCCTTGTTCTGGTTTAAGTGCAGATTTAAACCCTGTCTCTATGTTGTGTGTTATGTATCAGAGCCAGCACTTGACAGCAGCGTGGCCTCAGTCCATCGTCCCTACTGATTACTGAGTCATTACGACTGTATTTTTCCACAGAGCTGTTTTACTCAAGTGTACAAAGCAACTCACGGTCCCTCAATACCAAACATCCAAATACTGCCTACACTCCCCGCCCTTGCCCCTCCCAAACCACCTCACATTCCAACCTGCCACCACGGCCCCACCCGACCCAACCCTGACGTGGCCAGCATTATCCATTCTAACATTCAGACCTTCACAATTGTTTGGGCCACCCACATTATTGAAGTAACTTTGCTTTATCACAGTGATATACTCCCTTGTTACAGTGCAGAAGGTGGCCATTCAGCCCATATGGACAGGTTGGCTCCTACACGCTCTCTCTTTTGTAATTGTGCAACTTATTTTCTCTTACATGCTCCTTTTGGTTCCTTTGCCATTTACCTGCATCTGGAGCATGGCGTTTCTATACCATGGAGCCTTAACATTAATTGAGGGGTCTGTGGACCCCAGGTTGGGAACCCTGATCTGGAGGGATCTAATTAATCTATCAACACATCTTCATGGTCTGGGAGGCATCTGGTGCAACCAAAAACCCACAAGGTCAGGGGAAACCCTACAGATCACCGGACCTTATGCATTATGAAATATAAAGTCTAGTTTCCTCTTTGGCCCTCTTCAGTTTTGATCACTGCACCATGGAAAGCATCTTGTCCCTGTGCAACACAGCTTGGGATGACAACTGTTCTGCCTGTGACCGCAAGAAACTTGAGAGAGTTGTGGACGGAGCTCTGCACATCACAGAATCCAGCCTCTTCCTAAGGAACACTGTCTACACTTCTCACAACACACACAAAATGCTGGTGGAACACAGCAGGCCAGGCAGCATCTATAAGGAAAAGCACTGTTGATGTTTCGGGCCGAGACCCTTCATCAGATTTCCATCTACAGACCCCAGAGCATGGACTTCGTATCGCGGCCCCGGGCCCGGCCGTCGATCTCGGCTGCCCCAGCTACTCAGGACATATTGAAAACTTTTTTTTTGTGTGATGCCTACACTTCTCACTGTTGGTAAAGGAACAACTACACTCACTTGCCCATCCATTGAGATGTTCCCACAACCAATGATCTCACTTTAAGGACTCTTTATCTCATTACTTCAGGTTCTTGTTTTTTTATTGTTATTCATTTATATTTGCATTTGCACAGTTTGTGGTCTTCTGCACTCTGGTTGATGTTTCATTCATCCTGTTACTGATAGATAGATAGATAGATAGATAGATAGATAGATAGATAGATAGATAGATAGATACTTCATTGCTCCCAAAGGAAATTACGTCACAGTAACATTGCAAGTGCACAGATATGCAAATATACAAATATTAGAAGGGAAATAAGAAAGAATAAAAATCAAGTTACCTCAAATAGTCTAAAGGGGTGGTGGGGGGTATCACTTCCCCAGCTATAGGTTGACTCATTACAAAGCCTGATGGCTGAGGGCAAGGATGACCTCATATAGCGCTCTTTGACACAGCACAGTTATCTTAGTCTGTTACTGAAAGTGCTCCTCTGTTCAGCCAGGGTGGCATGCAGAGGATGAGAAATATTGTCCAGAGTTGCTAGGATTTTCCGCAGGGTGCTTTGTTCTACCACAGGCTCCAGTGTGTTCAGTTTGTCTCCTATAACAGAGCTAGCCTTTCTAATCAGTTTATTGAGCCTGTTGGCATCACCCATGTTGACGCCATTGCCCCAGCACACCACCACACAAAAGATTGTACTGGTGACAACAGACTGGTAGAACATGTGAAGGAGAGGCCTACATACTCCAAAGGACCTCAGTCTCCTCAGGAAGTAGAGGTGTTTCTGGCCCTTCTTGTACACAGCCTCTGTGTTGGTGCACCCCTGGTACTTCTAGATCCTCACCACATCCACGTCCTCAACATCAATAGTAACAAGGAACAGTGCAGGCTTAGTCTTCCTAAAGTCCATCACCGTCTCCTCTGTTTTACTGATGTTGAGCTGCAGATGATTCAATTTGCACCATTTGACAAAGTCCTCCACCAGGGCCTGTATTCACCCTCCCGTCCTCCCTTTATATACCCAGCTATTGCTGAGTCATCAGATAATTTCTGCCGATGACATGACTCAGTGTTGTATCTAAAGTCCAAGGTTATACAGGGTAAACAGGAAGGGAGCCCATACAGTCCCCTGTGGGGTCTCAATGCTGCTTAAAGCCATGTCTGACACACAACTCTGAAGCCACACAAACTGTGGTCTGTCAGTCAGTCCAGGATACAATGGAAGTGCCGACCTGCATTGAATGGAGCTTTTCTCTCAACAGTGAGGGCTGTATACTATTGAAGGCACTTGAGAAATCAAAAAGCAGGATCTTGGCAGTGCTGCTCTGCTTATCCAAACAGGAACTGGCTCTGTTCAGTAGGTAGATGACAGCATTGTCGACTCCAACGTGCTTCTGGTAGGCAAACTCTAGGGCATATATGTCAAACTCAAGGCCCGCGGGCCAAATCCGGCCTGCGGTGGAATTATCTTTGGCCCGCGAGATAATATCTAATTACTATTAAAGCTGGCCCCAGTAATCGAAGCGCCTATGGCGTATGATATGGCTAATGCTGAGTTTATTCAGGTACCAGGTTTTCAGGGTTTTTAGTGTTTATTCGGCAGTCTTCTTCATAAGAAACGGAATTTGTAAAGTGAAACACTTTGTAGTTATAGCAGAGACTGAGACACATGAGAGCAGGCTGAAAAAACGGAGGCAACGAAAGCTGCGTTCGCACGCGTCCGACTGATCCGGCCCGCATGAAGCTGCATTTTGCTCAATCCGGCCCGTGACCTAAAATGAGTTTGACACCCCTGCTCTAGGGGATGGAGGGCTGATCTGTCCAGGGGTCAGAGGTGAGCCAAGACCAACTTCGCTAGGGTCTTCATGATGTGTGAGGTCAGGGCCACTGGTCAGCAGTCATTCAAGACTTTCCGTTGGCCCTTCTCGGGTACTGCGACCACACGCAATGTTTTCCACACAGTCGGGACCCTTTCCAGGCTGAGACTCAGACTGAAAGTGTGCTGGAGAACTCCACACAGCTGCTCGGCACACTCCTTCAGGACCCTGGGGTTCACACCATCCGGTCCCAATGCTCTGCCGTGTCTGAGTTTCCCCAGAGCCCTTCTCGCCTGCTCAGTAGTGAAGGTGTGTCCATGGTGACTGGGGAGTTGGTGGAAGGTGGGGGCTGGGGGCTGGGGCCTGGGGGAGGTGAAGATCAGGATGATAGTTGGTATGTGGAGGTGTGGTTGGTAGGTGCAGGGAAAGGAGGGGATGTAGACAGTGATAGCCTGTGTTGTTCATCCACGTGTTGAACTGGAGGGAGGAGGAGGCAAGAAGAAAGGGAGCATTGGTACTGAGGGAGCACTGGGTCCCTTGGCAACTGAACTGGTATGCTGAGGGGGGTGTGAACAGGAGGGCAATTGTTAAACCTATTGAAGAATTGATTTAACTCATTAGCCCATTCACGACTGCATTCCAAGGCTCTACAGCCAGGCTGATTGAAGCCAGTGATGTTCTTCATGCCTCTCCACACCTCCCGTGTGCTACTCTGCCCAAGCTTGTTCTCCTGCCTCTCCTGTATTCCTCTTTAGCCACCTTGATCTTCTCCTTTAGCTATTCTATAGACTTGCTGAGTATGCCTGTAGGAAAATGAAACTCAGGGTTCTATGTGGTGACATATATATAGAAGGATAATAAAATTTACTCTGAACTATAAAACAGTCAGCATTATGAAAGACCTCACCCACACCGGACATTCGCTCTTCTCCCCCCTTCCATCAGGCAGGGGATACAACAGCCAGAAAGCACAATCATCAGGCTCAAGGACAGCTTACATCCCATTGTTAAGACTATTGAGTAGTTCCCTAGTATGATAGATAGATACTCCTTTGATCCCAAAGGAAATTACATTACAAGTGCACAGATACACAAACAGTGGAAGAGAAGTAAGAAAGAATAAAAATAAGTTACCTTAAAAATAGGATGTACAATATTTATAAGTCAAAGATTAAAAGATCACTTCCCCAGCTCTAGGTTGACTCATTTTAGAGCCTGGTAGCAGAGGGTAAGAATGAACTCACGTAATGCTGTTTGGAGCAGCACAGTTGTCAAGATAGACTCTTGTCCTCACAATCTATCTTATGATCTTGCAACTTATTGTCTCCCTGAACTATATCTGTAATCGTAATACTTTATTTTGCACTCTGTTACGGTTTTACATTGTGCTACCCGTGCTATTGTAAAATGAACTGATCTCTCTTCTGCTTCTCAACGACTCAGAATGATCTGCTGTACATTTCCAACATTTCCTGCATTTTCATTTTAGCTGCCTTTTATTTTCAATGTATTTAATGGTGCTGCTAAAAGTCTGAAGGTTAAAATACATTTAACCCAACATAAACAGATTTTTTAAAAATTTCTCAATACATTTAAAGAAAGGAAACACACATAGAGCATCCCTTTCACGATATCAAAGTCACTTTGGATTGCTTCAATGGAATGGTTTCACGCATACTTGCTGTAAACAAGGTGGCACATCAGATAGAGATTAGCTTTACTGTCACATTTGTATCAGGACATACAGTGAAATGCATCCTTTTGTGCCAACAAACAACACAGTCCAAGAATTGCGCTGGGAACAAGTGTCATCAAGCTTCCAGTGCCACAGAGCGTGCCCACAACTTACTAACCTAACCCTAACATGGGAGGGAACTGGAGGGAGCCAGAGGAAACCCATACAGTCACAGGGAGAGGTACCAACTGGAATTGTACACCGACTGGTGATCGCCAGTGCTATAAGGCGATTGCGCTAACCTCTATGCTACCGGTGTTAACTTTAAGTTATCCAGTCAAGTCTAAATTCCTGGATCTTCATCAATCCATCTGATGTCTCTTAAAGAGTTACTGAGAATCACTCTTCCTCAAAGCTCGACTATCTTTGATGAGACAGTCTTTAATATTTTAAATGCTACAGGGACACCCTCTCATCACAAAAAGTACATAACCTCTTTTCACAAGCTTCACAAACTGGGCCAGACACATTTAATAGAATGTGTGCACATGCATCATTAAGGTAACAAATGCACATGCATCATTAATATCAAAGTAATCACTTTAAAAAAATTACTCAACCACACTTGCAAAAATGAACTACTTTCTCCAAAGAACGGTAGACAGCCTTTTTTAAGATTTCAAACACTTCAGAGTCTCAATACAGAACAAAAACTTCAGATTTTATAAGATCATGTTAAATAAGTACTTTGCATTTCAATCACACAAAAACAAAATTTAAAGGGTCCTGAAATAAAAACGGAATGTGGAAAAGGTCATACTAGGTCACTGGAGAAGAAAGAGCCAACATTTCTCATCAATTCGACGCTTTCAGTGATCACCAAATTTAAACATTAACCACATTTTCTCTCCCCCCTACACGCTGCCTGAACAGCTGAGTATTTCCAGTGCATCAAATTTCATATCAGTCCAGCTGGTTCCCCACTCTGTGCATGAAACATGGGGAACATGAACACTCACCTCCTAGTGTTCAAGTTAAACATTTTGCCTTCACTTCCTAATATATCTGCTAGAGAGAGACAGAGTACTACAGCACAGAAACAGGCCCTTGGGCCCATCTAGTCCAAGCCAAGCTCTCTTCCTGTCTAGTCCATGCCAGGCTCTTTTCCTGCCTAGTCCCATCTACCCGGATCTGGACCATAGCTCTCCATACTCCTCACATCGATGTACCTATCCAAACTTCTCTTAAGTGTTGCAACTAAACCCACATCCACCACTTCTGCTGGCAGCTTAGTCCACACTCACGCCACTTCCCGTCGCTGCCTGTAAGGAGTTTGTACGTTCCCCATGTGACCATGTGGCTTTCCTCTGGGTGCTCCAGTTTTCTCCCCCCCCCCCCCCCACAGTCCAAAGGCGCACTGGCTGGTAGGTCAATTGGTCATTGCCTGTGAATAGGCTAGGGTTAAATCAGAGGTTACTGGGTGGCATGCCTCGACGGACCAGAAGGACCTACTCCATGCTGTATCTCAGTAAATAAAAAATCTCTGAGTGAAGAAATTGCCCTTTAGTTTCTCCTTAAGTATTTCCCCTTAAACTATGACCTCTAGTTCTAATCTCACCCAACCTCAGGGAGAAAAAGCCTGCTTGTATTTACCCTATCTATACACCTCAATTTTGTGTACCTCTACAAGATCTCCCTTCATTCTCCTGCATTCTAGGGAATAAAGCCCCAACCTATTCAACTTTTCCCTACAACACAGGTCCTCAAGACACAGCAACGTCCCCACAGATCTTCCCTGTACTCTTTCAATCTTACTGATATCTTTCCTGTAGGTAGGTGACTTGAACTGTACACAGTACTCCAAATTTGGCCTCACCGACAACTTGTACAACTTCAACATAAAATCCCACTCCGGGGTTCAGTGCTCTCCACTGATTTGTGATAGTCAATATGCAATCCTATCCATCTGTGACGCAGGACTTTAAAGTTTATTGGTTCCTTTACCTCTGTTGATCGCGTAGTCATGCTGGCTCCTGGTTTTGATTTAGCCGAATCAGACTTAGTACCCTCCTTTTGGAAAAAACAAATCATAAAGTTCAAAGTAAATTTATTATCTAAGTACGTAAATAATAACCATAATAGTATCAATGAAAGACGGCACCAACTTGGGTGTTCAACCAGTGTGCAGAAGACAACAAACTGTGTAAATACAAAAAGAAATAAATACTAACAATAAATAAATAAGCAATTAATTTTGAGAACATGAGATAAAGAGTCCTTGAAATTGAGCCCCTAGGTTCTGGGGACATTTCAATGATGGGGCAAGTGAAGTTGGGTGACATTATCCCATTTGGTTCAAGAGCCTGATGACTGAGGGGTAATAATATTCCTGAATCTGGTGGTGTGTGTCCTGTGTCTTCTTCTTGATGGCAGCAGCTAGAAGAGAGCATGACCTGGATGGTGGGGGTTCCTGATATAAGTTTACTTAAACCATCTTCAGGGAGATATTTTAGGTTACAGAGAATTCAATACACTGAATTCCAATTCATTGGGACACATGGGGACCAGTATACATTGACCCAATTAATCTGCAGTCCCAGTTAGCTGAAGTTTCATTTACATAGTTAAGAAAGTATAAAAAAACAAACTACCATTTAACTGAGTAACAAACTATCTATTTAAATGAAACAAACGCTTTTGATACCACTACAATATGATAAGACTGCGTATTAGTTTCTAATGGTTACCAACGGTGACATTTATCTAGTGAATGCTGCTGTTTGGTCCAGTAGGGTAAGTCTTTCAGCAAGTGTTAAATCTTTTTTGTGCCACCTTGACAAGATTCTGTATTTTTTTTAACAAAATAAAAAATAAAATGATAAAAAAAACCACTGCTTTTTGAATTGGGGTGCGTGGGTCCAATTGGATAACATAACACAAGCATAAGCAACTGACGCTATTTGAAAGCTGTTTGCTCCAAGGATGGTGTGGTGTGTAATAGCCGCACATGTGCACAAGACTGGTGCTGGTTAGAAGCTATTCAGCGACAGTCTCCTGCCTCAGTTAAGTGGCAACAGTGTTAAAAATAACCAAAGGGAATTCTGTCTATTTTCTTGATTAGTTTTTGTTCGTTAAACAGTTGCCCCAATTAACTAGAATAAATTGTGTATGAAAATGTTGTACAATATCACTGAATCATACAGCACATAAATCGACCCTTCCAAGGCCAAGCATAATCCCCAAGTACACTGCATGATGTTCATATACTCAGTGGCCATTTTGTTAGGTACCATTAAAGTGGTCACTCAGTACGTGTTCATGGTCTTCCGTTGCTATGGACTGTCCACTTCAAGGTTCAATGTCTCATCCAAATAGAGAAAAAAATCAAAGCTGAATGCAGACAATCTTGAGTATGTATATATCGTGCATTAGTCCAATTAAATAGGGGGCAACTAAATACAACCATTTGCCTAAGTGTCTCCACTGACTTGAAGAATTAGTAACTAAACCAGAGATATAATGAAATTGTCAAAAAGATGAAAAACTCTGTGTCAGCATGATTTGAAGTGTGCTGTGTGAAAAATTGTTGGAATTACCCTTTAAAATAATTAATTTAAAATATAGATTAAATTATATAAATAATTGAAAAGGAGAAGTATACAAGTCTAAAGGGAAAGGATTTTATTTATTTATTTAGAAATACTGTGTGGAATAGGCCCTTCTGGCCCCTTGAGCCATGCCACCAGCCTAATCGCTGAACAACTTAGAGTGACCAATTAACCTACTAACCAGTACATCTGTGAACTGGGAAGGAAACTGTAGCACCCAGAGGATACCCACATGTCCCACGGGGATGATGTACTGTACAAACTCCTTTGGGAGGACGCCAGGACTGAACTCTGCACTCCACTGTAAGAGTGTCATGCCAACTACTATGCTACCATGATTTAGTCAAGGACTAGAACTTAATGGACTGGTGTCTCCAGGAGTTGACATAATATAGTAGCTTTTTTCCGTGTAGTTTAGTTTAGTGATTTATGATACAGAGGCATTGGGATATGAGATTTCATTTCACCTCACAAGGCCTTTTAAATCTTTACAAAAGTCAGAAGTCTTGATGCCGTGTGAAGTTCTGTTTTGCATTGTGCTAGGACTTTTCTTTTTAGAGTGAAGAAGGGGGAGAGATGTTTTGACAGAGATGTAAAAGGTGATGAGGCATAGATCGAGTGGACAGCCAGTGACTTTTTCCCAGATGGCTAATATGAGGGGCTATAGTTTTAAGGTGATTGGAGGAAAGTATGGGGGGGATATCAGAGGTAAGATTTTTTAGACAGGAAGTGGTAAGTGCGTAGAACATGCTGTCAGGGTTTGTGATAGAGGCATTGAAGAAACTTGTAAATAGGCACATGAATGACAGAAAATGGAGGGCTGTGTGGAAGGGAGAGCATAGATTGATTTTAGAGTAACTTTAAAGGTCGACACGTCATTATGGGCCAAGGGGACTGTACTGTGCTGTAATGTCCTATGTTTGAAATGGTGTATTGAAGAATTATCATCGCCTTCAGTACCAGAGGTCCCAACACCCTCAAGCACAATTAAGAATGCCTACCATTCGATGCCTAGACTCCATTTCAGGAAATCTGATCACTTGTCTGTACTTCTGACTACATACAGGCAGAATCCAAATGGCAAGGCTCCAGAAATAAGGACAACAAAGAGGTAGTCATGGGAGGAAGAGGAGCTTCTGCTGGATTGCTTTACTGGGGCGTGTTCAATGAGTCATCAGAGGATCTGAACGAATACACCATGGTTGTCATGGAGACACAGGCGAGTGTGTCCCACAAAATCGTTCAGAGTCTTCCCCAACCAGAAGCCCTCGTTGAACCATGAGATCTACAATCTGCTGAGGGCCAAATCCATGTCATTCAGATCTGGTGGCCAAGTTAAATACAAGATCTCCAGAAAAGCAATCACATGTGCAAAGTGGCAATTCCAGACCAAACCTGAAGCTCCGAAGGATGCTCAACGATTATGGCAGGGCTTGAATGTTATCACCTCCTACAAAGTAAAACCAAGCGATATACAGTGCCTATAAAAAGTATTCACCACCCTTGGAAGTTTTCATGTGTTAATGTTTTTCAACTTCGAATCACAGTGGATTTAATTTGGACTTTTGGCACCAATCAATAAAAAAAAGACTCTTTCGTGTCAAAGTGAAAACAAATTTCTACAAATTGTTCTAAATTTCTTACAATTATTAAAAACAAAATAATTGATTGCATAATTACACACCCCCTTCAAGTCAATATTTAGTAGATGCACCTTTGGCAGCAATTACAGGCTCGAATCTGTGTGGATAGGTCTCTATCAGCTTTGCACATCTGGACACTGCAATTTTTCCCCACTCTTCTTTACAAAACTGCTCAAACTCTGTCAGATTGCCTGGGGATCATGAGTGAACAGTCCTTTTCAAATCCAGCCACATATTCTCAATGGGATTGAGATCTGGACTCTGACTTGGCCACTCCAGGACATTAACTTTGCTGTTTTTAAGCCATTCCTGCATAGCTTTGCTTTATGCTTGGGGTCATTGTCTTGCTGGAAAACAAATCTTCTCCCAAGTCGCAGTTCTCTTGCAGACTGCATCAGGTTTTTCGCAAAGATTTCCCTGTATTTTGCTGCATTCATTTTACCCTCTACCTTCCCAAGCCTTCCAGGGCCTGCTGCAGTGAAGCATCCCCACAGCACGATGCAGCCAGCACCAAGCTTCACAGTAGGGATGGTGTGTTTTTGATTCTGTGTGGTATTTGGCTTTCACCAAACATAGCGTGTAATCTGATGGTCAAAAAGCTCAGTTTTGGTTTCAGCAGACTGTAGAACCTTCTTCCACCTAACTTCAGAGTCTCCCACATGCATTCTGACAAACTCTAGCCAAGATTTCATGTTTTTTTTCCAAAAGTAACTTTCCCTTTGCCACTCTCCCATAAAGCTGTGACTGGTGAAGCATCCATGCAACAGTTGTTGTATGCGCAGTCTCCCCCATCTCAGCGACTGAAGCTTGTAACTCCTCCAGAGTTGTGATAGGTCTCTTGCTGGGCTCCCTCACTAGTCCCCTTCCTGTATAGTCACTCAGTTTTTGAGGATGGCCTGCTCTAGGCAGATTTACAGCTGTGCCATATTCTTTCCATTTCTTTATGATTGATTTAACTGTACTCCAAGGGATATTCAGTGACTTGAAAATTTTCTTGTATCCATTTCCTGACTTGTGCTTTTCAATAACCTTTTTGCGGAGTTGCTTGGAGTGTCCTTTTGTCTTCATGAGGTAGTTTTTGCCAGGATACTGACTCACCAGCAGTTGGACCTTCCAGATACAGGTGTATTTTTACTACAATCAATTGAAACACCTTGACTGCACACAGTGATCTCAATTTAACTAATATGTGACTTCTAAAACCAATTGGTTGCACCAATGATGATTTGGTGTGTCATATTAAAGAGGGTAAATACTTATGCAATCGATTAATTTATGTTTTATATTTGTAATTAATTTAGATCACTTTGGAGAGATCTGTTTTCACTTTACATGAAAGACTTTTTTTTCTGTTGATCAGTGTCAAAAAAGCCAAATTAAGTCCACTGTGATTCAATGTTGTAAAATAATAAAACATGAAAACTTACAAGGGGGTGAATACTTTTTATAGTCACTGTATGTGAAAAAAGGCTTCCCTCTCAGATGAGCTCAATGCCTTCTATGCTTGCTTTAACTGTCAAAACAGGGAGGCACCTTCACGAACTCCCGCAGCCCCCAATGACTGTAATTTCAGTCTTTGAGGCTGACGTGAGAGCATTCTTCAGAAGGGTGAACCTAAGGAAAGGATGTGGCCAAGAAGGGGTACCTCACCAAGAACTAAAGACCTATGTTGATCAACTGGCTGCAGTATCCACTAATATCTTTAACCTCTCGCTTCTGCAGCCTGAGGTACCCACCTGCTTCAAGCAGGCTTCAGTTATACCGGTGACTAAGAAGAAAGCGTGATAACCTGCCTCAATGACTATCACCTAGTAGACCTTCATCCACAGTGATGAATTATTTTGAGAAGTTGCTGATGAAACACATCAACTTCTTTCTGAGAAGTGACTTGGATCTGCTCCAATTTGTCTAGCAAAGCAACAGCTCCACAGTAGATGCCATCTCATTGGCTCCTTACTCAACCTTAGAACATCTGGACAGCAAAGATGCTTACATCAGGATGGTTTTCATTGGGACTACAGTTCTGCATTCAACAGTATCATCTCCTCAAAACTAATCAGTAAGCTTCAAGACCTTGGTCTCAATACCTCTTTATGCAATTCAAACTTAATTTCCAAACTTGTAGACACTTCCAGTGAACATCTCCATTACAATCTCCATCAGCACAGGTGCACCAGGAACCTGGGTGCTTAACCCCCTGCTCTACTCACTTTAAGCTTATGACTGTGCGGCTAAGCACAGCTCCAATGCCATATTCAACTTTGCTGACGACACTGCTGTCATTGGCTGATTTAAAGGTGGTGATGAATCAGCATATAAGGGAGAGATTGAAAATCCGGCTGAGTGGTGCCACAACAACAACCTTTTACTCAATGTCAGCAAGACCAAGGAGCTGAGTATTGATCATTATTGCCGATTATTATTCAGAAGCAGGAAACCAGATGCCCATGGGCCAGTTCTCATCATGAGGTGGAGAGGGTCAGCAACTTGAAATTCCTTGGTGTCATCACTTCTGTCCTGAGCCCAGCACTTAAGTGCAATTATGAAGAAATCACAGCAGTGTCTTTAACTCCTTAGTAGTTTGCAAAGATTCAGCATGACACTGAAAACTTTGACAGACTTCTATAGATGTGTGGTGGAGAGTATATTAAGTGGCTGCATCACAGCCTGGTATGCAAACACCAATGCCCTAGAACAGAAAATCTGACAAACTGTAGTGGATATGGCCCAGTCCATCACGGGTATAGCCCTTAGTACCAACCAGCAGGTCTGCATGCACATTGTTGCAGAAAAACAACATCCATCATCAGGGACCATCGCCACTCAGGCCGTGTTCTCTTCCCATTGTTGTCACCAGGATGAAGCCTCCAGACTCACACCACCAGGTTCAGGAACAGTTACTACCCCTCAACCATCAGGCTCTTGACCAGAGGGGATAACTTAACTTGACTTGCCCTATCACTGAACTGTTATCACAACCTACAAACTTACTTTCAAAGACTCTTCATCTCATCCTCAATATTTATTGCCTGTTTATTATCACAGCTGTCCCCCCCCCCCCCCTTTACAAAGGTAGAGTGTTCCCATGGAACCTTTCTTAAGCCGAAATGGCAAAAAGAGAAGAACCATTAATTTTTATGGGAAAAATTTTCATAAAAGCATAAATCCTCTTTGTAATGCGAAAACAGGTTACTAATGCAGGTCTTTTGTAAAAGCAAAGTGGCGTAAAGTAAACATTCTTAAAGCGGGGGGGCACCTATATTTATTTACACTTTATTTTTTTCTCTCAGCTCAAGTTGGTAAAACCTGAGCTACGGGCATAGCCAAGCACACTCAATTGTCAATTGCTAGGAAATTTACATAAGAAAATAAGACCAGAATTAGGCCATTCAGTCCATCAAGGCTGATACCAGATCCCACTCAACCACATACACCTGCCTTTTCACCATAACCTTTGATGCCCTGACCGATCGGGAAACTATCAAATTCCACTTTAAATATACCCATGAACTTGGCTTTCACCACCGTCTGTGGCATAACATTCCAGAGATTCACCATTTTCTAGCTGAAGAAAATCTTCCTTATCTCTGTTCTAAAAGGTCGCCTCTCAATTTTGAGGCTGTGCCATCTAGTTCTGGATACCTCCAACATAAGAAGCATCCTCTCTGCATGCACCTTTCTAGTCCTTTCAACACTTGGTAGGTTTCAAGGAGATCCTCACACATTCTTCCAAATTCCAGTGAGTACAGGCCCAAAGCTGCCAAACTCTCCTCATCCCTTCATTCCCAGAATCATCCTTGTGAACCTCCTCTGGACTCTCTCCAATGTCAACAGATCCTTTCTGAGATGTGGGGCCCAAAACTGTTGATAATACTCCAACTGCAGCCTGACAAGTGCCTTGTAAAGCCTCAGTATTATCTCCTTGCTTTTATATTCTTTTTCCCTTGAAATAAATGCCAATGTTGCATGTGCCTTCTTCACCATAGCCTCAACCTGTAAATTAACCCTAAGGGAGGCTTACATGAGGACTCCTAAGTCCCTCTGCACTTCTGATGTTTGAATTTTCTCCCCATTCAGATAATTGTCTGCACCACTGTTCCTTTTTACCAAAATGTATTATCATACATTTCCAAACACTGTGTTCCATCTGCCACTTTTTTGCCCATTCTTCCAATTTGTCTAAATATTGCTGAAATTGCATTGCTTTCTCAGCACTACCTATCCCTCCACCTATCTTCATATAATCCACAAACATAATATTCGTACAATACCGACCCCTGAGGAACACTATTAGTCACCGGCAGCCAACCAGAAAAGGCCCTCTTTATTCCCACTCGTTGCATCTAGCCTGTCAGCCATTCCTCTATCCATGCCAACATCTTTTCTGTAACACCATAGGATTTTACCTTGTTAAGCAGCCTCATGTGTGGCACCTTATTTGCACATTTACACAACACCCAATCTAAGATAGCCTTTCCCTCAGCAGGCTCAAGCACAAGCTGCTCTAAAATGCCATCTCGCAGACATTCAACAAATTCTCTCTCTTGCAATCCGACACCAACCTGACTTTCCCAATTCCCTTGCATTCTGAAATCCCCCATTACAATTGTGACATTACCCTTATTACATACACTTTCCAGCTCCCTTTGCAATCTCACCCTCACATCTTGTCTACTATTTGTATACGATTCCTCATAATAGTTTTGCAATTTGTTAACTCCACCTACAAAGATTCAACATTCTCTGATTTTATGTCACCACTTTCTTTCCTTTTTCAATCTTTTTATTAAATTTCAAATTAATAAACATATCAATATTGATAGCGGTACATAAAGATCAGTATTACATTAACAACGGTTAACATGTAAAAATACATATTTCAAATAGCAAATGGAGTTTAGCCTCCCAATCTCTTAGTAATTGACCATGAAAAAGATATTTATAAGACAGGAAAAAAACACCCTAAACTAAGAAAAATTAAACTAAAAAAAAACAAAGAAATTATAATTTGTTGTTAAGACCGCTCCTCTATACATGAACAAAAAAAATTACTAAAAAAGGATTCAGAAAGGGTCGACTTACATCAAATGAAAATATTGAATAAATGGCCTCCAAGTTTCTTCAAATTTAACCGAAGGGCCCATAGTACAGCTCCTAATTTTTTCCAAATTTAGACATGCTATCGCTTGGGAAAACCATTGAAATGTGGTGGAGGGGTTGGAATCTTTCCATTTAAGTAGAATGGATCTTCTGGCTATTAGTGTCACAAATGCAATTAAACAACAAGCTGATGGGGATAGATGACATTGAAGATGATTCTTCAATGTGTGCCAGACACGCTTTGATACAATTTAAGGTGGTTCATAGAGCTCATATGTCCAAGGATAAGTTAGCTCGTTTTTACCATCATATAAATCCTGTTTGTGATTGATGTAATTCTGAAGTAGCTTCCTTGACACATATGTTCTGGTCTTGCCCTCTTCTAGGAAAATATTGGAAAGATATTTTTGATATTATTTCAGTAGTTCTGCATGTTGATTTACAACCTCATCCTATTACGGCAATTTTTGGACTACTAGTGATAGACTCCAGTCATGTCACTACTTTCTAAAGATGTAATTCCATCTCTTATCAACAAAGCCACACCAATGCCTATGTCTTCCTGCCTGTCCTTTAGATACAAAGTATATCCTTTGATTTTAAGTTCCCAACTATGGCCTTTTGTCAGCCATGTCTCAGTGATACCCACAATGTCATACTGACCAATCTCTGATTGTACCATGAGTTTGTCCACCTTATCCCGAATGCTACCCACATTTAAATACAGCACCTTCAATGCTGCATTCTTCGCCCTTTTGAATTTTGCCTCTGTGGTACAATTTAACTCTTTGTTCTGCCTGCATTTGTACCCAGTCATTGGCTTCTCCTTCCTTACATTCATGTTACACCATCATCTACTAGTAAACCTGCTGGCTCCTCCTCAGCTCTATCTACTGGTTCCCATCATAGTTCTTCCAGAGTATTCTAGTGGAGTTTAGTATTGTGGCTTTCTGAAGATTTACATAGATATTACTGTGTAGCCTTAATTGTTTAATGCTATTGTGCAGTGCCTCTGGAGTGACACCATTTGTAGATATTACAATCAGGACATCGTATACCTTGGTCATGTTACAAAGTCTTTCAATTTCTTCTTTCAATTCAACATATTTCTGGTGTTTTTCACTTACTGATTTCAAAAGGTTATGTGTGTTTGCAAGGGCTATATCTATTAAATAAGTTGCCCTTGCTTGATTATCCGATATTATATCTGCATGGTTGTCATGGAATGTCCTATCTGTAATAACAGATCATTCATAATATAATCTGTGGTATTCTGATTCTAAAACTGGATCAGGCTGGCATTTATAGTAAGGTGCAATTTCATTTATGGGTTTGTATTTTAAAGCATGCTTTTGATGAATGATTTTTAAAAGTTCATTGATGGGATGTGGGCTTCGCCAGTTAAGCCAGCATTTATTGCCCATCCCTAGTTGCCCTTGTGAAGGTGGTGATGAGCTGCCTTCTTGAACCGCAGCAATCGCTGAGGTGTAGATACACACACAGTGCTGTTAGGGAGGGACACTTGATTGTGCCTGTGCAAGTAATCAGATTTGTGTTAACATGTTACAGGATCCTGTAATGTGTTGGATTGTTTCTGGCTTTTCTCAGCACTTTCTGCATTCTTGAATTTTTTGGCTCTTATTATGTATTTTTGATCATTTTTTGTGTTCGCCACCTGGTCATGTATTGCATCTGTTTCTGGGAAGAGATTTCCAACTCCGAGCCAGTTGTTCGATGCTTCCTTGTCAACATCTAAGTCTGCACCTTTCCTTATGTTTAATGTTCTGCATTTGTCCAGTCCAAGGTTTATGTTTTATCTTTTGAGAATAGTTCTACTATTTTCATTAATTGCTTTAGCTTGACTGATGAAGGAGCATATAATCTCAAATCATCCATGTATAAGAGGTGTGTTCAGGTATAGTTGATTTTACTGTTTCTGATTTGATACCCAATTTTCATCCAATTCAGTAAATTAGAGAGTGGTTTAAAGCTGGATGGAAACATAGTGGACGTAGAGAGTCGCCTTGGAAAATGCTCCAGTTTATTTTGATAAAGCGAGTTGTTCTTTTTTGGTAGTTTATAGATAGGGTGATTACAGTATGCCAATGCTTCATTAGATGTTCCAGAGATTTCACAAGTATTGGGTGTAGTTTATATATATATTAAGAACTTCTAATAACCATGAGTATGGGAGTCAAATTCCTTTTGCAGTCAATATAGCAATATGAAAGATTTCTGCATTCCACCGGGTTTGATTTAGAACTACAAAATCTATTATCAGTTGTTCTATACATCCTTTCACACTTCTGCAGTATCCTTTCTGCTCGTCTGTAAGTATGTTGTGGCTATCAGCTGAGAGATACGCAATGTTACAATTTTATATATAGTTTGTAAACAATAAGATGATACTTTGATGGATCTTTTATGATTTCCTTTTAGGTAAATGATAAATTTTACCTTCTATCAGAAATTTCAGGCACTTTTTCAGGCTTTTTAAGAAAATTGTTGATATGCAATAATAGGTACAATGAAGGCAAGTAACTTTTTATACCAATAATTATGAATATTATCACTTCCAGTACTTTTTCCAGTTGTGGGTATTTTCATAACCTCTTTCAACCTCTTTGTTGGTAATTCTATGCTGGGGTTGCTGACACTTTGGTGTTGAATTTAGTTTCAATATCCTATATGAAAGTTTTTTCTATTGTTTCTGAACTGATAATTCTATTTTGTCCTAGTCTGGTGCACTTCATCCACCTATTTAGTCTGACTTTGTATTATTTTTACTTTCTCTTTGTATTTGCAGTTTGTAGTCTTTTGCACACTGGCTTCATGCCCAGATGCCGTAGTACTTCCACTGATCCTTTTATGATTATTGGATTTACTGAATATGCCCACAAGAAAATGATTCTCAGGGAATATGGTGGCATTTATGTACTTAAAAAATAAATTTATTTTCAACTTTGAGCCACGGCACTCCAGCAACCTCTGACAACTCCAATTAACCCTAATCACGGGAACATTTACAATGACCAATTGTTCTACCCGGTACGTCTTTGGACTGTGGGAGGAAACCGGAGCACCCAGGAAAAACTCACACCCTCCCCGGGGAGGGCATACAGATACTCCTTACAGATGACACCGGAATTGAACTCCGAACTCTGACACCCCGAGCTGTAATTGCAGGGCACCGGAGTTCGGAGTTCAAGGGCAGGGCTGGGTACTGTTTCTCAAAGGCAATGGGCTTAACTGATACAAAACAACAGAATTCACCCCAGTGATAGGATGATCTCAATGAACCTTGTAGATTACAAACAGTTGCTAGACTGCTGAGGAGGCCAAGTCAATGGCATATTTAAAGCAGAGGTTGATAGATTCGTGATTAGTCAGGGCGTCAAAGGCTATAGGGAGATTGCAGGAGAAGAGGGTTGAGAGGGATAATAAATCAGCCATGATGGAATGGTGGAGCAGACTCAATGGACCAAATGGCCTAATTCTGCTGCTTTATCTTATGGTCTAAAAACTACACACAAAGACTGACAAGCAAACAATGTCCAAAAGACAAACTGCGAATATAAAAAATAAGTAATACTGAGAACATGAGTTGTCGAGTCCTTGAAAGTGAATTTATCGGCTGTGTCTAGTGATCAGCTGAGTGCTGTGGTGAGTGAAGTTATCCACACTGGTTAAAATTTGACAATTAAAATCCCTCTCTATTAATAAAGAGGAAGTAGTCCAAATAGCATCGACTGGCCTTGGATTTTGAGATCTCCTTTCCATCCTCCATTCCTCTCGTCACACATCTCACTCAGTGTATCTGATAAAAGCAGGTGACCTTTGGAACATGGCCACTAACCCCTGACGGTTGCATCCTTGCACTGCATGGTCCATAAACATGCCAGGCATTTCCTCTTGCATTTCAGATGGAAAAAGTTCCAAGTACAGAGTAAATTTATTATCAAAGTACAAGGGGTGATTAATAAGTTCATGGCCTAAGGTAGAAGGAGTCAGTTTTAGAAAACCTAGCACGTTTATTTTTCAGCATAGTCCCCTCCTACATTTACACACTCAGTCCAGTGGTCGTGGAGCATATGGATCTTGGACCTCCAGAAAGTGTCCACAGATGGCTGATTGATAAGCTTGTGGCCTAAGGTAGATGGAGATGAGTTATACAGCTCTCCTTACATGCACATGCAGTTCAACTCTTTGAGTGATTACGCAGAAAGGTTGAAGTTAATAGCTCATCTCCTAGCTTAGGCCACGAACTTATCAATCACCCCGATTAGTTATTAACTGATGAGTTATTAACTTCAAACTTTCTGCATAATCACTCAAAGAGTTGACCTGCATGTGCACGTAATGAGAGCTGTATAACTCATCTCCGTCTACCTTAGGCACGAACTTATCAATCACCCCTGCTGTGGACCACTTCTACAAAGAAGGGATCCGTATGCTCCACGACCGCTGGTCTAAGTGTGTAAATGTAGGAGGGGACTATGTTGAAACATAAATGTGCAAGGTTCTCTAAAACTGACTCCTTCTACCTTAGGCCACAAACTTATCAATCACCCCTCGTACGTATATATTACCATATATTCCTTTGTTGGGTGGCAAGGTAGACACACATCTCTAGCAAAGGAGGTGCAAGGAGCTCCTTCCCTCCACTAGTCTGCAAGGTGCTGCACCTGCTTAGCAGCAGGCTCTCATGAAACCACAGGAGCAGGTGGTGGATGGTCTATGAGCAGCTGGTACACATAACTCCTGGTTACACAACCACTGACACCAAGCAGACAATTTCCGAGGAGTATTGCTAATGACTGGGGGTCACCTGTCTAGAAGAAGGCAAACCACTTCAGTAGAAAAATTTGCCATGAACAATCATGGTCATAAAGACCATAATCGACAACCTCATCAACATGGCATGTAATGATAATGATGATGATACTAGCTTGAGGTTCATCTTCTTGCTGACATTTACAGGAATTTTTTTTTTAATGGAATTTACAAACACTATATATGAAAAAGCCTATCAAACAATCAATGTGTAAATGAAGGCCATCGAATAAAAAATAATATTGAGAAAATGAGTTGTAAAGAGTCTTTGAAAGTGAGTTCCGAGTTGTGGGGAGTGAAGTTATCCACACCAGGTCCAGAACCTGATGGTTGTAGGGTAGACGTTGTTCCTGAACCTGGTGGTGGTGTGCCTGCTGACTGATGGGAGTCACCTTCTCCATTGCTGGTGAAGATGATAGTGGTAGCATTATCTTTAGAACAGGCGTTCCCAAACTGGGGTCCATGGATTCCTTGCTTAATGGTATTGGTCCATGGCATAAAAACAATTGTGAAGAAAGCTCTGAAACTATCTCCTGGAGAGGCTGCATTGTCTGGCCTATGCACCCAAGGTAAATTCCAACACTGTGCTCTCATAAACCTGCTGGACATGTCATCATATGGGTTCACAGACTCACCCTGGGATAGTTAGTTAGTTAAAATCCGCTGCAAGACAGAATTACAGAAATAAACCTTCTAAAAAAATTATCAGATTGATTTGCCACTCCAAAGAGAGAATGGAATATAAATTCAAAAGGGTTTAAAACTCCAAAAGAAAATAAAAATGAAGAGTGACCAATTCAGAATAAAGTGAGAAGTTTACGTATTGAATCTCCAGCCTACGTGTTTAAGAGATTAGTTTTATTTGTCACAAGTACATCGAAACATGCAGTGAACTGCGTTGTTTTGTATCAAATCAAACCAGCAAATATTCTGTTGGGAGCTTCCCACAAGTGTCACCATTCTTCCGGCGCCAACGCAGTAAGCCTACAACTCACCAACCCCAATTGCACGTCTTTGGAATGTGAGAGGAAACTAAAGAACCCAGAGGAAACCCACGCGGGCACGGGGAGAACACATAAACTCCGTACAGGCAGTGGCAGGAATTGAACCCCAGTCTTACAGCTGGCTGCTATAAAGCAACCACTAGGCTATCATACTTATTTGACACAGCAGGCCAAGTTTATGCCAATGGCATAAAGGAAGTCTTGCATCGAAGCTCCAAGTCACACTACAGGATGCTTACCATGACAAATATATTTACACAAGCATCAATCGCTCTCCAGTGCAAAACTCTGGCAGGGGTTATCTACCCCCTCCAAAATTGGAATGAAACACAACTGCTTGCCACTTTGCTAACACTCTTCTCAGATGTCAGCTCTAGTGCAAATGAAAATCAAAACAAAAACTGCAGATGCTGGAAATCTGAAGTAAAAATGGAAAATGCCGGAAAACTTCCCCTGTGTTTCAACATATCCCTTGTTCCATCATCCTCCACTTCCTTCCCTACATCCTAGACTAAATTGTTCCTTTCTTTTTCAGTTCTTGTGGTGAATCAGTGAAATTCATTGCCACAGACGGCTGTGGAGGCCAAGTCACTGGGTATAATTAAAGAAGAGGTTGATAGGTTCTTGATTAGTGAGGACACAAAGGTTACAAGAAGGCAAAAGCATAGGGTTGAGGGAGATAATAAATCAGCCATGATAGAAAGGTGGCGAAAACTCGATGGGCCGAAATGGTTAATTCTGCTCCTATGGCTTCTGAAACATTAACAAGACTTAAGACATTAACTGTTCCTCATATCCTTTCTACAGCTGCTGTCTGATTCGTTGAGTTTCTCAAATATTTTCTCTTTTCATGGCAGCACTCTAACACCGGGAATGCACACTGATCACTGACTGCTCACCGATCACTGGCTAATTTTCTGACAATTATGTAACAAACTGAAATAAAAGGGTCTGGGCCCAAAACATCGACTGTACTTCTTCCTATAGATGCTGCCTGGCCTGCTGCGTTCCACCAGCATTTTGTGTGTGTTGCATAAAATCCATCCTCACAACTTTCAAGCCATTTTCTTTGAGCCACTCCTGACCTGAAGAGGTGGATTCTTAGTCTTGCTGGCAGTTCTTGGCACCTTGCAAAATTTCTTTGTGTTCAAGTCCGAGCAGTTGGAGTGATTTCGAAGTTCAAAGTGCAAAGTAAATTTATTTTCGAAGTACGTACACAATATACTGTAACTCTGACATGGATGGCTCCAAGCCCAGCTGCAAAAAGATGTGGGGTGGGCACAGGGTTCGCAACCCATTGCATCAAAACCCAGAGCTACTGAATTGCCAGAAGCTCCAAGCACATCATCCCTGGGAGAGGAAGGAGCTACACCAGGGGACAACTTGAAAGATTGGCCAACTGGCCCAGAACAGATAACGCTGGTGAGCTGCTGTCAGTGGCCTATGTCCCAGTACAGGGTAATGGGCTGAGAAAACAGACAGACAGACTTTATTGATCCCGAGGGGAAATTGGGTTTCGTTACAGCCGCACCAACCAAGAGTAGGGAAGAAATATAGCAATATAAAACCATAAATAATTAAATAATAATAAGTTAATCATGCCAAGTGGAAAAATAAGTACAGGACCAGCCTATTGGCTCAGGGTGTCTGACACTCCGAGGGAGGAGTTGTAAAGTTTGTTGGCCACAGGCAGGAATGACTTCCTATGACGCTCAGTGTTACATCTCGATGGAATGAGTCTCTGGCTGAATGTACTCCTGTGCCTAACCAGTACATTATGGAGTGGACGGGAGACATTGTCCAAGATGGCATGCAACTTGGACAGTACCCTCTTTTCAGACACCACCGTCAGAGAGTCCAGTTCCACCCCCACAACATCACTGGCCTTACGAATGAGTTTGTTGATTCTGTTGGTGTCTGCTACCCTCAGCCTGCTGCCCCAGCACACAACAGCAAACATGATAGCACTAGCCACCACAGACTCGTAGAACATCCTCAGCACAGCCTTGACATTGATCCTGCAGGCACCCGCAGAACAAAGAAACACAATGAAGTCCATGAAAAGCCACACACAACGAACATCCAATGTGCAAAAGAGGACAAATCCTGGAAATAATTGAAAATATTTATAATATTCAAAATCAGGTTTTATATCACCATGTCATGAAATTTGTTGTTTTTGCGGCAGCAGTACAATGCAATACAGTAAATATATATATATATATATATACACACACACATATATATATATACATATATAATACATATAACAATCACAGCACGGAAACAGGCCATCTCGGCCCTCCTAGTCCGTGCCGAACTCTTAATCTCACCTAGTCCCGCCTACCCGCACTCAGTCCATAACCCTCCACTCCCTTCCTGTCCATATACCTATCCAATTTTACCTTAAATGACACAACTGAACTGGCCTCTACTACTTCTACAGGAAGCTCATTCCACACAGCTATCACTCTCTGAGTAAAGAAATACCCCCCCCGTGTTTCCCTTAAACTTTTGCCCCCTAACTCTCAAATCATGTCCTCTCGTTGGAATCTCCCCTACTCTCAATGGAAACAGCCTATTCACATTAACTCTATCTATCCCTCTCAAAATTTTAAATACCTCGATCAAATCCCCCCTCAACCTTCTACGCTCCAATGAATAGAGACCTAACTTGTTCAACCTTTCTCTGTAACTTAAGTGCTGAAACCCAGGTAACATCCTAGTAAATCGTCTCTGCACTCTCTCTAATTTTTGATATCTTTCCTATAATTCGGTGACCAGAACTGTACACAATATTCCAAATTTGGCCTTACCAATGCCTTGTACAATATATATATTAAATAGATAAATAAGTAGTGAGTTAGTGTTCATGGTTCAATGCCAATTGAGAAATCGGATGGCAGAAGGGAAGAAGCGGTGTGTGAATCGCTGAGTATGTGCCTTCAGTGTTCTGTATCTCTTTCCTGATGGTAGTAATGAGAAGAGGGCACGTTCTAGGTGATGAGGATCCTTCATGACAAATGCTGCCTTTTTGAGGCATCGCTCCTTGAAAATGTCCAGGATGATACAGAGGTTAGTGCCCATGGTGGGGCTGACTGAATTCACGGCTGTCTGCAGCTTCTTTTGATCCTGTGTAGCGGCTTCCCCCCCACCCCCGCCAACCACACCAGACGTTGATGCAGCCAGTTACAATACTCTCCATGGTGCATCTGTTCCTCCTCTGCATTACTTAGACAGAATACAACCTTGAATTGTTCAGTTTTTATCTTTTGGCAAATGCAACAAATTTTGATATCCTTAATAGACAAAGTAAACTGGCAATGACAATATTTGAGATGGCACATTTAGAATTGCATTATTATACTTCAGTTTCATAAATCTGGATTTATTCCAAGCAATGCAATCACTTCACTAATTAATAGACTCTAACAAGTGTCCATAAGTGAATGTTTATTCATCTGATACTCTCTTCAAAACATCTGCATTTTCAAAGCTGAATTCATGGAACAAAATGAATGGTTTATATTACAACCCAATAGCAAGCTGGAGCTTTTTTCAAGTATAAAAAGCTTTTTTAAAAAAAAATTAGCTTTGTGGGAGTTATTTTATAAACCAAAAATTTCAATGCTGCAGTAAAATTAACATTGCAACAAAATTTGCTAATGTGTTTCAGGTTCAAGATTTTTTTTGTGTTTGCATTGAGGGCTAAAAGTGACAGCCCCCCCCCCCCCCCCCCCGAATAATGTTTCTATTATTCTTCTATGATAATCTTCCCAAGCACAGGCAAAGAAGCTTTCTAGCATTCTGTAAGAGAAAGGATTCAAAAGTAGTTGCTTAAAAGACCATCAAAAAGAAAGAATTATATTTTACTTAAAACTTTTGCTCCACTTTTCAAACCGGAATATTTCTTGGACAAAAAGTGCATCAAGGACATACGTTTTTTCGGCAAATATGACTCAGAGGTCAAGAACAATCTGGAATTAGTACAGGGTCAGGATTCTATTCTGAGCATTTTCACTGAAGCTCATTTAAATATAACGGCGACACTACCGTAGAAAATACAACAATACATTATCTAATTACCTCTATCTTTTGTACAATCAATCAATTCATTACAAATTCAGCTTTTTGCAGGCAAGATCTACAATGAAAGGTTATCGAATCTATTAGATTTTAATGATTTGATTGCCTGGAAAACCATGGAATGGTGCCTGGAGAAACAGCAGCTGTAGAGTCCAATCATGTGTCTCACTTTCAAACAGATTTTTGAAAAAAATATGTATTTAATTTGTAGTTGCCAAGAAAAATGAGTGGTTCAACACTGTTAAGAGTTAGCCTCTTGTTTTTTGGGGAAAAAAACCATGAATGCCTTTGAATTCGAGTCATTGAGTCAGAACACAACAACACAGAAACAGGCCACTCAGCCCATCTAGTGCATACTGTAGAGTCCCATCGACTTGCACCCCGATCATAGCCTTCCATACCCATCCCATCCACATATCTAATCAAAGGCAACATTCACTGCTTTGTTTTAATCAAGATTCCTTATAACTTCCTCGAAAATCTCTACAAGATTGGTCAGACACGTCTTACCAAGTACAAAGCCATGTTGACTATCTCTAATCAGTCTGTGTTTATCCAAATACTTATATAACCAGTCCTATAACTTTCCCACTACTGATGTCAAGCTCATTGGCCTATAATTTCCTAGTTTAGTTTTTAGAGCCTTTCTTCAGTAACAGAACAACATTAGCTATCTTCCAGTCGTCCAGTGGAAAAAGGATGCTTTAAATATTTCTGCTAGGGCCCCTGCAATTTCTGCACCAGCTTCCCACAGGGTTTGAAGGAACACCTTGTCAGGTCCTGTGGATTTATCCACCCTGACTTTCCTCAGGACAGCAAACACCTCCTCCCCTGCCATCTGCATATAGTCGATGAATGTTGATGCCACTTCTTTTGACTCCCATGCCCATTTCCCGAGTAAATACAGACGCAAAAAATCCATTTAAGATCTTCCCCACCTCTTTCAAATCCACACATAGAATACAACTCTGATCTTCCAGAAGACCAATTTTGTCCCTTACAATCCTTTCCTCTTGATATATTTGTAGAAACCCTTGGGATTCTCCTTCACCTTGTCTGCTAGAGCAACCTCTAGACCTCTTGATTTCCTTCTCAGGTGTTCTCTTGTATTTCTTAGACTCGGGTACCTTCACCTGTTCCTATCTGCCTATACATACTACATACCTCCTTCTTTTTATTAACCAGGTCTTCAATCTCTTTCGAAAAACAAAGTTCCCTAAACCTGTTATTCTTGCCTTTTATTCTGAAAGGAACATACAATTTCAATTTCAAGTACATTTATTACCAAAGAATGTATAAATTATACAACCTGAGGTCTGCTTGCTCACAGGCAGCCACAACGCAAGTAACCTGAAAGAACCCAACTTAAAGAAATAAAAGAATAAAAATAAAAAGACCAACAGCCAATGTGCAAGAGAAGAAAAAAAAGCAAGTCATTCAAACAAATTAAGTGAACGACAACATCCCGAATCAAAAATTAGTCCTCAGATCCAAACCCCAGAGAAGACTCAAAGCCTCGCTTATCAGTGCATCATACCAGAGGGCCCGGAACACAGCATCCCGGGCAGTCTTCACAGCCTCAGCACCGTCATCACAACTCACACCCTGTCATTTCACCCTATCGTGGGCAGCATTTAAACGGACCCCACGGAACAATGAAAGGCTCTGCACCCTGGAAAGAGGTGTGAACATCGCGAAGAGCGAGTGAAATCGGCTCTCGCCTCCGATCTGGGCCAGCATTCAAATTGTCTAACCAGCGCATGGTACCTCGCACTATGACCCAGACACCAAATTTATTTTAACTATATAGTTTAACAAGTTTAACTATATCTTTCTCTTCACGACACTCCTTAACAAAATTTTTGATCTTCCAAACGAATACTTTTATAGTGGCTTAGAGTAAAATGCTGTTTGATAGCATTCCTATTATTCATTTTGACATTGTTTCTTTGGTTCAGAGATATAGAAACCCGCATGATTGTTGTTCCAAACCAGCTGATAGTGTACCACAATGAGGGACGACTGCATTGTCCGAGACATCATGCACTGAATACCAAAAACGACAAGAAGATAAATGATTAGATTGCTAGTCTTGGTTGAAAAATTTACAATGTCTTAGAAGTGAGAACTCTCCTGCCCTTGTTCATACTGTGCCGTACAGCACTCAGTTCAATATCCCCAAAGTTTGAAACATTCGATCTTAAGGATGCCCTTTTAATTTTCTTATTTATTATTCTTCCTTTTTGCATTTGCACGGTCTTTTGGCACATTGGTTGTTTGTCTGTCCTGTTGGGCGTGGCCTTTCATTGATTCTACTGTGTTTCTTGTGCTTCAGAATCAGAATCAGCTTTATTATCAGCAAGTGTCATGAAATATATTAAGTTAGCCACAGCAGTTCAATATAATACATGATAATACAGAAAGAAGATGAAAAATAATGATTCAACGTCTATTTAGGAATCAGAAGACAGAGGGGAAGGAGCTGTTCCTGAATCACTGAGACGTACCTTCAGGCTTCTGTACCTCCTACCTGACAGTAACAATGAGAAGAGGGCATGTCCTGGGTGATGAGGGTCCTTAATAATGGACACCACCTTCCTGAGGCATTGCTCCTTGAAGATGTCTTGGAGGCTAGTACCCATGATGGCGTTGACTAATTTTACAACTTTCTGTAGCTTCTTTCAATCCTGTGCAGTAGCACACCAGACAGTGATACAGCCTGACAGAACGCTCTCCACGATACATATACAGACATTTTGTCTATATATGTACCGTGGAGACGTACCGTGGTGAGAAGCTGACAGTGATGCAGGTGGATGCTTCCCTGGTGTCATGGATTATTGATTACCTGACTGGCAGACCACAGAACATGCGCCTGCAACACTGGATGTCAGACAGAGTGGTCAGCAGCACTGGGGCTCCACAGGGGACTGTCCTGTCTCCCTTTCTCTTCACCATCTACACCTCGGACTTCAACTACTGCACAGAGTCTTCTCATCTTCAGAAGTTTTCTGATGACTCGGCCATAGTTGGATGCATTAGAAAGGGAGATGAGTCGGAGTATGGGGCTATAGTGGGAAACTTCGTAACGTGGTGTGAGCAGAATCTCTGCAGCTTAATGTCAAAAAGACTAAGGAGCTGGTGGTGGACCTGAGGAGGGCTAAGGCACCAGTGACCCCTGTTTCCATCCAAGGGGTCAGTGTGGACATGGTGGAGGATTACAAATACCTGGGGATAAGAATTGACAATAAACTGGACTGGTCAAAGAACACTGAGGCTGTCTACAAGAAGGGTCAGAGCCATCTCTACTTCCTGAGGAGACTGAGGTCGTTTAACATCTGCCGGATGATGCTGAGGATGTTCTATGAGTCTGTGGTGGCCAGTGCTATCATGCTTGCTGTTGTGTGCTGGGGCAGCAGGCTGAGGGTAGCAGACACCAACAAAATCAACAAACTCATTCATAAGGCCAGTGATGTTGTGGGGGTGGAACTGGACTCTCTGACGGTGGTGTCTGAAAAGAGGATGCTGTCCAAGTTGCATGCCATCTTGGACAATGTCTCCCATCCACTCCATAATGTACTGGTTAGGCACAGGAGTACATTCAGCCAGAGACTCATTCCACCGAGATATAACACTGAGCGTCATAGGAAGTCATTCCTACCTGTGGCCAACAAACTTTACAACTCCTCCCTCGGAGTGTCAGACACCCTGAGCCAATAGGCTGGTCCTGGACTTATTTTTCCACTTGGCATGATTAACTTATTATTATTTAATTATTTATGGTTTTATATTGCTATATTTCTACACTATTCTTGGTTGGTGCGACTGTAACGAAACTCAATTTCCCTCGGGATCAATAAAGTATGTCTGTCTGTCTGTTTCAAGTGTTTAAGGTGACAAACCAAATCTATGAGGATTGGTTCTTGTTCCCTCATCTGACCCTTCCTGAAATCCACATTCAGCTCTTTGGTCTTACTGACATTGAGTGCAAGGTTGTTGTTGTGACACCAGTCCACTAGTTGGCATATGTCACTTCTGTACACTCTCTGATCTCCATCTGAGATTCTACCAGCAATGGTTGTATCATCTGCAAATTTATATATTGTATTTGAGCTATGCCTAGCCACACAGTCATGGGTATAGAGAGAGTAGAGCAGTGGGCTAAGCACACACTCCTGAGGGGCGACACCACTGATCGTCAGCGAGGAGGAGATATTACTACCAGTCACCACAGACTGCGGTCTTCTGGTTAGGAAGTGAAGGATCCAATTGCAGAGGAGGTACAGAGGCCCGATCAAGACTGTGGGAATGATAGTGTTAGATGCTGAGCTATGGTCAACGAACAGCATCCTGACATATGTCCAGGTGATCTGGTGTGAAGAGCCATTGAGATTGCATCTGCCATAGACCTATTGTGGTGATTGGCAAATTGCAGTGGGTCCAGGTCCTTGCTGAGGCAGGTGTTGATTCTAGCCATGACCAATCTCTCAAAGTGTTTCATCACCATAGTTGTGAGTGCTGGACAATAGTCTTTAAGGCAGTCCACATGACTCTTCTCAAGCTGTGGTATAATTGTTGCCTTTTTGAAGCAAGTGAAAACTTCCAACTGTAGAGCAAGAGGTTGAAAACCTTAAATATTCCCGCCAGTTAGTTGTCACAAGCTTTCAGAAGCTTAGCAGATACTCTGTTGGGGCTTGCTGCCTTTCAAGGGTTCACCATTCTGAAAAACAGTCGAACATTAGAGATCACAGGGCCAGCAGGCACAGCAGGGGCCTTTGAGGAATCCGGCGAGAAGTACGGACACAATCGGCATTGCTTCTATTAGTTTTAAGCGGAGATTCTTTACTCAATTGCTCAGGACATTTTTATTAACTGTACAGACCTTGAAAGCAGTTGTGATTCTTCAGCTGTAACAGGCTCAAACAGAAATATTTAATCATTTCCATCAAGCACAAGATCACTGACTTCAAGACACCCCAGAAGCATATTTACTGATATTGCCAACAAGAAAATGAATCTCAGGGTTGTACATGTTGATACATTGTACTTTGATAACAAATTTACTTTGAACTTTTTCAATTTTGAATCTTAACCATGAAGGAAGTAACAGTGGAAAGCTAAAGGTACAAGTTTTGGCTTGTGTTTTTGCCACAAAGATACAAATGTTGAACCTTATAAGAAGATAAACTGGTTCAAGAGAAAAAAAACAGCAAAAAACAACAAAGTCTGACAATCTTCCTAAATACAAATCTAGATTTATCCAAAATAACTTACACAGCAATAAATCTAATTAGATTATGGTGGAAATATTTACCCAAGTAACAGCATCCATGGAGACAAAAACCAGAAGTGATGTTCCAATTTGAGTACCTTTCACCCAAACTTGGAAAACATTAAAGGTGTTTAATCGTAAACATCAGGAAGTCTGCAGATGCTGGTAATCCAAAGCAACAGACAAAATGCTGGATGAACTCAGCAAGTCAGACAGCATCTACGGAAATGCATAGACAGTCGACGTTTCGGGCTGAGACCCTTCATCGGGACTGAGAAGGAAGGGGAATAAAAAGGTGGAGGGAGGGGAAGGAGGATAGCTAGCTGGTGATAGGTAAAGCCAAATGGGTGGGAAAGGTCATGGGCTGGAGAACAAAGAATCTGATAAAGAGGAGAGTGGACCATAGGAGAAGGGAAGGAGGAGGGGACCCAGGGTGAACTAACAGGCAGGTGAGGAGAGGTAAAAGGTCAGAGTGGACAATAGAGGAAGGTGGAATGGGGGGGGGGGGGGGGGAGAGAGGGAACTTGTTTGCCATAAGGAAATATCGATATTCATGCCATCAGGTTGGAGGCTACCCAGACAGAATACAAGGTGTTGCTCCTCCACCCTGAGGGTGGCCTCATCTTGGCACAAGGCCATTGATTGACATGTTAGAATAGCAATGGGAATCCAAATTAAAATGTTTGGCCAATGGGACGGAGTAGGGGTGCTCAATGAAGTGGCCCCCCAGTTTACAACAGGTGCTTCAGGAGCACTGGACCCAATGGCTAACCCCAGCAGATCCGCAGGTGAAGTGTTGCCTCGCCTGGAAGGATCTGCCTGGGGCCCTGTTTCAGAGAAGAGAGAGAAGAATGGAAACAAAAAAAAAAAGAGACTGTTTGTTCATGGGTGGAAAGCAAAAGAGACTGAGTGACAAGCGATGATGGGACCAGATCGCAGCAGGGAGTGAACATATGTTAATCACCGCCGATGTCTGGGGAGAATGAGATGGGTTGCCTTCTGATAAAAGGTTGTGTAGACTAGGTTGATAACCGCTGGTTTAGAAGAGCAAGAGAGGGCAAATAAAAGTTAAGGTCTCAATAGGTGGATGTGGATAGGATGTTTACACAGCTCCCCTAGGAGGGTATCTAGAGAGAGTCACAGTTTAAAAATACGGAAATACTTATTTAGGGCAGATGGGATGACACATTTTTCTCCTCAGAGCCATTGTCTATACTACAGTGAAAGCACAGAATAGGCCCTTCTGGCCTTTTGAGCCACACAGCCCAGCAATACCCCAATTTAATCCGAGCCTAATCAAGGGGCAATTTACAATGACCAATTAACCTACCAACCGGTGTGACTTTGGACTGTAGGAGGAAACCGGAGCACCTGGAGGGAAGCATGTGTTCATGGGCAGAACATACAAACTCCTTACAGGCAGCTATGGGAATTGAACCCAGATCGCCTGCACTGTGAAGTGTTGTGTTAACCGCTACGCTATCACGCTGTGATTACAAGAGCACAAGGAAACTGGAGCAGGAATAGGCCACCTGGTTGCACATGGCTGATCTGCCCAAAGCCACACAGCTTGTTCTTTACCAGCTCTCATGACCCTTAATTCCCCAAGGTTGGAAAATTTTATAACTATATAAAATTATATAGCTATGACAACCTATTCGGGCAGAGAATTCCACAGCTTCACCAGCATGTACAACAAGAATAGTATTAAGGAGAAGTAGAGAAATAAGTGATAAGCTAACACAGTTTGAAAGGTTATTCTGGGAAGACAGGAATGCAGAGACAAAGTCAAATTCACATTATCAATGACCCGATTAAATGGCAGGACAAATTCAAGGAGCTGAATGGCCAAGCGCTGATTCTTCTGTAATTCATTCATGTATTGAAATGAATAAAGGCAGGAAAGAGAGGAAAAAGGAATCATGCTAGAACAGCGAGATACAAAACACAGCGGCTGCTGGAAATCAGAAATAAGATTACGAGCAAGCTAGGCAGCATTTGAGTAGAACAGGCCGTTCCAAACTTTTTATGTCATGGACCCCTACCATTAACCCACAGGTTCGTGGACCTCTGTTGATGTAGAGAAAAAACTCCTCCTAACCTTAGATCTAGCTGATCAAACTGTGAGCATTAACCCCCAGTTGCTCCATCATTACTTAGGCACTGCTTAACCTCCTGAATAGTTTCTGTAATAAGTACTCAATAACACAAGAGGCTTTTCAAATGCTGGAGATCCAGAGCAACACACACCAAATGCTGGAGGAACTCAGCAGGTCAGACAGCATCTATAGAGGGGAACAGTCTCCAGATGGAGAGGAAACAGTTCAAGACTGGAAAGGAAGGAAGATGAAGTGGGGGATGGTGGTGGAAGAAGTACAACCAGGTGGGAGGCCTCAGTGTTTAACTTGTAATTTATAGTAATTTTGTCTTCACGCTATAGGTATGTCGCATCCGGAATTACTTCCAGGTAGCCGACGATTTACTTCCACGCTGTTCTGACGTATTGGGAAATGGCGTACTTGGCAAGTTACAGCAGTAGCTTGCTGTTGCCTTCTGCCAGGTGAGTTTTTTTTTAAAAAGAGATCACCAGCTCTTAATGATCACCGGCTGGATTTGAACCCAGGACCTCTCACCCCGAAGTCCAGCACTGATGCCACTACACCACCAGCTAGTCCACTACACTGCTGCACTAAACAATAAATTTGATATTATATAAGACAGTGATAATAAACCTGATTTTGATTTCAAGATAGTTTAATGTCATTTCCAGCACACAAGTGTAAAGCAGAATGAAATACTCTGAATCCAATGCAGCACAAAAAACACAGTAAGATTAAGAAGAAATAATAAAAAGCACAATAAATATAAATACATAAGATAGCTTATATATATATATATATATATATGAGGAATGCTGCCTCATTCAGCTGTACCTATGCATGGTTGAATGAAAATTAAACTTGATTTCATTTGAATTGAATTGATTGTAGATATTCTAATCATATTTTGAAGCTTTATTATCTACAGCATGTTTCTTAGCTCATTTATGTAGGAGTACTCGTAAATTCAGAGGCAAGGTGGAGATACATCTCTACCAAGGGAGGTGTAAAGCACTCTCTCCCTCCACTTGCCTGCAGGTCAACCTTGGGCAAGGTGTAACACCTGCTTAGCCACCCAACAACACCCCCCCCCCCCCACCGATCAGGGTCACATGAAGCCACTGGACCAGGTGGAGGATGGTCGTATGGGCAATTGGGGCACATCACAAGACCTGGTTATGCAACCACTGACACCAGGCAGACAATCTCTGAAGAATACTGATAACCACTGGGGTTACCCTTCTTGGAAAGACCCTGCCCAGAAGGCGGCATGGCAAACCATTTCTGTAGAAAAATTTGCCAAGAACAAACATGGTCATGGTAAGACCATGATTACCCATGTCATGCAGCACATAATAAAAACAATGGTGACTGGTAAAACAAGTCTTCAGGTACTAAAGCTTTCTCATTTAAACAGGAATAATCCTTGGATGAGGCAAGTTGTACTTGTGAGCACAGGAAAGGCCTAATGTTATACCGTACATAACTTCACAATGTTTGCATGTATTTTATTGCATGTACTTTAATACAATAGCCATTACTAGTCCCTCCGCACCTCTGATGTTTGAATTTTCTCCCCATTTAGATAATAGTCTGCACATATTGTTCCTTTTCCCAACACTGTATTCCATCAGCCACTTTTTTCCCCTATTCTTTCAATTTGTCTGTTTTGCTGCAATCAACACTACTTATCCCTCCACCTATCTTCCTTATAGACTTTGCCACAAAGTCATTAATTTCACTATCTAAACCACTGACAAACAATTTGAAATGTAGTGGTCCCAATACTAACCCCTGAGGAACACCAATAAACACTGGCAGCCAACCAGAAAAGGCCCACTTTATTTCCACTCTCTGCTCCTGCCTGTCAGCCATTCCTCTATCTATGCCAGTATCTTTCCTGTAACACCACAGGACGCTGTCTTGTTAAGCAATCTCATGTGAGGCACATTATTGAATGCCTTTTGAAAATCCAAGAAAATTACATCCCCTGCCTCTCCTTTGTCCACCCTGCTTGTTACTTCCTCGAAGAATTCTAATAATTTTTCAGGAAGGATTTCCCTTTACAGGAACCATGCTGACTTCAACTTATTTTATCATTAGTCTCCAAGTACCCCAAAACCTCATCCTTAATAATGGACTCCAACACTTTCCCAACTACTGGCCTATAATTTTCTCTTTTCTCTTTCTCACTTCTTAAAGAGTGGAGGGACATTTGCAATTTTCCTGTCCTGCCGAACAATGCCAAAATCAAGTGATTCTTGAAAGATTGTGACCAATGCATCCGTTATCTCTCCAGCAACCTCTCTCAGGGTTCTGGAATGTAGTCCATCTGGTCCAGGTGACTTATCCATCTTCAGACCTTTCAGCTTGCCTGGCACATTTTCCTTTGTAATAACAATGACACTCAGTCCTGCTCCCTGACATGCACGGACTGCTGGCACACAGCTTGCATCCTCCACAGTAAAGCCTGAAGCAAAGTTCATCTCCCATTTCGTTATTCCCCCATTACTACATTATCAGTATCATTTTCCAGTGGTCCAATATCACCTCTCACCTCCCTTTTACTCTTTATATAACTGAAAAACTTTTAGTATCCTGCTTTATATTATCAGCTTTATATTATTTGCCCTCATGTTTCACCTTCTTAAAGCTTTTTTAGTTGCCTTTTGTTGGATTTTAAAAGCTTCCAAATCATCCAAATTCTACTCACTTTTGCTACCTTATGTGCCCCTTTTCCTGGCTTTTATACAGTCCTTAACTCCCCTTGTCAGCCACAGTTGCCTAGTCCTGCCATTGGAGAACAACTTCTTCTGTGGGATATATCTATGCTGCAGCTTGTAAACTACTCCCAGAAACTTCAGCCATCTCTGCTCTGACGTCATCCCCGCCAGTATCCTCCTCCCGTCTACCTGGGCAAGCTCCTCTCTCATGCCTCTGTAATTCCCTTTATTCCATTGCGATACTGATACATGTGACTTATGCCTCTCCCTCTCAAATTGCAGTATGAATTCAATCATATTATGATCACTGTTTCCTAAGGGTTGAGCTCCCTAATAAGATCTGGGTTATTACACAACACAAGACAGCCTTTCCCCAAGTAGTCTCAAGCACACGCTGTTCTAAAGAAGCCATCTCATAGGCATTCAACAAATTCCCTCTTCCGCAATCTGACACCAACCTGGTTTTCCCAATCCCCTTGCATATTGAAGTCCACCATTACAATTGTGACATCACCCTTATTACGTGCCTTTTCCAGCTCCCTTTGCAATCTCAACTCCACATCTGGGCAACCATTTGGAGGCCTATATATGATTCCCATAATGGATTTTTAACCCTGCAGTTAGTTAACTCCACCTACAAAGATTCAACTTTCTCTGACCCTGTGTCACCTCTTTCTAAAGATGTAATTCTATCTCTTACTAACAAAGCCACACGAGAAGATATGCCTTCCTGCCTGTCCTTTCCTGACAAGGTATATCATTTGATGTTAAGCTCCCAACTATGACCTTTTTTCAGCCATGACTCAGTGATCCCCAAGTCATACCGACCAATCTCGAATTGCACCATGAGTTCGTCCACCTTATTGCGAATGCTACTTGCACTGAAATACGGCATCTTCAGTTCTGCTTTCTTCGCCCTTATGAATTTTGCCTCTGCGGTACAACTTAACTGTTTGATCTGTCTACTGTCTACTGTTGTACCCAATCATTGGCTTGGCCTCCCTTACCTTGATATGACATATTATATCATCTACTTGCAAACCTGCTGGCTCATCCTCAGCTCTATCACGCTGGTTCCCTTCTTGACCAACCTCCCTCCCATGGACCTTGTCAAATACCTTCCTAACATCCATGTAGACAACATCCATTGCTTTGCCTTCATCCACTTTCCTGGTAACTTCCTCAAAAAACTCTAAGATTGGTTAGACATGACCTACTATGCACAAACCCATGCCGACTATCTACCTTGAATCCCTACTGATCGATGACTTGGTATACATACTCAAACATGCTACAATTATCAACTGTTGTCTTATTCAATTGCTTATAGATTTACTTTTTCAAATGTGAGGCACGATCCCTAAAGTTTCACTGTGTTTGAATAAATTCAGTGGTAACAGAGCTCAGCTTTCAATTTTCAATGACATATCTAGTATACTGTCATCAGCTCAGCATAATTAACTCAAGAATTTTAAAATTATTTCTGATTTGTCATCTGAGTGTCGCTAGAATTCCTTGTGGGTATTCTAGAACAAAGTACGGAAAACTAAAGCAGATATTACTAATAGGGTAGGAAGTAGAGCTGTAACTTATTGAAAACAGATGCAGGGATCTCAAGCAATTCTATCGCAGGCCTGAAACTTCCTCTACTATTAGGCAACATCAAGATAGAAAGAGTCAGAGGACAGAAAATGTTGATGAAAATAATAGGATCTCTTTCACGAAGCAACATATTGACCAAATGTCATATAATTCACATCATTTGCTTATTTCTTGTATTTCCAAAGGAAAATTGTGTGTTTGCCTTCTGAGCAGTCTGTCTAAATAGAATGACAAAGGTGTCACATCAGCAAATACTTCAACAATATAGTCCTTCCTTATTATTACACAGGCATATTAGCCTATATGCATGCCTGTGCAGTGGATTAGGAGTTTAAAACCTTTTTAAACTGGAAACAAGCAAGCTACCCCAGCTCAGCATCATAAAATACACACACCAGGATTCTGCAAATTGATACGAGGGGTGATCGATAAGTTTGTGGCCTAAGGTAGAAGAATTCAATTTTAGAAAGCCTAGCATGTTTAATTTTCAGCATAGTCCCCTCCTACATTTACACACTTAGTCCAGCGGTCATGAAACATACGGATCTTGAACCTCCGGAAAGTGTCCACAGCAGGGGTGATTGATAAGTTCGTGGCCTAATGTAGAAGGAGATGAGTTATACAGCTCTGATTACGTGCACATGCCGGTCAACTCTTTGAGTGATTAGGCAGAAAGTTTGAAGTTAATAACTCTTCTCCTTCTACCTTAGGCCACAAACTTATCAATCACCCCTTGTACTATGGCTGTTAGCAATAAGAGCAGAAGTAAAAATGCTTCAACCCTGGAAAGTAGAATAAGCATCAATAACTGACCACACTTTAAGGGTCAGAGTCAGACAGCATTGAAACAAGCAGCTTGGCCCAAATCATCCATGTCGTCCAGCAAACTAGCCCTACCTGCCTGTGTTTGGCCTGTAGTCCTCCAAACCTTGCATTCCCATGTACTTATCAATGTGGCAGTTAAGCAACTCAACCACTGTATCAATCAATCATTTCAAATATGCACCACCCTTTGCATGAAGATGCTGTTCTTGATGGTCCTTTTTCAATCTCTCAGCTCTCAAACTGAACTTCTGCCCTCTTGTTTTAGCACCATCCCTGGGGAAGAGACTGTGTGCTTTCACCCTGTCTCTGTCCCGCGTGATCACATATACCTCTCTCAGGTCACCCTCTCCAACTCCAACACTCCAGAGAATAAAGTTCTACGCAACCTCTCCTTGTAACTCAGGCCCTCAAGTCCAGGCAACATCCTGGTAAATGTTTTCTGCGCCTTTCTAGTTTAATAACATCTCTTTCTATAAAAGGGTGACCAAAACTGTCACAGTACTTCAAGTAGGGCCTCTCCAACTTCTTATATAACTGGAATATAACTTCCCAACTCCTGTAATCAGTGCCCTGACTACTGAAGGCCAACATGCTGAACAGCTTCTTCACCATCTTATCTAGCTGTGTCAGCGCTTTCAGCACACTGGCATTCCCAGATCCCTCTGTTCCATACGCTCCCTCAGCCCGTTGGCTTCATCTCCCAGAATGCAACACACACTTATCTGGATTGAAACCTATTTGCCAGTTCTCAACCCACATACCTTTACCTATTCCCCTGTAATTTTTTCATAACCTTTTTATTTATTTATTGAGAAACGCACAAAGTAGGCCCTTCCACCCTTCGAGCCACACCACCCAGTGACCCCCAATTTAGCCGTCACCTAATCACGGGACAATTTACAATGTTCAATCAGCCTTCCAACCGGTATGTCTTCAGAAGCTCATGCAGTCACGGGGAGAATATAGAAAACCCCTTCGAGGCAGTGGCAGGAATTAAGCCCAGGTCGCTGGTACTGTAAAGTGTTGTGCTAAACACTACACTACCCTACTAGATAGATAGATAGATAGATAGATAGATAGATAGATAGATAGATAGATAGATAGATAGATAGATAGATAGATAGATAGATAGATAGATAGATAGATAGATAGATAGATAGATAGATAGATAGATAGATAGATAGATAGATAGATAGATAGATAGATAGATAGATAGATAGATAGATAGATACTTTATTCATCCCCATGGGGAAATTCAACTTTTTTCCAATGTCCCATACACTTGTTGTAGCAAAACTAATTACATACAATACTTAACTCAGTAAAAAAATATGATATGCATCTAAATCACTATCTCAAAAAGCATTAATAATAGCTTTTAAAAAGTTCTTAAGTCCTGGCGGTTGAATTGTAAAGCCTAATGGCATTGGGGAGTATTGACCTCTTCATCCTGTCTGAGGAGCATTGCATCGATAGTAACCTGTCGCTGAAACTGCTTCTCTGTCTCTGGATGGTGCTATGTAGAGGATGTTCAGAGTTATTCATAATTGACCGTAGCCTACTCAGCGCCCTTCGCTCAGCTACCGATGTTAAACTCTCCAGTACTTTGCCCACGACAGAGCCCGCCTTCCTTACCAGCTTATTAAGACGTGAGGTGTCCCTCTTCTTAATGCTTCCCCCCCAACACGCCACCACAAAGAAGAGGGCGCTCTCCACAACTGACCTATAGAACATCTTCAGCATCTCACTACAGACATTGAATGAGGCCAACCTTCTTAGGAAGTACAGTCGGCTCTGTGCCTTCCTGCACAAGGCATCTGTGTTGGCAGTCCAGTCTAGCTTCTCGTCTAACTGTACTCCCAGATACTTGTAGGTCTTAACCTGCTCCACACATTCTCCATTAATGATCACTGGCTCCATATGAGGCCTAGATCTCCTAAAGTCCACCACCATCTCCTTGGTCTTGGTGATTTCACAGCATCTACACCACTACCTATTTTAGGCGTCATCCACAAATTTACAAACAATTTGGACGTGAATACACAAGTTACATACAATAAGGGTCCCAGCCCCAGTACTTCTGACACACCAACTGGACACAGGCCCCCTGTCTGAGAAACAACTCTCGACCATCACCCTCTGCTCCCTATCACTGAGCCAATTAAGAATCCAATCTGCTATCTGCCCTGGGCCCCATGCAATCTAACCTTTCAGATTAACCTGTCATGAGGGACCTTGTCAAAGCCCTTGCTGAAGTCCACATAGACAACATCCACTACCCTACCCTCATCTACCTTCTTGGTTTCCTCCTCATTTCTCAGATACTACTTCCTATCAAACTATAGTCGCAAATGATTCTGCTGTGTTCATCTCTCCGTGTTTGGGTGGCAGGGTAGAGGAACATCTCTACCAAAGGCAATCTCTGAAGAGTATTGATAATGGCTGGAGTCACCAATGTTGTAAAGACACTGCCCAGAAGAAGTCAATGGCAAACCACTTCTGTTGACAAATTTGCCAAGAGCAATCATGGTGATGGATGGAAGACCATGATCATACATTTTACACGACACCACACATAATGATAATGATGCTGAATACCAAACACTATTTAAACTGGAAATAAGAGGGAATACCAGCTCTACTCTGCTTTTAGATTGGAACAGAGCCTGTGTTAACACATGAAAGCTGGAATTCTACACTGAATGACTTGGTATTTATTCTCCAATCTAAGTGGTAACATGTACAACAAATATCAATTGGCGTCCTATTTAAGTTGTTCATAGATTTATTTTGAGGTGCAATCACTTAAGGCTGTCACAGTGCATGAATAAATTATCAAGTAACAGAGCTTGGGTTTTACTCTTCTGTGACATGCCTGGTACAGTGCCATCAGAGCAATCATGTCCAACTTTGCAAAGTTCATCCTCTATCAAACCTTCTAACGTAAACCAGCTGTTAAAAAGAACAGATGAAAATCGAGTCCTTGCTTGCGGAGCTTGAACTGGTAAAGCGAGACCGAGAGACTGACTGACAGTGGGGCTGGTGTCAAACTACACGCCGTGCCTCTACGGGAAGCAACACGGCACCAAGTTACTGATCGAATCACGCTCAAAAACCAATGGCACCGAACCAACATACTTGGAAGCGATCGGCTCAGAGCAGTGGCCCGAAAGGGCGAGACAACTTGGCGGAAGCGTTTCGCAGCGAGTTAGAAAAAATGAGTCAGTCAGTCGTTGTCGGCGGAGGAGCGGGACTCTGTCTGCCAGAACAGGGGAAGGGAGTTGCGGTTACTCGGTGCGGCGAAGATCCTGGGTGCGTGTCTCCACCCCCACCCACCCTTCTCTCTCTGCCCCGCCAAACACACCACAACTAGATTTCAGAGTTGCCTCGGCCTCGATTACCTGGGTAGAAGTTACTACTCGGTCCTTACAGAAGGGCGTCGATGGCGCAGTGAACGCCCTGGGACGGGAGGGGGTCACTCCGTCACTCACACCCGCCGCCCCGGCCGCATCGGTCAGCCGCCCTGAGCGGGGGCACTGCCCTGTGTCATCCGCCCAACCGCGCTGGGCCACAGGGAAGCGCCCACCGATAGAGATCAGCGGGAAAGAAAGCTGGACGATTCCGCCAACGGAACGGGGGTTCGGCTAGACTGAGCAACCCAGACCGAGACCGGGCGGGTTTAATCAAACGGCAGCGCCCCGACCCTGTCGCCTTTACCTTTCTGGGCTCTTTGGGTTTCCTCTTGTGTGACTGCGACATGTTTCGGAGTTGGCGCTGAAACTGGACTGCTTGCTCGAACGGGCAAACCCAGACTAAACTTATCCCAGAGTTACTGGCTCTTCCCTCTCCAAACTTGTGTTGCAGAGGATTCGAGTCGAGGGCGTGTCCTCTTTCACTCCCTCTGCGTTTTTGTGCCCTGAAACACCCAGTAACAGGTTAAACAGACTCTACAGCATTTCACACACAGCAAGCAAGCCATGCACATCTTCGGCACCACTGCCTTTAAGGCGATCTCACTGCTGTTCAGAATTAGCTAGCACACCACATTAGTAACCGCAATGAGAATATCTCAGACTTCCTCAGAATGTAGACAGAAGCCACTTGGCCCATCGAGTCTATGCCAACGCAAACCTATTACACATCTGATTCCTTGCAGCCTATTCTCTCTTGCGGGAACATTAATTCTCCCTGATTTTCCCACCAGAGAATGAGCTGGATGTGAGAGGAAAGCCCCTGCTGCATCCAGCGGAATCCCAAAGGGAGGAGACGCACATTCCACAGACGGTGCCCGGAGTAGGATCAACCGGCTGTGGATCATGGGCACTTAACCTGCTTTGACTGTGTCGCCCCTTTTCTATTAATCACCCCTTACAGTATCTTTTTCTGAAAAAAAAACTTCATCGGTCTCAACGATGATTTTCTTTTAGCTTCTGTTTCTCTAGTGTAACATAGACCGGAAATTAAAACTTATTTGCTGGAAAGCACGGGTGGGAACCTCTTGAGCCACTGTTTCGAAGTTCTGCAGAATCATTGCTCTGATTGTCTGAACATTGTGACAATCCATCCAGATATTCTACCCCGCTTTCTAAAAGCGTTTCCCTAACCTCAACCAGGCAAGTGAGTAAACAACGTGCAGTATTGGTACCTGTGCAAATCAGATTAATTGGCAAGAAGTTGGCAAATGATTGAACACCTGAGGGTGTTTCCCGGAGCATTGTGTCTCAAAACCACATCAAGAAAATTCAAGGTGGAGAATATATTTGAAGGTATATCTAAAAGGGGAGAGAACTAGGAAAGGTGATCTAGGACCTAGGGCATAGATAGCTGAAGGCTCTTTACTGTTGACTGAGAAACAATGAGAATCAGAAGACATACAGATCAGGGAAAGTTACAAATAAGATATAGGAGCAGAATTAAGCTATTTGGCCCATCGAGTCTGCTCTGCCATTTCATCATGGCCGATCCAATTTTCATTTCAGCTCCAGTCTCTTGCCTTCTCCCCATATCCCGTCATGCCCTGACCAATCAAGTATCTATCAACCTCAACCTTAAATATACATTAAGACTTGGCCTCCACAGATTTCTTTGCCCATTCTCCTTCTGTCGCCTCTCTACTTCCTCAAAACTATCTCGCCCTCCATCTTTCTTCATATTACCTGCAAACTTTGCAACAAAGCCATCAATTCCGTTATCCAAATCATTGACATATAACATAAAAAGAATCATTCCCAACACAGACCCCTGTGGAACGTCACTGGCAGCCAACCAAAATAGGCTCCCTTTATTCCCACTCTTTGCCTCCTGCCAACCAGCCACTGTTTTATCCATGCTAGAATCTTTCCTGTAACACCATGGGCTTCATAGCTTGTGAAGCAGCCTCATGTGTGGCACCTTGTCAAAGACCTTCTGAAATCCAAGTACATGACATCAATTGATTCTCTTTTGTTAATCCTCCATGTTATTTCCTCAAAAAATTCCAACAGATTTGTCAGGCAAGATTTTTCCTTGAGGGAACCATGCTGACTATGGCCTATTTTTTCATGTGCCTCCAAGTACCCTGAGACCTCATCCTTAATAATCAATTTGAATATCTTCCCAACCACTGATAATCGGACTAACTAGCCTATAGTTTCCTTTCATCTGCCTCTCTCCCTTCTTGAAGAGTGGAGTGACATTTGCAATTTTCCAGTCTTCCAGAACCATCCAGAATCTAGAGATTCTTGAAAAATCGTTACTAATTCCTCCACAATCTCTTCAGCCACCTCTTTCGGAGTCCTGGGCTGTTTACCATCTGATCCATGTAACTTATCTACTTTTCAGTTTCCCAAGAACCTTCTGTCTAGTTGTGGTAACTTCAAGCACTTCATGCCCCCTGACACCTGGAACTTCCACCAAACTGCTAGTGTTTTCCACAGTGAAGACTGATGCAAAATATTTATTCAGTTCATCCACCATTTACTTGTCTCCAATTACTACCTCTCCAGCATAATTTTCCAGCAGTCCAATATCCACTCTCACCTCTATTTTACACTTACTGTATCTGAAGAAACTTTTGGTATCCTCTTTAATATTATTAACTAACTTAGTTTCGTATTGACTTTACCTTCTTTATGACGTTTTAGTTGCTTTCCATTGGTTCTGTAACTTCCCACTAATAATTGCTCTATTATATGCCCTCTCTTTGGCTTTTATGTTGGTTTTGACTTCTGTTGATACCCACGGTTGTGTCATCTTTCCTTTGAAATACTTCTTCCTCTTTCAGATGTATATATCCTGTGCCTTCCAAAATGGCTTCAGAAATTCCAGCCATTGGTGCTCTCATCATCCTTGTCAGTACTCTTTTCCAATCAGTCCTGGTCGACTCCTCTCTCATGCCTCCGTAATTCCCTTTACTCTACTGTAATACTGATAGCCGGCTGGTGGCACAGTGACATCAGTGCCGGACTCCGGAGCGAAGGTTCCCGAGTTCGAAACCAGTCGGGCCGCTCCCGGGCACGCTTTCCATCCGTGCCAGGTTGAGTGTTGAGTTCACAACACGGCCTCGTTAAAAAAAAATCAACTGCACTGTGAAAAGGACATAGGGAACCACTCACAGAATCTTTCCTCCAAGACAACCACTTGAAAAAAAAGTGGCCGTCGAGGCTCTGGCAGAGTATGGCATGCAAAAAAAAAAATACTGATACATCTGTCTTTAGCTTCTCCTCCCCAAATCTCAGGGTGAATGTTATGATCACCTCCCCTAAGGGACCTTAAGCTCTGTTCTGGTTCATTGCACAACACCCAATCCAGAATAGCTGAACCCTTTGTGGGCTCAACCATGAGCTGCTCTAAAAAGCCATTTCGTAGACACTCTAAAAACTCCCCCTCCCGGAATCCAGCACTAAATAAAAACAGAAAAATAAAACTGCAAACGCAAGACAGGTGACTTCTGTGGAAAGAAGGAGTTAACATTTCATGAATGGGACTCTTCACTGAGAAAGAGAGAAACATGTTAGTACAGGTAACAGAGAAAATGGGGAGGGGAATGGGTAGAACAGAGGCAATTGCTCTGATAGGGTGAAACAACGGGCAGTTATGGTGAAAATTAAGATCAGATTAAGTTCCTTTGGTCTCAGAAATATGTATGAACCTGGACCAGTTAGACTGTGCCTCAAGGTTCTGAAAGAGGAAGCTGAAGAGATTGTGGAGATATTAGTACAGTAGTGATCTTTCAAGTATCACTAGATTCTCAAATGGTTCTGGAGAATGGAAAATTGCAAATGTCACTCCACTTTTCAAGAAGAAAGGGAAACAGGGAAAAAAAAGAAATTATAGGCCAGTTAAACAACACACACAAAATGCTGGTGGAACACAGCTGGCCAGGCAGCATCTATAAGGAGAAGCACTGTCGACGATTCGGGCCGAGACCCTTCGTCTCATAGGCCAGTTAGCCTGACTTCAGTGGTTGGGAAAATGTTGTCCAATAAGGTTTTGGGGTACTTGGAGGCACACTATGAAATAGGCCAAAATCAGCCTTAATTCCTTAAGGGGAAACATGCTTGATAAGCAGGTTCAAAGGTCAAATTTAATGTCAGAGAAATGTACACAATATACATCCTGAAAATGCTGTTGTATTTCTTTGAGGAAAGATAGACAAAGGAGAGTCAGTGGACATTGTTTACTTGGATTTTCAGAAGGCCTTTGACAAGGTGCCACACATGAAGCTGCTTAATAAGATAAGAGCCCATTGGTTACAGGAAATATATCAGCATGGATAGAAGATAATGGACTCCAATACCTTCCCACCCATTGAAATTAGGCTAACTGGTCTTTATTTTCTTTTGCCTCCCTCCCTTCTTAAAAAGTGGAGTGACAGTTGCAATTTTCCAGTGCTGCTGAACCATTCCAGAGTCTAGTGATTCTTGAAAGTTCATTAATAATGCATCTACGATCTCTCCAGCTACTTCTTTCAGAAACCTGAGCTGTAGTCCATCCAGTCAAGTTGATTTATCTACCTTTAGCTTCACAAGCACCTTATCCTTAGTAATAGCAACAGCATTCACTTATGGCCTGTGACACTCTCGAATTTCTGGTACACTGCCAGTGCCTTCCATAGTGAAGACTGACGCAAAATACTTATTAAGTTCAACTGCCATTTTCTTGTCTCCAATTACTATCCTTCCAGCATCATTCCAATATCAACTCTCACTTCTCTTTCACTCTTTATATATTTGGAAAAACTTTTGGCACCCTCTTTTATATTATTGGCTACTTTCCATTCATATTTCATCTTTTCTCTCCTTATGGCTTTTCTGTTGTCTTCTTTGATTCCTCCAGCCCCACCCACCCCCCCCCCAAACCCAACTCTGATCAGGGTCACGTGAAGCCATGGGAGCAGGTGGTGGATGGTCGTCTGAGCAACTGGTGCATATCATGTCTTGGTTATGCGACCACTAATGCCAGACAATCTCTGAAGAGTATTGATAATGGCTGGGGTCATTTGTCTTGGTTGCAGTGAATAACCATGACGTCTTCAGTGCCCTTCGCACTCCATGGAGTATTGCAGTACCACTTTCCTGGCCGTTGAATCTCACTGTAGGTCTCATCCTCCTAGTCTGCTGGATCAGACTTCACGTGCTGGGACATGCATACCCCTAACACACCAGGGATACAAGTCTGCCAGCTACCCTCAGCTGGCTTAGCCCGCCTGTCGAAGTGGTGTACTGGGCTGTAGTCGCTGTCACATGCAAACAGCTACTTGAAGCCACGGATGAGAGCTGAGTGTCCGATAGGGCCCAAATCTGAGTGAGCGACCCAGAATGGACACAACACCAGAGGTGCTACCCCTCCCTGGACACCCCATACACCCCAGCCTCCAAGGAATATGCACATGTTAACACACTTTTTCTAATATTCTTCATTTTGAATTTTACACAGGTGATCATTCTTTCTCCAAATCCCCGTCATTTGCTTTTTTTCAAGAATTTATCAGCTGTTTGTCAGCATCTGTTCCTTTTTTGGGGCACTGAAAAGATTAAGGTTAAGTAAAGTAGGTTAAGTTCTCTCCAGTGGATGATGGTTTTAATGATGGAAGATTGTCACCCAAAACATTATCTTGACTTTCATGTCAAAATAGTTTTACCTTGAAGATCAACAGGTGTGATGATGGGTTGGTACAGGCAATCTTATCCTTCCAAAACATACAGACAAAACTTTATTTTTGATATATCATTGAAGTTCTGGTGACTGTAAACACAGGTGCTGGTGATTCAGTTTTATTCCAGTAAAAGAAATCAATTGCCAGAAATCACACATAAGGAGAACATGTTTTTCATAAACTGTATTTAATTTATTTACTTTTCTGTAAATACCTGCAAAAAAAAAAGAATTTCAGGGTCATATCATAACATGTACAGACTTTAATAATAAATTTACTTTGAACTTTGAATTACAAAATGAAGATTTCCCGTTTAGAAAAAACTCCATGAATAAGAAAGAAAAAATATTGTTCTGGAAAACAGCCTCAGAAACCACACTTTCTTATCACAACACGCTCACAATCATTGTGTAATGTGTGCTTTCAATGTATCTTTCTGTTTCATGTTCAATGCTTCGACATGTTCCCTAATTAGAATTGGAACTTTATGTCCAAACTGCTGTTTCTGTACTTGGAAACAGCGTGCTTACAAAACTTTGGCTGTTGCTAGAGTGGACTTGAAGCCAATTTGAAGCGGCAGATCTGAGGCGAGGCAGGGTCAAGGTGGCAGGGCCTGGGCTTGAGAGCATATCGAAGTGGCAGGGCCTGGGCTTGAGAGCATATCGAAGTGGCAGGACCCGCGTCAGAGAGTACGGAATGGGCTGATGTCTGGCCAATTTAAGCGCTTGGCCAGATTGAAATGGCTAGGGTGTTGGGGCTGGAGTCGAGGGATAGGCCAGTGTTCAGCTCGCTGCTCGGCAAGGTTTACTCATCTTTGCACTGAGCTAAGGCTGTGGCCTGCAACTAACTGGGCTCCTGGACCTGCTGCAGTGACAACTGGCTTCGTGGCTGTGAACTCACTTCCATGAACTTAAATTCTGAATATCATTTGCTTACGTTTTATTGTTTGCATGCTTTGGTAATTTTTTTCTGTGCATTGTGTGTTGTTTGGTCTTTTTTAATGGGCTCTTTGGGTTTCTTTGTTTTGTTTTGCCTGTAAGGAGATGAGTCTCGAGGTTATATGTAATATACATAATCCGATAATGGAGATACTTTGAACTTGAACTTTACAGTGAGTAGCATTTTTTGGTACATTTATACACTTTTACATAGTTTTGGGATAGTTTTTACTCTGAGGTAAATTTTATTCAGCTCTGCTTTTAAAGTGGTTTTTAAAAATGTAATAGTGCAAATCCCAGACAGCCCAAGACATATGTCTTAGCAATTGAGTCATGGATGATCCAAAACTTCAAGGTTCAAAGTAAATTTATATCCAAGTACATACATGTCACCGTATACAACTGCTAGATACATTATATGGTGGGCGTCCTCAATAAATCCATAGGAAGATAACCATAACAGAATTAATGAAAGACCGCACCTACCTGGGCATTCAACCACTGTGCAAAAATCAACAAACTGTGCAAATACAAAAAGAAAGAAATAGTAATAAGACATAAATATCGCGAACACGAGATGAAGAGTCATTGAAAGCTAGTCCATTGGTTGTGGGAACATTTCAATGATGGGGCAAGTGAAGTTTAGTTTAAGAGCCTGATGATTGAGGGGTAATAACTATTCCTGAACCTGGTAGTGCGAGTCCTGAGACCTTAACAGACCTTAAAACAAAAGCCAGGGGAAATGGAAGGCATGTCACCTTACAGAAAAGTAACTGCATTAAATGTAAAAGTGCTGAGAGGGGTCACTCATTTCTCCTTCTCTCATCCAATTCCCTCTCAGCCAGTACCACAGGTAGAGCAGAATGCACCTACATATGTGCCAATGCGTATTGTATTTTGTGTCCATTTGTACAAATATGGTGGTTTTGACAGGCATAAAGGCGGAGAAGCTCTATAGCTGATTTGTCACCCAGTAAGGTGTGGTCACTAACACAGTCGAGGAAAACAACAATTTGTTTTTACCGAGGATCTGCAAATGAGATTAAAACATGTGATGAATCTTTCTTTTATTGATTACTTAGGTTGAATGCAGATCCAGAATAAACAGAGTGTGGTGAACTACATATACCTGTCTGGACTGCTCCTGTGGCTCCTCCCAACGACCCCTGCTGACTGCTCCTGTGGCTCCTCCCACAGACCCCTGTATAAAGGCGATTGAGGCCTGATGCCCGGCCTCATTCTCCAGGATGTAGTGTTGTTCATTCTTCCAGTCAATAAAAGCCAATATCTCGCTTCTTACGTCTCAGAGTGAGTTATTGATGGTGCATCACAGTGGTCAGGATACCAGGAAACTACAATACCGGTGGATATGGCTCAGTCCATCACAGATAAAGCCCTCCCCGCCATTGAACACATCTACAAAGAGCGTTGTTGCGGGAAAGCAGCATCCTCCATCAAGGACCATCACCCTCTGGCCATGTTCTCTTGCTGCTGCCCTCAGTAAGAAGGTACAGGAGCCTTAGCAACACCACCAGGTTCAGGAACAGTTACTACCTCTCAACCATCAGGCTCTTGAACCAGCATGGATAACTTTTATCACCCCAACAATGAACTGAATTCTATAATCTGTGGACTCACTTTCAAGGACTCTACAATTCATGTCAATATTATTTATTACATATTTATCCATTATTATAATTATTTAATTTTACTTTGTATTTGCACTATTTGTTGTCTTTTTCACGTTGGCTGTTTGTCCATCTTTGTGTGTAGTTCTTCATAAATTCTATTGTATTTCTTTGTTCTACTGTGAATGCCTGCAAGAAAATGAATCTCAGGGTAGTATGTGGTGACATGTTTGTTTTGATAATACATTTACTTTAAACACTGAACTTTGAAACTCTCCAGCTATTTCACATCCTCCTGCATGGACCATGGTTCATTTTCTCTGTCAGTAGAAATCTAACCCCGTTCTGTACTGCACCGAAGGGTCAGTCTGGATTATGTGCTCTGTGTGGATCTTAAACCCATAGTTATTTAATTCAGAGGCAAATGCTCTACTTCAGTCCATATAACAATGGAAAGGGTGCAAAGGCGATTCACCTGGAATGGAGAATTTTAATTACAGTCATAGAGTATTACATCACGCCAGCCGGTGGTGAAGTGGCATCAACACCGGACTTTGAGACGAGTGGTCCCAGGTTCAAATCCAGCCGGCTCCTTGCACTCTTCGTCTGTGTTGGGTTGAGCATCAAGCGAGTAACTCAGCCTGCTAAAAAAAACAGACAAATGCTGCCCAATGAACCACAAAACGTGGAGAGGAACAACAAAAGTATTATCTCATGAAAAATGGCCCTTTGACCCAAATAGATCATTATGACAAACCATCTCAGACCTATCACAGGCATATGTCGATATGTCGTGTCATTTGTTGTTACACAGCAGCATACATTGCAATAAATAACAATAAAAACAGTAAATTACAATCTGTATAAAATATATTCACCCCCCCCATTGATTCATAATGGATTTAATTTGATGTTTTTGAATCTGATCAACAGAAAAAGGCCCTTTTGTGTTAAAGTGAAGACAGATCTCTACAAAGTGATCTAAATTAATTACAAATATAAAAAAATAATTGATTGATAACAATTGATTGCACAAGTATTCATCCCCTCCCAGTTAGCATTTAGTAGATGCACCTTTTGTAGCTATTACATTGTTTGAGCCTGTGTGGATAGATCTCTATCAGCTTTGCACATCTGGGCATTGCATTTTTCCACATTCCTCTTTACAAAACTCCTCAAGCTTTATCGGATTGCATGGGGAATGTGAGTGAACAGCCCTTTTCAAGACCAGCCACAAACTCTCAATGGGATTAAGTCTGGACTCTGACTTGGCCACTTCAGGACATTAACTTTGTTGTTTTTAAGCCATTCCTGTGTAGCTTTGGCTTTATGCTTGGGGTCATTGTCTTGCTGGAAAACAAATCTTCTCCCAAGTCGCAGTTCTCTTGCAGACTGCATCAGGTTTTCCTCCAGGATTTCCCTGTAATTTGCTACATTCATTTTACCCTCTACCTTCACAAGCCTTCCAGGGCCTGCTGCAGTGAATCATCCCCACAGCATGATGTAGCCGCCACCATGCTTCACAGTAGGGATGGTGTGTTTTAAATGATGTGCAGTGTTTGGCTTACACCAAACATAGCATTTAATCTGATGGCCAAAAAGCTCAATTTTGGTTTCATCAGACTGTAGAACCTTTTTCCAGCTGACTTCAGAGTCTCTCACATGCATTCTGGTAAACTCTAGCAGAGATTTATGTTTAATTTTTTTCTTTGCCACTCTCCCATAAAGCTGCAACTGGTGAAGCACCCGGGCAACAGTTGTTGTATGTGCAGTCTCTCCCATCTCAGCCTGTGAAGCTTCTAACTCCTCCAGTGTGATAGGTCATGGTGGCCTCACTCTCTAGTTCCCTTCTTGCACGATTCTTGTGCTTTTCAATAACCTTTTCACTATGTTGCTTGGAGTGTTCTTTTGTCTTCATTCTACAGGGGTTGTATTGAGAGCATCCTGAGCAGCTGCATCATGGCCTGGTTCGGAAATTGCACCATCTCAGATCGCAAGACCCTGCAGCGGATAGTGAGGTCAGCTGAGCAGATCATCAGGGTCTCTCTTCCCGCCATTACGGACATTTACACTACACGCTGCATCCGCAAAGGAAACAGCATTATGAAGGACCCCACACAATCCTCATACAAACTCTTCTCCCTCCTGCCGTCTGGGAAAAGGCACGGAAGCATTCAGGCTCTCACGACCAAACTATGTAACAGTTTCTTTCCCCAAGCTATCAGACTCCTCAATACCCAGAGCCTGGACTGACACCTTACTGCCCTATTGTCTTGTTAATTATTTATTGTAATGCCTGCACTGTATTGTGCACTTTATGCAGTCCAGGGTAGGTCTGTAGTCTAGTGTAGTTTTTTTCTGTGTTGTTTTTTACGTAGTTCAGTCTAGTTTTTGTACTGTGTCATGTAACACCATGGTCCTGGAGGAACGTTGTTTTGTTTTTACTGTGTACTGTACCAGCAGTTATGGTCGAAATGACAATAAAAGTGACTTGACTTGACTTCATGGTGTAGTTTTTGCCAGGACACAGACTCACCAGCAGTTGGACCTTCCAGGTACAGCTGTATTTTTACTACAATCAATTGAAACACCTTGACTGCAGACATGTCTCCAAAATCAAGATCTCCATTTAACTAATTATGTGACTTCTAAAACCAATTGGCTGCACCAGTGATGATTTTGTGTGTCATATTAAAGGGGGTGAATACTTACGCAATCAATCATTTTGTGTTTTATATAATTAATTTAGATCACTTTGTAGAGATCTGTTTTCACTTTGACACAGAAGAGTCTTTTTTCAATATTAAAAAAAAGCCAAGTTACAATGACCAATTAACCTACCAACTGGTCTGTCTTTGGTCTGTGGGAGCAAACTAGAACATCCAGAGGAAATGCAAGTGGTCATGGGAATAACATACAAACTCCTAATAGGCAGCAGGGGGAATTGAACCTGTGTCGCCTGTACTGCAAAGCGTTGTGCTAACCACTATGCTACCATGCAACCCCATGGTCCACGGTGTTGTGGATAAACCAAACACAGACTGGGGGGTGGGGGGGGGGAGGGGGTCACTTAGCAGAACATCTTTCTTCAAAACACAAGGTGACAGATTGCTTGTCACTTTCAGTTTCCACTGGACTTTTTAAACCCGTGGTTCTTCCTCTCTTCTACCCATTTTGTCAAATCTACTCTTTGTCAAATATTTTGAGAGATTAAAATACTTAGTGTCCCAACTTTACAATCTGAATCCATTGGCCTTGAGCATAAAGTGTCACAAAACCTATCTGATTAGTGTTTGAAGATTGTCTTGAGTAGCACACACAAAATGCTGGAGGAACTCAGCAGGTCAGGCAGCATATACAGAAGGGGACAAACAGTCAAATTTTTGGGCCAAGACCCTTCATCAGGACTGGAAAGAAAGGGGCAGAGGCCAGAATAAGGTGGTGGGGAGGAGGGGAAGGTGAACAAGCTGGCAGGTGATAGGTGAAAAGAGGTGGATGGGTGGCTGGGGAAAGGGGGAATGAAGCAAGAAGCTGGGAACCAAGAAGAGGTAAAGAAGTGAAGAAGGAGGAATCTGATAGGAGAGCACAGAGGACCATGGGAGACAGAAGAAAGAGAGCTGATGAGCAAGTGAACAGAAGAGAAGGGGCAAGAGTGTAGCCAGAATGGGCAATGGAAAGGTGGGAGGGGGAGAAATGTATCTGAAGTTAGATAAATCAATGTGTTGAGGATTATCTTATCTGACTGGTTAACACCAGCAAATAAATTTCCGAGGATTACAAATGCTTAGATATTTTCTTTCTCTTCTGTCTATTACATGGAAGAAAAATGGCTTTGAAATATAGCAGAGGTTCCCAGTCTAGGATTCACGGGTCCCTTGCTTAACAGTATTTGTCCATGCATAAAGAAGTTTTATGTACAGTATTGAATGATGATAACAGGACTGGCATTCAAAGAGATTCCCAGGGCTGTCTTGTGCAGGGCTCTCAATATTTAATTGAACGAGGCTTGTGGTACGTGGAGGGATAGAAAGTTACCTGCAGTAGAACGGTAACAATGTAACATCTCTAACTTAGGGTTAAAACTTCCAAAAGGAACAAAGAAAAAAAAACTGGCAACAGTTCAAGTGACCACATACATCAAGGACAAAATCCACCAGACAACTCAGTAAAGTGATAACTCCCTCTTAATATACCTGAGGAAATAGAACACCATATCAACACTCAGTGGCCACTTTATTAGGTAGAAGCAGTACCTAATAATGTGGCCACTCAGTATACGTTCACAGACTTTTGCTGCTGTGGCCCATTAACATGAAGGTTCAACATATTGTGAATTCAACTTGCATCATACATTAGGGTGCTCTCTTCAGTTACCTGATGAGGTAACCGTGGCTCTTCCGCACACCATTGTTGTAACACGTGGTTATCTGAGTTACTGTTGTCTTCCTGTCAGCTTGAACCAGTCAGGCCATTCTCCTCTGGCCTCTCTCATTAACAAGCCAATCTCACCCACAGAACTGCCGCTCACTGGATGATTTTGTTTTGTTTTTTCACGCCATTCTCTGTAAACTCTAGAGACTGGTGTAGACAGAAATCCCAGCAGATCAGCAGTTTCTAAGACACTCAAGCCACCCGCCTGTCACCAACAATCAGTCCACAGTCAAAGTCACCTAATCACATTTCTCCCCCATTCTGATGTTTGGTCTAAACAACTGAACCTTTTGATTATTATGCATTGAGTTGCTGCCACGTGATTGGCTGATTAGATATTTGCATTAACGAGCAGCTGTACAGGTGCACCCAATAACGTGGCTACTATGTATTCACTCTGCAAACACCTGAGCATTTGCAAAGTGAAGCCTTTACTTCAAATGCACTGCAAATTACGTGTTTGTTTTTAAACTACAGCTCTGTTTTACTGCTAGCTTTCCATCTGCTTTACTGATATTAATACTCAATTGCCAAAACTGGTTTGTTTAAAACAAAAACTTACATTTGTATAATTCTACTGGGCAATTTATAACAATATTAACTAGCAAGACTTACACTGAAATGCTTGAGACTTGAGGATGCTTCACCCTAAAGCTGGACAAGGAAGTAACCTTCACACCTTCACTCTGTCCTCCACAACAGGCAGGGTTTCCAGAGGCCGACCATTTTAATTCCTGTGGTGAACTACATATACCTGTCTGGACACGCCCCCTGATGACGGCTCCTGTGGCTCCTCCCACAGACCCCTGTATAAAGGTGATGGAGGTCTGAGCCCGGCCTCTCTGTCTCCAGGATGTAGTATAGTGGTCACTCACTGCTTGTTCCTTCTTCCAGTCAATAAAAGCCAATACCTTGCCTTTACGTCTCAGAGTGAGTTATTGATGGTGCATCAATTCCACTCACCATTCCCACTCTGGCATATCAGTCCATGGTCTCCTCAGCAGCTGCGATGAAGTTACTTTCACGTTGGAGGTGTTACACCTCATTTTTCACCTGGGTACCCTTCAACCTGATGACTTGAACTTCGATTTCACTACTTTCCAGTAATTTCTCACCCTCCCCTTCTCTCTTTTTCCGTTTCCCATTCCGGCTCCTCTCTTACTCCTCCTCTTCTCCTTCCACCTCTACTGATTCCCCTCCTCTTTCCTTTTCTCCTATGGTCCACCCTCCTTTCTTATCAGATTCCTTCTTCTTCAGCCCTTAACCTCTTCCACCTATCAGCTCCTGGCTTCTCACTTCACCCCACCTTCCCCCATCAACCTGCCTTCCCCTTCACCTGGCTTCATCAATCACCTGCCAGCTTGTGCTCCTTCCCCTCTCCCACGCTCTTAGTTTGGCTTCGTCCCCCTTCCTTTCCAGAAGAGGGTAGTGTCTTGGCCTACAACATTAACTGTTTATTCTCCTCTAGATGCTGCCTGACCTGCCAAGTTACTCCAGTTGCTCTGGATTTCCAACATCAGCAGAATCTCTACTGTTTATCCTTTTAAATGAGGCAAAAGAAGCAGAGTAGAAAGGTTTAGGAACAGGAAATCCAGAGCTTCAGATCTTGGCATCTAAAGAAACAGTCAGCAAAGTTGGGGAAATCAAATTTGTGGATATTGAAGGGGCCAAAGTTGGTAGAATGTGGATATCTTGAAGGAAAATATACTGTATTATTCATCATCTGCAAAAAGAAATCGATAAGTAAATCCACAAATCCTCCTGGTAGAGTTTATCGCAAAAACGAGAAAATCTTCGGATGCTGGAAATGCAAAGCAACACGCACAAAATGCTGGAGAAAATCAGTGGGTCAGGCAGCTTCTACGGAAAAGAATGGATCATCGATGTTCAGGCTGAGACCCTGCTCAGGATGGAGGGAAGGGAGAGATGCCTGAATTCAAAGGTAGGAGGAGGAGAAAGAGGTTAGCTGGAAGGCAATAGGTGAAGTTGAGTGGGCGGGAAAGGTCAAGGGCTAGAGAAAAAATAAACTGATAAGAGAGGAGAGTGGACAATAGGAGAAAGGGAAGGAGGAAGGGACCCAGGTGAGAATAAGTTAAAGGTCAGAGTGGGGAATAAGACCATAAAACCATAAGACATTAGGAGCAGAATTAGGCCATTCAGCCCATTGAGTCTGCTCTGCTATTCCATCATGGCTGATCCTGGAAGCCACTAAATCCCATACACCTGCCTTCTCGCCATAATCTTTGATGCCCTGACCAATCAGGAAACTATCAACTTCTGCCTTTTATAGACCCACAGACATGGCCTCCACCAGAGTCTGTGGCAAAGCATTCTCCAGATTCCCTACTCTCTGGCTAAGAAAATACCTCCTTACTTCTGTTATAAAAGGTCACCTCTGAATTTTGAGGCTGTGCCCTCTAGTTCTGGATAACCCCACCATAGGACACACCTCTCCACATCCACCCTATCTAGTCCTTTCAACGTTCGGTAGGTTTCAATCTGATTCCCCCCTCCCACATTCTTCTAAATTCCAGTGAGTACAGGTCCAAAGGTGCCAAATGCTCCTCATTTGCTAAACCCTTTATTCTGGAATCATCCTTGTGAACCTCCCCTGGACTGTCTCCAATGACAACATATCCTTTCTGAGATACGGGACCCAAAACTGTTGACAATACTTCAAATGTGGCCTGACTAGTGTCTTATAAAGCCTTAGCATTATCTATTTTATATTCTATTCTCCTTGAAACAAATGCCAATGCTGCATTTGCTTACTTTACCACAGACTCAACCTGTGAAATAACCTTCTGGGATCCTTGCACAAGGACTCCTAAGTCTTTTTCTTCCCATTAACATAATAGTCTGCACGATTGTTTCTTTTACCAAAATGCATTATTGTACATTTCCCAACACTGTATTCTATCTGCCACTTTTTTCCCACTCTTCCATTTTGTCTAAGTCCTGCTGCAATCACATTGCTTCCTCAGCACCACCTACCCCTCCACCTATCTTCGTATCATCCACAAACTTTGACACAAAGCCATCAATTCCATTATCTAAATCATTGACAAATAATGTGAAGGTTAGCTGTCCCAATACCAACCCCTGAGGAACACCACTAGTCACTGCCAGCCAGCTGGAAAAGGCCCCCTTTATTCCCAATCACTGCCTCCTGCCTTTCCTCTATCCATGCCAGTATCTTTCCTGTTACACCATAGGATTTTATCCTGTCAAGCAGCCTCATGTGTGGCACCTTATCAAAGGCCTTCTGAAAATCCAAATAAATGGCATCCACTGCCTCTCCTTTGTCCTCCCTGCTTGTAACTTCCCCAAAAAACTCTAACAGATTTGTCAGGCAAGATCTCCCTTTACAGAAAGCCATGCTGACTTTGACTTATTTTATCACTAGTCTCCAAGTATCCAAAAACCTCATCCTTAATAATCAACTCCAACATTTTGCCAACCACTGAGGTTAGGCTAACTGCCCTATAATTTCCTTTCTTTTGGCTTCCTCCCTTATTAAAGAGTGGAGTGACATTTGGCATCTTCCAGTCCTCTGGGACCATGCCAGAATCAAGTGATTCTTGAAAGATCATGACCAATGCATCTGTTATCACTTCAGCAACTTCTCTCAGGACTCTGGGATGTAGCCCATCTGGCCCACATGACTTATCCACCTTAAGACCTTTGAGTTTGCCGAGCACTCTTCCCTTTGTAATAGCAATGGCACTCACTCTTGTTCCCTGACACTCACGGACCTCTGGCACACTGCTAGTGTCTTCCACAGTGAAGACTGGTGCAAAGTACCCATTAAGTTTATCTGCCATTTTCTTGTCCCCCATTACTACATCACCAGCATCATTTTCCAATGGTCCAATATCAACTTTCAGCCCCATTTTACTCTTTTTATAACTGAAAAAACTTCTAGTATCCTGCTTTATATTATTGGCTAGTTTGCCCTCATAATTCATCTTTTCCCTTCTTATAGCTTTTTTAGTTGCCTTTTGTTGGATTTTAAAAGCTTCTCAATCATCTAAGTTCCCACTCACTTTTGCCCTTTCCTCAGCTTTTTTGCAATCCTCATCTTCCTTTGTTAGCTATGGTTGCCTACCCCTGCCTTTTGAGAACTTCTTCCTCTGTGGGATGTATCTATCATGCACCTTGTGAATAATCCCAGAAACTTCAGCCACCTCTGCTCTACGGTCATCCAGGCCAGTATAATCCTGGGCAAGCTCCTCTCTCATGCCTCTGTAATTCCCTTTATTCCATTGCGATACTGATTTACGTGACTGTCAAATTGCAGTATGAATTTAATCATATTATGATCACTGTCTCCTAAGGGTTAATATACTTTAAGCTCTGTAATAAGATCTGGGTTATTACACAACACCCAATCTAAGATAGCCTTTTCCCTTGTAGGCTCAAGCGCAAGCTGCTCTAAAAAGCCATCTCATAAGCATTCAACAAATTCCTCTCTTGCAATCCGACACCAACCTGATATTCCCAATCCCCTTGCATATTGAAGTCCCCAATCACAATTGTGACATTACCCTTATTACATGCCCTTTCCAGCTCCCTTTGCAAACTTAACCCCACATCTTGGCTACAATTTGGAAGCCAATATATGATTCCCATAATGTTTTTTTCACCCTTACAGTTTTTTTTAACTCCACCCAAAAAGATTCAACATTCTTTGACTCTATGACTGTGATAGCCTCAAGACTTGGGGGAGTAGATTTAGGATGGAGATGAGGAGGAACTGCTTTTCCCAGAGAGTGGTGGAATTCTTTGCCCAATGAAGCAGTGGAGGCTACCTCAGTAAATATATTTAAGACAAGGTTGGATAGATTTTTGCAGGGGAATTAAGGGTTTTGGGAAAAAGGCAGGTAGGTGGAGATGAGTCCATAGCCAGATCAGCCATGATCTGATTGAATGGCGGAGCAGACTTGACAGGCCAGAAGGCCTACTCATGCTCCTATTTCTTACGTTCTTTTGTCACATCTTTCTAAAGATGTAATTCCATCTCTCTCCAACAGGGCCACACCATCAGCTATACCTTCCTGCTTGTCCTTTTGATACAAAGTATATCCATTGATGTTTAGCTCCCAACCATGTCCTTCTTTCAGCCATGACTCAGTGATGCCCACAATGTCATACCGACTAATCTCTAATTGCATCACAAGTTCATCCATCTAATTCTGAATGTTATGTCTATTTAAATACATCAATTTCAACCCTGCATTCTTCGCCCTTTTGAATTTTGCCTCTTTGGTGCAATTTAACTTTTTGTTCTGTCTGCATTTCTACCCAATCATTGGCTTGTCCTTCCTTACATTCATGTTACACCCATCATCTGCTTGTAAACCTGCTGGCTCATCCTCAGCACTATCTACTGGTTCCCGTCCCTCTGCCGTATTAGTTTAAACTACTCCCAACAGCTCTAGTAAACTTGCACGCAAGAATATTGGTCCCCCTTGGATTCAAGTGCAACCTGTCCCTTTTGTACAGCTCACACCTGCCCCAGAAGGAGCCCCAAATATTCAGTCCCTGCCCCCTGCTCCTATTCTGCAACCACACATTTATCTACCACCTCATTCTGTTCCTATCTTCATTGTCATGTGGCACAGGCAGCAATCCCTGGATTACCACCCCTGAGGTCCTGTTTCTCAGCCTCCTTCCTAACTCCCTGTATTCTGTTTTTAGGATCTCTCCCCCTGTTATTGGTACCAGTATGTACTATGACATCTGGCTGCTCACCCTCACTTTTCAGCATATTGTGGACACGTTCAGAAACATCACAGACCCTGGCACCTGGGAGGCAAACTACCATCCATAATAGAGAAAGGGGGGGGTGAAATTTTGGTCACCAGAAGGGGAAATCAATATTCCTACCATCAGGTTGGATGGTACCCAGATGGAACATAAGGTGACAGTCCACCCTCAGTGTGGCCTCGTCTTGGCAGAAGAGGAGGCCTTGGATTGAGAAGGAATGGGAATGGGAATCAGAATTAAAATGTTTGGCCACCAGGAAATTCCGCTTGCGGCGGATGGAGCAGAGGTGCTCGACGAGGCGGTCCCCCAATTTACAACAGGTCTGATCAATGTAGGGGAGGCCGCATTGTGTGCACCAGACACAATCGACGACCCCAGCAGATTTGCAGGTGAAGTGTTACCTCACCTGGAAGGACTCACTGGTGCCTTGCGTGGAGATGAGGGAGGAGGGTTGTGGGCAGGTGTAGCACTTAGCCCGCTTGTGGAGCTGAAGAATGCCTTTCTGATCGTTAACTGCTAGCGCCCAGGAATTGTTAGCTATTGGCATCCAGGGAACTGTACACCAGCAAACGGCCCTTCGTGATTCAGTGCATAGAATATCAAACACAGTACAGGGCCTTTGGCTCACGTTGATGTGCCAACCTTTTGACTTATCCCAAGATTAATCCCACGCATCCTTCCCGCGTAGGAGAGGGGAAAATATAAAATCAGGTTTCACATCAAATTAGACTTTGTTATGATAATTACACTAATAGATGAAAGTACCCACTGCACAGTTAACAATACTTTCTAAAATAAGCAATTTTTGTAAAGTTAGTAATTCAGATTTATTTGTACAGCTCCCTACATTGGCTTCTAATGTTCATGACTAAATACTCAAATCAAAAGGAGTTTCTGTAATTTATTGCAGCTGTACTTTATAAACACAAGAGATTCTGCAGATGCTGGAAATATGGAGCAACACACACAAAGTGCTGGAGGTTCTGACAAAGGATCTCAGGCCTAAATTTTGACTGTTTATTCCCCTCCATAGACACTGCCTGGCTGGCTAAGTTCCTCCAGCACTTTGTGTGTGTGGCAGCTGTGCACTAGCCATAACCACACCTTGCTGAAAAAAAAGAGCCTCACCCAACAAAATGCCAGAAATGTTCGTTCACTTCATTTTCTCCAAAGGGAATTTCTGTGGCCATCTGCTGGCAACTTGCGGCACTGCGAGCTGTGCAGACGCTCAGCTTGCCAAAAACAAATCAATGAGCTCAAAGTAAAGTTATTTCATCAAAGTAAAGTACATATATATCCCCATATACAGCCCTGAGGTTCATCTTCCTGTGGGTGTACTCAATAACTCCACAATAGAATAATAACCATAACAGACTTAAAGAAAGACCACGCCAACTTGGGCATTCAACCAGTGTGCAAAAGACAACAAACTGTGCAAGTACAGAAATAAATAATAATAATAATAATAATAATAAATAACCAATACATATTGAGAACATGAGATGAAGAATTCTTGAAAGTGAGTCCATACATTGTGAGAACATTTTAATGAGGGGGCGTGAAGATGCGTGGTTACCCCTTTGGTTCAGAGCCTGATGGTTGAGGGGTAATAACTGTTCCTGAACTAGGTGGTGTGAATCCTGAGGCCCCTGTACCTTCTTCCTGATGGCGGCAGTGAGAAGAGATCATATTCCGGGTGATGGATGCTGCTTTTCTACAACGTTTCGTATGAATGTGCTCTGTGGTGGGGAGGGCTTTACCTGTGATGGACTGGGCTGTATCCGCTGCTTTTTGTAGGATTTTCCATTCAAGGGCATTAGTATTTGCTTACCAGACTGTGATGCAATTCAAATACCTTATTGATCCATGTACACAAATGTCACTCCGTCAAAATGTAATCAGCCTCAAAACATTCAGGAACTACTGGAAGTCCTCGTGCAGGCTGCTGAAGATTAATTTTCAGGTTGAGCCAGTGGTAAGGAAGGCAAATGAAATGTTAGCATTTGTTCTGAGAGGACTAACATATAAAAGCAAGGATGTAGTGCTAAGGCTTATAGGGCACTGACCACACCTCACTTCAAGTATTTTGAGCAGTTTTGGGTCCCATATCTGAGAAAGGATGTGCTAGTGTTGGAGAGGGTCCAGAGGTGGTTCATGAGAATGATTCTAGGAATGAAAGGATTAACATATGAGGAGCATTTGATGGCTCTGGGCCTATACTCACTGGAGCTTTGAAGAATGAGGGGGGAATCTCATTCCCCCTGTCAAATATTGGAAGGCCTGGATAGAGTGGACATGGACAGGATATTTCCATCAGTGGGAGAGCCCAGGACCCAAGGGCACAGCCTCAGAATACAGGGATGTTTCTTCAATTTTAATATTCAAGTCACTTTCCCATTTTTGTCTTGACTTATGGACTCCTTGTTTAATTGCCTGTTTTTGAATCAAGTTATACATACAAGAGATGAATTTTTTAATCTTTCCTTTTTGAATTAAAGTTTCTATTTCATTAGATTTTGGCAATAACATTATTTGACCTAATTTTTCTCTTAAATAAGCCCTTAGTTGAAAGTAACAAAAAAGAGTGTTGTTTGATACTTTATATTTATTCTTTAATTGATCAAATGACATTAATATACCTCCTTCAAAACAATCTCCTATATATCTAATCCCTTTTTGAAACCAATTATATAAAAGTTGATTATCCATTGTAAAAGGAATAAGTCTATTTTGAATTAAAGTTCTCTTTGCTAATAAGGATTTCTTTGTTTCATCAAATTGGTCAAGACTATGTCTTGATAGTATGACAAATACAATAAATGTCCGGTTAAGATTAGTGCAATATAATTTTTTACATCAATTATATATTACACCACAAAAAATAAATAAATTAAACCCAAATTTATCCGATCAGTGTTTCCGATGTAACCGAGAAATTGGTACTTTTTTACATTCTACGTGGTCTCGTTCTAAAATTCAACCTTTTTGGACAAATTTAAGAGTTTTATTGGAACAAATTATTGGAACACAACTTCCACATAATCCAATATTATTTTTACTAAGTGATATTGAAGGGATAAAACCGAAACCCAAATTGAATAAGTATCAGAAAGAATTTATAAAAATTGCATTGGCAGTAGCCAAAAAAGCTATTGCAGTTACTTGGAAATCGGATGCATACTTAAGTATAGATTGTTGGAAGAAAGAAGTCTATTGCTGTATTCCACTTGAAAAAATTACTTATAATTTAAGAGATAAATATGAAACATTTTTGAAAATTTGGTGCCCTTATTTACAAAAGACAGGATTAAATATATAGCTGCTCTGAAGATGAAATAATTGGTTACTTGGGGAAATAAATAATTATATATACTAAAGTTATTATGAACTCCGTGGAGCATGTGGGGATCTTCCAATATCCAGGCACTCTCTTTTTCTTTCTTTCTTTCTTCTTTTTTTTCTATAGGGATGTTAGGGGGGAGGGGTTAAAGGGAGGGGGGAAGGGTAATATACTTTTTTTTCACATTCTTTCATTCTGTAATTATCTGAAAATGCAATGAAAAAAAGTTAAAAAAAAAGAATACAGGGATGTCCCTTTATAACAGAGATGAGGAGGATCCTCTTTGTCAGAGGGTGGTGAATCTGTGGAAATGTATTGCCACAGCTGGCTGTGGAGGCCAAGTCATGGAGTATATTTAAAACAGAGGTTGATAGGTTCTTAATAGTAAGAGCTTCAAAGATTATGGGGAGAAGGCAGGAGAATGGGGTTCAGAGGGATAATAAATCAAACATGATGCAATGATGGAGCAGACTTGATGGACCAAATGGCCTAATTCTGCTTCTCAGCCTCATGGTCTGTTCCTTTCCATTATTCACACTTTCCATGAAAATAATGGTTTTTGATACCAACCGTGAAGTTATCTCAGGATCAGAATCAAAGTTTAAAATAAATTGCTACCTTGAGATTCATTTTCTTGCAGACATTCACAGGAAAATAAGGAAATAATAACGGATTTACAAATATTATATACGTGAGTGAAGATTGACAATAACCACTGTGCAAAAGAAGGCAAATTGTGCAAAAAAATAAATAACCGAGAGCATGAGTTGTAAAGAATACCAAGGAGTGAGTCTGTAGGTTGTGGAGTTAGTTCAGAGTTGTGGCGAATAATGTTATCCAGGCCAGTTCAGGAACCAAGTTTATTATCATTGATATATGTCATGGAATTTGTCATTTTGTAGCATCAGTACAATGCATGACAAAAAATTAATATGTCACCAAAAGTAAATGATGCACAGTACTCCGTAATTGGGAGTCTTGTGTCTGTGACGGAGCTGGCTAAGTCTACAAACCTTTTCGGCCATTTTTCATCCAGTGCCTTGGCGTCCCTTTAGCGGGCAGGATGCAACCAGTCAGAATGCCCTCCATGGTTCATCCACACAAATTTACCAGGGTCTTTTGTGACAAACCAGATCTCCTCAAACTCCTAAGGAAGAATCACCTTGCCTATTGCAGGCTCAATTTAACCAAAAACACTAATTTCATTTTTATTTTCTATACTTTGTTTTCTTATATACCTTAAAGTTAACTCGATTAATTTTCTTCAGAATTCTATCTGAATGATGCTTCCCATTTGGAAGTACAACCAGATTTAAAGACTAAAGTGCAGAATTGGGATTTATTACTGTTATTTTCTGATAACAGCAGTTGCACAGTTCTGTGCCAAAGCCATAGCATATATATATATAGAGAGAGAGCTAGGGTGCCTAAGACTTTTACACAGTACTGTAGTAATTTTGTGTATTGCACTGTACTGCTGCTGCAGAAATAAACACAAATTTCATGACGTGTGTGAGTAATGATCAATGTAATTTTGATATGGTTCTCTATAGTGTAGGAAGGAGGCAGGGAACACCAGAGTGACATTCTGTAATGATTAATAAACCAATTGTTTGGAATCAAATGACCTTGCCTGGTGTCTCAGGGCTGGGTGTGTCTGCACATACACCACTGCCCAGCCACTCCTTCTCTGCCACCTGTCCCAACCCCTCCTGCGGTGCTCCACCCTCGCCATTCCCAACAATCTTTGGTCCCACCAGATTTACAAGCTCGCTCTCCGCTCCACGTTGACAAATAAAAACTGTGCAAAAGTATTAAGCATCCTAGATGTATAGATGTGACTAAACCTTTGTACAGTCTGTAACTTAGTGTGACTTGACCTGGGTTAGATCGTAGCATTTATTTCTGGGGAAACCCAACAACTGGGAAATTTGATGCATGCTTGTGTAGCTGACATTATTCTAGTAACTGTCTTGCAGTTAGCAATGTTAGAACTGTTTCAACTTGATGAATCAAAGGGCCCCAGTATATGACATAATATTTCCAAGACAATGTAATTGACTGCATACCCATATTTCCTCTCTTACTGACACAGACTGGAGCTTTTTGTTGTGATGAATGACTTCTGACACTGTACAACCAAGGGATATATTGCTGTGTTTACAGTTTATCTACTTAAAGTAGCTTTTTGAGAACAAGAGTGTTCTCAAACACTAAGTGTTTTGTTCTAGTGTTTGTCTGCTGAGGTACTAATTCAATTAGTAGGCCAAAGATCGGAGACCTGACCCTGGAGTTGAAAGTGTGTGTGTGTGTGTGTGTGTGTGTGTGTGTGTGTGTGTGTGTGTGTGTGTGTGTGTGTGTGTGTGTGTGTGTGTGTGTGTGTGTGTGTGTGTGTGTGTGTGTGTGTGTGTGTGTGTGTGTGGGGTGGGGGGGGTAAGGGGCTTGTTTTGCCTGCTGTGATATGTGTTGTTCTGCTGAATATGGTGGGCATGCTATGTTGACAATGCAATGTGAAGGGAAAGTTGTGGGTTGCCCTCAACACATCCTTGGGTGTGTTGGTTGTTAACACAAATGACTCATGGCACTGTGTGTTTCGCTGTACATGTGATAAATAAATCTGAATCTGAGTCAATGGATACTCAATACTGATACTGTTGGCAGCGCTCCTAGACTGCAGTCATTGTTATGGCAACAGCAGGCCAAACAGTGTGGCTGAGGAAGCACCGGGCAGGATACACCGTCAACGCCACCAGCCCTCAGAGCCCGACCTGAACCTCTCTGACGGACAGGAGTCCACAGATTTGCATTTTCCAAGGCTGCGGTCTCAAAGGTTTTGTGGAAAGGCACTTGCTCTGTCACCTGGCCCCTACACTCTGTAGCTGTCAAGGTCACAATATCTGTTAGTGGCCTCAGTACAGGATCACCAAGCAACCACGGCAGCTTTCTGCAACATCTCACATCTTGCTGCTGTTCACAGTGTCGGCGATGTCACATGGCCATTATCTGCATTCATATAGTTCAGTGATTATCATTTAGCTTTTGCGTATAAACCGTAGAACAATACAGCACAGTACAGGCCCTTCGGCCCACAATGTTGTGCTGACTATTTGACTTTTTCTTAGATCAATCTAACCCTTCCCTCCATATAGCTCTCCACTTTTCCTTCATCCATGTGCCTATTTAAAAGTCCCTAGTGTATCTGTCTCTAACAGCACCCCTTAGCAAGGGGCTTCATGCACCCACCACTCTCTGTGTAAAGAACTTACCTTTGACAACCCCCCTCTTCAATTTTCCTCTGATCAGCTTGAAATTATTCCCCCTTGAATCTTACATCCATTCCACAACCTGAGGGTGTAAAAATCCTTGTGTTATGACACAATGTACAGACCTGTGAATTTAAAAGTCTGATGGCTTGTAGACAGAAGCCGTCCCGTAGCCTGTTGGTCCTGGCTTTAATGCTGCGGTACCGTTTGTCAGACGGAAGCAGCTGAAGCAGTTTGTGGTTGGGATGACTGGTATCCCCGATGATCTTCTTTATGCACCTGGTGTTGTAAATGTCCTCAGTGGGCGACGGTTCACATCCACCGATGTGCTGGGCTGTCCGTATCACTCTCTGCAGTGCCCAGTGAACAAGGTTGGTGCAGTTCCTGTATCAGGCGGTGATGCAGCCAGTCAGGATGCTCTCAATGGTGCCCCTGTAGAAGATCTTGAGGATTTTGGGGCCCATGCTGAAATTCTTCAGTCGCCTGAGGTGGAAGAGATGCTGTTGTGTTTTTATTGCCACACAGCCGTTGTGTACAGTCCAGGTGGGATCTTCAGTGATGTGTACATCGAGGAACTTGAAACCACTCACCCTCTCAACTGCAGACCTATTGATGATGATCAGGGCAAGCCTGTCTCCATTCCTTCTGTAATCCACAATCAGCTCTTTTGTTTTCTGAACTTTGAGGGGGAGGTTGTTATCTTTGCACCACTGTGTCAGGGTGTTAGTCTGTCCTCTGTAGGCTGTCTCATCAAATAAGGCCGATCAATGTCATGTCATCTGTAAATTTGATCAACAGATTGGAGCTGTATGTAGCAACACAGTGTGGGTGTAAAGGGAGCAGAGGAGGGGTACTAGCCATTTCCATCCTAGGAAAAAGTCTCAGGCTATCCAGTCGATCCATGCCTCTTATCATCTTGTACTCCTCTATCAAGTCCCCTCTCATCCACGTTCACTTCAAACAGAAAAGCCCTGGCTCACTCAACCTTTCTTCATAAATCATGCTCCCTAATCCAGGCAACATCCCAGTAAAGGCGAATAGAACTGAACACAATATTTATTTACTGTGATACAGCATAGAATGGGGCCTACCGGCCCTTCGAGCCACCCAGCAATCCCCCAATTTAATCCTCACGTAATTATGGGACAATTTACAATGACCAATTAAACTACTAACTGGTACATCTTTGGACAGTGGGAGGAAAGTGGAGCACCTGGAGGAAACCAATGGGGTCAGGGGGAGAATGTACAAGCTCCTTACAGGCAATGGCGGGAATTGAACCTGGGTCGCCTGTACTGTAAAGTGTTGGGCCAACCACTGGTGTACCGTGTCTTCAGAGAGGGTGCAGAGATGAAAAGCATGTCTTATGAGAATAAGTTGTCTTAGCAGGTCTTAGAGGTTAGTATGGCATTACTTTAAGGTGTTGGGACAAAAGTATAGGTGGGATGTCATAGAAACACAGAAAACCTACAGCACAATACAGGCCCTTCGGCCCACAGTGCTGTGCCGAACATGTACTTATTTCAGAAATTACCTAGGGTTATCCATAGCCCTCTATTTTTCTAAGCTCCATGTACCTATCCAGGAGCCTCTTAAAAGACCCTATCGTATCCACCTCCACCACCGTCGCTGGCAGCCCATTCCACGCACCCACCACTCCGCGTAAAAACTTACCCCTGACATCCCCTCTGTACCTGTTTCCAAGCACCTTAGAACTGTACCCTCTCGTGTTACCCATTTCAGCCCTGGGGAAAAAGCCTCTGACTATCCACACAATCAATGCCCCTCATCATCATCACCTCTATCAGGTCACCTCTCATCCTCCACTGCTCCAAGGAAAATGGACCAAGTTCACTCAACCTATTCTCATAAGGGATGCTCCCCAATCCAGGCAACATCCTTGTAAATCTCCTCTGCACCCTTTCTAGAGTTTCCATGTCTTTCCTGTAGTGAGTTGACCAGAACTGAGCACAGTTCTCCAAGTGGAGGTAGTTTTTTTTTTACACAGAGTATGTTAGGTACATGGAATTCACAGTCTAGGTGGTGTAAGAGGCAGATAAATTAGGGGCATTTAAGAAACTCCTAGATTGACACATGGATGAAAGGAAAATGAAGGGCTATATGATAGAATAATCTTGGAGTAAGTTAAAGGGTCAGCACTACATTGTGGGCTGAATTCCCTGACCTGTGCTGTACTGTTCTATGTTCTTGACTTTACACTAGTGGCATGTGTACCTGAGGCAAAGTGATTGAAGGTGGAGAGAAACATTAACTTGACATAGTCCCTGTCTCCACTTCTCACGCCCTAATATGCTTCTTTCATCCTCTTTATACCGGCCATCTTATCTCTTCACTCTTCGTCCTGATGCAGAGTTTGAACAGGAACATTGACACTTCCTTCCCCTCCACAGATGCTGATTGACCACCCCTCCCCCTCCCCCCCACCAGCCCACCGCATTCCTCTGGAAAATTTTCACTAAGCTACTTTCTATTTGCATTTTCTTAAAGTGAAGCCTCCTCCTCCTCCTAGCAGAAAGGAGTTGACTAGCTTTAAGTAGGACACATGAAAGAAAGTGGGGCTGATATTACCTCAGCAATTCACACAGAATATCCTAGAGGAAATCTGCAGGTTAGGCGGCATCTATGGAGGGAAGTAAATGGTCGACATTTCAGTCTGAGCCCCATCATCAAAATGACACTTTGATGAAGGGTCCCGGCCCCAACATCAATTATATAAGTTCAAAGTACAAAGAAAGCTCATTATCAAAGGTCCTATATGTTACCATATGTGACCCTGAGATTCATTTTCTTGTGGGCATTCACAAAAAATACAAAGGAACATAATAGAATCAATGAAAAACGACACTCAAACAAATATGGACAAACAACCAACCAATGAGTAAAAAAAAAACCCAAAAAATTGCGCAAGTACAAAAAGAAAAACAAAATAAAAATAATAGACAAATGAATAATAAATAATATTGAGAACATGAGTTTTGGTGTCCTTGAAAGTGAATCCGTAGGTTGTGGAATCAGTTCAGTATTGGGGTGAGTGAAATTATCCGCACTGGCTCAGGAACCTGATGGCTGAGGGGTAAAAACTGGTGTAGTGACACCCATTGCTCCCGTACCTCCTTCCCAATGGCAGCACCCAGAGAATGGCCTTGTTGACGGACACTGCTCCTAACGGATGTCTCAACGGTGGGGAGGGTTTTACCTGTGATGGACTGAGATGTATCCAGTAACTTTTGTAAGCCCTTTTATTCAAGGGCATCGGTGTTTCCATACCAGGCCATGATGTAGTCAGTTAGAATACTCTCCACCGTGCACCTATAAAAACGTGTCTCAGTTTGAGATGACATGCCGATGCTTCGTAAACTTCAAAGAAAGTAAAGGCACTGCTGTGACACTTACATAATGGACCCAGGACAGATCCTTCAAAATGACAATGCTGAGGAATTTAAAGTTACTAACCCTCTCCGACTCTGATCCCCGGATGAGTACAGGCTCATGGACCTTTGGTTTCTTCCTCCTTCCTATAGTAAATAATCAGCTTTTTGGTTTTGCTGATGTTGACTGAGGGGTTGTTGTTGTGGCACCATTCAACCAGATTTTCAGTCTCCCTCCTACCCGCAGATTCCCTCCAAAGATGCTGACTGACTTGCCAAGTTTTGTGTGTGTTGCTCGAGATTTCCAGCACCTACAGAATCTCTCGTACCTCTGATTTTTACTTTGGTAGGATGGCTGTTCATGCCAACCAACGTGCCCTCATGTGCCATAATGCCCTTGAACAGAAAAAGCAGCAAAAAGTAACAGATATGACCCAGTCCATCACGGGTAAAACACTACCCACCATTGGGCACATCTACATGAAATGCTGTTGCAGGAAAGCAGCATCCATCATCAGGGACCCCCACCACCATCCAGGTCATGCTTTCTTCTCGTGACTGCCATCAGGGAGAAGGTCCAGGAGCCTCAGGACTCACACCAACAGACTCAGGAACAGTTACTATCCCTCAACCTTCAGGCTCTTGCTCCATCAGGAAATGTTCCCACAGCCAATGGATTCGCTTTCAAGGACTCTTCATCTCAGGTTCTTAATATTTATTCCTCATTTATTTATTATTATTCTTTCCTTTTTGTAGTTGCACAGTTTGTTGTCTTTTGCACTCTGGCTGAACGTCAAAGTTACGGTTATTATTCCGTCGATTTATTGAGTACGTCCGAAAGAAAATTAATCTCAGGATTGTATAAGGTGACACATCTGTAACAAATTTACGTTGAACTTTGAAGTGACTAAGGCCAACTGCTTTTTAACTTTCAGGAATCATTTATCCTGGTGAAGATTCCTTCTGCACCTGAAGCCTCCCTTATTACGATATAGAAAGCATTATCCAACACTTGCTTGTAAAAACACAATACCACTCCAGTACTTAAGATCTGCCTTATTTCTATTCAGTAAGTCTCAGATACATTCTTCTGAATATTTCTCATTGTCTTAAATAGCACAGGGTGTGTTTTATAAATGCCATCAATTTTTGTCATTGTATTATGCAGTGGCAGGTAGTCTTGTTTTGGGGTGGGGTTGTAAACCTTTTGATTTCTACCATACACTTTGTTTTTTTTGTTAGTCACCTCTGTTATAACACTTGTCAAATTTCACCTCAAGGGCTTTCTGTGCTCCTAACATGTGAACTGATTAGAGTCATTGAGTCATAGAGTCATAAACAGCTTCTCTAACGTGGACCTGGAATCAAAGTTATTCATCTAGCACAGTATTTCCCAAGGTTCTTTTGAAGACCCTGACCTGGAGTTACGCTCTGACTTTGGTTCTTTGTGGAAATGGGACCCGCTCTTGGGGCCTCACGACCAGCCGCTTTTCGATATGCTGAGGATGCGGCCTGGAAGACGAGGGTGCCAGAATTTTGTGGCTCTGAAGGCGGGCGGATTCGGGGTCAGTGCCACTGCCTGGTGCATCATGGGAGATGTAAGCAGTGAGCTGGCTGCTGGCTGCGTGCCCAGAGACACGAGTTCTTTGGGCACAGAGCTCGGAAAAAGCGACACAACAGAATTTTAACACAATAAATCAGCAAGTTGTTTGTTATTTCTCCCCTCTCACTGTGAAACAGAGACACCTCTTTTTCCCTTATTAGAGGGGGGAGAGAGAGAGAGAGAGAGAGAGAGAGAGAGAGAGAGAGAGAGAGCAAGAGAGAGAGAGAGAGAGAGAGAGCGTGTGCCTGGGGTTTAGCGAATACTGGGTGAACGAATAGTCTTTGGGGAACTGCAAGTTTGTGTCTTTATTGATGCTTTGCTGCAAGCTTGAGTGCTCGGTGGGGGGTGCAGATGCATTTTTGCTGGTGGGGGTGGAGGTTCGTTGCTTTGCTGCTGCTTATGCATGGGAGGGGGGAGCTGTGGGGGCTTTGGGGTTCTAACATTTAACTGTCATTCATTCTTTGGGGCACTCCTCTGTTTTCGTGGATGTTTGTGAAGAAGAAGAATTTCAGGATGTACATTGTATACATTTTTCTGACATTAAATGTATCTATTGAAACCTTTTTTAGCCCAACACCCCCCCCCAAAGCACCTTCATACTTGCCAATGCCCCTCTTAGGCACAATATACCTTCTAGCACCCCCATAGTGTAAAAACATGTCTACCTTATGCTAACATGAGAAAAAAGATTCCATTTTAAATTTTTATTTGTCTTTAAACCTAGCTTGCACAGTACCTGTATGTTGCACAGCAGCTTCATTATCGCCGTGATTCTTGAGCTTGATAGTTTTTAGCAAGAGATGAAATATCTGGTTCAAGCTGTGACAGCAAAAGCCTCAGGTCCCCATGTGTAGCTTGTGGCTTCTGTTTTGTGTGAGTACGTGATTCGCTGCACCACAGCTGCTTTCAACAAGGTGAGAGGATGGAAGTGCAGTGAAGATCAGATTAACTCTTCTCCAAAGCCCAGGAAACTTCATGACAGCAGAGCCACATACCACAGAAGATAACATTTTTGAAAAGCATTTTTGCTTCTTCATCATTCTAAATTTTGATAATTTCTTCTTGCAAGCTCTCTTTCTGTTCTTCCACCTTGCAAAGAAATGGGTTAATTACTCAGACTGGAATTTACTAATCATTCAAATCCTTGAATCGATACTGAAAATCCTTCTTCGGTGACTGCAGATGTTAGCAGTACTCTTGCAAATCTGTGTAAGAGTGCCATACCTTCAATGCAGGGAAACTGTGAGAACATTCTTCTCCCAATGTTTTGCTTATATATTACTAATTTTCCAATAAAGGTGGACACTGCACTTTTTGCCTGGATTAAATTGAAATTCACACCCTGCAGTTTCATATTTAAAATGCTCATTTTGTCATACAGATCGGCTAGGTGTACCACATCTCCATGTAGAAGTTCAATCTCGTTTCACAAGCACTTGTCAACTTTTAGCAAAAATTCAACCACAGTGTCAAAAAGATCAAAGAACATTTTAAGCAGCAGCCTTTTGACAGCCAATGCACTTCAGTGTGAATCAGTTCTTCATTGTTATTGGCATAACTGCTGAAATACTCTGTTACTTAATGGATGAGCTTTTATTTTGTTGATAGCAGATATTACAAGAGTCATGCTTGAAAAAAGTCACTGGCTGAGGTTTTTGGCTGCAAGATGTTAACGATGAATTGCACAATAGATTGCAAACAGACTGGGAATTTGTTTCTCATAAATGCCACTAAACCAGCATGGTGACCTGTCATATATGGTGCTCCATCTGTTGCACAAGAAATCATGTTTCTAATTGGGATACTTTTATCCTCAATATACATTTTGAACTCATCACAGATTGATTCTATGTTGATATTTGTTTTTAACATTTTACCAAAGAGAATCTCTTCATAAACATTTCCATTTTTGATAAACCGTACATATGTCGTTAGCAATGCCTTGTTGTCTTGCACAGTTGACTCGTCCAGCTGTATCCCAAATTCTGTTTTTTGTCGCTCTCTGCATAGTTGATACTCAATGCCTTCACTCATTTCATCAATACGACGAGCTACAGAGTTATTACTCAGAATTGATTTTAAAATACTGGCTATCCATTTTGAGAACAGTGATACGCATTTCTGATACAGCAGGCATTATTAATCTTTCACCAATTGTATGAGGTTTTCCACACTTTGCTCTCATTTTGGAAATATTATGAGAAGCAATGAGACCACTGTCAAGGACATTTTTAGCTTTCTTGGCAAATGACTCGAGTGTGCAATGTTTTTGAAATGCCTTTTGCATCTTCTGGAACTGTGTAATACCATAAGCAGCCTTTTCAGGGTGTTGTTTACAGAAGTGTTCTTGCAGTCCTGATGGTTTCATGGCTTCATTAGATGATAAAGTATTACAAATTAGACACATGGGGCGTTGCTGATCTGATGGGAATGGAATAAAACCATACTCCAGGTCTGTAACATTGTATTGACGCACTTTCTGTAGCTTCTGTTTCTTAGCAGGATTAGAAAACAAGGCTTAACCACCTTCAGACTCATAGAAATCATGCCTTACGTATTTATCCATCATTAAGGGGGCTAAATTAAAACTAAATATTAACACAAACTGGGAATGCCTATTGGATGTTGACAATGGCAGCGAGGTGGCATGAATAGAATGATGGTAGTAGCACACAAAGGAACAGCGAGGCAAAGATGAAGATGATTGCAACAGCGAAAATTACATTGACAAGGATTCAGATAGGAATCTGACTGTTAGTCGGATACAGCCGGTGTTTGGCAAGTTACCTTTATACTACTCCCATTAGCATGATTGATTGATCATAATCCCCTAAGATGATTCTTGACTGCACATATGAAGCTGAGGTTGCTTTGAACACCTGAGGAAGAATCCTCAGGGTCGGCAGGTTCATTGATTGGCTCTGTTTCACTGTTTGGTTCCGGCTAGTGCTGTATTGTTGCACACCTTGTTTTCCGTAGACCTATAGAGAAAGTTAAGAGGACGTACTTGACTTACCAACTGTTAAATTCCACGAACTCGTTCCTTCCTGGAAGTCGAGGGGAATTGTTGGGCACCCTGGATGCTAATTTATTCATCCCCAAAAATGTCCTTTCGTTGGAAGGCTGAATGAGATTGCCGAGTTTCAGGTGTGCTGTGACGATGAGTGCACACCGCCAGCAGAGCTATGGGTCTTCCAGTGTTCCAGTGCCTCATCCTTGTTTTGGAAGAGTCTGCTCTACTAATGGTCGGTCAGGGCTTGTGCCTCAAGCTGGGATGCCATTTACCCCATCCCCCCCCCCCAAGAATCTTGATCACCCCCGACAACTTCTAGTTCCCTTAACATTCCTTTAGGATATGTAACCACTCCTTTGGAAATCACTGATCTAGCCCAAGCACTGTTTAAACGTACGCTAATCTGCTGACCAACACATTTTTAAAAATTGCAGCCTCAGAAAACAGTAGCTGAAACAAATATTTATTGTCAACATCTGTTTCAAAATTCAAAGTAAATTTATTATCAAACTACACAAGAGATTCAGCAGATGCTGGAAGTCCAGAGTAACGCATACAAAATGGTGGAGGAACTTAGCAGGTCAAGCAGCATCTAGGGAGGGGAACAGAGTCAATGTTTCAGCCCGAGACCTTTCATCAGGGTCTCAAGACCAACCGAGACCCTTTAGCCCCTCCTGATGAAGGGTCTCGTTCTGAAACTTCTATAGAACAGAGACATGCAATAGAATCAGAGAAAAACTGCATGCAAACACTGACTGACACGAACCAATGTGCAAGTTATTAAATTATTTATTAATTAAATAGTGAGGTGAGATGGGGGCCAGTTCAAATCGCTGCTCTGTGGCATTTACTCAGATCTGTGCTGAACTATGGGACTCTCTTTACGGACTTCAGTTCAAAAACAATATTGCTTACGGTTGCTGCTTACATGATGTTTTTCATGGCACATTGGGTATAGATTAATTTATTCTTTTTATCAATGGGTTCTTTTTTGGGTGGCTTTGTTTCATGGCCACCTGTAAGGAGACGAATCTCAGAGTTGAGAATAAATGTACTTTGAACTTTGAACTAAAAAGTAAATAAATAATACTGAGAACATGAGTTGTAGAAAGTGAGTCCATAGGTTGTGGAATCTATTCAGGTGAGAGAAATTATCCACTCTAGTTCAAGAACCTAATGGCTGAAGGGTAATAACTGTTCCTGAACCTGGTGATATGGGGCCTTTTTCCCAATGGCAGCAGTGAGAAGAGAGGATGGCCTGGATGGTACTTTACTTTGAGGATGAGTGTGTTTTCTTGTGGCAACACTCCTCCTACATGTGCTCAACGGAGAGGAAGCCTACGGTCTTTGAGCTCATAGGAATATAACACAAGTCATCATCATCATCATTATGAGCCATGTCTTGTGATGGGTAATGATGGTCTTCATTGTTCTGGGCAAATTTTTCTACAGAAATGGTTTGCCATTGCCTTCTTCTGGGCAGTGCCTTTACAAGGCAGATGACCCCAGCCATTATCAATATTCTTCAGAGATTGTCTATCTGCAATTAGGGGTCACATAACCAGGACTTGTGATATACACCAGCTACTTGTACGATCATCCACTGCCTGCCCCCTTGGCTTCACATAACTCTGATTGTTGGGGGGTGGTGGTGGTGGGCTAAGCAGGTGCTACACCTTGCCCAAGGGTGACCAGCTGGATGCTGGAGGGAAGGAGCACCTTACACCTCCTTTGGTAGAGATATATCTACACCCCGCTGCCCAACAACATCAGTAAACAATGCTATTAATGGGTAATTGACAAGGAATTGGATGAAAATATTTGTTTTTTTAATAATTGTAATATTCTTAAGAAAATGATTGGAGTTAATTTGACTTCTTTTGACATTTATTAACGGAAAAGACTCATTTGTGTCAAAGTGAAAACAGATCTCTACAAAGTGATCTAAATTAATTACAAATATAAAACTTAAAATTATTGATTGCATAAGTATTCAACCCCTTTAGTATGACACAAAAAGCACCACTGGTGCAGCCAATTGGTTTTAGAAGTCAAATAATTAGTAAAATGGAGATCACTAGTGTACAGTCAAAGCATTTCAATTGATTGTAGTAAAAATACACCTGTATCGGGAAGGTCCAGCTGCTGGCGAGTCAGTATCCTGGCAAAAACTACACCATGAAGATAAAAGAACACTCCAAGCAACTCTGCAAAAAGGTTATTGAAAAACACAAGTTAGGAGATGGATACAAGAACATTTCCAAGTCACTGAGTATCCCTTGGAGTACAGTTAAGTCACAGGTGGAAGGTCAACTGAGGAAGATCTGTACCAGCAAGGCGGCTGGACCGGATGGAGTTTCCCCACGATTACTAAGGGCCTGTGCGACTGAACTGGGAGAACCATTACAGCGCATCTTCAACATGAGTCTAGATCAGAGAAGAGTACCCAGACAGTGGAAAACATCTTGTATTGTCCCGGTACCGAAGAAACCACAACCAAAGGAGTTGAATGACTTCAGACCTGTTGCCTTGACGTCGCACGTGATGAAGACCATGGAGCGGCTGATAATACAGAATCTGAGGCCACAAACCAGGCACGCCCGGGATCCGCTTCAGTTTGCGTATAAGGAGAAGGTGGGAGTGGAGGATGCTATCACGTATTTGCTGCACAAATCACTCTCTCACCTAGATGGGGTCAGTTGTGCTGTGAGGATTACATTCCTTGACTTCTCTAGTGCCTTTAACACCATCCAGCCCAAGATCTTAAAGCACAAACTAACGGAGATGGGAGTAGACTCTTACATGGTGGATTGGATAGTGGACTACTTGACAGATAGACCTCAGTATGTGCGGTTGGGAGACTGTAGGTCTGACACAGTGGTCAGCAGCACAGGAGCGCCACAGGGAACCGTACTCTCTCCGGTCCTGTTCACCCTGTACACATCTGACTTCCAATATAACTCGGAGTCCTGCCATGTGCAGAAGTTCGCTGATGACACGGCCATAGTGGGGTGTGTCAGGAATGGACAGGAGGAGGAGTATAGGAAACTGATACAGGACTTTGTGATATGGTGCAACGCAAACTACCTGCGTCTCAATGTCACCAAGACCAAGGAGATGGTGGTGGACTTTAGGAGATCTAGGACTCATATGGAGCCAGTGATCATTAATGGAGAATGTGTGGAGCAGGTTAAGACCTACAAGTATCTGGGAGTACAGTTGGACGAGAAGCTAGACTGGACTGCCAACACAGATGCCTTGTGCAGGAAGGCACAGAGTCGACTGTACTTCCTTAGAAGGTTGGCGTCATTCAATGTCTGCAGTGAGATGCTGAAGATGTTCTATAGGTCAGTTGTTGAGAGCGCCCTCTTCTTTGTGGTGGCGTGTTGGGGAGGAAGCATTAAGAAGAAGGACGCCTCACGTCTTAATAAGCTGATAAGGAAGGCGGGCTCTGTCGTGGGCAAAGTACTGGAGAGTTTAACATCGGTAGCTGAGCGAAGGGCGCTGAGTAGGCTACGGTCAATTATGGAAAACCCTGAACATCCTCTACATAGCACCATCCAGAGACAGAGAAGCAGTTTCAGCGACAGGTTACTGTCGATGCAATGCTCCTCAAACAGGATGAAGAGGTCACTACTCCCCAATGCCATTAGGCTTTACAATTCAACTGCCAGGACTTAAGAACTTTTTAAAGCTATTATTAATGCTTTTTGAGCTAGTGATTTAGATGCATATCATATTATTACTGAGTTAAGTATTGTATTGTATGTAATGAGTTTTTGCTACAACAAGTGTATGGGACATTGGAAAAAATGTTGAATTTCCCCATGGGGATGAATAAAGTATCTATCTATCTATCTATCTATCTATCTAAAGAAATGGAAAGAATATGGCAGGATGTTATGGGGTAGTGTGGGTTTAGTACTTTTTTTTAAGGATTATATGGGTCAGCACAACATGGAGGGCTGAAGGGCCTGTACTGTGCTGTAGTGTTCTATGGTTCTATGTAATTCTGCCTAGAGCAGGACACCCTCAGAAACTGAGTGGAAGAAGGGGACTAGTGAGGGAGACTACCAAGATGCCTATGACAACTCTGGAGGAGTTACAAGCTTCAGTGGTTAAGATGGGAGAGACTACACATACAACAACTGTTGCTTGGGTGCTTCACCAGTTGCAGCTTTATGGGAGAGTGGCAAAGAGAAAGCCACAGTTGAAAAAACTCACATGAAATCTTGGCTAGAGTTTGCCAGAAGGCATGCCGGAGACTCTGCAGTCAGCTGGAAGAAGGTTCTATGGTCTGATGAAACCAAAATTGAACTTTTGGCCATCAGATTAAATGCTATGTTTGGCATAAGCCAGACACCACACACCATCCCTACCATGAAGCGTGGTGGTGGTTGCATCAGACTATGGAGATGCTTCATTGCAGCAGGCCCTGGAAGGATTGTGAAAGTAGAGGGTAAAATGAATGCAGCAAAATACAGGGAAATCCTGGAGGAAAACCTGATGCAGTCTGCAATTGAACAATGATTTGGGAGAAGATTTGTTTTCCTGTAAGACAATGAACCCAAACATAAAGCCAAAGCTACAAAAACCACAAAGTTAATGTCCTGGAGTGGCCAAGTCAGAATCCAGACCTCAATCCCATTGAGAATTTGCTGCTGGACTTGAAAAGGCTTTCCACTCACGATCCCCATGCAATCTGACAGAGCTTGAGCAGTTATGCAAAAAAGAATGAGGAAAAGTTGCAGTGTCCTGATGTGCAAAGCTGATAGACACCTATCTATAGACTCGAGGCTGTAATTGCTGCCAAAGGTGTATCCACTAACTATTGACTTGAAGGGTGTGACTACTTATGCAATCAATTATTTTGTGTTTTATATTTGTAATTAACTTAGATCATTTCATAGAGATTTGTTTTCATTTTGACACAAAAGAGCCTTTTTCTGTTGATCAGTTTCAAAAAAGCCAAATTATATCCTCTGTGATTCAATGTTGTAAAGCAATAAAGCATGAAAACTTCCGGGGGGGGGGGGGGGAGTGGTGAATAGTATGTATAGGTACCGTAAGTTCAACTCCTCCCTTGGAAACAGACAGACAGACAGACATACTTTATTGATCCTGAGGGAAATTGGGAATTGGGACAGTGACTATGTTGTAAACAGGACTATGATTTATGTTTCCAAAACTTAGAACCTCACTTGTTAGACAAACTCCCATGACCCATCTCCTCTCCTATCAGATTCATTCTTCTTCAGCCCTTTACCTTTTCCACCTATCCTCTCTCAGCTTCTTATTTCAGACACCCTTCTGTCACCGGCCTACTTTCACCATCTCTTGGCTTCACCTATCACCTGCTGGCTTGTAGTCCTTCCCTCCCATGACTTCCTTATTCTGGTTTCTTCCCACTTCCTTTCTGGTTCTGATAAAGGGTCTTAGCCCGAAAAATCAACTGTTTATTCCTCTCCTTAGGTACTGCCTGACCTGTTGTGTTCCACCAGCATTTTGTGGGTTTATACTCCACTGCTTATCCATACTGGGCATTACCCAGCACGACACCCCTTCACTGCCAAAGTTCCTCAATTTGTTGTGGAAATAAAATGCAAAAAGAAAGCTTTAAAAAGAATATTGTCTGAAGCATTTCCTTGACTTTCTATGGCATACAGTTAGTGACTGAACTCCTAACCTCTTTCCATTAAGTCCTGTTTTCCTTTCCGTAAATTACGGTGAAATTTAATTTCTGCCTCAGCGCTTCCACCTACTGGTACAGATCACGCATCACAAGGCTAAACAATTCTGAACCATAGCTGAAATAGTTCAAAGTAAATTTTATGATCAAAGTACATATATATCACCATATACAACCCTGAGATTCATTTTCTTGTGGTCATAGTCAGAAAATCTGTAGAATAGTAATATATCAGAATCAACTAAAGACCGCCCAACTTGGGTGTTCAACCGGAATGCAGGAAACAAACTGTCCAAGTGCAAAATGAAGAAAATAAATAAGCAATAAATATCAAGAACATGAGATAAAATGTCCTTGAAAGAGAATCCACTGGTTGTGAAGTTAAGTGAAGTTATCCCATTTGGTTGAAGAGTCTCATGGTTGGAGGGGGTAGTAACTCTTCCTGAACCTGGTGGTGCAAGTCCTGAGGGTCTTGTACCATCGACCTGATGGAAGTAGCAAGAAGAAAGCATGTTCTGGGTGGTGGGGCTCCCTGATGATGGATGCTGCTTTCCTGCGACAACTCTCCATGTAATACTGGATAGAGGTTTATTATTTCAGAGCCATGTGACTGATCAGGATCTGACCCTTAATTAATTTACTTTTCAGTACTGAGATTACCTCATGATGGGAATCTTAAAATAGCTGAACATAAAATGCATTTTATAGTAATACGGGCAAAATGCTGGAGGAACTTGGCAGGTCAGGCAGCATCTGTGGAAATGAACAGTCAATGTTTTGGGCCAAGACATGGAATGGAAACGAAGGGGGAAGAAGCCAGAATAAGAAGGTAGGGGAGGGGAAGGATCACAAGCTAGAAAGTGATAGGTGAGGCCAGGTGGATGGGGTTGGGGAGATGAAGTAAGAAGATGGGAGGTGATAGGTGGAAAGGTAAAGGACTGGAGAAGAAGGATTCTGATAGGAGAGAAGAGTGGACCATGGATGAAAAGGATGGAGGAGGGGCACCAGAGGCAGGTGATAGACAGGTGAAGAAAAGAGATGAGGTAAGAGAGAGGCCAGAGTGAGGAATGGAAGAAGAGGGAAGGGTGAGGGAGAAAAATTACCAGAAATGAGAGAAATTGGTGTTTATGCCATCAGGTTGGAGGCTACCCACATAGGATATGAGGTGTTGCTCCTCTAAGCTGAGAGTAACCTCTCCGTTGGATTTTACTGATATCTTGCATTTTATATCTTGTTTGGTACAAGATGGCGCTAGTGACCAGTGTGACCAATGACAACATCCTGCAGTCATAAAACTACTTCTACATCTTCTTCTTTTAAATTAGCTTCTTCTCCTGAACTGCGATCGACTGCAGCCTGTAATTCCAGTTTTGATGATGTATGTTTGTGCTGACTGAGTGGTCTGGCACTTCTGCCGTCTCATGGGGAACTCTGCGAGCTTGAGAGCAATGTGTGCGGCTGCTCTTTACAAATGGCGGAACGCGAACCCACGGTCAGTTTCAGTACTCCTCGCCAATTAAAGCATCGAGCAAGATTGAAATCGGCGAGAACCAGAGCAGAAGGTGAGTGGGTGTTCAGTGCCATCTGCCTGCAGTTGACCGATCTCCCTCCCGCTGCTACCAGAGGAAAGTGGGGATTCGACTGCCTCAGCACAGCTCGTGGCTGTGAGACTCCTTTTCATGGGACTCTTCTGTGGCTCACGTTCCATGTGTTTCTCGATAGTCTTTGTTGTTATTTGCACGATTTGATCGAAGCATTTCAGCGTGGAACTGGCTGAGGCCTGCAGTCATTGACACGGTGCTAAACTAAATGGACTCTGGCCGTCACTCCTGGATCATTTCGGAGAACTCTGCAATTTGATTTTAATGTTCTGTGTGTTATTTGCTCGCTTTTTGCTGTTTGCGCAATTTGTTCTTTTTCTCACGTGTTGGGTGTTGATTAACTGAGTTCCATGGTGTTTCTCTGTTTCGTGACTCCCTGTGGGAGGACGGATCTCAGGGTTGTATCCTGTGTGCATATTTTGATAATAAATGTACTTTGAAACTTTGAAATCACAATGGAAGATTAGCTTTATTTGTCACAAGTGCATTGAAAAGTGCATCATCCAAGGATTGTGCTAGGAGCAGCCCACAAGTGTTGCCATACTTTCAGCTCACAACTCACTGATCATAGTCCTAAACGTACGTCTTCGGAACATGGGAGGAAACTGGAGCACCCAGAGGAAACCCACATGGTCATGGGGAGAACGTACAAACTCCTTTCAGACAGTGTTAGGAGCTGAACCCTGCTTGGTGATCACTGCTGCTGTAAAGTACTGTGCTAACCACTACACTACTGTGCCACCCTTTATTATACAGACGGAGAGGAACTCATTGGGTCAGCTTGCATTTGTGGAGGGAAAATTGTTTTGGGCTTGAGATCCCACACCAGAACTGATGCAGAGTCTCAATTTAAAACAACTACCAATTCTTCTGCTTCCACAGATGCTGCCTGACTTACTGCATTCTTCCAGCACTTTGTGCTTTTTTTTGCTCCATTTTCAGCATCTGCCGTTTCTAGAGCCACCGATTAAACAGACTTTTAGGATGGGTGTTGTAGCATAATGAGGGCAGAACTGTTGATATTTATGGTATTCATGGTCACCATCATCATCACTATGTGTTGTGTCATATGACATCATCAGTATGTGCCATGTTGCATGACATGGGCCATCATGGTTTCCACGACCATGATTGTTCTTGGCAAATATTTCTACAGAAGTGGTTTACCATTGCCTTCTTCTGGGCAACGGCTTGACAAGACAAGTGACCCCAGTCAGAGAATATCAACATTCTTCAGAGGTTGCCTGGCATCAGTGGTCACGTAACCAGGACTTCTGATATGCACCAGGTGCTCATTTGACCATCCACCACTTGCTCCCATGGCTTCACATGACCCTGATCAGGGGGCTAAGCAGGTGCTACACCTTGTCCAAGGGTGACCTGCAGACTAGCAGAGGGAAGGAGCATCTGACACCTTCTTTGGTAGAGATGGATCTCCACCCTCCCACCCTGCATACTGACAATAGCTGCAGAGCTTCACCACATGTTTATCAAAACATTCCTCAGAGCATTTTATCAAAAAGCAGGAAGATGATGCTTGATATTATGAACTTGATATAGAACATGCTAGAAATACTCAGCCAGTCAGGCAGCGACCTAGGAAGGCTTACAAACTGAACAAGTTCTAAATTGCAGAGAGGGAAGGATGAACTTAGAAATTAGAACATAAAGCATATAGTACTCCGCAAAAGTCTTAGTCACAAATATTTACAGTAGCTTGGGTGCCCAAGACTTTTACACAGTACTGTAATAATTTTATGTATTGCACTGTACTGCTGCCATTAAAAAAAACAAATTTTATGACATATGTGAGTGATGATAAACCTAATTCTGATATGGGTGTCTATCGTGGACTGAGAGTGGGAAGGGAGCAGGGAGAGGGGAATCATGGTTGGGAAAATGGGAAAAGAGAGGGAAGGGAATGGGAAACACCAAAGAGACATTCTGTAATTATCTATAAACCAATTCTTGGGAATCAAGTGGCCTTGATTAGTGTCTCAGGGCTGGGTGTGTCTGCACCCATGCCATTCCCAACATCCTTTGCTCCTGTCAGATTTAGAAATTCACTTACTGGTCCACATTGACAAATACAGTACTGTGTAACAGTCTGAGGCACCCCAGCTACAGTATGTATATAGCCTAAGACAATATACTGTACAACACAGAACATGGAACATTAGAGCACAGTACAGGCCCTTCAGCCCAAGATGTTGTGCTGACATCAATCTATCTAATTCCAAATCAATCTAACTCTACCTTCCCACGTTGCCCTCCATTTTGCTTTCATCCATATGCCTAGCTAAGAGTCTCTTAAATGTCCTTATCATCACACTGGTAGTGTTTTCCATACACCCACCACTCTGTGTAAGAAACCTAACTTTGGCACGGCCCCTAAAATTTCCTCCAGTTACCTTAAAATTGTGCCTCCGTGATGAAGAGATCACGAGAAACAGAACGGTACACGTAGTCATGGTGCCAGCTGAGGGAGGGTGAAGAAAGGTTGCTAATCATAGGTGCACTGCCTGAGGAAGGTGGAATTAGCAGGAAAGGAGGAAAGACAGAGGAGGAACACCTCCATAGGCTTTATGCTTTTGCATATAAGAATATAAGAAATAGGAGCAGGAGTCGGCCATCCGGTTCATCGAGCCTGCCCCGCCATTCAATAAGATCATGGCTGATCTGTCTGTAAACTATATCTCCTTGCCACTCAGAAAAAAACTGTTCGATTGTGTCAGAGTTGTAAAGCACAGAAAAGGTCCATCAGTCTACCAAGTCTACCCCACCTAAGTTATTGTTATTTGTTTGTTTTTGGTATTTGCACAGTTTGTCTTCTTTTGCACACTGGGTCTTCATCTGTCATTGTTTATGTTTAAGTCTTACATTGGTTTTACTGTATTTCTTTGTTCTACTGTGAGTGTCCACAAGAAAATAAATCTCGAGGTAGTATATGGTGACATATACTGTATGCAAGTTGATAATAGATTTACTTTGAACTTTGAACTGACCATCAAGCATCTATTTACTCTCATCCAACCTTATCCTATATATTGTCTCCACCTTTGCATCTATTTCCCAAGATTCTCCTGCCACCAGCACCCATTGTACACTGGCCACCAAACTGAATGTTTTTTTGGGAAATTGGAGGAAATCTACCTTGTCACAGTGAGAAGGTGCAAACTCCACACTCACAGTATCCAGGATGTTAGGACAGAACCCAGTTTACCGGGGCTGTGAGACAGCAGCTCTTCTTGCTGTGCCACTGATATTGGCTGTAATGATAAAACTGACATCGTGATTCTCTTTTTCGAATTTTCATTTTTAAATCCTTCGTGATGCGTAAATCACAGAATCAGAGAACAACTCAGCACAGCAACGGGCCCTTTGGCCCATCTCTTCCATGCTGAACTATTATGCTGCCAGGTCCCATTGACCTGCACCAGGACCACAGCCCTCCACACCCCTCCCATCCCTGTACTTATCCAAACCTCTCTTAAATGTTGAAATCGTACCCATATCCATCACTTCCCCTTGACTACACATTCCACACTCGTACTACCCTCTGAGTGAAGAAGTTCCACCTCCAGTTCCCCTTAAACATTTTCACCTTTTACATTTAACCTATGACCTCCCATTCGAGGCTCAGCCAATCTCAGTGAGCAAAGCCTGCTTGTATTGACCCCCTATCTACACAACATATATTCTTGCTTTCCTCTAATCACTCAGAAAATGATTTGAAATGACTTAGAAATTATTATTGCTACATTTCGCCATCTAAGGTAAATTTCAGTTAGGCAGCACTGAAATAAATTACACCACAGAATTAAATTCTAGATTTTATACTTTGTTCCTTTTTTTCTAAACAGTGCAGTACTATAAAATACACTCAGTGGCCACTTTATTAGGAATGCCTGTACAACTGCTCACTAATGCAAATCAGCCAATCATGTGGCAGCAACCCAATGGATGAAAGCACGCAGACATGGTCACGAGGTTCAGTTGTTGTTTAGACTCAACATCAGAATGGGGAAGAAATGTGATCTCTGTGACTTTGACCGTGGGATGATTGGTGGCGCCAGACTGAGTGGTTTCTCAGAAAGTGCTGATCTCCCGAGATTTTCATGCATAACCGTCTCTAGAGTTTACAGAGAATGGTCTGAGAAACGAAGATAAAATGGCAGTTCTGTGGGTGAAAACACCCTGTGAGTGCAGGAGGTCAGAGGAGAATGGCCAGACTGGTTAGCGACAGTAACTCAATCATCGCAATCAATGCATCACTGGCACTATCAGGGACATACATACAGAAAGATACATGTCTTCAGGGACATATATACAGAAGGATGCCGGAAAAGAGACCAGTGACACCATGAAGAATCTCACCCACCCTGCTCATGGACTGTTTGCCTCGTTCCCATCAGTCAGGATGCTACGTGGCATCCATACCAGCACCACCAGACTCAAAAACAGCCACTTTCCCTGAGCAAGGCTGATCAACACCTCCACCCATTGACCCACCAGATCATTTCCCCTCTGAGTAACCTTATGTACAGACACCCTTATACCCAGCATCACTTTATGTAGGTGCAATCAATCTATGTATATGAACTATATTTATCATTTTTTATTATTATGCTCTTTATCTCATTCTGTGTGTGTATTTTGTTATGCTGCATCAGATCCAGAGTAACAATTATTTCATTCTCCTCTACAACTGTGTACTGGAAATGACATAAAACGGTTTTGAAAACACCACACATTGCAATCATGGTGTGAAGAAGAACATCTCTGAATGTACAACGAATTGAATCTTGAAGTGGAAGACAATGGACATACACTCAGTAGCCACTTTGTTAGGTACAGGAGGTACACAATAAAGAGGCCCCTGAGTGTGATTTTCCTTCTGAACCAGGCATGTCTGTTAATCAGAAAAGCTAGAATGATTTTCCCAATAGCAGAGAAGGCCAACAGGACATTAAAACAAAAGGGCAAGACACACAGTCTGCCGGAGGACATCAGCTGGTCAGGCAGCATCAATGGAAAGTACTATGGAGTTGATGTTTCAGGCCAAGATTTTTACTCCTTTCCATAGATACTGAGTTCATCCAGCATTTTATGTGTATTACTCTAGATTTACAGCATCTGCCAAATCTCTTGTGTTTATTAACAAGATGAAAGAACTAATTGTGGACTTCAGGAAGGGTAAGATGAAGGAACACATACCAATCCTCATAGAGGGATCAGAAGCGGAGAGAGTGAGCAGTTTCAAGTTCCTGGGCGTCAAAATCTCTGAGGATGAAACCTGGTCCCAACATATTGATGTAGCTATAAAGAAGGCAAGACAGCAACTATACTTCATTAGGAGTTTGAAGAGATTTGGTATGTCAACAAAAACACACAAAAACTTCTATAGATGTACCATGGAGTGCATTCTGAGAGGCTGCATCACTGTCTGGTATGGGCAATACTGCACAGGACAGGAAGAAGCTGCAGAGGGTCGTAAATTTAGTCGACTCCATCTTGGCTAGTCTTGGCTAGCCTACAAAGTACCCATGACATCTTCAAGAAGCGGTGTCTCAGAATGGCAGCGTCCATTATTAAGGACCTCCAGCACCCAGGGCATGCCCTTTTCTCACTGTTACCATCAGGTAGGAGATACAGAAGCCTGAAGGCACACACTCAACGATTTAGGAACAACCTCTTCGCCTCTGCCATCCAATTCCTAAATGGGCATTGAACTAATGAACACTACCTCATATATTATGTCATATACCCGTCCTGACAAAGGGTCTCGGCCCGAAACGTCGACAGTGTTTCTCCCTATAGATGCTGCCTAGCCTGCTGTGTTCTACCAGCATTTTGTGTCTGTTGTTGCTCATATATTATTACTGTTTTTGCACAATTTTTAATATATTCAATACACATATACCGTAATTGATTGACAAATTAATTAATTTATTATTTTTTTCTTCTATATTACGTATTGCATTGAACCGCTGCTGCTAAGTTAACAGAATTCACAACACATGCCAGTGATAATAAACCTGATTCTGATAAAAAGTGTCCACGGTTATAAATTGTTTTAAAAGAATAAATGGGAAACTCACAACAGGAGAACAGCCAGTCTCAGAGGACTGACACTTCAGTTAATTGGATGTCAGAATCAGAATCAGGTTTAATATCACTGGCATATGTTGTGAAGTTCGTTAACTTTACAACAGCAGTACAATGAAATACATGATAAATCAATATAGTGAAAAAACTGAAATACAGTAAGTATATATATGTTTATTAAATAGTTGTTTAAATAAGTAGTGCATTAAAAACCAGAAATAAAATCAATTAGTGAGTTAGTGTTCACGGGTTCAATGTCCATTTAGAAATCAGGTGGCAGAGATGTTACATCCTTTAGAGATTTGGGAGGTTTACTTAAGATTTTTGCAGGAAGGATTTTTCATCATAGCTTATTGAAACTGCAGTCAGTCTAACATACTTAATCATTTCCCATCAGTCTAGGACATACTGACATATTCAGAAGGCTGAATCCAGACACCAGTGATGCGATATATGTGATAAGAACTCCAAGATAATTTGCCTGAGGTCAGTTTAGCTTTGGGCATGGTCTGATTTTTCATGGGCTCACCTCAAGTGCCTACTTACAGTGCCAATGTCCATTTACCAGTCTGGTTGCAATATCTCCTGAAACAGAACCATTCAAAATTCATAATGCCAAAGGAGATCACAATTATACATTGAGCACCTACAGTCTATCTACCAAAAGCAGAACTTCCAGGTGGCCAAATATTTTAATTCCCATTCCCATTCCCATTCTGACACGCTGGTCTATAGCCTTTTCTTGTGCGAAAATAAGGCAACGCCAAATATTCCATCTGGATAGCCTCCAACCTGAGGGTTTGAGTATCAATCTTTCCTTCCATAAAAAAAAATTCCCTCCCCTTCCCGTCTTCTTCTCTTCTCCACTCTGGCCCCTTAACTCTTCTCACCTCCCTACCACCTCCTACTGTCTCTCCTTCTCCTTTTGTTTCTCTTATGGTCCACTCTCCTCTCCTATCAGATTCCTTCCACTCTAGTGTTTCATATTTCCTACCCATCTGACTTCAACAACACCGTCTAGCTATCATCCTTTCCCACCTTTCTATTCTGGCATCTTCCCCCTTCCTTTCCAGTCCTGAAGAAAGTTCCCAGCCTGAAACATCAACTGTTTATTTGTTTCCATGTATGCTGCCTGACTTGCTGAGTTCCTCCAGCAGTTTGTGTGTCCTGCTTTGGATTTCCAGCATCTGTAGGCTTTCTTGTGTTTATGACTATACGTTTGATTTCTCTCCCCTCCACATTCCTCTTGTTGTATATTTAATATTTCAATAATATTTGAGCAATCTTGTATACATGTTGGTTGATAAAGCATTTGCATTTATTTAAATAATTAATTATGGATTATATGTAAAAATGCATTAATTGCTCATGTCTTCATGCTACCAAGTGATACGTGTGCATCTTCCTGAAAGTAACAGACAAAGTCCCACCCGCGTTTTGGAATCCGGGGCCTTCTTTTGAATTGGTTTAATGTTTTGAAGCTACAAAATGTAACAATTCTGCTGACGTTTTTTGAACTATCCATAAACGTATGAGAAACTTGCTCCACAGGTGGACCCCAGCATTAACATGGAGCCCCATTGATGTACAGTTGTAATACAAAGGACAAAGTTGAAAACACTTATTGAAAAGTTGAGTGAAAAGGTCATTAGATCCCATTCAATTTTATATTTGATAAATAAAAATTCCATTTGATTGTCCATGAAGCATTCCAATCCAAATACAGCATATGGCTGGGATCTGAGTGCCATATGTGACACTGAACTCCACATTTTATTTATTTATTTGTTTGTTTGTTTATTTATTTATTGCAATACAGAGCGGAATAGGCCCTTCTGGCCCTTTGAGCCACTCTGCCCAGAAACCCACCTATTTAGATAGATAGATAGATAGATAGATAGATAGATAGATAGATAGATAGATAGATAGATAGATAGATAGATAGATAGATAGATAGATAGATAGATAGATAGATACTTTATTCATCCCCATGGGGAAATTCAACTTTTTTTCCAATGTCCCATAAACTTGTTGTAGCAAAACTAATTACATACAATACTTAACTCAGTAAAAAAATATGATATGCTTCTAAATCACTATCTCAAAAAGCATTAATAATAGCTTTTAAAAAGTTCTTAAGTCCTGGCGGTAGAATTGTAAAGCCTAATGGCATTGGGGATTATTGACCTCTTCATCCTGTCTGAGGAGCATTGTATCGATAGTAACCTGTCGCTGAAACTGCTTCTCTGTCTCTGGATGGTGCTATGTAGAGGATGTTCAGAGTTATCCATAATTGACCGTAGCCTACTCAGCGCCCTTCGCTCAGCTACCGATGTTAAACTCTCCAGTACTTTGCCCACGACAGAGCCCGCCTTCCTTACCAGCTTATTAAGACGTGAGGCGTCCCTCTTCTTAATGCTTCCTCCCCAACACGCCACCACAAAGAAGAGGGCGCTCTCCACAACTGACCTATAGAACATCTTCAGCATCTCACTACAGACATTGAATAAACCGAACTAGTCATGGGACAATGACCAATTAATCTATTAACCCGTGCTGTGTGAGGAAACAGGAGCACCCAGAGGAAACCCATGCTGTCAGGGGGAGGACATGCAAGCTTCTTACAGACTGCGGAGGGAATTGAACCCAGGCTGCTGGTATTGTAAAGCGTTGTGCTGACCACTACACTGCCATGGTAAGGAGTTGGGAAATGCCCTGCAGGCCTATTCTGGGGACGGAGGACAGAGAGCTGTGAGAGGAAAGAGCTTCCTTTTACTGTTATTTTGTTGTTTGTTGTGTTCTGCTGAACATTCTGGGCATGCTTTGTTTGTGCAAAACTTGCAGGCTAGGCACCCTTGGGTGTGTTGGTTGTTAACCGAAATGACACATTTCATTGTGTGGTTCGATGTACATAAGACCATTGACCATAAGACACAGGAGCAGAATTAGGCTATTGGCCCATCGAATCTGCTCTGCCATTTCATCTTGGCAGATTCATTTACCCTCTCAGCCCTATTCTCCTGCCTTCTCCCTGTATACTTTCACGCCCTAATTTAGAATCTATCAACCACTGCTATAAATATACCAATGACTTGGTGTCCACAGCCACCTGTGGCAATGAATTCCACAGACTCACCACTCTCTGGCTAAAGAAATTCCTCCTTATCTCCATTATAAATGGATATCCCTCTATTCTAAGACTGCACCCTCTGGTCCTTGACTCCTCCACTATAGGAAGCATCTTCTCCACATCCAATCAATTGAGGCATTTCAACACTGGACTCAAAGAGTCATAGAAAAATACAGCAGAGTAACAGGTCCTTCGGCCCCTCTAGTCCTTGCCAAACCATTTAAGCTATCTACATCCGTCAACCTGCAGCTGGACCATAACCCTCCATACCCCTACTATCCATGTACCTATCCAAACTTAGACCTGCTCCGCCATTTTATCGTGGCTTCTCTTCAATGTTCTCTTCATTCATGAGGATGATTCAAAGAATGAGGAGTGTTTGGCAGCTTTGGGCCTGTACTCACTGGAATTTAGAAGAATGTGGGGTATCTCATTAAAACCTACTGAATGTTGAAAGGACTAGATGGATGTGGAGAGGATGTATCCTATGGTGGGGATATCCAGAACTGAAGGGCACAGCCTCAAAATTGAGGGGCAACCTTTTAGAAAGGAGGTAAGGAGGAATATTTTTAGCCAGAGAGTAGTAAACCTGTAGAATGCTTTGCCACCGACTGCAATAGAGGCCAAGTCTGTGCTTATATTTAAGGCAGAAGTTGATCATTTCCTGATCAGTCAGGGCATCAAAGGATATGACGAGAAGGCAGGTGTGTGGAGTTGAGTGGAGTGGGATCCGAGATCAGCCATGATGGAATGACCGAGCAGCCTCAGTGGGCCAAGTGGCCAAATTCTGCTCCTATATCTTATGGTTTTATGGTGGTATGTTCAAATCGAGCTCGCATGCACCACTTGTGCTGGTAGCTCATTCCACACAATCACAACCGTCTGAGTGAAGAAGTTTCCCGTCATGTTCCCCTTAAGCATTTCACCTTTCACCCTTAACCCATGACCCTTTAGTTGTAGTCCCAACCAACCTCAGTGGAAAAAGCTTTCTTGCATTTACCCTATCCATACCCCTCATTATTTTGTATACCTCTATTAAATCTCCTCTAAGAAATAAATTCCTAACCTATTCAACCTTTGCTTATAACTCAGGTCCTATAAGCCCGGCAGCATGTGAATCTGAATCTGGGAAACTGGACACCTACTCTAAGCCTAGTTGTGAATTTGTTTGTAAATAACTTAGGTGAAGTCCACTGTATCAAGCTATTGAACTTTGTTCCCACAATCACACAGCAGGACTGCCAAAAATGGGATGCTTGATAACCAGCTTAGCTTGCATCATCTGTTTAGATTTCTACATTTTCGTTTTGAACTACAACCGAAGTTCACTGATGATGTATGCTGCTTTCCAGCAACAGAGTTTTGTGTAGATGTCCTCAGTGGTGGGGAGGCCTCCTTCCGGTTTCCTCCCACATTGCAAATCCTTACGGTGAGGGCTGGTAAATTGTCACACGCTGTGTTGGTGCCAGAAGCATGGCGACATCTGTGGGCTGCTCCCAGCACAATCCTCAGAGAGTGCTGGTCGTTGATGCAAAAACTATGCATTTTCACTGTATACTTTGATATACATGTGACAAATAAAGCTGATCATTTTCTCCGACATGGCACCGATATTCAATGCCCTCACAAGCAAATCTGCTTCTGTGGAACGGAGCAGCAGAAAACGAGAAGGAACTCCTTCCTCCAGTTTTGGGGCCAGAATGAGGAAGGAGTTGACTCAGTCCAACATTAAAAATGTACAAAGACTTGTTTTCAAGAACTTAGTTAAACACCACTTTAGTATAGCGGTTAGCACAATCACTATTACAGCGCCAGTGATAACCAGTCAGGGTTCAGTCCCCAGCAAGGAAAAATCTGCAGATGCTGGAAATTCAAGCAACACAGACAAAATGCTAGCAGAACAGGCAGCATCTATGGAAAAAAGTACAGTTGATGTTTCGGGCGGAGACCCTTCAGCACAATTCAATTCCTGCTGCCGTCTGTAAGACGTTTGTATGTTCTCTGTGACCATGTGGGTTTCCTCCGGGGGCTCCATTTTCCTCCTGTGTTCAAAGGTGTATGGTTAGAGTTAAATTCAGTGAGATGTGGACATAATATGTTGGCTACAGAAATGTGGCAGCACTTGCAGGCTGCCTACAGCACAACCCTTGCTGATTCGATTTGAAGCAAACAATGCATTTCACAGTATGTTTCATTGTTTTGATCTACATGTGACAAATAAAGATAATTTCTAATCTCTGAATGCATAAAGAATGGTGTTATAAAACTTCATATGACAATCATAATTGGCTTCTCTCTGATATTAGGATATAACAATTCAAAGCCATTTAAAACTTTCACATTAGGCTTCGCAGTTTACCGCACCAAGAGATTTGACAAATGCCATCACTAGATGGCTCACTAAGATCACCAAAGTTGTAATAATATTTACACCATTGAGTCAGAGCTTGCTGGGAAATGCCTGTGGTTCCAGTCTGAAAAGTCAGTACTTTTCCTATAGAAGTGTCATAAACTTGACTTCCCCATGAATACTGAAATTCTGAATGTTTATAGTTGTCTGAAGTGTTAATATGATTACAGAAACAGAATCAAAATCAGCATTAGATTTATTATCACTGACATGACATAGGTTGTGAAATTTGTTGTCTTGTGGCAGCAGTAGGGAGCAATACATAAAAATTACTATGTTAAAATGAATATATAAACACAAAGAGGTAGTGGTCATGGATTCATGTCTGTTCAGAAATCTGATGCCAGGGAGGAAGAAGCTTTTCTTAAAACTCTGAGTGTGTGTCAAACTCCTCTACATCCTCCTTGAATCAGAGTCAGGTTTAATATCACAGGCATATGTCATAACAGCCTCTGACAACCAAGTCCAGCTCTGGCTTAGCTACCAGGCCTGACAGAACCATTTCTACTGACAAGAGAAGGGGCAAAGGCGGACCACTGGTGCCTCAAAACCTGTTTCTTAGGGCCTTGGACGTCAGCCCGCCTGGAAGGAGGAAACTCTGATTTTAAACCTCTGCTTCCTTGTAGCCATACCCACCCATGGGAAAGGCTTTGGGAAGTAACCCCCGAGGAAGAAATCCAGAGCCGGGATCCCCAAGGCAGTTTGATGTTGTTTAAAACTTCAATCTGTTAACCTCCCATGACACTGGTGCCAAACTGTATCGGTGCTTGCCCTTCCCTTGGACTACATCAATGACGTGGAGAGGGGGAACCCGCTGCATGGGCAACAGCCGGTTCCTCAAATCCTCCCGCCCAGGCTAGCACCCTGGAGAGGACACAGTCCACCAGGGGTCCAAACCCATGATCCCCTGGGATTGACAGTTGCCTACTACTACTAATTAAATAAGTAGTGCTAAACAAAGTGGTGAGGTGGTGTTCAAGGGTTCGATGTCCATTCAGAAATCTGATGGCAGAGGGGAAGAAGCTATACCGGAATCGTTGAGTGTGTGTCTTCAGGCTTCTGTGCCTCCTCCCTGATAGTAGAAATGAGAAGAGGGCATGTCCTAGGTGACGAGGGTCCTTAATGATGGATGCTGCCTTTCCATGATTTAATATTTCTGTCAGTATTAAACATTAAGAGGTAAATTTAATATTGCTATTATTGTTCAGTTTATTTTCAATAGGGACATTCAAAAGCATTCAATGCTTCAGTGTTGATGGCCAGGGAAGTCTAGAGGTCTGGGTTAATATATGAGTTTTTAAAGGTGAAAGTGATAAGGGGCAAGATGAAGGAAATTTTTTTGCACTCAATGGCCACTTTATTCAGTACAGGAGTGGAAGTCAGTGTGGTCCCAGTGTCCTGCTGTAGCCCATCTACTTCAAGGTTCAACATGTTGTGTGTTCAGAGATGCTCTTCTGCCCACTACTGTTTTAACATGTAGTTATATGAGTTACTGTCACCTTCCTGTCAGCTTGAACCAATCTGGACATTCTCCTCTGAACTCTCTCATTAGCAAGAAGTGTATATTGTGTATTTAATATTACAGTAATATTGTAAATACATTGTTTAAATAAACATTCTTTGTTGTTAAAATAATTCATTACAAGCTATATGTAAAATTGCGTGAATGACTGCATCATATTTGCATGACCCACTAAACTAAAATGAAGTAGGCATGTATCTCCTGGCTCCTGTGTTTTTCTTTCGATTAGCTTTTGTAGTTGCAAAACAGATCACCCCTTCTGGCACCAAAAATCATTCCACGGTCAAAGTCACTGACATTATATTTCTTCTTCATTCTGATGTTTAACCTAAATAACAACTGAACCTCTTGACCATGTCTATATGCTTATATGCATTGAGTTGTTGCCACATGATTAGCTGCTTATATATTTGCATTAACAAGCAGGTGTACAGATGTTCCTAATAAAGTGGCCATTTAGTTTCTTTAAAGGGAAGAGCATATTTAGAGAAATAGTATGACCACCGTGGGGCAAAAGTGACAATTCGTGCATGGAGGATGTGGGCGAATAGTTAAATGAAAATACTTTGTAGAGAAGTACAGGAATTCAGGTAGGTGCTCAAATTCTATCAAGAAAGAAGTATTAAAAGGTTCCATGGGCTTAATTGAGGCCAGATCCTCAGAACATGATGAGATATAGAACTGCGCAAAGTTCTTAGTCACAAATATATAGCTATGGTGTCTAATACTTTTACACAGTGCTGTAGTAATTTGATGTATTGCACTGTACTGTTGCCACAAAACATATAAATTTCATGACCTATGTGAGAGATCATATTGATAAACCTGATTCTGGTATGGGTTTCTATTGTGGACTGAGAATGGGAAGGGGGCAGAGAGAGGGGAATCATGGTTGGGGAAAGGGGAAAGGAGAGCAGGGGGTGGGAAGCACCAGAAAGACATTCTATAATGATCAATAAATCAATTGTTAGGAATCAAATGACCTTGCCTGGTGGCTCAGGACTGGGTGTGTCTGCACTTGTGCCACCCCTCACCCCTGGCACTGCTTCTCTGCCACCTGTCCCACACCCCTTCCGTGGCACTCCACACTTGCTGTTCCCAACATCCTTTGTTCCTGCAGATTTACAAATTTGCTCTCTGCTCCATATTGACAAATACAGTACTGCAGAAAAGACACAGGCACCAAAGCTATATATATGGACCTACGACTTTTGCACAGAACTGTATATCCCAGGCTGAGAAAAGGCAATATATTCCTGGGGCTCTGAATGGGATTTTTGTATAGTCCTTCATCTAACATCAATGGCAGGGAAATTATTGAAAGAAAAATTGATAGTCAGGGTTATTCTACATTTGGATAGGATGAGATTGGTTGGAGTTAACCAGATGACTTCGTTGGGGAACATCCTGTTTACTAAATTGTTTAGAGGAAGTGACTAAGTGTGTTGCGCACAGTTGACATGGACTTTGGTAAGGTGCCTTACAAGGTCTCAAACAGGAAACTAATCCAAAAGATAAGACCTAAAGCAATCTGACAGAATGGAAGTGAAATATATTTTGCAACTGGAGTCAGAGGGTGATCGTCAAGGACTGCTTATGCAGTTGGAAACCTCAGACCTCAGGGTTTGCTGCCCGTTTGTCGTACAGGACAACAGATGCTTACAAACATGGGTTGATATGAGATGAAAATCAGTGTTAATAGTAAGAGGTATAGATTTTGGTTGCAGAATGATATTCATTAGTAGGCTGCTGATTGACCAATGAAATATATTCCTGAAGTAATGCATTTTAAAGGGGCTGGTATCAGAATTAGGTTTATTATGACTGACATAAGTCATGAAATCTAATGTATATACATAATATGTGGTAGAACCTATTGAAGTTCTGAGAAACTTTTGCACATTGGTTGTTTCTCAATCTTAATTGGTATTCATAATTTCTATTGTATTCTTTATTTCCCAAAATTACTGCAATCCCTACCCCCACCTTTTTATTCTGGTGTCTTCCCCCTTCCTTTCTAGTCCAGATGAAGGGTCTTGGCCCAGAATGTTGACTGTTTATTCATTTCCATAGATGTTGCCTGGCCTGCTGAGTTCCTCCAGCATTTTGTGTGAGTTATTTTGGATTTCCAGCATCTACAGAATTTCTCATGTTTGCAATTTAAATTGCTTTTAGCCATGCATCCAATGAATAAGAAAATTTGCAACTGTGGGATCAGAAAGAAGACTCATAACCATAGTGAGCTATTTTAAAAATGAACTGGTGTCTGAAGCCATTCACTTATGACACTATGGATCAATTTCTTAGCTTGTACATCTTTGCAGGAATTTGCTGGCACACTTGAGTTTAATGCAATATCCTTTTGGAGTAATATTTCTAAGATTACAAAAAGAGTGCTGAACAACACAAGAACCTGATAAATATTGCTAGGAGTGGGCCAGAATCTGCTTAAGCCACAAAGCCTCCTTCACTATCTTGACTGGTCCTTTTTTTGATTCTCTCCCTGCCGGATCACCAAACCTTTTACCCATCAAAGTTTAGATGTGAATATATAGAATCCCTCTGACGTAGGGGGAGTTTCTGGGATTTACAACGCATTGTGTGAAACTCCTCAACTCATTGTGTTGTGTTTAGTCCTTGTCTTCATGACCAGAACTAAACTGATTTTCATGTCACAGGAAGGACATGGAAGCTTCAGAGAAAGTGCAGAGGAAATTTACCGGGATGCTGCCTGAATTTGAGAGCATGTCTCTAGATGAGCAAGCATGGGCCTTTCTCTTTGGAGTGACTGAGGATGAGAGGTGACTTGACAGAGGTGTACAAGATGATAATAGCTGGAATGGATAGCCAGCGATATTTTCCAGGGTAGAAATAGCTAATATGAGGGAACATAATTTTAAGGTAATTGGAGGAAAGTGCAGATGGGCATGTTAGTAGTAAGTTTTTTACACAGAGAGTGGCTGGTGCATGGAAGTAGTGATTGAGCCTGTTACGAACCCCGTAACTGGGTGTCTTACCAGCAAAGATAGGAGTATCTGTTGAAGTCTGATGATACTATTTTTAACAGTATTTATTAGTAAAAATACACAAAAATAATATCAATGCAAATACACTGATAATATACGTCATCAACACTAAACCTAAAAGTGCGGGTATAATAATCATCAATAAGAAATAAGCTCTATCGTTGTCTAGGGGATAATGAATTGTCCGATGGAAATATAAAGTTCAGTTCAGTTCATACAGGCTGCAGTCGTTGTTGATCACTGTGTTGCAATGGTTGGAGAGAGAGAGAGAGAGAGAAAAAGCAGTAACAGCTATTAACTTGCCGACTTTCCTTTTACGATCTGGATCCTTCGATTCGTTGTTGTTGTGGCCATTCACGTATGACCCCTCCGCGTCCTTTAGCTAGACCGTTCTGTGGTGGACTCGTCACCCAGGCAAGGGTGGACACACACACAAGCCCCCACCAGTCTCGTAGCGTTTCTCCTGGTGCGTCTGAGGGGTGATCCCCAGACCCTACTTTTATCCCCACTCATGGGGTCTCAGATGTCAATCAGTTTGGGATGATGCAATCCCTCAACCAGACCACTCTGGCTGCCCCCTGAGGGGTTTCAATGAATAGTACAGTACCCAATACACAATTTCTCCTTCAAGAGACAATAGCAGTAATCTCTCTCCTTGTCAATAGGAGACAGTCCACCTTGTGTATTCTGGCGTTGTCTCTCTCTCATTACTGACATGCTGTCTCTCTCTCTCATTTCCTGGGTATCAGACCCGAAATAATAGCGATCTTGCGATTCTCAAAAGGGGGGGGGCGGGCATTGGCGATCTGTACCCTTCTGCCCATCAGAGTTGCTCCTCATTCGTAACAAGCCAAATACACTAGGCTCATAGATGATAGAAACATGGAGGTCTATGTTGGAGGGATGGGTTCGCTTAATCTTAGAGTCAGTTAAAAGCTCGGCACACCAGAGTGGGCTAAAGGGCCTTTATCTTAGAAACATGGCAACATAGAAAACCTACAGCACAATACAGGCCCTTCGGCCCACTATGCTGTGCTGAACACGCACTAACTTTCAAAATTACCTAGGGTTACCCATAGCCCTCTATTTTTCTAAGCTCTATGTATCTGTCCAGGAACCTCTTAAAAGACCCTATCGTATCCGTCTCCATCACCATTGCCAGCAGCCTATTCCACGCATTCACCATTCTCTGTGTAAAAAAACTTGCCCCTAACATCTCCTCTGTACCTACATCCAAGCACCTTAAGACCATGCCCTCTCATGTTAGCCATTTCAGCCTTGGGAAAAAGCCTCTGTTGATCCACATGATCAATGCCTCTCATCATCTTATACACCTCTATCAGGTCATCTCTCATCCTCCGTCGTTCCATGGAGAAAAGGCCAATTTCACTCAACCTATTCTCATAAGGCATGCTCTCCAATCCAGGCAACATCTTTGTAAATCTCATCTGCACCCTTTCTATAGTTTCCACATCCTTCCTGTAGTGAGGTGACCAGAACTGAGCACGGTACTCCAAATGGGGTCTGACCAGGGTCCAAGATAGCTAAAACATTACTTCTTGGCTTTTAAACTCAATCTCACAGTTGATGAAGGCCAATGCACCTTATGCCTTCTTAACCACAGTGTCAACCTGCACAGCAGCTTTGAGTGTCCTAGGGCCTAGGACTCAGACCCCAAGATCCCTCTGATCCTCCACACTGCCAAGAGTCTTGCAATAAAACTAACCCATTAATACTATATTCTGCCATCATACCAAAATGAACCACTTCACATTTATCTGGGTTGAATCCCCATCTGCCACTTCTCAGCCCAGTTTCGCATCCCATCAATGTCCCACCGTAACCTCTGACAGCCCTCCACACTATCCACAACACCTCCAACCTTTGTGTCATCAGCAAATTTACTAACCCATCCATCCACTTCCTCATCCAGGTCATTAATAAAAGTCATAAAGAGAAGGGGTCCCAGAACAGATCCCTGAGTCACACCACTTGTCACTGACCTCCATGTAGAATATGACCCATCTACAACCACTTTTTGTCTTCTTTGGGCAAGCCAATTCTGGATCCACAAAGCAACATCCCCTTGGATCCTATGCCTCCTTACTTTCTCAATAAGCCTTACATGGGGTACCTTATCAAATGCCTTGCTGAAATCCATATACACTACATCTACAGTTCTACCTTCATCAACGTGTTTAGTCACATCCTCAAAAAACTTCAGTCAGGCTCATAAGGCATGACCTGCCTTTGACAAAGCCATGCTGGCTATTCCTAATTATATTATGCTTCACCAAATGTTCATAAATCCTGCCTCTCAGGATCTTTTCCATCAGCTTACCAACCACTGAAGTAAGACTCACTGGTCTATAATTTCCTGGGCTATCTCTACTCCCTTTCTTGAATAAGGGAACAACATCCTCAACCCTCCAATCCTCTGGAACCTCTCCCGTCCCCATTGATGATGCAAAGATCATTGCCAGAAGCTCAGTAATCTCCTCCCTCGCCTCCCACAGTAGCCTGGGGTATATCTCTTTTGGTCCCAGAGATTATCCAACTTGATGCTTCCAAAAGCTCCAGCACATCCTCTTTCTTAACGTCTATATGCTCAAGCTTTTCAATCCACTGTAAGTCATCCCTACAATCGCTAAGATCCTTTTCAATGGTGAATACTGAAGCGAAGTATTCATTAAGTACCTCTGCTATCTCCTCCGGTTCCATACACACTTTTCCACTGTCACACTTGATTGGTCCTGTTCTCTTATATCTTATCCTCTTGCTCTTCACATACTTGTAGACTGCCTTGGGGTTTTCTTTAGTCCTATTCGCCAAGGCCTTCTCATGGCCCCTTCTGGCTCTCCTAACTTCATTCTTAAGCTCCTTCCTGCTAGCTTATAATCTTCTAGATCTCTATCATTACCTAGTTTTTTGAACCTTTTGTAAGCTTTTCTTTTCTTCATGTCAAGATTTTCAACAGCCTTTGTACACCACGGTTCCTGTACCCTACCATCCTTTCCCTGTCTCATTGGAAGGTGCCTATGCAGAACACCATCAAATATCCCTGAACATTTGCCACAATTCTGCCGTACGTTTCCCTGGGAACATCTGTTCCCAATTTATGCTTCCATGTTCCTGCCTGATAGCTTCATATTTCCCCTTACTCCAATTAAACACTTTCCTAACTTATCTGTTCCTATCTCTCTCCAATGCAAGTCTGTGTCTTTATTGATGCTTTGCTGCATGCTTAAGTGCTCGGTGAAGGGTGGGAAATGCTTTTATTTTGCTGGTGGGAGGCTTTGGGGTTCTAACATTTTAACTGTCATTCATTCCTTCGGGCACTCCTCTGTGTTTCGTGGATGTTTGTGAAGAAAAAGAATTTCAGGATGAATATTGTATACATTTCTCTGACAGTAAATGTACCTATTGAAATCTAAAATGCACTTTCTTTGTTCTAATTGTGTTTTTTCTTGTAAAATTTATGTATAATTTATATTTAATCTGCTTTTTTCTCGTGAATGCTGTTTATATGATGCTGTATGATTCTGATATTGCTACAAGAAAGCTTTTCATTGTATCTGTGCATATGTATTTGTGGTTGTGCATTTGGCAATGAACTGAACTTTAACCTGACTTTAAGAGAATAAAGAGTCAGACAGTTCAATGCTTTCCATTATAGACAGCAGCCTTGACAGAATATTGGTGAAGAATCAGCTCAGATTATGTGTTTGATTGAGCTTCTCAACTGCTGTTAGAAACCACATGGCTTGCTTGGCTTAAAGGCAAGGGTGTTGCTATTAAGCCAAGTCTGACATCAAATAATGGTTAGAAAACTGTGTTACTGCTTGCTGAAGTATTCAATATATGGCCTTGTTTTGAGGTGGTGGGGTGGAGATACATCTCTACCAAAGGAGGTGTAAGGTGCTCCTTCCCTCAATTAGCCTGCAGGCCACCCATGGGCAAGATGTATGACCTACTTAGCCCCCATGTCCCCGGATTAGAGTTACGTAAAGCCATGGCAGCAGGTAGTGGATGGTCATATGAGTAGCCGGCGCATATCACAACGCCTGGTTATGTGACCACTGACGCCAGGCAGGCAATCTCTGAAGAGTATTGACAATGGCCGGGATCACCCGTCTTGTAAAGACACTGCCCGGAAGAAGGCAATGGAAAATCATTCCTGTCAAAATATTTGCTAGGAAGAATCACGGTCACGGAATCATGATCACCTCCGTCATATGAAACAGCGCATAATGATGATGATGGTCTTACTTTATACCTTGAATTTCTGTGGGCTGTCCTATGAATGAAAGGTTTGGCTTTCACCTAGTTTCTACGCAAAAAAAAATTAAGTGTAGAAGACAATCTGAGTGAGTAGGTTTCCAGCCTTTCATACAAGGAGAACTTTGGCAAAGTGCTCACGGAGCACAAAGTCAGGAGTACTTTAGTTCGGTCTTCCAACTAGACAGAGATGAAATATCAGTAATATTTAATATTTTCAATTTATTTCACAATTACCTTAGGCTAAGATAAAAAGTATCTGTTGTGTGCTGTTTTCAAATGGCTTCATTTGTAGAACAGTGTAAATCAGGCAGATTTATTATCCTTCTCTTCCCCATTCTCCTGCCTTCTGCCCACAACTGTTGATGTCCTGACAATCCACAGCATTAAATAAAAAGTATATATTTTTAGCAAAATGCCTTCGGATCAGAAGAGATGCTCTGCTTGTTTGCTTTCGAGTGGAGAAGACTGTGGTATTCAAAAATATGAGGCTGCTTTAGAATAAATAGTGAGAAATGTTTCCACTTAACAAGATCATCTAAAGCCAGAGGCAATGGTTGCAGATAAGGATATGAAATTGTTAGGGGATGTGAGGAAGATTTTTTTTCACTAAGTTGACATTTGGAAAATACAACCTAAGAGGGAGGAATAGGCAGGTATTCTTACAACATTGAATGGGTTTTTTTTTGGATTATCAATTTATGCCATTGTACAGGCTATGGGCTAAGTGCTGGGAAATGGGATTAGTACAGACAGCTGCTTGATAATCAAACATGGACATAGTGGATTATATGTCCTACTATTGCACTGCATGACTATGACTCCACATTGGAAACTGAAATATAGTGGAAAATGCTGAAATACTTAGCAAGACAGGCAGCTACTGTGGAGAGAAAATGAGTTAATGCTTCAGTTTAGCATCTTTTCATCAGAACTTGGATAGGCCAAGTTTGAACACAATTCTTTTTCTAACTCCTGCTATCTATTTTGACGAATTTTGTTCCTTACACCTACCATAATTTCTAGCAGTCACGTTAACCTTTATGTTGTGTTGGTTGCTTAATTCTTCAGTTGCATGCGTGAGGCGACAGGCAGAGGGTTGTAGACTCAACCATCTCCTTCACAGGCATAATCCTGCCCCTCATTAAGGTCACTTTCAAGTGGCAGTGCCTCAAGATGAAAGCATTCACAATAAGGACTCTTGCCACTCAGGGATGCAGAGTCCTCTTCTCATTAGTACCTTCAGGGACAAGGTACAGGATACTGAATGCCCACACTCAGTGGTCTAGGAACTGCTTCTTACCCTCCGCTATTAAATTACTGAATGATCTATGAACACTACCTTATTATTCCTGCATTTTGTACTAATAATTTATTTTTGTAAGTTATGTATTTTTATGTCTTCGCACTATACCACCACAAAGTAATAATTTCCATGTCATGTCAGTGATAATAATTCTGGTTCTGATTGTGATTCAGATCTATCATATTATGCTGTCCCTCTTCTTGGCCATTTTAGAAAGCTTGCTGCACCAATGTGCAGTGGCCGGCAGTCTGGAGCTCTTCAGATAGCTGTTAACCCAAAAGTCAGAAGTAACATATTTATTTTACCAAATGCATGCAGTCGATCTGTGGAAATTCTCATCCTTCTTCTCAGCTAGGGTTCCCTTACTCAATGCACATCAATCCGCATCTGATACCAGCCTCGTGCCCAGCACAAACTCATCAGATAGTCTTCTTAAAGTTTAAAAAGTTCAAAATAAAGTTATTATCAATGTGTACAATATAATGCATGCTACGCTGTATTACCTTGAGATTCATTTTCTTGCATGCTTTCGCAGTAGAACAGAGAAATACAACGGAATCAATGAAAAACTGCACACAAAGACTGACAAACAACCAATGTGCAAAAGATGATAAACAATGCAAATAAAAAGATAAATAAGAAAATGAATAATACTGAGAACATGAGTTGTAGTCCTTTAAAGGGAGTTCATCAGATTCTTAGAGCTCTCTTATGTTCTCTCATTTTATTACACGTAGCAATGTGGTAAGATCATAAGACATTGGAGCAGATATAAGCCATTCAGCCCATTGAGTCTGCTCCACCATTTGATTATGGCTGATCCACTTCCCTCTCAACCCCATTCTCCTGCCTTCACCCTGTAACCTTTCATGCCTTAATCTCCACCTTAAATACACTTAATGAGCCGGCCTCCACAGCCATCAGTGGCAACGAATTCCACAGGTTCACTACCTTCTGGCTAAAGAAATTGCTCCTCATCTGCATTCGAAATAGATGTCCCTTTATTCTGAGGTTGTGCCCTCTGGTCCTACACTCTCCCAGTATAGGAAACATTCTCTGCATGTCCATTCTATCTGGTCAATATGTTTCAAAGAAATCCCCCTCACTCTTCTAAATTTCAGTGAGTAGAGGCCCAGTGCCATCAAAGACTCCTCTTATTACAAGCCTTTCAATCCCAGAATCATTTTCCTGAACCTCCTTTGAACTCTCTCCAATGGCAACGCATCCTTTCTTGCTACCTGGGGGAAGCAACTGTGGCTGCGCCTCTGGCACAGAGTCCGGCCCTTTGGCTCAGAAGGGTAGGGAATGGAAGAGGATGGCAGCAGTGATCCTCTATAGTTAGGGGGTCAGACAGGTGATTCTGTAAATGCAGGAAAGAAGCATGGATGCTAGTTGCCTCCCAGGTGCCAGGGTCTGGGATTTTTCTGATTGTGTCCAAGATATCCTGAAGTGGGAAAGAGAACAGCCAGAGGTTGTGGAACATATTGGTACCAACGACATAGGCAGGAAAAGGGAGAAGGTCCTGAAAGCAAATTACATGGAGTTAGGAAGGAAGTTGAGAAGCAGGACCGCAAAGGTAGTCATCTTGGGATTACTGCCTGTGTCATGCGACAGTGAGAATAGGAATAGACAGGATTAAGGAAAACTCCAAGGCATTCTACAGGTATGTTAAGAGAAAGAGGATAAGACATGACAGAATAGGACCAATCAAGTGTGATGGTGGAAAAGTGTGTATGGAACTGGAGGAGTTAGTAGAGGTACTAAATGAGTACTTTGCTTCAGTATTCACTACGGAAAAGGATCTTGGCAATTGTAGGGATGACTTACAGCAGACTGAAAGCTTGAACATGTAGATCGGACAAGAGGTACTCTAGGCTACTGTGAGAGGTGAGGGAGGAGATTGCTGAGCCTCTGGCGATGATCTGCATTATCGATGAGGACGGGAGAGGTTCCGGAGGATTGGAGATTTGCGGATGTTGTTACATTATTCAAGAAAGGGAGTAGAAATAGCCCAGGAAATTATAGACCAGTGAGTCTTACTTCAGTGGTTGGTAAATTGATGGAGAAGATCCTGAGAGGCAGGATTTCTGAACATTTGGAGAGGCATAATATAATTAGGAATAGTCAGCATGGCTTTGTCAAAGGCAGGTCATGCCTTATGAGCCTGACTGAAGTTTTTTAAGGATGTGACTAAACATGTTGATGAAGGTAGAACAGTAGATATAGTGTATATGAATGTCAGCAAGGCATTTGACAAGATACCCCATGCAAGGCTTATTGAGAAAGTAAGGAGGCATGGGATCCAAGGGGACATTGCTTTGTTGATCCAGAACTGGCTTGCCCACAGAAGGCAAAGAGTGATTGTAGATGGGTCATATTCTGCATGGAGGTCGGTCACCAGTGGTGTGTCTCAGGGATCTGTTCTGGGACCCTTACTCTTTGTGATTTTTATAAATGACCTGGATGAAGAAGTGGAGCAATGGATAGTAAATTTGCTGATGGCACAAAGTTTGAAGGTGTTGTAGGTAGTGTGGAGGGCTGTCAGAGGTTACAGCGGGACACTGATAGGATGCAAAACTGGGCTGAGAAGTGGTAGCTGGAGTTCAATCCAGATAAGTGTGAGGTAGTTCATTTTGGTAGGTCAAATATGATGGCAGAATATTGTATTAATTGTAAGACTCTTGGCAGTGTGGAGGATCAGAGGGATCTTGGGGTCTGAGTCCACAGGACGCTCAAAGCAGTTGCGCAGGTTGACTCTGTTGTTAAGAAGGTGTATGGTGTATTGGCCTTCATCAATCATGGAGTTGAGTTCAAGAGCTGAGAGGTAATATTGCAGCTACATATATAGGACCCTGGTCAGACCCCACTTGGAGTACAGTGCTCAGTGCTGGACGCCTCACTACAGGAAGGATGTGGAAGCTATAGAAAGGGTGCAGAGGAGATTTACAAGGATGTTCAAACAACACACACAAAATGCTGGTAGAACACAGCAGGCTAGGCAGCATCTATAGGGAGAAGCACTGTCGACATTTCGGGCCGAGACGTCGACACTGCTTTTCCCTATAGATGCTGCCTAGCCTGCTGTGTTCTACCAGCATTTTGTGTGTGTTGTTTGAATTTCCAGCATCTGCAGATTTCCTCGTGTTTACAAGGATGTTGCCTGGATTGGGGAGCATACCTTATGAAAATATGTTGAGTGAACTCGGCCTTTTTTCCTTTAAGCAACGGAGGATGAGAGGTGACCTAATAGAGGTGTATAAGATGATGAGAGGCATTAATCATGTGGATAGTCAGTGGCTTTTTCCCAGGGCTGAAATGGCTGGCACGAGAGGGCAGAGTTTTAAGTTGCTTGGAAGTAGGTACAGAGGAGATATCAGGGGAACGTCTTTTACACAGAAAGTGGTGAGTGCGTGGAATGGGCTGCCGGTGATGGTGGTGGAGGTGGATATGATAGGGTCTTTTAAGTGACTGCTGGACAGGTATATGGAGCTCAGAAAAATAGAGGGTCATGGATAACCCTTGGTAACTTCTCAGGTAAGGACATGTTCGGCACAACATTGTGAGCCAAAGGGCCTGTATTGTGCTGTGGGTTTTCTATGTTTCTATAAAGGGCCCAAAGCTGCTCTCAATACTCCAGGTAAGGCATCATCAATGCCTTTTAAAGTCTCAACATTACATCCTTGTTCTTATATTAAAATCCTCTTGAAATGAATGTTAACATTGCATTTGGCTTAATGAAAAATATTTCAGGACAAAAGTGTTGCAGGAGTCAGAATATCAATACCTTGGGAACATGGACTCTCTTATTCTCCGTGTTGAACTTTTGCTTGTTAACTGAAGCATGAACAAATTAATTGAACACACAATGGAAATAGACTTCATTTCTAAGACTCATTTTCAAATCCTTATATAAGATCTTTGCTTGTAAATTGAAGAAGTGACATTGTGGATTGTCAAAAGGTCTTAAAAGATGAGCTATTGTGCAGAGAATATTAGAATAGAAAGAAATGAGATATGTTTTGGGTGACATAATTTGTGACCTACATATTTGAATTACATGAGGTGGACTCGTTTAAAATTCAAGTTGAATGCTTTGACTTTTGAGACTACTGCTGATTACTAAAATTTGTTTTAATGTAACTTATTTAAGCAAATAGATGGAATAGTTGAAAATCTAATGGTTTGTGTTTAAAATGTTAGTAATCAATATGCAAAAAATAGAGGATGGCATTGCTCATTAAAGACCTTCATCATCTAGAACACACCCTCTTTGTATTTCTGCCCTGGGGGAGGAAGTACAGGAACCTGAAGACCCACATTCGCCATTTTAATACCAGCATCCTCCTTTTTGCCATCAGATTTCTGAACTGACCATGAACCAATGAACGCTACCTCATTATTCGTCTTTTGCCCTATTATTTATTTTGTACTTAAAGTAACTTTAATTCTTGCACTCTACTGCTGCCACAAAACAACAAATTTTGCAATATATGACTATGACATGATAATGTTAACCAGAAGGTAGGAACAAAGGGGGAGCAAAGAAAAGGGGCAAACTCCTACGGTATAGGAACCTAACTGCATAAACCCTTCTCCATTCATACATTGATCAGAATCAGAATAAAGTTTATTAAGACTGCCAAGTTAAATTAATCAATCAGACAATAAGTAGATAGATATATAACTAGATGAAAAAATACTGTGGAATAGGAGTAGTAAGGTAATGTGGACTCATGGACCTTTCATAAATTTTATGGCGGTAGGGAAGAAGCTGTTTCTAAAACATTGAGTGTGGATCTTTAGGTTCCTGTTGGTAGTAATGAGAAGGGGGCATATCTTGGATGGTGGAGGTCCTTAATGATAGATGCCACCTTCTTGAAGCACTGTTTTTTTTGAAGATGTCCTCAATGGAGGGGATATTGTGCACATGGTGTTGGCTGTGTCTACAACTGATTGCATATTGCAGTCTCCATACCACACAGTGATATAACCAGTCAGAATGCTCTCCACCATACCATATAAGCAAATAACCATATAACAATTACAGCACGGAAACAGGCCAACTCGGCCCTTCTAGTCTGTGCCGAACACTTACTCTCACCTAGTCCCACTGAGCTATATAACCATATAACAATTACAGCACAGAAACATTTGTAGAAATTTGCAAGCATCTTTGGTAACATACCAAATCTCCCCAAGTTCTCATGGTATCTGCCTTATTTGTATTTATTGGGATTCTTGCCCAAAGTCAAAGTAAATTTATTATCGAAATATATATATGTTGCCATACACGGTAGCATCTTGACATTCAGTTTTGCAGGCACTTGCATGGAAAAAAAATTACAATAGAATTTATGAAAAAATACACATAAGCAAAAACTGACAAACAACCAGTGTATAAAAGACAACCTGGGCAAATAAAAAGATCAATAATACTGAGAACATGAGATATAATGAATCCCTGAAAGTACTTGTCCCTTAAAACCAGCTCCAAATCCTTGCGATTTTTCATTCTGCAACTACACATAGTGGCCACTTTACTGGGTACAGGAATGGTCATTTTTTTTGCTGCAGACCATCCACTTCAAGGTTCTATGTGCTGTGCATTCAGAGATGCTCTTCTGCACACCACTGTCGTAATGTGTGGTTATTTGGGTTACTGTCATCTTCCTGTCAGCTTCAAACAGTCTAGCCATTTTCCTCATTAACGAGGAGTTTCGCCCACAGAACAACAGTTCACAGGATGTTTTTTTTTAAACACACACTGTTCTCTGTAAACTCTCGAAACTGCCGTGAATGGAAATCCCAGCAGACCGGCAGTTTCTGAATTACTCAAATCAACCTGTTCGGCACCAACAATCATTCCATGGTCAAAGTCACTTAGATCACCTTTCTTCCCTGTTCTGATGTTTCATCTGAACAACAACTGAACACGTTGACCATGTCAGTGTAACAGGGGTGGTTGCCAGGCTGGATTTGAACTGTGGTTATTATTGGTGAAGTTCTGTATCTTTAATCAGTGGACCACCAGGAGAGACCTTGGCCAGGGGACCCAAGTGTAGAGAAGATCAGAGATGAGAATGGAATTGAACAAAGAATCCCCACTTATGGATTGTTTAGTAGTGAATGCTGAGACTGAGCAAAGACAAACAAAACAGAGGGACCTTACATAGAGAAACCAAACAAAGTACAGGTACACTGATAACTAAAATGAAACACAGATAAAAATATTCAACTAATAAACAGAGGAGGAGCATCAGAGCCTAGAAGAGTTTGACACTCCCTGATGATTGAAGCATGACAGCCTGAATGCTTTTATGTACCGAATCGCTGCCCTATGATTGGCTAATTATATATTTGCATTAATGAGCAGATGTACAGGTGTTCCTAATAAAGTGACCACTGAGCTTATTTGTGTGTTTCTTAATGTTTTAATCTTATTCTTTCTATGTTTCTAATTTTAAGTTCATAGCTTTTGCTTTCAATAGGTAGCTCTTAAACCCACTCAAGTTTGAGCTTTGTTAGTTTTGGTCCCGGTACTTATTTTTATTTCTGCTGTTTCCAATGTTTCTGTTTTCTTTGCTGCCACTCCCAGATTTTCCAAATAAACTGCACACAGCTTTCCCTTTTTACCTTCATGTGGTCAGAAGCTCTATTTCTTTTCTCTTACTGCCTTCCTGCCATTTTCCTTCCTCAGTATTTGTCATTTTAAACCACTGACACTTTCTAAAAGCTTATTGCTCTTGGTTCCATCTAAAACCAGCCTGGAGTTTTATACGTTTTATAATGAACAGCTGCAATAAATCACTCATAAACTCAAATCCCCACTGCTTATAAAAATATTAGCCCATAAAATTCCCGGCAGAACTTGGTCTCTTCCCAGTTTCCTTCCCCTGCCAAGATTGTATCAGTAAGTGAATTCTAATCTATTTTTCAGCTTTCCTCCCTAAATTCTCCTTTTATTATAATACAAAAAAACCAGTTTCATTGGAGAGAGTCTCTGACCTGAACTATTAACTGTTTCTCCTTTCACAGATGCTGCCTGATTTGCTGAATTTTTCTGATATTTGCTGGTTTAATATTAGATTTCCAGCATCTGTAATTTTTTGAAGTTCTCTTCCTTTCTCTTTAGTCTGGCCTTCCTTGTGTTAGCTGCTGATCTGTCTCTGACCACGGCCGGGTTCTCAGAGCTAATAATCAGTGCTGGATGAGGTGGAAAAGGGAAAGAGGGAAAAAGGAATGTCTCAAATGAGTCCTAGAATTCAATTCTAATGTTCCCTTAATAAGAGCGCCAATCATCTGGCAGCCTGAATAACAGCAAGATGACATTTTGGATAGGAAATCTGCTTTACGTGGTTGAAACTGTTTCTGTGTCGTGTGGCTCTATAACTCTTTCACAGCAGGGAAGGGAAGGATGAGAACTTAACTTTGTAGCTTATTTGACCTTTTATTGGTTTACTGGTAAATCTATAAAGGCAACCCCAAGGATATAGTCCTTTCCACCTCTATTCACCTTTTAAGTTTCATGTGCTAGAAAATCTTGTTGATTAGAATGACTGGAAACTGAAGTCAGCCATCTTCAATCCCCTCACGAGAATTTTGATTTCCCATTCTTTGGTGACTCCTGTTAAAATTTGATCGCCTCTCTTTTGGCCAGATGTGCGGTCCTTCTTAAGAGGCGAGATGCTGCCCCACCCACTCATGCTCAATGGCTTAGAGACATTATGTCCTGCTTAGACCTTTAGAAGATTAATTATTCACTTCTTAATTTAGATATAAAGGTCCAAAAGGTGTGGGGACCTTCTCTTGAATATTTTCATAATTCCCATTTAGATTAAGGGTGCAATCCTCCCTTTTTTTCTTTTGCATTTTAATCCCTTACTCCCAGCTTCTTACGGTTAAGATCTATGTTTTTTTTAATGTGTAAACATATTATAGTTTAGGTAGTAGACAATATTCCTTCTTTTTATAAATACAGCTCTGTGGTGATATAGTTCTGATTAACTTTTTTATATATCGTAAGGTTTGCTTGGAGCTGGGTAATGGGAGGATGGGGTGGTAACTAACTTTATATGATTCTACTATGGGTGCTTTGCTTAATTGTTATGAATTGTACTTTAATATATTTGTTCTGCACTGTATAAACCTCTTTTTTATTTTTTTTTGTTTTGTTGCATTGTAAAAACACATAAGAAAAATTAATTTAAAAAAACTCGAAATGAGTAGCTTGGGTTCCTGTTTGAGATATTTTGAATTTTAGTCTCTCAGGTGACATTAACTTGACTGTTTTTGCCTTATAAAGAAAGGTTGAGTGAGCCAGGGCTCGTTAGACTGAGTCTGATGTAGCTGAACACTGGACTCACCTCCATGGGCTCCCACCAATGATAGTTACGGATTTTGTTTGGCCTGCCTAATTAAATAACCTTTAATGCACAATAGAAGTAAGTCTCCAATAAATGTACTATGCAATGAATCACACGTAATAGTGAACAAAATTTTAGTCTCCTTTCAACCTGTTCATTTTTTTCTTGATAGCGTGAAAGTGAGCGAAATGGCTGAGGTAAGCATTTGAACATAGAACACTGAATATAAAGCAGTGAACATCTTACTGCACATGACCATACCCTCAATTCCCTGCCTGCTCATGAGTTTGTCTAAATCAGGGGTTCCCAACCTTCATTTTATGCCATGGATCAATATCATTTAGCAAGGGACCACTGGTTGGGAACCCCCTCTAATGCTTCTTCAAACATTGCTATCATATCTACTTCTACCCCTCCCCTGGTAGTGTGTTGCAGACACCAAACACACTTTTGTGTTAAAATATTAACTTGCAAATCTCCCTTGAACTTTCCCATACTTTTTACCTTTGCCCTCTATTGAAGAAAAAGACTCTCACTATCTACCCTATCTAAACCTCCAGAATTTAATATACTTCTATCAGTTTGGCTTTCATCATCTGATGCGCTAGAGAGATCAATCCACATTTGTTCAACATCTCCTTATTGTGAAACGCTCCAATCTAGTGACTATCTTCTGCACCCTCTCCTAAACCTCTACATTCTTCCTATAATGTGCAATCAGAACTACAAATAACACTCTACATGTGGCCTAACGAAAGTTTCACGCACCTCCATCATGGCCTCCCAACTTTATACAAGATGCTCCATCTGATGAACACGAGCATGTTGCATGCCCGCTTTACAACCTTGTGTTACCACTTCCAGGGAGCTGTGGACTTGCACCCCAAGATTCTTCAGTATATCAACGCTCCCCAAGGACCCTGCGGTTTACTGTAAACTTTCCTCATGTATTTGACCTCCAAAAGTGCATCACCTCACACTTGTCTGAATTAAACTCCATCCTTCAATCGTTGGTCCAATTTTCCAACTCAGAATCAGGCTTAGCATCACTGACTTAGGTCACGAAATTTGTTGTTCTGCAGCAGCAGTACAGTGTAATACATTTTAAAAAACCTATAGTTTATAACTTTAAGTAAGTAGTGCTAAAAGAGAGCAAAAAATGGTGAGACAGTGTTCATGGTTTGTCTCATTATCCATTCAGAAATATGAAGGCGGAGGGGAAGAAGCTGCTCCTAAAACATTGAGCGTGTGTCTTCAGGTTCCTATACATCCTCTCTGGTAGCAATGAGAAGATGGTAGGTCATGGGTGATGGAGGTCCTTAATGATGAATGCCACCTTTTTGAGTCAACGCCTTTTGAAAATGTTGCCAGTGCTGGGGAGACTAGTGCCCATGATGGAGCTGGCTGCGTTTGAAACCCTCTGCAGCCTTTTTCACCTGATCTCTATCACATTGTATCCTCTGGCAACCTTCTTCACTGTCCAGAAATCCTCCAATTTTCCTGTTACCTGAAGACCTACTTAGATCACCTACATTTTCCTCCAAATCATATCTATTAAAAACATTAAAGATTCCAGCACGAATCCTTGTGGAACATCATTGGTCATAGAGCTCCAGTCAGAAAACAGCCCCGCCCACCATTACCTTCTGTCCAACACCATTGTTGGATCTTCTTCATCACCCCTTGAAAAAGTTCAAACAAATTCAGAACATAGAACATTATAGCATGTTACAGGCCCTTCGGCCCATGATGTTGTGCCAACATTTTAACCTTCACTCTGATCAATCTAACCCTTCCCTGCTACATAATCCTCCTTTTTCCTTTTATTTTTATGCCTTTCCAAGGGTCTCTTAAATGTCCCTAATGCATTGGTATCTACCATGACCCCTGGCAGTGCACTTGACATGCCGAGCACTCTCTATATAAAAACATTCACCTCCGACAAGCCCCCTATACTTTCCTCCAATCACAGTTTAAGAATTTGTGAGACGGAACCTCCCTGACAAAAAGCCATGCTGACAATCTCTAATAAGCCCATATTTTTGTAAATGCAAGTAAATTCTTGGATCCCTAACTAAGAGTCTCTTCCAATAATTTTCATTCAACTAATGTAAGGCTCACCAGCCCATAATTTCTTGGACTATCCTTCTTAAGAATAACATTAATGATTGAACATCTGCCAAAACCCCAGCAACCTTCCTCCTTGTCTCTCTCAGTATCCAGTGACAGATTCCAGCAGACCATGAGGACTTGTGCACCTTAATGTTTTTCAAGACATCCAACACCTCCTTCTTTTTAAAATCAACATGCCCAAGAATATCGACATCCACATCACCGATCTCACATTCTTTCAGCATCCTTTTCCCTAGTGAGTGTGGATGAAAAGTACTCATTTAGGAACTTGCCCATTGCTTCTAGCTCCATGCATAAATTCCGTCTGTCGAGCTTGAGGAAACCTTTGCTACCCTATTGCTCCTATTGTATATAAAATACCTTGGCTTCTACAAGCAATAGAGATACTGCAGCTGAAGCTATTATGGGTACATAAGCATATGTAACCACTGTTACTGTCAAGAGGACCAAACCACATGGTTTGGAGGCTTGCTTACCTCAATGACCTGGAGAGCTATGTCGGCTGGAGTCAGGGCTTTATGCTTTGGCTCTTGGTAGGGTCACCCAGGCCAAACCGGTCAAAGGGTAGAGGACAGACTAAGAGTGATCCATCAGTCCTCCAAATCTGGGGGTTCAGCTCAGGGCTAACAACCCTGACTGGTAAGACAAATTTGCTACAGAAACAGCAATGAAGGATCCTTTTAAATCTGATTGCGACAGTATTCCTGAGTCTCCAGCCAGGACTTGCGTGACTGACAATTGTGAATATTGAGCAGAAGCTATTGACACAATGAAGGAAGCCCTGAACACCCCCAGAGATGGAGGAGCTTCATTGCTGCAGTAAACACCAGCAGCATATTAGGCAGTAAGAAACATATATAACTGGTTGCTCTTTGGTACTGAAACTTTAAAATGTGTTATTCAAAAATGGACACATTATTTAATACAATTGCCAATGCCAAATTAATGTCATATGATAATATACCTTTCACATTTTAGAAATAAGATACATTAGGAAGCATATATTTTTATTCCTCAAAGTGCAGTTTGCAACGATATAATTTGTGGCTCTTTATTAGGTACACCTGTACACCTGCTTGTTAATGCAAATATCTAATCAGCCAATCATGTGACAGCAACTCAATGCATAAAAGCATGCAGACATGGTCAAGAGGTTCAGTTATTGTTCTGACCAAAACATCAGAATGGGGGAAGAAATGTGATCTAAGTGAATTGTGACCATGTACAGATTGTTGGTGCCAGACAGGTGGTTTGAGTATCACAGGAACTGCTGATCATTTTCACGCACAGCATTCTCTAGAGTTTATAGACAATGGTGCAAGGAACAAAAAATAACATCCAGTGAACAGTTGGTCTGCCGGTAAAATTGCCTTGTTCATGAGAGAGGTCTGAGGAGAATGGCCAGACTGGTTCAAGCTGACGGGAAGGTGACAGTCATGCATTTTGACAGTGGTGTGCAGAAAAGCATCTCTGAACGCACAATGTATTGAACCTTGAAGTGGATGGGCTACAGCAGCAGAAGGCTATAAACATACACTCAATGGCTGCTTAATTGGGCACATGAGGTACTTAATAAAGTAGCCACTGAGCAAATAAATAGTGGGTCAAATCTGTAAGGAAAGAAATTAACTTTAAACTCGTCTGTGGAGCTTATTGTGAGTTATAAACCTGCACACCAAAGCATTCAGAATCACGTGTCGTGAAACTTGTTGCCTTTAAAATAAAATAAGTAGAGCAAAAGTAGAAATAAAAATGTAGTGAGGTAGAGTTCATGGGTTCAATGTCCATTCAGAAATCAGAGGGCAGAGGGGAAGAAGCTGTTGCTGAATCACTGAGTGTGTGCCTTCAGGCTTCTGTACCCTCTTCCCCATGGTAGCAATGAGAACAGGGCATGACCTGGGTGACGGGGGTCCTTCATGATAGATGCCGCCTTTCTGAGGCATCGCTCCTTGAAGATGTCCTGGATACTACGGAAACTACTGCGCAGGATGGAGTTGACTGAGTTTATAACTCTCTGCAGATTATTTTGATCCTATACAGTAGCTCCCCACACCCACCCCCCATACCAGACGGTGATGCAGCCAATTACTGAGTAGCTGCCGTTCACTGTGCATAAAATGAAAGACCAGCCTTTCCTATTTGATTTACTTTATGCCCAGTGAAATATGAGCTCTAGGTTACCTGGGTAATCTTACACAATGTAAATAAGTGCAGCTGCATTATTAGAATATTTTAAATGTCATATTCCACAGCAACCGATTTGATCAAAAATTTATTGTTTCAGTGTGATAACATGAGAGGCACTCAAGGAGCATGTATTAGAAAATGAGAGCTTAATTATTCCTGCAAATTAAATCATTAGGCAGATAGGAAGAATAGATTCATTTTATTCCAAAGGGGAGACAAGGAATGAATAGCTAAAGCCAGCACTCATCATACCAATATTACTAGAATAGTACAAAGAGCTTAATAAACTGATATATTCAGATCAAGGTTAGACAATCGCAGAAAATATATTATGTAATTTTAAATGTTGATAGGTTATTTCCAATAGCAAGGATTTTTCAAGATTATAAACTTAAATAGATTTTTTTTAAATTATTTTTCCACTTTTGAAGTCACTAACGATCATTGGCGGCTGCCTTTCTCGATTTGTAATTCCTTGTCTAAAATGTCATTTTTGATGCTGCACGTCATGGCAGTATGTGTTGGCAGCTGATTAACTTGTGGTCACGTTGCAGTTAAGCCAAACCCCGTTCCCAGCCAGTATCCACGCAAGCACTCAGCACATTGTATTTAATGGAAACAGAATCCTTAACTTCTCTCTTTTCTCCCCAGCCGAGGCACACATTCCAAGTGTACAATTAATACTCCGACTGAGATCAGCTAACTTACTCACAGCCTGGGTTGTGAGTCAACTCTGTAATGCACAGTGCAGTGATTTAGACTTCTTGGGGCAACTGGAATTCTTTGACCTATAATTCAATAAGATAGCTCTTTCTGATAGATCAGATAATTAAGGTAGGGAGGTACAGGCCCTTCAGCCCACAATGTTGTGCTGACCTTTTAACCTGGATGTCGAACACGTCTTATGAGGATAGGCTGAGCAAGCGAGAGCTTTTCTCTTTGGTTGGATAAGGATGAGAGGTGTACGAGGTAAGAAGAGGTTTAGCTTGAATGGGTAGCCAGCGACTTCTTTGCCGGGGTGGAGATGGTTAATATAAGGGGTAATAACTGTGGATAGAGCTAAGGAACTGCAAGGATAAAAAGACCTTGATGGGAGTTGTATACAGACTCTCAAGCAGTAGTAAGGATGTGGTCTACAATTACAACAGGAGATAGAAAATGCATGTCAAAAGGGCAATGTTACAACAGTCACGAGGGATTTTAATACACAGGTAGATTGGGAAAATCAGGTGGTGCTGGACACCAAGAGGGGAATTTCTAGAGTGCCTGTGAGATGGCTTTTTAGAGCAGCTCATGGTTAAGCCCACTGGAGGATCAGCTATTCTGGATGAGGGTTGTGCAATGAACCAGAATCAATTTGAGAGCTTAAGGTAAAAGAACCCTTAGGGGAGAGTGATCATAACATGATCAAGTTCACCCTGAAATTTGAGAAGGAGAAACTAAAGTCTGATGTATCAGTGGAGTAAAGAGAATTACAGGAGCATGAGAGAATTGATTGGAAAAGGACACTGACAGGGATAATGGCAGAGCAGCAATGGCTGGAATTTCAGGAAGCAATTCAGAAGGCACAGGATATATACATCCCAAAGAGGAAAAGAGTATTCTAAAGGAAAGATGACATGACCATGGCTAACAAGGGAAATCAAAGCCAACATAAAAGCCAAAGAGAGGGCATACAATAGACCAAAAATTAGAGCGAAGTTAGTGGATTGGGCAGCTTTTCACTGGCAACTAAACAATTCATTAGAAGGTAAAGGTTGAATATGAAAGTAAGTTAGACAACAGGATTGAGTGGCTTGTCATTTGAAGAGCGTTTGATAGCTCTGGGCCTATATTCGTTGTAATTTAGAAGTATGAGGGGTGACCTAATTGAAACCTATCAAATGGTGAAAAATCTTGAGAGAGTGGGTGTGGAGAGAATGTTTCCTATAGTGGGAGCGTCTAAGACCAGATGACACAGCCTCTGAATAAAGTGTGTCCCTTTAGAACAAAGATGGGGATGAATTTCTTTCGCCAGTGAACAGTGAATCTGTGGAATTCTTTGCCACAGGCAGCTGAGGAGGCCAAGTCTTTATGTATATTTAAGTCAGAGGTTGATAGATTCTTGATTGGTCTGAGCATGACGGGATATGGGGAGAAAGCAGGAGACCGGGGCTGAGAGGAAAATTGGATCAGCCACAATGAAATGGCAGAGCAGACCTGATGGGCCAAATGGCCTAACTCTGCTCCTCTGTCTGATGGTCTTATGGTTTTTGGAATGTGGGAGGAAACTGGAGCACCCAGGAGAAATGCACGGGAAGAACATGCAAATTCCTTATAGACAGAAGTGGAAATTGTACGTGGGTCATTGGTATTACCCTAACCACTACACTACCATGGTGGCAATCCGCTCAGGAGTGAGGACATGCTATTTTCAGTGCTTTAATAGGTATTAGAGCTCAGATTAGGTTTAATTTCAACATAAATCATCAAGCAACTACTTGGGAAGAGAGAAGGAATGCTTGTCCAATCATAGAAATAAATGTGACATCACCCCTTCACCGATTGCAAAAGAAGCATATTAAACCGGCTGTATCAATAAGTAGAAAATTATTACGTAGGAATGGGTAGATGTGAGAGAAAGGCCTCACCCTTGTGTTAATCTTCTCAGTATATTTGAATTCATCCAAATCTGGTCTCCAGGCCATCTCTGAATTTAATTGCTCCAACATTATTGGCTGCCTCACAACTCTTGGAATTCACATCCAACACTTCCCTGACTCACACACATCCTCTCCCTCTCCCCCTCCCACTCCCCACTCCCGCCTCTCATCCCCTCTCTCTCTCAATTTCATGCCCTCTCTCTCTCACTTTCTCTCTCTCTGACTTTCTCATTCTTTCTCTTCATGTCTGTGGTCTAGCAACATTATCTTCAAGTAACAGATCTTGCAGCCAGAGCAATCAGAATCAGGTTTATTATTGCTTCTTATATGACATGAAATTTGTTGGTTTGTAGCAGCAATGTAGTGCAAAGGCATTTAAAAATTGCATAAATCATAAAAGAAATAAATAGTGTAAAAATAATAATATCACCAGGTACAGGAACAGTTATTAGCCCACAACCAGGCTGCTGAACCACCTCAACTGAACTGATTCCATCATCTATGGACTCACTTTCAAAGACTCTACAACTCATGTTCTCAGCCTTATTTATTTACCTTTTTATTTATTATTTGTATTATTTATCTTTTTTATATTTGCACAGTTCATCTTATTTTGCACATTAGTTGTTTGTCCGTCTGTCTGTGTAGTTCTTCATTGATTCTATCGTACTTCTTTGTTCTGCTGTGAAATGCCTGCAGGAAAATGAATTTCGGTTGACATATACGTACTTTGATTATAAATACTTTGAACTTCTGTGTTCAGTGATCATTCAAATCTAATGGTGGGGGAAAAGAAACTCAAGAAGAGTCGTTGAGCAGGGGTCCTCAGGCTTCTGTAGCTCCTCTGTGACGGTAGTAACAAGAAGAGGGATTGTCCTGGGTGGCAAGGGCCCATAATGGTGAATGTGACCTTCTTGAGGCAATACCTTTGGAAGGTTGATGGTGGGGAAGGTTATGCATGAGATAGGGCTGCCTGACTCTTGGCAGTCTCTTGTGATCCTGTGCATTGGAGACTCCATACCATGTTGGAAGGCTCTCCACTGTACACCTGTAGAAATTTTTAAGTCTTTGGTGACCTACTCAGAGCCAATAGCATTTCACCTTTGTGATTGCATCAGTATGATGGGCCCAGCATTGATGCTCTGAGATGCTGACACAAAACAATAGAAAGATGCATTCCATGTCCACCGTTGACCCTTTGATAAGCACTGGTGTGTCTTCCCCTCCCTGAAGACGACAATCAATTCCTTGGTCTTGCTGATATTGAGTGGAAGGTGGATTTTTTTTAAAATTCTAGTCTTAGTAATTGTAACTCGGAAATTGTCAAAGTCTATCTCCTTCACTATTTCCCTCATGGAAAGGAATCTGCCATCCTTACTTGGTCTCGCTTCCAGATTCACTAATACAGTTGACCTATGGGGAGAAGGCAGGAGAACAGGGTTGAGAGGGTTAATAAATCAAGCATGGTGGAATGGTAGAGCAGACTTGAAGGACCAAATGGTCTTATTGTCTTCAACTACCTCTTTAATTCAAGGGGAATTACCACAACCCACAATCACGATTAGTACAGGCTGCATGATCAACCCCCTGCTCTAGTCTCTTTATACTTATGATTGTGAGGCTAAGCACAGCTCCAATGCCAATGTTGTTTGCTGACAACACCACTGTCATTGGCTGAATCAAAGCAGGTCATAAATCAGCTTATCGGAGGGAGATTGAAAATTTGGCTGATTGGTGCCACAACAACAATCTCTCACTCAACATCAGCAAAAGCAAAAAGCTGATTATTAACTACAGGAGAAGGAAAACAAAGGTCCACGAGCCAATCCTCAACAAGGGATCGGATTCAGAGAGGGTCGGCAACTTTAAATGCTCGGTGTTATTTCAGAGGACTGGTCCTGGTTCTAGCACAAAATTGCCATCACAAAGAAGGCACAACAGTGCTTCTACTTCCTTAGAAGTTTGCAAAGATTTGGGATGCTATCTAAAACTTTGACAAACTTCTATAGATGTACAGTGGAGAGTATACTGCCTGGTTGTATCACAGCCTGGTATGGAAGCACCTGATGCCCTTAAATGAAAAAGCTTACAAAGAGTAATGTGTACTGCTGTCCACCATGGGTAAAGCCCTCCCCACCATTGAGCATGTCTACATGAAATGCTGTTGCAGGAAAGCAGCATCCATCATCAAGGAGCTGTACCATTCATGCCATGCTCTCTTCTCACTACTGCCATCAGTAAGGAGGTACAAGAGCAGTTATTACCCCTCAACGATCAGGCTCTTTAATCGAAGGGGATAACTTCGCTCACCCCCCACTAACCCCAACTCGGAACTTTCCTACAACCTATGGACTCATCTTTGAGGACTCTTCATCTCATGTCCTCGATATTCATTGCTTCTTTATTTATTATTATTATTTATTATTTTGTTCATTTTTTTTTCTCTTTGTCCTTTGCACATTAGTTGTTTGACCATCTTGTTGTGCATGGGGTTTTCATTAATTCTATTGTATTTCTTTGCATTTACTGTGAATGCCCACGAAAATGAATTTCTGTGTAGTATATGGTGACATATATGTACTTTGATAATAAATTTACTTTGAACTTGAAATTTTGAATGAGGAATAATCAATTAATGTCTTCAGTACCTATATTCCTTGAACAAATAAACACTCCTTAATACGAATAATGCGGCCACATTTTTTATCATAGCACTCATCACTTGAAGTGGTTTGTCACCAGATTGTTTGTTTCAAGCCTTTTGGTTAATTTTTATTATATTAAGGCATCAAGCAAAACAGCATTCATTGTACTGTTGTTGAACGTATGCCAGTTAAAATGAGCACAAGAGATTCTGCAGATGCTGGAAATCCAGAGGAACACACACAAAATGCTGGTAGAACTCAGCAGGTCAAGCAACATTTAAGGAGAGGAATAAAGAGCCGACAGTTCATCATGGTTTTATCATCAGGAAAAATGAATTTTATCTTGAGTAACAACAAATTTAATGCTTTTCCGATAGATATCTGCTTATCTGGTTTAATGAGCTTTAGTCTAAGGCAAGGCTTTTACAGGGAAAGATTAAAATTCAGACTGTTTGCTTTCGTCTACAGAAGGGGTTCCCAACACGGGGTCCACGGACCCCCTGCTTAACAGTGTTGGTCCATGGCATAGAAAAGGTTGGGAACCTCTGCTCTACAGTATGTTTATCTGTTTTAGATTGCTTTATTGAAGTAATATTGAAATTTCCATCTGCTTCTGAGACTGTTAGTACTGGTTTGCATATAGCTATGCCCATGATTTTACATATGTTTCAATATTTAAATGTGTTTGCTTCATCGTTGGAAGGAGCTGGATAGCAGTTTATGGTACTGTACTCAGCTTAGCGCTTCCATATGACTCAGGAATGTAAACTACAGCCTGAGCCGCAAGAAGACCTCTCTGTGACTCATTGACTTCTGGGCTATTCAGAACGTTGACATGAAGTGCCTTCTTTCGCTTGCCAGCTGGCGTGATGACATCACCGGCTTGTGCAGAAATATAAGGGGCTTCAGTATAACCCTGAGTGCCATTTGCTAGTTCAAATTACATGTTCCAGTCACGTAGGAGACCCATAATGGCTTATATTTATTTTCAGCTATAAAGCAATAGAATCAGCAATAAACTAGCTGCGAATTGAAGCCCATGAGATGTAAGAAACATTAGCAGCAGGGGAGAAATTAGATGAAAAGGAGCCATGAGTGATTGTATTTCAGACTGTAGTGAACATTACATGGCAGACTGATAATAAACATGACTCAGTTTCTGTGTGCATGTCTGACAGATGATCTGAGATACCAAAATGTGGTAATGACTAGAGCTGGATGTCATCTTGCATATGGAAACTATGTGTTTCAGATGATGTAACTCAACAGTTACAAAGCAAGTACCAGAACAAATATAAAGACAATGAGACCATAAGACATAGAAGCAGAATTAGGCCATTTGGCCCATCAAATCTGTTCTCCCATTCAAACATGGCTGATATACTTTCCCATTCTCCTGCCTTCTTCCTGCATGATTCCGGAAATGAAAGGGTTATCATACGAGTAATGTTTGATCATTCTGGGTCTCACTTGCCAAAATTTAGAAAGATGAGGGGGGGATCTCATTGAAACCTTTCGAATGTTGAAAGGCCTAGACAGAGTAGATGTGGAAAGGATGTTTCCCATGGTGGGAGAGTCTAGGATAAGAGGGCACAGCCTCTGGATAGAGGGGTGTCCCTTTAAAACAGAGATTTAGCCAGAGGGTGGTGAACTTGTGGAATTTGTTACCACAGGCAGCTGTGGAGGCCAGATCGCTGGGTGTATTTAAGGCAGACCTTGACAGGTTCTTGATTGGACACGGCATCAAAGGTTACAGGAAAAAGGCTGGGGAGTAGAGCCGAGAAGGGGGGAGAAAAACAGCCATGACTGAAAGGCAGAGCAGACTCAATGGGTCAAATGGCCTAATTATGCTCCTTTGTCTTATGGTCTTATAACCTTTGTCCCATTTACTTATTCAAGAACCTCTGCTCTAAATATACCCAATGACTTGGCCTCTGTGGTAATGAGTTCCACGGATTCAACAACCTCCAGCTTAAGAAATTCCTCCTCATCTCTGTTCTAAAGAGACCTCCTCCTAATGTGAGGCTGCACCCTCTGGTCCTAGACTGTCCCATTATTGGAAAGTAGGAGATTGGCTATTGCTGAAGAAGAGTACGAAAATGAAAAGTGAATTTGGAATGGCTTATCCTATTTTACAGTCAACACTAAAAGTTGATTCTCTTCCCACCTCTGCAAGGATTCTCTGCCAAACTAGAAACGTAAGCATAGAACAGAGAATATACTGCTACATAAGGTATTGTCATAGATGGACAAATGAGGAATACACTGAGGCTCTCCGGGAGTGGTCTTGTGGTTTGATACCAGGCCACAGGCTTTTGGCAAGATGTCTGCTGTGGTTGGAGAGGGTGATTGGTCAATATTGAATGCTGGAAATCTTGAATGGCCCTGAAGATGCTGAGTGATAGCAATGGGTCTGCAGTCTCATTGTCTGGAGGAGCACGAGCAGCCAGCAGACAGAGAGTGGAAAATCATCAACATGAGATTCTGCAGATCCTGGGAATCCAGAGTAATACTTTTGATTGTATTTATTAATTAAAGGGTTTAATGAATACAGTACAACAAAGAAAATCTTTAGCAATATACACATATTGGTGGTGAACGCAAAAGATCAGGCAGCATCTATGGAGAGGAATAAGCAGTTGACTTTCCAGGCCAAGGGCCCTCTTCAGGACTGGAAAGGAAAGGTGCAGAAGCCAGCAACATCTGTGGAGGGAAAGGAATTGTGGATGTTTCGTGTGAAGACCTTGCCTCAGTATGGAATGATTGGTGTCCCCAGGATTGTCTTATACCATGAGTTTTTTGAAAATGCAGTTCCTAGGTCGGGGGCTCCCAACTTGCTTAATGGTATTGGGCCATGGTATAAAAAACATTGGGAATTCTTGACCTAGGCCCTCATGTTAATGCATACCATATGCAGAAAATCTGAATGTTTGAACATTTCTGTCTATTCTGGACTAATTAGCAGATAACCATTCCTTTGATTAATGAATAAGTCCATTCACAAGACCTCATGGACTACAGGAGGACAAGGAGAGTGAAACTTGGAGAAACTTGGAGATGGAATTTAATGTGGTAAAATGAGACGGTTTTCATTTTCATAGAGAAAAGAGAAACACTATAGGCAAAGTAATGAAAATCAAAAAGTCTGGATAGAGTGAATGTGGAAAAGATGTTTCCTATGGTGGTGGAGTCTAGGAGAAGAGGGCACATCCTCAGAATTGAGGGACATCCATTTAGAACAGAGATGGGGAAACATTTCTTTAGCTGGAGGGTGGTGAATCTGTGGAATTCATTGCAACAGATGGCTGTCGAGATCAGGTCATTAGATATATTTAAGGTAAAACATAGAAACATAGAAAATAGGTGTAGGAGTAGGCCATTCAGCCCTTCGAGCCTGCACCGCCATTCTGTATGATCATGGCTGATCATCCAACTCAGAACCCTGTACCTGCTTTCTCTCCATACCCCCTTTCTCTCCACACCCCCGATCCCTTTAGCCACAAGGGCCATATCTAACTTCCTCTTAAATATAGCCAATGAACCGGCCTCAACTGTTTCCTGTGGCAGAGAATTCCACAGATTCACCACTCTCTGTGTGAAGAAGTTTTTCCTCATCTCAGTCCTAAAAGGCTTCCCCTTTATCCTTAAACTGTGACCCCTCGTTCTGGACTTCTCCAACATCGGAAACAATCTTCCTGCATCTAGCCTGTCCAATCCCTTTAGAATTTTATATGTTTCAATAAGATCCCCCCTCAATCTTCTAAATTCCAGTGAGTATAAGCCTAGTCGATCCAGTCTTTCTTCATATGAAAGTCCTGCCATCCCAGGAATCAGTCTGGTGAACCTTCTCTGTACTCCCTCTATGGCAAGAATGTCTTTCCTCAGATTAGGGGACCAAAACTGCACATTCTAGGTGCGGTCTCACCAAGGCCTTGTACAACTGCAGTAGAACCTCCCTGCTCCTGTACTCAAATCCTTTTGCTATGAATGCCAACATACCATTTGCCTTTTTCACCGCCTGCTGTACCTGCATGCCCACCTTCAATGACTGGTGTACAATTACACCCAGGTCTCGTTGCATCTCCCCTTTTCCTAATCGGCTACCGTTCAGATAATAATCTGTTTCCCTGTTCTTGCAACCAGAGTGGATAACCTCACAATTATCCACATTAAATTGCATCTGCCATGAATTTGCCCACTCACCTAACCTATCCGAGTCACCCTGCATCCTCTTAGCATCCTCCTCACAGCTAACACTGCCGCCCAGCTTCGTGTCATCCGCAAACTTGGACATGCTGCATTTAATTCCCTCGTCTAAATCATTAATATATATTGTAAACAACTGGGGTCCCAGCACTGAGCCTTGCGGTACCCCACTAGTCACTGCCTGCCATTCTATGTTTCTGTGTTTCTATATTTAAGGTAGAGGTTGATAGGTTCTTGGATAGTCAGGGTGTCAAATGTTACGAGGAGAAGGGGGTCGAGAGGGATAATAAATCAGTTGTGATGGAATGGTGGAGCAGACTCGATGGGTTGAATGGTCTAATTCTGCTCCTAGGTCTTATGGTCAATATAATTTTAAAAGGGGTGCAGGAATCCATAGAGGTATGTGTACACAGGGATATAGGTGTACAAATTGATGACGATGGCAGTTCAAGTGTAGGAGGCAAAAACTAAAGTGTGTCCATGGCTTGTAAATAGAGGAGCTGAGTACAAAAACAAGAACTTCTTTTTTAATATAGATTGCTAGTTAGGTCCCTCCTGGGTCAAGGTAGCCAAATCTTTATCTTATTTTTCATTTTATTGAGATACAGTGCGGATTTCGAGCCACATCACCCAGCAACGCCCTATTTAACCCCAGCCTAATCACTGGACAATTTACAATGACCAATTAACCTACCAACTGGTACGTCTTTGGATAGTGGGAGGGAACAGGAGCACCCAGAGGAAACCCACACAGTCACGGGGAGAACATACAAACTCCTCACAGGCAGCAGCAGGAATTGAACCGGGGTCGCTGGTACTCTGAAGTGTTCTGCTAACCACTACGCTACCGTGCCACACTTTTCTAAGTGTGATTTGGGCATCACATTTCAGAAAAGATAACATGGCTTTGAAGAAGGTACAGTGCAGACTGTACTCATTAGACTATCAGATATGTGAGATTGCATTTACAGTGAAGAATGAAAAAATAGGTTTCACCTCTTCTAGCTAGAAGGTCTGTAGCATTTATTAGATCCAGTGCAAGATGCATTCAAATCTCTTGTTCACAGTTATAGCATTTGTCCAGTACCTATCTCATGTGCATTGTAATCATGCAAATCTATGGAAATTTGGTGCCAATTAACACCTAATTGAAACTATGAATGTTCCTCACTGAAAGCCAAACCAACATTTTGAGAGCTCCTTCGAAATGATGCTGTAGCGTTAAACATGCTGGAATTCTGATTTTCAGATATAATCCTCTTGTATATTCATGGATTAAATGGAGGTAAGTACATCCATATCTATATTTGAGCAGAGTGGGCAGGAAGGTAGCGTAGCAGTTCGTGTGACACTTTACAGCACCAGCTTTAAGACTGGGGTTCAATTCCTGTCACAGCCTGTCAGGTGTTTGTACGTTCTCCCCATGACTGTATGGGTTTCCACCCGGTGCTCTGGTTTCCTCCCACATTCCAAAGACCAGTAGGGCTAGTAACCTGTGGCCATGCCATGTAGGTGTTAGAATCATGGCGACAGCTGCGGGCTTCTTAGCTTCATCCGCACTGATTTGATTTGGGGTCTTTTGGCGGGAGCTGTGGAGCAGGACAGAAGGGAAGATGCCACAGAATGTCATTGGAAGGAGAGTCCCTGTTGCAAGAAGTGCTTTGTGCAGATAAATGGCTCCCAGGAGGAAGGGCCTGAGAGATAGCCAGTTTGTTGGAGATGGACTTGGAGGGAAGTTTGGGCTGTGGTGGGTTCAGCACTGTGAGTAACAGTTATACCCAATTCTGAAAGAGATGGTCTCCAACAGTCATGTGCACATTTAGCCCGTAAGGGGTCCTTTTTTCCTTTCTTTTAATAACTGTTTAACAAAGCTGAAATTGGTAACTATACTTTCTTTATAATTTTATGCAGTGTACAATCTGTTATCTCTTGCTGAGTGATAATTGTGTCTGGGCAGTAGTTACACAGCATTTGTTCAATTCAAGGTTTCTTTAATCGGTACATCATGATGGTATTATTTGGCAGAATCCGAAATCATACCAACCCTAGACGTATATTGTTCGTGAAAGGTGGCCTTCTCACCACTGAGTCATGTAGCTGTTAGTAGAGTTAGCTCCTGAGCTGAGTTTGTATACGAGCCCAGTGAGAGGGTTACACTTGTATAGAATAATATTTGGATATTGATTTGGATGGGAAAGTTGTGAAGGACTGTGGTCCAGGAGAGGTTGATAGGACAAGGCAAATTAATAGGCCAGCATGGCTAGATGGGCCAAATGGCCTGCTTCTGTGCTATAGTGTTCTATGACTCTATGATGGTTATTTGACAATTATCAATGCCATCCTGAATGTTTTCCAACTCTTTCTGCTTTGAGGGATTGTGATTCATTGGCTCACAAAGCTTTGGCTTCATGCAACTTGGCAAATAGGGCACTTGCCTATGCCTTCCTTCATATTATTCTACCTCTTCCTCCTCCTGCTCCTCCCATTCCCCTTTGTCCGTACACTCCTCCATTCACCTTATTTCCTAATGACTTTGTATGATGCCATTTGTCCCTTTAAGCTCAACCTGGATCACAGATCCATCCCATTTCCCCACTAATTTTTCCAGTAAACTATTGTCTTGGCATTTCCATCAGCTCCTCAGGTGCAGTGCTATAATAAAACCATAAGATATACAGTAGGTGCACAATTAGGCCATTCAGCCCATTGATTCTTCTTTACCTTTCCAACTTGGCTGAATTATTATTCGTCTCAACCCTATTCTCCTGACTTCTCCCCATAACCTTTGCCATCCTGACTAATCAAGAAATTATCAACCTCTGCTTTAAGTATACCTAATGACTTGGCTCCTATGGCTGCCTGTGGCAATGAATTCCACAGATTTAGCAGCCTCTGGATAAAGAAATTCCTCCTCATCTCCATTCTAAAGAGGATTCCTATACACTGCCCCTAGACTCCCCCCACTATAAGAAATATCCACACCACATCAACTTGATCTGAGTCTTGCTACAAGCAAGATAATACTGGCATGGTCAGCAAATTGTTTAGAATGGAGCTAGCGATGGCAAACATGAGACTCTAATGAGTAAGCTTCCAGATGAGTCAAGAACGTCTAAATCTTTGTTTGAGCCTCAGCGGTCATGGTCTTCAATTTATTTCTCGTGATTGTGTGGTTCTTAGTTTTAAAACCATCTCCTTGTGCTTGGACTCCTGACTGAAGTTTGGATCCAGATAAAGTATATCAGCAAGCATGTAGCAAATAGAGTTGACAATGACAAGAGAAAGAATTGATCTAATTCCCCAGGATTCTTGTATAGAGTGATAGAGTCCTAGAGTACTGAGCACAGAAACAGGACTTTTGGTCTGTCTAGTTCATGCCGACCCAATCTTCTTCCTAATACCTGCTTCCAGACCACAACATCCAAACACCCCCCCCCCATCCATGTACAGTACCTATACAAAATTCTCTTACGCATTACAGATAAACCCACATCTCCACTTCTGCTGACAGCTTGTTCAACTCTCACACAAAAAGTTTCCCTTCTGTTTTCCCATGAATATTTTACATTTCTCTCTTAACCCTTCACCTAGTCTCACCCAACTTCACTGGAAAAAGCCTGCTTCCATTTACCCTATCTATACACCCCTCATAATTTTGTATACCTCCCCCTCATTCTCCTGTGTTCCAGGGAATAAAGTACTAACCTGTTCATCCTTTCCCTATAACTCAGGTGCTGGCCATTTTATCTTTCTGAGCACACTTTCTACCTCAAGCAACTGAAGCACCTTGTGGTTATAATGAAGCCTTTAGTGCAAAGTGGACACAATCTATCATGATCTGCACCACTAACTCTCCATACCCAGAGTCAAGAGAGTGGCTGGGTGGGAGTGAGCGACGAAAGGGGCTAGTTTTGCTGTTGTGGTTTTGCTGCTGTTGCTCTGCTATGCTGCTGAATGCCATGGACATGGCTATTTTGGTGCTAGAATGTGTGGTGACACTTGTGGGCTGCCCTCGGTATACCCTTGGATTGTGCTGGTTGTTTAGATGGAATTACTTACTGGCCATTGTGCCACTGGCATTTGAGGGCAGCAATGAAGGTCCTCCATCCCTCTCTCTCTCTCCTTGGCCAATTTAGATCTTAGTCTTGGCATTGTCAGGGTTTCCTTCATCATGCCAATAGCATCCTTTTTGTTTTTACTGTCAGCCATGCAAATCCCGGGTGGAGACTCAGGAATACCATCTCACACTCAGATGCAGAAGGATTCTTCAAAGGTTTCAGAGGTACATTTAATGTCAGAGAAATGTATACAATATACATCTTGAAATGCTTTATCTTCACAACCATCCACAAAAACAGAGGAGCGTCCCAAAGAACGAACAACAGTCAAATGTTAGAACCCCAAAGTCTCTGCCCCCCCAACAGCTCCCCCCCCCACCCCGTGCATAAGCAGCAGCAAGCAACAATCCCCCCCCCCACCAGCAAAAAAAAGCATCAGCACCCACCACTGAGCACTCAAGCATGAGCAAAGCAACAGCAAAGACACAGAACACAAAAATACAACTGCAGATGCTGTGGATCAAAGAATACGCACATGACGCTGGAAGAACTCAGCAGGTCAGGCAGCATCCGTGAGAAAAGAATAGCCAACGTTTCGGGCCGAGACCCTTCATCAGGAAACCTGACAAACCCTTCCTGATGAAGGGTCTCGGCCCGAAACGTTGGCTACTCTTTTCTCACGGATGCTGCCTGACCTGCTGAGTTCTTCCAGCATCGTGTACGTAGCAAAGACACAGACTTTGCAGTTACCCCAAAGACTTTGCGTTTCACCCAGTATTCAACATACCACAGGTTCTCTCTCTCCCTAACAAGGGAGAAAGAGGTGTTTCCGTTTTCCCATTGATGTTTCCGTAACAGTTTTGGTTAACCAGTCAGGGTTGTTAGCCCTGAGCTTAACTCCCAAACCTGGAGGACCGGTGGACCACTCTTAGACTGTCCTCCACCCTTTGACCTGTTTGGCATGGGTGACCCTACCAAGACCCAAAGCATAAAGCCCTGACTCCAGCCACAAAGTTCTCCATCTCATAGAGGCATGCAAGCCTCCAAACCCTACGACATGGTTGTGGTCCTCTTGATGTACATGCAATAAATAAATCTGACTCTGAATTTGAATCTTCTGCTCAGTACCTGAAGGAACGAAGATGAATTCCCTTACACAAAAGAATAGTGAGTCTCAGCCTTAACACCACAAAGCATTTCCTAAATGAGAGAGATAATTAGTGCCTATTAATTAACGATGTAGTAGGGAGACCACTTTGGTGAACACCTATACTCCGTCCGCCAGAAAAAGCGAGATCTCCCAGTGGCTACCCATTTTAATTTCACTTCCCATTTCCATTATGACATGTCACTCCATGACCTCCTCTACTGTCGTGATGAGGCCACACTCAGGTTGGAAGAGTAACACCTTATATTAGCCTCCAACCTGATGGCATGAACATTAATTTCTCTAACTTCTAGTAATGCCCCCCTTTCACCACTCCCCATCACCTTGTCTCTCTTTCACCTTATCTCCTTACCTGCCCAACACCTCCCTCTGGTGCTGTTCCCCCTTTTCTTACTTCCAGGGCCTTCTGTCCTTTCCTATTAGATATCCCCTTCTACAGCCCTGTATCTCTTTATCCAATCAACTTCCCAGCTCTTTACTTCACCCTTTCCCCTCCCCCAGTTTCACCAATCACCCTGTGTTTCTTCCTACCCTCCCCCACCTTCTAACTCTGATTCCTCATCTTTTTCCCCAGTCCTGATGGATCTTGGTCCGAAACGTTGACTGGCCTGCTGACTTCCTCCAGCATTGTGTGTGTGTTGCTTGGCTTTCCAGCATCTGCAGATTTTCTCTTGTTTGTAATTAATGCCTGCTGCTTCTGCCTGAAAAGAGCCAAATGTCAAAATAAAGGGCTTAAGGCCCCTGTTACTGGCAAAGCTGCTCAGTCCCATCACTGGGTCAGCAGCCGTTCCAACAACATGTGGCACGTCTCGGTGACTAACTAGCTGGAAGCTATTTGGCCCAGTTTTACAGCTTATGTGCTTTACTCACTTAAACTACATCCCTAATCCAAGGGCAACTCTGAACTTTGTACAACGCTGATGAAATTTTTCATGGCGCACATTATCAAAACCACTTCATGTCACGGTATTAAGCGTCATTAATTTAAGAAAAGAAGCAATCTTTGTAGTGCAATTTGCTCGGTTAAATAAATGACAAAGTCTATAAATAGCTTAGAGTCATAGACAACTAAGCACAAAAACAGGCCCTTTGGCCCATCCAGTCTGCGCCAAACCATTTAAACTGCCTAGTCCCATCAACCTACATAAAAATAAATAAAGTGTTACGGTAATTTTAAAACAACTTCGTGATGAGTATTATTGATACAATTCACAACATGAATAAAGAAGCAGCCAGGTGTATGAAATAATTTGCAGAAATGGTTAAAATTGCAATGAGATATTTATAAATTACAGTGAAATATTCAATAAGAATGGAATAAATTAGGGGGACAATACAAGATGCACATTGTAACGTATTCTATTTTTATACCCATTTCAGCAGTGTCTAACTCATTTTTCATCCAAATCCCTTTATTATAAGTGATCTGCAGTTTCTATGGATACTGTCTCCACAAACCAGATGAAATCCTGCGAGCAAGTCAATTTAATTGAAAACAGAATGATGCCATCCACTTTCATTAATGGTCTAAACTTTTCTTAACACCCTGGATTAAATAGATTTCGTTGTGCTATGAGGCATTCAAACTGCTGACAGAACAGAATGCGTACACACACTCTGTGGACACTTTATTAGGTACCTCCTGTGACTAATAATGTGGTCTCTGGGTGTGTGCTTGTGGTCTTCTGCTGCTGCAGCCCATCCACATCAAGATTCAACATGCCGTGTGTTCAGAGATGCTTTACTGCATGTCACTGGTGGAACTGGTGTATATTTAAATTACTGTTTCCTTCCTGTCAGCCTGAAACAGTCTGACCATTTTCCTCTAACCTCTCTCATTGACAAGGTGTTTTCACCCACAGAACTGCTGCTCACTAAATGTTTTTTTTTGTTTTTCACGTCACTCTCTGTAGACTCTTGAGGCTGTTGTGCGTGAATATCCCTGGAAATCAACAGTTTCTGAGATACTCAGATCACCCCATCTGGTACCAACAATCATCCCACAGTCAAAGTCACTTAGATCACATATCTTCCCCATTCTGATACTTGACCTGAACAACAACTTGCCCTCTTGACCATGTCTGCATGCTTTTATGCATTGATTTGCTGTCACATGATTGGCTGATTAGCTATTTGCATTAACAAGCTGATATACAGGTGTTCTTAATAAAGACACCGCTGAGTAGATTTAGTTCTTTCCTAAGTTGAATGTTAAGATTTCCCCATTGGATTTACAGATAAATATTGGGTAAAGATTGAATGTATTTGTCACATGTACATCAAAACATACCGTGTAATGCATTGTTCGCATTGAATCAAATCAGTGAAGGTTGTGCTAGGCAGCCCACGAGTGTCACAATGCTTCCAATGCAGCGTGCCCATAACTCACTAACCCCAAGCATACATCTATGAAATGCAGGAGGAAACTGGAGCACATGGCCACAGTGAGAAGATACAAACTCCTTCCAGATAGTTGGCGGTGTCGTGGCATTAGGCTAACCATTACACCACCATGCCACTGATTTAAAAAACATATTAACACACTTGCAATCTCTATTTTAATTGTTTTAAGCGCATGCTTGTAACTGTAAAAACTAGTGCAAATTTTGTCTGTACAACATGGTTATGCGATAGTCCAACTTTTCTTCTCAGAATACTGAGCAAGACATTCCTCCTACTTTCATTTTACTTTGGTCAATGTTTTGCTGAGTTATCTTCCCCCCGGACCAACTTTCTTTTGTATGAAGAAAAAAATACATCTTCATATCATCATTTTCAAAGAATTATTTCGATTGAATAGATGATCTCTAAATTACCTTCTTAACCACCTGGGCATCTGCTGACACTAAAGTTTAGCCCTTACAATCTCATCTCTGCCTCTGACCTCCGGCCCTATTCCAGTGAAGCCCAATGCAAGCTTAAGGAAGAACTCCTCATCTTTCAACTGGACAAGTACAGCCTTCATGACTCAACACTGAATTTAGTGATTTCAGACAGCCAGTTTATTTCAGAACTGACAACCTCGAGTGAAAGGTCATCTACATGTAATGCGAATTTTGTTATTCCTCTTTCTACAATCCTAGCTCACCTGCCAGTTGTTTCCAGCAATCTGTTTTGTTTCAGATGTCTGTCATTTGCAGTGTTTTTGCATCTTACAGTTCCTTTGATTGTATTTCTTCTCTGTTCTTCATTATCTTCTCTGTTTGATTCTCCCAACCTGCTGCACCACCATGTGTGTCATTCATTCTCTCCTGCTCTCCACCCTATCATAAACATCCTTGTGCTCTCTCTACCTCTCAACCCCACACCCTACTTTGCATGTTAAACCATCTGTGGTTTCTAACCTTTTCTGGTTGACCTGAAAAGTCAACTCTTTCATTCTCCAAAAGTACTGTCTGGACTGCAGAGTGTTTTGAGCTTTCACAGGCACTATTATTGGTCCTTGATCTCTCTACATTTGCCACTTCTAATTGTATAAAAGCCAGTAGTCTTCACATTTATTAAAGCAACCAAAAAACGATAAGACTTGGGAGCAGACTTAGGCCATTTGGCCCATCAAGTCTGCTCCATCATTTCATCATGTCTGATCCGTTTCCCTCTCAGCCCCAACCTCCTGCCTTCTCCCCAATTCCCTTCAATTAAGAATCTATCAATCTCTGCATTACAAATACTTAGAGACTTGGCCTCAAGATTAAGGATTAGCTTTATTTGTAACATGTACGATACATCAAAGCATATAGTGAAATGCACAATTTACATCAACGACCAACAGTCGCCCCTCAATCTTCTATGTTCCAAGGAATAAACTCCTAACCTATTCAATCTTGCCCTATAACTCAGGTCCTACAGTCCCAGCAAAATCCTTGAAAATTTGCTCTGTGCTCTTTAAACGTTATTTACATCTTTCCTGTAGGTAGGTGACCAAAACGGCACTCAATACTCCAAATTAGGCCTTACCAATGTCAATTTCAACACAACATCTCATCTCCTGTACTCAGAACTTTGATTTATGAAGGCCAGTGTGCCAAAAGACAGTTATCACCCTATCTACCTGTGACGCCACTTTAAATGAATTATGGACTTGTAATCCCAGATCCCATTGGATGTCCCCACATTAGAAATCTTTCCAAATCCACCCCTGGCCTCGCCAGCTCTGGACATCACCATACTGATGACGCTACCATCACCAACACTGGCCAATAGTGGGTCCAAACTGAGCAGCCTGAAAACGAACCTGGAAGCCATGTGACATGAGATGGCGGCAAAGACAAGTTCTTCTCGTGGCTGGAGTAGCTGGTCAGGGTGAGCACATGGTCAAAGAGCCAGAGAACAGTGGAGATCGCCAAGGAGGAACAGTGAGAGAGTATTTCACTGAACAGCCATCGAAGGGAAGATTTAAACTTCTTCAGAGAAGGCATCCCTGGATGAGTCTTCACAGAGGAACAGTAAATCACAAAATGAGAAAATCTGCAGATACTGGAAATCCAAAGCAATGCACACAACATTTCACTTTTGAAGTGAAATTCCCACTTACCAAGTACATGTTTAACAGAAAACAGCCTCCCCCAATCCACACTTGCCAGACCCTTTCTGATATGATCAAAACTGGCCTTTCTCTAATTTAGTACCTCATCCCATGGACCAAACCTATCTCTTTGCAAATTTACTTTGAAACTAATGGCATTGTGATCTACGATCTCTCTACAAATTTGTTCCTCTATACCCCTCAGACTGTTGGCTGGTCTGTAATACAGCCCTGTTAATGTAGTCATACCTTTCTTATTACTCAGTTCCACCCATCGTGCCTCACTAGATGAGTTCTCCATCCTGTCCTGACTGAGCACTGCTGTGACATGTTCCCTGACTAGAAACACCACCCCTCCTCCTTTAATCTGTCCCACTCTGCCGCATCTAAAACAGAACCCGGAACGTTGAGCTGACAGTCCCTGCCCCTCCTGCAACCAAGTCTGACTAGTAACTACAATATCATAATTCCAGGTGTGGATCCATGCCCTGAGCTCAACTGTCTCTGCCACGATGCTTCTTATATTGAAATATACACAGCTCAGGACACTGGGCACATTATGCTCAATCTATTGATTCCTGGCTGTCTCAGGTCTTACCAACATTTATCTCCACAACCTCTCCACCATCTGTTCTGGCACTCTGGTTCCCATCCCCCTGCAAATCTAGTTTAAATCCCCCTCCCCTACTGTGCAGCACTAGCAAACATTCCCACTAAGGTATTAGTCCCCCACCCCCAATTCAGGTGCAAACTGCCTCTTCTGTGCAGGTCCTACCTTCCCTGGATGAGAGATGCTCCTTCTCCTTGGAGTGACGGAGGATGAGAGGTGACCTGATAGAGGTGTATAAGATGATGAGAGGCGTTGATCGTGTGGATAGTCAGAGGCTTTTTCCTAGGGCTGAAATGGCTGCCATAAGTGGACACAGGTTTAAGGTGCTGGGGAGCAGGTACAGAGGAGATGTCAGGGGTAAGTTTTTTTACTCAGAGAGTGGTGAGTGCGTGGAATGGGCTGCCAGCAACGGTGGTGGAGGCTGATATGATAGGGTCTTTTAAGAAACTTTTGGATAGGTACATGGAGCTTAGAAAAATAGAGGGCTATGGGTAACCCTAGTGATTTCTAAGGTAAGGACATGTTCGGCACAGCTTTGTGGGCTGAAGGGTCTGTATGGTGCTGTAGGTTTTCTATGTTTCTATGTTATGTTTCAATGAGAGTCTAATGATCCAAAAATCTGATGCTCTCTCTCCTACACCAACTCCTTGGCCACATGTTAAACACTATAATCTTCCTATCTCTGGCTTGTATTTTACCATCGAAAAGTAGTCACTGGGCAGCACCCCACCATCTTAATCCGGAAACCCTCTCAGCCTCCCAAATTATCCGGAGTTCATCTAGTTCCAGCTCCATCTCCTTAGTGCGAAGTGTTGGAAGCTGCAGCTAGATGCATTTCTTGCAGGTGAAGATATCAGGGACACTGGAGGTCTCCCTGCATTCCCACATCCCATCAGAGGAACATTCAACCATCCTGCTTGGAATTACAAGAGGAGCGTTCAATTATCCGGCCTAGTGTCTGTAATCCAAGTGGTCATTTTTTTTTTACCTTGTTCGATTAATTTCAATGGAAGCAATGTCGTATTTTGTATACTGATGGTTTACATTAAGATTTATCTTCAACCACCAGCTATCAGTGTGTCATGAAGTGCTTTTCTCTCTGAATCATATACTTCCCGATGTTTACCAGTGTCTTTTTAATACCCCTCTGATGCACTTTCCACTGCCATGGCTGCCTGAGCCAAAGATCTCAGTAAACAATTTTCAGGCTGGTTGCTAGGATAAAAGATTAGAGCTTCTCTTCCAACTGCTTCCTGTTTGCAGATGGTATACAAAAAGGAATGAATTTAATCTGCGCAATCCACTTCTACTCAATTGCACGTTTTCCTGTAAGTGCATATTTGCGTTCATTTCACCTAGATACTAATAGGCTGAGTTGTCTCTTTGAGAAGGGGCCTAAATTGAAAATGCATCACAGATATATCAGACTGCAAATGTAATGTCCGGAAGCACCTGAAGACCATTAGGTAGTAAGAGAATTCTGTATAACACGCTGCGTTTGCTCTATATTAGAAATGCATAATAAAACTAATCCACTTTACCTCCACTCACCTTTTTCGCTCTACGTGCAGTGCTGTGCCAGAGTCTTATTTATTTATTAAGATTCACACGGATAGTCCCTTATGGTCCTTTGAATCGCACTGCCCAGTAACCCCTGATTTAACCCGAACCTAACCAAGGGACAATTTACAATGACCAATTAACCCACCAAGCTGTACGTCTTTGGACTGTGGGAGGAAGCCAGAGCAGCCGGAGGAAACACACACGGTCACGGGGAGAACGTACAAACTCCTTACAGGCAGCTATAGGAATTGAGCCCTTTTGCTGGAACTGTGAAGTGTTGTGCTTACCACTACACTATTGTGTCATCGGCGCATATATAGAGCTAGGGTACCTAAGACTTTTACACAGTACTGTAGGAGTTTTATGCATTGCATTGTACAGCTGCTGCCTAAAAAAAAGCAAATTTCATGACACATGATTCTGATGTGGGTCTCTATTGTGAACTAAGAGTGGGAAGGGGGTAGGGAGAAGGGTACCATGTTTAAGAAAAGGGGAAGGGAGAACTGGGGGAGTGGGAAGCACCAGAGAGACATTCTGTAATGATCAATAAACCAATTGTTTGGAATCAAATCACCATGCCTGGTGTCTCAGGGCCGCCTGTATCTGCACCTGCGCCACCCCACCCCCTCCCCCGGCACTCCTTCTTTGCCATCTGTCCCACATCCCTCCCAAGGCACTCCACCCTTGCCATTCCCAACAATGGCACTAGATTTACAAATTTGCTCTCTACTCCACATTGTCAAATACAGTATTGTGCAAAATAGCTGTGTGTGTGTGTGTGTGTGTGTGTGTGTGTGTGTGTGTGTGTGTGTGTGTGTGTGTGTGTGTGTGTGTGTGTGCGCGCGTGCGCGTGTGTGTGACCTAAGACTTTTGGACAGTCCTGTAAGTGATGATAAACCGGATTCTGATATGGGTCTCTATTGTGGACTGAGAGTTGGGAAAAGGAGAAGGGAGAGGGGAAGGAGTGGGAAGCACCAGAGAGAATTAGTTATATAACAGTGCCAAAGACTTTTGTACAGTACTGTACTTTATTGCTATTTTCCACTTTTTCTTCTGAAAAATTAAAGAGCCAGAAGCTCATGATCCATTGTAATTTCAGCTGTGTATATTAGTGAGTGCAGTAAAAAATTTTAAATCATCTTGATTTAATGGTATAAACTCAGTAGCCACTTTATTAAGTACATCTGTGCACCTTCTCACTAATGTAAATATCTAAGCAGTACTGATAAAGGACCTCAGCCCAAAATGTTGACTATTTATTCCTTTCCACAGATGCTGCCTGAGGTGCTGAGTTTGTCCAGCATTTTGTGTGAGTTCCTATTTGCAGGTAGCTGTAGACTTCCTCAGGTAATGAAGCTCTCCTTGCCTACATGCAGCAAGATCTAGAAAACAGCCAGACTTGGTTAATAAATAGTAAATTGTTTATTACAGATTGAGCTCCTCTTATCCAAAATTCCCAAACTTGAAAACCTCCAAAATTAAAAGTTTTTGAGTGCTGACATGAAGTCACAAATGGAAAATTCCACAAGGTTCCTGGGCAATGTGTAGATCTCTGCATACCATAGACAGTTCTGAGAAGTGACCTGACATATGTAATGAACAGAAGTTAATGAAAAATAGAAAAAAAACTGCATGGAGTGAAACATGAAGATCTCAACTGTGTTTTGAAAGAGTGGACTCTTCAGTGTCAGAGTGAACATCAACTGTTTAGTGGCACGTTGATCATGAAACAGGCAAAGATCTAACACGATGAACTGAAAATTAAAGGTAATTGTGAACATTCAGCAGGCTGGTAGCAGAAATTTAAGAAAACACATGGCATCTTTTTTAAGATTTGTGTGATAAAGCTTCCGCTGAACGCAATGCAGCAGAGAAATTCATTGATGAATTCGCCAAGATTGTCGCTGATGAAAATCTAACACACTGAACAGCTACATCAGTGCGTATGTGTGGTGAATAGGCGTAAGACAAGGACCGCTTACCAGTAGCACATAAATTCAGAGTCAGGAATGATGGCGATGTCGAACAGTCACTGACTGTCAACCTGGTGACACCAAGGTAGTGATAACTTACTTTTCTGATAGTTCAATGTACACATTATGGTTTCATTCACAAAATTATTAAAAATATTATATAAAACTACCTTCAGGGTCTATGTATAAGCTGTATGTGTGATGTAAATGGATTTCATGTTTAGACTTGGGTTCCATCCCCAAAGTATCTCATTATATAGAGATGCAAAAATTCCAAAATCCAAAACACTTCTGGCCCCAACCATTTCAGATAAGGGGGCCTCGAACTGTAAATTGTTAATTTGTGTTTATGGATGACAATAAATAACGATCAATAAGAGTTAATCTATTCATCTCTGTTGTTGTTTAATGGTATTATTATTGCTGAGATCCTGTGGTGTCAGCTCAGAAATGTCACGACTGACTAACCACATACACGCACCAAAAATCATACCTATTCATGAGCTGGCTGTTCTGCTCCAAGTCACTCATCTCTCGTCATGACAAAGGCTCCCCATAATTTACAAGTGTGGAGTGAAATCAAATATTCTGCTCTTAAGCCTGAATGGTTTCAGCCACAACAATAATGAACACATCAAAGTGTTCCATTTGATTACTATGTCATAACATACGGTAAATCTCCATCTACAGGTGTGGACTAAATACAGGATTCATCAAATGTCGGGAGTACCCTGCTTCTCTCTGTATAATTGAGTGTGAAAACTGCTAATATTGATAGGTAGGGGATGAAATGGTCATGTGATCTATTTGCCACCCTTCAGACAGGACATCGTGAGTTAATTGTTCATTATCCTTCCTCTAACGAGTAAACAATACTTGAGACAGAACTCACCAGAATCAGGATCAGGTATAATATCACTGGTTGATGTCGTGAAATCTGTTGTTTTGTGGCAGCAGTACATCCCAATACACAATAATAAAAACTGTACATTACTGTAAGTATATTTATTTATTTATTTTATTGGCATACAACATGGAATAGGCCCTCTCGGCCCTTCAAGCCATGCTATCCCAGCCTAATATTGGGAGCAATTTACAATGACTAATTAACCTACCAACCAATAATCACCAGTAGTGCAAAAAAGGAAAAAAAATGGTGAGGTACTGTTCATGGGTTCAATGTCCATTCGAAATCTGATCAGTGGTAAACGTTGAATGAGACGTTCAGGGTTCTAAATAAACAAAGTTGTGATGCAGACAATAATAACAGAAACTGCTCAAGTTGCCAGCTGTAACTCAGTTAAATCTAATAAGATCTTTATGCTATGCATATGTCTGTCATAAATCAACTTCAATAAGAACCCTAAGAACAGGATGCTTCTGGTGGCTTATTGAAATGTGCATATTTGTTGTAGCATATGACAAAATGTTCTGGGGATAGTTCTTCACAGCAGCAGTTATTTTGGACTGCATAGCAAGTAAATATTGAGGTGAAGTTTTCTATCCCCTCTTAGAGCAGCACAACACAGTACAGGCCATTCAGCCCACAATAGGGGCAGGAAGAAACCTAAAATCATACAGGGCTACACACTTTCCTTCAGACATGCAACAGGACCAATTTGGAAGCTAATTGGCTGGTACTAAATGGATCATTTCGGAGAAGAGACATAAATTAACAATAGTCATGGAAAAAATATCAGAAATGCTTCTTCCAGAACCTATAGGAAATAACTGCTTTAACAAATGTACTTCTTGACATTATATTTCAGTTCAAGATGAAAATTCCCTACTAATGATCCACATTATTTTTGCTGAACACACATCTTAATTATGTATGTATCAATTTGAAGTAAAAAAAATTTGCAGCTTATTCATTCCTGTTTGCTTCTGACTCATGTGTTCAAATATGACTATTGCCATTTCTGTTCCCCTGCCTCTGAGCTCACCATGGGTTAGTAACACGGTCTCTATGGCTACTGAGCTAAAAACAGTGTTATGCTAACATCGACAGCAGGAGCAGTGTTTCATTTATTTTATAAAATATTTAAAGGTATAGTGCAAAATTTGTTTTTTACAGATAACTGACAGTTTAACAATTTGTTCTTAGTACTTTCCTTCACCTCGGAGCTGGAGTCATAAAGATTGCAGTGTGGGCAGGACAAATCTCAGTAGCCATGCTCCGTGCAGAATTTCACAAAATAATTATCTTATTCTCATAAGAAATGCCTCAGTATTTGTAGCAGACTGAAACTTACACACAGTAGCCACTTCATTAGATACCTCCTGTACCTAGTAAAGTGGCCACTGAGTGTATATCTGTGGTCTTCTGCTGCTGTAGCTCATCCACTTCAAGTTTCGATGTGTTGTGTGTTCTTCTACACGTAGTTAATTGAGTTACAGTCAGCTTCCTATCAGCTTGAACCAGTCTGGCCATTCTCCTCTGACCTCTCTCATTAACAAGGCATTTTTGCTCACAGAACTGCTACTCACTGGATGTTTTTTGTTTCTCGCACCATTCTCTGCAAACTCTAGAGACTGTTGTGCATGAAAATCCCAGGAGATCAGCAATAGTTTCTGAGATACTCAAACCATCCCATCTGGCACCAACAATCACTCCACAGTCAAAGTCACTTCGATAACGTTTTTTCTCCAATATGGCATTTGGTCTGAGCAACAACTGAACCTCGATGAAACCTATTGAATGGTGAAAGGCTTTAATAGAGTGGATGTGGAGAGGATGTTTCCTATGGTGGAATAGTCTAAGACAAGAGGACACAGCCTCAGAATATAGGGGAACCCTTTTAGAACGGAGATGAGGAGTAATTTCTTTAGCCAGAGGGTGGTGGATATGTGGAATTCGCTGCCACAGACAGCTGTGGAGGCCAAGTCTTTATGTATATTTAAGGCAGAGGTTGATAGATTCTTGATTGGCCAGGGCATAAAGTGATGTGGGGAGAAGACAGGAGATTGGGGCTGAAAGGAAAATTGGATCAAACATGATGAAATGGTGGAGCAGACTTGAAGGACCAAATGGCCTAATTCTGCTCCTGTACCTTATGGTCTTAACCGTATCTGTGTGTTTTTATACGTTCATTTGCTGCCACGCCACTGGCCGAAGAGGTATTTGCATTTACAAGCAGGCAATTGTTTTAGTGATCATTACAGATGTCTCTCTTGTGCTTCCTGCTCCCTTCCCTGTCCCTTTCCCCTTTCCCAATTATGATTCTCCTTTTCTTTCCCCCTTCCCACTCTCAGTCCTCAATAGAAACCCAAATAAGTTTCGGGTTTATCATCACTCACATATGTCATGATTTGTTTTCTTTTTTGCAACAGTAGTATAGTGCAATACACAACATTTCTGCAGTACTGTGCAAAAGTCTTGGGCACTCTAGCTATATATAAGTGTGTGTGTGTGTGTGTGTGTGTGTGTGTGTGTGTGTGTGTGTGTGTGTGTGTGTGTGTGTGTGTGTGTGTGTGTGTGTGTGTGTGTGTGTGTGTGTGTGTGTGTGTGTGTGTGTGTGTGTGTGTGTGTGTAAGATCTTGGCACAGTACTGTAATTTCTGTTGAGCAATGGAACAGGGGTCACCTCAAAGGTCTGGACCCTTCTGTTTGACTTTCAAGATCACATTTCCTGCACTCTTCGCAATAACTAGATACATTTGGGATCAAGAGGCCTCATCTGCCAAACAGTCCACAGGAGAAAGAACAATGAAACACCTGAACTATATTACGTCACTATTGTTTCAAAGTTTTGGAGTTGCCAATTGTCATTTTGTACTGCAACAATTAGCTAGTTATCTAAACTTTTTTTTATTGTGGCAAAAGCATTGCAGAGAGTCCAGAGGAGATTTGTGAGAGTGATCCGGGGCTGAAATGGTTAACATATGAGAAATGTTTGATGGCTCTGGGCCTGTACTCATTGGAGTTTAGAAGAATGAGGGGTAACCTCAATGAAACCTATTGAATACTGAAAGGCCTAGATAGAGTGGACATGGTAACAATGTTTCCTGTAGTGGAGAAGATGAGGAACAGAGGACACAGCTTCAGGATGTCCTGTTAAAACAGAGATGAAGAAGAATTTAGCTAGAGGGTGGTGAATCCATGGAATTCATTTCTGCAGATGAGATGGCTGTTAAGACCAAGTCATGGGATATATTTAAAATGGAAGTTGATAAGTTCTTAATTCTTCAGTGCATCAAAGGTTACAAAGTTAAGGCAGCCTTAATGGAATGGCAAAGCAGACTTGATGGACTGAATGGCCAAATTTTGCTTCTTTTTCTTCTAGTCTTATGGAAAAACAGTGTATTAACAGATATGTGTTAAAATTTGGACATAATAAAACATAATGTATTCTGAAAATTAATAATATGGTTGGAAATTCTGAATTAGATTGTACAAGTTTATTTTATGAGGATATTTTCAGACAGCAGTCACACCATTCAATCTGAAACAGAGAGTGCAGTACTATAAAATGATTTATATACACTCAGTGGCCAATTTATTAGTTACTCCCTTACATCTGCTCATTAATGTAAATATCTAATCAGCCAATCATGCGTCAGCAACTCAATGCATAAAAGCATACAGACATGGTCAAGAGCTTCAGTAGTTGTTCAGACCAGACATCAGAATGGGGAAGAAATGTGATCGAAGTTGGTGCCAACTGGGGTGGTTTGAATGTCTTAGATGCTGCTCATCCCCTGGGATCTTCATGCACAACAGGCTCTAGCATTTACAAAGAAAGGTGTGAAAAACAAAAAAATAACATTCAGTGAGTGGTGGTTCTTTGGGTGAAAATGCCTTGTTAATGAGAGAGGTTAGAGGAGAATGGCCAGACTGGTTCAAGCTGACAGGAAGGTAACAATAACTCAAATAACCATGTGTGCAGAAGAGCATCTCTGAATGTAAAACATGTCAAACCTTGAAGTGGATGGGCTACAGCAGCAAAAGATCATGAGTGTACAGGAGGCACCTAATAAAATGCCCACTGAGTGTAGATCTATAACTCCAGAAAATGCAGTATGGTTTCAGTATATCTGCATCTAATTCTGCTCCTATGTCTTTTTTAAACTAGCTCCTCATAGAAAGAGATGCCTCAAGTATGGTAGAGCTAATATTCAGCAGAAACAACGAAGCAAAATTCCTAAATGCCAAAAAAACCCACCTCAGGCAGCATTTCACTCTTCCTGACCTGAAATGGAGATTTGGTTTATCTCTCCATCTACAGCACCTGACCTTCTGGCTCTGACATACTCGGTTTGCATTCACTACTGATTTTCAGCATCAGCAGTTTTTAAAACTTGAATATTCAGCTGAAGTTGTGTAATTTCCTTCCAGCAGTGGGAGATTTGGGCAGGTGAAACGTATTTACACTCCTCAATGTCAGACTTAGTAAAGTGGTTGATTCAGGAGTAAATTGTGTGGAAGTAGATGTTCCATGACATAAATGGAACCTAAAGCACTTGAGAAGTTAATTGGCAATGGTAATGGAAATAATCATATATATGGTTCTCCGTGTTTACTCACTACTTACCGTACAATGGCCTAGTGGTTAGCACATAAGATTTCCCATGTCATTAATCAGGGTTCAATTCCCAGCACTGTCTGTCAGGAGTTTTGTACGTTCTCCCTGTGATCAAATGAGTTATCTGGGTGCTCCTTCCACATTTCAAAGGGGTTGGAGTTTAGAAACAGAGAAGAGTGTTGTTAGAATTTGGGTGGTGGGGTGGAGGTACATCTCTACCAATCTCTACCAAAGGGGGGTGTAAGGCGCACCTGCCCTCCACTAGCCTGCAGGTCACCCTTAGGCAAGGTGTAGCACCTGCTTAGCCCTCATCCCACCTCCCCAATCAGGGTCACGTGAAGCCATGGGAGCAGGTGTGGATAGTTGTATGAATGCATATCACAAGTCCTGGTTTTGCACGGACTGATGCCAAGCAGACAATCTCTGAAGAGTATTGATAATGGCTGGGATCACACGTTTTGTAAAGATACTGCCTAGAAGAAGGCAATGAGCAACCACATCTATAGAAAAATTTGCCAAGAACAATTATGGTCATGGGACCATGATCACTCACATCATATGACATGGCACATAGTGATGATGACGACTGTTAGAACTGAAAGGAGAGTTGATGAGGCAACACACTTTGGTCACCTTAGTTAAGAAATAGGCAATCCAGAAGAGATTTACTAGAATAGTTCTTTGGATAAGGGGGTTATTCTACCCAAAAGGGCACCATAAGGTCGTGGGCATAGTGTGTTGGTTGCAGGATTGTTGCAGCACTTGTGGACTGCCCCCAGCACATCCTTGGACTGTGCTAGTCATTGACGCAAATGAAGGGTTTTGCTGTCTGGTTCAATGTTTTGATGTTCTTGTGACAAATAAGCTAAACTTCAATCTTTTATTATAATTTAAGAATCATTGGGCATAAATTTATTTTCCAAGTACAAAAGTACCAGTGGACAATGTGAGGATTTGACAATTCATGAATAAAGAGATTAAAGGTTTCCTAACATTCTGACAAGAGTTATTGTAAGGCAAGTTTAATATGCTGAAAATTCAATTCATCTGGACCAGAGGGATAAACCAATACTACATGTATACACTAACTTTTGATTTATATTTATTACCTAATATTGGGATGAGATCAAATTAGCTAAGCTACTGGTTATTGTCCATACTTAATGGTCTTTGATGACTTGTCATTTGGAGCCTCATATATCAATGTGTGAAAGCTATGGTTAGTTAGGAGATCTGAAGTGTTGAATGCATTACATTGTAAGAATGATGTACATTCACATCAGGATGTCCTGTGGATCCTGTGGACTGATGATGGATTACTTTTTTCACTTTTCACTTCCAGCCTTTCATGCTTTCCTTTAACATAGATTCCATTATATTTCCTGCCTCTGACTGGTCCTTGAACATCTTTTATTGCCCTTCTTAAATGTAGGTTTTACATGAGCTGTCAGCCAGTTTTCTGATAGTACACCTTGTTCTAATGAATTATTGATCATATATAATACTCCCTCAGGTACACCTTCTTTAGAATCTCTTAACATGAATGGAAATAATACATCTAGACCAGCAGTTTTATCCTCTTTAGGTTTTAATAGCTTATTTAGCACTTAATGTATGTCTTTTCTTTATCCTCAACTATTCTTTTCTGTCTTTATTTCATAATGTATGAAATCTTATAAAACTTTAGTCTGCTCCTTCCTTCTAGCAGAACATACTCTTCGCTGCCGCCCGGTGAATTACATTTTAAATGTTTCAAAATTGGCTTTACTCCAATCTAGTATTCTGATCTTCATCGACAAGTGTGAAGGTTGTGAATTTACAGATGTGCTTTGAGGGCTAGATTTAACATGGACTTCAGCAACAAAACATGAGCCTGCTGAATTCCCCTGAACTCCTGCAGTTATGCATTTGAATGAAGATTTTCAGCTGCAAGGAAGATGGATAAGGATTTTTTAAAAGTATTTTTAGATTTCCTTCTCTATGCTTGTTCTATGGATTCTAACTATTTTAAATGTCTTATTATTGCTTTCTATCATTTTAGATTTTTTAAAAATATACAGTCATTGTTCATTGACTTTTAATAGTTTATGAATATTGTGATAGTGAAGAACATTCAGAAGCATTTAAAATACTTGATAACCTTAACAAATGGTAAAGCTGGGAGCATATTTTTCCATCAAATAAAGATTGTTTGATCCATTGCATGAACAGTCAAGGCACTGATTTGAATAAATGGACTGGACCATAGTCAGGGATTTTTCTTCAGATTTGAATGGTCATTACAGACTTCATCAAGGCCTACCTGGAGTAGGGTGTGCCTTCAAGAACATGCCAAGTTCATCCAAAGCAGAAGCCCTGGATGCACTAGAAGATTTGCAGCTTGCCAAGGGCTAGATCTGTGGGCATTCAAGAGCATCAATCTAGAATCCTGTAAGCCCAAACACAATCTAAGAAAGGCCATCTTGAGAGTGATAAGGCAGTTCTGCATGAAATTAGAGACGTGATCCAAGCACAGCAGCTGTGGCAGGATTTGGATGTCATTACTTCCCACATGGTGAAACATAACAGCATAAATGGCAGTGAAGTTCCACTCCCTGATGAGCTCAATGCTTTTTTTGCACTACACGTTCAAATCCCCACAGCATCCGGCAACCCTGTCATCTTTGTCTCTGAGGCTGATGTCAGAACATCCTTCAAGGGGGTAAACCCTCGCAAGGCATCAGATACTGATAGTATACCTGTCCATGTACTGAAAATCTATGGCAACCAATTGGCTGGAGCTTTCAAGGACATGTTCAGTCTCAGTAGGTTGTGGTCTGAGGATCCCGCCTGCTTCCGAAGAGCAGCAAACATACTAGTGTTAGGAAACAGTCCCTGGGTGCCCATTCAATCTATGCCCATTATCATCTCATACACCTCTATCAAGTCACTTCTCATTTTCCTTTGCTCTAACAAGACAAGCCTTAGTTCATTCAACCTATCCCCATAAGACATGCTCTCTAATCCAGGCAGCATCCTGGTATTCTCCTCTGCACCCTCTCTAAAACATTCCCATCCTTCCTATAATGAGGCAACCAGAACTGAACACAATACTCCAAGTGTGGTCTAACTAGAGTTTTATAGAACTGCAGCATTACCTCATGGCTCTTGAACTCAATCCCCTGATTAATGAAGACCAACACACCATATGCCTTCTTAACCACCCTATCAATTTGCATTGCAACTTTGAGGGATCTCTAGATGTGGATCCCTGGGATCCCTGTGTTCCTCCACACTGCTAAGAATCCTGCCTTTAACTCTGTATTCTGTCTTCAAATTTGACCTTCCAAAGTGAATCGCTTCACACATTTCCAAATTTAACTCCATCTGCCACTTCTCAGCCCAGCTTGGCATCCTGTCTCTGTCCTATTGTAATATATGACAACATTCTACACTATGCACAACACCACCAGTCTTTGTGTCATTTGCAAACTTACTAACACACCCTTCCATGTCCTCGTCAAAGTCATTTATAAAAATCACAAAGAGGAAGGGTCCCAGAACTGGTTGCTGCAGAACATCACTGGTCACTGACCTCCGGGCAGAATTAGCTATTAGGAGGGGTTGAAGAGACTTGGATTATTCTCTCTGGAGCAATGGGGGCTTAGAGGAGACCTATTAGAAGTTTATAGTCTTCTGAAAAGCATAGATATAGTAAATAGTCAGAGTCCTCTTTCAAATATTGGAGGATATAGCTTTAATGTGAAAGGCAGAAAGTAAAGGAAGATGTGCAGTGCACATTTTTACCTAGAGGGTGCTAGGTACCTGGACTGTACTACTCAGGTTGGTGGTGGATGCAGACACAGCAATGGCACTTAACCAGCATTCAGACAGAAGGGAATGGAGGAACATAAACTCGGTGGCCACTTTATTAGGTACACCTGTACGCCTGCTGGTTAATGCAATATCCAGTCAGCCAGTCATGGGGCAGCATTAAACATGCAGATACGGACAAAGTTCAGTTGGATTTTCTGTTCAAAGGTATTAGTGTTTCCGTACCAGGATGTGGTGCTGCCGGTTATTATACCTTCCACTAGTCATCTATAGAAGTTTGTCAAAGTTTTAGACATCATGCTGCAACTCCGCAAACTCTTAAGGAAACAGAGACACCACCGTGCTTTCTTCATAATTGCACTAATGTGCTGGGTCCAAGACAGCAATAATCAAAAAATTACTGCTAGACCTGTAGATAATCATTTTACCCTGTAATCGGGATCTAATCTGTAACTTAATTAAGTCTTCCTGTTGCCCCATTCTGAAATATAGTTGTACTGGTGAGCTCGGCAACTGAGAAAATAAAGTAAAAGCTGCACCATGTTCATAAACAGGTAGATCAGCTTTGACTGGTTCCTGGTGCACACCTATTTTTAATAAATTGCCTGTTCTTCAAACATCATCTCTGAATAATCATTCCATTTGCTCCTACAAAACATATTGCAGTCTAGACATTTTTTCTAAAAAATAACAACTGTATTTATAATGCCAAAGTAAAATGGAAATGATGAATAAATAATAGATAAAGCAAGCACTGCTGTGTTGTTCATTGTAGATCTGTCTCTCATCGACAGTAACACACGGAAAATACTAGACAAACTCAGCAGATCAGGCAGTATCTATGGAGGGAGATAAAGAGTCAACATTTCAGGCTGAGACCCTTCATCAGGATTGGAAAGGAAGGGAAAATCAGGAGGTATGTCGTCTGCTGAAGGCTAGATCTGTGGCATTCAAGTCTGGCAAACCAGGCCTGTACCAGAAAGTCAGGTATGATATGCGAAGGGCTATTTCAAGGGCAAAGAGACAATTTCGAACAAGGTTGAAGGTGATATCAGATGCGCAGCAACTCCCGCAGGGTCTGCAAGATATTACTTCCCGCAAGGCGAAACCCAATAGTATGAATGGCAGCGATGCTTCACTACCAGATGAACTCAATGTCTTCTATTCAAACTTTGAAAGGGAGAACACAACTAGAGCTGTCAAGCTCCCTGCTACACCTGACGACCCTGTGATCTCTGTCTCAGAAGCCGATGTTAGGCTGCCTTTGAAGAGAGTGAACCCTTGTAAAGCAGAAGATCCCGATGGAGTATCTGGTAAGGCTCTGAAAACCTGTGCCAACCAACTAGCAGGAGTATTCAAGGACATTTGCAACCTCTCACTGCTACGGGCAGAAGTTCCCACTTGCTTCAAAAGGCAACAATTACACCAGTGCCTAAGAAGAATAATGTGAGCTGCCTTAATGACTATCACCCGGTAGCACTCACATCGACAGTGATGAAATGCTTTGAGAGGTTGGTCATGACTAGACTGAACTCCTGCCTCAGCAAGGAACTGGACACATTGCAATTGCCTATCGCCACAATCAGTCAATGGTAGACACAATCTTAATGGCTCTCCACACAGTTTTAGACCACCTGGACAACACAAACACCTATGTCAGGATGCAGTTCATTGACTATAGCTCAGCATTTAATACCATCATTCCCACAATCCTGATTGAGAAGTTGCAGAACCTGGGCCTCTGTACCTCCCTCTGCAATTGGATCCTTGACTTCCTAACTGGAAGACCACAGTCTGTACGGATTGGCGATAACATATCCTCCTCACTGACGATCAACACTGGCGCACCTCAGGGGTGTGTGCTTAGCCCACTGCTCTACTCTCTGTATACACATGACTGTGTGGCTAGGCATAGCTCAAATACCATCTATAAACTTGCTGATGATACAACCATTGTTGGTAGAATCTCAGGTGGTGACAAGAGGGTGTACAGGAGGGAGATACGCCAACTAGTGCAGTGGTGCCACAACAACAACCTGGCACTAAACGTCAGTAAGACGAAAGAGCTGATTGTGGACTTCAGGAAGGATAAGATGAAGGAACACATACCAATCCTCATAGAGGGATTAGAAGTGGAGAGAGTGAGCAGCTTCAAGTTCCTCAATGTTAAAATCTCTGAGGATCTAGCCTGGTCCCAACATATCGATGTAGTTATAAAGAAGGCAAGACAGCGGCTATACTTTATAAGGAGCTTGAAGAGATTTGGCATGTCAACAAATACACTCAAAAGCTTCTATAGTTGCACCGTGGAGAGCATTCTGACAGGCTGCATCACTGTCTGGTATGGAGGGGCTACTGCACAGGACCAAAAGAAGCTGCAGAAGGTTGTAAATCTAGTCAGCTCCATCTTGGGCACTAGCCTACAAAGTACCCAGGACATCTTTAGGGAGCGGTGTCTCAGAAAGGCGGCATCCATTATTAAAGATGTCCAGCACCCAGGGCATGCCCTTTTCTCACTGTTACCATCAGGTAGGAGATACAGAAGCCTGAAGGCACACACTCAGTGATTCAGGAACAGCTTCTTCCCCTCTGCCATCCGATTCCTAAATGGATATTGAAGCTTCGGACACTACCTCACTTTTTTAGTACACAGTATTTCTGTTTTGCGCATTTAAAAAAATCTGTTCAATACACCTAATTGATCTACTTGTTTATTTATTATTATGTTTTATTTTATTCATTATTATTATATTTTTTCTCTCTCTGCTTAATTATGTATTGCATTGAACTGCTGCTGCTAAGTTAACAAATTTCACGTCACAAACCAGTGATAATAAACCTGATTCTGATTCAGAAGACCCCATCTCTGGTCTCCTGGTATGGTTTGTGAATTTGAAGTTTGGATAGTGTGTAAAAAAGAGCCACTAGGTTGTCCTAGTGCTGTCTTGTTTAAACCATTGCTTATTATATTATACATTTATGGGATGGCAGGGTGGAGGTACGTCTCCACCAAAGGAGGCGTAAGGTGCTCATTCCATCCGCTAGCCTACAGGTCACCTTGGGAAAGGTGTAGCACCTCCCCCTCTCCCACTGATCAGGGTCACATGAAGCCATGGGAGCAGGGGGTACATATGCGACTGCCAGTGCCAGGCAGACAATCTCTAAACAGGACTGATAATGGTTGGGGGGTCACTCATCTTGTAAAGACACTGCCCAAAAGAAGGCAATGGCAAACCACTTCTGTAAATTTTGCCATGAGCAATCATGGTCATGGATAAGTCCATGATTACCTACGTCATACAACATGGCACATAATTATGGTAAAGATGATTATTATATTAGCTACCAAGATAAGTTAAAAAAACTGAATTTTACTCTTTAGAGGAATGAAGATCTATTAATCAAATTGAAAGATCTCATGGAACCCAAAAATTAGAAGGATATCCTTAAAATACCTGTGGGGGAAAAATGTACTGCAAATTTAAGGAAGAGTCTTAAATTGGACAGGTTAACTCTGATTGTCTTTCTGCAGAGGCTGCCTGATGTGCTGAGTGTTCCCAAGAAGTTTTGGTTCTGTTTCAAGTTATGGAACAAAGTGATATCAGATTAGGAAGGAATTGCCTGTTTGGCTTTGTGGGATCAAATGTTAGATTAAAAAGGGTAGTTCTGTAGTAAAGTAAATCTCGTTCAGCTATTTGACTAAACAATGATTGGTATTTTGTATAAGTCAATTGGACATATGATTCGTTTGGATTAAACTTCATTGAGCCACAAATGGAAATCTATAAAATACATTTCCGAAGAAAACACTGACAATGGAAATAAAATCTGCTGGGAAACGGTTTTTTTTTAAAGAGAAAACGCTAAAAAGTACTTTAAATCAGAGCAATATTTTAGATCAGATCATAAGATCATGAGACCCTAAGACAGAATCAGAAGTAGGACATTTGGCCAATTGCGTCTGCTCCGCCATTCCATCATAGATAATTTATTATCTTGTTAACAAAATCACGTTCTATATTTTGTTAAAAGTGTGGTTACATATGGTTTATTAGCATTTAACTTTCTAAATGCCCCAAAGATACATTTTAAGTATGAGCCGGGTGGATATATCTTAAATTTATAATTAAAATAAAAGACCGGTTAAACTTCACGACGGCAGATATATATATTTTCCCTAAGGGTGTATCAATATGAAGGAACGGTGTAACAGAAATGGGTATCACACTGGTGTCTCGTTTAAGTTACAACAGTGAAATAAACTTTTGAAGGTTATCGTATGGTCTGTTTAGTGCCAATCGGCTGCAAGTTTCATTCTCGCGCAAATAAAGGCCACGAAGAGTTTAATTCGTGAAACTGCCTGTGATTGCCTCGGCTGAATTCACCAAAAATGCTCCCTATTACAGCGAACAGTCTGCTGGAGGAACTCAGCGGCTCGAGCAGCATCGGGAGGCGGGAGGAATTGTCGACGTTCTGGGGACAAAAGCCTTGCATCCGGCCGCTCGACCGCGAGTTTCTCCTCCAAACAGACCAGACTCCGGCGTCTGTTACCCCATGTCTCCGCGCTCACTGTTACATCTCTTAATCTGTGCAACCATCCGACTGAGCCGAATGCTTAAATCACCCCGGCTGCTCATCATTCTGACACCCCCTCCCCCCGGTTTTAGTGAAACTAAATGCAACGTTAACACTGGTCACTGTGTTCATTCCAATTATTTGGCGAGTAACGATATCCAGTTTATAGGAAGGCCCTAAGATCTTTCAATGTCGATCCCTTATCTGGCCATTCAAGGCTGGCGAAGAGCTGTAAGCGTTGTTTGATGTCAAACTGAACCAGCAAAAACAACTGTGGCATCGTTTTCCGGAAGCGACCTTTCTCTGGAGATGTTTTTTTTTAACGGTATTTTATTTGCAGGGTACTCACTCCTCAAAGGCATATCTTCCCGAAATTGGTAACCAAGCTGGTGTTGTATGGGTGATGTCGGTCCGCTAACTCTACCCTGTGAGAGCTGTCATGCTCTAATTTCAGCAGTGGACAGTTCCCGTTGGAGATGCGTCACAACACTTGGCAAAAATGAATTCCTCCGACCGCTTTTAGCAATTCCCCCTTGGGAGCATTTGATCGATATTGTTGTGGAAGGTACAGCGATTTGACGTCAGGACGATGCCCTGCGTAGCATTTGGTGCGTAGACACTGTTTTCTATTCATGCTCAGAGGTACCGCTTTCATTTCGCCTGACAGCATCCAGCCCATTGGAAACGCAGTTTACCGTCTTCGCACCTACTACAGGACCAGCCTGAAGTCCCCGCACTTCTAGCCACCACCCTACGGCGTCCTGTTTCTCCAAGCCCCTCTGTCGTGCGGTGTCAACACAGCGATGAAACGGGCATGTCTTTGGCGGAGATTTGCAGCTTTCCTGGTGTTGCTGGCGTGCACCATCCCGGACACTGCCAATGCAGACAGACAATATGTTAATGAATGGGCAGTGGAAGTGGTCGGAGGACCCGAGGTGGCGAGAGCTCTCGCTGAAGAATTAGAATATGATTTTGTGGGCCAGGTGCGTATTCTTTCGTTGTACTAACACTTATACTGAGAAATCTAATTCCTTAAATGCGCCGAATCGCTTGTGGGGTTGGTTTACTACATGATCACTCTCTCAGCCAGGAAACAATAGAATTCCTTTCAAAATGTATTAGCGGGGATAACGGACATTATGTGCGCCTTTAATGAATGTGGAGCGGAAGCAACAGTGACGGGCGAAACAACATAGAGTTCTCTGGGACATTTACTCTTAATCATCAATCGTTTTCCTTTTACTTTTTAATTTGTTACGACGTGAAGTCTCGTTCTCAACAAATGACTGTTTTAGATGTTGGTCGCAAGTGGATATATTAAGAGCCAAACACAGTTGCAATTTTGAGTAAAAAAAAAGTTGGAAGAACTCAGCCGGTCAAGCAGCATCTATGGAGGCAAACTGGAGTTAGATTCCAGCACCTGTAGAATCTGATGAAGTCCTGGTGAACGGGTTCGACCAGAAAAGCCGACTCTATTCATCTCCATAGATGCTACCTGACCTGCTGAGTTCCTCCAGCATTGTGTGTGTGTGTGTGTGTGTGTGTGTGTGTGTGTGTGTGAGAGAGAGAGAGAGAGAGAGAGAGAGAGAGAGAGAGAGAGAGAGAGAGAGAGAGAGAGAGAGAGAGAGAGAGAGAGAGAGAGAGAGAGAGAGAGAGAGAGAGAGAGAGACAGACAGACAGACAGACAGAGACACTTCGGATTTCCAGCACTTGCGGAATCTCTTGTGTTTATGATCGGTATCTCAATAATTAGGTTTTTCTGCTGCGTGACAATGCGGTCGGGTGCTCTACTTAGTTTGCATGCGCGCTAAGGTATTTTGGTCTATCCTTAATCATTAATATAATGAATATTTCCGATTTTAATCCATTTAAAATAGGATATATATTGACCCACTCGTGCGTTGTGTTCATAATAATGTAATCAGTTTCCAGCACACTTGGGTAACAGAACACAATCATTTAAATGGATGTTTGGGGTAGCGTGAATGAACTGATCAACTACAGCGATGTGGGTGGCAGAGAGGGCAAAGCGCTTCAAAACTGAAAGGGCATTATAATCTGCATCACACATTCATTTTTAAATTAATGCAAGGGAATTTTAGAAACTTGTGCCTCTTCTGCGCTGCTATTAACTTCAGTCACCCAAAACGATGGAATAGTGAAGAGGTCTGCGCACATTTTTCTTGAACAGAGAATAACAGAACACAAATTTCAGGTGTTGCGAGGAGACTTTAATGAAGGTGTGTGCTGGGTAATACGGTTGCAGAGTATATCCTGTTCCTAAATACGATTATTCTCAACGGGGATCCATCCGATTGTAGATATGAATGCAATTTAGAATTACTTTTTAAAAAACATTTAAATTACTAAGCACAAGTGATGGAGAAACCCTATTCGGTACGGTTAAAAAAAAGAGCGACTTAAGAAACACCGACAATGCACAGCTGATTAGTCAGCAGCTGAGAGAGTGCTGGGTACATACTATTGATAGAACGAAGATTGATGTATTAAACTAAATGAATAAGACTTCACTGTCTACTTGTCGTAAGTACAGCTCTTTAAATTGTCGGGCGATAGATATATCGCGCACCATATTTTTAAAAACTCCCAGTTGGTAGGGATCAAAAGAATTCCAATTCCTCAGTATATCAGAATTTTTATACCAATAAAAACTTGATCAATAAATATCAAGTCTTTAAAACGAAAGAAAGCAGTATTTAAATGACTCAACAACTTGAGTCCGTTGGCATTTTGAACTATCCACTCATACGATTTGATATTTAATCCTGATCCTATTGATCGGATAAATCTAGTCCAGTAATCTGTTTCATCGCTCTACAATATTGACAAATACAAGGCTACCTGTAACTGTTTCACTCTTGGTAGGATATGGTTGTAGCCATTCAAAGGAAAGATTTATTTGAAAGTGGCGTCTCCCTTCACTCAGTGGTGGCTCTTTACATACAAGTCTGGACACAATATTTAGGGTCCTGTTGTGGAGGTTAATTGTTGGGGGGTGCGATTGCACAGCAGAACAGGTTAGTGAAGGACCATTGTTTTGGTGATGTTGAGAATAAGGTCCATCTAGCCATTCACCATTTGGTTCATACCTTCTGGTCAATTTGTTAACAAAAAAACTTGAGACTCAGCCTTTAAACACATGCAAATATAAACATTATCTCTGAACTGCAGTTGGATTTAGGAGGTTGGGGGGGTGAAAATGTCCTTGAGTGCAGGTCATCATACTAGAACATGTTCCTGTTAGTCCTGTAAGTTAGCTTGGTCTACTGTGAAATTGGAGATGAGGTATAACATTGCGATGATGCAGGCTTGTTTGATGTCACTGTTCACTGAGGTTTGCGAAAATGATCCTGGGAATGAAAGGGATAATGTATGAGGAGTGTTTGAGGAGTACTGACTGGAATTTAGAAGAATGGGGGAGAAGAATCTCATTGAACCTACCAAATATTGAAAGACCTACATGAAGTGGACATGGAGAGGATGGTTCCAGTAGTGGGAGGAATCTAGGACCAGTCAATAGGACATCCCATTGGAACAGAGAAGAGGGGGAGTTTCTTTAGCCAGAGGCTGCTGAATCTGTGGAATTCATTGCCACAGACAGTTGTAGAGGCCAGGTCATTGGGTATACATAAATAAGAGGTTAATAGGCTCTTGATTAGTAAGTGTGTCAAAGATTGTAGGAAAAGGCAGGAGAATGGGGTAAAGAAGAACAATCAATCAGCCATGGCCAAATGGCAGAGCAGACTAAACGGGCCAAATGACCTGGTTTGCTCTTATGGTTTTATGGTCTTATGGTGTGAGTCAATATGTGGGTCAGTTGTTGAGAATCAAAGCTCACCTGCCAACATGAAGCAAATGTAAAAAGGGTGCTCCAACCAGTCTATTATTGACCAGCACAATTGACAAAGATGTGTATATGGCTATTCTGAACCTAAGTTCCTGTCTTGATGGTTTTGAAAGCTATTATCCTATTTTATATTGATTATTGATCGTAAGTCTCTTTTTGAATCTTTCAGTTCATTCTATTCAATGAAAGACCATAAGACATAGGAGCAGAATTAGTTCATTCAGTGTTTCAAGTTTGCTCTGCCAATCCATAATGGCTGATTTACTATTCCTCTCAAACCCATTCTCCTACCTTCTCTCCATATCTTTGTCATCCTGAATCTACCAAAAATCTATCAACCTCCGCCTGATCTACAGAGGGTGTGCCCTCTGATCTTAGACTCACTCAATATAGGAAACATCCTCCACCCATCCACTCTATCAAGGCCTTTCAATATTTAATAAGTTTCAAAGACATCCCCTTCATTCTTGTAAATTCCAGCAAGCACAGGCAAAGAGCCATCAAACGCTCCTCAAATGTTAAATCCTTAATTCCCGAGGATTATTCCAATGAGCCTCCTCTGGACCCTCTCCAATACCAGCACATCATTTCTTAGATAAGCAGTCCAAAACTGCTCACAATACTCCAAGTGCAGTCTGACCAAAGCCTTATAAAGCCTGAGCATTACATCCTTGTATATATTCCAGTGCTCTCAAAATGAATGCTAACATTGCATTTGCCTTCCTTACCCCTGAGTCAGCCTACAGTTTTAAGGGAATCCTGTACAAGAACTCTCAAGTCCATGTGCACCTCAGATTTTTGAATTTTCTCCTCATTTAGAAAACAGTCCATGCCTTTATTCATTCCACCAAAGTGCATGACCATGCACTTCCTGACACCATATTCCATCTGCCACTTCTTTGCCCGTTCTCCTGACCCATCTACATCCTTCTGAAGACACCCCGCTTCCTCAGTACTACTTGCCCCTTTGCCTATATTGTCCACAAACATGGCCACAAAGCAATAAATTCCTTCATCCAAATCATTGACATATAACATGAACAGAAGCAGTCCCAACACCAACCAGAAAAGGTCCACTTTATTCCCATTCTTTGCCTCCTGCCAGTCAGCCAATTTTCTATACATGCTAATATCTTCCTGTAATTCCATGGGCTCTTATTATGTTAAACAGACTCATGTGCAGCATCTTGTCAAAGGCTTTCTGAAAATCCAAATAAACAACATCTACTGACTCTCTTTTGCCTATCCTGCCTACTATTTCCTCAAAGAATTCCAACAGATTTTTTTCAGATAAGATTTCTACTTAAGGAAACCATGTTGATTTTGGGCTGTTGTGTCTTGTGCCTCCAAGTACCCTGAAACCTCATCCTTAATAATCGACTCCAACATCTTTCCAACCGCTGAAGTCAGGCTAACTGGTCTATAGTTTCCTTTCATCTGCTTCCCTCCCTTCTTTAAAAGTGGAGTAACATTTGCAATTTCCCAGTCCTCTGGAAACATTTCAAAATCTAGAAATCATTACTAAAGCTTGCACAATCTCTTCAGCTACCTCTTTTATTACCCTGGAGTGTAGTCCATCAGTTCAGATGACCTATCTACTTTCAGACTTTACAGCTTCCCAAGCACCTTCTCCTTCATAATAGCAGTGACACTCACGTCTTCCCCTGACAATCTGCTGGTATCTTCCAGAATGAAGACTGATGCACAATACTTATTAAGTTCATCCACCATTTCTTTGTCCCCCATTACTACCTCTCCAGCATCATTTTCTAGTGATCCTATAATCCATTCTCATCTCTCTTATGCTCTTTATTTATCTGAATTTGTTCTCTTTTATATTGTTGGCTAGCTTACTTTCTTATTTCATCTTTTCTCTCTTTATGGCTTTTTAATTTGTCTTCTGTTGGTTTTTAAAAGCTTCCCAATCCTCTACCTTCCACTAATTATTGCTATATTTTATGCTCTCTCTTTTGTTTTCATGCTGTCTTTGACTTCTTCATCTTTGGGATGTATCTTTTCTGAATTATTCCCAGAAGCTCCAGCCATTTCATTCTGCCATCATCCCTGCTAGTGTCCCTTCCAATCAATTTGGCCAGCTCCTCTCTCAAGCCTCTATAATTTCCTTTACTCTGCAATTCCTTTTAATACTGATGCATCTGGTTTTCGGTTCTCCTTCTTAAACTGTAGGGTAAATTCTGTCTTATTATGATCATTGCCTCCTAAGGACCCCTTTCCCTTAAACTCCCAAATTGAATTATTACATTACACCCAATCTGGAATTGCAGTTCCCCTAATGGCCTTGACCACAAGCTGCTCTAAAAAGCCATCTCATAGGTATTCTACAAATTCCCTCTCTTAGGAAACTCCAACTCGAAAATTTCCACAATCTACCTCCATATTGAAATCCCCATAACTATCAAAACATTGCCCTTTTTAAATGCCTTTTCTATTTCCCATTGTAATCCATAGCTCTCATCCTGATTACCGTTCGGAGGTGTTATATAACTCCCATCAGGTTCTTTTTACCCTTGCAGTTTCTTAATTGTACCCACAAGAATTCTATATCTATTGATCATATGTCACCTCTTTCTTTCATCTACCTTCTTTCGTGTATGACATACATTCAAATATAGCAGCTTTAGTCTGGTATTCATCACACCTATCAATTTTGACCCATCTGTTACACTTAAACTCATTCCACTAAATGCAATTTTGCCCTATCATTTCCTGTCCTTCCTGACAGTCTCATTACACACTGCATCTAGTTGTATATCATCTGCCCCATCTTCAGCACTATCACTCTAGTTCCCATGCCCCGGCCAAATTAATTATAATTTCCCCAACACCTCAAGAAAATCAGACCACAAAGATGTTAATGCCCCTTGAATTCAGGTGTCACCCATCCTTTTTGTACAGGTAAGAGCTCCCATTGAAAAGATCCCAATGATGCAGAAATCTGAAACCCAGCACCCTGCCGACATTAGCTGATATCCTTTGCAGGGAACTCTGAATCTAATACAAGGAATCTGGCAGAGGGCAGAAGGAACCTTTTTCAGCAGAGGACCTGAAGAAAGAGCCTTCCCCCTCAACAGTCTTTCTTTTTTGCTTTTCTGTACAGAACTTCCCCCACATTGCATAGAGGTTGTGGGAAGGAACCCCAATTACCTGCTCCTCCAGAACTGCAGTTTTAAGCAATGCTAAGAACATTTCTTTACGAGGTATGCAGGATCCCCCCACTCCCCGACACTTACATAACTTGTGTAACTGTCTACGCACACCTCTTCTACATACTCGAAATCTTGTAACAATGGAATCGCTGTACTTATAGAATGACCAACAGCCGGTGCTATTAAACAGCATTATTCCTTTTATTTGGAAAGCTGCCGCCATAACCATGTGTCCTAACATTCTAGAAGTTAATTCAATATCCTCTGATGGGCTACCACTATGGCGGTTTATTTCTGTGGTAATAGCCCACTGGCGAGGAACTATAGAAGCCTCCTCTACTGAGTTCCACTTCACTTGGCTTTTAAATTTCATTCAGTAAGAGTTTAACTGCAGCTTTTTCTTGAATAGTCATTCATTACACTCAGGAGAAGCAGACGGTGTTCTACGGGCATTATTGATCATGTGTTGGGATGATTGGCTCCCTGTGGAACCCCTCTCTCTCTTAGGATCACTCCAGTACCTTGTCATCTCATATACTCAATAACTATGTGGCCAAGGACTCCCCAGCCTTTTGTCCGTCCCTATTCCCCTAAACTTGCTAATTCCTTAATGGAGAATCCCCTGAGCTCTGTTGTGTCGGAGGTGTCCATTACACCATCTTCTTAAAATTCCTGAGCCTCTTCCCCCTCCCCCTCCTGAGAGGAATAAGCTGAAGGCCCATGCCCCCACGTCAGGTTAGAGAAAGTTTAATCATTGGCCTTGCCTAGACTGTTTCGGACACACAAGGGGGAGGGCAATCATCTCAAGGGTTAGACCAAGGGGTCCACTCTACTCTCTCTCCTTCATATTCGTCATCCAGCCAGATATCCCCATCTCCCAGCCCCACAGTAGGATCATTGCTCCGTCTCAACGTGGCTTGAACCTTAACAGGATAAGGTTCCCAACAGGCCCTTCGAGCCACCTCTAAATTCTGTACTTTCATTAGCCGACAAGTTATCTGTATATTTGTATCTTCTAACCTCCTAGCCTTACTCTGAGCCATCAATAGTGATTCACTCAGAATAATATAGCGCTGACTAAGATCTTCCACTTCATTCTTAAAACTTGCTGTCATTCTGTACTGATGCCTTATAATTGCTGCCAGAGCTGGAAAACATATTGCCGGCAATCTTTCTTCCTGGGAGCTAATTATGGAAACCTAGTGAGTTAAGCATGGAAACAACGTGAAGTTCCATTTCAACCCAGGTGAAATCTAACTGGTCTGACCAATCTACCGGCATTCCTTATCCCATCAGTAAGTTAGCGAGAACTTCCAAAGCCTGCGCTATTATTTGTCCAGCCTGGGACCCTGCATCGCTCAAACGGAGCGTCCTCTCTTATAAATGACCTCTTAAAGAAATGCATTTCTGCTCAAAAAGCAGAACATTTCTCCTCAAAAATTTCTGCTCACTGTAGCTTTTCCCGGTAGGTTATCCCCTCAACCTACCGGGAAAACATATACTTATTATTGAGGGGAACAACCAGTGTGGTACTCTGCACTGGCTGTCTATACCCTTTCTTCTTCCTGACAGTCACCCATGCGTCTGATTCCTAGTACTTAGGGGTGACTACCTCACTGAAGCTCCTACCTGTCAACTCTTCTTTTTCCCAAAGGGCACCAAGTTGCAGCTCCAGTCCTTAACACGATCTCTAAGGTGCTGCAGCTCGATGCACTTCAGGCAGATGCAGTTATCAGGGAGACTGGAGGTCTCCCAAAGTTCCCACATCTTACATAAGGACCATACCACTAACTCTGTACCCACTCTCTGTGCACTAGCTATGTACTAACAGAAAATTAAACTTACTAGAAACTTACATAGAACCTCCATCTGTGCTTGCCCAAGCCTGTTCTTGCATAAGCCCCTTGACCCAAAGCCTGACCACTCTAAAACTGTCACTCCGATTACACCTTGCTCCTTTGTATTGGCCCCTGCTGAGTGCCTGAGAGATCGATATGATTGCAGCCCATCAAACGTCCCTGAAGCACCCGCGCCATTTTTAAACCTAGTACTGCGTCACCAGCAAACGTCCTGTTGCGCTGATTGCAGCCCACCATTGTCTATCCACCAACTCCTCACTTTTCCATGTGTGATTAACGTTAACGGCACAGCTAGTGGATGAACAGCTCAGTGCTTCAAGTTCAGTCCTGCCCTCCAGTGCAGCCTTTATGGTATTTGTATATTCTCCTTAGAGTCATAGAGCACTGTAGCACCGGAACAGGCTCTCTGGCCCTTTGGCCCATCCAGTCCATGCTGAACTATTAATCCACCTAGTCCCATTGATCTGCACCTGGAGATTGCCCTCCGCACCACACCCACCCAACTACTTAGCTAACCTTCTCTTAAGTGTTGAAATTGAATCCACGTCCATGATTTCCACTGGCAGCTTGTTCCACACTCTCACCACCCTCTAAGTGGAGTTCCCCCTCATGTTCCCCTCAAATATTTCACCTTTCATCTTAGCCTACGACCTCCAGTCTCCCTCTATGTGCTCCAGTCTTCTCCCACATCTCAAAGATGCGTGGGTTGGTAGGTTAATGCAGGTGAGTGGCACAATACAGGGGGAAGTTGATGGGAACATGGGACTGAAAAGGGATTAGTGTAGGATTAGTTTAATTGAGGATTTTACATTCAGTGCAGACTCATTGGGGTGAAGGATCTGTTTCTATTTTGTTCGGCTGAATTTCTATCCATGTCTAATATTATGTAGAATTATCTAATGCTTAGGTACACAACTTTAATGGGTCTTTGTCTAGTAACGGAGATAATTGGAATGGGGCATTCTCATACTGGTGGAGGAGTGAGGAGTAAGGTTGCAGTTAGAAGCTGTGGTGGATTATACAGAACTCCAGAAAGGCTCATTTGAGTTGAAAGGGTACCATCCAGTGTATAGTGGTGATATTAAGTTATAGTTAAATTATCAGATTAATAATCCAAAAATTGTGGACTACCAATGATCTGAGAGCGAATCTCAGCAAATGACCAATGACATTTAAGTTCAGTTAGTTATCTGAAATTTAAGGGAAAAAAACAGAACCAGTCATTGGTTAAATTGACCACAAAAGCACTGGATTGGTGTAAAAAGTTGTGTAGTTTATTAATGTCCCTCAGGGAACGAAATGTCCTGTCCTAACTGGTCTGGTCAAAATGTGCTTTCAGACACATTGTATTTGCCTTCTGAAGTGGGCTGGAGAAGCATTCAGTTTTAGGTGTCTCACCATCATCCCCTTTAGGGATGGTTAATAAATACTTACCGTACCTTATCTCTGATTCCCAGCACATGAAAAATAAAACAAGTGTGAGCTTAAATGGACCTGTAGTCCGAAAACAAATGCACATGAAATTGGTGTGAGAAGCAAATTAGTCAAATCCTGAAGGAAAAAAGATGAAGGGAAGCTACTGAATGATTTGAGAACATTCACAAGTATGTAGAAATGACAAGTGCAAACTATAAATAATTATGGGCTAGGAAACTACCGGAAGAAATGTTCACAGTATTTTAACAATGTGAGTGTCATTAATGAAGAAGTTAGATCTTTAAAGATGTGCCTCAGAATAGCTAAGTATAGTTTACATGCTGTTTCTGGGGTGTGGAAGACTCTGTTCAAGTTAGATTAATTGTTGTATTATTGGGCAGTTTGCTCCGCTGCCTCATGCCATATTAATTCCAGGAAAAGTGCATTAAAATACAGTTATAACTTTTATGTAGTATATTTTAAGTTGTTTGACTCTATGTGGAGTCAAAAAAGCTAAAAATTAACACATTCCCATTAACAAGTAAAATGCTGTATATGTAAATTAATGACAGAAATTTTGGTACCTGCGCTGATCCGGGGCATAGGAGAAAAGTGGATTTCAGAAAGAAAGTGGAGTTTCTACTGTATTTCAAACAAATCCAAAAGAGGGAACAAAATGAACTTGGGTAATTGTAGATCTAGAAGTTTATTCCAATAATTTGTAGCATCATGGAGTGGATGAGTAGGTAGACAATGTCCAGTGTGTTTTCAAGAGAGGGATATTGGTTTCATGTCTTGTTGATATTTGGAGAATGTGATGACATTATGAAACTTGCCAATGTAGAGCACGTGATGTCCAGTTAACTCATATCAAATTCACCTTTGAAGTTACAGCAATGGGAATTCAAGGTAAAACTTGTCATTGTACAAAACAATTTGCTGAATCTTGGGTATTGAAGTGCATAGAAAGTGGCAAGGATGGGTGTCGGACAGCTTACCGTTTCCAAGATCTCGAAGTGATCTGAATTTAAAAATAAAATTCTGGCTGATTTAATTTGCAGATTATTTAAATTGCAGGTGAAGAAGAGGAGGGAATATGAGTCTAGTAATACAGTGAAACAACTCCAGTGGAATCTAGAGAAAACTAATAAAATATGGAATTATTGAAGGAGTAGGTGTAAAGTGTTGCAAAATAGAAAAGTAAAAGGAAAACAATAAGGATGTTTGAAGCTGATTGAACCCAGCATGTATAGACTGAACTTGGGATTGTAGAAATCACAAATGGACCTTCAATCCCTAGAGCTTCACTATTATAACAGAGCTAATGTAACCTCATTGCTCCACAATTCTCCAAAGATGTATTTACCTAGATTGTGAGTCACAGGGATGCTTTGTATAGACAGAATATTTTACCCAGTGTGTATCAATAGTAATTGTTTAGACCACATATAAAATGCCAGTCAGGGTGATTATCTTGTTCTGAATGATGCTGAGCTTGTTGATTATTTTTACAGCCAGTCAAGGAATCAAATGATCTCATATAGCAGGGGTCCCCAACCTGGGGTCCACGGACCCCTTACTTAATGGTATTGGTCCCAGGCATAAAAAAGGTTGGGACCCCCTGTCATATAACATATTCAATGAAATGTCTAATGAGACAGACATATCAGAAACTTTAACTGTCAGAAGCAAATGCTGTAAAGAAACCAGTTATTAACATTCAATATCATGAACTTTAAATGAGGAAGCTCTGATCGGATTTTATAGTCTGAACAGGTTATATTTTAATAGTTAAATATTAACTGTCCATTTGTAGCAGAACACACTTCATAGCAATGTCAGTTTCCTTTGTGCTGGAACCAATCATTCTACAACCATGAGCAATCAAACCACAACTGAAATCCCATTGCAGAAGGAGGTAAGAGGTCCAGGTTGATTGTAACCGATGATTATATCATCACAAATTATGCCGAAATAAAAACTGTGACAGCAATGCAGCTTCTATGATGATATTCTGAAACCTCGTACTGGCTCATTTTGTTGGTGTGCTTCAGACTGCTGCATTGCACATATGTCAAGGTGCTGTTCATTGGCTATAACTCAGTGTTTAACACCATCGTTCCCACAATATTGATCGATAAGCTATAGAACCTGGACCTCTTACCACCTTCTGCAATTGGATCCTTGACTTCCTAATCGGAAGACCATTATCTGAGTGGATTGGTGATAATATCTCCTCCTCGCTGACATCAACACCGGCGCATCTCAGAGGTGTGTGCTTAGCCCACTGCTCTACTCTCTCTATACTCATGACTGTGTGGCTTAGTATACCTCAAATACCATCTATAAATTTGTTGATGATACAACCATTGTCGGTAGAATCTCATATGGAGATGAGAGGGCGTACAAGAGTGAGATATACCAGTTGGTTGAATGGTGTTGCAGCAACAACCTTGCACTCAATGTCAGTAAGATGAAAGAGCTGATGGTGGATTTCAGGAAGGGTAAGACAGGTGAATCCTCATAGAGGGATCAGAAGTGGAGAGAGCGAGCAGTTTCAAGTTCCTGGCTGTCAAGATCTCTGAGGATCTAACCTGGTCCCAACATATCAATGCAGCTATAAAGAAGGCAAGATAATGGCTATATTTCATTAGCAATTTGATAAGTTTTGGTTTGTCAACTAAAATACTCAAAAGCTTCTATAGATGTATCGTGGAGAGCACATGACAGGCTGCATCACTGTCTGGTTTGGGGGGGTGGGCGGCACGCTACTGCACAGGACTGAAGAAGCTACAGAATGTTAGTCAGCTCCGTCTTGGGTACGAGCCTCTGTAGTACCCAAGACATCTTCAAGGAGCAGCACCTCAGTGAGGCAACGTCCTTTATTAAAGACCCCCATCACCCAGGGCATGCCCTTTTCTCACTGTTGCCATTGGGAAGGAGGTATAGAAGCCCGATTCAGGAACAGCTTCTTCCCCAATTCCTAAATGGATTTTGAACCCATAAACACTACCTCACTTTTTTTTAATATATATTATTTCTGTTTTTTGCACTATTTTTAATCTATTCAATATACTACAAGGGGCGATTGATAAGTTCATGGCCTAGGGTAGAAGGAGTCAATTTTAGAAAACCTAGCACATTTATTTTTCAACATAGTCCCCTCCTACATGTACACACTTAGTCCAGCAGTCGTGGAGCATACGGATCTTGGACTTTCAGAAAGTGTCCACAGCAGGGGTGATTGATAAGTTCATGGCCTAAGGTAGAAGGAGATGAGTTACACAGCTCTCGTTACATGTGCATGCAGGTCAACTCTTTGAGCGATTATGCAGAAAGCTTGAAATTAATAACATCTCTTTCTACCTTAAGCCAGGAACTTATCAATCACCCCCCCCCCCCGATGAGTTATTAACTTCAAACTTTCTGCATAATCACTCAACGAATTGAACTGCATGTGCATGTAATGAAAGCTGTATAACTCATCTCCTTCTACCTTAGGCCACGAACTTATCAATCACCCCTGCTGTGGACACTTTCCGGAGGCCCAAGATCCGTATGCTCCATGACCACTGGACTAAGTGTGTAAATGTAGGAGGGGACTATGCTGAAAAATAAATGTGCTAGGTTTTCTAAAATTGACTCCTTCTACCTTAGACCACAAACTCATCAATCATGCCTTGTATACTGTAATTTATTTACTTATTTATTTATTATTTCTTTAGATATTATTATGTATTGTAATGAACTGCTGCTGCTAATTTAACAGATTTCACGAGATATGCCAGTGATAATAAGCCTGATTCTGATTGTAAGGCATTTCTGCTGTGAGGGGTTTTCTGACAGCCTCGATTTATGTTTATTGCAGATGATAATGTCAAGGACCAAATAGCCAGAAGAAAGATGTCCAGATTAGTTGTCAGAGTCTGGATCAGAGTATTTCAGTGAACAGTGATCCAAAATCTGCATTCTGAAATAATCAGCATTACGTACATTTACAATTCAGAGACGTGTTGGAAAGGTCTCTCTAGTGAAGGAAAGAAATGGATGTAAATAGGTAAATAATGCAGGTTTTTAATAAAATACACAGTAGCTATGCAAATAAGGAAATGCATATTTTTGGCCAAAGGATTCAAAGTACATTTATTATCAAAGTGTGTATGCAGTATACAACCCTGAGGTGCATCTTCCCACAGACGGACATAAAACAAAGCAAAACCATGGAATCTGTTCAAAGAAAGAACAATAAACCACCTCACCTCCCACACAAAAAAATCAAATCTCACAAATGGCAACAAAATATAACACAGAATATAAAACGCAACATCAAAAAGCGTATTTCATTTCAGCTCAGTGTTCATTATCTGCAGGCTGCTCTGATTCAATATAGATAAACTAATCTGGCTGGAGGGAGGGAGGGAGGGAGGGAGGGAGGGAGAGAGAGAGAGAGAGAGAGAGAGAGAGAGAGAGAGAGAGAGAGAGAGAGAGAGAGAGAGAGAGAGAGAGAGAGAGAGAGAGAGAGAGAGAGAGAGAGATGCAAAATCATTCAGTTAGTAATGTCTCCAGAATTTGAATATACTTGGAAGCTAATGATGCTTTTAGTGGAAGCTTGAAAACAGAAACACTAAAGGATATTGGACCAAGATGGAAGAAACACTTATGATGTTTATAAAAAGAAAATTGATCTGAAGATTCTCTACCCTGGGCATGCTCGTTGTTTGATGAAAGATATGAAGGACAGAAGTTTTACACACGTTCATAATTTGGAAATGCACTGGTAAAATACAAAGATCAAAGCTCAAAGTAAGTTTATTATCAAAGTACACATGGACTGTATCACCATGTACTAGCATGAGATTCATTTTCTTGCTGGCATTCACAGTTATCATCATCATCATCATCATCATCATCATGTGATGTGTCATATGATGTTGGCGATCATGGTTTTATGACTTTGCTTGTTCTTGGCAAATTTTTCCACAGAGTGGTTTGCCATTACCTTCTTCTGTAAAACAGAGAAATACAATAGAATCGATGAAAAACTGCACAAAGACTGGCAAACAACCAATGAGCAAAAGAAGACAAACTGTGCAAAAAAAAGTAAATAAATAATACCGAGAACGTGAGTTGTAGATCCTTGAAAGTGAGTCCACAGGTTGTGGAATCTGTTCAGAGCTGAGGTGATCACTCACATCTATTTAGTGTTGACTTCAAGGTAACTTGCCACTGCATGTGTTGGCTGTTACAATTCTACTACGCTGCTAAGTTCACCGCATTTCAAGTTTGTGAGGCAGGATCTCCCTGCACAAAGCAGGATGGACAGATTGGAGAACTCCTTCAATGGACCAGTATCAATTGTTGGGCCAAATGGCCCCTGTATGCCTTTATGATTCTGTATTTCTCAGTCCCACTTTCTCTAATTCCAGGCAGACTTATTTTCCTTAATAACATATTGATCAAAACATGAACAAATGTATTCACAAAGTTGAACTTGAAAGCAGCATTCATCATCAGGGACCCCACCATCCAGGGCATGCTGTCCCCTCACTGCTGCCATCAGGAAGGAGGCAGAGGAGACTCAGGACTCACACCACCAGGTTCAGAACCAGTTATAACTCCACATCCACCAGGCTCTGTGTAGCTTTGCTCACCCCAACATGAACTGACTCCACAACCAATGCACCCACTTTCAAGGACTCTTCCACAACACATAGTCTCAATATTTGTTATTTATTTATTATTATTTTGTTTTTATTCTTTTTGTGTTGCACAATTTGTTGTCATTCGCACATTGGTTATTTGTCCATCAGCGTGTAGTTATTTTTCATTGATTGTAGTGTGTTTCTTGCACTTACAGTGTATGCCTGCAAGAAAAAGAATCTCAGGGTAGTATATGGTGACATATATATGTATTTTGATAATAAATGTATTATAAATTTACTTTGACATGGACAACACTCTCTAGGTCTGCCCTACCTCACTATGCCTCATTAGGTTGAACTAAATTAGACAGATGTAAACTCCTCCACACAAACTGCTCTGATTTTTTAAATATTTGCAGTCGCTGTGGTCTGGATGCTCACTCCTTTTTGGGGGTAGATTGGGAGCAATCAGACACTAAATGCATTGAGTATACAGCATTCAGGAAGCCGCCCCCAAACCAATGACATATACATTTAACCCAAATGTGTCAGTTTGCCTGCAAGCAACACCCTTGGGAGAGGCAGCTCGCCAACTCTAATGGGCTAGCAGCTCTTAGCAGGGACATTAACAGGAGTTTTGAACTTTAAATCTATGTGCACAAGTGCCAATGAAAATACAACAAGGGTGCTGAGGGGACTGAAGATTTTACAGCCAAACTTTTTCAGTCCATAAATTAACCTCAGCATAACTTTCTTGAGTGACTGTCTGAAACGTTCACTTTGCAGAATATATCAGAAGAAGTTGTGTAAAAATCTTCGAAGCCAAGTATGTGAACTTTGTTGCTTAATTCAAAAGCTTTAGTGACTATTACTTGTGAATTGCATACAGTAGGTCACAAAGGGTGGATCAAAGTGCTTTAAGAGTAATATTTTATGATTCAAAGCAGGACTAGAATGAACCTCAATTTCAACAGTACACTCTTCCTGATTCTACCTTTAGTTCTATAGATCAGTGGAGGTGATCTTAGAGATTGATTCATTTATTGCATTACATCAAAACATACAGTGAAATGTGTCATACATACATAGATACTTATTGTAATGCATTTTGGAAGGACAAACCAGAAGACTGAGTACAGGATTAATTGTCAGTTACTTAAGAGTGTGGATGAACAAAGGGACCTTGGGGTTCAAATCTGTACATCCCTCAAGGTCGCTGCACAGGTTGATAGGATAGTTAAGAAGGCCTATGGGATGCTAGGCTTCATTAATAGGGGGACTGAGTTCAAGAGTAGAGAGGTCATGTTGCAACTCTACAAATCTCTGGTGAGACCACACTTAGAGTATTGTGTTCAGTTCTGGTCACCTCATTATAGGAAGGATGTAGAAGCTATGGAGAGGGTGCAGAGGAGACTTACCAGGATGTTGCCTGGACTGGAAAACAAGTCTTATGAGGCAAGGTTAGCAGAGATGGGACTTTTCTCTTTGGAGCATAGAAGAATGAGAGGGGACTTGATAGCGGTCTACAAGATTATGAGAGGCATAGATAGGGTGGATAGCCAGGACTTGTTTCCCAGGGCACCAATAGCAAACGCCAGAGGGCATATGTACAAAATTAAGGGAGGGACGTTTAGGGGAGACATCAGGGGTAAGTTTTTTACACAGAGGGTTGTAGGTGCCTGGAATGACTTGCCAGGGATGGTGGTGGAGGCTAAAACATTAGGGGTATTTAAGAGCATCTTGGACAGGCACATGGATGAAAGAAAAATAAAGGGTTAGGGGGTAGTGTGGGTTTAGCACTTTTTTTTAAGGAATATATGGGTCGGCACAACATCAAGGGCTGAAGGGCCTGTACTGTGCTGTAGTATTCTAGTGTTCTAGTATAAGTCACAGTTCTGTTCATGTATTGCATTGTACTGCTGCCAGAAAGTTAAACAAATTTCACAACATATCATGGTAATCCACCCTTGCTCACTTCTAATGTGAGATTCTCCACCTGAAAATACGATTGTTCTCAGCAGTTGACTCCTGAAGGGTGACACCTCAAGCTTACTCAGAAGGAGAAAGAATCAACCATTTACATGAGTTGTGAACCTAGAGAGATCAGCAGTAAAATCAGTAGCAAAGCTACACGAGTGGAATCCTATGTTACTGCTTGATGTAATCTAAATCAATCATTCTCTTCCATCTTTACCCCCTTAGATCGGAGAACTTAAAAATCATTATCTACTTCGACACAAAGTTCATCCAAGAAGATCTCGAAGGAGCGCTGACCACATTACAAAACGATTATCTCAAGATGAACGGGTATAATTAATCTTCTTAAATATTAAAATAAAGCATAACAGATTATATGTCATAGTGGTTGTATGAAAATACAGATGATTGATATTAAGATCACAAAAATGGTCCTGTATGTTTGAGTAATGCCAAATTTGCAATTATGTGATCTAGTTTTGTATTCACCTTTTGGAGACTCATTTTCAGAGCTAATCCTTTGAGGTGAATGGACCATTCACTTAGAACAGGGATTCCAAACCTGCTTAATGTAATTGGTCCATGGCATAAAAAGAGTTGGGAGCCTCTGACTTAGAATACATTTGATTGTTTTTCCATTGGAATCGAAGAAGTTGGCTGCTTCTAACCAGGAAGAAATAACTTAGCTTACCACTTACCACTATAATGGAAGCCCAAATGTGTGGACAGCTAGGTAGTAGTTGATCAAGTTCTGTCATGTCAGCCCCTCCACCCACCATTGTGCATTTTCAGCTTGGATACTAATTAAAAAGGATTATGAGTTTGTTATAGGATAACTCAAAGGGAAATTCTGAGGAGATACCCAAATCAAGTGAATATTTGCACAACTACCCTTAATTGCTTATGTCTGCATGTGGTCTGCTGGAATTATGCACCATCAAGTACTTCTACCTTTAACTTATGAAGTGTGAGAAGATCAGAGGGAGAATTGAAGAAGATCAAAATCAAAGCATTTTGACAGACCTGGTTTATATTAATTATTGGTGGTGTTTTGAAGCCCTGATTCATGCATATTAAAATAATATAAACCAAAACTTCTTTCCACTCACAGAGATTCTGTTTCAGTTGAAATGCAAACATACAGATGAACGTTTTTCCAAAGCCCTCACAGTGGGGCTTTGCTGAGGAAGTTCCCAGTACATGTATTTTTGTCATTATCAGCAATACCAACAACAAAGGAGGAAGTTTTAAACAAAAGTGAATTGTGCTCCACCTCCTTTGTGAACAGTAACATAATTAACCGTCACGCCCATGTTCTGTTTGTGTTCCTTATCTCTCTCTAGGTGTCTTGGGCAGAACAACAATACCAGAAGCAACGAAGTAAGCGTTCTCCACTAAGGGACTGTGCAGACTGCACGGCAGAGAAACTGTTTAGTGATCCCATGTGGAATCAACAATGGTACCTCGTGAGTGCTTTGATTAGTATCAGTAAAAATGTAAGGTATAGGAATACTTTAAGTCACAGCTTAAGGTAATTCTTTAACATTCTATTTCCCTGAAAAATTCCTCAGTTTCATCCCGCCTTCTGATTTTCCAGTGTTTGAGGATGAAACAAAATGGTTCTTAGCCCTTGATTTTGTTTCTGGAATAACAGAGAGATGGCATGGTGGCATTGAGTTACTTGAGAAAATGAATAGAAAATCATGTTTGATCGGTTGGCATGAACAACAGAAGGTGCAATATTTTTGTTGTGTCTTATTGGTTGTGTAGGAATAGGAGGAGGTCCCTTAAGTTATGTGAGATATGTAAACATTAGCTCCTCCATCCTTCTTCTATCAACCCATGAGTGCAACCAAACGTTTTTCGATTCCCATTACCGTTCTTGTGCAAAGCGGAGGCCACCCTCAGAACAGAGGAGCAACACCTTTCATTCCTTTCCTTTCCACAGCCAGTTTCACCCATGGTCTACCAGACCCTCCCTCAACACTCCCTCTCACCTCTTTATACCAGTTATCTTCCCTCAACACACAAAGTCCTGAGGCAGAGTCTCGACCCAAACCATCGAATATCCCTTTATCTCTACAGATGCAGCTCGACCTGCAGAGTTCCTTCAGCACTTTGTTTTTTTGTGGCTACAGATTCTAGCATCTGCAGCCTTGTACGCCTCCAGCTTAATTTACAAACTCCATTTCAGAGAAGGTCGCTAGTTCGAGCCTCGCTCAGGCAGCGTGTTGTGTCCTTGAGCGAGGCACTTAACCACACATTGCTCTGCAACGGCACCGGTGTCAAGCTGTATCAGCTCTCGCCCTTCCCTTGGACAACATCGGTGGCGTGGAGAGGGGAGACTTGCAGCATGGGCAACTGCTGGTCTCCCATACTACCCTGCCCAGACCTGCGCCCTGGAAACTTTCCAAGACACAAATCCATGGTCTCTCGAGACTAACGGATGCCTAAAAAAAATTTCAGAGATATTGGCACCAGTCATTGATAAATGATGTCTTGCTTGCCAAAGGGTCTCAGCCCAAATCGTCGACTGTACTATTTTCCATAGATGCTGCCTGGCCTGCTGAGTTCCTTCTGTGTTTTGTATGTGTTGCTTGGAGATCCGCCATCTGCAGATTTTCTTTCGTCTGTGATGTTGTCCATGTTGTTGATTATATTCATCAGGTTTTCTCTGAAATTGAGCAGCAAAGCACCAAAATGAAGTTAAGAGCATCTATTTTGTCATATCTGCTGATGTTTTTTGAATCATCTAGTAGTGATCCATATTTGGAGAACATGTGATGCATTCTGTTTTGCCAATATATTTCAAATCTTTCTCGACTGAGCAATTATCACACACCGGTGTTATATTTCCATTTCCCCGGCAGGCAATAATGTGTTTTCTGATCGTCCGTGCTTTATTTCTTGTCACTTCGCAGGATATTTGGCTGTGCTTTGGGCCTCTTGTTGAAACAAGGCTGAGATTACAAACTCGTCATTTGGAGTCACTGACTCACCCAAAGTGATGAAAAATTAAGCAAATAGGAAGGGTTGTGCGGATTAGCTTTGGGCTTTGTTTATGTACCTCAATATATTTTACTCACCGAGGATTAGCAGTTGCACCGATTTCAGTCAATTGCATGAAACGGTTCCAATAATACAGTGCACAGATCGGCAATGACAGAAGAATTGATTTGTTATTGCAAAAAAAAAAGAGGCTTAGAATATTCTTGAATGTGAAATTGGGAAGGAAATGATCCTATATCTTTGTAAATCCATCTGACAGCAGAGCAGAGACTGATGAGTCATTCTTCCTGGTAATTTCTGCAGAGATCAAGGTACATTTTTGTAAGCTATGATTCAACGAGCTCTCAACATCCACCCACAACTCTCAATTATTTGTCTACAAATAAATTGCATGCTGCTCAAAGGTGTTAACTTAAAAGAGAACTCACCTTGAGAGAAGGTACTTGTTATAAAAGCTAAAAGTAAACGGCAAATATATAATATTTTACATATCCTTGTTCCTAAAGCAAGATACAAGGACTTCATCGTCCCTCCCAAAATTGGACCTTCATGTAATCCCAGTGTGGAAAAAAGGCATAACTGGGAAAGGAATTGTGCTTACCGTGCTGGATGATGGATTGGAATGGAACCATACAGATATCAAAGCAAATTATGTGAGTCAAACTGAAAGTTTTGTATTTAAAAATAAAAGATCTTAAAGATTAGCTTTATTTGTCACATGTACATCAAAACATACTGCATGTCATTTGCTTCAAATCAAATCAGTGAGAATTGTGCTGGGCAGCCTGCTTCCGGTCACCAGCATCGCATGTCCACAACTTAATAACTCTAACCCGGCATTGATATACAGTGCTGTGCACTCTTGATTTTTTAAAATATAGTTTCAGATGGTATGGCCTCCGCAGGGCCCTGATCTCAACGTCATCGAGGCTGTCTGGGATTTCCTGGAGAGAAGGAAGCAGGCAAGACAGCCAAAGATTGCAGAACTGTTGCAGGTTCTCCAAGATGCTTGGAACAACCTACCAGACGATTTTCTTATAAAACTGCATGACTGTGTAATTTTAAAGGCAAAGGGAGGTCACACCAAATATTGATTTAATTTAGTTTTTATTCTGTTTACTACTCTTTATTGTAATTGTTTTAATATTTAGAAACTTTTCATATCATTATTTTGGAAAGCATCTTCACTTTACAGAATTTTTACATGTGCATAAGAATTTTACACAGTACTGTATATACCTTCTTTACTTATATGGGAAGTAAATTTTGAGGAACTCACTTTTAATTGCATTTTATTTTTTCAGTGTGTTAAAAGATCTAGAGCAATAATGAACAGTTTAACATGTATTAATAATGTATAGATAACTATAATATTAAATGGTTTTGATATTGATATTTGTCATAAACTAAGTTATTTTAACATTTCAAATACAATTGAGGCAATAATAATTACAAAGTTATTGTATTGATCTTTCCATGTCTATTACTCCATTTTGAAAATGCATTAGGTTAGATAAGCTATGTTTAAAATTATCTGTCAGAAGCAAAGTCTAAAGGTATAAACACAAGGAACATGTGGGGTTTTTTCAGCAAGTTTATTGTAATCCACATCCACATCATCATTATTATGTGCCACGTCGAATGACGTAGGCGATCATGGTTTCCATGACCATGATTGTCCTTGGCAAATTTTTCTACAGAAGTTGTTTGCCATTGCCATCTTCTGGGCAGTGTCCTTACAAGACGGGTGACCCCAGTCATCATCAATACTCTTCAGTGATTGTCTGAGTGGCTTCAGAGATCGCATAAGCAGGTCTTGCGATATGTACCAGCTGCTCATGTGAGCATCCACCATCTGCTTCATTGGCTTTCTGCTACACCTTGCCCATTGATGACCTAAAGGCTAGTGGAGGGAAGGAGAAGTCAAGGGAAAACACACCAGTCCTCGTCAAGAGATCAGGGGTGGAAAGGATGAGTGGTTTCAAGTCCCTGGCTGTTACTATCTCTGCAAACCTGTCCAGGGCAATGACAAAGAAGGCACGACAGCAGCAATATTTCACTAGGAGTTTGAGGACATTTGGTATGTCACCAAAGATTCTTCTGCAGATGTACCTTGGAGAGCATTCTAACTGGCCACTGAGGGGCCACTGCACAGGATCAGAAAAAGCTGCAGAAAGTTGTAAACTCTGTCAGCTCCATCATGGACATCAGCCTCCCTAGCACTGAGAACATCTTCAAAGGCTGATGCCTCAAAAAGGTGGAGAGCCAGAAGCTGAGTAACCTGAAGTAGAACACTTGGCCTCCAACCTGCTTGTCCTGCTGAGAGGTTTATTCAGCAGCTCCCGTTAATGTTGTGGTGATTGCCGGTAGGGGCCTAACTGGTCGTGCTGCTAAATATTAAAGGGAGGTGGCTAGACTCTCTCTTGTTGGAAGTAATCATTCCCTGGCCCTCTTATGACAGGCCAGCAACTTGTGGCCACTCACAAGATCTGTGCCAAGTTCAGCCATTGCTAGTTAAGGGTCTGAAAGTTATCGGGGGGGTCAGGACAGCAGGAACGAGGTCTGATGAACCCCTGGGTTTGGGAATTAGGTGGATCAGAGTTTGAGGCCTCGTGTTTGGGGTCGCATCACCAACGTGTATGGAGCTTGAGGCCCAATATTCAGTGATCGGCAGGTCACCGGGTTGATGACGAGGGTTGAATTAGAAGCTGAGGCTCATTGGTCGCAACCCCGAGTCTGTGAATCCCTGTGAGTCCACTGGGGTAATCGAAGGCCCAATGTCTGCCAATCTGAGTACACTGAAGGCTGGAGACCAAAGAAGGAAATTGGACGACTGTGAATGTGGGTGGGTGGGATGGAGGAGTGCGGCTTGTCTTGCTGTTGTTGTTTTGTTGCTTGTTGTCTTCTGTGTTGTTCTGCCAAGCATTGTGGGCAGGCTATGTTGGCACTAGAATACGTGTTGACACTTGCAAGCAGCCCTCAGGTATGTTGGTGTACGTTTTGATGTCCAAGTGAAAGATAAATTTGAATCTTGAATCAGCCTAAGCTAAGTGCAGTCCAAGTTTTGCCACGGTTTGCGACAATCTGCTTTTATTTGAATGGAGCAAACGGAACAAAGATTTATGATAGAGGAAACGAATAAAAACTATTCACAACTGTACTTTTTAAGGTCCTCTCTAGGCCTGGGCTAAGATATTTCACCCTGATGGGAGAGGTGTGTGATGACCCGTGGGTTAAGGCAAGTTTTGTGCATGATGCCCAATGCAAACTGGAGTGAGGATGGACTGGCAATCGATCCAGCAGGTCTGAACGTCAGAGCAGAAGGTGAAGCATCGGTGGACTAGGTTTTGTTGGACCTCTCCATTGATGCAATCACGAAGAAGGCATGTCACCTCTCCACTTCATGGGAAGCTTAAGAAGATCTAGTATGCCACCAAAGACTCTTGCACGTTTCTGCAGATGTACCGTGGAGAATATTCTGAATGGGTACATCACTGCCAAGTATGGAGGGACCAACGTACAGGGTTGAAAGAGGCTAACGGGGCTGTAGACTCAGCCAGCTCCATCATTGCCTCTATTAAGGACGTCTTCAAAAGGTGGAGTCTCAAGATGATGGCATCCATCACATACCCTCTTCTCACTACCACCTTGGTTTGGGGAGTAGGTACAGGAGCCAGAAGACCCACACTCACCATTTCAAGAACAGTTCCCTTCCCTCTGCCATCAGATTTCAGAATGGCCCACGAGTGCCACCTCTCTATTACTCTTTTGCACTATTTATTGAAAGTAATTTTACTGTCTTGCACAGTACTGCTGCCACTAAACAACAGATTTCATGACATTTGCCAGTGCTAATAACTGATTCTGAATCTGAGATCATGACTATTGGTCAGCGGAGCAAGTGAAGTTACAGTCGGTGGAATTTGCAATGGGGTACGTGGCCAAGGGAATCACGGCAAGAAACATGTTTATAATTTGAAGGTACACCCACACCCAGTTGCTCAGGCAGCAGATAAGCTCACATTCATGAGCAGCACAGAGGTGCGATCGCTTTACAGCCCTGGCAATCACCTTTCGGGGTTTGATTCCTGTAAGGAGATCGCATGTTCTCTCCATGGACGTGTGGGGTGCCGCTGGGTGCTCTGGTGTCCTCTCACATTCCCAAGATGGGCGGTTAGGGTTAGGGTTCGTGAGCTGTGGGCATGTTAAGCTGGCACCAGAAGCATGGCAACACTTGAAAGCTGCTCCCCACCCAACACATCCTCAGACTGGATTAATCATCGAGACAAAACAACACATTTCAGATAAATGAAGCTAGTCTTATCTTTAATCTTCAGCAAGGCTGCACCATAGATATGGAATTTAATCTGGTGGAGGTATCTTCAGGCTTGTGTGGCCTGTACATTTCTCAGTGCCTGTGTTTGTGAATATGCAAAGTAATTGATGCTGTGACACATAATAAATGATTGCCGTGTGATTCAGTTTTCTGAAGAAATTTTATGTATTTCCCACAGAAATAGTGCAGCTTTCTAAATAGATCTTCTGGGCCCTGAACTTGAAATCTAAGCAATAAGCTACGTCAAATATATAAAATTCCAAAATTGAGCAACAACTGGTGATAACTGATGACTAATGAATTTATTCTCCTCTTTTTCTTTCTATAGGATCCAGAAGCAAGCTATGACTTTAACGACAACGACCCAGATCCCTTTCCTAGATATGACCCAACTAACGAGAATAAGTAAGTTTGCCAGTATAAGAACTCTGAAGTTACCCAAATGCCAAGATGCTGAGATAGTCTGAAATGAGATTAATTTGAAAGAGATTCAAAGTTCGCTGGAACATAAAACACAAAGTTATTGCAGTTCCGAGAAACTCCCGAAGCATTTGTTTTTGCCTATTGACCATAACCATAGAGGGACATTTCTTTCGTAAATGGGGGAAAATGTTGTTGTTAGCACTAAATGAAATCTTTCTCTCATCTTCATATTAAAAATATATTTAATCTTTTAGCAGGAGAAAATTTAAATTCATTTGAATTACACAATGTTCTCCAAATGAAAAGATAAATCCTATTATATTTTATTTTTTATTGAGATACAGTGTGAAGTAAGCCCTTCTGGCCCTTAGAGTCGTGTCACCCAGCAATCCCCCAATTTAATTCTAGCCTAATCATGGGACAATTTACAATGATCAATTAACCTACCAACCGTTACGTCTTTGGGTTGTGGGAGGAAACCCGAGCACCCAGAGGAAACCCACGCAGAGAGCGTACAAACTCCTTACAGGCAGTGGCAGGAATTGAACCTGAGTCACCTGTTACTATAAAGAATTGTGCTAACCACGACGCTACTATGCTCAGTAGCCACTTTACTACGCATGTCCTTTACTTAATAAAGAGGCTGCTGAGTGTAAGGGGTTCTGCTCCTGCAGCCCATCCACTTCAAGGTTCAACGTGTTGTGCATTCAAAGATGCTCTTACCACCATTGTAATGCATGGTTCTTTGAGTTGCTGTTTACTTTCTGTCAGCCTGAACCAGTCTGGCCATTCTCCTCTGACCGCTCTCATTAACAAGGCATTTTCACCCACAGAATTGCTGCCCACTGTATCTCTTTTTGTTTATCACACCATACTCTGTAAGCTCTAGAGACTGTTGTGCGTGAACATCCCTGGAGCTCAGAGGTTTCTGAGATACTCAAACTAGCCAGTACGGCACCAATGATCATTCCAGGGTCAAAGTCACTCACATCACATTTCTTCCCCATTCTGATGTTCAGTCTGAACAACAGTTGAACCTCCTGCCCTTGTCTGCATGCTTTTACACATTGAGTTGCTGCCACATGATTGACTGACCAGATACTTGCATTAATGAGCAAGTGTACCTAGTAAAGTGTCTATGTCAAGAATCAGAAGTACAGGTTTCCCCCGCTATCCGAAGGTAGAGCGTTCCTATGAAATGGTCCGTAAGCCGGAATGACATAAAGTGAAGAAGCAATTACCATTTATTTATATGGGAAAAATCTGCAAGCATTCGCAGACCCAAATAATAACGTACAAAATCATGCCAAATAACACATAAAACTTAAAATAACAGTAATATATAGTAAAAGCAGGAATGATATGATAAATACACAGCCTACATAAAGTAGAAATACTTTTCTGTAATCATTGCAGCCACTGTCCACCATAGTGAAAATCTCACACAGGGGCTCTTGGTACAAGTGCTCTCGGCAGAAGCACTCTCTCCAGTAATCTTTAATCTATGAAGCTGCCAAATTATACCAAATAACACATCAAAATACACAGCCTATATAAAGTAGAAATAATGTATGTACAGTGTAGGTTCACTTACCGGAATCGGGGAGACAGCAAGCACACTGATGATGGTGTGTTAGGCTGAGTCATTGGAGTTTGGGGTGGTGGGAGGTAGAGGAGACTGGGGTGTCATCTCATCGTCGTCTGTTTCCATCAGGGCAGGCAGGTCACCTTCTTCTATGTCTGCCTGCCACGATGTCGAAGGTTGAGGTTCATCATCTGCTGTAGCTGATGTGAAAATCTTGAAAAGTGACAGTATGCTTGACTGCTTAGCCTCGTGCATTTTTCTATCATACATTTCTTTGTAAGCACTCAAACCATCCTGCAAATATGCCCTAAACCTACGTACCCTTTCAAAATTAAAGTCATACTTTTCTGCAATCTTTGCAGCGTTGTCAATCGCAGCGAAAATCTCACGCAGTTGCTTCACGTTCAGTTTCTGGACAACTTCACTTTCAGGCCGTTCGCTACTGCGTTCGGTTTCGATTGTTATCCTTTCCTCTTGCAATTGCATCAGCTCTTCATCTGTCAGTTCTTGGTCATGGAATGCCAAAACCTCTTCAACATCATCTTCATCAACTTCCACAAACCCTTAGCCAAACTCATTATGTCCTTACTTCATTGACCACGATCGAAACGCTTAATTATGTCTAGTTTTACGCTAAGTGTAACACCCTTGTGAGCTCTTTTAGGCTTTTCCGATACCTTAGAACTCATCTTGCTAAGGGATGCACAAAATAAATCGACATAAAGCGCAGATGCTCACAGGCACGTGTTTAAGCAATGGCAGCTAGAATGAAGTTCCAGGGGAGGAGTTTGGCTGCTCGGCGCGCGCACTGCCTTTTCTCGTGTGCTACCTTTTTTCGTAACAGTGAAAACACCTTCTGTTAGTGAAAACAGGTAACTAATGTAGGTCTTTCGTAACAGCGAGGTGTCGTAAATTAATCTACTACTCAGCGTGTGTGTGTGTGTGTGTGTGTGTGTGTGTGTGTGTGTGTGTGTGTGTGTGTGTGTGTGTGTGTGTGTGTGTGTGTGTGTGTGTGTGTGTGTGTGTGCACCCTTAAATCCTGGTGGAGTCATCGTGGTGTCATCATGACAAGCTTTGCACCGATCGTTTCGGTGTGCTCATCGTACGGCGAGTCTTGGGCATCTGAAACCTGGCGGAGACCATCCCTCTCCAGGTTTTTTTTACGAGGTCGACTTGCTAGCTCGACACTCAACGCAGGCATGGATGGAGAGTGTGCAAGGGAGCCGGCCGGATTCGAACTCGGGACCTCTCGCCCCGGAGTCCAGCGCTGATGCTATCAGCTGGCTACTCAGCAAGTATTCATGCCCAAATACATAATGGTGTGGTAGCAGAATTATTCATATCTCACTTGAACCGTTTCTTGTATCAGACAGAGACAATTAGATTCACTGCAGGGCTTTCTAACTCCCACAGTGAATCTCTGGACCTGCTGCCAGCGGTATGCAAACAACCAGTAATATCGCTATTTCCTTGGGCTTTTAACCACAGCCTTGTTTGCTTCCTGTTACAAGACAGAGTGTTCTCGGCAACAGTGATGTTTGTTGAGTTTTGCATCATTTGTATGGGCATTGATAAACTTTAAACAGGTGCTTGTCCCACTTGCAGTCTAACTAGATGAACCCTCCCCCCCCCCCCCCCCCCAGCCCCCTTCCTCGGATCAGTTGGGTGAAGGAGTAGCCCTCTGCTACACCACCAGGAGTCAAGTTAGGCCATGCAAAGATTTAGAGAATTTGCCAGGACCTGCCTGGGTTAGAATATCGCACGCACAAAATGCCGGAGGAACTTAGTGGGTCAGGCAGCATCCAAAGAGAGGAATAAAGAGTTAAGTCTTGAGCACAGACCCTTCATTGGGACTGAGAAACCCAGACTGCATCACCATCTGCTGCCCCTCCTCCTTTTCTTTCTCCCAGGGTCCACTCTCCCCTCCTATAAGATTCCTACTTCTTGAGAGCTTTACCTCTTACACCAATCACCTCCCAGCTTCTTACTTCATTTTCCCTCTCCCACCCACCTACCTTCCCCCTCATCTGGCTTCTCCTATCAGCTGCCAGTTTGTACTCCTTCTGCTCCCCGCCACCTTGCTCTGGCTCCTACACCTTCCTATCCAGCCCTGATGAAGGGACTCGGCCCAAATGTCAGCTGTTCATTCACCTCCATAGATGCTGCCTGACCTGCTGAGTTCCTCCAGCATTTTGTGTGTGTTGCTCTGGATTTCCTGCATCTGCAGAATCTCTTGTGTTTAGAATGTCACAGTTGTCCCACTTCAATTTCAGCTGTTAGGAAAATAAACTTCTAGTTCCTCTCTAAAGCTCTTGGCATTGCTGAATGCCAGAAATGCTCAACTATATTTTCTGCCTGCAGCATTGGTAGTAAACAGAGGACATGCTGGAAACAGGTTCTGTTTGCCTCTCTTCATGTGGGATGATGTTAACTTGCCTATATGAAGGACAAATGCATAATGTCCACATCCTGATTCCAGAAATCCACCAAAGCCGTTCTCACAAGGCACCTCAGTGCAGTGATCTCTGTGAGGAGGTGAATGAATACCATCTTAGAGAATGATTGATGATTCAGTCAGCCATTGTACATTTGAGGAGAAGGAAATTTTTTTAAAATTTACTTACATAAAGTTCTTTTCTAACACACAGCACTGAAGGGTTTTAGATTCTGGTCACCTACCTACAGGAAAGATATCAGTAGATCTGAGAGAGTACAGAGAAGATTTACCAATGTGTTGGTGGGACTTGAGGACCTGAATTAGAGAGAAAAAAATGAACAGGTTAGGATTTTATTCCCTGGAGTTTAGGAGAATGAGGGCAGGTTTGATAGAGGTATACAAAATTATGAGGTCATGGGGCAGGAGTGAAGGGTGGAATGTTTAAGGGGAACGTGAGGGGGACCTCTTCACACAGAGGGTGGTGAGAGTATGGAACGAGCTGCCAGCGGAAGTGGTGGACATGGACCTGTTTGCATAAGAACGTATATGGGAGGGCTATGCTTCAGGTGCCAATCAAAGGGACTTAGCAGAATAAGAGTTTGGCATGGACTAGATGGGCCAAAGGGTCTGTCTCCATGCTGTAGTGTCCTACAACTCTGTGATTCTATAGCTCGGAGGAAACTAAATAATCTTTTATCGCCATGAGGTGAAAAACTTCTACAAAGATCCAGAGGCAAATAATGGAAACTCCTCATTCATTTTCCTTGATTGTTTGAGGAAAGAAGGCTTTCCTTGTTCCTTATTCTTTCTTATCTTCCTTTATACAAACATTGCCACAATCTGAAGGCTTCAGCTGCTCGTTCAGGTTTACCTGGGGCATAGAATTTCGTGCCCATGCAAAACCTTTGAAGACATTTCCATGACATTCATGTAAAAAGATGAAAGATGCCAGCTTAAGTGTTGGACCCAACTTCAGCAATGCCACTGGTTACCTGCCCGTCAGCAAATGTTCTTGACGCCAACCACAAGGGCGGCTCGGCAGTGAAGCATTTTTCAGCGACTGCGGCTTGGGTTCAATTCCCGCCACTGTTTGTAAGGAATCTGTACCTTCTCCCCGTGACTGCGTGGATTACCTCTGGGTACTCCAGATCGCGTCCACTTTCCAAAGGCGTACGGATCAGTGGGTTGTTTGGTCACATGGGTACAATTGGGCTCATTAGATCCGAAGGGCCTGTCACTGTGCTATATGTCTCTTTAAAAAAAAGTTAGCTGTACTTTTGCTGCCAGAGCGTTGTTTCTGTTGGCTCACAATCAAGAGAAGCATTTTACATTTCTGCGTTGAACTTTATGTAAATATGTGCGGCGTTACCCTCGAGTACATTTTGTGCCCTAAGCTGCGTATAACACAGTGACAAAATTAACCGGCTACCATTTCTTTTCCAGATTTGACTGATTCCGATCTGCTTTATTTGTTGCAGGCATGGCACCAGATGTGCTGGGGAAATCGCAATGCAGGCCAACAACAAGAAATGCGGAGTAGGGGTGGCGTTCAATTCCAAAGTTGGAGGTACAAAGTTGGAGAAATACTCCTGGTCCAAGAACCTGTGTACATAACTCCATGACTCTATTTGTAAATGGAGAAAAATATGTAGATTTTCTTTACTCTTGGACTCTCGTCTAAAATTAATATTTACTTGCTCGAATTCCACTCAGTTCTGCTGGTGACACACTTTTTTAATAACTGTACAGCCCAATCATCCTGTGTGCACTTTGGAATGTAAAGTCCAGAGTGTTAGATCCTGCGCCAGGTCAGGATGGGTTACCCAATTGTTTGCAATGGGAATTAGAGGCCTATGGATTAGGAAGTAAAGGAACAAATGAGTTTTGGTAAACACGAGAAAGTCTGCAAATGCTGGAAATCCAAAGCAACACACACAAAATGCTGGAGGAACTCAGCAGGCCAGGCAGCATCTGTGGGAAAGAGTAAACAGTCGACGTTCCGGGCCATGAGCCTTCATCAGGACTGGAAAGGAAGGGGGAAGACACCAGAATAGTAAGGCAGGGGTAGGGAAGGAGGATCGCTAGAAGGTGATGGATGAAGCCAGATGCGTGGGAAAGGCAAAGGTCTGGAGAAGAAGGAACCTGATAGGAGAGGAGAGTGGACAGTAGGAGAAAGTGAAGGAGGAGGGACCCGGGGGAGGTAACAGGCAAGTGAGAAAGGGTAAGAGGCCAGAGTGTGAAATAGTAGAAGAGGGGAGAGGGAGGGAAGAAAATAAGTTTTGAATTAATTTTGGTTTAGCCTTCTGCTTTTGGTAAGTATTCATATATGTTCCTTTGAATGTTTAAATTAAATGATGCATATCTCATTGAAAATCTGTCAGGCAGTTCAATACTTACACCCATTAACACACCCAGCCACCCCTATATACACCACCTAAAATCACTTTACATACGTACATACAATCAGTCTATGTATAAAAGTTAGTCATTTTTTATGTTTCATATGATTGCCTTTATTGTGTTTTTTTGTTTTTTTATTGTGTTTTTATGTTCACTGTGTTTTAATGCTGCTTTGGGCCCTGATTAACAATCATTTCATTCTCCCTACACTCGTGTACTACAGAACAACAATAAACAATCTTGAATCCTGAATCAAACATTTAAATTGCTTAATCATTTACAGATATATTTTCTTAGTTTTTAAATATCTTTGAATATGGGGGATATTTTAAAACTTTTAAAATTCATTTACAGCTCTTTCCCTGATTTTTGCCATCTGTTAGGGTCACAGATTATGCACTTTGCCACCAGCAACTTGTGTCATTATTTGGCCTTGCCTTGAGGGTGTGGAGGACCAGTGGGATATCCCATCTGCCTTTGCTCCAGGGAAGTTCAGACTGGCATGAATCACATTTGGTAAATCTGGGCCTAGGGCCTAGACAGCACAAAACTTTATTGACCATCCAAGCCTATTCAAGATGGTTGTCTTTATAATAAGTACTTACAATAAGGACTCCATTGTTTTCTCCAGTAATAATTAGTTACTTGTCTCCCATTTGAGTGAGCCCTAGCTAAAGAAATTAATTAAATAGCTTCATCCAAAATGGATTAATTGGTCACTTCCAATTTGATGTCCATGAGTGGGTTTTTTAAAATGCAGCTCAGAGTTGCACTCACTCACACTACTACCATAGAGACGACACTTCAAAATAAGCTTTTTGGCAGAAATTTTTAATAACCCTGTTTTAATTTCCTCTTCCCAGAACTAATCCAAGAAGTTTGCCCATATAGGTAAATATCTGTAGTTTCCTTCCTGAAAATTATAGGAATGATGATGTAAAAACTCATTTAATTTGATTGATTTTGTGGTTTTAATAAGAAACTTCAGCATTCCAAATGTCAGAATTAATTTATTATCGAAGTACAGATATGTCACTATATACTACCCTGAGATTCAGTTTTTGCATGCAATCACAGTAGGACAAAGAAAATATAGCAGAATCAATGAAAAAATTAAACATAAGCAAACACTGACAAGCAACCCATGTGCAAAAGACACATGGTGCAAACAAAAAAATTTAATAAATAATAAGTAAATAATACTGAGACATGAGTTGTAGAGTCCTTGAAAGTGAGTCCATAGGTTATGGAATCGGTTCAGTGTTGAGGTGACTACCCTCTTCAAAGTCTCATCATATTTTTGAACATCGCTGTCAAATTTCCCGTTCTCTGTTTTCAATATAATTAATTCCTGGCATTGTCCTATGGAACTACTCTTTGGCTACTCCAAAAATCAGTCCAGTTGCCACTGTTGGTCACTGCCATATAACCATATAACAATCACAGCACGGAAACAGGCCATCTCGGCCCTCCTAGTCCGTGCCGAACTTTTAATCTCACCTAGTCCCACCTACCCGCACTCAGCCCATAACCCTCCACTCCTTTCCTGTCCATATACCTATCCAATTTTACCTTAAATGACACAACTGAACTGGCCTCTACTACTTCTACAGGAAGCTCATTCCACACAGCTATCACTCTCTGAGTAAAGAAATACCCCCTCGTGTTTCCCTTAAACTTTTGCCCCCTACCTCTCAAATCATGTCCTCTCGTTTGAATCTCCCCTACTCTCAATGGAAACAGCCTATTCACGTCAACTCTATCTATCCCTCTCAAAATTTTAAATACCTCGATCAAATCCCCCCTCAACCTTCTATGCTCCAATGAATAGAGACCTAACTTGTTCAACCTTTCTTTGTAACTTAAATGCTGAAACCCAGGTAACATCCTAGTAAATTGTCTCTGCACTCTCTCTAATTTATTGATATCTTTCCTATAATTCGGTGACCAGAACTGTACACAATATTCCAAATTTGGCCTTACCAATGCCTTGTACAATTTTAACATTACATCCCAACTTCTATACTCAATGCTCTGATTTATAAAGGCCAGCGTTCCAAAAGCCTTCTTCACCACCCTATCTACGTGAGACTCCACCTTCAGGGAACTATGCACTGTTATTCCTAGATCTCTCTGTTCCACTGCATTCCTCAATGCCCTACCATTTACCCTGTATGTTCTATTTGGATTATTCCTGCCAAAATGTAGAACCTCACACTTCTCAGCATTAAACTCCATCTGCCAACGTTCAGCCCATTCTTCTAACCGGCATAAATCTCCCTGCAAGCTTTGAAAACCCACCTCATTATCCACAACACCTCCTACCTTAGTATCATCGGCATACTTACTAATCCAATTTACCATCCCATCATCCAGATCATGTATGTATATTACAAACAACATTGGGCCCAAAACAGATCCCTGAGGCACCCCGCTAGTCACCGGCCTTCATCCCGATAAACAATTATCCACCACTACTCTCTGGCATCTCCCATCTAGCCACTGTTGAATCCATTGTGTTACTCCAGCATTAATACCTAACGACTGAACCTTCTTAACTAACCTTCCATGTGGAACTTTGTCAAAGGCCTTGCTGAAGTCCATATAGACTACATCCACTGCCTTACCCTTGTCAACATTCCTCGTAACTTCTTCAAAAAATTCAATAAATTCAATAAGGTTTTATTGAAAGATGAGTGAAAGATGCCCTGAAAGGTGAGTGGAAGATCTTGAGAAGGGAAAAGTTGGGTTCAGCTGAGTTAACCTCTAGTGTGCAGTCATGTGGTAATGTCTACAGAGGATGCCTTTTTAAGCCAAGACACACGTGCAACCAAGCACATTCATTCCTGCCACTGTAACCGGCAGGCAGTTGTCTGAGATTACAAGAAAAGGAAAGAAATTAGGAAAGTGAAAAATATCAATAACCAAAATGATTAAGGTGGCACAGAGGCACAGTGGTTCCTCCTGATGCCATCCTGATTTGATGCTACTTCTGTGTGTGTGTGAGAGAGAGAGAGAGAGAGAGAGAGAGAAGTGTAGAGAGAGAGTTGTAGAGAGAGAGAGAGAGAGAGAGAGAGTTGTTGTAGAGAGAGAGAGAGAGAATTGTAGAGAGAGAGAGAGAGAGAGTTGTAGAGAGAGAGAGTTGTAGAGAGAGAGAGAGAGTTGTAGAGAGAGAGAGAGAATTGTAGAGAGAGAGAGAGAGGGAGAGAGAGAGAGAGAGAATTGCTCTGGATTTCCACTATTTTCAGAATTTCTTTTGTTTAAAAATCAAAGGGGAGCTGATGGATATGCACAGTACTGTGTAGAAGTCTTAATCATGCAGAATATTTGTAATCCATTATGTGCAAAAGTCTCAGGCACAGATATATATAGCTAGGATGCCTAAGACTTTTGCACAACACTATGTTTAACAATGTTCAGAGAATGAGTTTGTAAATCTGGTGGGAGCCAAGGATGTTGGGAATGGTGAGGGTGGAGGGGTGCTGGACAGGTGGCAGAGAAGGAGTGCCGGGGCACAATGCTAGAGAGACTCAGCAACCATGGAAAGAAATTTATGGTTGTGATGAAGGGTCTCGGCCTGAAATGTTGACTCTTTATTCCTTTCCATTGATCCTTCCTGACCTGCTGATTCCCTCCAGCATTTTGTGTGCATTTCCCTTTGATTTTTTTTTTTTTGCTTTTAACTTATACTGGTACTAATTTACAGTCACAATTAAATCCATCAGTAAATATTTGTACTGAAGGCCACAGGGAGAAATTGGGGGCTCCACACAAGTAGCATCAAATCAGGATGGCATCAGGAGGAGCCACTGTGCCTCTGTGGCAGCCCTGAGACACCAGGCAGGGTTGTTTGATTCCAAACAATTGGTGTATTGATCATTACAGAATGTCTCTCTGGTGCTTCCTGCTCCCTCCCCTCTCCATTCCCCTTTTCCCAACCATAAGACCATAAGACATTGGAGCAGAATTAGGCCATTCAGCCCATTGAGTCTGTTCCGCCATTCCATCATGGCTGATCCCAGATTCCACTCAACCCCAAACATCTGCCTTCCCGCCATAACCTTTGATGCCCTGACCCCTCAGGAAACTATCAATGTTTGCTTTGAGTTTACCCACGGACTTGGCCTCCACCACAGTCTGTGGCAGAGCATTTAACAGATTGACTACTCTCTGGCTAAAAAAATTCCTCCTTAACTCTGTTCCAAAAGGTCACCCCTCAATTTTAAGGCAATGCCCTCGAGTTCCTCTCCACATCCACCTTATCTAGTCCTTTCAACACTCAGTAGCTTTCAATGAAATCCTCCTACGTTCTTCTAAATTCCAGTGAGTACAGGCCCAAAGCTGCCAAACGCTCCTCATATGTTAACCCCTTCATTACTGGAATCAACCTAGTGAACCTCATCTGGATTGTCTCCAAAGACAACACATCCCTTCTAGCACTTTTTCCTTTGTAATAGCAATAGTATTCACTCCTGCTCCCTGACACTTATGGATCTCTCACACACTGCTAATGTATTCCACAGTGAAAACTGATGCAAAGTACTTACTAAATTCATCCACCATTTCTTTGTTCCCCATTACTACCTCACCAACATCATTTTCCAGTGGTCCAATATCAACTCTCAGTCCCCTTTTACTCTTTATATAACTGAAAAACCTTTTGCTATCCTGTTTTATACTATTGGGCTAATTGCCCTCATATTTCATCTTTTTCTTTCTCATGGCTTTTTAGTTGCCTTTTGTTGGATTTTAAAAACTTCTCAATCATCCATCTTCCCGGTCACATTTGCTACCTTATATCCACTTTCCTTGGCTTTTATGTAGACCTTAACTTCCTTTGTCAGCCACGGTTGCCTAGCCCTGCCATTTGAGAACTACTTTTCCTGTTGGACATATCTATCCTGCGCCTTGTGAACTATTCCCAGGAACTTCAGTCATCTCTGATCTGCCTTATTCCCCGCCAGTAGCCCCCTCCAATCCACCTGGGCAAGTTTCTTTCTCACGCCTCTGTAGTCCCTGTATTCCATTGTGATACTGACAGATGTGACTTATGCTTCTCCTCTCAAATTGCAGTATGAATTCAATCATATTATGATCACTGCCTCCTAAGGGATCCTTTACATTAAGCTCCCTATTAAAATCTGGATTATTACACAACACCCAATATACGATAGCCTTTCCCCGAGTAGGCTCAAAGCACAAGCTGCTCTAAAGAGCCATCTCATAGGCAATCAACAAAAACCCTCTCTCGTGATCCAGCACCAACCTGATTTTCCCAATCTCCTTGCATATTGAAGTTCTTCATTACAATTGTGACATCACCCTTATTACATGCCCTTTCCAGCTCCTTTTGCAATCTCAACCATTCATCTTGACTACTACTTGGAGGCCTATATATGATTCCCATAATGGTTTTTTTTATCCTTGTAGTTTCTTAACTCCACGCACAGATATTTGACGTTCTCTGACTTTATGTCACCCCTTTCTAAAAATGTAATTCCATTTCTTACCAACAGAACAGCACCACTGCCTATGCCTTCCTGCCTGTTCTTTTGATATTAATCTCCCAACTATGACCTTTTTTTAGCCATGACTCAGTGATGCCCACAACATCTAATTGCGCCACGAGTTTGTCCACCTTATTCCAAATGCTACATGTATTTAAATACAACACCTTCAGTCCTGCATTCTTTGACCTTTTGAATTTTGCCTCTGTGGTACAACTTAACTCTTTGCTCTGACTGCAGTTATACCCAATCATTGGCCTGTCCTTCCTTACATTCATATTACATATTACATCTTCTACTTGTAAACCTGTTGGCTCCTCCTCAGCTCCATTATACAGGTTCCCATCCCCCTGCCATATTAGATTAAACCACTCCCTGTGGCTCTAGTAAACCTGCCCGCAAGAATATTGGTCCCCCTCAGATTCAAGTGCACCCTGCCCCTTTTGTACAGCACACCTGGCCCAGAAGAGGTCCCAATGATCCAGGAGTTTGAATCCCTGCCCCCTGTTACAAATCTTCAGTCACACTTTTAGCTGCCACCTCATTCTATTCCTAGCCTCACTGTCATGTGGCTCAGACGGCAGTCCCAAGATCACTACCCTTGAGGTCCTGCTTCTCAACTTCCTTCCAAACTCCCTGTATTCTGCTTTCCGGATCTCCTCCCTTTTTCTACCTATGTCGTTGGTACCAATATGTACCACGACTTCTGACTGCTCACCCTCCTTTTCCAGGATATTGTGGACACGTTCAGAAACACCTCGGACCCTGGCACCCAGGAGGCAAACTACCATCCGTGTTTCTTTTTTGCATCACAAAATCACCTATCTGTCTTGCTAACTATAAATATTCCCTATTACTGCTACCATCCTCTTCAGTTCCCTAACCTTCTGAGCCAGAGGGCGAGACTCGGTGCCAGAGGCACAGCCGCTGTTGCTTCCCCCAGGTAGGTCGACCCCCCCCCCCAACAGTACTCAAAATGGAGTGCTTATTGTTCACGGGGATGGACCAAGAGTGCTTTCCATTATCTGGCGTTTTCCCTTCCCTCTCTTGACAGTCATCCATTTCTCTGTCTCCTGTAGCCTTGGGGCAACTACCTCCCTGTAGCTTCTGTTTATCACCTCAATAAGCTGAGAGTCATCAAGCCACAGCTCCAGTTCCCTAACACAGCTTCTAAGGAGCTACAGTTTGATTCACCCGCTGCAAATGTGGCCATTGGGGAGGCTGGAAGTTTCCTGGAAATCCCATATCTGACACCCAGAACAGAGCACTGGTCCTGCAGGTATACTCCCTATTCTTTCAAGAGTTAAATAAGAAAAAGAAATAAGAAATAAACCTACCTTCTTACTTTGCCTCCACCTGTTTTTGCCAAAGTCTGTTGAGCCAAAGCCTTAGCACTCTGACTCAACCCACTCTCACGACGACCGCTCCGCTAGATGGTACTTTTCTTTTATGGAGACTGGGCTTTTCAAGCTCCGCGTTGAACCTGCACAGGAATGCCCCTACTGCATCTATGCCACTGTCCAATCAAAGACCCCCGCTGAAGAGCGGCTGCTTTTTAAAGCTCCTCTCTGGACCTGTGCAGGAACACCTCTACCGCTTCTGCGCTGCTGTCCAATCCATGATTCCCTTCTCTCTGCCCCCTTCCCACTCTCAGCTCACAATAGAGACCCATATAGAGTTCGCTGATGACACGGCCATAGTGGGGTGTGTCAGGAATGGACAGGAGGAGGAGTATAGGAAACTGATACAGGACTTTGTGATATGGTGCAACTCAAACTACCTGCGTCTCAATATCACCAAGACCAAGGAGATGGTGGTGGACTTTAGGAGATCTAGGCCTCATATGGAGCCAGTGATCATTAATGGAGAATGTGTGGAGCAGGTTAAGACCTACAAGTATCTGGGAGTACAGTTAGACGAGAAGCTAGACTGGACTGCCAACACAGATGCCTTGTGCAGGAAGGCACAGAGTCGACTGTACTTCCTAAGAAGGTTGGCGTCATTCAATGTCTGTAGTGAGATGCTGAAGATGTTCTATAGGTCAGTTGTGGAGAGCGCCCTCTTCTTTGTGGTGGCGTGTTGGGGAGGAAGCATTAAGAAGAGGGACGCCTCACGTCTTAATAAGCTGGTAAGGAAGGCGGGCTCTGTCGTGGGCAAAGTACTGGAGAGTTTAACATCGGTAGCTGAGCGAAGGGCGCTGAGTAGGCTACGGTCAATTATGGATAACTCTGAACATCCTCTACATAGCACCATCCAGAGACAGAGAAGCAGTTTCAGCGACAGGTTACTATTGGTGCAATGCTCCTCAGACAGGATGAAGAGGTCAATACTCCCCAATGCCATTAGGCTTTACAATTCAACCGCCAGGACTTAAGAACTTTTTAAAAGCTATTATTAATGCTTTTTGAGATAGTGATTTAGATGCATATCATATTTTTTTACTGAGTTAAGTATTGTATGTAATTAGTTTTGCTACAACAAGTGTATGGGACATTGGAAAAAAAGTTGAATTTCCCCATGGGGATGAATAAAGTATCTATCTATCTATCTATCTATCTATCTATCTATATCAGATCAGATTTTTCATCACTTGTATATGTCACAAAATATGTTTTTTTTGTGGCAGCGGTTCAGTGAAATACATAAAATTATTAAAGTTTTGTGCAAAAGAAAACAAACAGCAAAGCTATAGGGAAATAAGCGAGAGATGGCTCTGATGGGTGCTGGCATGAGACCAATGGGCCAAGTAGCCTCTTCTGAGACATTGTAAATATATCATTGCATTAATCATTCCAATATATTAACAATATTCAGCTGTTATTTTGCAAGGTTTTTTTTAACTTTGCCCTCTTTTTGCAATGTCATTACCAGACCAGATGTAGCTAGCAATTACATGTTACTGGAATCATTAAAGAGCAAACAGGAGCTGGTCCTGTCATATAACAGATGGAGATATAAAAGGGAAACACTCACCCTGGATAAGGATCAAATTGATTTACATGGATGATTTAATATGGGGAGTCATAGCACCTGTTCGATTTATCCAGACAGCAGTGGAAAGAGCGAAAACAGCTCATAATCTGGGAGCACTGCCTATGTGCATTTCTTACTCTCTTTATGAAAGTCTTGTGTGAATGCCGAAATCCCATTAAATGCTCCATTTAATGCAGATATCAGGTCTACCATCTCTCTAAGTACTTCCAGACAAGGGCAAGGAAGGGAATAACATCACTCCGAATTACTTTTCTTGCTGCTAAGCTTCATTTGAAAAGCTCTGTACATGGAATGGTTGCCTTTCAGATGATATATGCCTAATCATGTCTTAAAATAGTCAAGGCATCCCTCCAAGGTGGGTTAATATTTGTAAGTCAGCATTGCTCTGGCTTCAGCCAGTGTACTGAATTGTGATTCTTTTCTGTTGAAGATTAGCTTTAATTGTCACATGTACATTGAAACACACAGCGAAATGCATTGTTTGCATCAGCGCCCAACACATTCTGACAAGTTTCCAGTGGCAATGTAGTGTGCCCACAAAGTAATATCATTAACCAGTATGTTTTCTTTTACAATGTGGGAAGGAATCAGAACATGTGGAGGAAGCCCATGCAGTCATGGGGAGAACATACAAACTCCTTAACCCAGACCAAACTTCAAAGTAAATTTATTATCAAAGTAATGTACACACTGTTCTGTGCAAAAGTCTTAGGCGACAGTGTCGAGGCTGTCTGGGATTACCTGGAGAGACAGAAGCAGGCAAGACAGCCAAAGACTGCGGAAAAACTGTGACAAGTTCTCCAAGATGCTTGGAACAACTTACCAGTTGATTTTCTTATAAAACCGCACAACAGTGTACTGAAAGAATTGATGTCGTTTTAAAGGCACTTTTGGAGCTTATGCCAATTATTCATTTGATTTAGTTTTTTTTCACTGTTTCCTCCTCTTTATAGTAATTTTTTTTGATATTTAGAAAACTTTTCATCATTTTGGAAAGCAACGTCGCTTTACAGAATTTTTTTACATGTGCCTAAAAACTCTGCACAGTACTGTATACATCATCGTATTAGAGATTAATTTTTTGCGGGCATTCACAGTAAATACAAAACAGAATAGAATTAATGAAAGACCAGCTGCAACAGGCCAGACATGCAATCAACGTGATTCTTGATCTGCAGTTTGTTTGTTGGTTTGACGAAAGTGGTGGAAGACTAATTTTGATGGCAAAAGGCAGGAACTTGCAACGGTTAATTGGGAGAGGCTATTTGCAATTGGGGTGGCAGCGGGGGGGGGGGTGGAATGCATCTCCACCAGAGGAGGTGGATGGCGCTCCATCCCTCTGCTAGCCCGCAGGTCACCCTCGGGCAAGGTGTAGCACCTGCTTAGCCCCCAACCAGGGTCACGTGAAGCCATGGGAGCGGGTGGTGGATGGCCGTATGAGCAGCCGGTGCACATCACAAGTCCTGGTTATGCGACCACCGTTGGGATTAGGGAACCAAATGCTGATGGAGAATATTAAGGCTCAAGTCAACAAAAAGAAAGAGGCAAAAGTGAGGAATAGGTAGCTGGGATTGAGCGAAGAATATAAAAAGAGGAAGAGTGACCAGGGAGCGAGGAGGGTCATTACTGACCATTGTGGTTTCCATTTCTCTGTAGCTTTATTCTGAATTGTCATTGTTTACCCTTGTACTAACTTAATGATCTGATCTGTATGCAAGTAAAAGTTTTCACTGTATCTCAGTACATGTGACAATAATATACCAGTACCAATACTGGAATCCCTCTGAGTCCATGTCAATGATAAAGAACATAAATGTTCTAATCCTGCACTTTACAAGTTAAACTGTTGTACAGTTTGGTAGCTTAGCGGTTAGCGCAATTGCTTTACAGTACCCGCTGTCATCAATCTCCATCGCTGTCTGTAAGGAATTTGTTCATTCTCCCTGCTTACGCGTGTGTTTCCTCTGGGTGCTCTGGGTTCCTCCCACAGTCCAAAAGCATACGTGTTAGTGAGCTGTGGCGAGCTACGTCGTTGGCGCCAGAGCACAGCAATGCTCCCAGGCTGCCCCTGGAATGCTCGGACTGTGTTGGTCGTTGATAGAAATGACACGTTTCACTGTATGTTGCAAATTTTCAATATACATGTGACAAATGAAGCTAATCTTTATCTTCACTCTCAGCTTGTAATCAGCCTCATCAGCCCACTGGCTCGATACTGAACATCTCATGCCCAATTACACCCATTTACACTCATTCCATTTTATTCCCTTACATTCCCATCAGCTTCTTCCTGATTCCAAAATTCACCTGCATACTAAGTTTAATTTACTTAAATAACTGCACCCAGTTTCCATTTTATTAAGTACACCTAATAATGTTAATACAAATATCGAAGCAGCCAATCATGTGGCAGCAATTCAATGTATAAAAGCATACAGACATGGTCAAGAGGTTCATTTGTTGTTCAGAACAAACATCAGAAAGTGGAACGAGTTGTGATCTAAGTGACTTTGACAGTGCAAAGATTGTTGGTGCCAGACGGGGTGGTTTGAGTATCTCAGAAACTGCTGATCTCCTGGGATTTTCACGCACAACGGTCTCCTGAGTTTACTGAGATTGGTGTGAAAAACAAAAAGCATCCGGTGAGTAGCAGTTCTGCAGGCGAACATGCCTTGTTAATGGGAGGGGTCAGAGAAGAGTGGCCAGACTGGTTCAAATTGGCAGGAAGGCGCCAGCAACTCAAATAAATAAATGTTGCAACAGTGCTGTGCAGAAGAGCATCTCTGAACGCACAACACATCGAACCTTGAAGTGGAAGGGCTACAGCAGCAGAAGACCATGAATGTACACTCAGTGGCCACTTTAATATGTACAGGAGGTACCTAATAGAGTGGCCACTGAGTGTAAGCATCAACCAGCAATTTCTTTTGGTTTAGGAGGAAACCTGAGACCTGGATGTGGCACATGCTGTCATGGGAAGATCATACCTATTCCACACACTAAGCAGCAGAGGTCAGCATTGAACCCAGGCCACTGGAGCTGTGGGCACCAGGTCCACAAACTGCATCATTACGTCAACATTTTATTTTCTACATTTCATTTGGCAGACTTCAATTTCATCACAAAACTATTGATAGATTATTTTCCACACAAATATGTAATTCTAACTTTATATTATTGGAAAATGTGATGACTACTGTGCAGAAGTCTTTAGGACATGTATGTAGCTAGAGTGCTGAAGACTGTTGCGCAGTACTGTGTTTGTCATTGCGGAATGGGGAGCGAGTTTGTAAATCAGGTGGGAGCAAAGGATGTTGGGTATGGTGACAGTAGAGCACTGTGGGAGGGGTGTGGGACAGGTGGCAGAGAAGGAGTGCCAAGGTTGGAGGGGGATGGCGTGGGTGCAGGCACGCCCAGCCCTGAGACACCAGGCAGGGCAATTTGATCCCAAACCATTGTTTATTGATCATCACAGAATGTTGCTCTGGTACTTCCCGCTCCCTCCCCTCTCCCTTCCCCTTTTCCCAACCATGATTCCCCTCTCCCTGCCCCCTTCCCACTCTCAGTCCACAATAGAGACCCATATCAGAATCAGGTTTATCATCACTTACATATGTCATGAAATCTGTTTTTTTTTTGCTGTAGGAATACAGTGAAATTATTACAGTACTGTGCACAAGATTTAGGCACCCGAGCTATATATATGCCCAAAACTTTTGCATAGTATTTCCAGTGGAATGACATTTAGATAGGTCTAATGAGGTTGATTGTTATACAGTAGTGAAAATGGAAATTGGTTTCATCATACTAGAAAGGGCTGATATAATTAAATCCAGAGCATTTGTCAAATTACACACTAATTACACACATTTCATCCTCCTAAGAAGAAAATTATCTGTTATTTAATAATCTGCAACACATGGCAACACCACGGGCTCTTGTAGACTGAGAAGTGTGTACTTTATCTCTTTTCCAGCTTATTATCTACAACTGTCATGCAGAGTTTGATATCCGTGCTGCTGTGGCAACCTGTAACATTTAATTTTCCATGTTTTAACACAGCGAGGAAAGGCACATGCTCATTGTGTCAAAAAATGCAATCTTTATTTGTTATGGTAACAGTTGAGATAATGACCTCAACTGTGGACGTGGAGAGGGTTTCCTGTAGTGGGGGAGTCTAGGACCAGAGGGCACAACCTCAGAACAGAAGGACGTGCCTTTAGGACAGAGCCGAGGAGAAATTTCTTTAACCAGAGACGGGAGAATCTATGAGTTCATTGCCACAGGCTGCTGTGGAGGCCAAGTCATTGGGCGTATTTAAAGTGGAGGTTGATAGGTTCTTGATTAGTAAAGGTGTGAAAGGGTATGCGAAGAAGGCAGGAGAATGGGGTTGAGAGGGATAATAAATCAGCCATGATGGAAAGGCAGAACAGGCTCAAGGGGATGAATGGCCTAATTCTGGTCTTATGGTCTTACAAATATAGAGTCCAATGTTTCAATATACTGCTATTGGTATAGCAATGATTCATAACAGACATTGTAATTAGTATAGAAAACTGATACATACATGAAATGTCACTTTGTGGATTAACAGTTGTTCCTACTAAACAATGCTAAGAAGGACTTCAAATATATCACTTCAGACTAATCAGTCATTCAGTGGTACAAAATGTAGGGAAGTCTGTGAGGATTTTACCTGTAGAACCCATATGTGCTGTTCTAACAGTCCCAACAGTTCACGGAGATAAATAAACCAGCTAATTATTTCAAATGTGTTGTCTGTATTTATTTAGTGAAGAGGAAAAAATTATTACAAACAACAACTTGCATTTATACTATAGCCTGGTAAACAGGCACAGGCAGTTAATTTTTACAGTAGAACCAAGGATCAACATTTATTTGCAGTCTAATAGTGAGTGATTGTCCTCGTCACTTTTCTTTTGATTGCAAGGCCTTGTTGGCCATTGTCAATGTGGAATGCTGCAAGTCCGATCCACTCCATTGGCGGACAGCAGGGGAGCTGCAGGGTTTCGGAAGGACTAGGCCTCAAGCTGTGGTATCGTCTATTTACAGCCGCCCAGGGGAGAGTATGGGCAGTGCCACGGACAATGTGGCGTGGTGTCCAAGCTAAATTTGGTGTTGCCCCCTAGTGTTTGTTTGGCAGAAGACAAGCTATATTGTGTTTGACTGCCGACTGCAGCAGCATTCACGGACTCAGGGCCTTGGACTGCTATTTTCGTATGATGGTATTTCACCGATATCTTATAAGTGCTTGCTGTTTTATATGTGTCTTGCACTGTGTGTGACTGCTGGACTGTGCTTTGCACTTTGGCCCAAGAGAAACACTCTTTCATTTGGCTGCACAGTATTCACAAATGGTTGAATGTCAATTCAACTTGAACTTGAATATTTGCATGTATTAGAAATTTACTTAGGTAGGTTAATGTTAAAATTAGGTGTAATGTTAAAATTGTACAAGGCAATTTTAGGGGGCAAAAGTTTAAGGGTAACACGAGGGGGAATTTCTTTACTCAGAGCGTGGTAGCTGTGTGGAATGAGCTTCCAGTAGAAATGGTAGGGGCAGGTTCGGTATTGTCATTTAAAGTAAAATTGGATAGGTATATGGACAGGAAAGGAATGGAGGGTTATGGGCTGAGTGCAGGTTGGTGGGACTAGGTGAGAGTAAGCGTTGGCACGGACTAGAAGGGCCGAGATGGCCTGTTTCCGTGCTGTAATTGTTATATGGTTGGTCACGGCACGACATGCAACAAAAAATAACATTCAACAATTAGGGAGAATAAAGAGTTATATAAAAACGTTAGAGGTAAAGGTACAGATTTGGAATAAAATATTTATAAAATTGTTAGGTATTTATAATTTAATAGACGAGAGCATTCCACTTGTAGCTTTGCATATCCTCTTCCACCTCTACCCTTGCCTAGTCCCTCTACTGCTCCCTGAATGAAAGATCAGTTACCTGTTCCCTGGCTTTTGATTTTAATTTAGTATAATGATGGGGTCTGGAGGGACTCATTTTCTTTGAGGGAAAATACCAAACAGCATGTGACAGAGGACAGGAGTTTGTTATTTATGGAACTATAACCACAAGTGTATAATTATCACCCAATTATTACAATATGTTGAAGGTACAATGTTCTTTATTGCTCATAGCTGGTTAATTAGATTGAAACAGGTTGGTAAGCAGTACTGTGCAAGTGTCTTAGACACATCTGTATAGCTAGGGTATGTAACACTTCCGCATGGTACTTAGCAATTTTATGTTTTGCACTGTATTGCTGCCACAAAAGAAAAAACCATTTTCTTACATATGGGTGATCTGATATGGGTCTCTATTGTGGACTGAGAGTAGGAAGGGGGCAAGGAGAAGGGGAACATGGTTGGAAAAAGGGGAATGGAGAGGGGAGGGAGCGGAAAGCACCAGAGGGACATTCTGTAATGATCAATAAACCAATTGTTTGGAAACAGCTGCGCTCGCTCCCCCCACCCCGGCTCTTCTTCTCTGCCACCTGTCCCAACCCCTCCTGCGGCGCTCCACCCTCGCCATTCCCAACATTCTTGGCTCCTGCCAGATTTACAAACTTGCTCTCCGCGTTGACAGATACCATGCGGAGAGAAGGTCTTAGGTACCCTAAGTGCATAAGAATAAGACTTTGGCACAATACTATACCTTGAAATTATTTTAGCCAAATATTATCCTCTGTTCTCTGTTCAGACAATTTTAACACATTAACAAACACAATCTGATTGAAGTGAAATCTCAGACCAATGCCACCAGCTAGTTTATTCAGACATCTGGATTTTCCTCTAGGTATCAGGATGCTGGATGGCATAGTAACAGACGCAATTGAAGCTACTTCCATTGGATTCAACCCACAGCACGTGGACATTTATAGTGCAAGCTGGGGACCAAATGATGACGGGAAGACTGTGGAAGGTCCTGGACGGCTTGCACAAAAAGCATTTGAATATGGCATTCAGAAGGTGAGAACATCATTGGAGATTTAAAAGTTTGTCCTTCTAGATTTTAAAATTTCTGGTAGTCTTTACTCTGGAATGTGAATAAGAATAATTATTAAATAGCAGACAGTGTAGATTCAATCCTTCTCAGAAGAAATGAGGAAATGATGTTACCTTTATTAAAGCAGCAGGTTTAAACACATTACTTACTAGATATTTTAAGAGCTCAAATAATCAGATTATTAACGAGTAAGTACAGACATGAAGGGGAATTCCCAACTGGGGAAGATATGACAGCAGTATCAAGAGGTTATGAGGAAATATGAGGCTTCTGAAATGAAGCGGTGGAGGTTATGAAGAGATTTAATACTCTATTATAACAAGTTTTAATAGTGCGTGCAAACTTGATAATGATGGGTTATCAATTTGAAGTTTTGATGAAGATGTGTAGAATTGTTTGCAGGCAGAGGATTGTTAAATGTGGAATGTTGAATATGGAACAAAGGGGAAGTTGTGCCAGAGTGTTTTTGTGAATATTCAGTACTGTGCAAAGACTTTTGCACATATATATATATATACATATATATAGCTCGGGTGCCTAAGACTTTTGCACAGTACTGTAGTAATTTTACGTATTGCACTGTACTGCTGCCACAAAAATAAAACAAATTTCATGACGTGTGAGTGATGATGATAAACCTAATTTTGATTTGGGTCAGCAACAAGAGAAAATCTGCAGATGCTGGAAATCCAAGCAACACCCACAAAATGCTGGAGGAAGTCAGCAGGCCAGGCAGCATCTACGGAAAAGAATAAATAGTCAACGTTTCGGGCCAAGACCCTTCATCAGGACGCATGATATGGTCCCCATTGTGGACTGAGAGTGGGAAGGGGACAGAGAGAGGGGAATCATGGTTAGGAAGAGGAGAAGGTGGGGTAGAGGGAGAAGGGAAGAATCAGGGGCATTCTGTACTGATCAATCAACCATTTGTTTGGAAATAAAGGACCTTGCTTGGTGTTTCGGGGCTGGGTGTGTCCGCTCCTCCCCAGCAATCCTTCTCTCTCACCTGTTCCTCATCCCTCTCGCTGTGCCCCACCCTCACCAACATCCTTTTCTTCCGCCAGATTTACCAACTTGTTCTCCGCTCTCCATTGACAAATACTGGAATAGTGGATAAATATTCTGATGTGAGGAAGGTATAAGTCTAAAGATTGATTCATTGACATGTAAGGTGTCAACACAGACTTCATGGATTAGCTTAAATAATTGCCATGGTTCTGCGATATATTAATGATAAAATTGACTTTAAATTATGCTTTTCCAGGGTAGAGGAGGAAAAGGGTCTGTTTTTGTCTGGGCTTCCGGGAATGGAGGTCGTCAAGGTGATAACTGTGACTGCGATGGATATACAGACAGTATTTACACAGTGTCCATAAGCAGTGCTTCACAACAAGGGCTGTCTCCATGGTATGCAGAAAAGTGTTCCTCGACACTGGCTACAGCCTACAGCAGTGGAGACTACACCGATCAAAGAATTGTACGTATCTCGCTCAGCTGACAACTTGTTTTTTTGTGATATAAGAATAGTTATGTTATTATTAATGCAAAATCTATCTTTTTATGTAGGAATAGTTATGTTATTACTAATGAAAATTTTATATTTTTAGCTCTCTTTATTACTGATTTGAAGTTTGTAAGGATCTCTACATTATAAAGTGATAGAACTTTTCAGAATTCATAAGAAAAAACTGTAGATCTTATCATTAGTGATATTGTATACAGGAAAGGATGGATCTAATTAAACTTCAGGGAGACCTCAACTGGAGCAGTGTCAGGGCAATATTGATGCTTTACAGTGGGGATCATTGAGACCCAACCTGTAATATTGATGCTTTACAGTGGGGATCATTGAGACCCAACCTGTAATATTGATGTTCTACAGTGGGGATCATTGAGCTCCTACCTGCAATGGGAGATGTTTAAGATATTAATGTACAGAAGAAGGACTTGGGAAAATAGATTTTGTTTCTAATTATTGTAGATTTGAAGATTAACATCTTTTCAGCTGATGATATTCAAAATATGTTAGAGCACACAATTATGCCAAGGTTTCCACCATAATTAGTCAATTTCATGTATATTGGTGTTAATGAGGAACTGAAGAAACGATATGAACCCTCATTGTTACAGATAACCACATTGAACATGAAACATTACAGCGTAGATCAGGCCCTTCGGCCTGCGATGTTGTGTCAACCTTTTAACCTACTCTAAGATTAATCTAAACTTTCCATCCATTATTCTACCATCCATGTGCCTATCACAGAGTTTCTTAAAAGGCCCTAATGTATTTGCCCTCTACCACCACCCTGGCAGTGCATTCACACACCCACCACTCATTGAGTATAGAATTTATCTCTGACATTCCCCATGTACTTTCCTACAAGCACCTTAAAATTACACCCCCTTGTATTAACCATATTAAATGTCTTCCCTCATGACAGCAGAGTCAAACCTCAGTCCCTTTTCAACATGTTAGTAACTAGGTGCTTTTAAGAACTAGTAATGATACATTTTTGAAAAATATAGTATGTATTTCACAAACTGAGGGCTGTATATATTTAATCTGCTTTATCATATAAATTTCTTTAAGAATTCAGCATGGTTCAAATCTGCAACCATGGCAAATGTGCTTCTTTCCAATGTGTTTCAGACAAGTGCCGATCTTCACAATGACTGCACCGAGACTCACACTGGCACCTCAGCTTCCGCTCCGCTGGCCGCTGGGATCATCGCCCTTGCTCTGGAACAGAAGTACGTCAGTACTCAGTAAAATAATACCTTTGAAGTGGGAAACTTGATTATCTTAAAAGTCACAATAAGTACATTGAGATTGAGCTAACACACACAAAATGGTGGAGGAACTCAGCAGACCGGGCTGTGGAAAGGAATAAACAGTCGACATTTCGGGCTGAGGACACTTTATCGGGTCTGGAGAGGAAGGGGGAAGATGCAGCTAGGGGAGGGCAAGGAGTACTAACTGATGGGTGATAGGAGAAGACAGGTGAGGGGATGGTGGGTGAGTGGGGGAGGGGGATGATGAAGTGAGAAGCTGAGGGGTGATAGGTGGAACAGGTAAAGAGCTGAAGAAGGAGGAATCTGATAGGAGAGGACAGTGGACCATGAGGGAAAGAGAAGAAGGAGGGGCAACAGAGTGAGGTATATTCTGGCTTCTTTCCACTTCCCTTCCAGTCACGATGAATGGTCTCAGGCCAAAGAATTGACTGTTTATTCCTCTCCACAGATGCTGCCTGACTTGCTGATTTCCATCTGCATTCTGTGTGTGTTACTCTGGATTTCCAGCATTTGCAGAATCTCTTGTGTTTTCAATTGAACTGTTGCCCGATGGAAAGGCAGTTTTAAACAAAGCATGAGCTCAGTGTAGATACTATCCTCATCCAACCATATGAGAAAAATCATTCAAAGTGTTGAAAGGGAGCTAATGGAAAAACTTTGCAAATTACAGTGACTTTGGCAAATATGGCTCAGTTGTAGAATACAAATCTGTATACAGGAATTTAGTGAACTCAACAAATACTGATGCTGTTGCAAGAAGGATCTTTTCCAAAAAAAATCAAAGTGAATAATTTGTAACATAATTAATCAAAATAAAAGATATTCGATTTAATAATGGAGTTTGAGATCAATTAGAAAGCCCACGTTATTGACAAAGTGGTCAAGTTTTGACATGTTTTAAGGAATTAAATTTTTTGACCTTGTTAAGTATTGTCACCAAATGGTGTGGCTTCAGTTATATCTTGGTAGCTGTAAGTACCTCAGAATAAGTGTCAGATATTTCCTGGAAAATGTAGAAAAGAGTAAGATAATCATAGTAAAGCAAGGGAAATAATGAAATACTGTAATCGCACTGTCAAATGAATAGAAGGATGTTCCCTTAGAACAGAGATTAGGAGGAATTTCTTTCGTCGAACCGTGATGAACCTATGGAATTCATTGCCACAGATAGCGTGGAGGCCAAGTCATTGAGTGTATTTAAAGTGGAGGTTGATAGTTTTTATTATTAGTAAGGATGTGAAGAGTTACAGGGAGAAGGCAGGAGAACAGGCTTGGGGGGGGGGGAAGTAAATCAGCCACGATGCAGTGGCAGAACAGACTCAATGGGCCGAATGGACTAATTCTGCTACTATGTTTTCATGATATTGTGGAATGGAAGTTATAGTGGCATATTTTATATTGTTGAAGACAAGATGTATATTGAATGGTTGGACAAGGAATGAAATAGATGGTACATCAGCAAAGAATATACAATTCACCAGAATATGAGCTGTGTGTGATATTGTTAGTTGAAAGGCTCCCAGCCTTCCAGGTACATGGATAAAATATTTATAGCATGTGACTATCCCACCAATATTGATGTTTTATAGTATATCTATTAGAAATAATTCAGCCATGGACAAATGGTAGAGCAGACTTGATGGGCCAAATGGACTAAATCTGTTGCTATAGGTCTTATATTTTAAAACAAAATTTAAAACTTCAAAACTTCAAATATTTGTGTGCTCTCTCTGCACTAATAGTGTCTGACTTGCTGAATATTTCCAATTTTTTCTATGTCTATTTCAAATTTCAGCTTTTACAGATTCCTCACCTTCCCATAACTAACTTCATGCTTTCTACTTCATCTGGATTTAAAACAGTTAACACACAATCATCTTTCCAAGTGCAGTGATTTGAAGTCTGCCTGCCGATAGGTGGAAGATGATGTGTGACATTACAATGAATGTGTGACAGAAGGCAATCCATTGAAATATTTATATTTTTTTCCCTACTGGAAACTGTCCCGGCCCCCAACCATTTCAGCAGATAAGCATCAGAATTTCATGAATTCTGTTTGTTATGTGCCTGTCAGCCTGCTGTCAATTTGTCATTGCAGCTGACCCAGCATGGATAACTTCACTCACCTCAGCACTGAACTTCATCTACAACCTATGGACTCACTCAATTACTCTAATCTCAGGTCCTCGGCATTATTTATTTATTTATTTATCTATCTATCTATCTATTTATTTTGGTGCTTGCGCAGTTTATCTTCTTTTGCACATTAGTTGTCGGTCTTTGTGTGTAGCTTTTCATTGATTCAATGTGTTTTTTGTTCTACTGTAAATATGAATGAATGAATTAAATTAATTTATTTTGCTCAGTACAAACATAACAAAAAGCATTATTTACAACAATGATTTCATAACGATGATTTCATAGGACAAAATTACAACAAAAAAAACATAGATATTCTTTAAAACAGGGTGTAGGCTGAAGCTACAGCTTATTACGCCTACCCCGTTTACTTACACAACAACATGTTTGGCATCAATCATCACATCGAAAACAAAAATTTTCATAGTCTTTTAACACAAAATCCAATTCCAAATATCATTTATTTACAATACTCCTATTCATTTAAAATCATGTATTTTATATTTGTTCATTAAATAATTTTTTAAACTTGTTAAGTATGGTGCATGTTTTTAAACTGTCACTACAACTGTTCCATAGATTCACCCCTCTGACTGAAATACAATGATTTTTTACATTTGTTCTTATCCTTTGTTTTTGAAATATACACATTCCTCTCAAATCATGTTGACTTTCTCTCATTTTAAGCCACCCTTGGATACTTTGTGGTAGCTGTCCATTGTTTACTTTATACATAATTTGTATTATTTTAAAATCTACAAAATCTCTGGATTTTAAAGAATACTTACTTACTGCCCGTTACGCTGCTGGCAGTTAAGGCAGCAATGAAGGTCCTCCATTCCTGGGGGCGTTCAGGGCTTCCTTCGCCATGTAGTAGCTTCATCTCGGTTTTCACTACTGTCAGTCATGCACGTCCCGGGTGGAGACTCAGGAATACCGTCGCACTCAGATGTGGAAGGATTCTTCATTGCTGTTTCATACAATTTTGTTTTACCAGTCAGGGTAGTTAGCCCTGAGCTGAACCCCAAACCTGGACCACTCTTAGTCTAGCCTATACCCTTTGACCTGTTTGGCATGGGTGACCCTACCAAGAGCCAAAGCGTAAAGCGCTGGCTCTAGCTAACTTAGCTCTCTGGATCACTAAGGTACACAAGTCTCCAAGCCACAATAAGGTTGTGGTCCTCTTGGGGGGGGGTTACTGTAAATTCCTGTAAGAAAATGAATCTCTGGGTAGTACATGGTGACATATACGTACTTTGAACTTTGAGCTTACATGTACCTTTACATTTAACAATAAACATGAATAAACTAATTTAAATATTATGCAAGTAATGGGGCATCTTTGTGCACTTTAAAATATAAAAGATCAAGATAAATGTGCTGGAGTTCAGGACACAAACTGTAGTTTATAGGACACTGAAAATCTGAGTGCATTTCATTTCAAGTACTGATGTAGGTTGAGCCATCAATTAGTGTAACACATACAAAATGCTGAAGGAACTCAGCAGGTCAACACTTCGGGCCGAGACACTTCATCAGGAATCCACCCAGTCCTGATGAAGGGTCTTGGCCCAAAACATTGACTGCTTATTTGTTTCCATAGATGCTGCCTGACCTGCTGAGTTCCTCCAGCATGTTGTGTATGTGTTACTCTGGATTTCCAGCAGCTGTGGAATCTCTTATGTTGATGAGCCATCATTAACTGCCTATCATTATGGCTTTGAACTAGATGATCCTCAGGGCTGTATTGGAGAACAGGTAATAGTTGACATTCATTGAATTAGAGTCATAAGTAGACCAAACCCTGAAAGGATAGAAGAGTTCTTTCCCTGAGGACATTCATGAACTAGATGGATTTTAATTACATGATTACCATTATTGATGTTAGATGTTTATTTCCAGATTTACTTAATTACTCAAGTATAAATATCCTGGCTGCCATGATCAATAATCTTGTGTTCTGAAAATTAGTGCAGTAGAACTGTTAATAAATTCCATAATAATATGCGTCAGTGAAAATCAAACAAGAAGCTGCAAATGTTGGAAGTCTAATAAAGGGTCTTTGACCTGAAACAGTATTACTATTTCTCTTTCCACAGATGCTGCCTGGCCTGCTGAGTGTTTTCTGCTGTTATTTTGGGTTTAAATAGGGTCAGGTTCACAGTTTTATGTGGACTGAGAAGGAAGATTTTGAGGGAATTTGACTGGAAGGACCATCCAGATCAGTAGTAATGCTATATAAAAATTAAGTGATAGGGTTTAACAATGGTTATTTCATGACCATAACATATTTAAATTATTCATATTAATGTTTTTTACAACAGTCCAAATCTCACTTGGAGGGAATTGCAGCATTTAATTGTCTGGACGTCCGAATATGATCCGTTGGCCAACAACTTGGGCTGGAAGAAGAACGGAGCTGGTTTAATGGTGAACAGCAGGTTTGGGTTTGGCTTGCTCAATGCCAAGGCCTTGGTTGACATGGCAGACCCTAAAACGTGGAAGGGTGTTCCAGAGAAGAAGCAGTGCATTGTCAAAGATAATACTTTTGAATCCAGGTCAGTAAATACGTTTTCCTTTCATTCCACTTAAACAATTATTGTCGGCGGCATAGTAGCTTAGCAGTTAACACAATTGCTTTACAGCGTCGGTAATAGCCAATAAGTTCGATTCCTGGTGCTGTGGTTTCTACGTTCTCCCCATGACCACATGGGTTTCCTCCAGATGCTCCACTTTCCTCCCACATTCCAAAGATGCATTTCACTGTATGTTTCAATGTTTCGATGCACATGTGATAACTTAAGTTTTAAAGTTCATCTTTAACTCTTTATTTTATCAAAAATAATACTTAATTTCAGTCTTCAATGATCTCAGTAATAGGGATGTTGGATTATATATATACAATATATACATCAAGTGTTCGGAGAAATTGAAAGAAGATGGATTGACCAAAGGCCAAACAATTTTTAATCAGTACCTTCTTCCTGAGTGGGCATTCGTTAGCCAGATAGTGATGGATCTGTGGAATTCATTGCTACAGATGGCTGTGGAGACCAAGTCATTGAGTACATTTAATGCAGAGATTTATAGGTTCTTGATTGGTAAATGCATCTAAGGTTACAGGGTAGTAAGGAGACAGTAGACAGGAGAATGGGGTTGAGATAACATGGCAGAGCAGACTTGATGGGTCAGGTGGCCTAATTCTGCTCCTATGTCCAATGGTCTTACACTGAAGATCTACATTTTGTTACATTTGCTTCCTCCAAGTGAGTTTACACAGTTTCAGGCTCAACTCTGAGTTCAACAATTTGGGATCATTATCACTGTTGCTTTTGTTTCCCACCTGATAACATTAGAGAATCATTCCATTTGTTTCAACTTTTTTTTTGCAGTTTATTTAATTATCATTGCTTAATTCGCATTTGCCTATCTTTATTAATCCATTTTTGGATGTGATTACCACTCATGATATTTATTGACCATCTCTAACTGTCCTTGAGAAGGTGGTCATTGTTACATACCAGAGGGCTTGCTTTGAAGGTGAGAGGGGATAGGTTTAATGGGGGATGTGAGGGTGTCAAAGAATTTTGCACAGTACTGTATTTGTCAATGTGGATCAGTGAGCGAGTTTGTAAATCTGGGTGGAGCAAAGGATGTTGGGAAACGCAAGGGTGGAGCATCTTGGGAGGGGTGTAGGGCAGATGGTAGAGAAGGCGTGTCAGGGGAGGGGGTGACATGAGTGCAGACACACCCAGCCCTGAGACACCAGGCAAGATCATTTGATTCCAATCAATTGGTTTATTGATCATTACAGAATGTCTCTCTGGTGCTTCCCACTCCCTCCCCATTCCCTTCCCCCATTTCCCAACCATGATATCCCTTTCCCTGACCCCTTCCCACTCTCCGTCCACAATAGAGACACATATCAGAATCAGGCTTATCATTACTCACATGTCATGAAATTAGTTTTTTTTTGCAGCAGCAGTACAGTGCAATACATAAAATGACTACAATACTGTGCAGAAGCCTTAGGCAGCCTAGCTATATATATGTGCCTACGACCATAACACCATAGGATATAGGAGTAGAATTAGGCCACTTGTCCCATCGAGGTTTCTCTGCCATTTCATCATGGCCGATCCATTTTTCCTCTCAACATCTTCCCAACTACTGACGTCAGACTAGCTGACTTATAATTTCCCTTCTTCTGCCTCTCTCCCTTCATGAACAGTGGAGTGACATTTGTGATTTTCCAGTTCTCTAGAACCATTCCAGAATCTAGTGACTCTTGAAAGACCAGTTCTAATGCCTCCACAATCTCAAATTGGCCAAATTTGGGGAAATGGCACAAAAAACATCAACAATCCAACTGTGTGAAATAACAATTTTAGCACAATGTGCCAAACAAATCAATTTTTGTTGTCATTCCATTATTTCAACAATGTCATTTGCTTGACATTTGCAATGATCAGTACAAAGTTATTACAGCTTGGGCCTTCTGGAGTTTGGAGGTGATTTCTGATGCTGTCTGTAAGGGGTTTGTACATTGTCCCTGTGAACCGTGTGGGATTCCTCCCATGGTCCAAAGACGTACCAGTTAGTAGGCTAATTGGTCATTGTAAATTGTCCTATGATTAGCCTAGGGTTAAATAGGTGGGCTGTTGGGCAGTCCAGCTTGCTGGGTCAGAAGGGTCTGTTCCACACTGCATCTCTAAATAAATGAACAGAACTACTCAGTTGAAGGTCAAAACATGTAGTAATATATGCTCATAAATATTTAATTAATAAGTGGACAATCTTTCAACAACCTACCTGCTCTTCGAAACTGGTGCTATTGATTCAGTGGCTCAGAAGATTGGTCACAGACATAAACAAAGGAGAGTGACAGCTTTGTAAGAAGGTGCCATGATTACGTCTCTGTTAGCTTACTTCACATCGAAAATTGTATCCGTGCCTCAGATTCGGAAAATGTTTCAGAGTAAAGAAATGGCATGGCAAGTGGGAATCGCAGATCAAACATGTGGATCATTGTCTTATCTCAGTTATTTAATACATTTCCGCAGGCCTTTGAGAGCTGGTGGAGAAATTACAGTGGAAATCCCTACGAAAGCTTGCGAAGGCCAGGATGATCACATTAAAGCTTTGGAGCACGTACAGCTGGAGGCGACCATTGAGTACACCCGGAGAGGAGACCTTCACATCACACTTACATCTCCAGCAGGTACGTCAGCCCTGCGGACTTGGCCAGCTCAATCCAGCATCGAGGTGATACCTCAAAAAGGCATCATCCATCATTAGGGACCTCATCACCGAGGCCACGCCTTTCTCTCATTGCTACTATCAAAGAGGGAGTACAAGAGGCTGACAAAACATACTCAACGTTTTAGGAAGAGCTTCTTCTCCTCCACCATGAGACTTCTGAATGGACAATGAATCCATAAATACCGCCTCACTATTTTTTGCTCTCTTTTCGCTCGACTCATTTAATTTAATTTAAAATATATATATTTCTTATTGCAGCTTATAGTATTTTTATGTATTCCCCTGTACTCCTGCTGCTAAACAACAACTATCATGATATTTCAGAAGAGAAAGAGGAGAAATTGCTTAAGCCAGCGTGTGGTGAATCTGTGGAATTCATTGCTTCAAATGGCGGTGGAGGCCAAGCCATTTGGCATATTTAAAGCGGAGGTTGATAGGTTCTTGATTAGTAAGGGTATCAAAGATTATGGGCAGAAGACGGGAAAATAGGGTTGAGAGGGATAATAAATTAGCCGTTAAATGGCAGAGCAGACGATGGGCTGAATGGCCTAACGCTGCTCCTACTATGTCTTGAGGTCTTATATGTCAATGATAATAAACCTGATTCTGATCCGATTCACTCTATATAACCATATAACAATTACAGCACGGAAACAGGCCATCTCGGCCCTTCTAGTCCGTGCCAAATGCTTACTATCACCTAATCCCACTGACCCGCACTCAGCCCATAACCCTCCATTCCTTTCCTGTCCACATACCTATCCAATTTTTTTTTTTAATGACAATACCGAACCTGCCTCCACCACTTCTACTGGAAGCTCATTCCACACACCTACCACTCTCTGAGTAAAGAAGCTCCCCCTCGTGTTACCCCTAAACTTTTGCCCCTTAACTCTCAACTCATGTCCTCTTGTTTGAATCTCCCCTACTCTCAGTGGAAAAAGCCTATCCACGTCAACTCTATATATCCCTCTCATAATTTTAAATATCTCTATCAAGTCCCCCCTCAACCTTCTATGCTCCAAAGAATAAAGACCTAACTGTTACTGAAACTAAGATCAAAACAAGTTGTGTGGTAATGGTGGGGTATCTGAAAAGAGCATTAATGGGTCTCACTGGAAGTGGCAACACAGGTAGTTAAGGTTGCGGGCTCACAGGAGTTGGGATCCTATTACTCCTGGGGAAGGTGGATGGTGGAAGACACTAGAAGAGGTGTTAATATATTAGTGAATAGATTACAAGGAGATAAATGTGAGGAAGTGGATTGCTCTGAGAGCTGGCATTAGAACAAGGACAGAAACAAGAGTTTATTCATCGGAACTCCAACTGAACTTCAGCGGCTTGACCGAGTGACACCGCGAGACCAATCATTCTTGATACACATGCGAGGACCCACAACGGGCGCCAATCAAGAGTCTGCTTTAAGTAGTGACAGAGTGCTGAAAATCCGTGCCAGTCACAAGTAACGATGAGATTAAGCAGAAAGCACAAGTGCTGAACAACTCTAGTTAAGACAACAACTTGAAAACGCAGGTGCTCGAAAAATCTGGAGGCCTGGCACCCTGAGACCTGCCGTAGGGGCCTGCAGGGCTCGTGACAATACATTTTAAAAACACATTGGCGAGGTTTGCCATTCTGTGAACTGGAAGTCACATTCCCTTTCTCTTTTTAGTTTAGATTAGATTAGCTTTATTTGTCGCATGCACATCGACGCATACAGTGAAAGTGCCCTTTGCATCAAATCGAATCAGTGATGATTGCAGCCTGCAAGTGTCCCCATGCTCCCAGTGCCATCAAAGCATACCCACAACTTACTCACCATAACCTGGATGTCTGGAATGTAGGAGGGAGCCAGTGCACCCGGAGGAAACGCATGCGATCACGGGGAGAAAGTACAAACTCCTTACAGACCCCAATCAGTGATTGCTGGAGCTCTAGAGTGTTACACTAAACACTACCTGTAGGAAAGGTCACCTACCTACAGGAAAGATGTAAGTGAGGTTGAAAGAGTGCAAGGATATTGCTAGGTCAGGAGGACCTGAGTTACAAGGAAAGATTGAATAGGTTCGGATTTCATTCCTTGGAATGTAGAAAACTGAGGATAGAGTTGATAGTGGCATACAAAATTATTAAGGGTATAGATAAGGGTAAACACAAGCAGGCTTTTTCCACTGAAGTTGGGTGGGACTACAACTAGAAGTCATAGGTTAAGGGTGAAAGGTGAAAAGTTTAAGGGGGGAACATGAGGGGACTCAGAGGGTCGTGAGCGTGTGGAATGAGCTGCCCGCACAAGTGGTCAATGCGAGCTCAATTACAACATTTAAGAGAAGTTTGGTTAGGTACATGGGTAGTAAGGGTGTGGAGGGCTATGGTTCCGGTGCAGGTCAATGGGAGTAGGCAGTTTAAATAGTTCATCATGGAATAGATGGGCTGAATGGCCTGTTTCTGTGCTGTACTTTTCTATGGCTGCCCAGTTCATCTTGTTCATGAGGCAAAATGTCCAATGAATATATGAGATTTTATCTTCCTTGTGCTTTTCTTCCATTTTGCTTCCTGTTAATCTTAGAACAGAGCCTCTGTAATGCCGTCTTGTTCTTTTTATTAAATTCAGGAACCAACACTGTTCTGTTGGCTGAACGTGAGAGGGACTCCTCGCCTAATGGTTTTAAAAGCTGGGCCTTTATGTCAGTGCACACTTGGGGAGAGGATCCAAGAGGCACGTGGCTTCTCACCATCACTGACATGGTATGTACGGCCGTTCACTTCCATCATGAACCTCTCAATCTATTGTGTTAATTGTTTAGTGAGCTCAAAGGCAATGGAGATGGAGTGTCATTAAAAAGAAGACCATACATGACGCATCATCTTGTTAGTATTATGTTACTTTCATAAAATGATTAACAAACGATAGTTATAATCAAAGTACAGATACGTCACCAACAACAACTCTGAGATTCATTTACTTGTGAGTATACTCAACAAACCTATGGAATAATAACTATGACAGAATCAAAGAAAGGCCGCCCAACTTGTGTGTTCAACCCAAGTGAAGAAGAAAACAAACTGTGCAAATGCAACAAGAGAAACAACAATAATAAATTGCCGCTTCTTTCTTGTTCCTTTTCACGCCTCATGGTGCATTGGGCGGCATTCTTTGCCCTTTCCTGTTTTTTTATGAGGCCGAGTAGCTAGCTCGATGCTCAGCCCAACACGGATGGAAAGCGTGCAAGAGGCCTGCTGAATTCAAACCCAGGACCATTGGTCTTGGAATCCAGTGCTGATGCCACTACACCACCCACCGAACAATGATAGATCAATAAACAATAAATATGGAGAACATGGGAGGATGAGTCCTTAAAAGTGAGCCCATAGGCTGTGGGAACAATTCAATGATGGGGCGTGAAGTTGAGTAAAAAGCCTGATGGTTGATGGGTAATAACTGTTCCTGAACCTGGTGGTGTGAGTCCTGAGGCTCTTGTACCTTAAACAAGGCAGCAGTGAGAGGAGAGCTTAGATCTTTGACATATTAGTGCTTTAAATGAAAGTTGGATCAGAAATTTGCCTGTAATCTACTGAAAATTACTTTCTAATACCCTGCAATGATGGTCTTGTGATGGGTGATACAGACAAAAGCCCATTGATTCTGTACTGACCATCAACATTATTACAAAGGAATGGTGCATACATCTGTGAATATATTATCAAAAAGTTAGAAATAAATCACGCTCAATAATAATACCAAAGGAGTCATTTTCATGATTCTGCAACTTCTCTGCCCTGTGGAAGTTTATTTCAGGAACTTAGAGGGATATTTACAATTTTTATTTCCTGCGTTGAATATTAATTTTCCTGTATGTACTTCATAGGTTATGTCACAGTACATGTCATAGTTTGGGCTAACCAAATGCAGGTGTTATTCAAAGAGTAACACATACAAAATGCTGAGGAACTCAACAGGTCAGGCAACACCTGTGGAGTAAAGGATCTTGGCCCGAAACATTGATTGTTTGTACCTTTCCATTGATGCTGTCTGACGTGCTGAGTTCCTCCAGCATTTTGTATGTGTTGCTCTGGATTTCCTGCATCTGCAATCTCTTATGTTTATGTTATTTAAAGATTAATACTATTACCCCTTGGGTGGCAGGGTGGAGATATATCTGTACGAAAGGGGATGTAAGGTGCTCCTTCCCTCCACTAGCCTGCGGGTCACCCTTGGGCAAGGTGTAGCACCTCACCCCCACCACCACCCCCTCCCCCGATCAGGGGGCTATAAGATCAGGTGGTGGATGGTCTATGAGCAGCTGGTGCCTATCACAAGTTCTGGCTATGCCACCACTGATGCCAGGCAAACAATCTCTGAAGAGTATTGATAATGGCTGGGGTCACCGTCATGTAAAGACACTGCCCAGAAGAAGGCAATGGCAAAACACTTCTGTAGAAAAATTTGCGAAGAACAATCATGGTCATGGAAGGTGGGGTGGGGGCTAAGTAGATGCTATGCCTTGCCCAAGGGTGACCTGCAGGCTAGCAGATGGAAGGGTGTCTTACATCTCCTCTGGTAGAGACGTATCTCCACCCCACCGCCCAGGACCCACCATTGGATGTCCATATGGGCTTGAGCTGATAGGCCACATATTGTGACAAACAAGCCTTTTAACTTAATCTATTGAACAATTTGCCAGCAGAGTATGTCTCACGGGTACAAATATTCATTTGTAACATTTCCAAATATTTTCTCTTATTTTATACTCAAAGTCAGGGAGATTAGAAAACAAAGGGGAAATCGTCAATTGGAAGCTAATTTTACATGGCACCTCCACCAGACCTGAACATATGAAGAGATCCAGGGTGTATACTCCATACAACGCTGTGCAGAATGATCGGAGAGGTGTGGAGAAGACGGAAGAGCGAATTGTGGTAAATAAGACCTCTTACTGAGGATGTTCTCAGACCTTTAGTGAAGCGGTTGGTGTGGCTAAATAAGAAGAGTTTTGGCACAGAAGTTTGACGTTTCAAAGTTGTACCAGTGTTGTGTGTCGAATTGTTATGGTGAACACGTTGGGAGGATTGGTGTTAGCTGGCTGATTCTTTCAAAGGCCTAGCATGGACAATGGGTAAAATGTCCTTGTTCTAGAGTAATAAGTTTCAATGTATGGAATAGGTCACTGGATGATTACATTATCATAATTAGTTGCAAGGAGTTCACTTACCATTCCAAATATTACAGAGCCTGAAAACACCCCACCTGGCTTCTGTCCCTCCTCCATCGGATTGCAGAATGGCCCATGAACCCATGAACACAACCTCATTTTTCCCTTTTTTGCATTATTTACTTATTTTTTTGCAATTTATGGTAGTTTTTATTCCTTTGCACTGTATGGCTGCCACAAAACAACAAATTTCACATCATCTAAGTCAGTGACAATAAATCTGATTCTGGCATTCATAGCAAAGTTTAGTCCCTTTGAAGGAAATATTCATCTGTTCTCTATCTGCACTGTATTGTGTGTAGTGAGTTAATTATTTTTAGCATGGTACCTAGTCAAGTGGAAGACAAGTGAAGGGAATAAGTTACGTATTTGTGAAAGCGAAAGGAATAAGTTATGTATTTGTGCTTTGTTCTGGGCATTTTAATTTGGCTGTGGCTGGGCATCATATCTTTTGTTGACCACTTAACTTACGCTTAGTTAGACTTAATTGCGTTGCTTCAAGACTGTATGTTTTGTTAGATGCTAATAAAGGATGGAATACATCTTTTCAACTTTGTGAACTGGAGTGATTGGAGGGTGTGCCATACAAGGATAACAACCTGTGTTAGGTCGGCAACAGCGGCAATTGATTCATTAGAATTTGCCCACTGCACCATTGAAAAAACATAAGTAATAATATTCAAACATTATAAGTAACTATTGCAATTAAATTTGATAATTTTGTAGTCAGTATCACAAAGTAAAATGACTTTCAGTCTCAGGCAGGTGTGTTTTAAGGACTGTCCCAGCTCCATTCTTTAGAATGACTTTAACAGGTGAGGCCCAATCCTCACCTGATCTCCTGGTTATTTTGTTTTTTGGCTTTGGTTTATAATTGTCATTGGGATACAGTGAAAAGTCTGTCTTGCATACTGTTCATACAGATCAGATTATTGAGGTAAAACAAAGTAAATTAATAACAATGCAGAATAGTCCATGTCAGAGGTACGTTTTTTTACACAAAGAATGCTAAGTGCATGGAACACACTGCAGTGCTGCTGTGGTAGAGGCAGATTTATTAGGTACATTGAAGAGTCTCTTAGGTAGGTACATGGATGACAGGAAAATAGAGGGCTCTGTAGGAGAGAAAGGTTAGATTGATCATGGAGTAATTTAAAAGGTTGGAAGAACCTTTTGTGTACAGTTCTGGTCACCAAATTATAGGAAAGATGTCAACAAAATAGAGAGAGTACAGAGGAGATTTACTAGAATGTTACCTGGGTTTCAGCACCTAAGTTACAGGGCAAGGTTGAACAAGTTAGGTCTTTATTCTTTGGAGCGTAGAAGGTTGAGGGGGGACTTGATAGAGTTATTTAAAATTATGAGGGGGATAGATAGAGTTGACGTGGATAGGCTTTTTCCATTGAGAGTAGGGGAAATTCAAACAAGAGGACATGAGAGTTAGGGGGCAAAAGTTTAAGGGTAACATGAGGGGGAATTTCTTTACTCAGAGAGTGGTAGCTGTGTGGAATGAGCTTCCAGTAGAAGTGGTAGAGGCAGGTTCAGTATTGTCATTCAAAGTAAAATTGGATAGGTATATGGACAGGAAAGGAATGGAGGGTTATGGGCTGAGTTCAGGTCGGTGAGACTAGGTGAGAGTAAGCGTTCGGCACGGATTAAAAGGGCCGAGATGGCCTGTTTCCGTGCTGTAATTGTTATATGGTTATATTTATAACACAGTGTTGTTTTATGTTCTAAGTCATGATGAATGTTCTATTGGTTACACAACTGTTCCCTAACAAAGTACAAGCTGATATAAGTAAGCAGGGTAATTGATTGGGATTGTCCATTTTGTTTTACAGGATGACATGACCAACCACGGCGAGCCAGAAAATCTTGACACAACAGAAAACACCAGCAGAGAAAATGGGAATATGGAAACGACTGAAGAAGAAGTGGCCCTGCATCCTGGCCAAAAAACATTTATCCAGCAAGCTCAAAATAATAACGCTCTGCACTTTTTTCATAACAGTATATACCACAAGGATGCAGACATCCCTGTTCAGAGCTTGCATCAAGCCCTGGAAAAATTAAGCCAACAGTCCCAGTGGAAAGACATTGAGGACAGTGAAAACAGAGATTTTAGTGACCAGCTTTATGACAGCAAACCATATAAGCACAGAGATGATAACTTGCTCCAAGCTTTATTAGAGATGATGGCAGAGAGTCAATAATTGTTAGCATGTGGTTAGATTTTGTGTTCGGTATTTAATTGTTTAGTCCTGGTATTTTTGTGACACTGTGTAAAGCAAATGAATTTGACAAGAAATAATCTTGACAAAGAATTTAAATTATATTTTCATTATTTTTTATTCACAAGTTCCATCGTACAGTAGCATCTGTTTCGTGACTCAAGTAAGTAGGCTACAGACCTAAACACAAACACCAAGATCACTAAGCGATTTGAACTATGATCCAAACAACATATAGTTTAGTAGATTCAGGAAATCATTAATGACTAATGATTAATGATGGTATAAGCAAATTATTAATATTTAACTACCAAAAGATTGATAGTTTATTTCTTTGGCAAATTATGAGAATGACATTTAGTGCTGGTTTCAAAGAACGACAAGTTATTAATGGTTTCATCATCCGGAAACCTTGACAATCAATAACATTTTTACACAAAACATTTTATTTAAAAGTACAAACAAGAGAAAATCGGCAGATGCTGGAAATCCAAAGCAACACACAGAAAATGCTGGAGGAACTCAGCAGGCCCGGCAGCATCTATGGAAAAGAGGACAGTTGATGTTTTGGGCCGAGACCCTTCAGCAGGACTTAAAAATATATAACCTTAGCCCTATCTTTTGTACGGTAGATGTTGTTTCTTGACGGAAAAGTAAACTATGTGCCAGAGCACAAACCTTAAGATTTCTATGCAACAAGGTTAGCTCTACAATCAAATGGCCAAAGCTCATGGTCCCAGAGTAGTTTGTCAATTTTATCTACTGTTATGTAGAGATGAATTTAAATTCCATTTAATGATTTAACCAAATAAAGAATACCTCATGATCTTGAAATCACCTTCTATGTGCTGAGTCCTGAGTGACATTAGTCACATTCACAGGACCAACTTTTAACCTGGAGTTGGGTTCTGTATATGATATGGAGGCCACATTGAGTGCAAGTGCAAGATTTTCTCACAATAGTGCTGGAAAAAAAATGTTGACTACATTGTCCTTGACTGGTTTGATACATGGAACATGGACCAAAGGTTTGCCTGCTGTCAAACTAGTCAAGGGCAATATTCCTGAAGGCCCTGTCATTGCAAACACATGCAAAAGGGATTGAAGCAACATTCAAAAGCAATAAAAATTAGGAAATTCACTGTTCTTTATTCAAAACTTAAAATGAAAAGGCTGAAGTTATGGAAATGTTTAATTTTGTTTTAAAAATTGATGGTTATTACTTTATTGAAAGTAAATTATCTAATCATTCTCCTTCATGATCAGCATTGAAATGAATGAGCTAGACAGATATTTAGCCCGTGAGAGGATTAAGGTTCAGCAGATATATTTCTTAGCCTTACTTCAGAGGAAGTGCAATAACATTCAAAGTTCAAAGTAATTCTGATACCAAAATACGTACAGTTTAGGTCACCATATACTACCTTGAGATTCATTTTCTTACAGGCGTTCACAGTAGAACAGATAAATACAATAGAATCAATGCAAAGCTACACACAGAGACTGACAAACAACCAAAGTGCAAAAGACAAACCTAGGCACAGACTTAGAAGATATTCAACCACCGGTCTCTGGCCAACATAGTTAGAACTTAGAAAAATTCCAATGAAGAGTATTCCAATGCAAGATTTCTGCATTCCCAGTGGAATACTTACATTTCTGACACTTAAAAGGTTATTGCCAACAGTACTTGGTGGAACACTAATATTTCTTGACAGGTTCTGGTCAATCATGTGGGTATCTGCGCTTCAGCACTGAAGCTCTCGCGGCTACTGCCACTTGCTGTCATCACAACAGCAATTTACTGTCAATAGTTGTCCAGGTGACGAACATAATTAACTATTATTGTGGTGAACTACATATACCTGTCAGGACACGCCCCCCACTGACTGCTCCCGTGGCTCCTCCCACAGGTATAAAGGCGATTGAGGCCTGAGCCCGGCCTCATTCTCCAGGATGTAGTATGGTGGTCAACCACTGCTTGTTCCTTCTTCCAGTCAATAAAAGCCGATATCTCGCCTTCACGTCTCAGAGAGAGTTATTGATGGTGCATCAATTTTATTGACTGGAAGTTTTAAAACATGGAAAGCGTTTTACGTCCGGAAAGATTGGATTTGGACCCCCAAGACCCTGAAGCAGCTCTTGCCTTTGAACTCTGGCTTGCATGCTTTCAATCATACTTGGAGGAGGTTAGTGCAACTGAACCCACTGTTATGCACCGAATTCTCCTCTCGAGGGTCACCCGGAAAGTTTACTCACTTATCAGGGGCCAGCCAACCTACGAAGGGGCACTGAACGCCCTCAAAAGACAGTACCTGCGGCCGGTGAATACCGTCTACGCAAGACATCACTTAGCTATGCAACGACAGCGGCCTGCAGAGTCGAGCGCCCAGTTCCTCCGAGCCCTACAGACACTCGTCAGGACTTGCGATAGCAAAACACTCATGGCGGAACAGCATGCAGAGCTGCTAGTACGAGACGCCTTTGTTACAGGAATCAGGTCAGTGTACGTACGCCAGCGGCTGCTGGAAAATGCCGATCTTACCTTACGCTCGGCGATCGAGATGGCCGACACGCTGGAGGCTGCTCTGCACAATGCTGATGCTGTCCAGCCGCGCGATCCCCCACCAGTTCCGTGGACACCTCAGACCCCGCCGCTGCCGGTTCCCGCGAGCGAATTCACCAACGCCGCTGCCAGTCGCGATTCCACGAACTCCCTGAACCCGACCTCAGCTGCTGCCAGTCGCAAGCCCGTGCAGTGCTACTTCTGTGGACTCGAAAAGCACCCCCAAAAATGCTGCCCGGCCCGAGAAGCAACCTGCTCCAGCTGCGGGAAGAAGGGCCATTTCGCCAAGGTCTGTAAGTCTAAACCATGAGCGGGGTCAGACAGCACTGCGTGTGAGGCATGGGGGCCGCCATCTTGCATGCTCGGATGGGGCGGCCATCTTTGTTGGCGCCACCTCGCCCCGCCCCGACCCACCGGTGCTTACCGGGCACCAAGACGGCAGTTCAACTCTGGCCACCGTAACCCTCGACCAAAGCGCTCTGCACCAGCTCGCAAGGTCAATGATGGACATTCAGGTGGAGGGACACAGGACTAGCTGCCTGTTTGACACAGGCAGCACTGAGAGTTTTATTGACCCGGACACAGTGCAACGCTGCGGACTCGTGACACGGCCGGTAAGCCAGAGGGTCACCTTGGCTTCTGGGTCGTATTCCACAGACATCCGGGTGGGTTGTGTAGCGACATTGGTGGTGCAGGGCACAGAATATCGGAACTTTGCGCTACTGGTCATGCCTCAACTGTGCGCGCCTGTGCTATTGGGGCTGGACTTCCAGAGCCACCTCGAAAGTGTGACTATGGCATATGACGGGCCCCTCCCACCGCTCACTGTCAGGAATCCTCAGTTTTGTGGGACCTCGCCATATACCCCGCTACTGACCACACACACACACCGACCCGCACATCCCACCCAGCACCATGCCGACAGCTGCGCTACTGACACCACTTGCAGCCTCTCCACCCTCAAGATCCCTCCCCCACCGCTGTTCGCCAACCTGACCCCCGACAGTAAACCTGTGGCAACTAAAAGCAGGAGGTACAGCGTGGGGGACAGGGCCTTCATTCAGTCAGAGGTGCAGCGGCTGCTCAGGGAGGGGATCATTGAGCCAAGCACAAGTCCTCGGAGGGCCCAGGTGGTTGTTGTTCGGACCGGGCAGAAAAATAGGATGGTCGTGGACTATAGTCAAACCATCAATAGGTTCACGCAGCTTGACGCGTACCCCCTACCCCACATCGCGGATATGGTCAACCAGATAGCTCAGTACAAGGTGTACTCGACAATAGATCTGAAATCCGCTTACCACCAGCTCCCAATCCGCCCAGAGGACCGCCCCTACACTGCCTTCGAGGCGGGCGGCAGGCTCTATCACTTCCTGCGCGTCCCATTCGGTGTCACAAATGGTGTCTCGGTCTTCCAGAGGGAAATGGGCCGGATGGTGGACCAGTGCCAACTGAAGGCCACATTTCCCTATCTGGATAACATCACCATCTGTGGTCACGACTAGCCGGATCACAACGCCAACCTCCAACGATTTTTCCAAGTGGCCAAAGCCCTGAGCCTTACTTATAATAGGGACAAGTGTGTGTTCGGGACCACCCGACTCGCTATCCTTGGGTATGTCGTGGAAAACGGGGTCATTGGCCCTGATCCCGACCGTATGCGCCCCCTGTTAGAACTCCCTCTTCCCACCACCCTCAAAGCCCTCAGACGGTGCCTGGGCTTCTTTTCCTATTACGCCCAATGGGTCCCCCATTACGCAGACAAGGCCCGCCCCCTGGTCAAGTCTACCACTTTTTCCCTCTCTGCCGAGGCCTGCACGGCCTTCAGCTGCATTAAAGGGGACATTGCCAAAGCAACGATGCATGCGGTGGACGAGACCATTCCCTTCCAAGTAGAGAGTGAAGCCTCCGATTTCACGCTTGCCGCTACCCTCAATCAGGAAGGCAGACCAGTGGCATTCTTTTCTCGTACCCTTCAAGGCTCTGAACTTCGGCACTCTGCGGTGGAGGAAGAAGCCCAGGCCATAGTGGAAGCTATTAGGCACTGGAGGCACTATCTCGCCGGCAAAAGGTTCACCTTGCTGACCGACCAGCGCTCAGTTGCGTTCATGTTTAGCAACCAACAGCGGGGCAAAATCAAAAATGATAAAATTTTGCGGTGGAGAATAAAACTCTCCACCTACAACTATGATATCCTGTACTGGCTTGGAAGGCTCAATGAGCCCCCTGATTTCCCTATCTAGGGGAGCGTGTGCCAGCGCACAGCTCGACCAGCTATACGTCCTCCATGCACATCTTTGCCATCCAGGGGTTACCCAATTTTACCATTTCATGAAAGCCCGGAACCTGCCGTACTCCCTTGAGGACATCAGGACGATGACCAGGGACTGCCAAGTCTGCGATGAGTGCAAACCGCACTTCTACTGTCCTGAAAAGGCGCAACTTATCAAGGCCACCCACCCCTTTGAGCGACTGAGTGTTGACTTTAAGGGCCTCCTTCCCTCCACCAATCGCAATGTCTACTTTCTCAATATTATCGACCAGTACTTGCGGTTCCCCTTTGCCATCCCCTGCCCCGACACCACTACCACGTCCGTCATAAAAGCCCTGTGCCAGCTCTTCACTCTGTTCGGATATCCCTGCTATATCCACAGTGATAGAGGGTCCTCCTTTATGAGTGATGAGCTGCGCCGGTACCTGCTAGCTAGGGGCATTGCTACTAGTCTTACCACGAGTTATAATCCCCGGGGAAATGGACAGGTGGAGAGGGAGAATGCCACAGTGTGGAAGGCCACACTTTTAGCCCTTAAGTCAAAAGGGTTGCTGGTCTCTCGATGGCAGGAGGTCCTCCCTGAGGCACTCCACTCTATCCATTCCCTGTTATGTACGTCCACCAATGCCACCCCTCACGAGCGCCTATTCTCTTTTCCCAGAAAGTCTATCACTGGGACCACCCTACCGGTTTGGCTGACGTCCCCAGGGCCAGTGCTGCTCCAGAAACATGTGAGGAGCAATAAATACTCCCCGCTGGTCGAGAGGGTTCACCTTCTACATGCGAACCCCCAGTATGCCTATGTGGTCTTACCTGATGGGCAGGAGGACACGGTCTCCGTCCGCGACCTGGCGCCCGCAGGAGCAGCAGACCACTACCCCGAACACTCCACGGTAACTATGAACCCTGTACCCGAGGTGACACCGCGCACACCGAGCCCTACACAGACTCTTCACGACACTCCTATACCGGGCGTCTCGCACGCGCATATGCCAGGCGCCTCGCACACGCATGAGGGATCACTGACGCCTAGTGGGCTGACACCTCCAGTTAGGCCGGAACCAGCACAACCTCCGTCTCCGGTGCAATCACCACCGGCATCTGTGCAATCACAGTCGGTGCTACGTAGATCGCAGCGACAGATTCAACCACCTGATAGACTTAACCTGTAAATATACTTGTAAGAAACTTCGCCCCATGGGGACTCTCTTTTAAAACAAAGGGGGGGTGAATGTGGTGAACTACATATACCTGTCTGGACACGCCCCCTGCTGACTGCTCCTGTGGCTCCTCCCACAGACCCCTGTATAAAGGCGATTGAGGCCTGAGCCCGGCCTCTCTGTCTCCAGGATGTAGTATGGTGGTCAACTACTGCTTGTTCTTTCTTCCAGTCAATAAAAGCCGATATCTCGCCTTTACGTCTTAGAGAGAGTTATTGATGGTGCATCAATTATGCAAAGTACTCTTTCCAGATTAGAATCATTTACATCTCACAGTCTGTGTAAGGGAAGCTATCGAGTCGCTCTTTTCAAAGAGAGTTAATTATGCTTTAGAATGGCCTGCTTGAGATAACAAGAGAGAGAGAGACCATGTAATTTTGCTGATTGAACACACACCACTTTGCATCTGCTCCACAATGGATTTTAAATGATTCCATTAGCTTTTTGTCCAGCCAGAGTTGACAGTTAGCACGAGGCCTTACAGCATGGCAGCTCTAAAGGGGTTTGATTCACACTGCTGCCTGTTGGCGCATTCTCCCCTCGATTGCGCGGTTTCCTCTGGGTGCTCCGGGTTCCTCCCACATTCCAAAGATGGACAGTTAGGGTTAGTGAGTAGTGGGTGTGCTATGTTGCCGCTGGAAGCTTGGCGACACTTGTAGGCTGCCTCCAGCATAATCCTCACAGACTGATTTCACTGTACGTTTCGATGTACATGTGACAAATAAAGTTAATCCTTATCTAATATTTCTTTCAATCATTGACGACCAGGCAACTTCCTGCACCAGATTCCCATACAAAATCCCATAGACCCGCAACTGACTGGTGGGAATTATACCTTTCCAAATCTCTGTAAGGCTACGAAATGTTCCATACCGCCAGCATCAGGAAAACAGGATCTGACCACCATCCTGGGGTTCCTAACCTGGAGTCCAAGGTCTCCTTGGTTAATGATAAGGGTCCAAGGCATTGAAAAGGTTGGGAACCCCTGATCTATATGGAGAACAACAGAGGAGCAGGATCATTAAGAGGATGAAGGAGAAAGAAGAATTCTGAAGAGTCCTTTACTTCTCATCTCTCTGTGAGAGCTCAAACATGTTTCCCACATTCTGGAATTGTATATTTCTCACTGTAGGTGAACATCATAGGGCCTATTTGCCAATCCCTTTAACAACATTATCAGCGACTTCACTTATGTTAATTATATGGACTACTTTTGTCTTTATTTTCTTCATCAAGTAAAACAATATTAACAGTTTTTCACTGGCAAACCATCTTGCCTTCAGCTGAATTCTGAAGAATGGTTACCTGGTACATATGCAAGCTACACACTAAATGCTGGAGGAAGGCAGCAGCGAAGGAATGGAATAAGCAGTCGACACTTCAAACTGAGACTCTTCATCAGGACCGGAAAGGAAGAAGGCAGAAGCCTGAATAAGAAGGTGTGGGGGATGGGGTGAGGGGAAGGGAAGGAGTACAAGACTAGGTGAGGGGAAAGATGTGTGGCTGGGGGAGGGAGGATGGAAGCTGGGAGGTGATAGGTGGAAGAGGTAAGAGCTGAAGAAGAAGGAATCTGATTGGAGAAAACACGGGACTATGGAAGAAAGGGAAAGAGGAGAGACACAGTCACAGAAAAGTACAGCACTGAAACAGGCCCTGTAGCCCTTCTAGTCCACTGAATCATTTAAGCTGCCTACTCCCATCACCCTGCACTGGGACCATAGCCCTCCATATCCCTACCACCCATGTATCCATCCAAACTTCTCTTAAACATTGATATCAAGCTTAAATGCACCACTTGTACTGGCAGCTCATTCCATACTCTCATGACCCTCTGAGTGAAGAAGTTTTCCTTCATGTTCCCCTTAAATTTTTCACCTTTCATCCTTAATCCATGACCTCTAGTTGCAGTCCCACCCAATTTCAATGGAAAAAGCCTGCTTGCATTTACCCTATCAATACTCCTCATAATTTTGCATACCTCTGTCAAATCTCCTCTCAATCTCCTATGTTCCATGGAATAAAGTTCTAACCTATTAAATCTTTCCTTATAACTCAGGTCCTCCAGTCCTGGCAGCACCCTTGTAAATTTTCTCTGTACTCTTTCAACCTTATTGACATCTTTACATCTTTCCTATAGGTCGGTGACTAAAACTGCATACAATACTCCAAACTAGGCTTCTCCAATGTCTTATACATCTTCAACATAACATCCCATCTCCAGTACTCGCTACTTCGATTTATGAAGGCCAATGTGCCAAAAGCTTTCTTTATGACCCTATCCACCATTTTCAATGAATTATGTATCTGTGTTCCCAGATCCCTTTGTTCCATTGGATACCTCAGTACCCTACTGTTCACTGTGTAAGACCAACCCTAGTTGGTCCTACCAAAATGGAACACCCCACAGAGAGGAACCAGAGAAATGTGATGGGCAGCTGATGAGAGTGGGGGAGGAGAAGAGAAGGGAATGGGAAACGAAGAAGAAGCAGAGGACAGTGATTACTGAAGTTAGAGAAAGATATGTTCATGCATCAGGCCGGTGGCTACCCAAACAGAATATGAGGCATTGCCCCTCCAATGTGAGTTTGGTATCATCGTGGCCATAGAGGAGGCCATGGACAGACACGTTAGAATGGGAATGAGAAACTGAATTGAAATGGGTGGCCTGTCAGTTGAATTATCTCATTTAGCATGAGAAATTCTTTGTGCTTTATCCAGTCATTTGGTTAGAGCCAGTCAAAGTAACCACAAGTCATGTTGGCTCACTGGATGTTTTTTCTGTTTTTTGCACCATTCTCTATAAACTCTAGAGAGTGTTGTGCATGAAAATCCCAGGAGATCAGCAGTTTCTGAGATACTCATACCACCCTGTCCGGCACCAAAGATCATTCCAAGGTCAAATCACTTAGATCACATTTCTTCCCCATTCTGATGTTTGGTCTGATCAACAACTGCACCTCTTGACTATGTCTGCGTGCTTTTTTGCTGCCAATGGCTGATTAGATGTTTGCATTAACAAGCTGGTCTTTAGGTGTACAGGTGTACCTAATAAAGTGGCCACTGATTGTAACCAGCTGCAGAGACAGCAGATGCAGAGTTTATGATCTCCAAAGTTCACTAGGTTCTGGAAAGGTCCCTTCAGATTAGAAAACTGCAAACGTAATGCTGTACTCAAGGATGGACTGGAATAGAAAGCACAAAGTTCTATGCCAGTTGGGTAAGCGTCTGTCATTTGGGAATTTGCTGAAAAACTCTCATTGATTAAGTAGTTGTACGGCATTAGAACACAATAATAAAATCAAGCAGTAGCTGAATGATTGTCTGGAAGGGAAATTTTATTGACAAATTCACTGAAGTTTTTTGAGAACGTAACAAGCAAGGCAGGTAAAGGAGAACCAGCAGGTGTGGTGTATTTGGATTTTCTGAAGGCATTTCATAACGTGCCACTTACAAGAATTCTGCACGCTAGTAGCTCTTTGCTTTGGGAGGAATATATCAGCATGGATAGAAGACTAGCTAACTGACAGAACATACAACTGGGACAAATAGGTCACTTCTAATTTTAAACGTGAGAAGATCTGCAGACGCTCGAAATCCAAAGCAACACACACAAAATGCTAGAAGAACTCAGCAGGGCAGGCAGCAGCTACTGAAATTAATAAACAGTTGAATTTTTAGGCCGATTGGCAAGTTACCTTGGGGGATCAGTGCTGGGAACTCAGTTCTTTACTATCTATATTAATGGTTTAGATTAAGGCGCTTGTAGCCAAATTTGCTGAAAATGCAAAAGCAGCTGGGAGAGCCAGTTATGAAGAGAAAACGAGGAATCTGTAAAGGTATATACCTAATTCAGTGAAAGTTCATCCAGAGCTGAATGCACTTCTCGTATTTGTAGTGGTTAGAGATACTGGAGGTCTCTCTGCCTTCCCACATCCAGCAAGGGCAACATTCCACTATCCTGCCTGACATCTCTACTGTCCTAGCTGAGCAGGTATAAAGAAAGTAGGAAAAACTTGAGCTTTTCTTTCCTTTGCTTTCTTTGAGTGAAGCCTTCCTTCGCTGAAGCCTAAAAGAGCTAAAGCCTTACGATTACCACTCCATGTCCGCTCTGAAGATGGCCACTATGATGGTGGCCACTGTGCTTGCCCTTGTTTTCCTTTAATTTTTTTAATTTGCTCTTACTAATCAATCCCAAACACCAATTAGCCACAGATCAAAGCTCTACTATGCTGCCTCAATCCCCTCCTTCCTTTAATCCTTGGGCAGTGGACCTGATTAAAGTCCTTTCCTCGCCAAACTTCTAATGTCTGGATTGGCCACTTGTCAAAACTCTATAATGTGACAAATAATGCTAACGCTAATCGGAATATCGTTCAAGTGGGCAGCAAGAACAGAACATTGTGGTAAAGAAGAATATAGGTGTAATTTAACAGAAAAATGAAATACAACTGCAAATATAAATAAGCAGCAATAAATAACGAGAATATGAGATAACAAGGTAAAAGATCCTTGGCTATGGAAGCATCTCAATGGATGGGCAAGTGAGTGTAGTTATCCCCTTTTGTTCAAGAGCCTGATGGTTGTGGGGTTTAACTATTCTTGAACCTAGTGAGCTGAGTCCTGAGGTCCTTGTACCTTCAACCTGATGGCAGCATTGAGAAAAAAGTATGGCCTGAGTGATGAGGGTCTCTGAAGATGGATGCTGGTTTCTACGGTAGCATTTCATGAAGATGTGCTCAATGGTTGGGAGGGCTTTGCCCGTGGTGTACTGAGCTAAATCGGCTACTCTTTGTAGAATTTTCCATTCAAAGGCATTGGTGTTTCCATACCAAGTCGTGATAAAGCCAGTAAATACACCCTCCAATACACATCTTTAGAAGTTTGTCAAAGTTTTAGATGTCATGTTGAATCTCCACAGACTCCAAAGGAAATAGACACTACTGTTCTTTCTTCATGATTGCACTGACATGCTGGGTCCAGGACAGGTCCCACAAAAGAAAAACACTCAGGAATTTAAAGTTCAGACCCTCTCTACCTTTTTCAAAAGGAGTGTAAAGGCATGGAGAACTTGATATACTAGTTTAATCCTCTTCTGTGAATATGTATTACTAGAGGGCATAGATTTCAAAAGGGAAGACCATGAAGAGTAATTTTCTCTCTCAAAGGTCTCGAGTCTTTGAAGTTCTCATAGAGATGTGGATGTTAAATCAGTTAATATTCAATCAGAAATAGACATACTTTTCGAGCATAGGAGAATCAATAAATTTTATTAACAAGTGGAAAATCAGAAAATAAAACTGCAGAAGCTGGAAACCTGAACTAAAAACAGAAAATGTTGGAAAACTCCACAGGTCAAATGGCATCTGTGGGGAGAGGAAGAATCAATGCTTCAAGTCATTTTCTGTTTTAATTTTAGCATACAGATTTCTGAAAAGGTGAAATAATAATCAATTGTGTATTTTTATCTACTCGTAATAGTTTATTATTTACACTACCCACCCTAAAAACTGCCTTTTCCAAAAGTACCCTTCTGGAAAGCACTATATAGGGTCAATAAATCATCTTAAAAGTTCCTTTCCCTTAGGGGTTTGAACCCTGGGGTCCTCAGACAGCTTAGTTAATGATTGAGATCCATGGTATAAAAATGTTGAAAAGCTCTCCTGCCCTACCCAGTTAATCTGATCAACCATTCTAGTTAGAACACCACCCCAACACCCCTCTATTACCCCATCACTGCACTGTAAAAACTTTAAAACACTGTTTATAATTCTATTTTCATTGTAAATGCATTCTGGTATTTATTTATTAGTGCAAGTTTATTCCATATCCATACTTAACCCTCTAGTTTTGTTTTATAAAATGCTTTATTCTTTATCATTGTTGAATGTTATTGCCTTTTTGTCACATGTCACACACTGACCAGCACACTACAGCAAATTCCTAGTACACGTAAATGTATATGACAAATAAATTGATCCTTGAACCTTGGTGCTTGATCCTTATTCAAACTGTGTGGTGTACAGAATTATTTTTAAGTTTTATTTTATTTAGAGATCAGCGTGGAACAGACCCTTCATGCAGGCCCACTGAGCCACACTGCCCAGCAACCCACCAATTTAACCCTAGCCTAATCATCAGACAATTTGCAATGACCAATTAACCGGTACGTCTTTGGATTATGGGAGGAAACTGGAAAGCCCTGAGGAAACCCACATGTTCACGGGGAGAACGTACAAACTTGCTTCCAGCAGACGCCAGGACTGAACTCCAACCTCAGGCACCCCGAGGTGTCACAGCATCACGCTAACCGCTACGCTACTGTCTGCAGAATATGCAGGAAAGTCAGACCAAGCCCCAGATCGTGTCAGGCATCTCCTTATTGACGGCAGAAACAGGCTCAGGTGTGACGTGGTGTATTCCTGTCTTATTCACTCATGTCCCAAAGGAATGAAACGTGTCAATCTTTTCTAATGTTTCAACATTCGGCTTGATGTTTAATTGTGCCACAAAATTCTGTGCCAGCTGCTGATTTGAATCAACTTATTTTGGTAGCCTGAGGTTGGTAGTAAGGGTCTGCATTGCCTATGAATGTTGCAATTATAACAATGATGTTAACAATTACTCATTTATCCTTTCCCTGGTGGACTTTAGAATGGAAACAGTCGATACATTAATTTGCAGGCAAAGAGTGGGTGAGCTAATATGTATAATGCAACAACAGAGGAAATAGCTAATTAATTCTTTTGCATTGAATTTCACTAAATGTGTACAATTGAATGGGTTATAATCGTCAACAATATTCTTCGCTGAGTTGAACTATTGCAAAGCATCAGCACAGTTAGGCAATTAGACACATTATATTCAATAAAGTTGATTCCTTGCTTCTATGTGATACACATAGTCTAAAATTAGATTTCTGTTCCGCTTCAAGTGTTTTATCTAAAGATTTCTGAGGAAGCAACACTTTCAAAAAAAATTGCTGTCCAGTGTTATCAGTGTAAAAGGAGGGTATATTTAAGATCTGATCTCTACTCTCAGCAATTAAAATCTACTCTTTCTTTTAATACCTTTAAAGTTAATTTACACTGTTATGTACTCAAAATGTAATTGACCTAGCAATCAAACAGTAAGGAATATTAATGTTTACAGTATTCAGAGTAAGTGAAAACCTGCGACTGATTTTTATTCCAATTTCTAAGAACACAATGTGTCAATAAAATTTAGTCACTCATTTATGTTTTCAGACCTGGATTATGATCAAAGACACTTGTAGCTACCTCAATAAAGAATTTACAACATCAGCTGAACTTGTTGCTAGCACAGATGTTCAATGGGGGTTTCAGAGAGAAGGATGTAAACAGTATTTTTCAGGAAAGCAGCCTTCAGTCAGATGTGACAACTTCCAGAAATCAAAGGGCTAAAAGCCAGCACCTCATCAGAGGCATCAATCCCATTCCGAGGAAGCTGCTGTGCACTGGAAATATTTTAGGTTGGGATGTCTTCTACGTTGGGAGTTTTGTTGGGGTAGAACAACATCGATGTTATGGAAATGGGTCTGGTCAGATGGGATGTCCTTAGTCTCAGTTTCCATTCTGCTTACAGTGTGTAGTTAAAGTTAAGGTCTATCCTGAGCCTTCAGGCTCATCAGGGCCGGTGCTTATGCCGGTTTCTGTGGCGTGAAGTACTCCCCCCCCCCCCCCCCACTGGATAGGACGCCAGTCTATCCCGAGGTTAACCCCCAGCATTTTGTCGGTACCCATTTTCAGCTGGGTGGACTGGAGCAATATGTGGTTAAGTGCCTTGCTCAAGGACACAACACACTGCCTCGGCTGGGGCTCGAACTCACGACCTTCAGATCGCTAGTTCAATGTCTTAACCACTTGGCCACGCACCACAGTGTGTAGTAGATGTATGATAAACCGGCCCACCATCGAGGACATCTTCAGAAGGTGATGATTCAGGAAGGCAGAATCCATCATTAAGTACCCCCACCCCACCCTCTTCTCACTGCTACCATCAGGGAGAAGGTACAAGAGCCAAAGACACACACTCAACACATTAGGAACAGCTTCTTCCCCGCTGCCATCAGATTTCAGAATATTTCATGTACCCATGAATACTACCTTACTATTTCTGATGTGAGCTCAATTTCAATGTTTAAGAAATGTTTGGATAAATAATGGACGGAAGGTTATGGAGCGGGTCAATGGGGCTAGACGGAAATAACAGCTTGGCATGGACTAAATGGGTTGAAGAGCCTGTTTCGGTGCTGCAGTGTTCTATGACTCTATAGTTCAACTGGCCGGTGTCCCACCCATATACTCATAGACCTGTTCTCTATGATGAGGACGGAAATGGAAATGTTGACTAATAATTGCTGCATGTTTCATTATTTTTCAACTTCCTTGGAAGGGATTCAGACGCACAGATGCATGAATAATCTGCTCTTTTTTTTACAGCGAAGTCTTGTTCTTGACTCCCAGCTCCCTGTATTGCTGGAAAGTCATAATAGAGGCTACTTCACAGTTCAATGCAATGTCATTTTTAAATATCTCTGAACAGGCGTTATAATTTTTGTTAGCTTTCACAGAATCTGATGTAAAGCCTTTCATCTGTACTCATATTTAGACCATAAGACCTTAAGACATAGGAGAAGAATTAGGCCATTTGGCCCATCGAGTCTGCTCCACCATTCCATCATGGCTGACCCTGAATCCTACTCAACTCCATACACCTGCCTTCTCGCCATACCCTTTGATGCCCTGACCAATCAGGAAACTATCAACTTTGGCCTTAAGTATACCCACAGACTTGGCCTCCACTGCAGTCTGTGGCAGAGCATTTCACAGATTCACTACTCTGGCTAAAAAAAATTCCTCCTTACCTCTGTTCTAAAAAGTCACCCCTCAATTTTGAGGCTGTGCCCCCTACTTTCTCCAACTTCCTTTGCTCCCTGTTCAGTCATTATTCCAGCTGTTACACATCTGCATATATTCATGAAGGTATTTTGTTGATTGCAAGTTCTTGCTGGCTTTACTTCAGTCTGTTTCACAGAAGGATTTGAATATCTCTAGTAAACACACAGATATCATATAAAACATAATGCCAATGGTTTAAAAGTGTTCAAAGCCTATGATGAAGTTTAATTCGATATTCCAAACAGTAAATGGTTAAAGGATACAAAATAATAAATTTTGGATAAGATTAGCTTTATTTGTCTCATATGCATTGAAACATCAAAACATACAGTGAAATATGTCATTTGCGCCCATGAATTACATCGTCTTGCGTCAGATCTGACCAGCGAGGATTGGTTGGGCAGTCTGTAAATAGACTTGTCAAGGGAAATAAAGCCAAAAGCAACGATATTCATTTTCCAGTGGATGCACCACTTCCTCCAGAAGGAAACGAAGGCCATCGATGACAAAAAAAACTCACAATACTCACTAAACCTTTTTAGCTGCTGAACAACTATGACAAATATTCATCCTCCCACCAGGAGTTTTTTAAATGTCAATCTATAAACTAACAAGAGACGTGCAGTGACTCATAATTTTGAACAGAGGTGGTTGGTTTTTGGCTTGGAAGGTCAAACATGTCCTAATCTTTATAGCCTTATTTAGTGTGTTTTATTTAATGAGCTTTCAGTTTGGAAAAACTCCATAACAATCCATCTTTTTTCCTAATTGGTTGTGATTGTCCTTCCCAGCTCTGCCCACCTCTAAGTTCTGTCTCCAATAATTGTGCATTGTTGTTTAATGATTGTCACTCAAAGAACCCTTGTAACGTTATTTTCGGCACAGAAATACTGTAAATGCATTTCTAGCTCTCTCATCAGGTCTTATTTTCTTAATAGGCTTGATTAGCTGTGTTATCCTAAAGTTGATGACAAATTTTCAGTCTAACTTTAGAGCAGGGGTTCCCAACCTGGGGTCCACCGGCCGATTATTTCATGGTATTGGTCCATGGCATAAAAAGGATTTGGAACTTCTGCTTTAGAGAATACATGCAGCTCTGGAATCTCCCTGTAGAGAGCAACTGGAATCTGTATGATGGAAACTGAACCAGTACTGTTGTTTTGTAATATTGGCTGTGGACAATAGTGTTTTTGTTATTTTAAGGCTCTCCCCCTCCTCAGGATTTTACCACTTCTCCCTATTACTTGTGCTGTGGTGCTTTCCCTATTTCAATTGCCTCTTCATATCTTTCCCTTCCAGAATGGGTGGGACGAGGCAGCTGGGCTCTGAGAGATCTAATCCCTAAATTAATTTGTGAATTGTGACAAAGTCCCACAGTTTATGAAAGACGTTGTAACCTCATTTCCATAAATGCTGCCTGATGTGCTGAGATCCCCCAGTACTTTGTCTGTGTGGCAATTCCATGCTTTCCTGTGAAGTGCAATTCACCAACCATTCACAGCCAACTTTCTGGATGTGCAAACTGATTTTGTGCAGAAGCAATTATGTTCTTTTACTTGTAAAATATTACAAATCAATTAATGAATACAAATGGATAATTTAAAGTGAAGTGAATAATACGAAACTGTAAAAAATGTAAGAGTTTCTGTAGATACTGGAAATGTTGCACAAAAAAATAGAGGAACTTGTAAGTCAGGCAGCATCTATGGGGAAGAATAAACAATTGATATTTCAGACTGAGAATCCCACAGATTCACTACTCTCTTAGAAAAGCAGGTTCCATCCTAAATCTATTCCCCTCAATCTTATTGAATTATTTATTTAGTGGCAGAGCAAGGAATAGGTTCTTCTTGCCCTTTGAGCTGTGCCACCCAACAACCCCCGATTTAACCCCAGTCTAATCACAGGACAATTTACAATGACATCAAATCTACTCACCGGTACACCTTTGGGCTGTGGGAGAAAACTGGAGCAACTGGAGAGAACCCATTCATTCCACAGGGAGGACGTACAAACCGCATGCAGAGGACACTGAGACTGAACTCTAAACTCCGACAGCCCAAACTGAAATGGCATTGCGTTACCCGCTCTGTTACCCTGGCACCTGGGGCTTTGTCCCCTAATTCTAGTCTTACTTGCCATTGGAAACTACGATCCTGCCTTTATCTTCTTAATTTGTTCTTCCCTTAAGAATGTCTCTCATTCTCCTGAATTCTAGAGTATAGCCCCAGGCCGCTCAATCTCTCTGCACAGGCTAACCTCCTCATCTCTGAACTCATCCTGCTAAACCTCCTCTGCACTGCCTCCAAAGCCTTGCACACATGTTGCATGTCCTGACGCAGTGTAACAATGTCACCCATGATGTGGTGCCACATTGGAATCAGAATCAGAATCAGGTTTAATATCACCGGCATAAGTCGTGAAATTTGTTTTTGTGCAACGCCAATGCATTGCACAATAATAGAAGTTGCATAATAATAGAAAAAAAATGTAAATTACAGTACGTATATATATTTTGAATAGTTAAGTTAAATAAGTAGTGCAAAAATTTTTTTAAAAGTAGTGAGGTAGTGTTCATGGGTTCAATGTCCATGCAGAAATCGAGTGGCAGAGGGGAAGAAGCTGTTCCTGAATCATTGAGTGTGTGTCTTCAGGCTCCTGTACCTCCTCCCTGATGGTAGCAATGAGAACAGGGTATGTCCTGGGTGGTGGGGGTCCTTAATGATAGATGCTATCTTTTTCAGGCATCATTCCTTGAAGATGCCCTGGATACTATGGAGGCTGGAGCCCATGATGTAGCTGAGTAAGTTTACAATTCTCTCAGCTTACTTTGGTCCTGTGCAGTGGCCCCCCACCAATCCCCACCAGACGGTGATGCAGCCAGTTAGACTGCTCTCCACGGTACATCTGTAGAAATTTGCCAGTGTCTTTGGCGAAATACAAAATGTATCCATATTGATAGCAATTGCAGCATTCTGCTCAAGCACTGCGTTGCTTAGAAGACCTAAAGGATTCATTCCTGTTCACTTTCAAGCTAGTAATCAGCACGAGTGCCCGGAATAAGCAGAGTGCCTTTCCCTTAAAAAATATGTTCTTACCATAAAAATTTCCTCACGCCTACTGTTCCTTGCCAGCAGAACAAAATCCACTTCTTTCAGAACAGTGTTGGTCTCCTGTAGCTCTCATCTTTATCCATCACTTCACAGAGGACAGAAGTCTGAGAACTATATTTCATGAAAAGATACTTCAACCCATATTGAGTGACAACATTATCTTGGCAGTTTAACAGGATGAACATTTTCTTATCATCAGCAAGTAAATGGACAATACCAATGGTAAACCTGATCATATTTTAAATGTAGTTAAATTATATTTTAAGTCTTTGCTAAGTTTGTATGAATCACAAATATTCAGCCTTTTAGCACAATTTTATCCATAAGACCATAAGGCTTCGGAGTAGAATTAGGCCATTTGGCCCATTGTGTCTGCTCTGCTATTCTGTCGTGGCCGATTTATTATCTCTCTCAACCCCGTTCCTCTGCCTTCTCACTGTAACCTTGCACACCCTGATTTATCAAGAATCTGTCAGCCTTTCTCTTAAATGCACCCAATGACTTGGCCTCCACAGTCACCTGTGGCAACAAATTCCACCGATTCACCTCCCACTGATTAAAGAACCTTTCGACATCCGCCTGAAATATACCCAATGACAAGGCCTGCATAGCCGTCTGTGGCAATGAATGCTACAGATTCACTACCCACTAGCGAAAGGAATTTTCCTCCATCTCTGTTCAAAATGGATGACCCTCAGTTCTGAGGCTGATCGACGAGGAAGGCAAAGATAGATAGAGTACGAGAGGGGTGTGAGAAATTTATTTCAGAAGGGACGGTGTCTGTGAAAGAAGGAGAGACCCCAGTTCCAGTGAGAATCTGGAGAGATACTGGGGCTGATCAGTCACTGATCCTAAGTAAGGTGCTAGATTTTGGACCTGAGACTGGGGAGGTTGTGTTAAGAGGTATCGGAAAAGGGACAGAGGCTGTACCTTTGCACAGGATATTTCTGAAATGTGACCTGGTATCTGGACCAGTTAAAGTAGGGGTGCAGTCAGAATTATCGAGAGATGGTGTGGACGTCCTTCTTGGTAATGATTTAGCGGGTGGTGACGTGTGTGCAGCAGTGAAATTAACGAGCAAGCATGTGAGTGCTGAGGACCCGCCCCTGGATTCTAAGATCTATCCCGCTTGCGCAATCACTCACAGCATGTCGAGAAAGGCAGCTGAGAAAGAGGACAGTTTAAATGAGTCCAGTGTTGATTTGGCTGAGACGTTTTTACCGACCCTGTACCAAGAGGGGTTAGGGGATGGTAAAGCGGAGAATAAAGGAAAGGAGGTAGACCTACCCTTAGCCAAAAGAGAATGTATGGAGGCACAGAGTAAAGATGAGAAACAGATAAGGCAGTTAGAAAGTCCAGGGTTGGACATGGATGATCTGTCTGGCTTGACAGAGCAGTTTGAAGTTGAAAATTTTAAATGTGTTCCCAATAATGATATAAGGGCAGTCCTAGATGAAAAGGATGCCATTACCTTGAAGGAGTCTGCTGGGTTAGCAGATGAAGTTGTTTTAACCCGCAGGGTTGAGTTTACTCCGGATGGGAGTTGCCCAGAGAGTAACTGGGAGGATCAGGGGAACTTAGAAGTTGAAAAAGGGACTGGTATGGAAAGTCTGGAAGAGGTAGATGCCCCGTTTGAGTGTGTTCAAGATGTGGATGCACATGATACTGAACCTAGTATTGAAACTCAGGAAAAGTCTGAGGTATCTGATTTAGTTGAAAAGGAATGCAGTCCTTTTAGGTCAGATGGACTTGGTTCAGTGAAGAAAGGGTTAACCTTGGTACCGGTGGAGAGTGAGAATTCTCAGTTGTTTGTGTTAAAAGTTAGTGAGGAGATGAAAGGTAGTGATGTGAATATTATTGAAGGAGAAGGGAAAGGTGTTGTTCCTAAATTGAATAAAGAAAATTTAAAGTCTGAATTGGTTTTAGAAGCAGTAACCAGGCTGAAGCAACAATGGCTTGTTAACAAGGTGCCTGTGAATCAATTACAGTTTGTTTTGGAATTTAAAGGTAAACAACTCGCTGATGTTATTCAAGGCTGTGATTTGGAGGGACATAACCAAAAGTGTTGTTTTGACAAAGAGGGATCACTTGCAGATGTTAAACTGAAAACTAATAGAATGAAGGGTCCTGAAGATAAAATTAATGACTTGCTCAAAAATAAAGAATTGTGTGGAAGTTCAGAAGATGGGCTAAGTTTGGAAAACATTGGGGATAAGATAACTCCTATGAAAGGAGTATGTGAAAGCCTATTCCACACTGGTGAGCAAGCTAACCATGTGAGAGTCAAATGGAGAAGGGGCAAAGGTTGACAAATGCCACAGGATCTGGTTTTGAGGGAATTTGACAAAGCATGTGAAAGATAATAAAGACAACACCATGGAAGATTGAATGTTAAGTTTAAAAGTAAAATAAAGATTAGTATTTGCACAAACTTTTGTAATGTACTACAGTATAATCACACATGTGTTGGTTCACATTTTGTAATATACACTTAAGCTAAGATCATAACACTTCAGTTTTTTTTCTGACGAAAAGGAAAATAAAAACAGGTGGTTGTTAAATTGGAGTCTGATGCTACAGGAATTTATTAAGATACAAGATATTAAGATATTAAAATACATCATATTAAAGGAAGTGACAATGTAATCACTGACTGTTTATCTAGATACTAAGTGAAGGTATATCTGTATTGTTTTATAGTTAAGAACACTTCTGTATTTTTTTTTCTAAACTCTGTAATCCTGTAAAACGCTGTACTAGTTAATTTTCCCCTTTGGTGAAAATTCCCAGAAGGATGGGGGTGTTATGAAGGATGAACAGCTCTGATGGGCAGAAGGGTGCAAGTTTGCCCATGTCCCCCTCCCCTGGGAGAATTACAAATCATTGCTGTTGCCAGGCTGTTAATGAGAGAGAAAGAGATGGAACAAAAACATACTGGGACTGGAACATTTGCTTCAGACAAGGGAGAGATAACACCAGGGGAGAGAGACCATATTATGACTCCTGTAAGACTCACGGCTCCGGAGAGGGCTGTTTACTTGGTACTACTCTGTTCATTAAAATTCCTCAGTGGACAGCCGGAGTGGGCTGGTTTGATGGACTAAGCCATTCAAAACTGATTGACACCTGAGACCCCGTGAGTAGGGATAAAAGTGAGGTCTGGGGAGACACCCCTCAGACACGCCAGGAGACACACTAGAGAGCACTGCTTAAGTGTTGGAACCCACGAGAAAGTGTGGGGGCATCGGAGACCGAACGAAGGATCGGTCAATTTTAACTCACAGTGTTTATAGCGAGGCCAGTGGGGGCTTGTGTGTGTGTCCACCCTTGCCTGGGTGATGAGTCCACCATAGAAGAATGGTCTAGCTAAAGGACAGAGGGGTCATACCTGAATGGCCACAACAACACATCGACGGATCAAGAACGTAAAGGAAGGTTTGACTGGCTGTCACTATTTGCTCGCTCTCTCTCTCTCTCTCTCTCTCTCTCTCTCTCTCTCTCTCTCTCTCTCTCTCTCTCTCTCTCTCCAACAATTACAACACATCGACCAACAACTACCTCAGCCTGTATGAACTGAACTGAACTTTATATTCACATATGACAATTCATTATCCCCTAGACAACGATAGAGCTTGTTTATTATTGATTATTATTATACCCACACTTTTAGGTTTAGTATTGCTAACGTGTATTATCTGTATATTTGCATTGTTGATATTGATTTGTATATTTTACTAATAAACACTGTTTTGAAAATAGTACCAGACTCCAACGGATACTTCTATCTTTGCTGGTAAGACACCCAGTTACGGGGTATGTAACACTAATCAGCCAATCATGTGGCAGCAACTCAATGCGTAAAAGTATGCCGACATGGTCAAGAGGTTCAGCTGTTGTTCAGACCAAACATCAGAATGGGGAAGAAATGTGATTTAAGTGACTTTGACCGCAGAATTATTGTTGGTGCCAGACAGGGTGGTTTGAGTATCTCAGAAACTGTTGATCTCCCTGTATTTTCACACACAACAGTCTCTAGAGTTTACAGAGAACAGTGCAAAAAGAAAATACACATTCAGTGAGCAGCAGTTCTGTGGGCGAAAGCGCTTTGTTAAAGAGAGAGGTCAGAGGAGAATGACCAAACTGATTGGAGCTGACAGCAAGGCACCAGTAACTGAAATAACCACACATTACAACAGTGAGGTGCAAAAGACTATCTCTGAATGCACAACATGTCGAATCTTGTCTGCTGCAGCGGGAGACAGCAAACAGACGCTCTTTACTAGGTACAGGAGCTACCCAATAAAGTGGCCACTGAGTGTCTGTGTTTACATTCCACTGAGAATCATAAAGAGTGTGGGAGAAATTTTAGAAAACTTTGAAGCATTGAATTATTTAGTGCTGTTCCAGGTAGCTGGAAAATTCTGACTCATCCTCCTTAGTTAGAAGTCATGATGCTTTCAGAGAAGCACATCATTTCACCTGCAGTTAAAGGACTGAGAAGTGACTCACTTCCTGCATTGTTCATTTTAATAATGAATGGTTTTCTAATTACAAGTCTAACCTCATTAACACAACTAACAATTTAGGGATTCAGTCACTCTTTTGCAGCTGCTGGCATCCATTACACTTCATGGAGAGTTTGTGGATGCTGTTGAAACGCAAATGATAGTGTGAATATTTGCTGTCACCGTTATGTTTGCCATTGCAGCACCAACCTAGCATTTAGACAAAGTCAGGCCGATAATTGTATTTATATTTCTGCTGTGTGACAATGTGACACAGGCAGCAAACGTGGTTACCATCAAGTCGGGTTGACTTGTAAATATAAAGGGCTCGGTTTCACTGTTCTCTCTAAGCTGTGCGAGTTTGCAGCCCCGCGGTAACTGAAGTGCACCCCCCCCCCCGCCGCACATATTCCTTGTTGCCACGGAGCTAGAATTCCAGTCCTTCGAGCCGTGCTGCTCAGTAATCAGATTTAATACTAGCCTAATTAAGGGCCAATTTACAATGGACTATTAACCCACCGGTACATCTTTGGGCTGTGGGAAGAAATTGGAGCCCCCGAGGAAACCCCAGGGAGGTCGTACAAACTCCTTACAGGCTGTGGCGGGAATTGAACCTGGGTCATCTGTGCTGTAAAGCGTTGTGCTAACTACTACACTACCGTGCCTCCTTAATGTTTTATTGACGAGCACGCAGTTTTCAGGAGGAATAAAAAAATTCCTGGTCGGAGCAATGATTGGTCCTTGCAGCTGTAAAAAAAAATCAGAGGAAACATTGCTTAGACTTATATACGCTATCAGCCTGACTTCCAATATCCAATTTTGTGTTTAAAATTCTTGTTCTGTACTTCGAGGAGCAATTTAATGAATGAAGGACGGTGAAACTCTCCTGAGGAAAGGTGAGTGTTAATTCAAAGTCATTTTAACCTATGGACCCATTATAGAAAATCTTAGGCCGGCTTCCTTCTCAGTTGTCTACAGAACCTCTGGCTCTGCAGTTAGGTGATGTAACAGCATGCACTATATCACTCTTCTTCATCTCCATATTCTCCAAGGGTTGTCACCTCATGGTGGTGAGGCTTCTGGGTCCCTGAGATCCCGAGAGTGAAGCTGTCCGGCGTTTAGCTCCTGGTCGGGGTCAAGGGGGTGGTTCCAGGCAAAGAGCGATCCAACCGAGCCCTCAACAGAGAAGCTGGCGGAAAACGATGACGCATCACAATGTCAGTGAAGGTGAAGCAACAGTCGTCTTGGATTCCCTGTCACTGGACCCTGACCCCGATCTGTCCGTTCATCAGCCTCCCCACATCAAACAAAGTCACACACAGGGGTTCCCCATTAGGAGAATCCACCCTAACATCCCAGATTAAATCCCGTGGAACATATGGATCCTGGATCGGGCTGTACAGCCACCTGAGGACACACTGATAGTCAACCCCTTTGAAGGACATCACACTCGACGTGTGAACCCACTACCAACGAGAAACATAGGGTCAATTTGCTGAGGACGGTTACCGCAATACTTGGGATATTTTACCCTGTTGCAGGTGCTGTACACATACCAGTTGTTGGTGTGCAGAGTCCTTATTATTGTGCCCAGAGCCATCAGATGCAACACAGTTTGTATTCACATCCAATGTCCCTGCTGTTGCCAGTTTGGAGGGCTGCCCATTGAAACTAACATTGAACACTGATGCCTCTGAAATTAACGCTGGCATTCCAAACAATGACCACACTATTTCGGAGGTCAGAGGGGTAACATTGGTAAAAGATTCTGCAGCCAGCTTCACATTTATTTATCTCATGTTGACAAGTTGCTATTTGTGGCGAGCAGTTTGTGGATGTTGATGCGTGTGCTAAATTAGTTAAGCTTATCATTGTCACAATGTGTGGTTAAAGGCGCACAATGTTATGAAGCACATGTTGACGTGAGTAACTCATAAGCTAATGAAGTACATAAAATGTCCTTAAAATTAAACTAATAATGTCTTAGAGAAAGACCAGTAGAAGCTCGAAAGGCAGAAGAGGTTTAAGGAATAATATGTCACAGATTCAAACCTTACCTCAGATATTTTCCTAAGTACAGTGCTGTTAGTTAGGTATGTTATGTTTCAGTGCCTGCCTATCCTGACCGATAACATAGGCACATTGCCCAGTAGTTAACTGTGCAGTAATGTCATCCAGAGCAAAACTGGACTCATAGAAAAGTACAGCCCAGAAACAGGCCCTTCAGCCCATCTAGTCAGTGCCAAACCATTTAAGCTGCCTACTCCCATACCCTTAAACGTTGAAATCAGGTTCACGTGCAGCACCTGCACTGGTAGCTCATTCCACACTCTCACCACCCTCTGAGAGAAGCAGTTTGCCCTCATGTTCCCCTTAAACTTCTCACCTTTCACCCTTAACCTTCCTTGCGCAGAACACCCTCAAGGTTAATTTGCAGGTAAAGTCAGTGGTGAGGAAGGCAAATGCAGTGTTAGCATTCATTTCAAGAGGTCTATAATACATCAGCAGGGATGTGATGCTGAGGTTTTTTAAGGCACTGGTGAAGCCTCACCTTGAGTATTGTGAACAGTTTTGGGTTCCTCATCTAAGAAAGGATGTGCTGGCATTGGAGAGGGTTCAGAGGAGGTTCACAAGGAAGATTCCGGGAATGAAAGCGTTATCATATGAGGAATGTTTGATAGCTCTAGGTCTGTACTTGATGGAATTTAGAAGGACGGGGGAGTGATCTCATTGAAACCTATCGAATGCTGAAAGACAGAGTAGGTGTGGAAAGGATGTTCCGATGGTGGGGAGTCTAGGATAACAGGGCACAGTCTCAGGATAGAGGGGCATCCATTTGAAACAGAGATGTGGAGAAATTTCTTTAGCCAGAGAATGGTGAATTTTTTAAGGCAGAGCTTGATAGGGTCTTGATTGGACATACCATCCAAGGTTACAGGGAGAAGGCTTGGGAGTGGGGCTGAGGAGGGGGAAAAAGGATCAGCCATGATTGAATGGCGGAACAGATTTGATGGGCCAAATGGCCTAATTCTGCTCCAGTGACTTATGGTCTTATAGTCAGACCCATGACGTCTAGTTGTAGTCTCAAGCAAACTCAGTGGAAAAGCCAGCTTGCATTCACCCTATATATACCCCTCATAATTTTGTATTTGTGGTTGGATTATTTGTCTTTTGCCTGTAACCTGCTGCTCCATCATACTTATGGTGTATTGACAAAACATTTGTAAAGACTGGGAAGGATATGAATCAATCAAACTCATTCATTTCACAGCACATCACTTTAAGTAGAAACAGGCATGATCAAGCTGACTTAACGCAATTCAGCAACATGAATTCATGTAGTAATACAAACTAATGAGCAAAATGGACCTTCTGTCTAAGGGACTGGTCTTGATTAACATATCTGCATTAATATCCTCCTGCAGCACAATTTCCGCAGTCTGATAAAAGCTTTCCATTGCAGCTTTCTCTTTCAAAACCCAACTCTGTCTCTGTACGTTTAACTCCCTGTGTGTACAGTACAAGGGGAAGACTTGCGGCAGGCAACTGCCGATGGAACGTGCAGTACCAGGGATCTTGCAAATGACGTGTGTAGCCTTCACAAAGGAAAGATAATAACAGCCCCTACAATATCTATCCTTTATGCTGTCCTTCTCGGGAAACTTGGGTCTGACTTTCTGAGGTGTGGAGGAAAATTAACATTTCCTTTCAAGCTGCTCACAGTATTTCCTAATTTGGTTTTCCTTTAGAAATATTCTAACTTAAATTTTATTTTAGCCAGTCAAAGGGAATAAAAATTTGTACACGGAGCCGACTTTTGAGGCAGCAAAGATACCTGACACCTCCAATTTCCACTTAAAGTATCCAGAGACCTTTGAAAATCCAGCACACAGAAACATGGTATTTAAAGAGGAGATTTATAGACAATAGACAATAGACAATAGGTGCAGAAGTAGACCATTTGGCCCTTCGAACCTGCACCGCCATTTTGAGATCATGGCTGATCAATTACTATCAATACCCGGTTCCTGCCTTGTCCCCATATCCCTTGATTCCCCTATCCATAAGATACCTATCTAGCTCCTTCTTGAAAGCATCCAGAGAATTGGCCTCCACTACCTTCCGAGGCAGTGCATTCCAGACCTCCACAACTCTCTGGGAGAAGAAGTTTTTCCTTAACTCTGTCCTAAATGACCTACCCCTTATTCTCAAACCATGCCCTCTGGTACTGGACTCTCCCAGCATCTGGAACATATTTCCTGCCTCTATCTTGTCCAATCCCTTAATAATCTTATATGTTTCAATCAGATCCCCTCTCAATCTCCTTAATTCCAGCGTGTACAAGCCCAGTCTCTCTAACCTCTCTGCGTAAGACAGTCCAGACATCCCAGGAATTAACCTCATGAATCTACGCTGCACTTCCTCTACAGCCAGGATGTCCTTCCTTAACCCTGGAGACCAAAACTGTAACAATTCTCCAGGTGTGGTCTCACCAGGGCTCTGTACAAATGCAAGAGGATTTCCTTGCTCTTGTACTCAATTCCCTTTGTAATAAAGGCCAACATTCCATTAGCCTTCTTCACTGCCTGCTGCACTTGCTCATTCACCTTCAGTGACTGATGAACAAGGACTCCGAGATCTCTTTGTATTTCTCCCTTACCCAACTCTACACCATTCAGATAATAATCTGCCTTCCTGTTCTTACTCCAAAGTGGATAACCTCACACTTATTCACATTAAATGCCATCTGCCAAGTATCTGCCCACTCACCCAGCCTATCCAAGTCACCCTGAATTCTCCTAACATCCTCATCACATGTCACACTGCCACCCAGCTTAGTATCATCAGCAAATTTGCTGATGTTATTTTCTATGCCTTCATCCAAATCGTTAACGTATAAGGATGTTGACTGGACAACGGAGCATAGATGATGAGGATAGCTTGAGCAAACTAGGGCTTTTCTCTTTGGAGTGAAGGAGGATGAGAGGTGACTTGATAGAGATGATAAGATGCATAGCTCAAATGGATAGCCAGAGAATTTTTCCCAATGCGGAAATGGCTAATACAAGGAGGCATCATTTTAAGGTTATTGGAGGGAAGTATATGGGGGGTGGGATGTCAGAGGTAATTTTTCTTTACAGGGAGAATGGTGGGTGCATGGATTGCACTGCCAGGGGTGGTTTTGTAGGCAGATGTATCAGAGGTATTAAAGAAATTCTTAGAGAAGCACATAAATGGAAGAAAAATGGTGAGCTGTGTAGGAGGGAAAGGTTAGATTGTTCTCAGAGTAGGTTAAAAGGTTGGCACAACATTGTGAGCCTGCAGTGTGCTGTATGTTCTACATATGTTCTTAAAATAGTCAGAATGATCTGCTTCTAATGACGTGGAGGGATTTATTTAAATTCATTAAGGTATTCAATGAAATATTGCCACCTCAAGCGATGATCCACATCTCTAATTCCTAAATATTCAATGCTGAGACACCTCGTTCCTTCCATAGCTTTGTTAATGTCCAGCTGATCAAAGATGGGGAACTCGCAAGTAAGTAACTCCCTGATTTTGCAGACCTGCCTTAAATCTAGAATCAGGTGATTGATTGACAAATTCCAGCACATTCCAACAGAGGAGCTGGAATGTGTGAGGAAGCCTCTACAATCTTCCACAGGCTGAAGGATAAAAATGAGCTGTAAAAAGCAAAAAAAAACTGAGAGATGGTGGAATCGTGAGAAAGAATAAAAGAAACTAGAAAAACTCAGCAGCTCAGGTGACGAGGGTAGGGAGACAGATTTTCATATGTCATCAGAACTGGCAGAGACAGAAACACATTAATTTAGTTAACAGAAAAGTTGGGGATAGGGAAGATTTGGCAAAAAGAAAATTTCTCTGAAAGGGTGTGACATGTACATTGAAACATCAAAACATAGAGTAAAATGCATCTGCGGACTGGGCTGGGCAGTCTTGCTTCCTGTGCTAATATACCAGCCCACAACTCTCTAACCTAAACTGTAAGTTTTTAGAACATGAGTGGATACCGGAGAATCCGATGGAAACCGAGGAGAGATTATAAACTCCTTACAGACAGTGGGCGGGAACTGAACACCAGTTGGCGATTGCTGGTGCTGTAAAGTGATGCGCTGTCCCCTGCGACACAGTGCCACCACTTTAAGGGGCAGTTAGACTTCTTTGTCTGTGCAATGCGTGACCAATGTTGTAAAGTCTGTGTAACGTCATACACCCTGGTCTATGGGAAAGTCAGACTGTGTGAATGAGGGAAAAGAGGGGAGAGAAAGGTGGCAGGGTCTGCAGGTATCAATGCACAACTTTGTGGGCCGAAAGGCCTGTATTGTGCTGTAGGTTTTCTATGTTTCTATGTAGCTGGACAAAAGATGAGGTGCCGTTCCTGAACCTCATTATAACAGCGCAGGAGACCACAGATAAAGGTCAGGGTGAGAGGACACCCAGAAGATTAGAATCACTCTGTTAGCAGAGTGTAGGCGTGACACAATGTGCATTTGGTTCCTCCAGTGTCAAGGAGGCCAGGTTGTGAACATTGATTACAGTACAGAAGATTGGAAGATGGTTTGTGTCCCTGGACGGGGAGAAAGGTAGAGATGGAAGGGCACCTATATAGAATACAGAACATAGAAAATTACTGCACCAGCCCAAGCCTTTGGCCTACGATGTTATGCCTTTTAATCTACTTGTTGATTAATCTAACCCTTCCCTCCTACACAGCCCACAATCCTCCACTTTTCTTATATCCATATGCCTATCTAAGAGTCTCTTTAACATCTCTAATGTACCTGCACCTACCAACACTCCCGGCAGTGTGTTCCAGTCACCTACCTCCCTCTGTGTAAAAAACCTGCCCCTGACAGCCCCCCAAACTTTTCTGCAGTCACCTTAAAAGAATGTATTTCACCAAATGCAGTTAACGTGACTAAGTGCAATACTATAGTGCCAAAGTAAGTTGTTATTTATCCATACTTTTTTAAATTTAGAGATACAGCACAGTAGCAGGTCACATGGTCCAATTACACCCATGTGACCAATTAACCTACGAACCTGTATATCTTTGGGCTGTGGGAGGAAACCTGAGCACCTGGGGGAGGAACCCAAGTGGTCACGGGGAGAACGTGCAAACTCTTTACAGACAGTGACAGGAATTGAATCTCGATTGCTGGAGATTTAATAAAGTTACACTAACAGCATGCTACTCAATTTTTTTATGTTTTACTATATTATTTAATTTCTGCTTCTTGTTTTTCTACTTCTTTGTATTTTTCAGCAATTAATAATATTTCATTTCATCATTTACAGTAATTTAAAAACGTTTCTGGATACCAGAGGCATTTTACAGACTGTTCAGAAAGCCTCCAGCTCAGACAGGAGGTAAAGATTGCTCCTTGTCAACAGCTGACTGAAGCCTTTTGGCCCCGAGACCTTGCTACTCCCAGCTGCCTTGCAAGAATTCAGTCAGCAGCTTGAGCACCTGAGCCTAACGCAGGTAAGAGAGGGAAGGGGGTGAAGCCAGGTGGCCCAGTGAGACCCCTCCAGGTGACCCCAGGACCAACCTTTGACCTGCTTGTGCGTCGTCTTTGGTCTTATCACTTTCAGATTTAACATAAATAAGGGACGCAGTATCAATTGCTCTGACAGTGGAAGAGAGGATGAATTGAATGAAATTCAGAAATGAAGTTTTACAATTCAATGTCCCAAAGTTCAAAGTAAATTTGTTATCAAAGTATGCATATGTCACCATTTACTGCCCCGAGATTCATTTTCCTCCCGGTATTCACAGTGGAACAAAGAAACATAATAGAAGCAGTAAGTGCTTGTAGAAACACTGGACTCCGTAGTTCACGTTGCGATGTGTTTCTGATTTCCTGTCGCTCCTTTTTCTTGCTGCTATTTTGTGTGACGTTGATCAGGGTGGCCTACAGATAATCAATAACAGCGCTAGATCGAGCTGAACTGAATATGCCTGGACTCTTTCTGTTTTATATTCTGTGCTTCTTGCTCATTTTTTCGTCATTCATGCGATTTTTTTGCACGAGGGGGAGGTGGTTTAATGTTTTCCTTTGAACGGGTTTCGTGATTTTCTTTGTTTGGTGGCTGTCTGTGGGAAGGTGAATCTCGGGGGTGCACACTTTGATAATAGATGTACTTTTAATCTTTGAAATACATAAATGGGAGGGGTATAGAGGGCAATGATCCACAAGTGGGTTGATGGGGCTGGGCAGAATAATAGTCTGGCATGGACTAGATGGGCTGAAGGGCCTTTCTGCACTGATGTGCTCTATGACTCTATTGCTACGATTCTAACTCTAAATGTCCCTTCTGTTTCCATATTTGCATGTTCCATATGAAAATGCTCTTGTCGGCGTCTGTTAGATCTCAGCGGCACACAGTGATAATGGAAGACTCAACCGAACTTCAGTTCAGATTTGAAGGCCCCTCGAGAGAATGGCATCAGCATCAGTTTGTAAACGTAACAAGGAACTGGGTCAGTAGGGAGAGGGGTGAATGTAATGGTGAGGGGTGAATGTGGGCGAGGTTACAGGGAGTTGAGGCTTTTCTATGAGATGGAGGAAGATAGATAGATAGATACTTTATTCATCCCCATGGGGAAATTCAACATTTTTTCCAATGTCCCATACACTTATTGTAGCAAAACTAATTACATACAATACTTAACTCAGTAAAAATATGATATGCATCTAAAATCACCCTCTCAAAAAGCATTAATAATAGCTTTTAAAAAGTTCTTAAGTAGTTTACTTAAATACATTGAGTCCTAATCCCAGCACTTTAACATATCTTACTCCTGGCATTTGAATTGTAAAGCCGAATGGCATTGGGGAGTATTGATCTCTTCATCCTGTCTGAGGAGCATTGCATCGATAGCAACCTGTCGCTGAAACTGCTTCTCTGTCTCTGGATGGTGCTATGTAGAGGATGTTCAGGGTTTTCCATAATTGACCGTAGCCTACTCAGCGCCCTTCGCTCTGCTACCGATGTTATACTCTCCAGTACTCTCCAGATGCAGGAAGTAAATCTCTTTCCAAGGCAAGGGTCGACATTTCATTCCCTCCATGGATGCTGCCCGACCTGCTGGGTTGCTCCAGCATTTTGGGTTTGTTACTCTGGATTTCCAGCATCTGCTGAAACTCGTGTGTTTAATCACAATCAACCTTCTTTTGTATTGTGGCGGAGATCCGGACCTGCTAAAATAAATCACACTAAGGGCAGTTTTACCTCCAAGTTTACACCCACAAATCAATAAAGCCGGGGAAGGAGTTCTGAGAACAAACGTACATACTTCACAAACAGGAGAAAGTCCGGAAATCCAAAGCAGCACACACAAAATGTTGGAGGAACTGTCAATGTTTCGGGCCGAGGCACGTCATCAGGACTGACAGGGAAGGGGGAAGATGTCAGAATAAAAAGCTGCAGAGAGGGGAAAGAGGCTAGCTGGGAATGATGGGTGAAGTCAAGTGGGTGGGAAAAGTCAAGGACTGGAGAAGAAAGAAGCTGATAGGAGAGGAGAGTGGACAATAGGAAAAAGGGAAGGAGGAGGGGACTCAGGGGGAAGTAATAGACAGGCGAGAAGAATTGAAAGGTCAGGGTGGGAAATAGAGTAAGGGGTGATGCACCATCAATAACTCTCTGAGACGTGAGGCGAGATATTGGCTTTTATTGACTGGAAGAAAGAACAAGCAGTAGTTGACCACCATGCTACATCCTGGAGACTGAGGGCAGGGCTCAGGCCTCAATCGCCTTTATACCGGGGTCTGTGGGAGGAACCACAAGAGCAGTCAGTGGGGGGGCGTGTCCAGACAGGTATATGTAGTTCACCACAAGGGGTGGGTGTGAAATTTGTTTAGTAGAAGGAGAAATTGATATTCATTCCATCAGTTTGGAGGCTACCCAGGCTTTGCTCCTCCACCCTGAGGGTGGCCTCATCTTGGCACAAGAGGAGGCTGTGGGCCGACACATCGGAACGGGAGTGGGAATCAGAATTAAAACGTTTGGCCCCCAGCAAGTCCCGCCTGAGGCGGGTGATGTGGAGGTGTTCAGCGAAGCGGTCCTCCTATTTATGAAAGGTCTCACCAGGGTAGAGGAGGTAGCATTTGGAGTACCGGACACAATAGAAGACCCCTGCAGATTCACAGGTGAAACGTTGCCTCATATGGAAGGTCTGTTTGAGGCCCTGGATGGAGGTGAGGGAGGAGGTGAATGGGCAGGCGTAGCACTTTGGCCACTTGCAGGGACAGGTGCCAGGAGGGAGATTAGTGGCGAGGGAACGTGTAGATACTTACCCTTTTTTAACCTGCAGAATGGTCCAGCTGAAATCCATGCTTGATTGTCCGGCGAGTACATTTCCATGTTTTAGTTTAAGACTTACTTAAAACTCTCCAACATTTCCCCTCTTCTGTTGAGTAAATTTACAATCCCACTTGTTTTTTTCAAAAACCCTTAATTTTGAACTTCATCCAAACTTTGTCCATGTGATTCTGGACTGCAAAACAATTAAGCAAGATCAATTCAGGCCATGCGTACAAAGATGGGAAACCACAGGCTGCTCGGAGCTGGAAATCAATCTGCCTCTGACCTGACTCATCAGTTGGCTGCTTGCTGCCGATAAATCACCATTCCGATTACACAAGAGCACTGAAGTTGTGTCTTCTGAATTCTTTCTCTCTTGGTAATATCTGCAGAAAGGAATCAGAATCACAATTAACCATCACTGACACGTTGTCAGATCTGTTGTTTTGCAGCAGCAGTACAGTGAAGTATATGTGATAAATTATATTAGAAATGTATGTAAGTATATAAATAAGTACATGGTTCTAAAAGAGAGCAAAATACTGAGATGGATACATTGTTCACTCAGAAATCTGATGGTGGAGGGGAAGAAGCTAAACATTGAGTTTTTGGTTACCATAAGACATAGGAGCAGAATTAGGCCATTTGGCCCATCAAGTCTGCTCTGACATTCAATCATGGCTGACCCTTTTATCCCTTCCTCAGCCCCACTCTCTGGCATTCTCCCCAAAACCTTTGATAACTTACAATCAGTAATAAATGGTCACATAGGCATAACAACTTCAACACAGACATAATGCATTTCTCTCTCTGGAGAGCTGAGGCCCCTGGCTGCTGTGCTCAGTGCCTGCAAGCTTCACGGCAATCTGCCCCACTAATGTGACGAACTGACCCCGAAGCTTTGGGCCTACTCCAGGAATTCAGATCGAGGGACTCAATTTGGTTCGGAATGCTGATGTCGTTGTTGGTTTCCGTTGTTTGCGTCATTTGTGTTTTTTCCTCTTTCTCTCTGGGCACTGGGGTTTCTTTCTTTAAAATTGGGTTCATTCGGATTTCTTGCTTTGCAACTGCCTGTAAGCAGACAAATCTCAAAGTTGTATAATTTATACATTCTTTGATAATAAATGATAATAGATGCTGAAGATGTTCTATAGGTCAGTTGTGGAGAGCGCCCTCTTCTTTGTGGTGGCGTGTTGGGGAGGAAGCATTAAGAAGAGGGACGCCTCACGGCTTAATAAGCTGGTAAGGAAGGCGGGCTCTGTCGTGGGCAAAGTACTGGAGAGTGTAACATCGGTAGCTGAGCGAAGGGCGCTGAGTAGGCTACGGTCAATTATGGAAAACTCTGAACATCCTCTACATAGCACCATCCAGAGACAGAGAAGCAGTTTCAGCGACAGGTTACTATTGATGCAATGCTCCTCAGACAGGATGAAGAGGTCAATACTCCCCAATGCCATTAGGCTTTACAATTCTACCGCCAGGACTTAAGAACTTTTTAAAAGCTATTATTAATGCTTTTTGAGATAGTGATTTAGATGCATATCATATTTTTTACTGAGTTAAGTATTGTATGTAATTAGTTTTGCTACAACAAGTGTATGGGACATTGGAAAAAAAGTTGAATTTCCCCATGGGGATGAATAAAGTATCTATCTATCTATCTATCTACTTTGAATCTTGGATCTTTTGAATAATAACAGAGTGATGCTGACCAGAAAAGGAAAAAAAAATCAAACAGAAAGGGAAGATTAAAGGCAGCCTTACTTTAAAAAAGAGGTAACTTCACTTTTTGTAGGAGTATACTTAAAAAAAATGTTTGAGAGATTAACAGTGATCAATTTTTCCCTAAATATAAGCAGTAGAGATACTGGAAATCCGGCGGAAAGAGAAACTGAAGATATAGATTTTCATTAGGTCAATGTACTAAATGTAAAGAGAGAAACATGATAGAAGTTGTAGGCCAGTGAAAATCCATCAGGCATTGATGGAAAAGCACAAGTTTACCAGCACTCATAAAGAGAAAAATAGCAGGACAAGATCTTGCCTATAATTCATACTCTTACACACGCACGCATGCACGCACGCGCACACACACACACACACGCTTACAGTGCTGTGCAAAAGTCTTAGGCCTAAGACTTGCACAGTATTGTATTTGTTAACATGGAGCGGAGAGCGAGTTTGTAAATCTGGCAAGAGCAAAGGATGTTGGGAATGGGGAGGGTGGAGCGCTGCGGGAGGTTATTAGGACAGGTGGCAGAGAAGGCGTGCCAGTGTGGGGGTTGGCCAGGATGAAAACAAACCCAGCCCTGGGACACCAGGCAAGGTCATTTGATTCCAAACAACTGGTTTATTGATCATTACAGAATGTCTCTCATGCTTCCCAATCCCTCCCCTCTCCCTTCCCCTTTTCCCAACCATGATCCCCATCTCCGCCCCCTTCTGACTCTCAGTCCACAACAGAGACCCATATCAGAATCAGATTTATCATCACTCATATGTCATGAATTTTTTGCTGCAGCAGCTGTTCAGTGCAATACATAAAATTACTGCAGTGCTGTACAAAGGTCTTAGCTATATATATGTGCACTACTGTGGTAATTTTATGAAGGATATATACAATGTATATACTTCTTTAGAAGTGAAATTGAGAAGAATGGCTTTCATTTATTTATTAATGGAACAGGCCTTTCCAGCCCTTTGAACTGTGCCATCCAGGTACCCTCCATATAACATCAGCCTAATCACAAGAAAATTTACAATGACCAATTAACCTACCAACCGGTACGTCTTCAGACTGTGGGAGGAAACCTGGACACCCAGAGGAACCCCGCGCAGTCGCAGGGAGAATGTACAACCTCCTTACAGGCAGTGGCCTGGCAGGGAATTGAACTCAGGTAAATGGCATTCCAAAGCGTCGTACTAACCACTATGCTTACCACTAGAAGATTGAGACTAGGTGTTAAAAGACAGGAGGAGGGGTAATAAAAGGAGCAATTTATATCCTTCTCCTTTCTGTTCCAGACTACGGTGGAGATTTCATTTAGAATCATAGGGTCATACTTCACAGAAACAGGTCCTTCGGCCCCCAGAATTGATGGCTTTGTGGCCAAGGCTGCCAATGATCCACAGATAGGTGGAGGGGCAGGTAGTGTTGAGGAAGCAGGGAGTCTGCAGAAGAACTTGGACAGATTAGGAGAATGGGCAAAAAATGGAAGATGAATTACAGCACAGGTATGTCTGTGGTCATGCACTTTGATAGGAGGAATGAAAGGCATACGCTATTTTCTAAACTGGAACAAGTTCAGAAATTGGAGCTGCAAAGGGACTTGGGAGTCCCAATGCAGGATTCCTTGCAGGTGGAGTGGGTAGTAATGAAGGCAAATACGTTGAGATGACTAGAATATGAAAGCAAGGCGTTGATTAGGCCACACCTGTGAGCAGTTTGGGTCCCATCTCTAGGAAAGAAGTGCTATACCTCAGATAAATACTTGGTGGAGATTTGTGACATATATGATTATATGATGTATATGTACAATGTCTGAAATACAGCTTATGGAAATGTTTGTTTGATGATGAACTTCAAATAAAAAAAATTACAAAAAGAAAGAAAGAAATGCTGACATTGAAGAAGATCCAGAGAAGGTTCACGAGAATGATCTTGAGAATAACGCTGAAATTCTTCTTCTCCAGATAGCCACAAAAGCAAGAAAGAACAGAGTGGCAAAACGATTATTAATCCCAAATGCCCCCTCCCCATACAAAAAATGAACAAAAACAAAACAAGTACATCGACCACCAAATCGCCCTTTCTGCACACATACAAAAAAAGAGAAAAGACCAGCTGAGAAACACAGAACATAAACTAACTGCAGACTGAAGAAAAAGTCCATAGTCCAAGCCCATATCCAAAATGCAGAAAACCTGGGTAACATTCTCCGGGCACAGGGACAGGCTCTCCCCTCTCCAGCAACAGAGCGATCCCACCAGTGATCAAAAGGCAGTCTCCTCTGTCCATAGCAGAGGATCTCACCAACGATCAAAATAGAGTCTCCCTTCACTGGCAGCAGTGATCCCACCAGCAAGAAAAAGACAGGGAGACTCTATTTTGATCGTTGGTGAGATCCTCTGCTACGGACAGAGGAGACTGCCTTTTGATCACTGGTGGGATCGCTCTGCTGCTGGAAAGGGGAGAGACTTTTGTTTATTTATTTAATGATAAAGCACAGATCTGTCAAGGCACTCCACCCTAGCAACCTCCAACAAACCTGATTTAACCATAACCTAATCACAGGACAACTTGGAATGACCTATTAGCCTGCCTGGTACGATTTCGGACTGTAGGAGGAAACCGGAGCACCTGGAGGTATCCCACTCATTCCATGGGGAGGATGTGCAGACTTCTCAGAGCATGGCGCTGGGACTGAGCGCAGAGCCCAGCATGGCCCAAGCTGCCATGGCTTAAGTTCAAGAAAACCTTGTTCCAAGCCTCTTTTAAAATTATAAACACATCACTTGGCACGTCAATAGAAAATAATGTAAATGCTTCCATTTTGTGCTAATTACTGGGAGAAGAATTACTATTCACTACTAACAATTCTATTTTGCGGAGTTAATGAGAAACAGTAATATTTTTCTCCGAGTCTTCCAGGCTCATTTTAAAATTCCAGTTATGGTGGTGGATGGAAAACATGCTTTACACTTTCAGACAACTAGTCACTAGCTGGAGGAATATTGCCCCACACTAACTTGTTTTCCTCTCCATTCCTGTTTATCAATAACCATGCCATAAACTGTTCACATTAAATTCAACATTTTATAACATTTTCCTCCAAATCCCTTGTTGAGAATGATGCTTCCTCTAGTTGGCCATTATTGTTTTCTGGAACAGCTGCTATGAGTTTTTGCTGGAACAGTCTAACCAGCTGACTTGGCGTTTCTTTGAGGACGTGACCAGCTTTTCCCTCTGATTTTTTTTTTGTTTTAGTTTGGAATGAGTCATGCAGAGAATTTCAGTTATCTCACACTGTTTAGTTACATTTAATCATTTATAGGAACTGAAAATCTGGCAGACTGTCACAGTAACTCTAGCAGGAATACAGCAAGGCTAGAAGCTGGGCCAGGGCCCAGAAATGCCACATCCTGCTCTTCCTGTCCATTTTCCACAGGATGTTCTGAGGTGTGGAACCTTTCGAAGCACTGAACAGGGCTCTGCTGCATGATCACTTTCGAGCAGCTATTCCACAAGGAAAGATGATTCCAGCTCAATGCTGTCGAGTTCCCTGGCAGAAGAACAACAGATCTAGTTATTGAGTTGGAACTGGCTTTCCCACCACGTGTCTGGCAGAAGTGGGGACCACTGAAAGGAACCAAAGTTCAAATTCAAAGGAAGGGACATGTATGTTATCATGTACTAGCTTGAAATTCATCTTATTGACGGCATTCAGAGGAAAAAATAAATGCATTAGAATTTTACAAAAAAACAAAGACCAACAAACAACCGATAGGCAAAAGACAAACTGTCCCAAGTCAAAATAATACTGAGAACATGAGTTGTAAGGAGTATTAGATTGTGCCTTGTCACCTTCAAAATGTTAGTGTAATTTCATTTTAGACCCATTATTGACAAGGATAGGCACACTGTGGTTCCATGTTAGCAGAATGGAGGGTGGGGTGGGAGGTGGTGTTGGGTGTTGAAGAACGTAGCACACAAACCCATTGTTGCTGATCTGTATTGGCCACGATGACATGACTAGCCATTAACTCCAATAACCTCTGTAGTCTAGTGTAGCTTTCTCTGTTTTTTTTAATTACGTAGTTCAGTCTAGTTTTTTGTACTGTGTCATGTAACACCATGGTCCTGAAAAACGTCTCATTTTTACTATGTACTGTACCAGCAGTCATGGTCGAAATGACAGTAAAAGTTGACTTGACTTGACTTGACGTCTCATACTTTGATGGGCCATGTCACTTCCTGCACAGATATCCAGGTTGCAGGTGGGATTTGTGGACCACCCACCCAAACCCCATTCAGAGATTTACTGCCCCCTTGTGAAAAACACATCAACTCCTGTTTACGTAAAGTTATTTTTGATACAATTCAATAGCACCCCATGTGGGAATTCCATAACTTCTGCCTGGTAAGTGTATCATTTTTTGTGAGGTTGATAGAACATAGAATGTGGAACAGTATAGCACAGTACAGGCCCTTCAGCCCACAATGCTGTGCTAACCTCCATAAACCAACCTTTCCTCACCAGACATGTTGTCTTGTCCAGGTAAATTTCCTCTCCAAAGCTTCCACATCCTTCCTTTAGTGACATGGCCAGAACTGAAGACAACACTCTAGGTGGGCTCTAACCAGTTTTACTGATCTGCAACATTATCTTGCAGCTCATGAACTCAGTCCCCCGACTCATAAAGGAAAGATGAAAGATTTGACGAACAAAAGAAAGGTTTGCATGACATCCAAATCACTTTATGACATTTCAGGTTTTTTTTGTGCCAATGTAATATGTCTGTAGTTGTAACTATAAAGCTCAAAGTATGTATACTGCAGTACATACAACCTTGAGATTCGTCTCCTTACAGACAGTCACAAAACAGAGAAACTCAACAGAACCAATAACCTATTTAAAAAGACCATCAAACACCCAATGCTCATAAAACAAAACAAATCATGCAAACAATAAAAGAAAGCAGATAACATTCAGAAGGAAAGTTCCTCAGCCACGAAGCCAGTAACAGCCGATCCAGGAGCCTGTTAGTTGTAGGCCACAGCCTCAGTCAGCACAGAGATGAGTAACCCTCACTGAGCAGCAAGCTGAACAACCGTCCGTCCCTCTCTTCCGGCCCCAGCACCCTGACCTTTTCAACCTGGCCTTGTGCTTAAATCGGCCAAACCTTGGGTCGTTTCTTGCTCTCGGACCTGGGCCCTTCTGCTTCGATTCAGCCCATACCCATCCTTTCCAGTCTGGGAAACAATGGAACCTTTGAGTATACACAAGGTGAATGAAATGGCAGTAAAATGCTTTGCATCCATGGTATCGATTCAGGAATAAATGTTTGTCAATATTTGACAGATAACTGCTTTTTTATTTGTTGTAAATTTAGAGATACAGTACAGCAATAGGCCCTTCCAGCCTGATGAGTCTGCGCAGCCCAATTAAACCCATGCAACCAATTAACGTTAGAATGTGGGAGGAAACCGGAGCACCTGGAGGAAACCCTCACGGTAACAGAGAGAATATAAAAACTCCTTACAGTCAGCGGTGGGAATTGAGCCCAGGTTGCACTCACAATAATAGTGTTACATTAACCACTATGCTACCATGTCAATTCATTTCTTCAAAGATAGCTTCACGGGATCTCTGGGGGGCATCTGATGAGGTCTTGGTTTAACGGTTCAGCTAATATGGCACCGACCTCAGGTGAGGTTCAGAAGACTCAACCTGGATTCTGTACTCAAATCCCAATCTTTTGACTCATTACATACTAAAAAGGGATTTTAAAAAAAGAGGCTAGCTTTACTTGTCAATGTACATTAAAACATACAGTGAAATGTGTCATTTGCATCAACAACCAACGCTGTCCGAGGACCGAGCCTTGGGCACCGCACCAGTGTCGACTCGCTTCTGGTGCCAACACACCATGTCTACAACTTACCAACCTTAACCAGTACGTTTTTGGAATGTGTGAGGGAAGTAGAGCACCCGGAGGAAACCCACATGGTCGTGGGGAGAACATACTAACTCCTTACAAACAGTGGTAGAATTGAACCCTGGCCATGATTGCTGGCACTGTGAAGTATTAAGCTAACCACTACATTATCGAGTTGTGTTCCCCCACCCCAGCTGGCTTAGTAACAAGCCCTCCTGTAATTATGACAGTCAAGTGAAGTTTATTGTCACTTAACTACATACATGTTTATAACATATATAACCATATAATATATATAGAAACAAGACAACATTTCTTCGAATTGATGTAAAGCACATAACACACATAGCATACAATAACTTATGCAGATAAGGATAAAATCTGAGATGAATCACACAAAAATAACAAACTGCATTAATATTAAATATTATAAAGTATGGAACAGATTAGCCAGCGACTCTTCGATTACAATGACGATGGGAGTTCAGAAGCCTAATGTCCAGGGGGAAGAAACTTTCTCATCCTGACTGTTCTTGTTTTTATGCATTGTAGTCTCCTGTCTGATGGTAGAAAGTCAAAGGGGATGCTGGATGGATGGGTGGGATCCTTAATAACACTTAACATGCAGCACTCCTGATAAATGATAAAAATAGAGGGCTATGCAGTAGGGTAATTCTAAACAGTTTCTAGAGTAACTTATATGGTCAACACAACATTATGGGCCGAAGGGCCTGTAATGTGCTGTAGATTTCTATGCTTTATGTTCTATGTCCCAAATAGACGGTAGGGAGACCCTTATGATCCTCTCAGCTGTTCTCACTGTCCTTTGTAGGGACTTCTGGTCCGATGCTCAATGCTTCCATACCAGATGGAGATGCAACTTCAGGATGCTCTCAACGGTGCTCCTGTAAAACACAGTTAAGATGGAGGATGGGACCCTTGCTTGCCTCGATCTTCTCAGGAAGTGGAAGTGCTGCTGTGCCTTCTAGTTCAGGGAGGTGATAGTAAGGGACCAGGTGAGGTCATCTGTGATGTGAACTCTCAGGAACTTGGTGCACTTAACTCTCTCTACAGAGGAGCCATGTATTCGCAGAGGTGGCTGGTTTGTCTGCACCTTCCTGAAGTCCACAATGATTTCCTTTGTCTTCTTCATGTTCAGGCTTAGGTTCTTCTCACACCAATCCACCAGCCGCTCCACATCCTCTCTGTACTCCGTCTCATCACCATTCTTGATAAGGCCAACCACTGTTGTGTCATCCGCAAATCTGATGACACGGTCTGAGCTGGATCCTGTGACGCAGTCATCTGTCAGCAGTGTGATCAGCAGTGGGCTGAGCACACAGCCTTGGGAAGTGCCAGTGCTCAGTGTAATGGGACGAGAGACATTGTTGCCCACATGGACTGACTGTGACCTTACTGTTAAGAAGTCCAGTATCCAATTGCAAAAGGAGGTGCTAAGACCCGGCGAGTGCAGTTTCCCCACCCGTTTCTGGGGTACGATGGTGTTGAATGCTGAACTGGTCTATAAACAGCAGTCTGTTTTCCAGGTAGACAGGACAGAGTGAAGGCCAGAGGCTATTGCAGCATCAGTGGATCGATTTAAGCAATAAGCAAACTGGAAAGGGTCTAGTGTAACCGGGAGAAAGGCTTTAATGTGCTCCATGACCAGCCGCTCAAAGCATTTCATAATGGTTGATGTTAATGCTATCAGACAATAATCATTTATTCCGGTTACAGTTGCCCTCTTTGGCACTGGAATGATGGTTACCATCTTGAAAAACTGAGGGGACAATGGATAGTTGCAGAGAGATGTGGAATATATCCATCAGTATCTCCGTCAGCTCGCAACCTTTCAGAGCCCAGCTTCGTATACTATCAGGCCCCGCTGCTTTGTGTGGGTCGACTCTGGCCAGGGTCTTCCTCACTGCAGTTTCAGCCAGACGGAGTGTTTGCTCCCCTGCGGGGAGGGGAGGGGCCTTCCTTGCCAGCACTTTGTTCTGGCATCAAACATGTAGAAGACATTCAGCCTCTCAGGGAGTGAGGCATCCTGGGGCTGTTAAAGCTATTACTTGTCTCGTTCTTGTCCTGATGAAGGGTCTTGGCCCAAAATGTCAACGTGACAAGAGTCCTTGACGAGGGTGGCTTAGACCCAAATGCTGGAGTATCCGAAATTGGGATCGAGACGTGGTCTCAAACAGGATGGAGCAACTGAGGCGTCCACTCCCACAATGAAGGGAAGGTCCAGGATGGGAGAGACCTAGATGGGAGTTATAGTAAACCGCTGTTTAAGCTTTACAAAAGCAGGCTCTGCTTCAATAGGCCAGACAAAAGGGCCTGTGGATTTCTTGGTTAGGGCCATCAGCAGAGCTGCCACCAAGCTGAAGTTCCTGATGAACTTCTGGTAGAAGTTAGCAAACCCCAGGGATTGTTGGACCTGTCTGATATTGGATGGTGGTGGCCAGTCTCTGACTGCCTGGGTCTTGATAGGGCCATTAGAGATGATGAAACCCAAAAATGAAACAACTGTCACATGAAACTTGAATTTAACCAACAGTCCATGGTCTAGTAGCCTCTTTAATGTCACTGATGTGAGCAATGTGCTCCTCTATGGCCGCAGGCTCCCATCTTTCTTTTGTATGAAGAAGAATCCTGCACCAGCGAGTGAGGTAGAGGGCCAAATGAAGCCTGTGGGAAGAGCCTATACTCCTCCATTGCGCTTCTTTCTGGACCTGTGCAAACGGCCCCACAGTGGACAAGTACTGGCAGGGTGTCTATGGCATAGTTGTAGGTCAGTGCAGTGAAGAGTCAAGGCCTTTCCCTTGCTGAAGATCTCCTTTAGGTCCTTGTAAACAGAGGAGATTTTGACTGGTTTGGGTGTTGCTACTTCCTCTGGACCTTCCCTGGGAGTTGTTTGGTGACAGGGGCGATTCAACGGGCTGCAGAGTCCCGCCTCTGAGCTCACAACAGAGGCCAATCAGAGTCCAACTCCCTGTCTGTAACCGCAGGCATCAGCAACGAGGCATGACGGAAGGTTCTTGCATCCCCGAGGACAGGCTTCCAGGATCGGCATAAAGGAGCCTTTCCATTCCTTGAGACCTGGTGGCTGGTTCCCTTCAGCTTACAGGCAAGTCTCCTAGGAGGCTCAGGCATCCCCTTGGTCTTCTCCTGACCTAGAAACTCCCTCTCTCTAGTGCCTGTGTTGGAACTCATGCTGTCCATTGGCCAGAACTGGCTTGTCCACTCTTGAGGACTGGACTAGGGTCTCCAGTAGGTCTCAGGTTCCCTTGCCCTGAAGCTTGCCCCCTTATAGGTCATTGGTCACTAGAGAGTCTGGGTGTCAGAATACCACGCCGTAAACAAAGCCCCTTACAATGACTGGATCAAGCAATGATTCTCCCCTCTCTCCGGTCAATGTTTGGGTTATGCAGGGACAGCCAAGTGTATCCGAGGTTCAGGGGTATGAGTGGAGAGTTAATAATGTAGAAACTAATGTCTTCCACATGATCCCCATCCTTATCTGCACGACCACAGTCAGTTGCTGGATCTGCGCAGAATCTAGTGGGCAGCAGTCTAAGACAGCTGCAGGCAAGGATTGGCTCAACTTTCGCAGCGGTATATCAAACCGATGGGTAGTTTCTAAATCCAGAAAATTACCCGCTGCCCTCAAGTCCACAAGAGCCTTCACCTGCCTTAGGTTCTAGGAGAACTCCGCCTTCATCATGGAACCAGAATCTGTGGAATTGGGGTAGTGGCTGCTCCGTCACAGTGCTCCTGACAATGGATGGTCCAACAGTTCCCCAGGTGGCTGAAGCTTTGGACATTCCACCTGCAGGTGACCTGCTTCCCTGCAGTAACAGCAGCAACCTTGACTCTGACGCTGGGACCTCTCTTTGGCGGGGAGTCTGATGTAACTGGATCTTGCACAAAGGACAGGCTGGTCATGGCCCGAGGTTGGGGAGTGGAACTGTGTTGCATAGGACCAGACTCGGACCTGCTGTCTTCAATCTCCTGAAGTGGGCCCACTTCCACTCTACCAGACGATTATTGGGACGGATGGACTGGTCGGTGAGAACCTCTGTTGGTTCTCCCAAGGCAAGGGCGGCCTTCAGTTCCTCTCAGAACCCATGGTACTATAGCATGGTCAAGGCCTCCCTGTTCCCACCACTCTCCTGTGCCAAGGTCCAAAGTTCGATCGCATAATCAACCACTGACTGTCACCCTGTTGAATCTTCATCAGGTGTTCTGAGATTCAGCTGGCTCCAGGGTAATGAACACCCTCGTGGCAATCATGAACTCCTCCGAATCGGTGCAGAACTCTGAGCTACGTTCCCAATGTGAGGTGGCCCAGAACAGGGCTCTTCCAGACAGGAGAAAGAGAATGAGGCCCACTTTTCCACGCTCCAGTGGGAATAGGGACGGCTGAAGTTCAAATACTAACTTGAACATTGAATGAGGAAGCCATGACAAGAGCCAGGATTACCATCGAATCTCTCCAGGGCTGGAAGACGTACTGGTTTCCTCCTTGCAAAAATTGACCAATGGCTACCTGGAGGTCGTGGATCTCCAGGCTCCGTCTGTAAATAGCTTTGCTGTGGCTGGTCACAGCGGACGGAACACTCTGATACCACATGGGGTCCACACTGGCGCAATCGTACTGTGACGAGAGTCCTTGGCCATGGTGTCTTGGACCCAAATGCTGGAGTATCTGAGGCTGGGATCGAGACATGGTCTCAAACCGGATCGAGAAACTGAGTACAAAATAAATGCTAGACGAAATTACGATTGAGCTCTGTGCCTCAGTTCTGGAGTTCCTCAAATACTCAATGCTTGGCACCCAAAACATGACTATCAATGAACAGGAATATCCTAAGCCCTTAAAAAGACTGCACCAGCTTGTTGTACTCCAGTGAGTTAGATCATTTAAATCTCGGAACCTGGTATGGTTGGGAGCGTCTCGTAACAACCAGCTGTTTATATCCCCTCCATAGATGCTGCCTGACCTGCTGAGCTCCTCCAGCATTTTGTGTGTGTTGCTCTGGATTTCCGGCATCTGCAGAATCTCTTGTTCACATGTCCTGCCTGTCTTCCCTCCACATCTTTGAAGAGAGCATCTTGAAGAAAGTGAATCCATTGCAGAAGCAGTTCTGAGTGCAGATGCTTCATCATCATCTGAGTTTGGGTTTTTTGAACGTTTCCATATGGTGAAGTGCCCACCACGGGTGAACAGGAACATGGAATTAGTCTGTGGTCTGGGTTAGTCAGTGAGACACGTTCACTGCTGCTTCAGGCTTTCTCCCAGCTCTTCGTGGAAGCAAGATCTGCAGGACATCACTGCATAGCTACACAAGAAAATTGGCACATTGGGTAACAACTCCTTCCCCCGGACCGTGAGACTAATGAGTACCCCACTGCTATCAAGCTTTCATCACCAGGACAGTATGCTGTTCATTGCTTGCTTGTGCTGTGCACTTCACATGGACTTTGAATTCTATTTTATTAACTTATTTCTGGTAATATTTAGTTATATGTGATATATGTATTGTGGGTCCGGAGGAACGCTGTTTCATTTGGTTGTATATATGTACAGTCAGAGGACAATAAACTTGGACTTGAACTTGCTTAATGCCCAACATCAAGGTGTATTGGGACAACATCCTGTTCCATTGAAAGGTCATTGTTCTGAAACATCAGCATGTTTCTCTTTCCATAAATGCTGCCTGGTCTGATGACCATTTTCAGGATTTTCTGTCTTTTTAATTCAGATGTTCGGACCATCAGAATGAGGGAAAGCTCTTTCCCATTCCCCTGCCGGTAAAGTTGTGTTGCAGACCTTTCATAACGCAAGAGATTCTGCAGATGCCGGAAATCCAGAGCAACACACACAAGGTGCTGGAGGAACTCAGCAGGTCAAGTAGCGTCTATGAAAATGAATAAACAGTCCATAAGACATAGAAGCAGAATTAGGCCATTCAGTCCATTGAGTCGGCTCTGCCATTCCATCATGGCTGATTTATCATCCCTCCCAACCCCATTCTGTGCCTTCTCCCCGACGTTTCAGACCGAGACTCTTCATCCTCCAGTGTTTTGTGTGTGTGTTGCTGACCTTACAGTTTTATTTTCTAGCCCACAGATCACTTTGAACAATATGCTATATTAACTAGTGTCATCTGTGTCCATGCATCACTATCTATTTTGTGAAAATAGCTGATAAATCAAAGTGCTGACTGCAGAATTCTTTTAAAGGTATGTAAATAAAACATAATAATTCAGATGGGCACAAACCACGCTGAACTATCACCACAAGGTGGCAGAAAGTACTTACCTAAGCAAATACTTCATTGGAAAATTTAACAAACTGTTGATACTGGAAATCTGAAATTAAAATAGAAAAATGCTGGAAACACTCAGCAGGTCAATCAGCGTCTGTGAGAATGGAAACAGGGTTACCATTTCAAATTGATCTGAAATGCTAACTCTGTTTATCTTTCCACAGATGCTGCCTGGCCCGCTGAATGTTTCCGTCAATTTCTGTTTATTTTATTTCAAACACTGTACTTTATTGGGAATTTTACAGCAGTACAGTGCAATACATAAAATTTCTACAGTACTGTGCAAAAGCCTTCAGCACCCTGGCTGTATCTATGTGCCTAAGACTTTTGCACAGTATTGTACATGTATAAAATTATCTTGAAAGGTACATAGGTGTACTTGCATTGCATCTCCTCAAGAGTCTGTAACTGTGCACAATTAACATTGTGCTAATGTGTTCAGTTTTGCAACATGAGCAATGCATTCAATGCATTCATTTTTGCAATATGAGCAGTTTTGTGAACCGTGATGGTTTATAGTCCTCCGATTATTAAACTAGGACAAAAGATCAAAGTTCAAAGCAAATGCATTATCGAAGTATGTTAATGCATAAGATATTACTACCCTGAGATTCATTTTCTTGCGGGTGTTAAAAGATCGCAAACCTTAATTTGCTTTAGACATATAATGTAATTTGGCCAATTTTAGGAAAAATGGCTCATACACCCACGACAATCCAACTTTGTGAAATAACAATTTTAGCACAATGTGCCAAATAAATCGTGGGGATACCGCTTTTGCAATGTTAGAACTGGATTTCCAATTTTTTTTGTTGTCATTCCATAGTTTCAGCAATACAATTGCTTGAGATTTGGGCTCCACAGTAGTGTAGCGATTTCTGGAGTTCGGAATTCATTTCTGGTGCCATCTGTGAAGACTTTGTACATTCTCCCCACGAACCGGATTTCCTCCAAGTGCTCCGGTTTTCTCCCACTGTCCACAGACGTACCAGTTAGTATGTTGATTGGTCATTGTAAACTGTCCTGTGACTGGGCTCGGATTAAATTGGGGTTGTTGAGCACCATGGCTTGAGGTGCCGCAAGGGCCTATTCTGCGCAGTATCCCAATAAATACATAAATATATCCATCATTCTCCTTTGTTTCATGGAGCCATTGCTTCTCAACACGTATTGAATTAATTCTTGGAATATCCTGCAGATGACATGCCTTGGAAATTAGGTCACGTTAATAAATGTTCTCTTAAAACAGCTGTTTTCGTAGTTCATCACAAACAAGAGAAAATCTGCAGATGCTGGAAATCCGAGTAACACACACAAAATGCTGGAGGAACTCAGAAGGCCAGGCAGCATCTATGGCAGAAAGTATGGTTGACGTTTCGGACCAACACCCTTCAGCATCCCGCTGAATTCCTCCAGAATTTTGCATGTGTGTTGTCATAATTCATGGCAATTCCCATGTTATTAAACAGACAAAGCTTGTAGTAAATGGTGCAAGGTGGCAGAATTAAACCTTCTGATGGAATGGTTGGAGACTGTGTGAAAATAGATTTGTCACTGCATTAGAGTAAAACAAACAAACAAACACACACACACACACACACACACACACACACACACACACACACACACACACACACACACACACACACACACACACACACACACACACACACACACACACACACACACACACACACACACACACACACCTGGAGGAACTCAGCAGGTCAGGCAGCATCCATGGAAAGGAATAAAGAGTTGACGTTTTGGGCCAAGCCACTTCAGTGGCACTAGAAAGGAAAGGGGAAATAAGCCTGTCTGAGGAGGTGGGGCAGGGGATGGGGGGGTATGGAGATGTGGAGTGCAAGCTGGCAGGGGATAGGTGAAGCCAAGTGAGGAGTGAAGGTGGGTGTGTGGGGAGGGGGGAATGAAGTGAGAAGTTTGAAGGTGATTGGTGAAAGTATTTATTCCAAGTTGTGTGTTCTTTTATTGTTCTTCTCAGTTATCAAATTTTGTTTTAAAAGTTGAGGGCATCCCAATTGTTATTCTTTTCAAATTCCTCAGACTCTGATTCTAAAGTTAATTTTCCTACTTTCCCCAGCTCGCCACAGCTGGGAGTAGATAGATGTTAAGTTTCATAACTGCACTCCAGATACCAGACTATGTTTGAGCTAGCCACAAAAGCAGCCATACAAAACCATATAAAAATACGCATACCCTATTCATTATGTGATAGGGAAATCTCCTGTCCTGAAATATACTTATTTATACTGATGTGGTTTGAAGATTTTGCTACTAATGTATATCTTGTCTCTGCAGATGAAGCTGGTCCATCTGGAGCCCAGGGACAAATCAAACTACCCTGTGCAATGCACATACATCAAGCCTGTATTATAGAGGCTGTTTTGTGCATACACACACACACACACACACACACACACACACACACACACACAGAGTCATAGAACACTTTAGCACAGAAACAGGCCCTTTGGCCCATCTAGTCCATGACAAACTGTTATTCTGCCGAGTCCCATTGACCTGCACCCAGACCATAACCCTCCACACCCTTCCCATTCATGTACTTATCTAAACTTTTCTTAAACTTTGAAATTCACCATCCTCCACTTCCACTAGCAGCTCATTCCACACTCTCACTGCCTTCTGGATTAAGAAGTTCCCACTCATGGTCCCATTTAACATTTCACCTTTCACTCTTAACCAACCCCAGTGGAAAAACAAACAATAGAAAACCTGCAGATGCTGGAAATCCAAGCAACACACACAAAATGCTGGAGGGACTCAGCAGGCCGGGCAGCATCTATGGAAAAGAGTACAGTTGACATTTTGGGCCAAAACGCTTCGGCAGGACCTTTCAGAGTCCTACTGAAGGGTCTCGGCCCAAAACATCGACTGCACTCTTTTCCATAGATGCTGCCTGGCCTGATGAGTTCCTCCAGCATTTTGTGAGTGTTGCCCAGTAGAAAAAGCCTGCTTACATTTACCCTATCTATACCCCTCATAATTTTGTATACTTCTATCAAATCTCACCTCATTCTCCTATGCTCCAGGGAAAAAAAGTCCTAACCTAGTCAACCTTTCCCTACACCTCAGGCCATCAAGTCCCGGCAACATGCTTGTGAATTTTCTCTGTGCTCTTTCAATCCTCTTCATATCTTTCCTGTTGGAAGGGCAGCCAGAACTGCACACAACACTCCAAATTAGGCCTCACCAACAGGAGGCCTGTTAGAAGCTTCACCTTATTTGTTGTCAAATTGCATTTCACCTGATAGTGCAAAATATAAAATGAAGAGATATGTGACCACCATCCTAGCGTTTGCAGTAATGAGTTATTTAGTCACTAAGAGTGAACCCTCATATTTTCGTCGCGTGGAAAGGACCACAGGCCCTTTGAACATGCTGCCGTGTAAGTAGGCAGCACACCAAATGCCATGACTACATGTTGAGGAGCCTGAGCACTGAGTAATTAGAAACAGGAGATGATCTCCTTCATGCTGTTCCCACATATTTGCTTAAATTCCTTTTGTTTACTGTCATTGTTCATGCATTTTTCTAAGGAAGGTGGCTAGAATAAATATGGAATCACGTCACAGTAACAAACTAACGTCATAGGTATTGATGTACAGCAGGGATGAAAAAGCCAGGTCAACCTGGCTAATTTACTTATTGGGAGAAGGGAGGGTGAAATAACACATTCAAATTAATTTTTGCCAGAGTTTGCAATAAATAATAGACATTATCTCGAGAGCATACAATCATTTTAACCTGAGTTGGAAGGGCCAAAGCAGCTTCTGGTATGAGTAGACATACAGTTCATATTAGTGAACTTTGACCGGTCGCATTAGTTGGATGTTATTAATAAAGGAACAAATCCCACTGTTGGTAAATTGGTTCATTATTACCAGGACACAGTGGAAAACTTGCTTTTATACAGATCAATTCACTACAGCATTACACTGAGGTAGCACAGGGGTAAAACAGAGTGTAACAGCTACACAGGAAGAGCAGAGAAATATATAGAACATAGAAATCTACAGCACATCACAGGCCCTTCGGCCCACAATGTTGTGCCGACCATGTAACCTACTCTAGAAACTGCCTAGAATTTCCCTACTGCATAGCCCTCTATTTTTTCTAAGATCCATGTACCTAAGAGGTTCTTAGAAGACCCTATTGTAACCGCCTCTACCACCACCACCAGCAGTGCATTTCCCACACCTACCACTTACTGTGTGAAAAACTTACACCAACATCCCCTCTGAACCTACTTCCAAGCACCTTAAAACTATGCCCTCTCATGTTAGTCATTTCAGCCCTGGGAAAAAGCCTCTGGCTATGCACACGATCAATGCCTCTCATCATCTTATACACCTCTATCAGGTCACCTCTCATCCTCTGCTGCACCAAGGAGAAAAGTTCACTCAACCTATTCTCATAAGGCACACTCCCCAGTCCAGGCAACATCATCTCCTCTGCACTCTCTCTGTAGTATCTACATCCTTCTTGTGGTAAGGTAGCCAGAAATGAACACAGTACTCCAAGAGGAGTCTAGCTAATATTTTATATAGCTTTAACATTACCTCATGGCTCGAACTCAATCCCACCATTGATGAAGGCCCACACACCATACGCCTTCTTAACAACACTCCCAACCTGCGCAGCACCTTTGAGTGTCCTATTGACACAAACCTCAAGATCTTGCTCATCCTTCACACTGCCAAGAGTCTTACCATTAATATTATAGTCTGTCTTCAAATGTGACCTATCAAATGAACCACTTCACACTTTCTTACTATTATTCTTTATTACCAATCTCTTACTATCTTTTCTTTCAGTTAGTCCTGACGAAGGGTCTCGGCCCAAAACGTCAACAGCGCTTGTACTGTATTGTATGTAATTAGTTTTGCTACAACAAGTGTATGGGACATTGGAAAAAAAAAAGTTGAATTTCCCCATGGGGATGAATAAAGTATCTATCTATCTATCTATCTATCTATCTATCTATCTATCTTCTCCCTATAGATGCTGCCTGGCCTGCTGCGTTCCACCAGCATTTTGTGTGTGTCACTTCGCACTTATCTGGGTTGAACTCCATCTGCCACTTCTCAGCCCAGTTCTGCATATGTACCTGTATTTCTTACTGTAGCTTATATTTCCTGTGATAACATAATAGTTTTTAATGTCTTGCGCTGTGAAGCTGCCACTCAACAACAATTTTCATATCCCAGGGTAACAAACCTGATTTTGATTCAGTGCAGATAGACAATAAGGAACAAGTTCGTAACAATAAGGTGTTGGGTCAAGAGTCTTATTGCTCTAAGGAACCATCCAATAGTCTGAAAACAAGTGGGATAGAAGCTGTCCTTGAGGTTGGAGTGTGTGTTTATAGTTAATTTAGCTGCTTACACTAATAGATTATGGTCTGACTCCTGACTTCAGCTGACTAGACAGGAAGAGGGGTTCATTATTTGCGTCACTCTTTTCCTTCATCGGATATGTCATTACCTGCAGTCTTGACGGGAAACTTCCCATTGTTCATGGGGATTCACCAGTAAAGTCTCATGGATAAACCTATAACCTCCTGCAGTGTTTCCTTCACAGGTTAAAACATGTAATGAGGCTGGCTTATTTACCCCACCATTATCAAAGAAGGAGCTCAAGTTCAAACCTTTCCCCGATACATTTGGTGTCATAAGCCAGTTATTTAGCTTTTCTGAAACTTCTGCTCCTGATTTTTTATGTATGAATCCAATGAAGCTCCAGAAGAATTGAATGAAATATTTTGGAATTCTGACAACTTTATTTTTTTTTACATCCAGTCAAAATATCATCATCATATGAAAAAGAAGTTATACCACACAACAATTTGTTCTAAAGAAATTATACAAAGTTGATTTAAAAGTACAACTGCAGATGCTGTGGATCAAAGAATACGTACGCAACGCTGGAAGAACTCAGCAGGTCAGGCAGCATCCGCGAGAAAAGAGTAGCCAACGTTTCGGGCCAAGACCCTTCATCAGGAAGGGTTCGTCAGGTTTCCTGATGGAGGGTCTCGGCCCGAAATGTTGGCTACTCTTTTCTCACGGATGCTGCCTGACCTGCTGAGTTCTTCCAGCGTTGCGTACGTATTCTTTGATCCACAGCATCTGCAGTTGTATTTTTGTGTTTTGATTTAAAAGTGTTTTGTATCCCACCTTTTTATTCTGATGCCTTCCCCCTTTCCGTCACGAGCCCTGTGGAGTGTTGGGCATTAGGTTTCTTGAGCATCTGCATTTACTAATTGCTGTCTTAATTAGAGTTGTTAAGCCTTTGTGCTTTCTGTCTAATCTTGTCAAGTAAATTGTGACTGGCATGGGTTTTCCACATTCTATGATTATTTAATTTGGACCCCTATTTAATGCTCATCAGGGGGTCCGTACGTTCAGTGTGATTTGTATCACAGTGTCACTCGTGCCACTGAAGTTCCATTTATATTCCAATGCAGAACCTCTTGTTTCAGTTTCAACATGGGAGTCTGCCATTGCTCCGCACCTGGCTTCATTTGTTGCCAGGGCTCACCGTGACACCTCCTTTCCAGTCCTCATGAAAAGTCTCAGCCCTAAACCGTTTATTCATTTCTATAGATGCTGCCTGATCTGCTGAGTTTCTCCAGCATTTTGCGTGTCTTGCTCTGCATTTCCAGCGTCTGGAGAATTTCTTGTGTTTATGAAGTGCTTTGTTTGATTTGTTTTACAGATATGCAAAGGCTCTTGCAAAGGCTAAGGAAATTCCTCCTCGTCTCCATTCTAATTGGTGTCCCTCTACTCTGAGCCTGTGTCCTCTGATCTCAGACACCCCACCATAGGAAACATCCTTTCCACATCCACTCTATCAAGGCCTTTCACCGTTCGATAGGTTTCAATGAGATCAACCCCTAAGCCACATTCTTCTGAATTCCAGTGAGTACAATTGGTCCCCTGATAGTGACTCTTCCAATCCTGGAATTATTTTTGTGAACCTCCTTTGACCCTTCTCCATCCTTTCTTAGGTAAGGGGCCCAAAACTGCTCACGATACTCGAAGTGAGGTCTCATCCGTGCTTGATAAAGCTTCAACATTACATCCTTGCTCTTATATTTAGATAATATGCTCTTTAGTTTTCCTTCCAGAAAGAACAATTCCACATTATCGCATATTATCCTTTATCTTGTCACACCTTTTCCCATTCTCTTTAAGTCACTGTGGAATCATATCCTCTTTACCATTTCTTTTTGTGCTATTAGCAAACCTAGCACCCATAAAATGTAAAAAGTTAAGACCCCAGTCCTCATCCTTGGGGTGCACCCTTCACAAGACACCATATTTATTTCTTACTATTCTCGTGCTTTTTCATAAGCATCGAAGGAAATTGTTTTACTTGTTGAATCTCTGCTGGCCCTCAGACCATTAGCGCAATTTCACTGCTTACCTACACTCCCTTACGTGCCCAATTCACTCTATCCCCCAGAATGAGGGGGGGGGGGAAATCTTGGGGATCCACACGTCACGCAGAAAACTCATGGACTCCACTGGATGCCAGGATCACAAGATCTGTGCAACAATGCTAACTGCTGTCCCACCTCACCAACCAGCAAGCACAGCGGTTACTTCAATTCCTACTGCTGTCTCTAAGAAGCTTGCACATTCTCCCCATGACCATGCAGGTTTCCCCCACATCCTCGCTCATTCTAAAGATATACCAGTTAGGGTTAGTAAACTGTACAGATTAAGTTTAGTAAGTTGTGGGCATGCTATGCTGGGAACAAGGCAACACTTGCAGGCTGACCTCAACTGTGTTGGTCATTGACACAATTGACACATTTCACTGCATGTTTCGATATACATGTGACAAATAAGGCTAATCTACATTTTTTAAAGACTCGTTTTTGCCCTCTCTCTATTTCCTGTTATCCAATTTACCTTTTATCTATGTTGATATGTCACCTCCTACACTGCAAGCTTTCACTTTTTGCAGCAGGTTTTCATCTGACAACTTACCAAGTGCCTCCTGGAAATCTAAGTTTAGTACAACCAGTCCAGATCTCCCTTAGTGCCGTACTGTGCAAGTCTTGGGCTCATGTATATAGCTAGGGTGCCTAAGACTATTGCACGGTACTGAATTTGTCAATGTGGAGGGGGGAGCGAGCCTGTAAATTTGGCCAGAGCGAAGGATGCTGGGAATGGTGTGGGTGGAGCGCCATAGGATGGGTGTGGGACAGGTGGCAGAGAAGGAGTGCTGGGGTAGCGGAGGGGTGGCTTTGCGACAGACACAACCAGCCCTGAGACACCAGGCAAGGTCATTTGGTTTCAAACAATTGGTTTATTGATCATTACAGAATGTCTCTCTATTGCTTCCTGTTCCCTCCCCTCTCCATTCCCCTTTTCCCCTCTCCCTGCCCCCTTCCCACTCTCAGTCCACAAGAGAGACCCATATCAGAATCAGATTTATCATCACTCATGTACGTCATGAAATTTGTTGTTGTGCTGCAGCAATACAGTGCAATACATAAAATTACTGCAGTACTGTGCAAAGGCCTTAGGCACCCTAGCTCTCTCTCTCTCTCTCTCTCTTTCTCTCTCGCTCTATATATATATATATATATATATATATGTGTGTGTGTGTGTGTGTGTGTGTGTGTGTGTGTGTGCCTAAGACTTTTGCATAGTACTGTATGTCCATAACAGACTTATTTATTCACAGTAGAACAGAGGACAGGCCCTTCAAGCAACCTACCTATTTAACACAAGCCTAATCACAGCACAATTTACCATGAGCAATTGAGCTACTAAAATTAACCTACCAATTAACTACCTATTATCTTCTTCAAAGAACACAAAATAATTGGTCTAATATGCTTTTCTTCACATAAAATCGTCTTGACTTTGTCTACTGTCTTGAATTTTTCCAATGCCCTGGCAATAGTATCTTAAAAACAGTTTCTAATTTTTTCACTTCAACAACATGTTAATCCAATTAGTTGGCAATTTCCTGCTTTGCAACTCTGTCTTTCAATAAAGGAGTTACATTTGCCGTTTTCCACATCTTCCCTGAATCTGGGGAATCTTGGAAAATTACAATCAGCGCATCGTCTTTCTCTTCTTTTATGATGTTAAGGGGAAACCCAGCAGGACATAAAGACGTGTCAGTTTGCACTTTAGCACAGTACAGTTGCATAGCATAGCGATTAGTGTAACACACTACAGTACTATTGACCTAGGTTCAATTCCCACCACTGTCTGTAAGGATTTTGTACATACCTCCTATAACCGTATGAGTTTCCTCTGGGCGCTCCAAAGCCGTACAGATGAGTAGGTTAATTGGTCACATGGTTGCAATTGGGAAGGCAGGGCTCATTGGGTCAGAAGGACCAGCCTTTATGCTGATTTCTAAATTTAAAAATGTTCAGAATCTCGTTCCTGAGCTCCTCCCTTCCCCCCACACCCCTATCACCCAGTTTTATCATCAACAGACCATGTAGTTATGTTTAGAAGAACATCCAGAGATTCCAGTATTGATAGCAAAATGCAGGGGATATCACAAAACTACAAGAATGATCAACGTGGCTCTCAGATCACTCTGTTCTGATAGTATTACTTAAAGTTAAAAATGAATCCTTCACATTAATGCTCGATTAAAGCAGTAACATATGGAGATAATCTGCATCTTTTGCTGGTTCATTTTCCCCATCAGCAAAAATTTGACTTGGGATATTAAGAAAACCTGCTTGTCATGACATTCTACTGCTAATAATTTTTTTTAATCTCAGTCAGTAAATTTTCTTTGAATAAATGAACTCCATTCAAACGTGATCCTCACACAATGCCAATGTGACTATGTGGCAAACTTAGGGCTCAATAAACTATTTCCAACAAAAAATTAGAATGCATGTCTCCTCATCTTTCTTTCTCCAGTTCTACTAAAGGCACTTGGCCTGAAACATTGACTGTACTCTTTTCCACAAAAATTCCTCGAGCATTTTGTGTGTGTTGCTTGGATTTCCAGCATCTGCAGATTTTCTCTTGTTTGATTTTCCACTGGGGTTGGTTGAGACTCAAACTAGAGGTCACGGGTTAAGAGTGAAAGGTGAAATGTTAAAGGAGAACATTTGTAATTGGATTACTACACAGTGAAGTTACTTCCAGGGATGCCTGCCCTGAAGAAGTTTAAATCATCCCTTCAACAGGATTTCAGTATAACCCGCTCTCACTGCTCCCCCTCTGTGATCTCTCCGGCCCTCCAACTCTTGGACCACATGCTCACCCAGACCCGCCATCACAGCCGTGTTTGTCACCTTGTGTTTCTCACTCCTCCCCTCCCCACCTTCAAACTCTGACTCCTCATCTTTTTTTCCCAGTCCTGCTGAAGGGTCTCAGCCCAAAACGTCGACTGTACACTTTTCCATCGATGCTGCCTTACCTGCTGAGTTCCTCCAGTGTTTTGTGTGCATTGAAAGCATATCTTGAGTTTGTTTATGCCATGTGCTAATCTGTATGCTGAAGGAACATTATTTGGTGTGCATATATATTTTTGTTTATATCTACTTATTAGAAAGCTGACAGAGTTTGGCCTAACTGAGGGAATACTGGGAATTCTGTTAAGCTAGAGTCAAGTAGGGGCAACACAGTAGTGGTTAGCGTAACACTATTAAAGTGACCTGGGTTCAATTCCTGCCGCCGTCTGTAAGGAGCTGATACATTCTCCTCTGTGACCGCGTGGGTCCAAATGCACTCAGTGGCCACTTTTTTTAGGTATGCCTGTAAACCTGATCATTAACGCAAATAGCTAATCAACCAATCATATGGCAGCAACTCAATATATAAAAGCATGCAGACATGGTAATGAGGTTCAGTTGTTATTCAGAAAACATTAGAACAGGGAAGAAAAGTGATCTAAGTGACTTTGACTGTGAAATGATTGTTGGTGCCAGCGGGGTGGTTTAAGTACAGTATTTCTGAAACTGCTGATCTCCTGGGATTTTCATATCCAGCCTTTCTAGAGTTTACAGAGAATGGTACAAAAACAGAAAAAGCATCCAGTGAGTGGCAGTTCTATAAGAGAAAGTACCTTGGTGATGAGAGAGGTCAAAGGGAAATGGCCAGATTGGTTCAAACTGACGGTAAATTCAATAATCATGCATTAAAACAGAGCTGTGCAGAAGAGCATCTCTGAACACACAACACATTGAGTCTTGAGCCGGATGGGCTACAGCGGCAGAAAACCAGGGACATGTTCTTAGGTACGGGGGTACCTAATAAAGTGACAACTGGGTGTATTTATTAATTATAAACACAGTCTTGCCCCTCTTTGTGCCACTAAACATATTGTCAGAGCAACAAATTTTCTTCAACTTTGTAGCTGTGGTTACAGCTACAAAGTTGCTTTGGGTGTAGGAAAGCTTTCAAATGACACATGAAACAAAACCATATGATAGAGTAATGTTTTGACATATCAGCTCCACTGTACAACTCCAAAAATCTCATAGGCCTATGAATTATGTATACGCACCTTCCGCACATAATCATTCTGTGTCTAAAGCAAGGGTTTCCAACCTGGGGTCCGTGTACCTCTCGGTTAATGAAAAAGGTTTAAAGAGACCAGGGTATCTGGTCAAAGACTGGCTAAATGTTAACAGATGCATCAAATAATAGTAAGTGTGGAAGTCACAAAGAAATCAATGTGACTGTTTTCATTTTGTTGTTTTAATGGTCAGGTGAAGTCACTAAGAATGAACGGTGTAGATTACTGAGTGGATTTTCTTTCATTTAGAGGTGTAGCATGGTAAAGAGGCCCTTCTGTCCCAAGGAGCCCACGCCTCCCAATTACCCTACTAACCATTGGTACGTGTCTGGAATGTGGGCAGAAACCAGATTAGCCCGAGGAAGCCCACGCAGTCACAGGAAGAATGTACAAACTCATTCAGACAGTGGCGGGGGACGCACCGTGACACTGGCGGTGTATAGTATAATGCTAACTGCTATGCCGCCATGCTGCTTGATGCCAGTGCAAATGGTATCAAAATATCACAGTATGTGCCCTCGCAGCAGACAATGAGAACTTCAGGAGATTGCATACAGCCTTGTAGTTCTTATAAGTGTGAATTTGAATCCTCTAGCATTTCTGAAAAACCATAGTAATGTTGATTTTGCAGCTAACTTCCCAGTTCCTAAAGGTTTCACTTGGCAAAATTGACCTCAAAATTCACATCGAGATGACGTTTATTTTGAGCAGATTGACGCACCAATGTCACCATCACTTGTGAGTATTAGTTACACAAATATTTCACAACTTCCCATTGTCATGTCGAGAGCAACAACTCATCCCATGAGTGTGTCCATTGATCTGATGAAATTACATCAGGAAATTGAAAAATTCCTTGCCATATCTAAATTGAATACAGAAAAGTTATATTACTGTTGTGCCATCTCTGCAGACCAATTCTTATAGATTATATGATTTTTTTATTAAAAGCAGCATTAGAATCATAGAGTACTACAGCACAGAAACAGACCTTTCAGCCCATCTGCTCCATGCCAAACTATTGTTCTGCCTAGTTCCATTGACATGTATCCAGATCATAGCCCTTCACACACCTTTCATCCACGTACTTACCCAATCTTCTCTTAAATGCTGCAATAAAATCCCGTAACCACCACTTCTGCTGACAGCTCGTTCCACACTCTCACCACCCACTGAATGAAACTGCTCCCCCCTCCCAGGTTTCCCTTAATCATTTCTCCTTTCACCTTTTAACAAATAAAAACAACACTAGTCTTACAAACTTAATCCATACAAACTCAAAACTGATATTGTATGAAGAAACTTGTTATCACATACACGTTCTGCAAATGCAAGATGCTTCTCACTTATTAGGTAGATTCTATGCATTTCACTGAATAAATATTTCACTAGACTTGAGTCAACTTTGATTTGCAAGTGCAGGACGGCCTTGAAAACTCATACCATGAATTTTGTTATTCTTAATTAGAAATGAACAACAGGCCCCAAGGAAAATGAATGATGTGGTAATTTAGGCTCCCCTCTTACCTCTTCTCTTCTCCTCACCTACCCATCACCTCCTTCTGATGTCACTCCTCCTTCCCTTTCTTCCATGGTCCGCTCTCCTCTCCAATCAGATTCCTTCTTGTTCGACCCTTTACCTTTTCCACCTATCACCCCTCAGCTTCTCTCTTCACACCACCCATGTACCTTCCCCCTTCCCTGGCTTCACCTATCACCTTCTAGCATGTATTCCTTTTCCCACCCCCATCTTCTTATTCTGGCTTCTTCCCCCTTCCTTTCCAGTCCTGATGAAGGGTCTCGGCCTGAAACGTTGACGATTTATTCCTCCTACAGAAGATGCCTGACCTACTGAGTTCCTCCAGCATTTTGTGTGGGTCACTCTAGATCTCCAACGTCTTCAGAAACTCTTGTGTTTATGATGTGGCGATCTGTTTTTGGTGCTTTTTCTTGAGGAAAAAAAAGACTGACTGACACCCAGAGACTTCTTAATACTTCATCTGAAAAATAGTTATTGTGGATGATGTACCTTGATACCACTGGACTGGACATTAAGTTAAGATTTTCAGACAACCAGGCTCAGGAATAGTTATTACCCCAATGCTTGCAAGAAAATGAATCTCAGGGTCGTATATGGAGGCAAATATGTGCTTTGATAATAACTTTACTTTGAACTTTGATCTTTATTTGGGCTCAAACCACAAGAAGAGAGAACGTTTTCAAAAGAGCCATGGGGATGCATGGCAGGGATTGTACAGAGAGAGACATGTTAGAAGTTAGCTGCTTACATGGAAACACCTCTTCGCATTCCTGAGTGCGGCTCTAGAATTTCCCATGAGAAACTAAGCCCTGAAGCTGCAGACAGTGGTTGGTGGAGCTTTGGAAACCTCATAGGCATCTCATTGTCCACTGAAAGAGTGCTGATGGTGGAATTTCATCACCATGGATACTCAACAATCTACGCCAGATTGGTCCTGGAGTGCGAATGGCATCTCCATTGAACTGAATGGCGGGGGAAGGTTAACAAGGATGCAGGTAAACCTTAGTTAATTTAGTTAATCCACAGTTTACTGGATAACATAATCAACTGGAGTAGTAACATAAGAGCACTACGGACCTCCTCTCTTCGCACTCTACAGCTGACACCTCCACTCCGCTTGGCAAAGGGCCAGGCAAATATTGACCCTCCGCAGCTGAACTCAGCATGTGTGATCGGTGAAACAGTGCCTCCTGAAGATGCTGAATATCGCTCTTCCTCAACAGTGAACTGCCAGTGGCCTACATTTTCCTCACCATTGAGACCCTACAAACATCAGGCTCCTGAACCAATGTGAATAACTTCACTCACCTCAACTCTGAACTGATCCTGCAAACTACAGACTCGCTTCCAAGGACCAGACAAATCGTGTCCTCGGTATTATTTATATAGTTTAATATAAATATATTAAATATAATGTATTTATTTACTTGCACAATTTGTCCTCTTTGGTGCATTGGTTGTTTGTCAGACCTTTTTATGTATAGTTATTCACAAATTCTATTGTATTTAATTTTTTTCCCCATAAGTGCCTGCTGCTATCTGTAAAGAGCATGTATGTTTTCCCCGGTACCGTGTGTGCTTCCTCCAAGTGCTCCAGTTTCCTCCCACAGTGCAAGATGCAGTGCTTGTGGATTAAAGGATCATTGTTAGTTGTCTCGCGGTTAGGCCACAGTTAAATTGGAGACTGCTGGACAGTGCAGCTCAAAGGGCCTATTCCATAACATATCTCAATAAATAAAAATAAATCTGTGTGGTATATGATGACCTACACATACTTTGATAATAAATTTACTTTGACTTTGATCTATGAACTCTTGATTGGCATGCTTTCAAAGAACCCTTTTTAGTCCCGCCCTCTTTGTGCTTCTAAAAGAATGACCCTGGACAAAAAAAATAATGGCCTTAGGCAAGGAGTCTACTCAGGACTCAGCAGAGGCGCCACCTGTCTCAGAGAACATGAACAGTTCTACACAGGATGCAGATGGGATGTTGACAGTATAGCTTTATCTTGCATGAGTCAAATCAAACTCGCCTCTGTAAACATTGTAACCCGGATCAAACAATGAACCATATTATCATAGCCAGCCCTCGATACAAATCTGATGAAGAAACCTTTGAGATAAGTCCCTCTCCAAGAAGGCCACATAGTGGCTTCTGAACCTAAAACTCAATATAAAAATATTGCATAGGTCATTATTTTATATAACTTAAATTGGTTTGTTTATCTAAATTATTTTAAGGGTAAGTATGTTTTTAATTTTAATAACATTCTAAGATGTAGATTGGATGGCTTTAAGTAATTTTGGAATATTTTTGCATGTTTCTGAATGGCTTTGAGAAACGTACACAGTTTATGACGGTGCTGAAAATCGGTAGCTCTGTTTGAACATTTGATGTTGCAGTGTTCACCAAAGCTGGCAATTAGCTATCAGAACCAAAGAAACAGGAGCCAATGGAGTTCAAAGGTCAGCTGAAGGGGTAGCCAATCAGGACCGAGGCAAATAAATGCGAGCACTCCCAAAGAGAAACTCCAACAACTGCACACCGAGGACGTCACCTCAACCGGTGACGAAATGCCTGCAAGCTAATTGCCAAGCTCGGCAAACACCGTAACATCAAACAGTTTCGAATTCCTTGTCACGTTTATCATTTTTAACCACACTGAAAAAAAATTCCTTAATCTTTTCAGTTTGAGCTATTCCATTTCTTGCCACTCAAGCTATTCCAATAAATCTGTCATCTCATCCTTGGCATCTTTGTGGTGAATCTATTTTGCACATTTTACAGGTCTGTGAAATACTTGTGTTTTTAAGAAGCTTACAGAATATACCATTGCAAATACAGTATATCTTTAACAAAGTGACTTGAGTTGAAAAATATTTAATTGACAATAAAGTACTTCTCCTGGAGGTGTGAAGGATGTTAAATTATGTGAATCAGGTCCTTGATTAACACTTTATCAGTCACACATAACCTTGGTATTCATGTTCTAAAGAAGTTTCAAGCTCCTTTTAGTTTATTATTTCCAATTGAACCATACAACTATTATAATATATAGTTATTAATATCTCAATATCTTTGCTCCTCAGAAGCCTTGAGAAGTTTTAAAACATATTTGTATTATTGGCCTTGTTGTTAAAGTGACTAAGTGAAATATTTCACATCAACGCGAGTAATGGCGACGTCCTGTAGACAGTTCACAAAACTACTTCTTCTCCTTCATCTTTTAAATATACGTCTGCTACTCATCTGCGTGTGATGGGAGCCCATAATTTACATTTTGATAATATGTTTTTGAGCCAACTGAGCGATGTGGCGTGCTAGCTGTCTCTGAGGTAATTTGGTGTGGTTGGGAATGGACTGTGCGGCTAAATGGTGGAGCACAAACCCATGATCAGCCCCATTATGCGCCGATTAAGGCGTCGGCAAGATTGAAATCAATGAGGATGCGAGCCGGAGGCAATGAGTGTTAAGTGCCATCTGCCTGCGTTTGCTGGTCTCCCTCTTACTCTCCGCTGCTAGAGAGTCCTGGGTCATGGGCAAGGTTTGATTGGTGTGGTTTGTGGATTGGACAGAGGGCTCTGCGGTTCACGTTACAGGTGTTTCTGGCTTCCGGTTGCTCCCTTTTTTTAAATCTTGCTCGATTTTGATCAAGGAACTTCGACTCGGACAGGCTCTGCGGCCTGCAGTCAACGAATGACACAGCACTAACTAAAACAGAACTGAGCTAAACTGAGCACTCCTAGACTGTTACAAGGACTCTGTGGTTTGATGTTTAACATTCTGTGTGTTATTCACTCGTTTTTGCCGTTTGCACAATTTGTTACTTTTTTTTGCATGTTGGATATTTGGTGTTCTCTTTGAACGGGTTCCATGATGTTTTTTTTTTGAGTTGTGGCTCCCTACAGGAAGACGAATCTCAGGGTTGTGCACTACATACATACTTTGATAATAAGCATACACTGAATCTTTTGAATCTCATTAAATAAAGTTGTCAGTGAATGGTTTCTTATTCAACAGTAGGCACCATGTTAGTTAGACATTTAAAATCATGGAGTCAAAGAGCAAGCAAACTCAGGCAGGCCCTTCAGCCCATCGAGCTCATGCTGATCCAGCAGGTCCCAATTTCCTGCTTTTGGTCCATATCCTTCTAAACCATCCCTCTGCGTGTACCTACCCAAGTGCTTTTTAACTACCGTGGCTGCCAGAACCACTTCCTCTGACAGTTTGTTCTACACCCTCTGCGTGAAAAACCTGATCCCAAAGGTCCCTTTTAAATCTTTCTCTTCTCACCCTAATTCTATGCCCTCTGTGTTTGGACTCCCTTACCTTGCTATCATCCATTTTGTCAATGTTCCTCATGATTTTATAAAGCTCCATAAAGTCGCTCCTCATTCTCCAAAGCCCCAGTGAATAAATACCCAGCCTGGCCAACAGAATCTTGTTTATCTCATTTAAATGATTGATTTCAAGGAGCTTCTCATCACATGTAAATAACGCCTGATTAATTCGCATGTAGAATTAGAGAAGCAGAATGTTAATTAAAAGAAGATTTATAAAGTACGATGGATAAGACATAAATCACATTGTTTGGCATTACAGCATTACATTTGTAAGTTACAAATGGGGGATCTGGATCAGCTGGAGAAATGGGCTGAAAAATGGCGGATGGAAGTGTAAGGTTCTCCACTTTGGTTGGATCAACCAGGGTAGGTCTTACGCTGTGAACGGTTGGGCACTGAGGAGTGTGGTAGAACAAAGGGATCTAGGAATACAAGTCCATAATTCATTGAAAGTGGCATTACAGCTGGATAGGGCTGTAAAGGAAGCTTTAGGCACATTGGCTTTCATAAGTTAATGTATTGAGTACAGGAGATGGGATGTTATGTTGAAGTTTATAAGACATTGCAGAAGCATAATTTAAAGTATTGTGTGCAGTTTTGGTCACCTACATCCAGGAAAGATGTAAACAAGGTTGAAAGTGTACAGAGAAAACTTACAGGGATGTTGCCGGGTCTGGAGGACCTGAGTTATAAGGAAAGATTGAATAGGTTAGGAATTTATTCCTTGGAACATAGAAGATTGAAGGGAGATTTTATAGAGTTATACAAAATTATGAGGGATATAGGTAGGGTCAATGTAAGCAGATTTTTTCCACTGATGTTGGGGGGATGGCTACAATCAGAGGTCATGGGTTAAGGGTGAAAGGTGAAAAGCTTAAAAGAAACAGGAGGGGAAACTTCACTCAGACCGTCACGTGGGTGTGGAATGAGCTGCCAATGCAAGTGGGCACATGAGGTCAATTTCAAAGTTTAAGAGAAGTTTGGATAGGTACATTAATGGTAGGGGTATGGAGGGCAATGGTCCCAGTTCAGGTCAATGAGAGCAGGCAGTTTAAATGGTATGGCATGGGCTAGATGGGCTGAAGGGCCTGTTTGTGTGCTGTACTTTCCTATGATTCTATTTTTCAGCTGATGCCTGAGTAGCTTATCGAATCAAGGCGAGGCAACTAAGTGCTCTCCATTGAGCAGCCATGCTATTTCGAATAGCTCTTATCGTAAACATCAATCGATGAACTCAATTGCAAGGGTTCCTCGGTAGCCCTTTGATGAGCACCTATAACTGGAAAGCACTGCTTGTCATGACATGTCTTCAGAACCTGATGAGATTATTTCGGGATCTAGCTGACGCCAGACAAGAAAAATGAAAAACGCTGAACAGTATTCATAATTGCAAAAGTGTTCATAGGGATAACCATATTGATATATTTTTTTAATGGTCTTTTTTGCTTCATAGGCAGTTGTTGTGAAGTGTGCCTGGGAGGTGTCTTTTGCATGCACATATCATTGGTGAAGTGGAGTGTTAGGTCTAGATAAAAGTCTATCATGTTTGTTTTGATTCCAGAGACATGTTTGAAGTTGCAAGGAAGGATCAGTCTTTGGTTAGTAAAAGCAGTGGGTATGTAGGGTGGTGGACGGAGTTTGGCTGTGGGTGAAAATTTCATGTAGCAAGGAGACAATGTTCCCAACAGTCACCAATGCAACCAGAAAAAGTACAAAATAGTTCTTCTCCATGCTAAAGTAATTTTCAACAACACTTTGCTGTTTCTTCAGTTGTGTGAACGAATTTCTTGCCTACATTGCCGTTAGCACTGTTTTCCTGCTGCCAGTCCAAGTTAGCGGATTGATAAATCAACAGCTTTCATGGCACATAATGAATTAAATGAGGAACAACATAAATCAGAAATTTACGAACGCAGATTTTAAAAAAACTGCTTTAATTGCTAAACTCGCTGTCTGCATAATCTAATTTTTCAAAGCTGTTTACAAATCCCTTTCTTCATCCTTGGGAGCATGTATCATGTTATTAGCTAAGGCAATTGAAAACAAACATATTTGAACTAGTGCCCTCCCCTTTCATCTTAACTTTTCATTTTAACTTTCACTAGGAAATAGTTATCATTTTCACTTTAAAAATGAGGTTAAATCCCACCCACACAGATGGAGTTGTGTACAAGATAACCTGCAGGTTGCTATGAAATCATTCTTACACAATAAATATAAATACATAAGTACTCTTTGAAATTGTTGTGTGTCTTTTCAAATCTTGGCGGTAGTGTGCCAAAAACTTACCTTATAACACTGTGGTGAACTACATATACCTGTCTGGACTGCTCCTGTGGCTCCTCCCACAGACCCCTGTATAAAGGCGATTGAGGCCTGATGCCCGGCCTCATTCTACAGGATGTAGTGTTGTTCATTCTTCCAGTTAATAAAAGCCGATACCTCGCTTCTTATGTCTCAGAGTGAGTTATTGATGGTGCATCAAACACATACCACTGCTAGTTTATGTTCTACAAATATCAGTCTCTTATCATTTCCTGTCAGCCATTCTAAGTACAGACACTCCTGTGCCTAGCATCACTTTATGGACATACAATCAATCTATGCATATAAGCTATCTTACGTATTTGTATTTATTGTGCTTTTTATTATTGTGTTCTTTATCTTATTGTGTTTACTTTGTGCTGCATCAGATCCGGAGTAACAATTATTTCATTCCCCTTTATACCCACACACTGGAAATGACATAAACTATAACTCTGATGCAGTTTGTGGAACAGACATCAAGGTATGTTTGTGGTTTCTGCTTGCTTCTTCTTTGTTGCCATTTTGTGTGATTTTTGATCGAGGCGAACCAGATCTGTGGCCTGCAGCCAACAAGCAACACGGTGCTAGGTTGAACCGAACTGAATATGCCTGGACTGTTTCGGTGATTTGTGGTTTGGTGATTTATATTCTGTGTTCTTGCTCTTTTTCTTTTGCTTTGCGTGATTTTGCTTTGCACGTTAGGGGTTTGATATTTTTCTTTTCAATGAATTCCATGGTTTTCTTTCTTTGTTTCGAGACTGCCTGTGGGAAGACAAATCTCGAGGTTGTAAAATGCATACATACTTTGATAATACATGTACTTTAAATCTTGAATCTTTAATGTCTAAACAGCCGTTGAATCTGTTTGAAACATAGAACTTTAGAACAGTACAACACATGAACAGGTCCTTCAGCTCACATAATGGTGCTGACCAAATTAAGCCGGTAATTAAATGCCTAACTAAACTAAATCCTTCGACCTACACAATGTCCATGCATCCCAATTCTTTGCACATTCATGAGCTTATTTAAGACCCTCTTAAATGCGTCCGTCACGTCTACTTCCACCTCCACTCCTGGCAATGCATTCCAGGCCCCCCACCACTCTGTGTAAAAGAACTTGGCCTCCTCATCCTCTTCAAACTTGTCCTCTAGTTTTAGCCATTTTGAACCTGGGGAACACCTTGTCTTTGCCTCTCGTAAGTTTCTACACTATCCACAACACCAGCACTTCATACTGGCCACACCCACACACTTGCCCCTTTTTTACTCTCAGTTCTGATGCAAAGTTCCAACCTGAAATGTCAACAATTCCATCTCCACACCCCTCCCCCAGCCCGATGCCACCCAACCTGCTGAGTTCCTAAAGCAGGTGTCTGAAGACATTGGGAAAACACCACCAACAGTACAAATGTTTCCAAGATCACCATAGATGAGAAAACCATCATCCTTTCCTTGCTCAGGCCAATATCCTTACTGTCATTTCAGATTGAAAAGTCAGGGTGTCGGGGCCAGAGGTGAGGGACGGGCCAGTGTTCTGCACGGTGCTCCGTGAGATATACTCATCTCTGCGCTGAATTGAGGCTGTGGCCTGCAACCAACAGATTCCTGGACTGGCTGTGATTGGCTTTGTCACCGTGGATTCACTTTTGTGAATCTCAGTTCTGAACGTTATTTGTTTACTTTTATTGTTTGCGCTTTTTATTTCTGCACACTGGGCGTTAGACGTCCTCTTTTTTTAATGGGCTCTAATGGATTTCTTTGTTTTGTAGCTGCCTGTAAGGAGACGAATCTCAAGGTTGTATGGAGCATACATACTTTGATAATAAATGTATCGTGAGCTTTTCAAACATTGAATATTTCTAGTGTCGAGGCCTAGTTAAGCACAGTCTGTGATGTTGCGTGGGCCACATTGCTAATTGGCCTCACACCATTAAGTTAATTCCAACCTCTTGTCATGAGAAGAGATCCACAGGCGAACTATGGAAAAGCTATAAGGATCTGCTCAACATCTCCTTGAACAAAAGTTGCAGGCCCAGGTGTTATCCTTCTGAGAGTTTTATTTCTTGCATGTAAACCTACTGCAGCAGCACATTTGCCAACCACAGTACTAGGCAAATAAGAAAAGTGGCCATTGCTAAAGATCAGGCAGTAACTAAAATGTGCAATGGACCTTGCTGCTTCAAAACAAAATTAACAGTTGACAACTACAACAGAGTCTGGGCTTCATTTCTGGACTGGACTCTAAGGCAAACCTTACTTACTTATCAAAATTATTGGTGATCTCTCGGGCTGATTATCTCCTAATACAGGCATTTTCACCTTGCCCTCGCAATCTACCTTGTTATGATCGTGCAACTTATTGTTTACCTGTACTGCACTCTCTCTGCTGTCATCATCATTACCAAATGTGTTTCATGACATAAGCAATCATGGTCCCATGATAGTTCTTGGCAAACTTTCTCACAGAAGTGGTTTGCCATTGCCTTTTTCTGAGCAGTGCCCTTACAAGATGATTGACCCCAGACATTATCAATATCCTTCAGGAGATTGCCTGGCAATAGTGGTCGCTTAACCAGGTCCCGTGATGTGCACCAGCTGCTCATACGACCATCCACCACCTGCTCCCATGGCTTCACGTGACCCTGATCGGGGGCTAAGCAGGTGCTACACCTTGCCCAAGGGTGACCTGCAGGTTAGCAGAGGAAAGTATCACCATACTCCTTTGGTAGAGACATTTCTACACCCAGCCAGCCAAACTTTCTCTGTATCTGTATTTACCTTGTTCTACCTCAATGCACCGTGTAATAATTTGAACCGTATGAGCAGTGTGCAAGGCAAGCATTTCACTGTGTCTCAGTACATGTGACAATAATAAACCAATTCCAGTTCCAGCCATGGCCCAGACGCTTCACAGATTGAGTACTATAGCAGTTGGCTGTAGGCTATATAACCCTCTTTCCCCAACTAGACTATTAAATGTTACCAGTTTTTGGCTGGGTTTAAGGGACTCTGCAGATGCTGAAAATCCAGAGCAACATACACGAAATGCTGGAGGAGCTCAGCAGGTCAGGCAGCATCTTATGGAGGTAAATAAAGAGTCGACGTTTCAGACGGAACTGTATCTTTTAGAACTGATATTAAAGTTATCTTACTTGTTTTTATAACTATCAATGGCCTGGAGCTGGAGTACATCACAGAATCACGTTTGTTTTATAATCCTGCTGGAGCTTTCGAGTCTTCTTCAGCTGGTTTCTTAACTTTAAGCAATCTACTTCAAAGGAAAATTGCCAGGGCAGCTTCTTTTAACTACGCTTCTGAACTGTGGAACTCAATACCTCAAACTATAAGGGATGCAGACTCAGCTGCCACTTTTAAATGCCAGCACAAAGACTATTTATTTAACTTTGCTTTTAAGTAAAATCATTTTTTCTTTTATTTTTATATTCGCACTTTATCCCATAGTAAAGTACTTGGAACTACGTTGGATGAAAAGCACTGTATAAAATTCGTTATAGTATTATAATTATTAACAAGACCCTTTATCAGGACTGGAAGGGAAGATGGAAGAAACCAGGATAAGGCGGTGGATGAGAGGAAGGAGAACATGCCGACCGGTGATAGATGAAACCAGGTGAGGGGGAAGGTGGGTGCATGGAGTAGGGGGAATGAAGCAAAAAGCTGGCAGGTGATAGGTGGAAAAGGGCTGAAGAAGAAGAAGGGATCTGATAGGAGAGAAGAATGCATCATGGGAAAAAGGGACAGAGAAGGGACGTCTGAGGTAGGTGATAGCCAGGGGATGCGAAGAGAAGAGGTAAGAGGGGGAATGTATGACCTGTTTCCTGCACTCTAGCTGTGATGAAGGTGGGAATTAATCAAATGGCTAAGATTTTCAATTCCAATTTACTTTCAAAAATGAGGTAAATTTTTGAAAGTCACTTTCTAGCTGTAGAGCTTCAAACAACTATCTGCATTTCCTGAATATGAATCTTGATGGCTGGATAAATGGGAGAACGCATTGGCCCCAGATAGGAATTCCAAAACACGTTCCAGTCATTGAACCTCAGCACTGGGAACTGAAGTCTGGAAATAATATTTAATCCTAATTAAACACACTATGTTCTGCAATACTCAAATATGTAGACTATTATTCATGAAATCCAAGTTGTGGTACAATACTAAGACTTGTTCCATTTATAGAAGCCTTCAAATATAAATCTTTATTATTCCTTTTTGGAAGTACATCCTGGAGAATTGGACACTCTTCCACCTCGTGTATTCAGTGTCAGCATTAAATGTAAATATTTTAAGAATTAATGAAATGCTCTTTTCGTTGTAAGAGGTGACCCAAATGTAGAAAGGTGGTTAGATTATAGTATAGACACAGGAATGCATAAATGTTATTTTAATTTTTTAAAAAACAAGGAGTCAAGGTTACTGTGACTTATAGAGACAGATGTATTCGGTTAGGCCTCTGGATTCCTGGTTACTTTGGTTAGTTTTAAAAGAAAAAGTCGGATCGTTTTGTCAGCCTTGCTATGTTTTAAATTCCTTGCCCTGAGTCAGAAGGTGGCATGTTCAGATACAAGCAGACAGTATTATGAAAGGAAAATCAGAACTCCAACTTGGAAGTTTAATTCACCACCTAGCGAGATGTCCACACTCAGTGGACAGAGGGATTTGCACCAATCTTATATCCTGATTGGAGAGCCATGCACAGTTCTCACTTCCTCAAGTTTGAAAACAAAACGTCAAAGCAATGGTGAGAGAGTGGAGATGTTTATTAACATACTACATAAGAACTTAATCAAGTACAAAGTAAATTTAATATCAAAATATATATATGTCACCAAACACAACCTTACCATTTGTTTTCTTGTGGGCGATCACAGTAAATCCAAGAAACATAATTGAATCAATAAAAGGCCACACCCAACAGGATGGACAAACATCAGTGTGCGAAAGGCAGCAAGCTGTGCAAATACAAAGGAAAAAAGAAATAATAATAAGCAATAAATATTGAGAACATGAGATGAAGAGTTTTCAAGTGAGTCCATGGGCATTGGGAGAGGACCCAAGTGCAGGACACAGACATAGTGTTAGTATAAACAGAACTGGGTTTATTTATAGTTACAGGAAGGCCAGGGAGCAAGGACTAAATGTCAATATGGATGTATACATTGGAGAACAAACTGGTAAAACCTGGACTAGGACTTGGACTTGGAACCTGGACTTGAACTTGCCTTGGACTCGACTTCAACTAGGAACCGGGACTCAGACTCGACTTGGACTCGGACCCTGGACCTCAGCTTGGACTCAGAACTTGGACTCGGAACTTGACTTGGATCTCAACTTGGACTTGGAACTTGGGTCTTGACTAGCACTCAGAACTCGGACCATGAGCTTAGATTTGGACTGGACTTGGACCATGAAAAGACAGAAGACCCAACTCGGAGTAGCAGCAAACGGCCAGACCCATTCAGCTGGACAGGACTTGGACAATGAGGAGACAAATCCACACAACGGCAGTCCATACATATCTTTGCTCGGAGCGGCAGCAAATGGCCAGTAGTCTCAGTCGGCCACAAAAACAATAGGATTCGTACCTTATTCGGAGCAGAGACAAAACTCCCGGCAACTCAGCTAGACGCGAAAATGACTGAATTCGCTAAGCAGCCGCAGGCACCGAGGCAACTAGAGTCCACGCTTCTCGGCGGTCCCGGGATTAGCATAGCCGCAGTGGCTACGGTGAGATGGCTGGTTTCCGGTGACGTGCTTCTGGTGACGGTTCAGCGCTGAATAGCTGTCCCTGGATCCCTCGTAAACCGCCAGTTCAAAATGAGGATCAGGTGCCTTAATCAAGGCGCCCAACGAAACAAGGGGAAAAAGAAATAACTGGAATGAGGAATCCACGGACCGGACCGTGACAGTGGGAGCCTACTTTTGTTGATTAATGATAAGAAAACGGACACATTCCCTACAGTTGAGAAGGACAGAGGTTTGTATGATCACAGTTTTTAAAAGTTGGTAGAATTAGGGCCATAGAGAAGTACGGCACAGGAAAAAAACCTTCAACCCATCTAGTACATGCCAGAAACATTTAAACAGCCTACTCCCCAATGGTCTGCACCGGGATCATAGTCAACCATAACACTGCTATCCATGTATCTATCCAAATTTCTCTTAAACGTTGAAATCGAGCTCGCATGCACCACATCCCTGCTCATTCCTCACTCTCACATCTCTGAGTGAAGAAGTTTCCCCACTTTTTCGTATTTCACCTTTCACCCTTAAGCCATGACCTCTGGTTGCAGACCCACCCAACCTCCGTGGAAAAATCCTGCTTGCGTTGATCCTACCTATACCCCTCATCATTTTGTATACCTCTATCAAATCTCCTCTCAATCTTCTATGTCCTAAGGAATAAAGTCCTAACCTATTCAATCTTTCCTTATAACTCAGGTCCTCCAGACCCAGCAATATCCTTGTGAACTTTCTCTGCACTCTTTCAACCTTCTTTACATCTTTCCTGTAGGTAGATGACCAAGACTGTGTGCAGTAATCCAAATTAGTCCTTACTGATGTTTTATACAACTTCAACATAACATACCATCTTCTGAACTCAATACATCAATTTATGAAGGCCAACGTGTCAAAAGCTTTTTCACAACCCTATCTACCTGCGCTGCCATTTTCAACAAATTATGGGCCTGTATTCCCAGATCCCTTTGTTCTACCACACTCCTCAGTGCCCTGTCGTTCACTGTGTAAGACCTACCCTGGTTGGTCCTACCGAAGTGCAAAACCTCACACTTGACTGCATTAAATTCCATCGGCCATTTCTCAGCCAATTTTTCCAGCTGATGCAGATCCCTCTGCAAGCCATTATAGCCTTCCTTGCAGTCCACTACACCCCCAACCTTGGTGTCATCCACAAATTTGCAGATCCAGTTAACCACATAATCATCCAGGCCATTGATATAGCTGACAAACAACAATGGACTCAGCACCATTCCCTGGGGCACTTCACTGGTCACAGGCCTCCAGTCAGAGAGGCAACCCTCCACTACCACTCTCTGGCTTCTCCCACAAAGCCAATGTCTAATCCAAGTTACTAGCTCATCCTGAATGCCAAGTGACTGAAGCTTCTTGACCAACCTCCAATGCAGGACCTTGTCAAATACTTTACTAAAGTCCATGTAGAAAACATCCACTGCCTTGCCTTCATCCATTTTCCTGGTAACTTTCTCAAAAAACTGTATAAGACTGGTTAGACACGACCTACCACACACAAAGCCATGCTGACTATCCTTAATCAGGCCATGTCTATCCAAATACTTAACTGTCCGGTCCCTTAGAATACCTTCCAATAACTTTCCCACAACTGATGTCAGACTCACTGGCCTACAATTTCTTGGTTTCTGTTTAGAGCCTTTATTAAACAGTGGAACCTCTGGTACCTCTCCTGTCGCTAAGTATGTTTTAAATGTGTCTGCTAGGGCCCTGGCAATTTCTGCACTTGCCACCTGTAGGGTATAAGGGAGCACCTTGTAAGGCCCTGGGGATTTATCCACCCTGATTTGGTTTTTTTTTTGGCCTTCTGGTCTTCCAGAGGATGAATTTTGTCCCAAGCAGTCCTTTTGCTCTTAACATATCTGTAGAATCCCTTAGGATTCTCCACCTTGTCTGATAGAGCAACCTCATGCCTTCTTTTAGCCTTTCTGATTTCTGATTATATCAGCAAGACAGTAACTGAAAGACAATGAATTTAAAGTCGTTAAAAAACACTTGGGAGGTTATTAGAAGAGCTTTTTTGTGCTCTTAATTGTTGGTAGATGAAATGCCCTCACAGATTCAGTGGTGGAAGTAAATCTATAACTTCTTTAAGAGGAAAGTCTGCAAATTTTTGAAAAATAAAAAATATTGAAATAAAGTATACAGGGAGAAAAATGGAGAATAACAAAAATCTTTTCATCGTTGTCAGGGGCACAGTGGGCAAAATAAACTACCTCAGTAATCCAAAATTATGTGATTTCAAAGTGCTAAGTACATTTATTATCAAAATATCTTTAGCTTATACAACCTTGAGACTCGTCTCCTTACAGGTAGCCACAAAACAAAGAACCCATTAAAAAAAAAGAAAACCATCAGATACCCAGTGTGCAGAAAAAAAACATAACTTGCACACAGTAAAAGTAAGCAAATAGCATTCAGAACTGAAGTTCACGAAATGAGTCCACAGAACGAGGCCAGTCATCTCTCCAGCCATTCCTGGAGCTGTATCCTGTGCAGGCCACAGTTCAGCGTAGAGACGAGTAAACGTTGTGAAGCAGCGAACTGTACACCGGCCTGGCCCCCTCCCCTCTGGCCCGACACCCTATCCTTCACAATCTGGCCCAGCGCTTAAATCGGCCAAAACTCCCAGATTAGAGAGTGACTACCAATATCTAGAGTCATTAACGTAAAGTCTGAAAACTGCTGTGGTATACATTAAAAGTAGCTTGGATTATTTGTGTGACTCAAGGTGTTCCTCTGGCTGAAGTGTTTATTTAAACATCATTATACCTTTACTTAGGGCATTGTGCCAACCTAGACTGTTCCTGGAATGTGCTCAAGCACATTTACCCCAGCTGTTCTTCCTCTTCGCCATATTTTTCCAAAAGTGGGTCATCGTTTTCAATGGAATTATGCTGCCTTCTTGCAAAAATAGGTTTTTTCTCCCTACAGTCAGATCTGCAATAACAAATAGTGAATTTTAGAACCTGTCATGGTAGCGATAGAGGAATTGTCACAGCTGCAAGGGCAGATACGCTAGTTTATCAATGCTAAGTGTGGCGTGGGCTCTTGAACCATGTCCATCAACACTTACTCAGCAAAAAAAAAACCATTAACCCCCACTCAATATACAACGGCCAAAATTTATGTGCTGTCAGAATGTTTTCAGATACAGCTTTATACTGAGTCATGCTTCATTTAACACCGGCAGCATTTTTTTACTGTAGGTTGCATATCGGTTATATTAAAGCTGAGGACTGAGAGCAATCGTTTGAACACGGTGTTCTGATAAATAGAATTCATAAATATATACAAAGCTTCAAAATTGAAAGAATAAACAGAATGAGCAGCTGCATCACTGCCTGGTTCGGAAATTGCACCATCTCGGATCGCAAGACCCTGCAGCGGATAGTGAGGTCAGCTGAGAAGATCATCGGGGTCTCTCTTCCCGCCATCACGGACATTTACACTACACACTGCATCCGCAAAGGAAACAGCATTATGAAGGACCCCATGCACCCCTCATACAAACTCTTCTCCCTCTTGCTGTCTGGGAAAAGGCACCGAAGCATTCGGGCTCTCACGACCAGACTATGTAACAGTTTCTTCCCCCAAGCTATCAGACTCCTCAATACCCAGAGCCTGGACCGACGCCTTACTGCCCTATTGTCCTGTTTATTATTTATTGTAATGCCTGCACTGTTTTGTGCACTTTATGCAGTCCTGGGTGGGTCTGTAGTCTAGTGTAGGTGTTGTGTGTTTTTTTCTCTGTGTTTTTTTTTTACATAGTTCAGTCTAGTTTTTGTACTGTGTCATGTAACACCATGGTCCTGAAAAAAGTTGTCTCATTTTTACTATGTACTGTACCAGTAGTTATGGTCGAAATGACAATAAAAGTGACTTAACTTGACTTGACTTGAATAGAAAATAATAAAACACAGATGACCTTCGGCATTTTAACTTCTGAAATAAGCAAATAGAGTGGATTCCAGTTAATTGGGACACACTGGGGCCAATTCATTTTGGCCCAATTAAGTGGCTACCCTAATTAGCTGAAGTTTCATGGAAACAGTTAAAAAGGTATAAAAAAACTACTGTTTAACTAACAAATTACATATTTAAATGAAATACAGAACAAATTAGAATACTATGAATAATACTACAGTACTATAAAACTGAATTAGTTATCGACAGAGGAGTTCACCCAGTGTACGCAATGAACAGAATCAACGCAGACGTCTAGTGCAGATAATGGACTGCCTTCATACAGTCCTTCCAACAACTGATCCTCAAAGATCTTCATTTTCATTGCAACATTCAAAATGATTGTCAATAACTTTAAATTTTTTGTAGTTTCTAACTTGTTGAAGTAGTGAAATCATTTCATTTTCACTCACAGCCGGTTCTAGCCTCTTCAAGCCTGACTGCTCGAGACTACAGTGATCAGAACTGTTCAGAATTGTCTTAACTGTTTATTTCTCGTCAGCTCCTGTATCAGTGACAACAGTTACTGCTTATTAAACACAACACACACAAGTGACGCTATTTTAAAACTCTTTACTCTAAGCACGGTGTAGTGTTTGACGATCACACAAGTGCATGCGACTGATGCTAGTTAGAATCTGTTCGGCGGATATGTCCCAAAAAAATGAAGAGAGATTAGATTTTGTTGTCCCAAAGAAACATCTGCTCCAATTAACCGGAATCCACTGTATAATCAATGACAGGTCTGCACCTCAGTATTGAGTTATAATGGCTCATCCTCCTAAAATTTAATAGCTAAAGGCTAATTTCTGCAGCAGTGTTAAGCAAATTCTGCAGCATGAGATTTTGTAGGTAGCCTCTCTATGATTTAACAGCTAAGATTGATGCATTGAACAGTAACAGATTAGTGGATTTAGTTTAGACAATTATACATTTAAAACTGATTATATGTAATTAACTCCGCCTAGCTTGAGTCCTAAATAATATTCAGGTACCTCAGTTTTCATTAACTGGGTGTTAAATTAAGAAGAGTTTAAGTGTTAAACAGGTCACTCCAAATTCACATGATGAGAGTTAACACCTCCGTGTAATCTCATTAATCCAAAACTGGTTAATGGCCAAACTTGCTGAAACATTTTGTTGTTATGCAAATGAATGTGCTTTTTGACTGAACATCAGCTAAGCATGTAACTAACCTCCTACTCATCTGCAGCGGATTTCATTTTAAAAAGAAGTACATAATTTTTCTTCAGAAAGTTATGAATAAAACAGAAAAAATTTAAATGAGAATTATAGAGTCATAGAGCTCTATATAGCACCAAAACAGGCCCTTCAGGCCATCGGGTCCATTCTGAACTGTTATTCTGCTTAAACTCATTGACCCACACCTGAATCCTAGCCTTCCATTCCACTCCCATCAACGTGTAACACTTACCCAACAGGCTGGTATATGTCTAGGGGAAAAGGAGATCCAGCCACACACCAACCCACCTCCCGTACACGCAGGTGCTGTGAGAATCGCGTTTATGCCTCGCACCCGCCAACAGTATCAAACCCACAACAAATACCGGTATGAAATACACTTTAAAGAGTTTACTAAGATTAAAAGAGTATTAGGCAATACAATATATATATATATACAAGAAAAAAACAAAAGGCGCCAACTTATCAAAGTTCAGTCAGTTTAGTGCACTCGGTGGAGCTCATCCAGCGAACCATTCGACTCCTCGACTTCCACTTCGGACTCCCCGGTGGTCGTCCGAGCGCACGTCCTCCTTCCTCGGCGTCTCCCTCCGGACTCCCCTCACACCCCAAACCCGCGCAACCCCTCCCCCAAGTTCCCAGCCTCACAAAACACAATAACATTCCCCATTGATTAACAAATGAATACAATTACCATATCAGCCATTCTAAAGCGAAACAACGGCGAGAGAAACTTTTAACAGACAAAGAAGCATTCCTACTCGTAACAAACCAAAGAAGCCCTTTTTAGTAACATACACAGGACATTGTACAAACGTACTTGTGAAATGTTGAAATCAAAGCCCATCCACCACTTCCACTGGCAGCTCGTTCCACACGCTCACAACACTCTGAGAGAAGAAGCTTTCACCTTTCACCCTTAACCCATGACCTCTCATTCTAGTCTCATTCAACCTTGCTTACATATACCCAGTCTATACCCCTCATAAAGAGAGCTATATTCTTTTAAGTTTCAAAAATGTTTATGTTAAAACACATGGAAACGAATGCGTTCATGTGACATAAGTGGTAATTCCAAAAATAACAATTTTGTGGAGAACATGTGCAGCTTCATTGTTGAGCACCATGGGGTGACGTACATGAACTTTTGTGAAAGAGGCACAGTGTTGGTTAAGATTATAATGGATGCAAGCCTTGAAAGGCTGCTTTTGACCTTCAGGGCTGTGCATCACTTTTCTTGCTAAAGTAATAACTTGGTAACAATGTTGTGGCATTTATTAAATTTGTACTCGTAACTTAGGAGTGTAGGAGCTGAGAGGAGATTTGTGAGAAATATACAAAATTATGAGGGGTATAGAAAGGGCAAATGCAAGTAGGTTTTTTCCACTGAGGTTGGGTGAGAGTAGAACTATGGGTCATGGGTTAAAGGTGAAAAATGAATACTTTTTTAAATAAATTTTTTTATTGAATTTTCAAATACGTTACAGAAAGAAAAAAAATTATCAACTCTTCCCCCTCCCTTTAATCCCTCCCCCTAACATATCCCTATAGAAAAAAAAGAGAAGAAAAAAGAAAGAAAGAAAGAAAGAAAGAAAGAAAGAAAGAAAGAAAGAAAGAAAGAAAGAAAGAAAGAAAGAAAGAAAGAAAGAAAGAAAGAAAGAAAGAAAGAAAGAAAGAAAGAAAGAAAAAGAAAGAAAGAATGCCTGGATATCGGAAGATCCCCACATGCTCCATGGAGTTCATAATAGCTTTAATATGTATATTTATTTATTTCCCCAGATAACCAATAATTTTATCTTTGGAGCACCTGTATATTTAATCCTATCTTTTGTAAATAAGGGCACCAAATTTTCAGAAATATTTCATATTTATCTCTTAAATTATAAGTAATTTTTTCAAGTGGAATGCAGCTAAAAATTTCATTCTTCCAACGATCTATACTTAAGTATGAATCCGATTTCCAAGTAACTTTTTGGCTACTGCCAATGCAATTTTTATGAATTCTTTCTGATATTTATTCAATTTGGATTTCGATTTTATCCCTTCAATATCGCCTAGCAAAAATAATGTTGGATTATGTGGAAGTTGTATTCCAATAATTTGTTCCAGTAAAACTCTTAAATTTTTCCAAAAAGGTTGAATTTTAAAACAAGACCAAGTAGAGTGTAAAAAAGTACCAATTTCTTGATTACATCGAAAACATTGATCAGATAAATTTGAGTTTAATCTATTTATTTTTTGTGGTGTAATATATAATTGATGTAAAAAGTTATATTGTACTAACCTTAGTCGAACATTTATTGTATTTGTCATACTGTCAAGACATAATCTTGACCAACTTGTTTCATCAATTTTAACATTCAAATCAGTTTCCCATTTTTGTCTTGACTTATGAATTCCTTGTTTAATTGCCTGTTTTTGAATCAAATTAATAAATGTTTTAATTTTTCCTTTATGAATTAAAGTTTCTATTTCATTAGGTTTCGGCAATAACATTGTTTGACCCAGTTTATCTCTTAAATAAGCCCTTAATTGGAAATAACAGAAAAGAGTGTTATTTGATATTTTGTATTTATTCTTTAATTGATCAAATGACATTAATATACCTCTTTCAAAACAGTCGCCTATATATCTAATCCCTTTGTGAAACCAGTTATATAAAAGTTAATTATCCATTGTAAAAGGAATAAGTTTATTTTGAATTAAAGGTCTCTTTGCTAATAAAGATTTCTTTATCTCATCATCAACATTTATCTTATTCCATAAATCAATCAAATGTTTTAGTATAGGAGATTCTTTCTTTTCCCGTATCCATTTAAATTCCCATTTATATATAAAATCTTCTGGTATATTTTCTCCTATTTTATCTAATTCTATTCTAATCCATGCTGGTTTATCTTCATCAAAAAAAGATGCAATAAATCTAAGCTGATTTGCTTTGTAATAATTCTTAAAATTTGGTAATTGTAACCCTCCTAGGTCAAATTTCCATGTCAATTTTTCCAACAATATTCTTGACATCTTACCTTTCCAAAGGAACTTCCTCACACGTTTGTTTAACTCTCGAAAAAACTTCTGTGGTAATTGTATTGGTAGTGTTTGGAATAAATATTGTAATCTAGGGAATATATTCATTTTTACAGCATTGACTCTACCTACTAATGTTATTGGTAACATCATCCATTTGTCAAGATCCTCTTGAATTTTTTTCAATAATGGCAAATAATTTAGTTTATATAAATTCTTTATATCATTATCAACTCTTATACCTAAATACTTTATATCATTTATCAGCCACCTAAATTGAGTTATTAATCGACATTGACTATAATCTCCTTTAGTAAGGGGTAGAATTTCACTTTTATCCCAATTTATTTTGTACCCTGATATTTTCCTAAATTCTTCCAATCTAGAAGTTAATTTACGCAACGAATGCAATGGGTTAGTTAGATAAATCAGAACATCATCAGCAAATAAGTTAATCTTATGTTCCTCCTGATTAACTCTGAAACCCATAATATCTGAGTCAGTTCTAATTAATTCAGCTAATGGTTCTATCACCAACACAAATAAAGCAGGTGATAATGGACAACCTTGTCTAGTTGACCTTGTTAACTGAAATGATGTTGAAATTTGGCCATTTGTCACCACTTTAGCTTTGGGGTTAGTATTTAAGGTTTTAATCCATTTTATAAAAGATACTCCTAATCCATATTTTTCCAATACCTTAAATAAAAAATCCCATTCCAATCTATCAAATGCTTTTTCTGCATCCAAAGCAACTGCCACACTCATTTCTTCTCTCTTTTATGCCAAATGAATTATGCTAAGTAACCGAGTTACATTATCTGCCGATTGTCTATTTTTAATAAATCTTGTTTGGTCCACGTGTATTAATTTTGGTAAGTATTTAGATAACCTATTAGATAAAATCTTTGCTATTATTTTATAGTCCGTGTTCAACAAAGAAATAGGTCTATATGATGTTGGCTTTAAAAGATCTCTGTCTTTTTTTGGCAATACTATTAAAATAGCCGTCGAAAAAGATTTTGGAAATTTATGCGTTCTTTCCACTTGGTGTATTAGCTCCATAAAAGGAGGAATTAATAAATCTTTAAACTTTCTGTAGATTTCAGGCGGAAAACCATCTTCTCCTGGAGATTTATTACTCTGAAGTGATCCTAGAGCTTCTTCGACCTCTTTTAATGTAAAAGGCACATCTAATCCCTTCTGTTCTTCCGAGTTCAATTTTGGGAGAGTTATTTGTGATATAAACCTTTCTATCTCAACAATATCATTTTGTGGTTCTGATTGATAAAATAAAAATAAAAGTTCAGAATAAAAATTTTTTTAAGTTTCATTGATTTCTAAAGGTTTATAAGTTTATTCACACGTGTTCTAATTGCATTTATCATTTTGGAAGCCTGGTCTGTTTTTAACTGCCAAGCAAGAATCTTGTGTGATCTTTCACCTAGTTCATAATATCTCTGTTTAGTTCTCATAATTGCTTTTTCTGTTCGGTATGTCTGAAGTGTATTATATTGTAGCTTCTCATTAACAAGTTGTCTTTGTTTTTCTTCTGTCGTATATCTTTGAGATTCTTTTGCTAATTTTGTAATCTCTTTTTCCAATTGATCTATTTCTACCATATATTCCTTCTTAATTTTAGAAGTATAACTTATTATCTGGCCTCTCAAATATGCCTTCATCGCTTCCCATAATATAAATTTATCATCAACTGAATGTGAGTTTGTATCTAAAAAAAACTGAATCTGTTTTTCATAAAATCACAAAAATCTTGATGTTTTAATAATATTGAATTAAATCTCCATCTCTAAATCGATTCCTCCTTATCCATCATTGTCATTGTCATTATCAAGGGGGAATGATCTGACAATATTCTTGCTGAAAAATGAATACTTAATGGGAACCTCTTCACTCAGAGGGTGGTGAGAGTATGGAACGAGTTGCCAGCCGAAGTGGTACAATATTTTGACACAGACCAGATGGGCTGAAGGGCCTAGTTCTCTGCTGTACCATTCTACAACTAGTTTTATTGAAAGGAAAAGGGAACAAATACAAAACTAGAAAGGAAAATTAGGATCGCAAGACTTTGGAGCAGAATTAGACCATTCAGCTCCACCATTACATCATGGCTGCTTTATTATCCCTCTCAACCCCATTTTCCTGCTTTGCCACATAACCTCTGACACCCTGACTAACCAAGAACCTTTCAACCCCCGATTTAAATATACTCAATGACTCAGCCTCCACAGCCTCTTGTGGTAATGAATTCCACAGATTCACCACCCTCTGGCTGAAGAAATTTCTCCTCATCTCTTTTCTAAATGGATTTCACTCTATTCTGAGGCTGAGCCCTCTGGTTTTAGACTCCATTATAGGATGCATGCTCTCCACAACTACTCTATCTAGGCCTTTCAATATTCGACAGGCTCCAATGAGCTTTCTAATTTTCTCTAAATCCATGCGAGTACAGACCCAAAGCCACTAAATGCTCCTAATATGTTAATCCTTTCATTCTTGGGATCATTCTCATGAATCTCCTCTGGACCGTCTCCAATTCCAGCACATGCTCTCATACATAAGGGGCCCAGAACTGCTCACAATACTCAAAGTGAGGTCTGACTCGTGCCTATGATGCCTCAGCATCACATGCTTGCTTTTATAGACAATAGGTGCAGAAGTAGACCATTCGGCCCTTCGAGCCTGCACCGCCATTCTGAGATCATGGCTGATATATTCCAGTGCTCTCGAAATGAATGCTAACATTGCATTTGCCTTCCTCATCACTGACTCCACCTGCAAGTTAACCTTTAGGGAATGGCTTTGCCCCTTTGATTTTTGAATTTTCACCCCATTTAGAAAATAGTCCATGCACTTACCTACACTAAATTCCATCTGCCACTTCTTTATCCGTTCTCTCAATCTGTCTAAATCCTTCAGCAGACACCCTGCCTCCTCACAAATGTTTGTATTGTCTGCAAACTGGACAGTGCAGTAGCAGAGTGGTAGACCGATGCTTTTCAGAGCAGATGGCGTGGGTTGAATTCCCGCTGCTCCCTGTAAGGAGTTTGTTCGCTCTCCCCGTGACCGTGTGTGTTTCCTTCAGTTTCCTCAAGACCGACCAGTCGGTATGTTAATTGGTCATTGTAAATTGTCTTGTGATTAGGCTAGGGTTAAATCAGGAGTTGCTGGGCGGCACCATTTGATGCACCGCAAGGGCCTGTTCTGCCCTGTATCTCAATAAATAAATAAATCCTTCTTCGAAACCATTTACATACAATGTGAAAGGAAGCAGCCCCAACACACTCCCCTGAGGAACCACTATTCACCGGCAGCTAGCTAGAAAAGGCCACCTTCATTCACCCTCTTTGCCTCCTGCAATCAGCCAATCTTCTAGCCAAGCTGGTATCTTTCTTGTAATTCCAAGTCTCTTATCAAACAGCCCAATGTGTGGCACCTTGTCAAAGCCTTCTGAAAATCTAAATGAACAAAATCTCTGACCCTCCTTTGTCTATCCTGCTTGTAATTCCTTCAAAGAATTACAACAGATTAGTCAGGTAAGATTTCCCTTTAAAGAAACCATGCTGACTTTGGCCTGTTTTATCATGCATCTCCAAGTATCCTGAAACCTCATCCTTAATAATGTACTCCAGCATCTTACCAAGCACTGAAGTCAGGCAAACTGGCCTATAATTGCCTTTCCTCTGCCCCCTCCCTTCTTAAAGAGTGGAGTGACATTTGCATTTTACCAATCCTCCAGAATCTAGTGGTTCTTGAAAGATCAATACTAATGCATCCACAATCTTTTCAGCCATGTCTTGCAGAACCCTGGAGTGTACACCATTTGCTCCAGGTGATTTATCTACCTTCAGACCTTTCAGTTTCCCTTTAGTAATGGCCACTACACTCACTTCTGTCCCCTGACACTTCCGCATTTGTAGCATTCTGATAGTGTCTTCCACATTGAAGACTGACACAAAATACTTATTGAGTTCATCTGCCATTTCTTTGACCCCCCCATTACAACCTCTCCAGAGTATTTTTCCAGTAGTCCTATATCTGTTCTTGCCTCTCTTTTGCTCTTTATATATGCTAAAAACTGTTTGCATCCTCTTATATTATTTGCTAGCTTACCTTCATGTTGCATCTTTTCTCTCTTTATGGCTCTTTTAGTTGCTTTCTATTGGTTTTTAAAAGCTTCCTAACCTTCTACCTTTCCACTAATTTTGGCTATATTATATGCCTTCTCTTTTGCTTTTATGTTGTCTTTGACTTGCCTTGTCAACCACGATTGCTTCATCCTCCTTTTAGAATACTTCTTCATCTTTGGAATATATCTTTCCTATTCCTTTGAATTGCTCCCAGAAACTCCTGCCATTGCTGCTCTTCTGTCAACCCTGCTAGTGTCTCCTTCCAATCTACTTCTCTCATTGCCTCTGTAATTCCCTTTACTCCACTGTAATACTGACACATCTGACTGCAGGGTCAGTTCTATTATATCATACTATCTCCTAAGGGTTCCTCTACCTTGAGCTCCCTAACCATAAAACCCATTTCAGAATTGCTGTTCCCTTAGTGGGCTCAACCACTAGCTGCTCAAAAGTGCCATCTCATAAGCATTCGCTTGGGATCCAACTGGACTTCCCCAATCTACATTTATATTGCAATCCCCATAACTATTGCAAAATTGCCAATTTTACATGCTTCTTCTATCTTCTGCTATAATTTGTAGCCCACATCCTGGCAACTGTTTGGAGGCCTGTACATAACTCCCATCAGGGTCTTTTTACCCTTGCAGTTTCTTAACTACCCACAAGGATTCTACACCATTCTAAGGATTTGATTTCATTTTTTACCAACACAGCCACCTCACCCCCTCTGCCTGCCGGCCTATCCTTTTCATATAATATGTATCCTTGGATGTTAAGCGCCCAACTATAATATTAACAAAGTGAGATAAAGAAAAAAAAATAGATGTGATGAAATAAAGATTGGAGAGCAATCATGATTATTTTCCATTAGGACAAAGATAACTTATCAGATTGAATTGCTGTTTAAACATTTAAAATCTGCTTATCTAGTTTCAGGTGGTAAATATATTTTATGAAGGTGTTTGTTATAGAAGTAACATTAATATTCAGAGAAATATAAAAATTAGTTACTTTTTCACTGATATACGGATAAACGATCCCCTTGTAATTTAACATATTTTCATCATCAGAGGAATTAACCTGAAACTGACCTTGGATATAAAGTTGGAACTTTAAAGAGACAGGGCAAATATCGTACTCACAAGAGATTCAGCAGATGCTGGAAATCCAGAGCAACACACACAAAATGCAGGTCAGGCAGCATCTATGGAAATTAATAAGCAGTCAACATTTCAGGCCAAGATCCTTCTTCATGACGTGATGAAAGGTCTCGGCCCAAAACATCGACTCTTTATTTCCTTCCATAGATGCTGCCTGGCCTGCTGAGTTCCTCCAGCATTTTGAGTGTGCTACTACAAATATCATACTGCTGCACATTTACAGCAAAACCGTACACAATTCAGTACATGACACAGCACAGTAGCATAGTGGTTAGCACAACGCATTACAGTTCCAGCGACCTGGGTTCTATACCCACTGATGTCCGTAAGGAGTTTGTACTATCTCCCCGTGACTGTGTGTGTTTCTTCCACGTGCTCCAGTTTCCTCCCACAGTCCAATATAATATTATTCTTATTACTTACCATTTCCTCTAACTTACTTCAAGGATCCCTTTGAATTCTGTTGTTGTTCAAATTAAACTAAAATATACTTTCTGACCACTGCTGAATCAAGGCTGAATAGTTTATTGAAAAGTAAATAATAATTCTGGGAATAACTTCGACCAGATTACGCAGGAAGTGTGGTGACATTTGCAGGCTGCCTCCAAGCGTGTTGGTTGTTAATACAAATGATGCATTTCACTCTATATTTCCATGTACATGTGATAAATAAATCTGAATCTGGACTAGCTAGGTTCTTAGTTGTGGCTCACTTCTGGTTTAGCTTCTTTTGCGTCTTAATTGCTCATTCCAGCTGATGTTACTTGTGCAATGCCAAATACTATTTTTTCCTGACTTTACGTGAAATTATGCACCTGTATCATTGCTGGCTCAGTCATAATTTCAGGTTTGCTTTCTGAGTTTTGCTCAGAGCAGACCTCAGATAACTGGCTAAGACGTCTTGCCTTGACTGGATTCACATTGCATCTTTGCTGTAAACACAAGCGATTAGTAGATCAGTTTTAATTTCTATAAATTAAGATACTGGGGGAGCTCAGGAGGTCCAGCAGCATCAATGACAGGAAATGGACAGGTGACATTTCGGGTCGATTCCTTTAATCGGGACTGATTGATAGAGGGGCAATAGGCAGTGTAAAATGGTGGAGGGAAGGCATGGAGCAAGTTCTAGCCAATATCTCTGGTCTCTTATGACTTCGGTTGAAGGGATACAAGTTGATAAGGTAACATGTCAGGACAGTAGATGCAAGATATTTGACAAAGTCCTGTATGGTAGAATGGTTTAAAACAGGGGTTCCCAACCATTTTTATGTCATGGACCAATACCATAAAGCAAGGGATCCATGGACCCCAAGTTAGGAACCCCAGTTTTTCAGTTTTAGTCTGTCCCCAGCCTTATAGCCTCATCAGTCCGGTGCTTATGCCAGTTTCTGGTTTTCGTGGTGTGAAGCGACTGAGTGTACGAGACTCCCTTCCCCCACCCTGGTCTATCGTGAGGTTAACCCCCAACATTCTGTCGGTACCCATTTTCAGCTGGGTGGACTGAAGCAGTGTGTGGTTAAATGCCTTGCTCAAGGACACAACACACTGCCTCAGCTGGGGCTCGAACTAATGATCTTCAGATCACTAGTCCAACACCTTAACTACTTGGCCACGCGAAACACTAACCCCAGTTTAGAAGGTTAGAAAACATGGTCAGAACATTAGAATACATGGGATCTGGGCAACTGGGTGCAAAATTGAACTGGTGATAGGAGACAGAGGAAGGAAGTGAATGATTTCTTATTCAGATTGGAGGACTGCGCCAGTGGAAATCAGTTCATGTTTTGGTTACACACTCAGATGTCACTTTATTACGTACACCTGTACACCTACTCATTAATGCAAGCATCTAACCAGCCAAACAGGTGGCAGCAACTCAATGCATAAAAGCATGCAGACATGGTCAAGACCATGTTGTTCAGACCAAACCTCAGAAAAGGGAAGAAATAATGAGATTCTGATAAGTCAGATTTAAATGATAACTATGATTCTCTCTCTACACTTACTGCTTGACCAGCTGGACATTTCCATTTTTTCAGTTTTCTCTCAGAGATTTACAGCTTCCACATAATATTTCCTGAAAGTTTTGAGGTTGCTGTCATTTTGTCCATAAAAAGCTAAATTTAGTTCCTGCTGATAACCACAATCACAATCTTATTTAAACACGACATTCACAGTTACAACACACTGTACCAAAGACAAATGGTACAAAACCATAGCTTACTCTTTAATTTTTAACAGTCTATTTACCATTTTGATAAGGTCTTGAGCCTAAAATGTAAAAATCTGGTACACTGTCGTTTTTTTTCTCCTCATGTAGCTCACTATGAGTTCACGTAATTTCAAACCGTAGCAAAAGGTTCAAGTTCAAGGTCAAGTTTAATTATTCTCTAACCATACACATGTAGTCAAGTCAAGTCACTGTTATTGTCATTTTGACCATAACTGCTATGTACAGTACACAGTAAAAATGAGACAACATTTTTCAGGACCATGGTGTTACATGACACAGTACAAAAACTAGACTGAACTACGTAAAAAACAACACAGAGAGAGAAAAAAACTACACTAGACTACAGACCTACCCAGGACTGCATAAAGTACACAAAACAGTGCAGGCATTACAATAAATAATAAACAGGACAATAGGGCAGTAAGGTGTCAGTCCAGGCTCTGGGTATTGAGGAGTCTGATAGCTTGGGAGAAGAAACTGTTACATAGTCTGGTCGTGAGAGCCTGAATGCTTCGGTGCCTTTTCCCAGACGGCAGGAGGGAGAAGAGTTTGTATGAGGGGTACGTGGGGTCCTTCATAATGCTGTTTGCTTTGCGAATGCAGCGTGTAGTGTAAATGTCAGTGATGGCGGGAAGAGAGACCCCGATGATCTTCTCAGCTGACCTCACTATCCACTGCAGGTTCTTGCAATCCGAGATGGTGCAATTTCTGAACCAGGCAGTGATGCAGCTGCTCAGGATGCTCTCAATACAACCCCTGTAGAATGTGATGAGGATGGCGGGGGTGTGGAGATGGACTTTCCTCAGCTTTCGCAGAAAGAAGAGACGCTGCTGGGCTTTCTTTGCTATGGAGCTGGTGTTGAGGGACCAGGTGAGATTCTCCAACAGGTGAACACTAAAAAATTTGGTGCTCTTAACGATCTCTACCAAGAAGCCGTCGATGTTTAGCGGGGAGTGGTCGCTCCGTGCCCTCCTGAAGTCAACAACCATCTCTTTTGTTTTCTTCACATTCAGAGATAGGTTGTTGGCTCTGCACCAGTCCATTAGCTATTGCACCTCCTCTCTGTAAGCTGACTCGTCGTTCTTGCTGATGAGACTCACCACAGCTACATGTATGTAGCTAAACGAACCATTGTTCCTCTGTGGCCAAGTTGAAGACATAGCACATAGAGTCACACATTACACATGTACAGTACTGTGCAAAAGTTTTAGGCACACATATATAAACAGTAGCTAGGGTGCCTAAGTCTTTTGCACAGTACTGTGTTTGTCAATGGGGAGTGGACATGAATTTCTAAATCTGGCAGGAGCAGAGGATGTTGGGCATGGCGAGAGTGAACCACCGTGGAAGGGGTATGGGACAAGTGGCAGCGAAGGATTGGCTGGAGATACAAACACGCCCAGCCCTGAGTCACAAGGCAAAGTCATTTGATACCAAACAATTAGTTTATTGATCATTACAGAATGTCTCTCTGGTGCTTCCCGCTCCGTCTCCTCTCCCTTTCCCTTTTCCCAACCATGATTCCCCTCTCTCTGCCCCCATCCCACTCAGTCCACAATAGAGCCAAACAGAAAGTCACAGAAATGGCCAGCAAATTAGGCAGTGTCTGGAGAAGACCAGAAGAACGGGAATAGAATTAGGTCTTTCAGCCCAATTCCCACATGGCTGGTTTATTATGCCTCTCAACCCCATTCTCCTGTCTTTCTGTAGCCTTTGATGTCTTGGCTGAACAAGAACCCATCAATCCCCAATTTAACTATATCGAATGACTTGGCATCTATAAATGAATTCCATAGATTTACCACCATTTTGCTAAAGGAACTCCTTTTCATCTCTGTTCAACAGGGACATCCCTCTATTCTGAGGCTGTGCCCTCTGGTCCTACACTCCCGCAGTATAGGAAACATCCTCTCCACATCCACTCTATCTAGGCCTTTCACTATTTAATAGGTTTCTATGAATTCTCCCTTCATTCTTCTAAACTACAGGCCCAGAGCCATCAAAACTCCTCATACATTAAAATTTTCATTCCCATAATCATTCTCATGAACCTCCTCTGGACCCTTTCCAATGTCAGTTGTGGTGATATGACGTGTAAGAATGTGATGAAAGAGATAAAGATACAGGGCTAGAGACTCACCCACCCCAGCCCCAGCCCTATATCTCTTTCACTTTCACCAATCAACTTCCCAGCCCTCTACTTCACCCCTTCCCCTTCCAGTTTCACCTCTCACCTTGTGCTTCTCTCTCCCCTCCCCCCACCCTTTTACCCTGACTCCTCATCATTTTTTCTCCAGTCCTGCTGAAAGGTCTTGGCTCAAAACATCGACTCTATTCTGCTGCCTGGCCTGCTGAGTTCCACCAGCATTTTGTGTGTGTTGCTTGGATTTCCAGCATCTGCAGATTCTCTCTTGTTTGTGATCAATACAGTAGCGTAGCAGTTAGCAAGATGCTATTACTGCTCGGGGCGTAGAAATTCAGAGTTCAGTTCCAGCGTCCTCTGTAAGGAGACGTGAGTGTCTTCCACGTGGAATGTGTGGGTTTTCTCCGGGCCTCCAGTTTCCTTCCACAGTTAAAGACATACTGGGTAGGCTAATTGGTCTTTGTAAATTGTCCTGTGATTAGGTTAGGGTTCAGTTAAGGTTGGCAGTCCTTGGTGGGCAGTACAGCTCAAAGGACCAGAAGGGCCTGTATCTCTAAATAAATAAACATTTACTGACTCTCTTTTGTCTATCCTATCTGTTACTTCTGCAAACAGAGTTGTCAGGCAAGATTTCCCCTTTAGGAAATCATGCTGACTTGGGCCTATTTTTTCACGTCCCTCCAAGTACCCTGAAACCACATCCTTAATAATCACCTCCAACATCTTCCCAGCCACTGAAGACAACTGGCCTATAATTTCCTTCCTTCTGCCTCCCTCCTTAGACAGTGGAGTGACACTTGCAATTTTCCAGTCCTCTACAACCATTCCAGAATCTGGGGATTCTCGAAATATCATTACTTGTAGTGCAATCACTCGAGTTGAGTATGATGTTCTCCTGAGGGGTTGTCTGTTGGTGGCTCCTCAGGTGGCTGTAGAAGGTGATCCAGGATCCATATATTCCGGGCAGTGTGGACAAGAGTGAGTGGTGACTGTGGTGAGCGGTTGGGCCTTTTGGTTGTTCAGTCTCTCCTTTCTCAGCTGCCGCTTGCTCTCTGTGGCACAGCGGAAGTTGCTGTCATGTAGTTCTGCTCCCCCTTGAACAGATTTCCTTCAGGCACGTTTATTGAGGGCAACGTCTTCCAGTTTTTAGCTGTAATGTTGAATTTCCTCAGGCTGCTTTTGATGTTATCTTTGAAGCATTTCCATTGCCCACCAGGAGCTCACTGACCTTCCTACAAAGGATCTGTTTGGGGAGACGTGATTCAGGCATCTGGATGATGTGACCATTGGAGTTAGTGTTGCCTTATCACGGTGGAGATGCTGTTCACGTGGTCTCCTCCTCTACACCTGTGTTAGTACTCTTCCAGCTCGTCCGGTTGATCCTCAAGGTCATTCACAAGGATCTATGGTGGTCTTGTTCCAGAGTTCTCAAGTGCTTACCGTAGGTGGTCCATGATTCACCTTCATACAGTAATGTAGGAAGGACAGCTGCTCGATAGACCAAAGGCTTTGTTTGGACCTGTAGGTCCAGGTCTTCATTGACTCTTTTCTTTAATCTTGCATAGGCTCATCAAGCACTATTCTGGCAATGGTTGACCTCTGAGTCAATGTCTGCTTTTGAGGACAGAATGCTGCCAAGATTGGGAAAATGGATGACAGTTTCAAGGGAGATATTGTGAACTTTTATGAAGGGCTGAACAAATATCTGGTTGGGCAGTGGTGATATAGGACCTGTGTCTCTTTTATATTCAAACGAAGATCCATATGCCTTGGCAAACACATTTAGGATACATTAAAGGTCTTCTTCAAAGTGTGCTACGATGACATTGTCATCCACATACTAAAGCTCCATGATAGTGGTGGTGATGACCTTGTTCTTGCTCTTGAACTAGTTGAGGTTGAAAAGCCTGCTGTCCATTCTATTGAGATTCCCTGTGGCAGGTCCTCACCAGCGAGCTGAAGGATGGCAGCAATGAAGATGGCAAATAGAGTGGGTGCAATGACACAGCCCTGTTTGACTCCTGTCCTGACAGGGAGATCGCAGAGTGGAGCAGTGAGAGAGGGTTTCACGGAACCCCCATCGAAGGGAAGATTTAAACTTCTTCAGGGTAGGCATACCTGTAAGATCCCCCAGTGGCCACCCATTTCAATACCACTTCCCATCCCCATTCCAACATGTCCATCCATGGCCTCCTCCACTGTCACCATGAGGCCACACTCAGGTTGAAGGAGCAACACTTTATATTACATCTGGGTAGCCTCCAACCTGATGGCATGAACATTGATTTCTCTCATTTCTGGTAATGCCCCCCACCCATCCTTCTCTATTTTCCCATCACCTTTTCCCTCTCTCACCTTATCTCCTTACCTGCCCATCAACTCCCTCTGGTGCTCCTCCCTCTTTTTCTTTCTTCCATGACCTTCTGTCCTCACCTATTAGATTCCCCCTTCTCCAGACCTGTATCTCTTTCACCAATTAACTTCTCAGCTCTTTAGTTCACCCCACCACCCTCCCAGCTTCACCTATCACCTTGTTTTTCCTCCTCCCCTCTAACCCTGACTCCTCATCTTTTTTTCTCCAGTCCTGCTGAAGGGTCTCGGCCCAAAACATCGACTGTACTCTTTTCCATCGATGCTGCCTGGCCTGCTGAGTTCCTCCACTGTTTTGTGTGTGTTGCCTGGGTTTCCAGCATCTGTAGATTTTCTCTTGTTTGTGAAAGATTGCCTAATGTGGGCATTCAACCAGAGTGTAGAAGACATCAAACTGTGCAAATACCAAAAAGAAAGAAACAATAATAATTAAGTAAATTAGCAAACAATATTGAGAACTTAAAGATAAAGAGTCCTTGAAAGTGAGTTCATTGGTTGTGGAAACATCTGGGGCAACTGAAGCTGAGTGAAGTTATCCCCTTTGGTTCAAGAGCCGGATGGTTGAGGGGTAATAACTGCTCCTGAATCTGGTGGTGTGGATCCTGAGGCTACTGTACCTCCTTCCCAATGGCAGCAGCGAGAAGAGAGCATGGTTTGGGTAGTGGGAGGATGCTGCTTTCTTGTGGCAGCACTCCATGTAGATGTGATCTATGGTGGGGAAGGCTTTACCCATCATGGACTGGGCTGTATCTATTAATTTGTGTAGGATTTTCCATTCAAGGGCATTGATGTTTCTCTTTGCAGACAGTCAATATACCCACCACTACACATCTATACAGGTTTGTCAAAGTTTTAGTTGTCATGCCAAAATCACCACTTCAATTTTTCACACACATTAGTGACTTTTCAAACTGAAGTTGGTATAGGAATGTAAATTGATACAGGTAAGAAGGAAGAATGAGATACAACAGGTTGGAAGTTTATGTGAACATTTCTGAAGGTGACACAAAATGTGGGCTCCATAGTAGTGTAGCATCTTGCACGACACTTTTACAGCCGGGGTGTCGGAGATTGGACTCAGTTCCGACATCCTCTTTAAGCAAATTTGTACGTTCCTGCCCGCATGCACATAGTTTTCCTCCGGGTGCTCCGGTTTCCTCCCACAGTCCAAAGATGTACCGGTTAGCAGGTTAATTGGTCGTTGTAAATTGTCCGTTGTTGAATAAGTGGGTTGCTGTGCGCGCAACTCAGTGGGCTGGGAGAGCCTATTCAAAAGTTCAAAGTACAATTATTATCAAAGATCTGTCTCCTTACAGGCAGCCACAAAACAAACACCCAGTGTGTAGAAGAAAAGAACAAATTGTGCAAACAATAAGAGTAAGCAAATAACATTTTGAGCTGAAGTTCCTAACAGTGAAGTCAGTCACAGCCGAACCAGGAGCCCATGAGTTGCAGGCCACAGACTCACTTCAGGGCAGAGACGAGTAAACCTCACAGTGCAGTGAGCTGAAGATCAGCCCATTCCCCACCTCTGCCCTGAAACCTGACCTTTGCGATCTGGCCTAGCCCTTAAATCGGGGAAAACTAAGGTTACTTCTTGCTCATGGACCCAGGCCCTGCCACTTTGATACGTGCTGTATCTTGAAATTAAAAAATATAAAATGCTGGAAAAACTATTCCTGAAGCTTTTGAGACCTTTATGAAGAGGTGGTATGGCATATACACTCAGTGGCCACTTTGTTAGTTACACCTGTACACCTGCTCGTTAATGCTAATATTCAATTAGCCATCTCAATACGTAAAACCATACAGAAATGATCAAGAGGTTTAGCTCTTTGATTTGAAAGGAATCTTTCTGCAAAATGGTCATTCAGTTTGTGTTTACCAGGCACGTTAATTCTCTATCCCACTTTCACACTGACCTTTGGCCTCTAGTGCATTTCCAATGAGGCTAGCAAAGCTCAATTTAAGCATCAAGAACAGCGCCCCATCTTCCATTCAGCCACACTTCAGCCTTCAGGGCCTAATATCAGATTCAACAATTTCAAGAAACTAAACACAAGAGATTTGGCATATGCTGGAAATCCAGAACAACACATGATAAAGAGTCTCAGCCCAAAATGCCAATTCTTTATTCCTTTCCATAGATGCTGCCTGACCTGCTGAATTTCAAGAAAATTTACTTTTCCTGTTTATATCAGAGCTGGCTTGTTCCACACAAGTTATCCATCCGTTCTATATTTTTCTCTTGGTTCTGAAGGAGGTAGCTGAAGAGTTTGTGGAGGCATTAGTAGTGATCCTTTCCCAGATCTTCAGGAGTAAGGCATGTATGGGAAAGAAGAGTGGTCCGCTTTCCTTAAGGACTCTGCTGGGCACCCTCAGGACCAGAGCCTTTCCTGTTTTTCAGGCATCCGGGACCTCATTCATACGAGGAGGTTTCCCCATGTCTTCTCTCACAGATCGCTGAAGGATTTGGTTATTAACCTCTGGTTCCGCAGTCTTGTCGTGGTTAAGAAATTCTTGAAAGTGCTCTCTCCGTCGATTGTTGATATCCTCAAATCCTTTTGCAAGTTCTTCCTGTCCTTTGAGTACAGGGGGTTTAATCTGCTTTAAGTTGGGCCATAGACTATTGCTGGCACTAAAGAAGCCTCTTGTGTTTCCAGAGTTCTCTGAATTTCCAGGACTTTCTCAGCCTACCATGAATTCTTCAGCTCCCTTAACCTGTGCTGGACATTTGCCTATCTGGAGTAAACTTCTCCTTTGGCCTTGCTGCCGATGTCATTCTGCAAGGCACAAAAGGCTTTTCTTAGGGATAAATTGTCTACCTCCATGTCATTATCATCAAATCAATCCTGGCCTGCTGAGTTCCTCCAGCATTTTGTGTATGTTGCCTGGGTAGTCTTTCACTAATTCAACTATGATCATGACTCTATAATGGATTTATTGAGTATGCCTGCTAAAACGAATCTCAGGGCTGTATATGATGATATATACGTACGCTGTATATGATGATATATATGTACACAGATACTAAATTTACTTTGAACTTTGAAGTGGTTCTACTGCCACTTCTTGGTGAACTCTACTACATTCTGTCCTACAATCTGAAATTAATTGTTCACCATTAATCTCCTTTACAGCCCTAGGCTGATTTTTGTAGCCTTTATCTTTTTAATTCTGTGGAGTTCTGTTATCTAGAAACTGACCCAAATTCCACCGCATAATCAATTTCACACCTATTAGTGTCAGCATGTGCAGTGAATGGGTAGATTAAATACTGAGCAGGGCCCAGCAATAGTTTCTGCAGCTTTGCTAAATTGTTGTGGAAAACAAAGAACAAAAATGCTTATCAAATCCAACGAATTTGACTCATCTCAGTAAAGAGCGGTCTATGTAATTTGGGTGAACTAAAAAACTTCTTTAAGTCCAACCTAATCACCAAGACCACATGAATGTTCAGGTTTTGTTCCACTACTTATAGTAAACTTTTATAATCTGGTTTTACAAGTCAAGCCAGGAGTAAAGGATTTAGGCGTTACTATTGACTCTGAGCTAAACTGTAAATCACTTATTCACCATATTACTAAGACTGCGTTCTTTCATTTAAGGAATATTTAGAAGTTTGATTTGTTATAACATCTCAACATGCAGAAAAATTGATACATACTTTTGTTTTTAGCCAATTAGACTACCGTAAAGCACTCTTTTGTAGGACTGCCCATGAAAGATGTAAATCAACTGCAGCTTGTTCAAAATGCAGCAGCAGGACCCTTATGGCCTTATGTTCTAAGAATCTTAACCAAAAAAAAAAGAAAATCTGAGCATATTTCATCGGTTTTGGCATTATTACACTGGCTGCCTATGTCCTTTAGGACTAACTTTAAATTACAACTAATTGTATATAAGGCTCTGAACAATCTAGCTCCACTGTATATTTTGGAGCATCTTTCTCCTTACGTTCCTAATCATAGATTCACAAATACTGATTTGCTTAGTGTTCCTAGAGCCAAGCATATAAGAACTGATGATGAGGCCTTTTGTTCTTATGCACCAATGATCTGGACCCCTGCTGTGCCTGCCTTTTCATTGGCTACACACTGTAGAACAGTCCATGATCCAACCTTCCCAGCTAATGCTCCCAAACGCTTCCTCCACTACATTGGCAACTACATTTAGTGCTGCTTCGTGCACCCATGCTGTGCTCGTCAATTTCATCAACTTCCACCCAGTAAATTCACTTAGTCAATTTCTGACATCTCCCCCAGCTATCTCGCTCTCCATCTCTGGAGACAAACTGTTTAGCAACATCTTTCACACACCTACCAATTCTCACGGCTATCTTGACAACACCCATTCCCACCTGTTAAAATGCCATTCCTTGTCTCATTTCCTTTGACGCCACCACATCGTTCCCAGGATGGGGCGTTCCTTTCCAGGTTCTTCAGGGAACGCGGTTTTCCTTCCACCACCATTGATGCTGCTCTCGCCCACATCTCCTCGATTTCTTGAACATCTGTGCTTACCCAATCTTCCTGCCCCTTGACACTGATGGAGTTTTTTTGTCCTCACCTGCCACCCCATGAGCCTTCACATTGAATACATCATTCTCCACAACTTCCATCATCTCCAAAGGGATCCTACCACCAAACATATCTTTACCTTCCCCCCCCCCCCGCTTTCTGTAGAAAATCACTCCCCCCTTGATTCCCTTGTCCATTCGTCACTCCCCATCACTCTCCTTCCCGGCACTTGCCCTGCAAGCAGGTTAAGTACTCCACCTGTCCATTCACCTCCTCCCTCACCTCCATTCAGGGTCCCAGAGAGTTCTTCCAGGTGAGGCAACACTTCATCTGCAAATCTGTTGGCATCATCTATTGTGTCCAGTGCTCCCAACGTGGCCTCCTCTACCCTTGTGAGACCCATCGTAAATAGACGGATCGCTTCATCGTGCACCTCTGCTTTATCCACCAAAAGCAGAACTTCTCGTGACCAAACATTTCAATTCCCATTCCACCATGTTGGTCCATGGGCTCCCCTTCTGCCAGGATGTAGCTACCCTCAGGGTGGAGGAGCAACACCTTATATTCTACCTGGATAGCCTCCAACCTGATGGCATGGATATTTATTTCTCCTTCAGGTAAAAAAAAATCCCATAAGTCCATAAGCCCATTGAGTCCGCTTCGCCATTCCATCACGGCTGATCCCAGATCCCATTCAACCCCATACACCTGCCCTCTCAATATATCCCTTGATGTTCCGAACAATCAGGAAACTATCAACTTCTGCTTTAAATATACCCTTGGACTTGGGCTCAACTGCAGTCTGTGGCAGAGCATTCCACAAATTCACCAGTCTTTGGCTAAAAAAATTCCTCCTTACTTCTGCTCTAAAAGGTCACTGCTCAATTTTGAGGCAGTGCTCTCTAGTTCTGGATACCCCCAGCAGAAGAAACATCCACTCCACACCCACCTTATTAAGTTCTTTCAACTTTTGGTAGGTTTCAATGAGATCCCCATGCATTCTTTTAAATTCCAGTGAATACAGGCAAAAGCTGCCAGACACTCCTTCATTTCTTAATTCCCAGAATCACCCTCGTGAGCCGCTTCTGGACTCTCTCCAATACCAACACATCCTTTCTGAGATAAGGGGTCCAAAACTGTTGATAGCACTCCAAGTGCAGCCTGGCCAGTGTCTTATAAATTCTCCGTATTATCTTCCTGCATTTACATTCTATTCCGCTTGAAATAAATGCCAACATTGCATTTGCTTTCTTTACCACAGACTCAACCTGTGAATCAACCTTCTGGGAGTCTTGCACAATGACTCTTAAGTTGCTTTGCACCTCTGATGTTTGAATTTTTTTCTCCATCTAGATAATAGTCTGCAATATTGTTCCTTCTACCAAAATGATTTATCATAAATTTCCTAACATTATTTCTATCTCAAACAAGAGAAAATTTACAGATTTACTGGAAGTGTCCTGCCAAAGGGTTTCAGCTAGAAACGTTGACCATACTCTTTTCCTGAGTTCCTCCACCATTGTGTGTGTTGCACTGTTTTCTATCTGACACTTTTTTGCCCATTCTTTCAATTTGCCCAAGTCTTGCTGCAATCACATTGCTTCGTTAGCCCTACCTACCCCTTCACCAATCTTCGTATCATCTGCAAGCTTTGTCACAATCCGTCAATTCCGCCTTCTAAATCATTGACAAACAATGTAAAAAGCAGTGGTCCCAACACTGACCCCTGAGGAATGCCACTAATTACTGGCAGAAAATCAGAAAAGGTAAAGAGCTGGAGAAGGCCCTTTTATTCCCACTTGCTGCCTCCTGCCTGTCAGCCATTCCTCTAACCATGCCAGTATCTTTCCTGTAACACCATACTATTTTATCTTGTTAAGCAGTTTCATGTGTGGCACCTTTTCAAATGTCTTCTGAAAATCTCAGTAAATGACATCCACTGTCTCTCCTTTGTCCACCCTGCTTGTTACTTCCTCGAAGAACTCTAACATATTTGTCAGGTAAGATTTCCCTTTACAGAAACCATGCTGACTTTGACTTATTTTATCATTAGTCTCCAAGTACCCCAAAGCCTCATCCTTAATAATGGACCGCAACACTTTCCTGATCGTTGAGGTTAGGCGAACTGGCCTATAATTTCCTCTCTTTTGTCTTCCTCCCTTATTGAAGAGTGGAGTGACAGTTACAATCTTCCTGTCCTCTGGAACCATGCCAGAATCAAGTGATTTTTGAAAGATCATGACCAATGCATCCATTATCTTTCAGCAACATCATTCATGACTCTGGTATCCGGTCCCGGTGACTTACCTACCTTAAGACCTTTGCACGTTTGCCTTGCACTTTTTCCTTTGTAATAGCAATGGCACTCACTCCTGCTCCCTGACACTCATGGACCACTGGCATACAGCTAGTGTCTACCACAGTAAAGACTGAAGCAATGTACTTATCAAGTTCATTTGCCATTTCTTCGTCCCCCATTACTACATCATCAGCATAATTTTCCAGTGGTCCAATTTTAACTCTCACCTCCCTTTCATTGATTATATAACTAAAAAAAACTTTTAGTATCCTGCTTTATATTATCATCTAGTTTTCGCTCATATTCCATTTTTTCCCTTTGTATAATTTTTTTTTGTTACCTGTTGTTGGATTTTAAAAACTTCCCAATCATCCATCTGCCCACTCACTTTTTCTGTCTTATATGCCCTTTCCTTGGCTTTTATACAGTCCTTAACTTCCCAAGTCAGCCATGGTTGCCTACCCCTGCCATTTGAGAACAACATCTTCTGTGGGATATAGCTATCCTGCACCTTGTGAACTATTCCCAGAAACATCAGCCACTTCTGTTCTGCCGTCATCCCCAGTATCCCCCTCCAATCCACCTGGGAAAGCTATTCTCTCATGCCTTTGTAATTCCCTTTATTCTTTTGCGATACTGATACATGTCACTTATGCTGCTCCCTTTCAAACTGCAGTATGAATTCAATCATATTATGATCACTGCCTCCTAAGGTTTCCTTTACATTAAGCTCCCAACTAAGATCTGGGTTATTACACAACACCCAATCCAGGATAGCCTTTCCTCGAGTAGGCTCAAGAACAAGCTGCTCTAAAGAGCCATAGGCAATCAACAAGTCCCCTCTCTACTGATCCAACACCAACCTGATTTTCCCAATCTCCTTGAATATTGAAGTTCTCCATTACAATTGTGACATTACCCTTATTACATACCCTTTCCAGCTTGCTTTGTAATCTCAACCACACATGTTGGCTACTATTTGGAGGCCTATGTATGATTCCTCTTCTTCTGACTTCTTACCTCTACTCACCACCCCCCATCCCCCCCCCGGGTCCCCTCCTTCCCTTTCTCCAATGGTCCATTCTTCTCCTCTATCAGATTCTTTCTTCTACAGCTCTTTACCTTTTCCACTCACATGGCTTCACCTTCCTTCCCTTCCACCCATCTTTTTACTCTGGTGTCTTCCTCCTTCCTTTCCGGTCCTGAAGAAGAGTCTTGGCCCGAAACATCAACTGTTTGTTCATTTCCACAGATGCTGCCTGACCTGCCGAGTTACTCCAGCATTTTGTGTGTGTGTGTGTTGCTTTGCATTTGCAGCATCTACAGAATTTTTGTGTTTATTTTTTTAATTTGGCCTACTTATAAGATTACTTAATGTCTGTAGATGTTTTAATTTACATGATGTTGAGATTTATATAATTTGGTATATTCAATTACACTTTATTCTATGATTTCTAAGTTTGTCTCATATCTTTATGATCATACTCTTTTATCTTTACAATCTAGGTAAAGCACTTTGAGCCTACATCTTAATGTATGAAAGGTGCTATATAAATAAAATTATTATTGTTATGAAATTAGTTAACTTTGCACTGCATTTACAACAAGTGGTATCATTTTTACAAGAAACAGAGCACTGATTTAGCAATAAAGAAATAAAAAGAACTGAAACCTTAGTGTAAAACAGTAATCTGAAGGAAAGCAGTCTTACCAGCAGGTACAAAGTCAAAAATAAGATTCATGTTTTGATTATAAAATCATGGAACTGATTTTATTAACAATGTAAATTAAAGTACGTAGTGTACATCTCACCCTGAGAAGTCTGACAAATTGTGCAAATATAAACAGAAACAAGTAATAGTAAATAAATAATACTGCGAGCTTGAGTTGCCGAGTCTTTGAAAAAGAGTCCATAGTTTGTGTTCAATGATTGGTCCAGTGTTGTGGTGAGTGAAGACGGTTCAGGTGCTTGATGCTTGAAGGGTAATAACTGTTCCTGTACCTGGTAGTGTGGCTTCTTCTCCTTCCTGACAGTAGTAGTGAGAAGAGAGTATGGCCAGGATGCTGTGGTTCCGTGAAGACAGATCCTGCTTTCTTACAGCAGCACTCTTTGTAGATGCGCTCAATGGCTTTTCCTGTGATGAACGGGACCTTCAGATGCTGTACAACAGCTGAACCACAAGGAAAAATTGTTTCACACATTTCACACATTTTTCTAAGAGTTTACTGAGAGAAAAACACAAATTTTATTCAGTGTCAATTGATCTCTCTTGCTTTTCAGTGACTTATTTTGAAAAGTCCCCTCTTCCCGTAACATTCTGTAACAGTTGGTCAACACAGATACTAAAGACCTGAGCTGATCAGCTGGCTGGACTGTTTATTGCGATCTTTAGACTCTCGCTTCAATAGTGTTGAACATTCGCCAATGAACTAGGTTAGGAAACTCACTGTGCCACTCATAATTAATCGAAGCTCTCACTTTAATGTCTCTGTACAAACAATAAGTTGACTTCAGGCCAACAACTTCGAACATGAATTCTACTGTTCCCTCTGTACCAATACTCACTCAGACCACTTTTCCCATTTATAATACTGATATAGGGGATCTCTGTTGGCCAATGATCAATCCTTTCTTCGAACAGCCCCTGGCATGGGGGTCCTCCTTGTAATAGTGGGTCTCTGGAAAGAGTCATCGCTGACAGCACATTCGAAGTGTTCACTTTTATACTTGTTCCTTACCGATTCAAATATTGCATTCCAGTGTCATTGACCGCAGGTCATCTGATTGACCTTTAACAGTTTTTATTGGCTCTGCTCCAGGCCAGCATCCATTTATTGTTCTCTTCCCAGCAAGTGACAATTGGTAATTTATGGTTCTTTGTTCTCTTCAGTAACTAGCTTGAATCACTCCAGTCAGGCACCAACCCCAACAGTCACAAACCTGCATGTTATGTTATATCAAAGAACACCTCACTAGAGTTTAGAAGAATGAAGGGTAACTCATTGAAACCTATCAAATATTGAAACACCTAGATAGAGTGGATGTGGAGAGGATGTTTCCTATTGTGGGGGAGTCCAGGACCAGAAGGCACAGCCTCAGATTAGAAGGATGTTTCTTCAGAACATCCCTTTAGAGTTGAGGAGGAATTTCTTTACGAGAGGGTGATGAATCTGTGGGATTCATTGCCACAGACGGCTATGGAGGCCAAGTCATTGGGTAATAGGTTCTTGATTAGTAAGGGTTATGGGGAGAAGACAGGAGAAGAGTGTTGAGAGGGATAGATAGATAGATAGATACTTTATTCATCCCCATGGGGAAATTCAACTTTTTTTCCAATGTCCCATACACTTGCTGTAGCAAAACTAATTACATACAATACTTAACTCAGTAAAAAAATATGATATGCATCTAAATCACCGTCTCAAAAAGCATTAATAGCTTTAAAAAGTTCTTAAGTCAATCACGATGGAATGGCGGAACAAACTTGATGGGCCAAATGGCCTGGTTATGCTCCTATGTCTTAAGGTCTTAAGGTCGATTTGCAGTGTTTGTGTTCTTTCGCACGTTGTTTGTTTGTCAGTCTTTGTGTGTAGTTCTTCATTGATTCTATTGTATTTCATTCTACTATAAATGTCTTCTAGAAAGTGTATCCCAGGGAAGTATATGGCGACATATACATGCTTTGATAATAAATTTGAGAAAACTATATGAATTTTGGAAACAAATAAAATGAATTGTTACTCTTTGATCCTTAAAATAATGAGGACAATAATCCATAAATAGTTATTTTATTTTCCTGTTATTTAGATAGAAAAAGGAAGAGGCAACATTTGCTAAGCAGATTAAAAGTTTTGTACCGGCCTAGAGATCATATTTAGAACATTTATTTTAAGAAATATTTTGTTCATTTCAGAGGCAGAGAAGAATGTTCAGTTATCGTAATCACACTTACGTGCTGGGTCCAGGTAGCAGTCCTCTAAAATGGTAACCAACTTAAAGTTGCTGACCTTCTCCACCTCTGATCCTTCAATGAGGACTGGCTCGTGGACCTCTGGTTTCCTCCTCCTGAAGTGAATAATCACCTCCTTGGTCTTGCTGACATTGAGAGAGAGAGAGATCGTTGTTGTGGCACCACTCAGCCAGATTTTCAATCTCCCTCCTATATGCTGATCCATCACAACCTTTGATTCAGCCTACGGCAGTCAGCAAACTTAAATATGGCGTTGGAGCTGTGCTTAGCCTCACAGTCATAAGTGTAAAGCAAGTCAAGCAGGAGGCAAAGCACATATCCCTGTGGTGCTGACTGAGATTGTGAAGGAGATGTTGTTGCCAATTCGAACTGACTGGGGTTGCAAGTGACGAAATCCAGGAACAAATTGCTCAAGGGGGAATTGAAGGTTTTGGAGCATATTGATTAGTTTTGAGGGGATAGTAGTATTAAATGCTGAGCTGTAGTTGATAAAGAGCATCTTGTTATATGCATATTTACTGTCCAGATATTCCAGGGTTGAGCAAAGAGCCATTGAGATGGCATTTCCTGTGGACCTGCCATGTCGGTAGACAAATTGGAACTGATCTAAGTCACTTCTCAGGCAGAGGTTGATAAGTTTCATCACCAAGCTCTCAAAACACTTCATCGCTGTGGATGTAAGCACTACTGGGCAATAGTCATTAAGACAGGTCAACACACTCTTCTTGAGCACCAATACAATTGAAGCAATTAGCATAATGCTATTACTCTACCAGTAACCTGGGTTCAATTCCTGCTGCTGTCTGCTTGTACGTTCCCCCCATGACCGTGTGGGTTTCCTTCGGGGGCTCCAGTTTCCTCCCACGTTAGTAGGTTCATTGGTCACATGATTGTAATTGTTGTGCGGCGGGCTCACTTAGCCAGAAGAGCTTGTACTGTGAGATGAGCTAAAGAACTTAGAGTAACTTAGTAAGAGAAGGAACTATAACTACGTTATAGTTAGTTGGGAGGGAGAGACGATTGGAGAAAAGCTCAGAGTAGAATGGTCTTGAAGTTGATATCAGTGTCAGCGGAGGCTCCTGATTCTCTCTGCCAGCATATCATACATAGACTTGCAAGTAAGTGTGTCCGTTAAAGAAAACAAACATGATCAAGTCTGAAATTAAAACACTTGCCAGGGATGGTGGTGGAGGCTAAAACATTAGGGGTATTTAAGAGCCTCTTGGACAGGCACTTGGATGAAAGAAAAATAGAGGGTTACGGGATAGTATGAGTTTAGTTCTATTTTTTAAGGAATATATGGGTCAGTACAACATCGAGGGCTGAAGGGCCTGTACTGTGCTGTAGTGTTCTAAAATACAGTGGCATGCAAAAGTTTGGGCACCCCTGGTCAAAATTTCTGTAACTGTGGATAGTTAAGTGAGTAGAAGGTAAACTGATCTCCAAAAGTCATAAAGTTAAAGATGAAATGTATTATTTTTGTTTTGTACAATTTTAGAGTGAAAAAAAGGACAGGAGCACCATGCAAATGTTGGACACCCCTAGAGGTTTGAGCTCTTAGATAACTTTCACCCCTTGTTAGGGCTATGGCTTGTTCACAGTCATCATTAGGAAAGGCCAGGTGATGCAGATTTCAAAGCTTTATAAATACCCTGACTCCTCAAACCTTGTCCCAACAATTAGCAGCCATGGGCTCCTCTAAGCAGCTGCCTTGCACTGTGAAAACTAAAATGATGTCCACAAAGCAGAAGGGTATAAGAAGATAGCAAAGCGTTTTCAGGTAGCCGTTTCCTCAGTTCAGAATGTAATTAAGAAATGGCAGTTAACAGGAACGGTGGAGGTCAAGTTGAGGTCTGGAAGACCAAGAAAACTTTCTGAGACAACTGCTCATAGGATTGCTAGAAAGGCAAATCAAAACCCCCATTTGACTGCAAAAGACCTTCAGGAAGATTTAGCAGACTCTGGAGTGGTGGAGCACTGTTCTACTGTGCAGCGACATCTGCACAAATATGACCTTCATGGGAGAGTCATCAGAAGAAAACCTTTCCTGCATCCTCACCACAAAATTCAGCGTCAGAAGTTTGCAAAGGAGCATCTAAACAAGTCTGATGCATTTTGGAAACAAGTCCTGTGGACTGATGAAGTTAAAATAGAACTTATTGGCCGCAGTGAGCAAAGGTACGTTTGGAGAAAAAAGGGTGCAGAATTTCATGAGAACACCTCTCCAACTGTTAAGCATAGGGGTGGATCGATCATGCTTTGGGCTTGTGTTGAAGTCAGTGGCACGGGAAACATTTCACTGGTAGAGGGAAGGATGAATTCAATTAAATTCCAGCAAATTCTGGAAGCAAACTGTCTGTAAAAAAAGCTGAAGGTGAAAAGAGGCAACACGAATGAATCTGCAGATGCTGGAAATAAATAAAAACACAAAATGCTGGCAGAACTCAGCAGGCCAGACAACATCTATGGGAGGAGGTAGTGACGATGTTTCGGGCCGAAACCCTTCATCAGGAGTGACGTAACATGGGATGGTCGAGGGGGGATAAGAAGTGGGGGGAGCGATAAAGTAGAGAGCTAGGAAGTGATAGGCTGGAGGGAAATGGGCTGGGGGAAGGTGGAGAATTATGGAAAATAAAAGAGAAAGAAAGGTAGTGCTGGGGGGAGATTATAGTGAGGGGGGGAAGAGAGAGAAAGAGAACCAAACTAAAATAATAGATAGGGATGGGGGTAAGGGAGGGCAGGGGTATCAACGGAGGTCAGTGAGTTGAATGTTCATGCCGGCAGGTAGGAGGCTACCCAGGCGGGAGATAAGGTATTGCTCCATCGACCTGCGTGTCTCATCTTGACGGTAGAGGAGGCCATGGACAGACATGTCGGAGTGGGATTGGTCTGTGGAATTGAAGTGTGTGGCCACAGGGAGATCCCGCCACTGCTGGAGGACTGAGCGCCGGTGTTCGGCGAAATGGTCTCCCAGTCTGCGGCGGGTCTCCCCAATGTATAAATGGCCACATCGGGAGCACCGGATACAGTATATCACCCCAGTTGACTCGCAGGTGAAGTGGTGCCTCACCTGAAAGGACTGTCTGGGGCCAGGGATGGTGGTGAGGGAAGAAGTGTGGGGGCAGGTGTAGCACTTCTTCCGTTTTCAGGGATGAGTGCCCGGAGGGAGGTCGGTGGGGAGGGATGGGGGGGATGAATGGACAAGGGAGTCGCGTAGGGAACAATCCCTGCGGAAAGCCGAGAGTGAGGGGGGAGGGGAAGATGTGGCTGGTGGTGGGATCTCGTAGGAGGTGGCAGAGGAACTTAAGGTGAAAAGAGGATGGCTTCTACAACAGGATAATGATCCTAAACATACCTCAAAGTCCACAATGGACTACTTCAAGAGGCGCAAGCTGAAGGTTTTGCCATGGCCCACACAGTCCCCCAACCTAAACGTCATTGAAAATCTGTGGATAGACCTCAAAAGAGCAGTGCATGCAAGATGGCCCAAGAATCTCACAGAACTGGAAGCCTTTCACAGGGAAAAATGGGCGAAGATCCCCCAAACAAGAATTGGAAGACTCTTAGCTGGCTACAGAAAGCGTTTACAAGCTGTGATACTTGCCAAAGGGGGTGTTACTAAGTACTGACCATGCAGGGTGTCCAAACTTTTGCTTTGGGCCCTTTTCCTTTTTTGTTATTTTGAAACTATAAAAGATGGAAATTGTTGTGTATGTCGCCTGGTTACACAACAATGCTATTAATAAAAACACTGGAGACGGGAGCTAAGTTTCATGATTCTTTACTAGCAGAATACGAACTCAGCACACACGTACAGATTAATATGCACCTAATAGCACATTCAATGACATGTTACTAAAACATAAAGTAGTCCCTTATTATACTGTAGACGATATGGTACAGAAATAACACGTAATCTTGCTTAAAATATTAAAGAAATGTGTCATTTTAACTTTGGTCATCTTTTACTCGCTTAGCTATTCACAGTAACAGAAATTTTGACCAGGGGTGCCCAAACTTTCGCATGCCACTGTATACTAACTGGAAATGTATAGCACTCTGTCATCATCCAGAACAAACAGAGGCACACTCACTCTACTTTAAAATTGTGATGTAATTAGATTGCACTGTGTAAAGCAATACAGAAGAGAACTGAATTTTGGGTGACAGTTCTAGGAAAATGATTAAACAGTAGCTAAATCAGACAAACAAATCAATTTGAAAGTGAAAACCCCAAAATGAACAGAGTAGATGATAACTCAACAGTTATAATGTAGTACCATAACAGCTATTAAGACCATAAGACTATGAGACATAGGAGCAGGACTAGGCCATTTGGCCCATTGAGTCTGCTCTGCCATTCCATCATGGCTGATTTACTATCCCACAACCCCATTCTCCTGCCTTCTCCCTGTAACTTTTGATGTCCTTAGTAATCAAGAACCTAGCAACCTCCACTTTAAATCCACTCAATGACTTAGCCTCCCCAGCCATCCGTGGAAATGAATTTCATAGATTCACCACCCTCTGGCTAAAAAAAACAACTCATCTCTGTTCTAAAGGGATAAGGTTGTTCTCCCTGGTCCTAGATTCCCCACTACAGGAAACATCCTCTCCACATCCACTTTATCTAGGGCTTTCAATATTCAATAGGTTTCAATAAGATCCCTCCTCATTCTTCTAAACTCCAGCGAGTAAAGGCCCAGAGCCAACAAAGACTCCTTTCATTCTCATGAACCTCCTCTGCCAGCACATCGTCTCTTAGATATGGGGCCCAAAACTGCTCACAATACTCCAGGAGCACTCTGACCCATGACTGATAAAGCCTCAGCATTAAATCCTTGCCTTTGATTATTCGTCCTGTCAAAATGAATGTTAACATTGTATTTGCCTCCCTTATCACTGACTCAACTTGCAAGTTCAGGGAATCCAGCACGAAGTTCCTTTGCACCTCTCATTTTTGAATTTTCTCCCTGTTTAAAGTGTTTGTTTTTAAAGTAGCAAATATAAATTATTCTATCAATGCCCAAGTACAATGCAACTTGTATAAATTGAGGAATCAAGGGGTTCCTGTGGAAAATCATTAGGAGATGCTGAACTATATCTCTTGCCAAGTTTCCTCTGATACTCAGCTTTTGAGATTATTCAGATAAAGCCAACAAGCTCTTTTAATAAATGTCAATTGCTTTTCCAAAGCCAAAAAGGTTACGGTGACCCTTCTACAACATTAGCTTCATCAGAAACTAATCATATACTTGTGCTGCACTGGAAATAGCACATTGCTGATCTCAAAGCGCTTCACAGCCAATGACATGCAGACAAATTGCAATAAAGGAAATAGCATTCAATTTGTTAACAACAGGGATGAAAAGCAGAAGTGATAGGATGACAGAATAATGATCTATGATATTGCTTTCAAGAGAAATCTTGTTCAGGACTCTATGGAGAACACTCCTAATCTTCTACAGAGTAATGGGATCCTCTACCTCCATGAGAAACAGAGAAAGATAAACCTGAATGGGTGTCATATCACTTCAGAACTTCCATCTGATTCAGTAGTAGTACTGCGAGCTGCTTTCTGTTTAGTGAGCATATAATCCAGTATTGTATATACAACCGAAGAGGTACAGGCAGAAGTTCAGAAGTTTTAGGCCCCACTCCACCAGGTTCAGGCACACTTATTACCATTAGGTTTCTGAAGCAGTGTGGATAACTTCACTCAGCACGGCTCTGGGAACTGACTCCACGACCTACAGACTCACTTTCAAAGACTATTAGTTTCATTTGCGCAGTTTGTTTCCTTTTGCACATTGCCTGTTATGTATACCTTTTTGTAAATTTCTAATGTGTTTCTATTTTTCATGTAAATGCCTGCAAACGATGAATCTCTGAGTAGTGTGTGGTAACATGCACTTTATTTACTCAGTGGGATACAGCACGGAATCAGTTCTGGTCCTTCGAACCACGCCGCCCAGCAATTCCAATTAACCTACCAACTGGTATGCTTTTACTGGTATGCACCCGGAGGAAACCCACACACAGGGGGAGAATGTACAACCTCCTTACAGGAGACAGTGGGAATTGAACCAGGTCACCTGCACTGTAAACTGCTGTGCTAACCACTAGGCCACCGTGCCGCCGTGCCACCCCACTTGATAATCATTTACATTGAACTTTGAAAGTTGGTACCTTACTTGTGGTAATCCTATTGCAACTCCCCATCTGATTCTTCACTCTTCGTTGACCAAGGGATGATCTCCTGGCCTGATTCTAACGGTAGATTGAGGGACGTATAATAGGCCTGGAGGTGAGACTGTGGTGGGATGCCACCAGCTTACAATATTTCCAAGATGGCCCCTTTTCAATCTGTAGATTTGTTATGAATTGATTTAGCACAATGGTAATGTCAAAGTATAGAGCAGGGGTACGCAACCTTTTTTATGCCGTCTGTGGACCCCAGCTTGGGAACCCCTGGTATAAAGAGTGTCCCTATAGAGGAGTGACATCTCCATTAGGACTGTGTGTGAGTTACTTCTATAATTTACTACCATCGACAGATGTATTTACATGAAGTATATTGATGAGGAGTAGGTCAACATCCATCCGTTTATCTTCTCTGTTGCTGAACCAATGCTTCTGTATTCATCTTAATGATGCAATCAAGCCATTTTTGCCGACAGGCACCAACTCGTCCACTCTTATTCATTTCCTTGTTCCAACATGTACAAGTACTGAATCAGGAGGTGAGAGATAGATGATAGTCAGAAGTAAGCTTACTTGCCTCACCCCAACTCTGAACTGATTTACAAATTATGGGCTCAATTTCAAGGACTCTACAACTCATGTTCTCAGTTGCATTTATGTCCTTTAGTATTTATTATTTATATTTGCATAGATTGTCTTCTTTTGTACATTAGTCATTCGTCAGTCTTTGTGTGTAGTTTTTCTTTGATTCTATTATATTTCTTTGTTCTGCTATGGATGCCTGCAAGAAAATGAATCTTAGGGACACCTCTACAGCAAGGGTGTCCAAGACTTTTGCACAGTACTGTTTTTGTCAACCTGGAGTGGAGATCGAGTTTGTAAATCTAGTGGGAGCAAAAGATGTTGGGAATGGCAAGAGTGGAATGTGGTGGGAGGGGTGTGGGACAGGTGGCAGAGAAGGAGTGCTGGGCCGAGGGGGGGTGGCATGGATGCAGACACATCCAGCCCTGAGACACCTGGTAAGGTAATTGGTTTATTGATTGTTACAGGATGACTTTTTGGTGTTTCTCACTCCCCTCCCCCTTCTTCAGCACGGTTCCCCTCTCCCTGTCCCATTCCCACTCTCAGTCCACAATAGAAACCCAGATCAGAATCAGGTTTATCATCACTCACACATGTTGTGAAATCTGCAGCAGCGGTACAGTGCAATACATAAAATTACTACAGTACTGTGTAAAAGTCTTAGGCACCGAGGCAATATATATGTGTGTAAGACTTTTGCACTGTATTGTATATGGTAACATACTGTTTCGTAGGTTGGTAATAGATTTACCTTGAACTTTGATGCCATCCAAACTCACTGACTCTGGCTTTGATGTTGAGGATTCCCAAGAGGCATTATCTTTTAGCTGTATGTCACTAATTTTGATGCGTCTATCCTTCCAGTGGGAGTCAATAGGACATACCCTTGGGGAAAACTTACCCAAGTTGGCATCAGACCCAGATGTGTGTGAAGAAGCTTTTGCGGAATCCGTTGACTATGTCCAAACCCATTGCTTTGACTGATACTGGCTGGTCAGTCTGCTTCCATTCTTAATATATTTTGACGTAATAGTTTGATACATTGTTTATAAATCAAATACATTGCCATGGATCTGGAGTCGTATTAAGCCCTAGATCAATAATGCAGATATATTTTTACCCTAAAGGGCATGAGAGATTTGTAAATTAGAAATAGTCATTGTCGCAGTCAGTCGGCCTAAATCTGCTCCTATGTCTTATATCTTCAGGTGGTCTGAAGACCCCATAACATAATGAACAAAGTTCAATGTTCAAGCTAAATTTATTATCAAAGTGCATATAAATCAGCATATACAACCCTGAGATTCATTTTCTTGCCGGCAAACTCAATGAATTCACAATAGAATAATAACCATGATAGGATTAATGAAAGTCCACACCAGGTTGCGTGTTCAAGCAGGGATCAAAAGACACCAACTGCACAAATAGAAAGGAAATGATAATAATAAATAAGCAATAAATATCGAGAACATGGTCCTTGAAAGTGAGTCCATAGGTTATGGGAACATTTCAATGATGAAGTGAAGTTATCCCCTTTGGTTCAAGAGCCTGATAGTTCAGACAAACCTAAAGATAAAGCAATACATCCCTGAATAATTTATACTGGATAAATTGCTCTTCTTTTAAATCATGGAGTGGTAGTCTCCAACCAGGCAGCATAAACATCGATATCTACAACTTTCAATAATTTCTCCCCTCTCCCCCTTGCTCTGTTTCCATTCCCCAACCTGGCTTCCCACTAACTCCTTCTCTTCTCATCACTTGCCCATCACCTCTCTCTGGTACCCCTCCTCTCCTCCTTCCCTTTCTCCTACGGTCCACTCTCCCCTCCTATCAGATTCCTTCTTCAGCCCTTTACTCCTTCTACTTATCACCTCCTAGCTTCTCAATTCATCCCCACTCACCTATGCCCTAACCTTCCCCCTCACCTGGTTTCAGCTATCACCTTCCCAACTTGTAAGCTCCTTCCCCTTTCCTCACCTTCTTATTCTGGCTCCTTCCCCCTGCCTCTCCAGTCCCGGTCAACGGTCTCAGCCTGAAACGTCGACTCTTTATTCTGCTCCATAAATGCTGCCCGACCTACTGAGTTCCTCAAGCATTTTGTGTGCGTTAGTCTGGGTTTCCAGTATCTGCAGAATCTCTTGCAATTATCGTGCCAGACTTGTTCACAAAATACAGTTTAAGAATACACAGAGCATTTGTATTTTATTATTAAATTTTAATCTATTTCCATGACTTTTTTTTCCCGACAACTTAATAGTAGATCCAGGCCAGCCAAACAAGATTGTATGTTGTGTTATATAATTATCCACGTCTGATACCATGCAGCCTGGTTACTGGATGCCATTTTAAAACTGAAAGCATTTTTCTACACAGATGGTAGCCAGATGACGTAAGTAAAAGTATATCACAACATGCACACATTCAGCCGAGCTATGTGGCATCTATAAGATGCACTCCTTCCATCCAGCTAACCCGAGGCTTTTAAGGAACTATCTCAGTTTGAAAATTGGTCCTTCAGTGTTTAACAGCAGGCAGGTATTCATGTTGCTGGTTCCCAAAGTACAGGTCTCACACATCCATCCGATGGTTGTAAACCTGCCAGGAAAGAAATTTCTTTCAGAAATAACTGAGCAAAGCTCCTTATTATGTCCAATTACACAATTAATGTCACTGCATGGTTCAATTGATGGCACTTACACTTCTGAAGCAGAGCTTCGTGGCTTCCAAGAGTTGAGCGTGTAAATTGGAATGATATTTAATTGCAGTCTTGTAGCGAAAATGCATTGTCGGGAGGGCTGCCTTTCAGATGTGGCATAGAACCAAAAAGCCGTGTGCTTGTGTTTGAAGGCAAGGTAAATAATTGATATTCTCCTTTAATCATGGCAGCAAAATGATCGAATCATCTCAAAGGTCAAAGGTTCACAGGTCCAATTTAATGTCAGAGAAATGTATACAATATACATCCTCAAATGCTTCTTCTTCGCAGTCATCCATGAAAACAGAGAAGTGCCCCAAAGAATGAACAACCAAACGTGAGAACCCCAAAGTCCCCCCCCAGCTCCCCCCTCCCGCGCATAAGCGGCAACGAGCAACAATCCCCCTCCCCCCACCAGCAAAAAAGAGCAAGCATCACATTCAGGTGTGAGCAAAGCAATAGCAAAGACACAGAGTTGTAGTTCCCCCAAAGACATCGCGTTTCACGCCGACATTCGACATACCACAGGTTCTCTGTCCCTAATAAAGGAGAAAGCAATCCCTGCATTTTCCCAGCGAGCGGGGAGACATAACAAACAACTCGCTGGTTTGCAATGTTAAAAGTCTGCTACGCCTCAGCTAGTTATATAATTGGTTTCATTTGTAGAACCTAGTTGCGTGCATCCAGGTTTGCTCACATAATGGTGACCGCACTGGAAAATTGTAAAATGCTTTGAGACATCCTAAGAAATGTTTTGAGCGTTCCCTCTAATTTTTTTTTACAGCTGTACAGACCACCTATTCCCTCTGAGCAAGAAATTTTTACACAGCCTGAAAACTGCACGGCACTTTATATATTTTTTTGTAATACACTTATTATGAATATTTAGAATGAAAATTTTAAAACCACATACTTTTGATTTTACTCATTAATTGAAGCATATAATGACATAGAGTACAAGGAAAATCCTTCATGTTTCATAAACCATTTCCAGCTGCGTGGCAACAAAGGCTATGTGTGTGGGGGCATTTCAGTCACGGCGCAACTGCATACCGGTTCAGTTTCGAGGGAACACTGATAAGATTAACTGAGAGAAACGATTTTATTTTATGACAGGTAAATATGAGAGAAGACGTTCCCATCTGTAAGTGGTTGAGGGACTAGGGATCCAAAGAAATGGGTAAAAGAGATAAGAATGATGTATAAAGATACCTTTATTTTCCTTTGGAGCGTGGTTATGATCTGGAATTTTCTGTCTGTAAGGCTGCTTGGAATGAAGTCAATCAATATTTTCGAAAAAGCCTTAGATCGGAATTTGAGGATGAAATCCTTTTGAACAAAGTTCAAAAACAGGAATTACTCAATTGTGGGGTTAAGTTGGGAAAACATTTAGGAGTATTGTGTTCAGTTCTTATAGGAAGGATGTAGAAGCTTTAGAGAGGGTGCAGAAGAGATTTACCAGAATCCTGGATTAGAGAGCATGTCTTGTTGAGTGAGTTAGGGGTTTTCTCTTTGGAGAGGAGGATGAGAGGTGACTTGATGGAGATGTACAAGATGATAAGAGACACAGATAGAGTGAACAACCAGCTTGTTTTTCACAGGATGGCAATGGTGAGTACGAGGGTTATAATTGTAAGGTTTTTGGAAGAAAGTATAGGGGGTCAGAGATAGTTGCTTTACACAGTGAATAGTACATCTTTGGAACATGCTGCCTGGGTGTGGTGGGAGAGCCAGATGCATTACGAAGATTTGAGACTCTTTCATAGGCATATAGATACTAGAAAAATGTTCTGTGAGATGGCTCAGGGTTAGATTGTTCTTGGAAAAGGTTAAAAGGTCAGGACCACATTGTGAGCTGAAGGGCCTATAGTGTTCCATGTTGTAAATTCTAACAAATTGCCTTCATCAGTGACAGCTCATCCTTTGGGATAAAAGAGTTTCTCTTTAGTCACACTGACCACAAGGTAAGAGGAGGTGGGTGATGTTCAATTGTTCGTAGTGGCTGGGAAATGGACAGCAGGAGGTGAGCTTCTCTGATGACTTCCTGGATGACTTTCCATGGAATAGTACAGCACTGAACAGGCCATTCAGCCATCTACATCCATACTAACCATCATGCCAATCAAAACTAACTCCATCTGCCGGCACATGGCCTATATTTCTCTCTTACCTGCCTGTTTATGTGTCTACCTACAAGCCTCTTAAATATTCCTATTATATTTGCTTCTACTACCACCATATTTCAGACACTCTCTTAAAATGAAAACATGCCTCACAAATCTCCTTTAAACATTCCTCCCTCTCAACTTAAACCTATACCCCTAGTATTTAACAGTTTCACCATGTGAGAAAAACTATCTACGCTAACTATGCCCATCATAATGTTATAAACTTACTGATTGTCACTTTGCACCTCAACCTCCAGAGAAATCAATCCTAGTCTGTCCAACTTTTCCATATAGCTAAAGTACTTGGATCTAGATTTCATCTGGGTGAAACTCTTTGACACCCTCTCCAAAGCCTCCACATGTTTTCTATAGTGTGGTGACCAGAACTCCATAAATAGCCATGAATTCCCAACTTCCCAACATCAAAGGAATGTTTTCTTGACTCTGGGCCTGTACTCGCAGGAGTTTAGATGAATGGGGGCAGGGGGTGGGAGAACCTCATTGAAGCCTACTGAATATTGGAAGGCCAAGATAGAGTGGATGTGGGGGACCGTGGGGGAGTCTAGGACCAAAGGGCACAGCCTCAAAATACAAGCATTTCCCTTTTGAACAGAGATAAAGAGGAATTTCTTTAGCCAGACTGTGGCAAATCTGTGGAATTCATTGCCACAGAAATCTATGAAGGCCAAGCCATTGGGATTATTTATTTATTTATTTATTGAGATACAGCACGGAATAGGCCCTTACGCATTGGCATGTGGCCTAGTGGATAAGGCATCGGTCTAGTGATCTGAAGGTCACTGGTTCGAGCCTCAGCTGAGGCAGCGTGTTGTGTCCTTGAGCAGGGCACTTAACAACACATTGCTCTGCGACGACACCAGTGCCAAGCTCCTTGGGTCTAGTGCCCTTCTCTTGGACAACATCGGTGGCGTGGAGAGGGGAAGGCTTGCAACTTGGGCAACTGTCGGTCCCCCATACAACCCTGCCCAGGCCTGCGCTCTGGAAACCTTCCAAGGTGCAAATCCATGGTCTCACGAGACTAACGGATGCCTATTCTATTCTATTCTAAGCCCTTATGGCCTTTCATGCTGTGCTGCCCTCGATTGAACCCCAGCCTAATCAGGGGACAATTTACAATGACCAATTAGTCCTCCAATCAGCATGTCTTTGGACTGTGGGAGGAAACTGGAGCAGCTGAAGGAAACACACACGGTCGTAGGGAGAACGTACAGGCAGCAGCAGGAACTGAATCTGGGATGCTGCTACTGTAAAGTGGTGTGCTGCCCTTTAAAACAGAGGCTGATAGATTCTTTATTAGTAAGGGTGTCAACAATTATGGGTAAAAGACAGGACAGTGGGGTTGAGAAGGGTAATAAATCAGCCATGATGAAATGGTGCCAAATGGCCTAATTCTGCTCCTCAGTTTTATGGCCTTATACTCTACACACTAACTGATGAAGGCAAGCAGGCATATGTAATCCATTTGTCTTGCCACTTTCAGGGAGTTATGCAAAATCTCTCTGCACATCGCTGTTCCTAGGGTCCAGCCATTCACTGTATTCTTTCCTCTTGCTTTTTACCTCTTAAACCCCAGCTGACATTTCTCCCACAAAATTTGTAACTGAGCAGATTTGTGAGACAGGAACTCCCACATTTGTCTCTTTGAAATCAATGGAAAGTATACTTAGGTGAAGAAGGTACTGTCTAGCTTCAGAGGAAAAGCTAAGATTTGTCCAGGGTTTTTTTTTCCTGAAAACTAGAGCATAAGACCATAAGGTATAGGAGCAATATTACACCATTTGATTCATCGAGTCTGTTCCGACATTTCACCATGGCTGATCCAATTTTCCTCTCAGCCCCAATCTCCTGCCTTCTCCCCATATCCCTTCATGCTCTGATTAATCAAGATACTATCAACCTCTGCCTTAAATATACATAAAGACTTGGCCTCCATTACTGCCAGTGGCAAAGAATTCCACAGATTCACCACCTTCTGGCTAAAAAGCCTCCTCGGCTCTGTTCTAAAAGGACACCCCTCTATTCTGAGGCTGCGATTTCAGGTCTTCAACTCTCCTACCTTAGGAAGTATTCTCTCCACGTCCACTCTATTAAGGCCTTTCACCATTTGATAGGTTTCAATGAGATAACCTCTCATTCTTCTGAATTTGAGTGAATACAGGCCCAGAGCAATCAGACATTCTTCATATGACAAGCCATTCAATCCTCGAATCATTTTTGTTAACCTCCTTTGGACCCTCCCCAGTTTCAGTACATCCTTTCTGATGTAAGGGGTCAAAACTTCTCAGAGTACTCCAAGTGAGGCCTCATCAATGCTTTATAAAGTCTCAAAATTACAAATTTGTTTTTATATTCTTGTCCTCTTCAAATGAATGTTAATCAGTCTCCACACAGACCCCTGTGGAACATCATTAGTCACCGGCAGCCAACCAAAGGAGGCTCCCTTAATTCCCACTCTTTGCCTCCTGCCAATCAGCCACAGCTTTATCCATGCTAGAATCTTTCCTGTAATACTCATAGCTACGTAAGGCTCATAGCTTATTAAGCAGCCTTGTGTGTGGCATCTTGTCAAAGGTCTTCTGAAAGTCCAAGTACACAACAACAACCGATTCTCCTCTGTCAATCCTGCTTGTTACTTCTTCAAACAATTCCAACAAATTTGTCAGGAAAGATTTTTCCTTGAGGAAACCATGCTGGCTACAGCCTATTTTATCATGTGCCTCCAAGTCCCCTGAGACCTCATCCTTAATAATCAACTCCAATATATTTTCAACCATTGAGGTCAGATTAACTGGCCTATAGTTTCCTTTCTTCTGCCTCTTTCCCATCTTGAAGAGTGGAGTGACATTTGCAATTTTCCTTTCTTCTGGAACCTTTCCAGAATCTAGTGTTTCTTGAAAGATCGCTACTAATGCCCCTATGATCTCTTCAGCCACCTCTTTCAGAACTCGGAGGTGTACCCCATCTGGTCCAGGCGACTTACCTACCTTCAGACTTTTCAGTGTTCCAAGAACCTTCCCCCTAGTTATGGCAACTTCACACACTTCACGCCTCCAACACCTGGAACTTGCACCATACTGCCTTCCACAGTGAAGACTGCTGCAAAATACTTATTCAGTTTATCTGCTATTTTGTTGTCCCCCATTACTACCTCTCCAGCGTCGTTTCTCAGGGGTCCGTCAACTACTCTCGCCTCTCTTTTATACTTACGTATCTGAAGAAAATTTTGGTATCCTCTTTCATATTACTGGCTAGCTTACGTTCATATTCCACCTTTACCTTCTTTATGACTTTTTAGTTGGCTTCTGTTGGTTTTTAAAAGCTTCCCAATCGTCTAACTTCCCACTAAGTTTTGCTCTATTATATACCCTCCCCTTGGCTTTAATGTTGGCTTTGACTTCTCTTGTTTGCCTTTAGAACACTGTTTCCTCTTTGGGATGTAAATATCCTGAGCCTTTGAATTACTTCCAGAAATCCCAGCCATTGCTGTTCTGTCATCATCCCTGCCAGTGTTCTTTTCCAATCAATTCTGGCCAACTCCTCTCTCATGCCTCTGTAATTCCCTTTACTCCACTGTATTTCTGATACACCTGACTTTGGCTTCTCCTTCTCAAATTTCAGGGTGAATGCGATCATATAATGATCACTTTTCCCCTAAGGGTTCTTTTACCTTAAGCTCTCAAATCAATTCTGGTTCATTGCATAGCACTTAATCCAGAATAGCTGATCCCCCAGGGTGCTCAACCACAAGCTACTCTAAAAAACCATCTCATAGGCATTCTAGAAATTCCCCCTGTTGGAATCCAGCACCAACCTAATTTTCCCAAATTACCTGCATGTTGAAATCCCCCATGATTATTGTAACATTGCGCTTTTGCCTTGCATTTTCTATCGCCAGTTATAATTTGTAGTCCACATCCTTACTACTGTTTGGGAGTCTATATGTAATTCCCATCGGGGTTTTAACCCTTGCAGTTCCTTTGCTCTATGCACAATGATTCAACACCTTCTTACCCTATGTCATCTCTTTCTAACGATTTGATTTCATTTTGATTTCCAATAACATCAAGGATTGACATTTTGTGCATTCAGAGATGCTCTTCTGCACACCACTGTCGTAATGTGTGGTTATTTGAGTCACTGTCATCTTCCTGGCAGCTTGAACTAGTCTGGCATTCTCCTCTGACTGGTCTCATTAACAAGGCGTTTTCACCCCCATGAACTGCCACTCACTGAATGTTTCTTTAAATTTTTCACACCACTCTCTGTAAACTTTTGAGATTGTTGTGCATGAAAACCCCAGGAGATCAGCAGTTTCTGAGATAGTCACATTACCCCATTTGGCACCAACAATCATTCCACAGTCAAAGCCACTTAGGTTACATATCTTCCACATTCTGATGTTTGGTGCAAACACTGAACCTCTTGACCATGTCTGCATGCCTTTATACATTGAATTGCTGTCACTTGATCAGCTGATTAGATATTTGCATGATGATTCCAGGAATGAACGGGTTACCATATGAGGAACGTCTGGCAGCTCTTGGGCTGTATTCCCTGGAGTTCAGGAGAATGAGGGGGAACTCACAGAAACTTTCTGAATCTTAAAAGGCCTGAAAAGATTAGATATGGCAAAGTTATTTCCCTTGGTAGGGGAGACTAGGACAAGAGGACACAACTTCAGGATTGGAGGACGTCCATTTAGAACAGAGATGCGGGGAAATTATTTTAGTCAGAGGGTGGTAAATCTGTGGAATTTGTTGCCATGAGCAGCTTTGGAAGCCAAGACATTGAGTTCATTTAGGGCAGAGATAGATATGTTTTTAATTAGCTAGGGCATCAAAGGGTATGGGGAGAAGGCAGGAGAGGGGATAAATGGAAGAATTGGATCAGCCCATGATTGAATGGCAGAGCAGAGTCGATGGGCCAAATGGCCTACTTCTGCTCCTATATTTTGTGGACTTAAGGTCTTAATGAGCAGGTGTACCTAATAAAGAGGCCATTGAGTGTAGGTTGGCTGGGGAAATGTAAATGTCACTGGGACTTATTGTTTGGCAAAGCAAAGAGGTTAGATTGTTTTTCCCTCACACTTCATGAAGGAAATAGTGAGCACACCACGTCTTTCAGATTTATTTATCAAGATGTACATTGAAACATTCATGAAATGCATTGTTTTTATCACAACCAATGCCTGATGATGTTCTGGAGACAGCGTGCAAATATTGTCACACATTCTAGCGCCAGCACAGCATGCCCACAGAGCTTGGTAAACAACACAGAACACAACAAGCAACAAAGCAACAGCAGCAAAACGAGCCTCTTTCCTTATTGCAGAGTAATCCCATTTCCAACTGAGAAGTACGGTTCAGAACACAGAATACAAATGCAGCGATGATCACCATATTTTCCCATACACCAGAAGACATGAGACCATTCAGCCCATCAAGTCTACTGTGTCATTTCATCATGGCTGATTTATTATCCCTCTCAGCTCAGTTTTCCTGCCTTCTCCCCATAACCCTTGATACCCTTACTAATCAAGAATCTATCAAACATTGCTTCAAGTATACTCAGTGATTTGGACTCTGCAGCCATTTGTGGTAATGAATTCCACGGCTTCTCCACCTCTGGCCAAATAAATTCCTCCTCATCTCTGTTCTGCAGGTACATCCCTTTATTCTGAGGCTGTGCCTTCTGGTCCTAGACTCTCCCATACAGGAAACGTTCCCTGTACATCTACTCTATAGAAGCCTTTCAAGATTTGATAGGTTTCAATAAAATCCCCCATCATATATACTTGTTTCAACAAAGTCACAAGTACACAAATGGAGCATTAATGAATTTTAAATCTAACATGCAGGATTTGATATTGGGCCAAATCTTGCTGCTAATAGTGCAGCCATTCAAACGGAACTAAGTCCCAGATCTATAGACACATGCTTATAGTTGGGAACTTGCTGACAGATTTGGGGTGCTAAAACTATCAGTTTGAACCAACTACTCACATTTATTGGTGTATGGCCTCTCTAACCTTGTGCCAATGGAATCCAATGCAGCATCTGAAATCCCACTACTTTCTAGGATTTGAAATCCTATTGCTTTCAATGGACAATCTAGGTTTTTCTTTTTTGTAATTTATTTTTTTATTGAAGTTCATCATCAAACAAACATTTCCATAAGATGTATTTCAGACATTGTACATATATATCATATAATCATATATGTCACAAATCTCCACATAGTATTTATCTGGGGTATACACTTATAGAAAAGAGTGGAAAGAAAATACAAGCAAAAGGAAAATACTATGTACAAATAGGGAATGATCTCTTTTTTTTACAACATATTCATTGATTTGTGAGAATAAAATCAGGCATATGAGGCATTATGTAGTTAAACCATTTTCCCCAGTATTAATCAAATTGTTCCAGCTTATGATTAACAGATGCTGTTATCTTCTCCATTTTGTAAATGTCCATTGTAATTTCCATCCATGCATTTAAAGTTGGACTCTCCTGTGATAACCATTTCCTAGTAAGAGTCTTTTTACCAGCCACCAACAGTATATTCATTAAATATTTATCTCTTTTCAACCATTCTTCAGGTATATATCCAAAATATATGGTCTTACTCTCTAAGAGTATTTCACATTCAAAGACGTCTTGTAGGGCATTGTGTATCCCCCTCTAATGGTCTTTGATAACAGGGCAGTCCCAAAAAATATGATAATGATTTGCATTTTGATTTCCACAGTTTCTCCAGTAATCTAGGCCTAAGGTGATTAGTTTACTCAGCTGTAGTTAACTGCTTTTATTACTTCTAAATTCGTGTATGTTGTAATAATTATACAATTATTTACTCAAATTTCAGTAGTTTTTGATAATTATCAGTGTAAGGTGAAACCTATGGATAAAAACAAAAACACACACAAAATGCTGGTAGAACACAGCAGGCTAGGCAGCATCTATAGGGAGAAGCGCTGTCGATGTTTCAGGCCGAGACCCTTTGTCAGGACTAACCGAAAGGAAAGACAGTAAGAGGATAAAAACAAAGCTCTGATTCCCATTATCAGGGGAGTTCCAGAGACAGGATCTCTGCCTTATGCCAGCTCGGCCAGGATATATATGCACCTTGAGCGTGTGAATCCTGTTAGCTCATCTCTCTGCATTCTGCTCAGCTAAGAGTAGGAACAGCAGTGAAAATTCTGGGACGCAGGTGGGATACAACACAATTCATTTCAGGAAAAGTTTCAGTTCCTCAAAAATTATTCTGAAGTAGTGGAAGGCGCAGATTAGGGTCAAAGGCTGTGATGAGTCAGCATCTAGGAGGGAGATTGAAAACCTGGCTGAGTGGTGCCGTAACAACAACCTCTTACTCAATGTCAGCAAGGAGCTGATTATTGACTTCAGGAGAAGGGAACTAAAGGTCCAGAAACCAGTCCACGTCGGAGGACCTGAGGTGGAGAGGCGAAGTGGCTCATCAACTTTGAATTCTTCCACGTTATTATTTTGGTGGACCTGCCCTGGGCCCAGTACGTAAGTGCAATTAGGAAGTAGTGCCTCTACTTCCTTAGGAGCTTGTGAAGATTTGGCATGACATCTAAAACTTTGACAAACTTCTACAGATGTGTAGTGGATGGTACATGGACTGGCAGCATTGCAGTCTGGTATGGAAACACCAATGCCCTTGAACAGAAAATCCTACAAGAAGTAGTGGATACAGCCCAGTCCATCATGAGTAAAACCCTCCCCACCACTGAGCACATCTACACAGAGCAGTCACAGGGAAGCTGCGTCTATCATCAAGGACCCTCACCACCCCAGTCATGCTCTCTTCTCATTTCTGTCATCAGGAAGCAAGTACAGGTGTCTCAGAACTCATATCACCAGGTTAAGGAACAGTTATTACCCCTCAAACAGCAGACTCTTGAACCAAAGACATGCCCCATCATTTAAATGTTCTTGCAACCTATGGACTCACTTTCAAGGACTTTCATCTCAGGTTCTCAATATTAATTGCTTCTTCTTCTTCTTCTTCTTCTTCTTCTTATTATTATTATTATTATTATTATTATTATTATTTCTTTCATTTTGTATTTGCACAGTTTGTGCCTTTTGCACTCCGGTTGAACACCCAAGTTGGTGCGGTCTTTCATTGATTCTATTATGGTTATTATTCTATTATGGATTTATTGAGTATACCCATGAGAAAATTAATCTCAGGGTTCTATATGGTGGCATATAAATAATACATTTATTTTAAACTCTTGTATTTTAGACAAGGGCAACATACAAAATACTGGAGGAACTCGCCAGGTCAGGCAACACCTATGGAAAGGAATAAAGTGTCGAAGTTTTACACCAGTATCCTTCTTCAGGCCTGAAAAGAAAGGGAAAATAATCCAGACTAAGAAGGTGGGATGGGGGGAAGGTAAAGGAGTACAAGCTAGAAGGTGATAGGTGAAGCTAGGTGAGGGAAAGGTATGTAAGGGAGGGGAGATGAAGTAACAAGCTGGGAGGCGATAGGTGGAAAATGTAAAGGATTGAAGAAGAAGGACTCTGATTGGAGAGGAGAAGAGAGTGGACCATGGAAGAAAGGGAAGGATGAGAGGCACCAACAGCAGGTGAGGAGGAGAGAAGGGGTGAGAGGGGTGCCACACTGGGGACTGAAAAAAGAGAAGAGAGGAAATGGAGTGAAATTACCTGAAGTTAGAGAAATCGATGTTCATGCTGTCAAGTGGGATTATATAGTGTGCAATTTTCAAACCTATCTTGAGAAAAACAGAATCAATTCCCAGTTAACAAAGCTGGTTTCTGTTTCAATTAAATATCACAAATAGACAAAATAGCTTAATTAGAAATGCCATGTATGTTTAATTTTGCAATTGAAGATAAAAGCATTACTCCTGATAAATTCCCATTAATAAAAAGGAACACTTTGTCATTAACAATAATTAGCATATGTCTATAGTTACAGGCACAATGAGGGACGTGACGGGGAGTGTAATTACATCGCTTGTGTGGACTGCATAGATAAAACTGGAATAACAGCACAAGAATATGAAAAATATCAATTACATGATTTCCTACTTCAAAATCAGGTTTATTATCACTGATATAAGCTGTGAAATTGTGGTTTTGTGACAGCAGCACAATGCAAGACAGGAAAAATAATTATGTCACAAAAATAAATAAATAAATAAATAAATATTGCGAAAGATGAATAATAAGGTGCCATTCATGGGTTTATGGACCATTCAGAAATCTGACGTGAGAGTGGAAGAAGCTGTTTCTAAAATGTTGAGTGTGGGTCTTCAAGATCCTGATAATGTGAAGAGGCCATGTCCTGGGTGGTGAGGGTCTTTAATGGTGCATGGCACCATCTTGAGGCATCTTCTCCAGAAGATGTGCTCAGTGGTGGGGAGGATTATGTCCATGAGGGAACTGCATCCCTCTGCAGCCTCTAGGGGACCAGTGCAAAGGAGGTTCTACACCAGGTTGTGATGCAACCAGTCGGAATGTTCTTCACCTGCATCCATGAAATTTGCAAGAGTCTTTGATGACGTACCAGGTCTTTTCAACCTCCCAATGAAGTTCAACCTAAAGAACTTTAATCATCAAATAGTTTCATTTATTATCAGAGAATGTATGCAGTATATGACCTGAAACTCTTACTCTTCCCAGACATCCACGAGAAACAGAAGAACCCCCAAATGAATGAACGACAGAAAAACATTAGCACTCCAAAGCCCCCTCTCCCTCTCATCCCCTGCACAAGCTTCAGCAAAGCATCAAGCTCTCCCCTCATTCCAGCAGAAAGTGTCAGCACCCACCGCCCACCAAACAATAGCAAAGCTCCCAAAGAGAGACCACAATCTGCAGTCGACGAAAGCTATTGTTTACCCGACAGTATGACATGCCACAGGGTCTCTCTCTCTCTCTCTCTCTCTCACTAACAGGCGACAGAGAGATGTCACCCATTTCGCAGCAAAATGGGAGACTATCAGTCACTGTTACGGTATTATAGACTCGCACGTCACTTCTTATGCCCAGGTACTCCAGCTCGAGAATCGGCAGCAAACCCTCCCCACCATCAGAGGAAAAAGAGAGAGTGCGACCGCTCGACTACAGACACCCCTGTCCACACATCCTCCGCAGCAAAATCCTGATGTTTCTTTTCCTGTGACGCCTCAGCCGGCAGCACCAGCCTGGAATCGGTTGTCCATGGGACTGCGCAGGGCCGCAATCCGGTGCCTCCCAAGCCATAAGACCCCTGACCTAACATGGATAACTCCACTCACCTCGGCACCGAACTCATCCCACAGCCTACAAACCCTCTTTCGAGGACTCTACCATTCATGCTCTCCATACTATTTATTTATTTATTATTTGTTATTTTTGTATTTGCACAGTTTGTCTGTTTTTGTACACTGGTTGCTTGTCAGTTTTGTTTGTGTGTAGTTCTTCAATGAGTCAGCGGTATTTCTGTGAATGCCTGCAAGGAAATGAATCTAAGAGTAGCATATATGTACTTTGATAATAAATTTACTTTGAATTTTGAAAGTATCTTAAACTCCACAAATAATGAAGAAATTACACAATAAGGGAAGATTTGTAGCCTCGACTAAACGTTGAACCAGTCCTCATAAAGGGGTCTGAAGTGGAAAGAGTGAGCAATTTCAAGTTCCTGGGTGCCAGCGTCTCTGAGGATCTAACATGGACCCAACATATCAATGCCACTACAAAGAAGGAACAACTGCTGCTATATTTCAATAGGAGTTTAGGAAGATTTGGTAGGTCACCAAAAACACTTGCATATTTCCACAGATGTACTGTGGACAACATTCTGACTGGATGCATCACCGGCTGGTGTTGGTGGGGGTGGGCACTGCACGGGATTGAAATAAGCTGCACAGAGTTGTAAACTCAGTCAGCTCCATCATGGGCACTGGCCTCTGTAGTATCCAGGACATCTTCAAGGAGCAATGCCTCAAAAAGGTGGTGTCCATCATTAAGGACCCCCACCACCCAGGTCATTGTTCTCATTGCTACCATCAGGAAGGAGGTACAGAAGCCTGAAGGCAAACACTCAACAATTCAGGAACAGCTTCTTCCCCTCTGCCATCCGATTTCTGAATGGACATGAACACATGAACACTACCACACTGCTTTATATGTATTTTATAACTATGTTTTTTTATATTCTTACTGTATTCACAATATTTTTCTCTATTATTATGTACTGCATTGTACTGCTGCCGCAGTCAACAAATTTCATGACTTATGCCAGTGATATTAAACCTGATCCTGACTCTGAGCTGCAAAATCTCACATTATAACCACAGAAAGCATACAATACAAGAGACCATTTGACCTGCTTGTGGCCATTTAGATTTCCCTTGATCTACCCGTCATCTTTCAGCCCACCCCCACCCTAATCAGTCCACCAATCACATTTTGCCCCTCCTCTGCCTCTCTGTATGTGGACTCTCTCCCCTAACCACCTGAAGCATCGGCATTTCTCTGCCCCACACAGATGCTGCCTGACCTACTAACTTCCTACAGCATATTGTTTGTAGCACACTTTCCAACCATCCTCTTAGAGTGCCCTACAACTTTGGGGCAGTAGAAAATAGAACTAAACATGTAACTCTTTGAGATGTTGGTTCTGTAGGCTGAATAGTCTCATTTAGCATGAGAAATTCTCAGCATTTTGGTTGCAGACATTTAAAGTAACCTCAAGGCATCTTTGTCCACAGACCTGCCACTCACTAGATTTTTTTATTTATTTCTGCACTGTTCTCTGTAAACTCTTGAGAATGTTGTGTGTGAAAATCCCAGGAGATCTTCGGTTACTGGGATACTCAAACCACCCCATCTGGCACCTACAATCATTCCCTGGTCAAAGTCATTCAGATAACATCTTTTCCCCATTCTGATGTTTGATCTGAACAGCAATTGAACCTCTTGACTATGTCTGCATCCTCTTATGCATTGAGTTGTTGCCACATGATTGGCTGATCAGATATCTGCATGAATTAGTCAGTGTACATGTGTACCTAATAAAGTGGCTGCTAAATATATCTTCAGCAATTGCGGATGTAAACTGAACATCCTGTTCGACATATGTTCATTTAAGCCACTTTATCATGCTAAATTGAAATACCAATGTACAGGCCACCTCCACTTCTGGCCTTGTTTGAGAAACAGGATAAGGGCTGAGTCAATTTTAAAAATCTTGACAAGCATTCAATGCTAGAAGTGCAAAAAGTCAGAGAAAATAAATACACATTCCAGGATTAGATAGGAGATAAGCATCTCTTTAACTTACTTTTATTTAATCATCTTTACTTTAAATCACCTGTATTTTAAAGAAAGGATATGCTGGCATTGGAAAGGGCCCAGAGGAGATTCACAAGAATGATGCCAGCAATGAAAGGGTTAATGCATGAGGCGTGTTTGATAGCTCTGGGCCTGTACTCACAGGAGTTCAGAAGAATGAGGGGGAATCTGATTGAAACCTGTCAAATATTGACAGAGTGGATGTGGAAAGGATGTTTCCCATAGTGGGGGAGTCTAGGACCAAAGGACACAGCCTCAGAATAAAAGGATGTCCCTTTAGAACAAGGATGAGGAGGGATTTCTTCGGTCAGAGGGTGGTGAAGTTGTGGAACTCATTGCCGCAGATGATTGTGGAGGCCAAGTCATTTGATATATTTAAAGTGGAGGTTGATAATTTCTTGATTAGTAAGGGTGTGAAAGGTTATGGGGAGAAGGCAGGAGAATGGGCTTGAGAGGGATAGTAAATCAGCCATGATGGAATAGTGAAGCAAACTTGAAGGGCTGAGTAGCCTAATTCTGATACATATCTTTTTTTATTATATGTAATTTCCCTTTAGAATTCCAATAATCTAAATATAGCACTTGCATCATAATACTGAAAGAAAATCTTGGGATAGCGTACAATTCACACGCACCATTACATGAAGGACAGTTAAGTAACTGAAAACATAGAAGTGCGGATTCACTGGGATGATGCCAAGGATGATGTTGTACAGAGAGGCAAGGTACTGAACTGTTTCCACTGAAGCAGACAACTTTAATGAGAGATTTACTAGAGTGTGATGGAGAGAATCGGAAATTATTTCCACTGATTAGGGAACTAGCAACCAGGAATCAGAGAAGATGCAAAAAGCTCAGAGAGCAACTTCTTTAATTTTATTCCTTAGAATATTGTGAGAACATAGAGTGTTTTATCTGAGGTCCAAACCAATGAAACATGTAAAGCAAAAAGAAACGGAAAAGCTCAGACAGTCTCCATGGAGATACTTTCATCTGGGAAAAGCCGTCAGGTTGAGATGTTAATTGAGATCTTTTTTTCACTCTCAGGGATGCTGTGTGGCCTTCTGAAAGTTTGCAACATTTTCTGTCTTTGTTTCAGATTTTTAGGATCTGTTCAGCAGAGGGATCTTCAATCTAAAAAATCCAGAACTGTTTCTCCTTCCTCAGATTCTGTCTGACCTGCTGAATTTCTCTAGCATTTTCTGGTTTTATTCTAGTATTTGTTTTTGTTTTTAATTTGCTTATTTCAATTGTAGGAAGTACGGAAGCAGAGAACAGTTGGCACAAGCACAAACAACCTGCTGGAAGATCATCCCCTCCTCTCACTTCCTCCATCAAAATGCCACCCCTTTCTCTCAGTTCCCCTGGATACGCCACATTGGCTCTGAGAATGAAGCTTTTCATTCCAGAACTACTGAGATGTCCTCCTTCTGCAAAGAAATGGGTTTCTCTTCCTCCACTACCAACACTACCCTCACCCACAGCTCTTCCATTTCGAGCACGTCTGCCCTCACCCCATCATCCCGACACCCCACCACGTTCTCACCTACCACAGCACTAGGCTCCACATCCAGCACTTTATTCTCCATAACTTCCACCATCTCCAATGAGATCCCACCACCGAGCACATCTTTCCCTCCCACACCCCCACTCCCGCTTTCCACTTTCCACAGAGCTTCAACAGGTACAGTTAATGTCAGAGAAATGTATACAATATACATCCTGAAATTCTTTTCCTTAGCCCAAAATATCAACTGTTTGCTCTTTACTATAGATGCTGCCTGGCCTGCTGAGTTCTTCCAACATTTTGTGTGTGTTGTACTGGAAGATCTCAGAACAGTACCAGTGGGAGGAAAGGAATTGCTGATGTTTCCGTTGAAATCGTGCATCAGGACTGAACAAAGGGGCAAGGTGGCCAATATAAAGAAGAGAAGCAGAGTCAGAGGTGACTGGTGGGTCAAGGGAGAGGGGCTTCAAGATGACAGGCAGGTTGTACCTGGTAGGGGCAGAGAACAGGGGTGGCTTGGGAGTACCTAACAAGCAGGTAAGTAATGGATAGAGGCAGACAAATAGAGAGAGAAAAAAGGTTGAGAGGCAAATAGAGTGAATTGAGGTGGAAAGGGGAGGGTGAAGATTTGAGACAGCTGCTGGAGAGAGATAAGCAGGAACAGAAATGGCTCATCATCATTATTATGTGCCGTGTTGTATGACATGGGAAATCCTGGTCTAATGACCATGATTGTTCTTGGCAATTTTTTCTACAGAAGTGGATTGCCATTGCCATCTTCTATTGAGGCAGTGTCTTTACTAAACAGGGGACCCCAGACACCATCAATACTTTTCAGAAATTGTCTGCCTGGTGTCAGTGGTCACATAACAAGGATTTGTGACATGCACCAGCTGCTCATATGAACATCCGCCACCTGCTCCCATGGCTACATGTGACCCTGATCTGGGGGCTAAGCAGGTGCTACACCTTGCCCAAGTGACCTGCAGGCTAGAAGAGGGAAGGCGTGCCTTACACCTCCTTTGGTAGAGACACATCTCCACCCCACCACCCAACAAAGGGTCACCAGAGTTAAAATCTGGTAAGGAAGATGAAATGGGAAAGGCTAAGGGAGAGAGAAACTCTACCCACTCATCTTCTTTATGCTGGCCATCAGTCCAGCAGGGTTTCAACCCAAAATATCATCCAATTCCTTTCCTCCCACAACCTGATGAATTCATCCTGAGGAATGTGTGTTGCTTCAGATTCAAGAATCTTCAGTATCTTAAATTTATTTCATTCTTGTTTAGAGTTACAATACAGTAACAGGCCCTTCTGGCGCATCGAGCCCATGTCGTCCAATGGAATCCATGTGACCAATTACCTACTAATCCACATGTCTCTGGAATGTGGGAGGTAACCTGAGCACGTGGAGGAAAGCCACACAATCAATGGGAGAACGTACAAACTCTGTGCGGACAGAGGTGGGAATTGAACCCAAGCCTTACACTAAACACTAAACTGTCACGCAATATTTGAAACATAGCTTTTCCCAGCACTCCAAAGATTATTTAAACCATCTGCTCATCTGCCGCTGCTGCTTTTGTGTTGAGTTTTGCTGAGTAATTGATCTGAAGAATTTTGGTAAATGTGCAATTTCATCCACTTTATTTTGAAGCTTGCTACAAGAATAGTTGGACTATTTTCAAGTAATTATTTTAGCTATGAATGTGTTGATCATAAACTGCTGTATTAGTACAGTTATTAAATATTTTTTATGTCTTAATTCTGATCCAAGTACTTTTGCTAAGATCAGGGTAATTAGATATACTTTAAAAAACATCGAAGATTCTCAAAATTCCTCAAAGATTCATCAGGTACGCAGATGTCATTTGTGGTATATAATGACGTCATTTAGACCCATTATGCCAATAAAATGCACTGGAGAAAGAGACGTTGCAGAACACAAAACATTATACAGATGCTGGAAATCTTGACCAGCACACACAAAATGCTGGAGGAACTCAGCAAGTCAGACAGAATCTGTGGAGGGGGATAAATAGTCGATGTTTCGGGCTGTGACTCTTCATCAGGACTGGAAAGGGAAGGGCCAAAAACCAGAATAAAAAGGAGGAGGGAGGGGAGGGGGAAGGAATACAAACTGACAGGTGAGAGGAGAGGTCAGGTGAGGGGGAAGGTGGGTGGGACAGGGGTAATGAAGTAAGCATCTGGCAAAATTCTACAGATTTACCGTGGGGAGCTGTCTAACTGGCTGCATCGCCACCTGCTCTGGATCAGAAAAAAGCTGCAGAAAGTTACAAACTCAGCCTGCTCCATCCTGGGCACTAGCCTTCCAAGCACTGAGGACATCTACAAAAAGCAATGCCCTCAAAAAGGTAAATCCGTCATAAGGATCCCCATCTCCCAGGTCATGTTCTCTTTACATTGATAAGAAAAAGAGGAAGAGATACAGGAGCCTGAAGACACATACTCAACATTTTAGGAACAGCTTCTTCCCCACAGCCATCAGATTTCTGAATAAACAATGAACACATGTACATGTAAATAAATATCTATTTGTTCATTTACTTGTTTCTTATTGTAATTATTAGTTTTTAAAAAATATATTGCAATGTACTGCTGCTGCAAGAGAATACATTTCATGGCTTATGCCAGTGATACTAAACCTGATTCTGATTCTGGGAGGGGATAGATGGAAAAGGTAAAGGTTTTGAAGAAGAAGGAATCTAGTAAGAGAGGACAGTGAACTATGGAAGAAAGGGAAACCAGATGGATTGTTGGATGAGAGAGATGAGAAGAGAAGGGATACCAGAATGAGGAATGGAATGAGAGAAGGTGGAAGGGAGAGAAATTACTGGAAGTTATCAAAATTAATATTCATGCCATCAGATGGAAGCTACTCAGATGGAATATGAGTGGCTCCTCCTCCAACCTGAGTCTGGTGCCTCATCATGGCAGTAAAGAAGGCAATGGACGGCCATCCATAATGCTGCTATGGATGGACATTACAACAGCATAGAACTGTACACTTTTAAACTTTCACTTTCAATTGAATGGCCTAATTTTTGTGTTGTAATTCTGCTTTTTCATTTCATTCTCTATAACTTTATCTTGAGAATATCTCAATTAATTTTGAAATTTCAATGATTTTACTTCTTCAAATTCAAACCATCCCAATATTAGGGCAATTGAAATCAACTTGTGGTCAGTCATGAGATGAGCAAACGGGATGGGTTGAGTACTTTACCACAGTTCAACATTCAAAATAAATTTATTATCAAAGTACATATATTTTCAACATATACTACCCTTAGATTTATAGCACCAGTCTTACTATTTTTGTGCCAAAACTGCTCCAATTAATCTACAGTATTGTGCAAAAGTCTTAGACACCTATAGATAGCTCGGGTGCCAGAGACTTCTGCGCAATACTGTATTTGTCAATGGGGAACAGAGAGCAATTTTGTAAATCTGGCAGAAGCAACGATGTTGGGAATGGAGGGGGTGGAGTGCCACAAGAGGAGTGTGGGACGGGTGGCAGAGAAGGAGAGCCAGGGGCAGGGGGTTAGGGGGGTGGCATGGCCACAACCGGCTGTGATGAAATTTGTTTTTTTTTTGTGGCAGCATTTCAGTGCAAGACATAAAAGTACAGCAGTACTGTGCAAAAGTCTCAGGCACTCAGGCTATATATAAATATGTGCCTAAGACTTTTGCACAGTACTGTACATCTCCAACGTACTCTCACATCTAAATATTTATTGCTGCATTATTGCTGGTGTCTGCATATACAACATAAAAATAATGTTTTGACAGCTAGAAAGGAAGTAATTACAATAACAGAATTGCATTTGAAAATCCAAATGTTGGGGTATTATATCAGTTTAAATACAAGTTCACACAGATCTCTACTAAATAAGACCATCAGACATAGGAGCAGAAGTAGGTCATCTGGCCTGTTGGGTATGCTCCACTATTCAATCATGGCTGATCTTTTTTTCCCTCCTCAGCCCCACTCCCCAGACTTCTCCCTGTAACCTCGGATGCCGTGTCCAATTACAAACTTACCAAGCTCTGCCTTAAATACACCCAACGACCCGGCCTCCACAGCAGCCTGTGCTAACAGATTCCACAAATTCACCGCCCTCTGGCTAAAGAAATTTCTCTGCATCTCGCAAGAGGAGCGTTCCACTATACAGCCAAGCATCCCTACTGTCCTAGCTGAGAAGATATGAAGAAGGGAAGAGGAAAAATCCACTGAAGCCTCAAAGAGCTTCACCACTCTAACTCTGTCCACTCATACAATAGCCACTGCGACGATGGCTACTGTGCATGCCACTGCCTTCCTTTAATTTGCTCTAGCTCATCAATCCCAAACACCAATTGCTTGCTGGCCAGAGCTCCAAATAAGCTGCCATGATCCTCAGCTGCCTTTTCTACTCGGTCAGTGGACCTGAGTGAAATCCCCTCCTCTCAAACTTCTCATGTTCGAATGGTCACTGGTCAGAGCTTCGAACAGGTTCCATAGCTTTCTCTCTTTATTCCATGCTGTCTGTGGGGAAGACGAATCTCTCAGGGTTGTGTATTGCCTACACACTTTGATAATAAATATACTTTGAATTTTTCCAGCCGCTTTGCGCAGCTCAGATGTCTTCTTGGAGGAATCTAGAACAAATCTAAAATAAATCTAAAGTGTACTTAAAAGAATTATTCTTGGCATAATAACTAGGAGAAGTGAAGTATCAGAGACTCCAGATGTAAAGAAGGCATCCGTTGGAAATTAAGCGTGGAAATTAAGAACGTGATGTGGGTGATTTTTTGCATTAACATTCAATACTTTGGAAAGTTCAGTGGGTTAGACTGTCCCACATGGCTGAGCTCCAAATTTCTGTTTTGTTGAACAAAAGGCTTCTCATCTCATCCCTTTGATGTCACAAACAGTCTTGCTGTAATCTTACACAGACAATTTGGCTGCCACAAATTGAAGCTTTTGGATAAATGATGTTGGCCATGCGATAAATGCAGGGTAAGGTACTGGTATAACTTTCCTTTGAAAAGTTGCTGTTGGCTCTGCAACATTGACTTCTCTAACTTCCGATAATGCTCTTCCTCCCCTTCTTACCCCACCCCTGATTTATTTATTTTTTCCCCCTCCCCTTTTTCTTCTCTCTCTGCCCATCACTCTTTGCATGTTCTCCATCTCCCTCTGGTGCTCCCCTCCCCCTCTCTTTCTCCCGAGGCCTCCCGTCCCATGATCCTTTCCCTTCTCCGGCTCTGTATCCCTTTTGCCAATCACCTTTCCAGCTCTTAGTTTCACCCCACCCCCTCTGGTCTTCTCCTATCATTTTGCATTTTCCCCTCCCCCTCCTACTTTCAAATCTCTTACTATCTTTTCTTCCAGTTAGTCCTGACGAAGGGTCTCGGCCTGAAACGTCAACAGTGCTTCTCCCTATAGATGCTGCCTGACCTGCTGCGTTCCACCAGCATTTTGTGTGTGTTGCTGTTGGTTCTCTTATGTTAAGCTGGTAATACAGATTAGTCTTTGCTTTGATTTCACATCTGAGGGGTAGGCCTCTCTGAGAAGGCAGTGAAAGCTTAATGCTCACTAGAGTGCCAATTGTACAACACATCAAGAGGGGTAACAACTCACAGGCAGAGAGAACTACCCTCAGAAGACTACAAGACAAAGGTGCAGAATTGAATTAGGCCCTTTGGCCTATTGTGTCTGCTCTGACATTCTACCATGGTTGATTTATTATCCCCTCGACACCATTCTCCTGCCTTCTCCCATAACCATTAACACCCTGACTAATCAAGAACATCAACTTCCATATTAAATATATCCAATGGCTTGGCCTCCACAGACATTTGTGCAAGGTGTGTGTTTACCGAGTGCCCTCCGTCACAGAGTAGGAAGGAAAGCAAGTCAAGGTAATTCCCTGGTTTTGATCAAGTGAGATCCAACCCGTGCTGTTGGATAGCAAAGCTTAGGCCGATAGGTGGATTTCATGACCAATTGTGTCAAAAATACATGCAACGTTACTTATGACGTTTGCTGGAGATCACTCTTGCTGTGGTAGGGAGCAAGCTGGCCTGGTAGGGTTCAACCCTTGTACTGTTGGAAAGAAATTTAAAGAGCTTTCATATTCTTTTAAGTAAGGATAGTTCCTTTATGACCTTTCTTGAAGAATATTGATCTAACTTGCACTTTGCATCACTTAATTTCATCACTGTCAGCTTTAAAATATACTTTTTCTGCTTACTCCATTGTTTCTCATAAATGTCTGGCAGTTAATTTTTAACTTTATTTCTCACATGTACAGTGAAACATCCAAAGCCTCAGAGAAACATGTTGTTTGCATCAACAACCAACGCAGTCTGAGGAGGTGCTGAGAGCAGCCACCACACTTCCAGCGCAAGCATACCATGTCCACAACTTACTCATCCTAACCCGTGCATCTTTCGGAGCGTGGGAGATAACTGGAGAATCCAGAGGAAAGCCACAGGGTCACGGAGACGGTGGTGGGAATTGAACCCCAATCACTGGCACTGTAAAGCATGATGCTAACCACTACGCTACCGTGTTAGGTCTCATTCTGAGCCTGTCAAATGTAATTTGCATTGGTTAAGTTCCTCCTTAAAATTATAATCCCTTCAGCAGAGTAGCAGGCAGGTGCAGTCCTGTGAAACATCTTAGGTTAGAAATTCCCCTTTGGTCACACGATCCTCTGCATGCAAATACCTCATAGTCTTTTTGAAAATCCGGTAAATATATTTATTATTAACACATGTACAGTGAAAAATCTTGTTTTACATGTCATCTGTGCCATCTAGATCATTTCATAACAACACCGCATTGAGGTAATAGAAGTGAAAACAATAACAGAATGCAAAATAACCTGTGACAATTCCTGAGAAAGTGCAGTGCAGTCAGACAATGAGGTGGAAGGCTATGACGAGGAAGGCTGCGATGGCTAGTGCCCGTACTTTTTGGCTGCTTTGATTTCAATAGCTCATGTTTAGGAAATCCAATACTCTTTTACTGCTATCAAAATTCAAAGTTCAATGTATATTTGTTATCAAAGTACACATATAATTTCTGAGATATAATTTCTCATGGGCATTCACAGTAAATACAAAGAAACACAACAGGATCAACAAATATGCTACACACAAGGTGGACAAACGAACAGTTACTAAAGACAACAAATAGTCCAAATACAAAAGAAATAATAGTAATAATAATAATAAATAAGTAAGCAATACATACTGAGAACATGACATGAAGAGCCCTTGAAAGTGAAGTCATGGGGTGAGAGAAATAGAGTGAAGGTTCAAGGCCCTGATGGTTGAGGGGTAATAATTGTTCCTGAACCTGGTGGTGTAGGACCTGGGGCTCCTGTACCTTCTTCCTGTGAGCAGCAAGAAGAGAGCATGGCCTGGGTGGTGGTGGTACTCGATGATGGACGCTTCTTCCTGCGACCACACTTGCAGTAGATGTGCTCAATGGTGGGAGGGCTTTACCCATGATGGACTGGGCCAAATCCACTATTTTCCGCTCAAGGGCATTGGCGTTCCCATACCAAATCATAATGCAACCAGCCAGCATACTCTCCACCATACATATATATATATAAGTTTGTCAAAGTTTTAGATAATTTGCCAAATCTTTGCTAACTTCTAAGTAGAGGCACTGCTGTGCTTTCTTCATAATGGCACTTACATGCTGGATCCAGGGCAGGTTCTCTGAAATGATGACACTGAGGAATTCAAAGTCATTGATCCTCTTCACCACTGAGCCCCTGATCAGGATGGGCTCGTGGACTTCCGGTTTCTTCCTCGTGTGGTCAATAATCGGCTCCTTGGTCTTGCTGACATTGAATGAGAGGTTGTTGTTGTGGCACCACTCAGCCGGATTTCCAGTCTCCCTCCTAAATGCTGATTCACCACAACCTTTGATTCGGCCTACACAGTGATGTTTTCAGCAAGCTTATATATGACATCCAAGCGGTACTTGACCTCACAGTCATAAGAATAAAGCAAGCAGAGCAGGGGCTAATCACAAAGCTTTGTGGTACAGCCGTGCCGATGGAAATTGTGGAGGAGATGTTGTTACCAATCCGAACTGTATGGGGTCTGCAAGTGAGGAAGTCCATGATCCCATTGAACAAGGTCCAGGTCTTGAAGCTAATTGATTAGGTTTCAGGGTATAATGGTATTGAATGCCAATCTGTAATCAATAAAGAGCATCCCGATGTATGTATCTTCATTGTCCAGATCTTCTAGGGTTGAGCGAAGAACCAGTGAAATGGCTGTCGACCTGTTATGACAGGAAGCAAATTGGAGTGGATCCAAGTCACTCCTCAGGCAAGAGTTGATATGCTTCATCACCGATCGCAAAGCACCCCACTGCAGTGCTTGTGATTCTGGACAATAGTCGCTGAGGCAGATTCCCACATTCTTCTTGGGCACCTGTAAAACTGACACCTGCTTGAAGCAGGTGGCTACCTCAGCCTGCCAAAGCAAGAGGTTAGAGATCTCAGTGAACACTGCAGGCTGTTGATCAGCGCAGGCGCTCAGCGAGGTACTCCGCCTGGGTCAGATGGCTTCTGTGGATTCACCCTCTTGAAAAATACTCTGATGTCAGACAGCACAGGATCATCAGGGGCTTTGGGAGGTTGTGAAGGTGCCTCCATGTTTTGCCAGTCAAAGTGAGCATAAAAGGCATTGAGCTCATCTGGGGGTGAAATATATTAAGTCCTGACGAAGGGTCTCGGCTCAAAACGTCAACAGTGCTTCTCCCTATAGATGCTGCCTGGCCTGCTGTGTTCCACCAGCATTTTGTGTGTGTTGTGTGAAATATATATCACTTGGTTTTACTTGGTAGGAGGTGATAGCATCCAAGTATTGCATGTTATAGTGTAAGACACTGTTCTCTCTAGGTTGCGCAGGTGCGTGGCCATGCGATAAATGAAATACGCCCACACATAGCCTTTGTTGCCACGCGTCAGGAATTTTCTTTTATATGATGTTAATATGAAGTGCCTCACAATTTTCAGGCCAGGTAAAAATTTCCTGCTCAGAGCGACGGATGGTTCGAGCAGCTGTAAAAAGAATTAGAGGGAACGTTGGTGTGAAAGGTCAAGAAGAAATTTATAAGCCACTATCTGTTAAGTGAGATTTTGGGGTGGCTAATGTTCAATCTCAATCTGCCATCTTGCAGAGTGCCACCTGCACATGGACAGTGACTGTCCTTATCTTTTCTGGCTCAGCTGCCACCCTGTCATAAATTGGAGCAGTTCTGCAAGTGGAAACGGGTCCTCGAGTTGGCATATCCCGAAAGCTTGTCCTGTGACTGTTTTGACGGGTTTTTGACAGCTCAATGCTGCAAAACAGCTTTGAGTAATTCAAATAATTCCCATGTCGGAAAATAAAAAATAAATATGCAGATTTAATACATTTACATAAAGCACTTCAAAGTACTAGAAATTAATTAAAAACAGAGATAGAGAGGGGGAAAAAAGACCAATTACCCACACTTAACTTTTTTTGCTGTATTGTTTGTATGTGTTACGGGATGTACTGAGACCAGGAGAGGTACTACAGAAAGTGGTGGATACAGCCCAGTCCATCATTGGTAAAACTCTAAAGCACAAAGAGAGAAAATCCGCAGATGCTGGAAATCCAAAGCAATAAGCACACTCCCCACCCCGCCCCTCCACCACCACGTAGCACATCTACAAAGAGCACTATCGCAGGAAAGTAACATCCATCATCAGGGACCTCCACCACCCAGGTCGTGCTGCTGGCATCAGGAAGAAGGTACAAGAGCTTCAGGACTCACAATTACCCTTCAACCATCAGGCTCCTGAACCATTTACATACTCAACACAGTCTAAGGACTCACTTTCAAGAACTCCACAACTCATGTTCTCAGTTGTATTTATTTATTTGTTTGTTTATTTATTTATTCTATTTTCTTTTTATTCTGCATTTGCACAACTAGTTGCCTTTTGCACTTTGGCTGTTTGTCCGTCTTTGCGTGTAGTTTTTCACTGGTTGTATTGTGTTTCTTTATATCAACTGTAAATGCCTGCAAGAAAATGAATTTCAGTGCAGTATAAGGTGACATAAATGTAGTTTGATAATAAATTTACTCTGAATTTTGAACTTTTATTTGCAGGACCTTGCTTTTTGGGTTCCATGAAGGGCTTTATTATTGAGGATCCATCCAATACGTTGCTTCATTCACCCTAAGGTTGTTGAGTCATCTCCACTCACTTCACAGTGTAAACATAACGAAGTGTATAGCACTGTTACCTTTATTAGAAAGGTAGGAGCATATGTCTGAGATGTACCCAAGGCAAAAACCCACATTGGGATATTTCACACAGAAAGTGAGCTTCAGTAGATTTGGGCATTTGGGTAAAACAAGGAGGCAATTAGGTTCACATACAAAATATTGGGAATGACTATTTCAGCTTATGGCATTCAACCTGAATACAGTTTAAACATTATCTCAAAGTTAAAGGTTTGTGACATTGAGATTACTGGAAATCAGTAACTAATCCATTGGTTTTTCCACTCCCACCCATCTGTAGACTTTATCTGTACAGCATGCGTATTCAGCCCTGGGTCAATAACAAAGATCATTACTCTTCTTAATTTATAGAAGTTTGCAGTTGGTACTTGAGACAGTGGGGTTAACTGAACCTAATATAATAATTTAGAATGCAAATGACGAACAATTAAAAATACATTGTACAAATAATAGCCGATTCGTATTTCCTTTATCAGGGCCCACATTTAAAATAGTAATAATAGCTCCATTTAACTAAAACCATTGGTTTATTTAAGATGCACTTTTCATAAGTACTTAACTAATAAATGCAGTAAAAATATATCTATTTATCTATCTATTTGTATATATAGTTATTTTTAGATAATGCACTTTACAGTACGAATAAAAATTTTGTTTCGGAATTTGAACCAGGGCACACAGTTGAGCACATCTACATGGAGCACTGTCATTGAAAAAGCAGCATCCATCATCAGGAATCCCCACCACCCAGGTCATGCTCTCTTCTCACTGCTGCCATTAAGAAGGTACAGGAGCCTCAGGACCCACATCCCCAGGTTCAGGAACAGGCATTACCCCTCAACCATCAGGCTCCTGAACCACTGGAAATATCTTCACTCACCTCAACACTGAACTGGTTTCACACTCTAAGGAGTTGCTTTCAACGGCTCTACAACTCATGTTCTCCATATTTATAGCTTGTTTATTTATTATTATAATTTATTTTTCTTTTGTATTTGCACAGTTTGTTGTCTTTTGCACAGTGGTTGTTTGTCCGCCCTGTCTTTCATTGATTCTATTATGGTTTTTGGATTTACTGAGTACAGAAACATAGAAAACCTACAGCACAATACAAGCCTTTTAGCCCACAAAGCTGTGCCGGACATGTCCTTACCTTAGAAATTATCTAGAGTTACCCACAGCCCTCTATTTTTCTAAGCTCCATGTACCTGTCCAGAAGTCTCTTAAAAGACCCTATTGTATCCACCTCCACCACCATTGCCGGCAGCCCATTCCATGCACTCACCACTCTCCGTGTGAAAAACTTACCCCTGACATCTCCTCTGTACCTACTTCCAAGCACCTTAAAAACTATGCCCTCTCGTGCTAGCCACTTCAGCCCTGGGAAAAAGCCTCTGACTATCCACACGATCAATGCCTCTCATCAACTTATACACCTCTACCAAGTCACCTCTCATTCTCCATCGCTCCAAGGAGAAAAGGCCCAGTTCATTCAACCTATTTTCATAAGAAATGCTCCCCAATCCAGGCACCATCCTTGTAAATCTCCTCTGCACCCTTTCCATGGTTTCCACATCCTTCCTATAGTGAGGCATCCAGCACTGAGCATGGTACTCCAAGTGGGGTCTGACCAGGATCCTATATACGTAGCTGCAACATTACCTCTCGGCTCTTGAACTCATTTCCATGGTTGATGAAGGCCAATGCACCATACGCCTTCTTAACCACAGAGTCAACCTGAGCAGAACTCAGACCCCAAGATCCCTCTGATCCTCCACACTGCCAAGAGTCTTACCATTAATACTACATTCTGCCATCATATTTGACCTACCAAAATGAACCATCTCACACATATCTGGGTTGAACTCCATCTGCCATTTCTCAGCCCAGTTTTGCATCCTATCAATGTCCCTCTGTAACCTCTGACAGCCCTCCACACTATCCACTACACCCCCAACCTTTGTGTCATCAGCAAACTTACTAACCCTTCCCTCCACTTCCTCATCCAGATTATTTATAAAAATCACAAAGAGTAGGGATCCCAGAACAAATCCCCGAGCCACACCGCTGGTCACCGACCTCCATGCAGAATATGACCCGTCAACAACCACTCTTTGCCTTCTGTGGACAAGCCAGTTTTGGATCCACAAAGCAATGTCTCCTTGGATTCCTGCCTCTTTACCTTCTCAATAAGCCTTGCACGGAGTAACTTATCAAATATCTTGCTGAAATCCATATACACTACATCTACTGCTCTACCTTCATCAACGTGTTTAGTCACATCCTCAAAAAATTCATTCAGACTCGTAAGGCACAACCTGCCTTTGACAAAGTCATGCTGACTATTCCTAATCATATTATGCCTCTCCAAATGTTCATAAATCCTGCTCTCAGGATCGTCTCCATCAACTTACCAAGCACTTTGGAGAGTATGCCTGCAAGAAAACAAATCTCATGGCTGCACACGGTGACATATATATAGTTTGATCATAAATTCAGTTTGAACTTTGAAATTTGCTTCCCATTTATTTTCTACTCATTCTTTACAGTATTGTTCCCTTGTCACGGTTCATGACATGTTCAGCAATATGTGGGTTAATGACCTGCTGGTCTCGCCTGTACTTTCCGTTCTTTTATCTCCAGCTAAGCATTTGCATTGTCTCAACATAATAAAGTAGTTACTATTTCAGGCCTTAACTGTAACAGCTCATACCCTTTCCAACGGATACCACTTACACTGGCCTGTATTTGCTTTGAGAATAATGGATGAGGTTAACTTGTTCACTAATATTATAAAATACAGTATATTGCATACTACTGGAAACCAATTTTTTAACTCTACACATTTGCAGTAATTTAAAAATAATAATAAGTGCTTTATTGATCCCAAATGGGAAATTCTTTCATTACAGCAGCAACATTTAAAAACACACTTAGCAGTGTGCAGACTAATAATAACATACAGAATAATGATATACACAATAATAATGTAAATACTGCAGGTGTATGTGCTCAGATTATTATGACATTCCACAGCAGAAGCTGCAAAATAATGTATTTGATAGACTTGGCATTGATCAGTTAGTCAGAATGTGTAGTCAGTGGCTTTGGGCAGCTGGGGCAGGAGGAACGACAAGACAGGGAGACAGGGGTCTCGGCCCAAAACGTCCACTGTTTACTTTTTTCCACAGATGCTGCCTGGCCAGCTGAGCTCCTCTTGCAGTTTGTATGTGTTGTTTTTGAAATACATCTATCCTGCACCTTCTTCATTTTTCTCAGAAACTCACACCATTGCTGCTCTGCTGTCATCCCTGCCAGCAGCTCCTTCCAATTTACTTTGGCCAACTCCTCTCTCACACCGCTGGAATTTTCTTTATTCCACTGAAATACAACTATGTCAGACTTTACTTTCTCCCTATCAAATTTCAAGTTGAACTCAATCATATTGTGATCACTGTCTCCTTAGGGTTCCTTAACCTTATGATCCCCAATCACCCCCAGTTCTATACAAAACACACAATCCGGAAAAGCTGATCCCTTTGTAGGCTCGATGATAAACTGTTCTAAAAAGCCATCTCAAAGGCATTCAACAAATTCACTCTCTCGAGATCCATTACCAACCTGATTTTCCCAATCTATCTGCATGTTAAAATCTCCCATTACTATCATAACATTACCCTTTTGACACACCTTTTCTATTTCCCGTTATAATCTGTAGTCCACATCCCATTTACTATTTGGAGGCCTGTATATAACTGTTAACAGGGTCCTTTTACTCTTGCAGTTTCTTAACTCAATACACAAGGATTCAACATCTTCCAATTCTGTGTCACATCCTTCCCCTGATTTGATGTCATTCTTTACCAGCGGAGTCACGCCAGCCCCTCTGCCTACCTTCCCATCCCTCCGATACAACGTGTAACCTCGGAAATTCAGCTCCCAACTACAACCATCCTTCAGCCATGATTCAGTGATGGCCACAACATCATAACCAACAATCTGTGCAACAAGATCATCCACCTTACTACTTATACTTTGTGTATTGAGATATAGCCCTGTATTTGCTACCCTTTTTGATTCTACATCCCTAAAGCACTGATACTCACCCTGCCAGCTGCAACTTTGTCCTATCATCTGCCTGCCCTTCCTGACAGTCTGACTGCACGCTGTCTTTGCATTCTTATCATCCATCCTGTCCTGAGTCCTTCCACCCCCCTGCCAAATTAGCTTAAACCCTCCCCAGCAGATCTAACAAACCTGCCCATGAGAACAGTGGTCCCCCTCAGGTTCAGGTGCAACCCCTCACTTTTGTACAAGTCTTCCCCAGGAAGAGATCCCAATGATCCAAAAACCTGCAGCCCTGCCCACTACACCAGCTTCTCAGCCACATATTAATCTACCAAATCATCCTGTTTCTACCCTTGCTGGTGCATGGCACAGGTACTAATCCAGAAATTACTACCCTGGAGCTCCTGCTTCTCAGCTTTCTACCTATCTCTCTTGGTTTTCTCTTCAGGACCTCTTTGCTTTTCCTTCCCATGTCATTGTTAGCAATATGAACCAGGACGTCTGGCTACTCTCCCTCCCTTTTCAAAATTCTAGGTTGTGGCGTCAGTTCAGAGTTGAAGTGGGTCAAGTTATTCACACTGGTTCAGGAGCCTGATGATTGTAAGATAATATCTGTTCCTGAACCTGGTGGTGTGGGACCTGTATCTCTTTCCTGATAGCAGCAGCAAGAAGAGAGCATGAAGGCTCTTGACGATGGATGCCGTTTCCTGTGGCAGCATTCTTTAAATAGATACTCAATGATGGGGAGGGATTGGCCTGAGGTAAACTGAGCTGTATCCACCATTTTCCATTATTGGGCATTGCTGTTTCCATATCAGACAAGATACTGATCACTGTGCACACCTTGTTTCTGTTCCTTTCAATATAGGTCATCCCACCGCAGAATTCTGCAGGCAGTATCATTGCTTTTTGTTTCCATTATTTTCACCATACGTTATCAAGAAAATGTTACTGGGAGATTACCAATTCTCTAATTTTTTCTTTCTTTTTGTATCTGCACAGGTTGCTGTCTTTTACACACTGGTTTTCCGCCCTGTTGGGCAGAGTCTTTTATTGATTCTATCACGGTTATAGGATTTATTGAGTATGCCCACAAGAAAATGAGTCTCAGGTTGTATGTACTTTCAAAGTAAATTTACTTTGAACTTTTAACTTTGACTGGGCTATTTTACAAGGTCGGTTCTTTCAGAATAAAATATTCTTGGAGTTTTTTTTGCAAGAGACACCATATAAGTTTCAGCAGCACAGTAGGGTAGCAGTTAGAGTAATGCCTACAGAACAAATGACCTGAGTTCATTTCTGCTGCTGTATGTAAGGAATTCGTACGTTCTCCCTGTGGGATTCCTCCAAGTCTACCAGTTTCCTCCCATATTCACTCACTCACCTCAACACTGAAATATCTCCACAACCTATAGACTCACATTCAAGGACTCTGCAACTCATATTCCCACTATGTAGATCATCCTGAAAGATTTAACCTTCTGGAAACGATTAAGGCACAAACTACTCTAATATCTGAGCTTGACCCTGAAGTGATGAGCTTCCCCAGATATGTCCATTGTAAATACACTCAGTGGCCACTTTATTAAGTACTCTTGCTCTTTAATGCAAATATCTAATCAACCAATCGTGTGGCAGCAACTCAATGCATAAAAGCATGCAGACATGGTCAAAAGATTCAGTTCTTCAGACCAAATATCAGAATGGGCAGAAATATGATCTAAGTGACTTTGTCCGTGGATTATTTGTTGGTGTCAGATGGGGTGGTTTGAGTATTTCAGACACACTGATCTCCTGGCATTTTCACACACAGCAGTCTGTAGAGTTTACAGTGAGTGGCAGTTCTGTGGGTGAAAATGTCTTGCTAATGAGAGAGGTCAAAGGAGAATGGCCAGAATGGTTCAAGCTAGTAGGAAGACGATGGTAAGTTAAATAACAATGTGTTACAACACTTGTGTGCAGAAAAGCATCTCTGAACACACAACATGCCAAACCTTTAAGTGATTTGGCTAAAGCAGCAGAAGACCAGGAATGCACACTCACTGGCCAATTCAGTAATTACAAGAGGTGGCTGGGAACAAAGTTGCAACGGCTACATCAGATTCACATTTATCACACCGCACATCAAAACCTACAGTGAAATGTGTCACTCGCGTTTACAACCAACACAACCCAAGGATATGCCGGAGACAGCCCAAAAGTGTCACCACACAGAGCATGCTCACAGTGTTCGGCAGAACAACACAAGTAACAACAACAGTAACAGAACAACAGCCCCTTTCCCACCCACCCCCTTACATACGCAAACAGGCCTCCTATCCTTGGGAAATCTTGCACATTGAATATATGTCTGCTGAGAACCAGGTCCTGCTTGCATTGAATTCCCACTATTCAGGTTGGCACCAATGAGCTGGATAACATTTGATCCGAACTAGTCCTCCTGCACATCCTCATGCTGCCGGTACTGGCCACACAAACCTTCAACAGACTAGCAGGCCAAATTGAGCCGTAGGCCTTGGGCCTTCCAGTGGAATGAAGCAATCTGCAAGCAGCGATACGACTTTGGCAATGGATTCTGAGGCCCCATCCTTGGATCTTACTGAGACATGTAAGGTTCGGGGGAGGATTGACAGAGTGAATGCTGAAACATCTCCTATAAAGCAGGGGTCCTCAATCTTTTTTCACTCCATGGACCAATACCATTAAGCAAGAGGTCTGTGGACTTCCGGTTGGGAACCCCTACCCAAAAGGAACAAGCATAAAATGCTGGAGGAACTCAGAAGGTCGAGCAGCATCTGTGGAGAGGAATAAACAATCAACGTTTTGTGCAGGTGCACAGCCGCACCGTGACTGAAGTACCCCCACACACATTGACTTTGTTGCCGCACAGCTGGAATTGGACACAGCCAGAAAACGTTTATGAGATGTGGAAGCTTTTCTTTGTTGTACTGTATTTCTTTATACCTTTTTCAATTAATTAATAAAATCAAAAATATGTGATTTTTCAAATTTCATTCTAAATATTCATGGTACGCATATTACAAAAAAAACACTTGAAGTGCTGCGCGGTTTTCAGGCCGTGTAAAGCATTCCTGCTCAGAGCAATGGTCGGTCTGAGTGGATGTAAAATAATTAGAGGGAATGTTGGCTGAGATCCTTCAGTTGATGCCTGACCTGCTGAATTCCTCCAGCATTTTGTGTTTGCCCTCCTGGATTCCCAGCATCTGCACAAGCTCTTGGGCTTATGATATTTCCCCTCTTGATGGATATGGAGCAAGTATTCATACATCATTATGTGTGGAGCAGGTTAAGAACTACAAGTATCTGGGAGTACAGTTAGACGAGAAGCTAGACTGGACTGCCAACACAGATGCCTTGTGCAGGAAGGCACAAGTCGACTGTACTTCCTAAGAAGGTTGGCGTCATTCAATGTTTGTAGTGAGATGCTGAAGATGTTCTATAGGTCAGTTGTGGAGAGCGCCCTCTTCTTTGTGGTGGCATGTTGGGGAGGCAGCATTAAGAAGAGGGACGCCTCACGTCTTAATAAGCTGGTAAGGAAGGCGGGCTCTGTCGTGGGCAAAGTACTGGAGAGTTTAACATCGGTAGCTGAGCGAAGGGCGCTGAGTAGGCTACGGTCAATTATGGATAACTCTGAACATCCTCTACATAGCACCATCCAGAGACAGAGAAGCAGTTTCAGCGACAGGTTACTATCGATGCAATGCTCCTCAGACAGGATGAAGAGGTCAATACTCCCCAATGCCATTAGGCTTTACAATTCTACCGCCAGGACTTAAGAACTTTTTAAAAGCTATTATTAATGCTTTTTGAGATAGTGATTTAGATGCATATCATATTTTTTTACTGAGTTAAGTATTGTATGTAATTAGTTTTGCTACAACAAGTGTATGGGACATTGGAAAAAAGTTGAATTTCCCCATGGGGATGAATAAAGTATCTATCTATCTATCTATCTACATTCAGAGTGAAGGTCCATGAGAATAAGGAGAGCTTCATCTCTCAGAAGATCGTGAATCTTTGAAGTTCCTTTCCCCTAAGAGCTCTAAATGGGTGGTGAGATGGAGATACGTCTCTACCATAGGAGGTGTAAGGCACTCCTTCCCTCCGCTAGCCTGCAGGTCACCCTAGGCAGGGTGTTGCACCTGCTTAGCCCTCCCGATCAGGGTTACAGGAAGCCGTGGGGCAGGTGGTGGATGGTCATGTGAGCAACTGGTGCATGTCACAAGTTCTGGTTATGGGACCACTGACACCAGGCAGACAATCTCCTGAAGAGTATTGATAATGGCTAGGGTCACCCATCTTGTAAAATCACCGCCCAGAAGAAAGCAATAGCAAACCACCTCAGCAGAAAAAATTGCCAGGAACAATCATGGTCATGGAAAGACCATGATGTACATGCCATACAACACATGAATGATTGAATGAAGAGCTCTAAAGACAGATTCACTGAATATACAGTAGTTATTACAGAGACTGACAGACATTTATAATACAAGGAAATCCAAGTATGTAGTGAGAAAGCAGGAAAGTAAGGCTTTACTGAATGGCAGCAAAGTCTTGAGAGGCCATTGACTTGTTTCCTAATGTTCCAGAGCTCAGCTGATAATTGCTGTTAAGGACTTTGCCTGCTATTTACAAATGTCTCTCATAGCGGTGGTACGGTAGCATATTGGTTAGTGCAATCATTTTACTACATCAGCGGTAAGATCCGGGTTCGATTCCTGTCTCTCTGCTTGTACGTTCTTCCCACGACAGCATGGGTTTCCTCCGGGTGCTCCTGTTTCCTCCCACATTCCAAAGGCGGACGGTTAGGGTCAGTGTGTCATGGACAGTCTCTCTTGGCGTTGCAAGTGCAGTGACAATTTGAGCTGCTTAGCACCTCGTTATCGATTTGATTTGACGCAAATGGTGCATTTCACTGCATGTTTTGGTGTACACGTGACAATTAAAACTAACCTCTTTAATCTCTGATTATTAGTTATTTTTAAAGCTGCTGAGACAGACATACTCAATTAAGAGTTAAATTTTACTTAAAAATATTGGTAACTTCAAAGCATGTAAGGGATTATGGAAACATTAAGTCTAATCAAAATAAGGGAGCAAAACCACTTAGCTGTGCTTATCTTTTCGATCCTGACTGGAGAGCTCATTGAAATGAACATGGCTGTGCTGGAGAGGTCAAGGGAGCCTGCATAAAGCTGAAAGGTTGTTTTTTTGTGTGTATAGGACTGAGCTCTGCCCTCTGGACCAGCAGCAGATAGGGAAGTCGAATATAGAAACATTGGCCCTCCAGCATGTTCCTGAATTCTGCTCAACTCTATTCAGGTGTAGAAATATAGGCCAGGCCAATCAGCACACAGGAGCTGCTGGCACTTTGCCATGCAACTAGTGATCAGCACAGGCTGGTCCCAGCCTGCCTGTAGACAAAAGTGCGTGCAGAATTCACAGTTATAATGAGAAACAAGATACAGTCAGAATCAGAATCAAGTCTATTATCACTGACATATGTTGTGAAGATTCCTTAAGTTTGTTATAGCCTGGCGAGGGAGTGGTGGGAATAAACCCCCACTACCTGTTAAATGCTCCCAGTTGCGTGCGTCTCAAATAGCCTCTGACAACAAAGTCCAATGCCTGCCCTTCACTTGCGGCTTAGCTACCAAGTCCTGCAGAACCAGTTCTGCTGACTGGGGAAGGGGCAAAGGTGGGATACTGCCATCTTAAAACCAGTCATTCTGGGCAGATTCTGCCAACGTGGTGGGCAGCTCACCTAGGAGATGAAAAACTCTGATCTCAAACCTCCACTGCTTTGCAGCTATGCCCACTCATGAGGAAGGCTTCGGGAGTAAACGCCGAGGGGAAAATCTGGAGCTGGGGTCCATAAGAAAGTCCTACATCGATTTCAAACTTGTCCGGCAACTCCTGTGATGCCACCGGTGCCCAACTGTATCGGGCTCTGCTGTTCCTTTGTCTTCATCAGATGTGTAGAGAGGGGGAGCCCGCTACACAGGCAATAGCTTGCTCTCCATATCGTTCTGCCTTGGCTTGCTTATCATGTAGATAGCTGGGACACAAACTTCATGGTCGACCTCGACGAATGGAGACATGTTGAGAAATTGACTGTTCTGTGTCAGCAGTATGGTGCAAGACATAAAAATAAATATGAGTAATCAAAATAAATAAATAGCATAAAAGATGAATAACAAGATCATGTTGTTCATTCAGAAACCTGATGGCAGAGAGGAAGTCACTGTTCCTAAAATGTTGAGTATAGACTTTCAGTTTCTCCTCCCCGATGATAATAACAAGAAGTGGCCAAGTCCCGGATAGTGAGGGCCCCTTAATAATACAGGCTGATTTCCTCAGGCTTTGCCTTTTAAAGATGTTCATCACAGTGGAGTGGTTAATGCCCATAATGTTGCTGACTGAGTTTACAACTCTCTCCAGCCTCTTTCAATCCAATATATTGAATTGAATGATCTTTATTGTCATTATACACAGGTACAATGAAACTCTGTTTGGCTTCCTCTCAGGCAATCAAACAAAGCAGTAGATAAAAACAAGACAGTAATAGAAAAGCAGTATTAAATAGATAAGTAGCAGAAAATAAGTTGCAGCAGCACCAGAATATCACAGTAATGCACAAAGTGCCGTTAGTGCAAGTATTTGAGTCCTTGTGTGTGCTCACAGTTTCAGTCATTGTTCTGTGGGAGTGGTGTGATGGAGGCCACAGCTCTGGGGTAGAAGCTGTTCCTCAGTCTATTTGTTCTGGCTTTTAGTGTCCAGAACCTTTTGCTGGATGGCAGCTGGTCAAACAGGGAGTGGCTGGGGTGTGTGGTGTCTCTGGTTATGCTGATTGCTTTCCTCCTGAGTCTGCTGGAATAATTGGTGTCCAGTCCTGGGGGCTCCATCCTGACAATTCGCTGGGTCGCCTTCACCACACGATGCGGGTCTCGTCGCTCAGCGGCTGTGCAGCTGGCACACCACACTGTGGCGCTGTTGGTCAGGACGGTTTCAATTGTGCTTCTGAAGAAGTTAAGCAACAGCTTTTGTGGGAGTTTGGCCTGTTTCAGCTTTCTGAGGAAGAGGAGTCTTTGTTGTGCCTTTTTTACAAGCAGCGAGGTGTTGGTGGTCCATGTCAGCTGTTTTGACAACATAACTCCAAGGAACTTTAGGTTTTTCACACTTTCCACAACATGTATATGGAGGGGTGTGTGTACTCTGTCCTTTGATCTCCTGAATTCAATGATCATCTCTTTTGTTTTAGAAGTGTTAAGGACCATGTCGTTGTCCTTACACCACTCCGTCAGATGATCCACCTCGAGCCTGTAAGCTGTTTCATCCTTGTCCAAGATCAGGCCAACCACTGTGGTATCGTCCGCAAATTTAATTATGGAGTTGGAGGTATAGATGGGGGTGCAGTCATGTGTGAAGAGTGTGTAGAGCATAGGGCTCAGCACGCAGCCCTGCGGGGTGCCTGTTTTTAAGATGAGGGTGGTGGAGGTGTGCTTACCAACTCTGACTTGCTGTGGTCGGTCTGTGAGAAAGTCCATGACCCATGAGCACAGGGAGGAACCAAGGCCAAGAGTGTTCAGTTTGATGACCAGTTTATGGGGGATGACTGTGTTAAATGCAGAACTAAAGTCCACAAATAACATCCTCATGTAAGTGTAATATTGGAATCTCCATACCAGGCAAAGATGTAACCAGTCAGAATGTCCTCCACTATATATCTGTAGATACTTGCTAGAGCTTTTGGTGCTCATGTATACCCACTGGAGTGACTTCTTTGTGATTGCCTCAATGTGTCGGGCACAGAATAGATCCTTTGAGATGTTAATGCCCAGGAACTTGTGATTGTTCACTCTTTCCATCTCCGACTGCTCGATGAGGACTGGCGTGTGTTCTCCCTCCTCCCTTTCCTGAAGTCCCCCAATCGTTTCCTTAGTCTTGCTGATGTTATGAGGCTGGAGAGAGTTGTAAACTCAGTCAGCAACACTATGGGCATAACCCACCCCACCACAGAGGACATCTTTAAAAGGCAAAGCCTGAAGAAGTCACCATCCATTATTAAGGGGTCCTCGCTGTCCGGGACACCACTCAACCAGCAGATCTATCTTGCTCCTGTATGCCTCCTCATCACTGTCTAAGATCCTGCCAACAACTGTGGTGTCATCAGCAAATTTATAGATGGCATTTGAGCTGTGCCTAGCCACATGAGCAGTGGGCTAAGCATGCATTGAGGTACAACTGTGTTGATCACCAATGAGGAGGATATGTTAACAAGGACAACACGCTGGAGGAACTCAGCAGGTCAGGCCGCATCCATGGAAACGAGCAGTCAACGTTTTGGGCCGAGACCCTTCGTCAGGACACATTACTGATCTGTACTGACTATGGTCTCTCAATGAGGAAGTCAAGGATCCAGTTGGAGAGGGAGGTACAGAGGCCCAGGTTTAGAAGCTTGTTGATTAGTACTGAGGGTATGAAGCTGTTGAAGCCCAGAATGTGTAGCTGTTGTTCAGACAATTCACAGATAACTAAAAGATCAAAGTAAAATTTATGATCCGAGTACAAATATGTCACCATATACAACCCTGATGACTGTAAACTAAATATCAGACACTGTAAACTGTAAACAAACTGTGCAAATGCAGATAATTAATAAATTTGCAATAAATAATGAACATGAAATAACAAGTTAAAAGAGTCCTTAAATGAGTGTAGTATCCCCTTTGGTTCAAGAGCCTGATGGTTGAGGGGAGGTAACTGTCTTTGAACCTGGAGGTGTGAGTCCTGAGGTACTTGTACTTTCTACCTGATGGCAGCAGTGAGAAAAGAGCATGGCCTGGCTGGTGAGGATCTTTGATGATGGATGCTGCTTTTCTATGGCAACATTTAATATAGATGTGCTCAATGGTTGGGAGGGTTCTACTGGGCCGAATCCACTACCTTTTGTGGGATTTTCCACTCAAAGGCATTGATATTCCTACACCAGGCTGTAATTCAGACAGTCAGCAACTTTCCACCACAGATCTATAGATGTTTGCCAAGGTTTTTGATGAAATGCCAGAACTTCGCAGTCTGCTGAGGAAGTGGAGGAGCTGTTGTGCTTTCTTCGCATTTATGTTTATATGATGGGTCCAGGACAGGTCCTCTGAGAGAGTGACACTCAGGACTTTAAAGATACTGACCCTCTCCACCTCTGATATCATCTCCAATGATAACTGGCTCCTGGACCTCCGGTGTCCCTCTCCTGAAGTCTGCATTTAGTTCCTTGGTCTTGCTGACATTGAGTGAGAGGGTGTTATTACACCGCTCAGCCAAGTTTTCAATTGTTTATTCATGAAAAGGAACTCACGTAACCAGAAACTGACGAATAGATTAGTCGGTTAGGGCAATGGATGGTTCATTAAATTTAATATAGCAAGAAGGGAGGTAACAAACTGTGATGAAGAGAAATGTACAAGCACAGGCTTCAGAGTCCAGATAAATAAAACTTAACATTGGCAGCACAAATTAATAACAAGTCTGTAAAAAAAAAATCTGAGTGAGGATTGGAAGAACAAAGAAGATGGCATTTTTTACCAGTATTGGTTGAACTATGAAAGACGTTAAAATGACAGTGTGCAAAAATCCATTTAGACAGCATCATACAAGGAGTGGTTGATAAGTTTGTGGCCTAAGGTAGAAGGAGTCAATTTTAGAAAACCTAGCACCTTTATTTTCAGTATAGTCCCCTCCTACATTTACACACTTAGTCCAGCGGCCAAGGATCATACAGATCTTGGACCTCCAGAAAGTGTCCACAGCAGGGGTAATTGATAAGTTTGTGGCCTAAGGTAGAAGGAGATGAGTTACTAACTTCACTTGACTGCTTGGCTGTCAGCTATTCCCACTCACTGTCTCCTGCCTGTCAGCCATTCCTCTATCCATGCCAGTATCTTTTCTGTAACACCATAGGATTTTATTTTGTTAAACAGCTTCATGTTAGGTACTTTATTAAATGCCTTCTGAAAATCTAAGTTAGTGACATTCACTACCTCTCCTTTGTCCACCCTACTTGTTACTTCCTTGAAGAACTCTTAACAGATTTGCCAGGCAATATTTCCCTTTACAGAAACCATGCTGACTTTGACTTATTTTATCATTAGTCTCCAAATACCCCAAAACCTCGTCCTTAATAATGGACTCCAAGACTTTTCCAACCACTGAAGTTAGGCTAAGCGGCCTATAATTTCACCTCCTTTGTCTTCCTCTCTTATTAAAGAGTGGAGTGACACTTGCAATCTTCCTGTCCTCTGGGACCATGCCAGAATGAAGTGTTTCTTGAAAGATCATGACCAATGCATCCGTTTTCTCTTCAGCAACATCTTTCAGTACTTTGGGATGTCGTCCATCTGGTCCAGGTGACTTATCCACCTTAAGACCATTCAGTTTGCCTAGCACTTTTTCCTTTGTAATAGCATGGCACTCACTCCTGCTCCCTGACACACATGGACCCCTGGCATACAGCAAATGTCTTCCACAGTAAAGACTGAAGCAATGTACTAATCAAATTCATCTGCCATTTCTTTGTCCCCCATTACTACATCACCAGCATAATTTTTCCAGTGGTCCAATCTTAACTCTCACCTCCCTAACTCTCTCACAATCTTAACTCTTTATATAACTGAAAAAAGCTTTTAGTATCCTGCTTTATATTGTTGGCTAGTTTGTCCTCATATTTAATCTTTTCCGTTCTTATAGCTTTTTAGTTGCCTTTTGTTGGATTTTAAAAGTTTCTCAACCATCCAACTTCCCATTCACCCTTATATTGGCTTTTATACAGTCCTTAACTTTCCTTGTCAACCACGGTTGCCTACCCCTGCCATTTGAGAACAACTGCTTCTGTGGGATGTATCTATCCTGCACCTTGTGAACTATTCCCAGAAACTTCAGCCATCTCTGTTCTGCTGTCATACCCCCCAGTATCCCCCTCCAATCCACCTGGGAAAGCTGTTCTCTCATGCCTCTGTAATTCCCTTTATTCCATTGTGATACTGATACATTGGCAGTCTCTCAAACTGCAGTCTGAATTCAATCCTATTATGATCACTGCCTCCTATGGGTTTCTTTACATTAAACTCCCTAATAAGATCTGGGTCATTACACAACACCTAATCTATGACAGCCTTTCCGCAAGTAGGCTCGAGCACAAGCTGCTCTAAAAAACCATCTCATAGGCATTCAACAAACTCCCTCTCTTGCGATTTGACACTGACCTGATTTTCCAAATCCCTTTGCATATTGAAGTCCCCCATTACAATTGTGACATCACCCTTATTACCTGCCCTTTCCAGCTCCTTTTGCAATCTTAACCCACATCTTGGCTACTATTTGGAGGCCTGTATATGATTCCAATAATATTTTTTTTACCCTCGCAGTTTCTTAACTACACCCACAAAGATTCGACATTCTTCAACCCTATGTCACCTCTTTCTAAAGATGTAATTCCATCTCTTACCAACAGAGCCACACCACCACCTATGCCTTCCTGGTGTCCTTTCAATACAAACTACATCCTTTGATATGAAGCTCCCGACTATGGCCTTCTTTCAGGCATAGCTCAGTGATGCCCACAACGCTATACCGACCAAACTCCAATTGCGTCATGAGTTTGTCCACCTTATTCCGCATGCTATGTGTATTTAAATACAACACCTTCAGCCCTGCATTCCTTGCCCTTATGAATTTTGCCTCTGTGACACAATTTAACTCTTTGCTCTGTCTACGTCTGTACCCAATCATTGGCTTGTCCTTCCTTACATTCATGTTACACCCATCATCTCACTTGTAAATTTGTAAAGCCTCATCCTCAGCTCTATCATATTGGTTCCCTACCCCTGCCATATTACCCTCATGATCATCCCAACTTTGCCTGAACTGCTCTTCAATAACTCTGAGATATCAAAAGGAATCAGAATAGGCTTTAATATCACCAGCATATGTCACAAAATTTGTTGTTTTTGAGGCAGCAGTACAATGTAATACCTAATAATTGAAAAAATCTGTGAATTACAGTAAGAGTGTGTATGTATAAAATAGTTAAATTAAATAAGTAGTGAAAAAGTAGAAATAAGATAGTAGTGAGGGAGGGTTCATGGGTTTAATGTTCATTCGGAAAACAGAGGGCAGAGGGGAAGAAGCTGTTGCTGAATCATTGAGTGTGTGTCTTCAGGCTTCTGCACCTCCTCCTTCTCGGTATCAATGAGAAAAGGGCATGGTCTGGGTGGTGGATGTCCTAACTGATAGATGCTGCCTTTTTGAGGCACCTCTCATTGAAGATGTGCTGGATATTATGGAGGCTAGTGTCCATGATGGAGCTGACAAAGTTTACAACTCTCTGCAGCTTACTTTGATCCTGTGCAGTAGCACCGCCACACCCGCCATATCAGACAGTGATGCAGGCAGTCAGAATGCTCTCCACGGTACATCTGTAGAAGTTTTCAAGTGACTTCGGTGACATAACAAACCTCCTCAAACTCCTAATGAAATATAAAGTTCAAAAGTTCAAAGTTCAATGGATGCTGCTTTTCTACACAACGTTTCCTGTAGATGTGCTCAATGGTTGGGAGGGTTTTATCTGTGATGTACTGGGCTGAATCCATTGCCTTTTTGTTGGATTTTCCGCTCAACGGCATTGGTGTTCCCATACCAGGCTGTAATGCACCCGTCAGCACACTTTCCACCACACATCTATAGAGGTTTGACAAGGTTTTTGATGGCATGGCAAACCTCCGCAGACTCCCTAGGAAGTAGAGGCACTGCCTTGCTTTCTTCACAATAATATTTATATGATGGGTCCAGGACAATTCTCTGAGATAGTGACACACAGGAATTTAAAGTTACTGACACTCTCCACCTCTGATCCTCCATGATAACTGGCTCATGGACCCCTGGTTTCCCTCTCCTGAAGTCTACTGTCAGTTCCTTGATCTTACCGACATTGAGTGAGAGGTTGTTGTCATTACACCACTCTGCCAAGTTTTCAATTTCCCTCCTGTATGCTGATTCATCATCACATTTGATACAGCCCACAGCAATGGTGCCGTCAGCAAACTTGTATATGGTGTTGGAGTTGTATTTAGCCGCACAGTCATAGGTGTAAAGGGAGTAGAACAGGGGGCTACATACACATCCCTGTGGTGCTCCAGTGTTGACTGAGATTGTGGAGGAGATGTTTTTGCCAATCCCAACTGACTGGGGGCTACAAGTGAGGAAATCCAGGATCCAATTGCACAAGGGGGCAGTGAGGCCCAGTTCACTGATCAGTTTTGAGAGGATGATGGTGTTAGATACTGAGCTGTATTCGATAAAGAGCATCATGATGCATGCATCTTTGTTGTCCAGGTGTTCCAGGGTTGTGTGAAAAGCTAAAGAGATGGCATCTGCTGTAGACCTGTTGCTCTGGGAGGCAAATTGGAGCAGATCCAAGTCAGCATTCAGACAGGAGTTGATACGTTTCAACACCAGCCTCTCTAAACACTTCATCACTGTGAACGTTAAGTGCCACTGGGCCATAGTCATTTAGACAGGTTACCATCCTCTTCTTGACCACCAGTATGATTGAAGCCTGCTTGAAGCAGGTGGGTACCACACACTGCTGGAGTGAGGGGTTGAAGATGTACATGAATACACCAGCCAGTTTGTCAGCGCAGGTCTTCAGTACTCAGCCCGGTACTCTGTCCGGACTGGATGTTTTACTAGGGTTCACTCTCTTGAAGGCAGCCCGCACGTCATCTTCAGATACTGAGACCAAAGGATCATCGGGAGACATGGGGCTGCACGATGGTTCCTACCTGTTCTAGTGGTCAAAGCGAGATTTAACTTTGTAGGAGGTTATGGCATTCAAATCCTGCCTCAGCTGTCGAGCATCGCTCATTGATTCCAGTCCAGTCACAGAGAGAATACAGCTGATGTCATGCCTTCTTTGTAGCTACATCAATATGTTGTAAATAAATTAAAATATAGAAGATATTCAGAAAATTATTATTCATAATAATATAATAAATAAATGCCCCCATATCTATAACAATAATTAAAATATTGAGACTAAGTATAATAAATAAAGACATATATTCACTGTCTTTATTGTTTCTATCATTGTTAATGTTCCCATTGAATTCAATAAGGATCTGTCATACATGGTTCTCTCGTTGGGATAAGTGGTCGAATGAAAAAACATTTTACTTGTTTGATTTAGAGATTTGGCAAACTTCTATAGACGTGTGGTGGCAAGTATGCTTGACTGGCTACATTACAGCCTGGTACGGGAACACCAATGTCTTTGAGTGGAAAATCCCACAAAAGGTAGTGGATTTGGCCCAGTACATCACAGGCAAAACCCTCCCAACCATTGAGCACATCTACTTTAAATGTTGCCATGGAAAAGCAGCATCCATCATCAAAGATCCTGACCAGCCAGGCATTGCTCTTTTCTCACTGCTGCCATCAGGCAGAAGGTACAAGAGCCTCAGGCCTCGCAGCATCACTTTCAGGAACAATTACTACCCCTCAACATCAGGCTGTTGAACAATAGGGGATAACAACACTCAGTTAGGGCTCTTTTATCTTGAAATTTATTACTAATTATTTATGCCTGCATTTTCATAGTTTGTTGTCCATTGTTTAGGGTTACTATTCTATAGAGTTGTTAAGTGTGCCTGCAGAAAAAGAATCTCAGGGTTGTATGTGGTGACATGAATGTACTCCGATAATAAATTTTACTTTGAACTTGAAATTTACAGCACAGTAACGAGCCCTTCCGGGCCGTACAGCCCATGCAGTCCAATTACATCAATTAACCTACTAACCGGTACGTCTTTGGATGGTGGGAGGAAACCCTCGCATTCACAGAGAATGTACAGACGGTGGGAATTTAACCTGCGTCACGGGCGCTGTAATGGCATTATGCTACTCGCGACACATTCGTGCTGCCCATATGCAAAGGCCACTGAACGCCAGCTCATCACTAACTTCCACTGCCTAGAGCACAGCAGCAGGACCTGGGCATGAGCTGGTCCTTGAGTGGCACCTCACTGCCCCATCCCCACTGAGCCGTTCATTTGACAACGGTGTAGGAACATAGATCCTACAGCAAAACTACACATCCTGCCCCTGCACCATCCAACAATTTCATGCTTTTGAGATTCGTAAATACATCCTTTAGAATGGTTATGCCGCAGCAATAAAGCCACATTCATCAGTGAGCAGATACTGCATGTGTGGAAGTGCCATGTTGATATTCTGGTGCCAGTGAAAAGAACTCCAGGGATGACTAAGTAAGCATATTCTTATTGTTTATTTAACCTTCATCATAGAATGTTTTAGACTTGATGCCTACAGTTTCTTTGTGTACTGTACTGTGGAATATTACACCAGTTAGACTGGAACCATCAAGGTAAAGCATTTGTTTGCTGTTTCAGAAAACATTCAAGAAAATCTGAGATATGTGAGACACAAAGCTGAAATACTGAACAAGAACATGACACAGTTTATTAAGATAATTGCAACTCTACCGACCTTAAACAACACTCTAACATCATTTTAACATCACAATAATCAAATGCAAATATCAACTAACATTGAACTGTTTTCCTGTTTGAGGAAAGCGTCAATAAAGTGTTTTACTGGCAGATCTTTGGTACTTTTTGGTTATGTGGTGAGATAACTTTATAAGCTCACAGAAAAAAAATGACTAATTAAAAAACAAATGAAACGCACACAGTACTGTGCACTCTAGATTTTTTATAGGGTTTCAGATGGTATGGCCTCCACAGAGTCCTGATCTCAACATCATCGAGTAGAGTCCTGATCTCAACATCATCGAGGCTGTCTGGGATTACCTGGAGAGACAAAAGCAAGCGAGACAACCAAAGTCTGTAGAAGGATTATGGCAAGTTCTCCAAGATGCTTGGAACAACCTACCAGCCAATTTTCTCATAAAACTGCATAACAGTGTACCTTAGAGAATTGATGCAGTTTTAAAGGCAAACGGTGGTCACACTAAATATTGATTTGATTTAGTTTTTTACTGTTTACTACATTTTATAGTATTTTTTTGATATTTAGAAACTTTCAGTTTAATTAATTTTGAAAGCATCTTTGCTTTACAGAACTTTTTACATGTGGCAAAGAATTTTGCACAGCGCTGTGTATTTCCTCTCCTTTGAGAAAAGTTAACAGAAAAAGTGCTTCCTAAACAGCAAGACTCATCGCAAATGAACCCATTCATCTCACCAGTCGAATAAAAACATATAGGAATCCACTCAAATCCTGGTGAGATAATCTGACCATCTGAATCAAAATCAGGTTTATTATCACTGACATACAGTATGTTGTGAAATTTCTTGTTATGCAGCAGCACTACCAGGCAGTACATATAAAGTTACTATAGATCATAATAAGAAATATAATAAATGAATAGTGCAAAAGAGAAAAAAATAGTGTGGTAGTGTTCATAGACTGTTGGAGGGGAAGAGGATGGAGTGAGTTCTCAGAATTTGAGCGGATTATTATTAAAGAATCTTCCATTATTCAACCAGTTGTTTTGGGTGTGGAATGACATACATAAGTCACACCTGCTGGCTTGGCAGTGTCAATAATGCAAGAACAAATCAGCAACATTTCATTATAGAAATTGTTTAAAGTGGAAGATAAGCTCTGTGAAAACATGACTTAGAGGTGGTTCCATTTTGAGGTTCAGTTCCTAAATTGAGTTTTACTTCTGGAAACTACACATGCCTTCCTCTACTTTAAACTTCAAAAGATCATGTAAAAATATTTATTTTAAAATTGAGGAAGAAAAAGTAACTTCTAATAGGCACTTCAGGCTATCACAAACACAAGCGTTTCAGTAGATGCTGGAAATCCAGAGCAAAACCCAAAAAAAAAGGGAGGAATGAATCCTGTAGAAGGGTCTCAGCCCAGAATGTTGCTTCTTTATTCCTCACCATAAAAGCTGCCTGACCGGCTGAGTTCCTAGAGCATTTTGTGTGTGGTATTCTAGATGTCACAAATAGTTTGGAAAAATATTATTTTCTTCCCCACTAGACCTAGCATGCTTCTCTTTAAATGCACCAGTTCTGATTTCCTCTAATGCATCTGTTCTATTCTCTGCAACAGAGCCACATGAAAGCATGTCCCACAAAATAATTACTTTCAGAATAAAGATGTTCTCCTCAATTGTTGTTGGATTCACTTACGATTTATGTGTCTGAGCTTTGGATGTCCTCACATATGGAAACATCTTTCTTAGATTTCAAACCTCTCCACAATTTTGCTTGTGGAGAGTCCTGGCGGGTTCAGTCATTCACAATATTGGGATCTTCTAAATTCCGGTATCATCCACATAATTTTTTTGCACTTTCTTTAGTTCTTCTGCAAAGTTTTCTAAAACTTCCACATTGGTTTACAAAAGTTAAACTTCTTGCACTTTTGAATTTGTTTCCACTTGAAGCTTATATTTCTTTAAGAAAACACAAACAATACTGGCATTCCAACGTTGGAATACCTTGCGTGTATTCCACAGCTGGTTGACAGGAGAGAAAGAAATGTGAGGTTCAGCAGCCAAGAGTAAGCGGTGCTGAACTTTAAATACAATATACCTCAATTGTCCTAAAGCTATACACTTCAGGCTTTGCCATGAGAAAGACATGCAATCTTAGTATGGAAAATAGTTATGATTTCTGTTCTAGCTGCACAGTACAATGATAGGAGTAAATATTTCAGCTCTGTAAATTATAATTGGCAATAAGAAGTACTGTATGTGTCCTCATCAGTAGTAAGAAGCTACCACTGACTGGTGGCCTACAGAACAAGTTTCACCAAGGATATTCATAGAAAATTTCCTGAAAACTACACCCTCTTCATCTAAACCAACACTTAGCCTAATTACAAGAGATTGCCATAAAATATAATGTAAAAGCCACTTCTTTAAGTTGGTGAAATTGCAATTTATTCTGTGCACCAATATTAGAAATGTCTTGACAACTATTTATTATGTTAAAGTTTGTAAATATGAAAGTATTGAAACATCTATATACATTGAAAAGCAAGAAAGTTAATTCCATTGGCAATGTCTGCTTGCATTTATAACCTGAACTCTAATCCTAAAGTTGATTCCACTTTAAATTTATCATTTCAATGACAAAGTAAAAAAAACACATAACTATTATCAAGCTAATTCCTAGAGCATGATCATTTCTGCCCAACTTATGTTGAAGTTGGACAGAAATTATAATGGGGTAAGGCAGCCATAGTACTGAGTTTTCAAACCTCAAAACACAAGAATGGGTTAAAAAGAAAGCATTACTATGATATAAAAATTACATATTGTTCCAATTGCTGCACTCAGCTTGCATTGGATTTATTCTTTCCAGTTCTCCCAGCAGGAATTTGCAGAAAGGAAGTAGTTTATTTATGCAATGATAAGTCTCTGTCCAGTGGTAGGGTCTTCTATGAATAAGAAGATTACCATAAACCTTACCAACATAGCAATGAAAACCGTTGCTCCTTCCTCAAAGTGCCTCCCCAGGACATCAGAGATGTCCCCCTTCTTCAAAGAAGCTTGCTTGCCTATTCCCACAGTTATCTTGACTAACTCTCCCCACCCTGTTTCCTCTAAAAGTGCTATTCCCTTTCTCAGTTTCTTCACCTCCACCACATTTGTTCACAGGATGAGGCTTTCCTTTCCCATGACTTCAGAGATGTCCTCCTCCTTCAAAGAATGGTGTTTGTTTCCCTTCCACCACCTTTGATGCTGCCCTTCCCAGATCCTCTCCATTTCGCAGACACATCTGCGCTCACCACATCTTTCTACTGCCTTAACAAAAGTAAATTTCCTTTTGTCCGTACCTACCACCCCATGAACCTCCTCATCCATCTTCCTTCTTCAACAGGATCCTACCACCACACACATCTTTACCTCCCCCTCACTCTCAGCTTTCTGAGGGTTTCACTCACTCCGTGATTCCCTTGTCCATTCACCCCTTCCCATTAATCTCCCTCTTGGCACATATCCCTCAGTCCTTCCAGGTGAGGCAAAACTTCACTTGCTACTCGATTGGGTTTGTCTTTTGTATTCAGTGCTCCCACTGCAGCCTCCTTTATATTGGTGAGACTCGTTGTAAATCGGGAGTTCGCTTTGTTGAGCACCTCCACTCCATCTGCCAAAAGTTTCCTTGTAGCCAAACATTTTAATTCTGATCCCTATTTCTATTCCAACCTGTCAGTCCGTAGCCTCCACTTCGTCCATGATGAGGCCATTTTCAGGGTGGAGGAGGAACATCTCATATTCACTCTAAAGCTGGGGGCTACAGACCCCTTGGTAAATGGTAAGGGCTCTGTGGCATAAAAAAAGATTGGGAACCCATAATCCAGGTAGCCTCCAAGCTGATGGCATGAACATCAATTTCTCCTTCCAGTAATTTTCTTCCCTACCCCCTCTTTTCTATTCCCCACACTAGCCTTGTACCTCTTCTGCTCACCTGACTATCACTTCCCCCGGTGCCCCTCCTTCTTCCCTTTCTCCCATGGTCCAATCTCCTCACCTATCAGATTCTTCTTCTCAATCCTGTTACCTTTCCCGGCCATCTATCATCATCTAGCTTATCCTCCTTCTCCTCCCCCAACCTTTTCATTCTGGCATCTTGCCCTATTCTTTCCAGTCCCAAAGAAGGGTCTCAGCCCAAAATATTGACTGTTTATTAATTTTCATAGATGCTGCTTGACTCACTGAATTCCTCCAGCATTTTGTGTGTGTCGCTCTAGATTTCCAGCATCTGCAGAAACTCTTACATTAATGAAAACATTGACTGTCAGGCTTCCACATTCCCTAGCTCATTGGTTGTCACTTCTTTTAAACGTTTCAATATACTTTCAATATTCTGCAGCATTCAAAAATTATTAAAATCTATTTAAACTCCTTAAAAATTAAAATGAAAATAAATCCTCAAAACCATTTTTTTGAATTCAACAAAGTAAAAAAAAATCAAATTAACTCTGACTGAGTTAATTCCAAGAGCTGTCCCGCTCCTTTGAAATGAATGGAAGTTGTCTCTTACTCAGGTCCAACTTGGCACAGGTTGTTGAAATAAATTCCTTCCTGTGAGTTGTGGACAATTTTTATAACTTTACACTCCCTCACTGGAATCCGTGTGAACAACATGACGGCACATCTGCAAAACTATCACAGAAAACTGGCTGCAAATTAGGGACATACAAATCCCAAAGGTTTACAAAGACTGGAACAAAAATTGCCAATGTCTCTCCAGATCATTGGCTGTCTTTACAGGTGTAGGTATCACATGAGTAAGAGTTCACAGAGATTGTGCAATAAAAGCATAGACAACTTTCAGAGCCCAAAAAATTATGCCATGGATCATTAGAATCTACAATCAGTGGCCACTTCATTATGTACCTCTTGTACCTAATAAAGTGGCCACTGAATGTAAGTGCATGGTCTTCTGCTGCTGTAGCCCATCCACTTCAAGGTTTGACGGGTTGTGGGCTCTACTGCACACCATTGTTGTAACGTGTGGTTATTTGAGTTACTGTTGCCGTCCTGTCAGCCATTCTCCCCTGACCTCTCTCATCAACAAGGCGTTTTCACCCACTGAGCTGCTACTCATGGGAGGTTTTTTTGATTTCTGCATATTCCCTGTAACTCTAGAGAATGTTGTGTGAGAAAGTCCCGGGAGATCAGCAGTTTTTGAGATAATCAAACCACCCCATCTGGCAGCAACAGTCAATCCATGATCAAAGTCACGTTTCTTCCCTATTCCGATGTTTGGTCTGAACAACAACTAAACCGCTTGCTTCAAGTTGGTTGGCTGATTAAATACTTGCATTGACAAGCAGCCGTATAGGTGTAAAATTGCCACTGAGTGTATATTCAGAGTTGTAAGCTGTATTCTGTGAATAACACCATGTTCAAAGTAAATGTTTTATCAAAATACACATATGTCACGCATACTACATTGAGATTCATTTTCTTATGCACATTCACAGTAGAATAAAGAAATACAATACTATTTGTTTATTCGTTTGTTTATTACTGAGAACACGAGTCGTGGAGCCCTTGAAGTTGAGTATATAGATTGTGGAATTAGTTCACTGTTGTGGTGAGTGGTTATCCACACTGGTTCAGGAACTTGACATTTGAAGAGTAATAACTGTTCCTGCTTGTGGGGTGGGACCTAAGGCTCCTGTATCTCCTGCGCAATTGATGTTTCTTCAAATACATTAAAGGTCAAAGTTCAAAAGTTCAAAGTAAATTCTATTATCAGAGTACATACATGTCACCACATATACCCGTGAGATTCTTTATCCTGTGGGAATACTCAACAAATCTATAGAACAGTAACTGCAAACATGATCAATGAACAACAAACTGTGCAAGTGCAAATATAAATAAATAGCAATAAATACCAAGAATATGAATTAACAAGATAAAGAGCCCTGGTGTGGGAACACCAGATATAGAATGAATGTAGTTATCCCCTTTTGTTCAAGAGTCTGATGGTTGAGGGGTAGTAACTGTTCCTGAACCTGGTGGTTCCTGTACCTTCTACCCAATGGCAGCAGTGAGAAAAGAGCATGGCCTGGGTGATCAGAATCTTTAATGATGGAAGCTGCTTTTCTACAGCACAATTTCATGCAGCTGCACATAATGATTGGGAGGGCTTTACCATGATGTACTGGGCCGAATCCACTACATTTTGTAGGGTTTTCCACTCAAAGACACTGGTGTTCCCATACCAGGCCATAATAAGACCATAAGACCTAGGAACAGAATTAGGCCATCTGGCCCATCAAGACTGCTCTGCAATTCAGTCATGCCTGATCCTTTCTTTCTTAATCTCCTCCTCAACCCCAGTTCCCAGCCTTCTCCCCATAACCTTTGATGCCATGTCCAATCAAGAACCTATCAATCCCTGCCTTAAATATACCCAATGACCTGGTCTCCACAGCTACATGCGGCAACAAATTCCACAAATTCACCAAACTTTGGCTAAAGAAATTTCTCCACATCTCTGATTTGAAATGGTGTCCCTCTATTCTGAGGCTGTGCCCTCTTGTCCTAGACTCTCCCACCATGGGAAACATCCTTTCCAGATCTACTCTGTCTAGGCCATATATGTCAAACTCAAATCCGGCCCGCGGTGGAATTATCTTTGGCCCGCGAGATAATATCTAATTACTATTAAAGCTGGCCCCAGTAATCGAAGCGCCTATGGCGTATGATATGGCTAATGCTGAGTTTATTCAGGTACCAGGTTTTCAGGGTTTTTAGTGTTTATTCGGCAGTCTTGCTCGGCAGTCTTCTTCATAAGAAATGGAATTTGTAAAGTGAAACACTTTGTAGTTATAGCAGAGACTGAGACACATGAGAGCAGGCTGAAAAAACGGAGGCAACGAAAGCTGCGTTTGCACGCGTCCGACTGATCCGGCCCGCATGAAGCTGCATTTTGCTCAATCCGGCCCGTGACCTAAAATGAGTTTGACACCCCTGGTCTAGGCCTTTTAACATTCAAAAGGTTTCAATGAGATACTCCTTCATCCTTCTGAATTCCAGCACGTACAGACCTAGAGCTACCACATGTTCCTCGTATGATAACCATTTCATTCCTGGAATCACCCTTGTGAACCTTCTCTGGACCATCTCCAATGCCAGCACATCTTTTCTAAGATGAGGGGCCCAAAACTGTTCAAGGTGAGGCCTCACCAATGCCTTATAAAACCTCAGCTCCTTGTTCTTGTATTCTAGACTTCTGGAAATGAATGCTTCAGAACACTTACCACCACACATCTATAGAAGTTTGCCAAGGTTTTTGATGACCTGTCAAACCTCTGCAGATTCCTGAGGACGACCAGGCACTGTCATGCTTTCTTTGCAGGACAGGTTCTCTGAGATAGTGACACCCAGGAATTTAAAGTTACATTAGATTGCACCCCTCAGAAGGCTTGAATCCTGGAAGTTTAGGGATTAGATATCACTTCAAAAATAATTAAAAATTCTTCAACAGCCCAGTCCGAGCCTAAGGCTCTTTCCTTCTGAATGACAGGAGTTTATTCAGATTCACATTCAGTTTCTGATTTATTTACCGCATATACATGGAGTGAAAGGCCTGAACAGATTCGATATGGCAAAATTATTTCCCACAGTAGGGGAGTCTAGGACAAGAGGGCATGACTTCAGGATTGAAAGACGACCATTTAGAACTGAGATGTGGAGAAATTACTTTAGTCAGAGGATGGTAAATCTGTGGAATTTGTTGCCACGAGTGGCTGGGGAGGCCAAGTCATTGGGTGTGTTTAAGGCAGAGATAGATAAGTTCTTGATTAGCCAGGGCATCAAAGGGTATGGGGAGAAGGCAGGGGAGTGGGGATGACTGGAAGAATTGGATCAGCCCATGACTGAATGGTGGAGCAAACTTGATGGGCCAAATGGCCTACTTCTGCTCCTATATCTTATGGTCTTATGAAATGTATTGTTTGCATTAACAAGCAACATGATTTACAGTTGTGCTGGGAGAGCTCGTAAGTGTGGCCACACATTCCAGCGCCAACATAGCGTGCCCACAACGTTCAGAACAACACAGAATACAACAAGCAACAGCAAAACTACCTTAATTCCTTCCTCCCATCTTGCACATGGACAGCTATCCAATTCCAGCACCGGCCTCCAGACTCCAGGATTCAGCCATTGGACTTGGACTTCCTGACTTAAGAGTATGACCTTCATCGGCCTCACCAAGGTGCTGCCCCTGTTGTGTCAATACATGTGCACACACAGAGCTTATTATAGTTACTGTTTTACCATCAGCAGTTGGAATAGGTTCATCATGAGGCCAAACCAATGGGAGAAGTCCAGCCTTCTCGCTTAAAAGACACTGCAAACTTCCTTTGCCTCGATTCTCAGTGGCTGCTTTCTTAGGTGCACCTGCTGGTTAATGCAAATATCTAATCAGCCAATCATGTAGCAGAAACTCATTGTATAAAAGCATGCAGACATGACAAAGACGTTCAGTCGTTGTTCAGACCGAACATCAGAATGGGGGGGGAAAGAAAATGAGATCTAAGTGACTTTGACTGTGGAATGTTTGTTAGTGCCTGCTCTCCTGCAATTTTCACACACAACAGTCTGAGTTTATAGAGAACGGTGCAATCAACAAAAAAACATACAGTGAGAGGCAGTTCTGTTGGTGAAAACACCTTGTAATGAGAGAGGTCAGAGGAGAATGGCCAGACTGGTTCAAGCTGACAGCACGGCGACAGTTACACAGATAACCACACTTCAGAACAGTGGTGCGTGGAGGAACATCTCTGAGTACACAGCACATTGAACCCTGAAGTGGATTTGCTACAGCAACAGAAGACAATGAACAAACACTCAGTGGCCAATTGAACATGTATAGGAAGTACCCAATAATGTGGCCACTGACTGGATATTCGCTGCAATAGAGTTCTTTCTGACCATCCCTGGAATAAGAATTTACATGTTGGTATTTACGTATTCATGCACATTTTATTCCATATGCATACTTTAGCCTCAGACTTTATTTTTATATAATTCTTTATTCATTATAATTGTTGAATGTTGTTTTCTGTTGCATGTCACATCAACACTGTGCACAGTGGCGTTTAAACTAGAGCTGCAGGGGGAGGGGAACCAGAGTGCCAGAACAGTTAGTGGAGCGGTTGTGGAGACAGATGCTGGTAGGATCTCAGACAGAGTCAGGAATCACAAGATGGAGCATGGTGTGACTAGTGTCCTGAGCTGTGTATACTTCCATAAGACCTTAAGATATAGGAGCAAAATTAGGCCACACACACAAAATGCTGGGGGAACTCAGCAGGCCAGGCAGCATCTATAGGAAGAAGCGCTGTTGACGTTTCAGGCCAAAACCCTTCGTCAGGAATAACTGAAAGAAAAGATAGTAAGAGGTTTGAAAGTAGGAGGGGGACGGGGAAATGTGAACTGATAGGAGAAGACCGGAGGGGGTGGGATGAAGCTAAGAGCCGGAAAGGTGATTGGCAAAAGGGATACAGAGCTGGAGAAGGGAAAGGATCATGGGACGGGAGGCCTAGGGAGAAAGAAAGGGGGAGGGGAGCACCAGAGGGAAATGGAGAACAGGCAAAGTGATGGGCAGAGAGAGAAAACAAAAAGGGGAGGGGGGAGAAATAAATAAATCAGGGATGGGGTAATTTCTTTCTCCCTAGGCCTCCCGTCCCATGATCCTTTCCCTTCCCCAGGTCTGTATCCCTTTTGCCAATCACCTTTCTGGCTCTTAGCTTCACCCCACCCCCTCTGGTCTTCTCCTATCATTTCGCATTTCCCCTTCCCCCCTCCTACTTTCAATTCTCTTACTATCTTTCCTTTCAGTTAGTCCTGACGAAGGGTCTTGGCCGGAAACGTCGACAGTGCTTCTCCCTATAGATGCTGCCTGGCCTGCTGCGTTCCACCAGCATTTTGTGTGTGTTGCTCGAATTTCCAGCATCTGCAGATTTCCTCGTGTTAGCAGAATGAGGCCATTTAGTCCATCGAGTCTGCTCCACCATTTCATCATGGTTGATCCAATTTTCCTCTCAGCCCCAGTCTCCTGTGTTCACCCTGTACCCCTTCATGCTCTAACCAATCAAGAATCTATCAACCTCTGCCTTAAATATACATGAAGACTTCAACTCCACAGCTGCCTATGGCAAAGAATTCCACAGATTCATCACTCTCTAGCTGAAAAAATTCCTCCTCATCTCTGTTCTAATATGATGCACCCATATTTTGAGGCTGTGCCCTCTTGTCTTAGCACCTCCCACCATAGGAAACATCCTTTCCACCTTTCCACATCCACTCCATCAAGGCCTTTTACCATTTGCTAGGTTTCAATTAGATTTCAATGCAAGAAGTATCATAGGAAAGACAGATGATCTCAGGGCCTGGATCAGCACCTGTGATTATGATTTTGTTGTCATTAGTGAGACTTGGTTGTAGGAGGGCAGGACTGGCCGTTCAATATTCTGGGGTTCTGTTGTTTTAGACATAACAGAGTGGGAGGGATTAAAATAGGAGGGGTGGTGTTACTAGTCAGGGAAAGTTTCACAGCAGTGCTCAGTCAGGACAGGATGGATAACTCATCAAGTGAGGCATTACAAGTGGAATTGAGAAATAAGAAAGCTATGACCACATTAATAGGATTGTATTACTGGCCACCCACCATTCTGAGGGATTTAGAGGAACAAATTTGTAGAGAGATTGCAGACTTTTGCAAGAAACATAAGGTTGATATAGGAGGTGATTTTAATTTTCCACATATTAAGATCATAAGACATAGGAGAAGAATTAGGCCATTTGGCCCATCAAGTCTGCTTCACAATTCAATCATGGCTGATCCTTTTTTAAAAATTTCCTCCTCAACCCAAGTTCCTGCCTTCTCCCCGTAACTTTTGATGCCATGTCCAATCAAGAACCTATCAATCTCTGCCTTAAATACACCCAACGACCCGGCCTCCACAGCTGCATGTGGCAACAAATTCCACAAATTCACCACCCTTTGGCTAAAGAAATTTCTCCGCATCTCCGTTTTGAAAGGGCTCCCCGCTATCCTGAGGCTGTGCCCTCTTGTCCTAGACTCTTCCACCATGGGAAACATCCTTTCCACATCTACTCTGTCTAGGCCTTTCAAAATTTGAAAGGTTTTAATGAGATCCTCCCTCATCCTTCTGAATTCCAGCGAGTACCGACCCAGAGTCATCAAATGTTTTTCGTATGATAATCCTTTCATTCCTGGAATCATCCTTGTGAACCTCCTCTGGATCCTCTCCAATATCAACACATCTTTTCTAAGATGAGTGGCCCAAAACTGTTCACAATACTCAAGGTGAGGCCTCACCAGTGCCGTATACAGCCTCAGCATCACATCCCTACTCTTGTATTATAGACCTTGAAATGAATACTAACATGGCATTTGTCTTCCTCAACCTGCAAGTTAACCTTCAGGGTGTTTTGCACAAGGACTCACATCTCTCTACATCTCAAATTCCTGGATTTCTGCCCGTTTAGAAAATAGTCCACACATTTATTATTGACAGGGATTCCCATACTGTAAAATTACTAGATGGGATAGAGTTTATCAGCTGGGTTCAGAAAAGTTTCCTATCAGTACTCAACAAGAGACTGTGTGATACTGGATCTGCTAATAGGGAAAGAGACAGGGCAGGTGACAGAAGTTTTTGTGGAGGAACATTTTGCATCCAGTGACTACAATGCCATTAGTTTTGAAATAACTGCAAAAAGATAGATCTAGTCCGCAGGTTGAGGTTCTAAATTGAAAGATGCTCAATTTTGATGGTCGGGCAAGTGTGGGTTGGGACAGGCTGTTTTCTGGCAAAGCTGTACTTGGTAAGTGGAGGCTTTCAAAAGGAAAATTTTGAGAGTGCAAAGCTTGTAGGTGCCTGTCAGAATAAAAGATTAAAAATAACAAGTATAGGGAACCTTGGCTTTCAAGAGATATTGAGGCCCTGGTTAAGAGTAAAAAGAGGTGCATAGCAGGTATAGACAGGTAGGAACAAATGAGGTGCTTATGCAGTATAAGAAATGCAAGAGAACACTTAAGAAAGAAATCAGGAGGCTAAAGAAATGCATGAAGTTGTTCTAGCAGACAAGGTGAAGGAGAATCTTAAGGGGTTCTGCAAAAATGTTAAGAGCAAAAGGATTGCTTGGGACAAAATTGGTCCTCTGGAAGATCAGAACGGTAATCCATGAAAACAGACAGGGGAGACGTTAAATGATTTTTTTGCCTCTGTGCTTACTCAGGAGATGGACACAGAGTCTGTAGAAGTGAGGCAAAAAGGCATCTACTTCATGGACTCTATTACAGAGGAGGAGATGTTTCCTATCCTGTGGCAAACTAGGGTGGATAAATCCCCAGGGCCTGAGAATGTGTTTCCTCAGACCCCATTGGAGGCAAATGCAGAAATTGCTGAGGCCCGAGCAGAGATAATTAAACCATCTTTAATTTCAGGAGAGGTACCAGAGGACTGGAGGATAACCAATGTTGTTCCGTTGTTTACGTAAGGCTCTAATTAGAAACCAGGAAATCATAGGCCCAGTGAGAATGGCATCAGTTGTGGGAAAGTTATTGGAAGGCATTCCAAGGGCCTGGATATATAAGTATTTGGATAGACATGGACTGATTAAGGACTGTAAGTGTGGCTTTGTGCATGGTAAATCATGTCTAACCACTCTTGTAGCATTTTCAAGGAAGTTACCAGGAAAGTAAATGAAGGTAAGGCAGTGGATGTTGTCTACATGGACTTTATCTAGGCAATTGACAAGGTCCCACATGGGAGGTTGGTCAAGAAGGTTGAGTCGCTTGGCACTCAAGATAAGGTAGTAAATTGGATGAGACATTGGCTTTGTGGGAGAAGCCAGAGAGTGGTAGTAAATGGCCACCTCTCTGACTGGAGTCCCGTGACTTGCAGAGTGCCACAGAGATCGATGCTGGGTCCTTTGTTGTTCATCATCTGTATCAATGATCTAGATAATAATGTAGTTAACTGGCTCAGCAAATTTGCAGATGACACCAAGATTGGGGGTGTGGTGGACAGTGAGAAGGCTATCATGCCTTGCAGAGGGATCTGCATCAGCTGGAAAAATGGGTTGAATAATGACAGATGGAATTGAATGCAGACAGGTGTGAGGTATTGCACTTCGTTAGGACCACCAGGGTAGGTCTTACATATTGAATGATAGGACACTGAAGAATGTGTAGAACAAAGGGATCTGGGAATACAGGTCCATAGTTCATTGAAAGTGGTGTCACAGTTAAATAGGGTGGTAAAGAAACATAAATCAATGTATTGAGTACAGGCAATGGGATGTGAAGTTGAAGTTAAGACAGTGGTGAGGCCTAATTTGGAGTATTGTTTGCAGATTTGGTCACCTATCTACAGAAAAGATATCAGTAAGGTTGAAAGAGTGCAGAGAAAACTTACAAGGATTTGTTGAGTCTGGAGGACCTGAATTATAAGGAAAAACTGAATAGGTTAGGATTGTATTCCTTAGAACATAGAAGATTGAGGGGAGATTTGATAGAGGTGTACAAAATTATGAGGGTTATAGATAGGGTAAATGTAAGCAGGCTTTTTTCACTGAAGTTTGGTGAGACTACAACAAGAGGTCATGAGTTAAGGGTGAAAGGTGAAAAGTTTAAGGGGAACATGAAGGGAAACTTCAGAAACCTGAAGGCACACACTCAGCGATTCAGGAACAGCTCCTTCCCCTCTGCCATCTGATTCCTAAATGGACATTGAACCTGTGGTGAACTACATGTACCTGTCTGGACACGCTCCCCCTGCTGACTGCTCCTGTGGCTCCTCCCACTGACCGTGGCTCCTCCCACAGACCCCGGTATAAAGGCGATTGGGGCCTGAGCCCTGCCCTCAGTCTCCAGGATGTAGTATGGTGGTCAATTGCTGCTTGTTCTTTCTTCCAGTCAATAAAAACCGATAACTTGCCTCAAGTCTCAGAGAGTTATTGATGGTGCATCAGAACCCTTGGACACTGCCTCACTGTTTTTAATATACAGTATTTCTGTTTTTTGCACGTTTCTTTAATCTATTTAAGTAGACTGAAATTGATTTACTTTTTTTTTCTCTCTTCTATGTTATGTATCGCATTGAACTGCTGCAGCTGAGTTAACAAATTTTACATCACATGTCGGTGATAATAAACCTGATTCTGATTCACTGCTCAGAGGGTGGGGAGAGTGTGGAATGAGCTACCAGCACAAGAGTGCATGCGAGCTGGATTTCAACATTTAAGCAAAGTTTGGATAGGTACATGAATGGTAGGGATATGGAAGGCTAATGTCCCGGTGCAGGTCAATGGGAGTAGGCAGTTTACATGGTTTCGGCATGGACAGGTAGGCCAAAGGGCTTATTTCTGTACAGTACTTCTCTGTGACTCTATAACACATGAGAACAAATTCCTAATACATTTAAATGTATATAATGAATAAAGTTGATCCCTGATCCTTGGTCTTCTGATTTTGTCGATATTATTGAGGAATTGAGGAACTTGAGGAATCTTGGCCTATTTCTCATCAAGTTATCAGAAATACAGTTCAGTTGAAAAGTTTTAGGCAAATATACATATAGCTAGGGTGCCTAAGACTTTTGCACGGTACTATAGTAATTTTATGTATTGCACTCTACTGTTATATACAATTTTCATGAGTGATGATAAACCTGATTCTGGTATGGGTCTCTATTGTGGACTGAGAGGGGGAAGTGGGCAGAGAGAGAGGGGAACTGTGGTTGGGTAAAGGAGAAGCAGGAAGCACCAGAGAGACATTCTGTAATGATCAATAAACTAATTGTTTGGAATCAAATGATCTTGCCTGGTGTCTCAAGCCTGCGTGTGTCTGTACACGCACCACACCCGCCCCTGGCACTCCTTCTCTGCCACCTGTCCCACACCCCTCCCACGGCGCTCCTCCCACACCATTCCCAGCATCCTTTGCTCCCGCCAGACTTACAAACTCGCTCTCTCCTCCGTATTGACAAATACAGTACTGTGCAAAAGTCTTAAGCACCCTAGTTATATATATGCCTAAGACTTTTGCACATTACTGTAATGAATTTATATTTGTGCAAGGCAGTGAAATAGACCTAGCTATATCCTAAATGACAGTACTACTCAGAATTAAGAAGAACAGGTAACTAACTCTTTTATAGGGCCTGTGCCCATAGATTTCAGTGCTACTGATTAAGAATATGCTATTTCTGTATGTGCTGCCGTTTGAGTCATGTGGTTTCAATTTACTTTTGAAACCATAGATCCAGCTCAGCATCAACTATTAGGCTTCTACTTTCCAATAACTTTAACAAAATATTTATCAGGATATAGGGTGTTCTATCGTTTGAGCTGAGCTTGGACGTAGAAGATTTTTTGAATAGGTTAGAAACACAAACGATTCTGCAGATGCTGGGAATCCAGGGCAACACATACAAAATGCTTTAGAAACTCAGCAGGTCAGGTAGCGTCCTCTGGCAGCTTCTAATCCTTTCCTTTCCTTCCCCCCCACCTTCTTACGCTGGCTTCTTCCCCCTTTTTTTCCAGTCCTGATGAGGGTCTCGTCCTGAAACATTGACTCCTTATTTCCTTCCATAGATGTTTCTTTGTGTTTTTCACATCATCAAAATGTTGTAAAGCAGCTTACAGCAAAGTAAATACCTTTTGAACACAGGCTACTAAATTTGGATGTCAAGATCATACTGAATGACAGACTAGGCTCAAAAGCCCGAATAACCTGGCAACACCTCATACTCTGTTTGGGTGGCATCCAACCTGATGGCATTACCATCGATTTCTGCAACTCGCAGTGATTTCTCCCTCCTCCCTCCCTCTCTCTTTTCCCATTCCCTACTCTCATCCCATCTCCTCTCCTCACCTCCCTCTGGTTCCCTCCTCTTCCCTTTTCTCCTATGGTCCACTGTGCTGTCCTATCAGATTCCTATATCCTCCGCCCTTTACCTCGTCCACTTATTCTCCTGCCTTCTCCCTTCATACCCTGACTAATCAAGCATCTATCAACCTCTGCCTTAAATATACCCAAAGACTTGGCCTCCACAGCTGTCTGTGGCAGCGAATTCCACAGATTCACCACTCTCTGGCTAAAGAACTTCCTCCTCATCTCCATTATAAACTAATGTCCTTCTATTCGGAGAGCACTTCTCTGATCTTAGACTCCCCCCCCCTCCCCCATAGGAAGCATCCTCTCCACATCTACTATATCAAAGTTTTTTTTATCAGATTCACTTGTCAAAGTTGTGTCCAAGGATGTGCATCAAGCTGGTTAAATACACAAAACAACATAAACATCTCAGCTGAGACAAAGGAAAAGTATGCGATTCTTAGATTTGCAGAACTATTAGATACAAAAATGTGAGGTGATGGAGTAAATGCAAAAGTCTTTTTCCACTTTGGCTGGGTGAGACTAGAACTAAAGGTCATGGGTCAAGGGTGGAAGGCAAAATGGTTAAGAGAACATGAGGGGGAACTTCTTCACTCAGAAGGTGGTAAGAAGGTGGAACGAGCTGCCAGTGGAGGTGGTGGATGTGGCTTCAGTTTCAACATTTAAGAGAAGTTTGGATAAGTACACGAAGGACTAGACAAGGTGAAAGTGGAGAGGACGTTTCTTATACTGTGGGAGTTTAGAACCAGATGGCACAGCCTCAGAAAACAAGGATGTCCCTTTAGAACAAAGACGAGGAAGAATTTCTTTAACCAGTCGGTGGTGAATTGTGGAATTCATTGCCATAGATGGCTGTGGAGGCCAAGTCATTGAGTCTATTTAAAGCAGAGGTTAATAGGTTCTTGATTAGTAAGGGTGTCAAAGGTTGGAGGCTGGAGAATGGGAAGAGAGGATAATAAATCAACCATGATGGAATGGTGGAGCAGATTCGATGGGCTGAATGGCCTAATTCTTCTCCAGCGTTTGATGGTCTTTTGGTCTTACAACAAGGAGAGAGTTTGGGATTCATGAAAGAAGAAAGAATGGAAAATCATCAGAACAATAAAATGACTAAAAGTTAGCATTGGCCAAGGCAAAGGGGAGTTAAGATTAGACAATGAAAAGACAAAAGGGCTTAGATATGAATAGAAATGGCAGAATCATGGCCCATTTCTGTTGATTTTATTTGAGTCTTCTAGATTTCAACATTTTAAAAAATTGATATCAGTAAAGTAAGGCAGCGTCGTTAAGACATTTGTTATAATTTGCTCAAAAATGAAGTAATTGCATCTGTGAGGCAGCATTCGTGACCTTACAGGATTCAAATGAACTTTACAGCAACTGACATTTTCTGAAGTGTAATTATCAGGAAATGCTACATTCAATTTGCACATAAGCTCAGACAGTTTCAGAATTGCCAACTACCTGTACTCGGAGAAACTATACAAATCAATTCTTCTTGCGGAATGATTCCAGACTTTCATAAGAAATTTTTAAAAAAACAAAGCTGGGGTTTTTTTTCCATTTTCCATTCTGGCTCCCCTGTTACCCCTCCTCTTCTCTTCACCTGCCCGTTACCTCCCTTTGATGCCTCTCCTCCTTCTCTTTCTTCCATGGCCCACTGTCTCCTGTCAGATTCCTTTGTCTTCCGCCTATCACATCCCAGCTTCGTACTTCAATCCCCCCCCCCCCACCTACCTTGCCCCTCATGTGGTTTTATCTATCACTTTCTAGCTTGTCCTCCTTCCTCTCCTCCCATCTTCTGATTTAGGATTCTGCCCCCTTCCTTTCCAGTCCTGGTGAAGGGTCTCGGCCTGGAACATCAACTGTTTATTCCCTCAGTGGATGCTGCCTGACTTGCTGTGCTCATCCAGCATTTTGTGTACGTTGCTAAAGATGGGAATAGTTTAACAAATAAAAGAGAAGAGCTGCCTCAGAACAGATTAATCATGAGCTGCCAGTGCTCACAGCAATTGTCCATCCATCACCGAGTTTCCACGTCTCAGATTTGCGTATGCTTGTGTAACGTGCTACAAGCAGATGCACACATCCATCTAATCACAGAATCTGAAGAAAATAATTTAAAAGTTCACATAGAGCACCAAACACCACAACACAGTACAGGTCGCTTGGCTTATAATGTTGTATACATTGTACCGTGAGGTCTCTGCTGGTCGAGGTCAGCCATGGATCTAGATACGCAAGCCAGGGCAGTACGATATGGAGAGCCAGCTTTTGGCCACGTAGCAGGCTCCCCTTCGCCGTGCATCTGATGAACCCAAAAGAACAGCAGAGACTTGGAACAGTTTGGCACCAGCAGCATCGCTGGAGTTGCCTGTCAGTGTTGAACTCAATGTAGGACTCCTTAGGGAATCCAGCTCCAGACTTTTCCCTCAGGGTCTACTCCCAAAGCCTTCCCCATGAGCGGGTACGGCCACAAGGCAGCCGAGGTTTTATAGCTGACTTTTCTTTCTAGATGAGTTGCCAACCACGGCAGCCCTGCTGGAAGTGACTGGTTTTAAGTTGCCAGTAACTCCTTCTCCTGTCAGTAGAAATGGTTCCTCTGGGCTTAGTAGCTAAGCCACACGTGAAGACCAGGAGCTGGACTTGGTTGTCAGAGGCTTTTTGAGACGCACACCATTGGGAGCATTTAATAGGCAGAGGGAGCTTATCACCACTACCACCCCCGGCTAAAACAATCTTAAGGAACCATATTATACTGAATATAGATCTATATAGTATATATGTATGTCTATTAGTTTGACCTATAGACATACTCCAAAATCAATCTACACTTCACTTCTACATAGCCCTCCATTTTTCTTATATCCTTGTGCTTATCTAAGAGTATTGTAAATGTCCCTATTAGATCAGCTTTTAACACTATGTAATGACCAAGATTCCAAATTAAACTCGGCCATCTGCCTGCACGTGTTCCTCCATTTTCCTGCATGTTTGGGTGCAGGACTCCTGATCATGATCATCTGACTCCTAATCATCACTTTACACTCAGTGGCAACATTACTATGTCCCCCTGTACCTAATACAGTGTCCACCGGCCGTATGCTCATGATCTTCTACTACCGTACCCATCCTCTCAAGGATGTGTTATGCACCAGAGATATTCTTCTGCACACCACTGTTGTAACGCGTGGTTACTTGAGTTACTGTCATCTTCCTGTCAGCTGGAACCGTTCTCCTCCAACCCTTCTCAGTAACAAGGTATTTTCACCTGCTTAGCTGTCACTCACTGGATGTTTTCTGTTCCTCACACCATTCTCTGTAAACTCTAGAGGGTGGCGTGTGCGGAAATCCCAAAACATCCGCAGTTTCCACCCCATCTGGCGGCGGCCTAGTAACTGAGATGCTCCCATGCGCATAGCCTTGATTGCCGCCAAACTGGAACTGGATAGGACTAGAAAAAGTTAAAAGCAGATTTTTAGGTAGGGAGAGCCCAAGGCTTTTGCACAGTGCTGTGTTTATCAATGTGGAGTACAGAGAGAGTTTGTAAATCTGGCGGGATTCGCCCCACCTCGCATTTCCCCCTCCACCTCCTACCTTCAAATCTCTTACTATCTTTCCTTTCAGTTAGTCCTGACGAAGGGTCTCGGCCCAAAACGTCGACAATGCTTCTTCCTATTAATGTTGACTGGCCTGCTGAGTTCCAGCAGCATTTTGTGAGTGTTGGGAGAAAAAGATGTTGGGAATGCTGAGGGTGAAGTGCCATGGGAGGGGTGTGGGAAAGAAGTAATTCCAGGGGTGGGGTGATGCAGGTGCAGGCACAGCCAGCCCTGAGATACCAGGCAAAGTTATTTGATCCCAAACAATTGGTTTATTGATCATTACAGAATGTCTCTCCAGTGCTTTGCCCTCCCTCTCCTCGTCCTTCCCCTTTTCCCAACCATGATTCCCCCTCCCTGCCCCCTTCCCACTCTCAGTCCACAATAGAGACCCATATCAGAATCAGGTTTATCATCACTCACATATGTCATGAAGTTTGTGGCAGCAATACAGTGCAATAAATCAAATTGCTACAGTACTGTGCAAAAGGCACAGTCATCCCAGCTATGTCTACGTGTCTGTGACTTCCACGTAGTACTGTAAATAAAAGCAAAAGTACGGGATTTTTCATTTTCCATTCTAAATATTCATAGTATGCATATTACAAAAAAGAAACACACTTAAAGTACCATCCAGTGTTCAGGTCACGTAAAAATTGCCTGCTCAGAACCATGGTTGGTCCATACAGCTATAAAAAAATAGAGGGAACATTGCTTGCATGTCGTTAAACTTTTCTCCTGAGCTTAAAGCTATGCCTCCAAGTATTTGATATTTTAATGATAATAATAATTTTATTATGAGAAGAATAGATAGCAATTAAATACATCACTTTTTATTTGATCTTTATTCTAAAAGCTATTTCTGATATTGATGGTAAATTTTATTATTTTTCTGGTTTCCACTAGTTTTGAGGTTAAAGTGCAATCTGACTGGAATTTAGCACACTGCTTTACAGCACCAGCGACCCGAGTCCCATTCCCGCCACTGTTTGTAAGGAGTTTGTATGTTCTTCCCGTGACCGCGTAGGTCTCTTCCGGGTTTTCTGGTTTCCTTCGTCATTGCAAAGACGGACCGGTTAGCAGGTTTATTGATCACACAAGTGTGACGCAGGTTCATTGGGTCTATCGGACCTGTAAAATGTTTAAAACATTAATAAAATCACACACGGTTTTCTATTATCCGGTTAAGTTTTAATACACCCACAAGTTGTTTTTTTTCCCTCAAACTTACTCCACTTGCAGATTAAAACGAGGAAATACTGCTCGTTCCTCAGGAATTGAAAAGCTCTTTAAATTGCTTTCATTTCTGAGGTGCTTTGACATTTGGAGTCATCAATCGACAGCAATGAATCTATTGAAAGCTTCAGCAGAGTTTTTAAGTCATTCTCAGTGAGCAAAATTGGTTTAATCATAGAGGACATGCTTATCTTCAATGTTTATTTCAAGTGTCTCGTCATTCGGGGGCTGCGGTGAGGGCCACAGGACCTGTTGCTGGGCTGGGCTAAGCTGATCCATGTTACATGAATAAAACTGCATTCTTAGATCAATAAGACACGAGGGACAGCAGAGACAGGAATCTGGAGCAAAACAAAACAAACAGCTGAAGGAACTCTGCCAGTCAGCAACTTGAGTTCTTGTCAGCTCTTTTGGGTGGAGGCATTTCTTCTGAATAATCGAAATGTTAACTTTGCAGTGCTTAAGCAAGGGGTCCATGGACCCCAGGCTGGGAACCCCCGATCTACAGTATTTACCACCGCTGAATCTGATTGCCCTGCTGCGCTCAGATTCAGATTTGTTATCTATCACATGTACAGAGAAACGCTCACCGTTTCCATTAGCGACCAGCACACCCGAGGATGGGCTGGGGGCAGCTTGCAAGTGTCACCACGCATTCTGGTGCCAACATATTATGACCACTAACTTGCCCTAGCAGTTTTTTTTTGCTCTATGCCAAAAGAAAGTAGCTCTCTTCTAACTCATTTTGTCCATGATGCAGACAATGGATAGGGATCAATATCAGTTTTGATGATACATTAAAGTGGGCGGTGGTTTTGCCACATCTTACACACTTCTCCTAATTTTCACTATCGAAATTAATACTGTGAGAGATGTAAATTAGTGTCAGTGGGGTGGGGGGGGCGGACTTTGGGACCAATAATGTTGATCATATTATTTTTTAATTAGATATGGAAAAAGATGGGAGTAATTCACCTGACGAAGGTCTAAATTGGGGCAAGGCTAATTTTGAAAACCTTGAACAGGAATTTGCAAATGTTCTGATGCAGAGTCTCAACACTTTCACAGCCCACCCCCTCGAGATGCTGCTCGACCCACCGACTTCCTCCAGCAGACAGTTTGCTTCTTCTCATCCCAGCAGAGTTGACTGGCAGAGGTTAGGCTTAGGAAGGCCCGTCAGGCCGAATGGATGAGTTGGACTAAAGGGCCTGTTTCCATATCTCTGTGACTCTATGTACTACAAGTGGTCAATATTATTTAAAATCAAAATGAACCCCTAAGGTCACCTGGACTTTCTCCAGAGGCATCTTGCCAGGTTTATTCCAACACTTTATTTTTGAGTATTCAGCACATGAAGCATTTCCTTTTTTCACATTACTGATGGACTTTTATGATGTCACTATGGGGAATTTGCACAAAATTTCCAAAATAGCATCAGGAAGTTACATCATGAGCTGCATGGTGAATTCCCACAATGTCACTGAACTATGACTCGAAACAAGGGACTATCTTGGGCTCATCTATTCTGCATGTGGTCTGTGTGGCTCCCAGTTGTGTGAATATTATGAATATGACTAAACTGATTGATGTTTTGGTTTAAGATGCAGATCAGGAAGACTGGGAGAAATGGCCTTTGTGAATTCTGGCAGTTGGATTTCTAAACAGCAGCTGATTAGGTGACACTGTTGGGTTGGAAGCCAGAACTCAACACAGCACTCGAAACAGGATGCATTGCGTAACCAGCTGGCGATTACAAATTTTAAAACACTGAGCACAGGAAACAAGGCGGAGATAAAATGCAGTTACTGTGCTGATCAGATGATCGGATTATGGCTATCTGCAATCACAGATCGACATAACTGCCTGTTAACAACCGTCAATTAAAGGCACTTGAAATATGAGAGAAGAAAATTGTGCTTCTTAAATGTCAATGTATCTCGACAAATGAAAGCTGGAACAGTAAAATCTATTAACTAAGATCAATTAAAATATATCACTGTCAAAAACCTTCACCATATAGCTGCATATTTCATGAACTTAGGTCTTACATGGTAGAGAAGCTTTAGGTCCCAACCACCATGTTCAGGAACAGTCAACGATCAGGCTCCTGGACCAACGTGGATAACTTCACTCTCATCAGCTCGCAACTGATTCCACAACCTATTGACTCTACAACTCATGTTCTCAATGTTATCTATCTATCCATTATTTATTTATCAATCTGTTTATCTACGGTATTTATTTTAATTGTGTAGCTCTGAGGGTGTACGGGCTCATTTTGGCGGCCCAATCAGTGGCAGGAGCAGGCCTCAGCTATGAGGTTTCTCGCAGCTTGGCGACGCGGGATTAAAAGTGCAGAAGGGACAGTCATTGCTGGGACAGCCATTCTTGGGAGTAGGAATGTCAGGCTTGGGCTCAAAGGGGGCTTCGGCTCGGAGGAGGCGTTGGCTGTTGATAAGTTTCCATTAAGGTTTCCCTTTTTTTTCCCCTCTCTTACTATACCTAGTGTAGTAAATGGCCATTGTCTGTACTTCATACCAGATGTCAGAGTCCTGGGAGATCGAGAGTCTCCCAGAGAACCACATCTGCGTGGAGCACATCCAGCTGCAGCTCCTTGAAGACCCGTGTTGGGATCTGGAGCAGCAGCTGGATGACCTTCAACTTGTACGGGAGAGTGAGGAGATCATCGATCAGAGATACAGGGAAGTAGTCACCCCGGAGTTGCAGCAGGCGAGCAGCTGGGTGACTGTCAGGAGACATGGAAATGTGAACAGGCACCCCTGTGGCCATTCCTCTCAATAATAATATACCATTTTGGATGCTGCTACGGGGGATGACCTCCCAAGGAATGCCATGGAGACCACATTACCGGCACAGAGCATGGGTTCGTGGTGCAGAAGAGGAAGAGGGAGAAGAGGGGAACAGTAGTGATAGGGGACTCAATAGCCAAAGGAGATCCTGTGGACGTGTATGGGAGACCTGGATGGTATGTTGCCTCACAGCTGCCAGAGTCAGGAATGTCTCGGATTACGGCCACAGCATTTTGGAGGGGGAAGGAGAGCAGCCAGATGTCTTGGTACATAGTGGAACCAAGGACGTAGGGTGGAAAAGCAAAGAGGTTCTGAAAAGGGAATTCAGAGAGCTAGGCCAAAAGCTGAGAAGCAGGATCCCCAGGGTAGTAATTTCTGGATAGCTGCCTGTGCCACGCGCCAGTGAGGGTAGAAACAGGATGATTTGGCAGGTAAATGCGTGGCCGAGAAGCTGGTGCAGGGGGGCAGAGATTCAGGTTCTTAGGTCATTGGGATGTCTTCTGGGAGAAGTTGAATTTATTTATTTATTTAAATCTTGGATTTGTCCCACGACGTGAGTGAGTAAAATTCTTTGCATTATGTGCAGACAGGAGATTTTATAAGTCTAAAGGTTTGTAGAAGGACACTGCCCCATAGCCAGTTAGAGTGCATTTGTCAATGGAGTGAAGTTCACATCCACAGATGCTCTGTGCACAGAAGTGACAGGTTGTACCTGAACCTGAAGGGGACTAATATTCTCACAGGCAGGTTTGTTGGAGCTGTTGGGGAGGGTTTAATCTGATTTGGAAGGGGGCTGGGGGAACTGGAATGAAGGGACTTAGGATAGGACAGATGGTAAAAGAGCAAAGATAGTGTGCAATCAGACTGTCAGGAAGGGCAGGCAGATGATAAGACAAAACTGCAGCCAGCAGGGTGAGTATCAGTGCGTTAGGGATGCAGAATCAAAAAGGATAGCGAATACAGTACTCAAAGTGTTGTATCTCAATGTACGGAGTATAAGAAATAAGGTGGATGATCTTGTTGCACTACTGCAGATTGTCAGGTATGATGTTGTGGCCATCACTGAATCGTGGCTGAAGGTCAGTTGTAGTTGGGAGCTGATTGTCCAAGGTTACATGTTGCATCTGAGGGATAGGAAGTTAGGCAGAGGCGGTGAAGTGGATCTTCTGGTAAGGAATGCATGAAATCAGTAGAAAGCTGGGACATGGGATTGGAAGATGTTGAATCCTTGTGGGATGCGTTAAGAAACCGCAATGGTAAAAGGGCCCTATTGGCAGTTATATACAGGCTTCCCAACAGTAGCTGGATATGGACCACAGATTACAACAGGAAATAGAAAGGTGTGTCAAAAGGGCAATGTTATGATAGGCATCAGAGATTGTGAAAATCAGGTTAGAAATGGATCTCAAGAGAGTGAATTTGTTGAATGCCTATGAAATGGTTTTTTAGAGATATTTGTCATTGAGTCTACTAGAGAATCAGCAATATTGGATTGGGTGTTACGTAATGAACAGGAGGTGATTAGGGAGCTTAAGCTAAAAGAACCCTTAGGAACCAGTGATCACAATATGACTGAGTTCAACTTGAAATTTGTTAGGGAGAAAGTAAAGTCTGATGTAGCAGTATTTCAGTGGAGTAAAGGAAATTACAGTGGTATGAGAGGAGTTGGCCAAAGTAAGTTGGAAGGAGATGCTGGCTGGAATGATAGCAGAGCAGCAATGGCTTGAGTTTCTGGGATAAATGAGGAAGGTGCAGGATAAATGAATTCCAAAACTGAAGAAATACTCAACTGGCCAAATAGTACAACTGTGGCTGACAAGGGAAGTCAAAGCAAATGTAAAAGCAAAAGAGAGGGCAAACAACAAAGCAAAAATTAGTGGGAACAGAAAGGATTGGGAAGCTTTTAAAAACCTACAGAGAGGAACTAAATGAATCATTAGGAAGGAAAAGATGAAATATGCAAGCAAGGTAACAAACAATATCACAATGGATAAGAAAAACTTTTTCGAGTACAAAAAATAAAACAGAGATGAGAGTAGATATAGGAGCATTAGAAAATGAGGCCGGAGAAATAATAACAGTGGACAAGGAGATGGCAGATGGACTAAATGAGTATTTTGTGTCAGTCTTCACTGTGGAAGACACTTGCAGTGTGCCAGCTGTTGAAGGCTGTGAGGGAAGAGATGTAAGTGCAGTTACTATTACAAGGGAGAAGGTGCTCCAAAAGCTGAAAGAACTAAGGGTACGTAAGTCACCCGAACCAGAGGAACTGCAACCTAGGGTTCTGAAGGAGGTAGCATTAGAGATTGTGGAGGCATTAGAAATGATCTTTCAAAAATCATTGGACTCTAGAATGGTACTAGAGGACTAGAATATTGCAAATGTCACTGCACTTTTTAAGAAAGGAAGAAGGAAATTATAGACCAGTTAGCCTGACCCCAGTGGTTGAGAGGATGTTGGAGTCAATTGTTAAGGATGAGGTTACCTGTTGACGCAGGACAAGATTAGACAAAGTCAGCATAGTTTCCTTAAGGCAATATCTTGCCTGACAAACCTGTTGGAATTCTTTGAGGAGATTACATGTAGGATAGGTAAAGGGGATGCAGTTGATGTTGTATATTTGGACTTTCAGAAGGCCTTTGACAAGGGGCCACACATAGGCTGCTTACCAAGTTAAGAGCCCATTGTCTTACAGGAAAGTTACTGACATGATTAGAGCATTGGCTGATTGGTAGGAGGCAGTGAACGGGAATAAAAGGATCCTTTTCTGGTTGACTGCCTGCATGGTGTACCTTGGGGATCGGAGACCGCTTCTTTTCATGCTGCATATCAATGATTTAGATGATGGAATAGATGGCTTTGTTGCCACGTTTGCAGATGATACAAAGATTGGTGGAGGGACAGGTAGTGTTGAGGAAATGGGAGGCCTGCTGAAGGATTTAGATTAGGAGAATGGGCAAGAAAGTAGCAAATAAAATACAATGTTGGAAAATGCATGGCCATGCACTTCGGTAGTAGAAATAAATGTGCGGACTATTTTCTAAACGGGGAGAAAATCCAGGAATCTGAGATGCAGAGGGACTTTGGAGTCCTTGTGCAGAATGCCCTAAAGGTTAACTTGCGGGTTGAGTTGGTGGTGAGGAAGGTAAATGCCATGTTAGCATTCATTTCAAGATGTCTAGAATACAAGAGCAGGGATGTGATGCTGAGGCTTTATAAGGTACTGGTGAGGCCTCACTTTGAGTATCATGAACAGTGTTGGGCTCCTCATCTAAGAAAAGACATGCTGGTGTGGGAGAGGATCCAGAGGAGGTTCACAAGGATGATTCCGGGAATAAAAGGATTATCGTTCGATGGCTCTGGGACTACACTCACTGGAATTTAGAAAGACCGGGGGATTGCCTTGAAGCCTTTTGAATGTTGATAGGTCTAGACAGCGTAGATGTGGAAAGGATTTTTCCCATGCTGGGGGAGCCTACAACAAGATGGCACAACATCAGGATAGTGAGGCATCCATTTTAAACAGAGATGCAGAGAAATTTCTTTTACCAGAGGGTGGTAAACTTGTGGAATCTGTTACCACTGGCAACTGTGGAGGCAGGTCATTGGGTGTATTTAAGGCAGAGCTTAATAGGTTCTTGATTGGACACGGTATCAAAGATTACGGGGAGAAGGCCAGGAAGTGGGACTGAGGAGGGGAGAAAGGATTAGCCATGATTGAATGATGGAGCAGACTCGATGGGCCAAATAGCCTATTTCTGCACCTATGTCTTATAGTCTTATGGTCTTACAGTCACCAAATACAACCCTAAGGTTTATATTCCTGTGGGCATACTCAGCAAATGTATAGAATAATAACTATAACAGGATCAATGAAAGATCAACCAGAGTGCAGAAGACAACAAACTGTGCAGATGCAAATATAAATAAATAGCAATAAATAACGAGAACCTGAGATAATGAGATAAAAGAGTCCTTAAAGTGAGATTATTGGTTGTGGGAACATTTCAATGACGAGGCAAGAGTTGTTGAGTGTAGTTATCATCTTTTATTCAAGAACCTTCCATAGCTTTGTCCTGGTGTTTCCTTTCATTTTCCTGTTTAATCTCAAGATCTAACCAGGGTAGCGTGGCAGCATAGTGGTAATACAGTGCCAGAAACCCAGGTTCAATTCCACGGCCCCTTGTACTGTGTTTGTATATTCTCCCCGTAAACATGGGTAGTCTGGTTTTCTCCCATGCTCTAAAGACACACAGGTTAGTGGGTTAATTGGTCACATGGGGTTTATTGGGTAGTTCAGGCTCAATGGGCCGGAAGGGCCTGCTATCGTGACATATCTGTAAATAAAATAAAATAATCTGACCTAATGTCAAAGAAAACTTGAAGAGAAGCGATGAATGGAATGACTGTTCTATGATTTGTTTTTGGATTGGCATCGACAATCTCCATAAATCTTAAAGAGTTTTCCTTTCCATGCATGCAAGGTTTCTGACTTTTTGCATTAATAAATTAAAACATTATTTACAGTTGTTTAGGAAAAATTCCCCAGCTCCAATTCTATTCATTTTCAATCTTTTGACCATTTGGATGTTTCCGCGAATGGGCTCTGTAAGTTATCGGGGAACTGAGAGCACTACAAAAATAACGTTGATATTGAGAAATTGATGCAGGGAGCGGATGCTGAGGGCTCTCCAGTTCTGCTCTTTCAACATACAAGATAAAATCAATTCAGATAAAATTATTTCTTTTTCTCTTTCTATACATTTGGTCTGATCTGCTGAGTATTTCCAGTAGTTTCTGTTTCCAACATCTAGAATATAGATCATTGGACAGTACTGCACGGTACAGGCCCTTCAACCTACAACCTGACGCCAACATTTTACCCTACTCTAAAATCAGTCTAACCCTTCCCCTCCCACATGCTCCTCCATTTTCCTTTCATCTATATGCCTATCTAAGAGACACTTAAACGTCCCTGAGTTTATCAGCTTCCACCGCAGCCTTGCTGGTGAACTCCAAGCACTTACCATTCTCTGTGTAAAAAAACCTACCACTGACATCCCCCCTAAACTTTCCTCCACCCACCTTAAAAGGACCTCCTCTGCTATTGGGTACTGCTCCTCTGGGAGAAAGGCACTGGCTGTCCGCGCTGATCGTCTTACCGAGAAGGTCACTATTTGTAGAATATAGTACTCGCCTCTTTTAAATGTTACCTTGTATAAACTGGGGGAACATCATCTTTTTTATTTGTAATTTCTTTTGTCTCAACAGTGTTCCTATAGCCCAGCACATAAGAACCGGTGATGCAGCCTTTTGTTCTTCTGCACCAAGAATCTGGGATACTGAACCAACTGAGATACCCCAGACTAGTACTGTGGAATGTTTGAAAACATTTCTAAAAGCTGACTTTTTTTCATTTAGCCCATTTATAGGATTGCTTAATGCCTGTTAATGTATTTATATAATCTGGTATATTCAATTACATTTTATTCTATATAATGTTCATATTTATTTATGAATTTTAATTTTGTCTCATTTTTATGACTATGTTGATTTATCCTTACAATCTATGTAAAGCACTTTGAGCCTGCATTTTAATATATGATAGGTGCTATGCAGTATAAATAAAGGTATTATTATTAATGTATTGTGCATGCACTAAATATATAGTCTCACACTGAAGTACAAGGATGCTGGAAAGGGCACTATCTCTGATTAAGGGTAACTGCAGAAATACAGAAAGGGAATTAAAATCCAAGCAGCCATTCTTTCACTTTCCACCACGTGGCTGTATTAAATGTTTAATAATGTAGTTGAAGCTGCTTACCAAATTAGAAGGGAGTCCTTAACGGAAGTGTTTTGACATTTGGATAATGCTCTGCTCCTGCTGAGTTTAAATTCCTTTGGGACACCTTGAAGTTCAGATAAACACCAGATAATTGGAGACACAAAAGACTGCCGACATTGGTGTATGGAGTAAAAACAATAACTACTTGAAGAACTCAGTGGGTCAAGCAGCATCACAGAATCAGGTTTAATATACAAGACCATAAGACATAGGAGCACAGTTAGGCCATTCAGCCCATCAAGTCTGCTCTGCCATTCTATCATGGCTGACCCTAGATCCCACTCAACCCCATACACCTGCCTTCTCACCATATCTTTTAACGCCCTGACCGATCAGAAAACTAAAAACTTCTACCTTAATTATACGTGCGGACTTGGTCTCTGCCAGTCTGTGGCAAAGCATTCCACAGATTCACTACCCACTAGCTAAAAAATTTCCTCCTTACCTCTGTTCTAAAGGGTTTCCCCTCAGAATTGAGGCTGTGCCCTCTGGTTCTGGATACCCCCACCACTGGAAACATCCTCTCCACATCCCATCTATCTAGTCCTTTCAACATTCAGTAGGTAATATCACTGGCATATGTCAACGTTCATTCAGAAATCGGATGGCAGAGGGGAAGAAGCTGTTCCTGAATCATTGAGTGTGTGCCTTCAGGTTTCTGTACCTCCTTCCTGATGGTAGCAACGAGAACAGGGTTATGTCCTGGGTGATGGGGATTCTTAGTGATGGAAGTCTCCTTTTTGAAGCATCGCTCCTTTAAGATGTTCTGGATGCTCAAAAGCCTAGCTCTCGTGATGGAGCTGACTGAGTTCACAATTTTCTGCAGCTTATTTCATTCCTGTGCAGTAGCCCTACCCCTGTCTATCCTTCCCTATACCAGACAGTGATGTAGCCTATTAGAATGTTCTCCATGATACATCTATAGAAAGTTGTGAGTGCCTTTGGTGACATAGCAAATCTCCTCAAACTACTTATGAAATATAGCCACTGTGGTGCCTTCTTTGTAACTGCATCGATACATTGGGTCCAGGTTAGATTCTCAGAGATGTTGACACCCAGAAACTTGAAATTGCTCACTCTTCCCACTTCAGATCCCTTTATGAAGGCTAGTGTGTATTAGTAGCATTAGTAGCCTCCTGCTACTCTTTCTGAAGCCCATAATCAGTTCTTTGGTCTGTAGAGAGATACGGGCAGTTAACATTTTGGGTCAAGACTTCATCTGGGTTGTTCATGGTCTTCTGCTACTGTCGACCATCCACTTCGAAGTTCAATGAATTCTTCATTCAGAGCTGCTCTTCTGCACACAACTGTCATAACACATGGTTATTCGAGCTACTGTCGCTTTCCTGTCAGCTGGAACCAGTCTGACCGTTCTCCACTGAATCTCTCATTATCAAGAAGTTTTCACTTACAGAACTGCCACTCACTGGATGTTTTGTTTTGTTTTTTGAACCACTGTCTCTAAACTTCGGAGGCTGGTGTGCATGAAAATCACAGGAGATCAGTAGTTTCTGAGATACTCGAACTACCCTACTGGCACCAACAATCATTTCAGGGTCAAAGTCACTCAGATCACATTCCTTCCCCATTCTGATGTTTGGTCTGAACAACAACTAAACCTCGTGACCTCGTCTGCATGCTCTTATGCGTTGAGTTGCTACCATATGATTGGCTGATTAGGTATTCGTATTAATGAGCAGACGTACAGGTGTACCTGATAAAGTGGCCACAGAGTGTATACTCTATTAGTTTAATCAGGGTGATTATTAAATGAAATGAATTAATTATAGCAAGTGTACATAGTAGGAAACAATATGGTTACAGTAGAAAATGGAAGCTTCTGACTTGCTTATGGGCAGTTCTCAGCAACAGACCCTTTAAGTAACCCAGTTTCTGCCTGCATTAGTAGATTATGTTGTATTTCTCTGTGACAATCTGAACTGTAAGACAAATTAAAGATGAGCTTACCATTTGAAGTACAACAATTGACGTCAGTAGTCCACAGCTAAAGAGTGAAAAAATAAACAGTACTGAGTGTTTCTATTCTCTCTTGTTGCCAAGTAGACCTTGTTGGACAGTGGAAATATGCAGATGAGAGGTTTGGGGCTGGATGATTCTTTCTCTCTTGGCCAAATATTGGCTTATTAAACTTCCAAAAATGTCAGCCATTGCTCAGTGTTATACTGTTGCCTTGAGATCACAAGGTCAAGGGTTCATTCCACACTATAGACAATTTAACTCTTTCACAAGTTTTGAGTGTGTACAACACCGACAGACTGCATAACAGAACCATTAGTCATCTGATTTTCCATCCATTCAGATTATGATCCTTGCCATCAGATTTTCCATTTAGTGCTGTACTTGCCAATTCTCTATGCCCAAAATAAAGACATGTCGATCCAGTACCACATTTTATAGGTATTGAATCGGTGCTGGAAAACGTTGAGCCATCCACCGGACATAAAAACATTTGTAAATGTGGTGAGGTCAGATACTTTTATAAATAGCTATTTACTTAACTGACTGTAAATTGAAATCATATCAGTTTTAATGCCAGACATATCAGTATGTCAAACAACATTTTGGAAGAGTACAGCTTTCAACTAAGATACCTTCTGTCTGTGTTAAGCATCTGGATGTCATTAAATAGGTTCCAGCTTCTCCTTCACATACCACAGCTTTATTCCAATGAACCATTCCCTCTGCAGAGAAGGTTGTCAATAAAGAACAAACTGTAGCCCATGTTTCTTGGCTGGGGAAAGGATTTGTCGGCATGGTGCGATTTTTATGCAATACATGTTTTTTTGTTTTTTTTTTACAGAGTGAATGTTAAAATGTTGCTATGTAACGCCTTTGACTTGCTTCACAACTGAAGAAACAATAAAAAGTTGCAGAATGCAGAGAAGAATCAAAGTGTTCCTTTAGATTTCATCTTAGCTTTTGTGATTATCCTTCCTTAACTCTGCTTTTACTTGTGGGGTTTTCTATCTGCCAGAAGGTACTTATATATTTCAATAGGCATGGCAAATCCAACTTACAATTTTGTCACAGATTCACACTGCTTTTAGTGACTATAATTTAGTGTTCATGTTGCTAAAAAGAAAACTGTAATTTGACAAGAATCATTAAGAAAATAGATACTGGTGAAAAATGGCAAATTTTCCTTCCCATTTTGGATGAATATTTCATTCACTTGGAAGAATACTTTAAATTTCTGGGTTTCAAACATCTTGGATGTTCTGTCCTGGGCCCAATGCGTTGATGCCATCATGAAAAGGCATGCCAACGTTTTCACTTTGTGAGGAGTTTGAGAAGATTTGGTATTTCACCAAAGACTTTTGCAAACTTCTATAGATGTACAGTGGAGATCATTCTGACTGATTGCATCACAGTCTTGTATGGAGGTTCCAATGCACAGGAACACAAGAGGATGCAGAGGGTTGTAGTCTTAACCAGCTCCATCACCAACATAACCTTCTCTAACATCAAGGACATCTTCAAGACTTAAGAAGGCAGCATCCATCATTAAGGACCCTCACCCTCCAGGACATTCCCACTTCTCATTACAACCATCAGGGAGGAGGTACAGGAACCTGAAGACCCACACTCAGCGATTCAGAAACAGTTTCTTCCCCTTAATCCATCAGAATTCTCAACGGTCCATGAACATTCATTATTCCTTTTTTTGTACTATGTATTTATTTTGTAATTTATAGAAATTTAATCTACCATATTGCTGATGCAAAGCAATAAACTTTAACCCATACAATACAGAGATAATAAACACAACACGCACTCAGTGGGGTGCTGTGATAACATAATATTTACATTACAGCTCAGGGTGTCGGAGTTCAGAGTTCAATCCCAGAGGCCTTTGTAAGCAGTTTGTAAATTCTCCCAACACACACAAAATGCTGGTGGAACACAGCAGGCCAGGCAGCATCTATAGGGAGAAGCGCTGTCGACGTTTCGGGCCGAGACGTCAACAGCGCTTCTCCCTATAGATGCTGCCTGGCCTGCTGTGTTCCACCAGCATTTTGTGTGTGTTGTTTGAATTTCCAGCATCTGCAGATTTCCTCGTGTACCTTCTCCCCGTGGATTGCGTGGGTTTCCTCCAAGTGCTCCAGTTTCCTCCCACAGTCCAAGGATGCACCAGTTAGTAGGTTAATTGGTCACTACAAATTGTCCCGTATTTAGGCTAGGGTTAAATCGGGGGTTGCTGGGTGGCCCGGTTCACGGGGCCTATTCTACACTGTATCGATAAATAACAAAATTATTTTAACAGCAATCAACAATTCAATTTAGCCTATTACCTTGCCTTCTTTTCATGGGCAATTGAAATATCTGGCATGAAGTTATATGAGCATCTGAAAACTTGGATGATCACTTCACCTATATTTGACTTACAGAAGAACTAATTTGCCTCCAGAGGATGAAATAATAATTTTACAGACTATTTTGGATTGAATCCAATCCAACTGTAATATTCCTCATGGTATTAAGAAACATTTTTATGTCTGTGATATGAACATATATTTTCTCAAATGGGTTGTAATTGCATTAGTAATTGGGGGAGTCCAAAACTAGGGGGAATAGATTTAGAGAGGGAGGGAAAAGATTTAACATGGATCTGAAAAGTAATGTTTCAAGCAAAGGGTGCTGAGGATATGGAACGAGCTGCCAGAGGAAGTGGTTGAGGCGGGTACAATAGTGTCATTTTAGAAACACTTGGATGCATAGATGGAGAGGCGGGGCTTTGAGGAAGATGGGCTGAAAACGGAAAATTGAGACTAGCTGGGTGGGCACCATAGTCAGTTTAGACTTGTTTGGTGAAGGGCCTGTAACTGTGCTCCATTGTTCAATGACTTTATCACTGTTTGATTTAGTTCAGAGGGGAGACTGAATAGGCTGGGTCTGCATGGATGCATGGAGCAGAAGAGGCTCAAGGTACTGTAGTGTGTGTGTGTGTGTGTGTGTGTGTGTGTGTGTGTGTGTGTGTGTGTGTGTGTGTGTGTGTGTGTGTGTGTGTGTGTGTGTGTGTGTGTGTGTGTGTGTGTGTGTGTGTGTGTGTGTGTGTGTGTGTATTTATATATATTTACTGCATGTGTGTGTATATATATATATATATATATATCGCAAGGGAACCCAAGATGTTTGCACAGTACTGTAGTAATTGTATGTAGCACTGTAACTGCTGCTGCAAGAAAATAACATATTTCATACATATATGTGCCATGATAAACCTGATTCTGTTATGGGCCTCTATTGTGGACTGAGAGTGGGAAGGGTGCTGGGAGAGGGGAATCACGATTGGGAAAAGGGGAAGGGAGAGGGGAGGGAGCAGGAAGCACCAGACAGACTTTCTGTAATGATCAAGAAAGTAATTGTTTGGAATCAATTGATCCTGCTCAGTGTCTCAGGGGTGAGTGTGTCTGCACCCACAACACCACCCCAGTCGCCCTTCTCTGTCACCTGTCCCACACTCTTCCCACGGTGATCCACCCTCACCATTCCCAACACCCTTTGCTCCCGCCAGATTTACAAACTCACTCTCCGCTCCACATTGACAAATACAGTACTATACATAAGTCTTAGACACCCTTGTTATATCTATGTACCTAAGACTTTTGCACAGTACTGTAGCCGCAACAGATGTACAAGATTATAAGAGCTACAGATAGGGTAGATAACAAGAAACAGCTCCTCATGGTATAATTGTGTAAAATTGGAAACATACCTTTAAGATAAGAGGTGAGCTGTAGGAGAGGTTCTTTTATATAGTCTTTGGAATCTAGACACACTGACAGTGGTGCTGAATGGAGAAGCTCTCATAACACTTAATAAGTATTCAGTCAAGCACTTGACACAGCAAGGCAAAGAAGGTTACTGACCAAGAAATGGGAAATGAGGTTAGTATAGAATTGGACACTTAATGATCAGCATGGACGTCAGAAGCAGGTTTATTAGCACTGACATATCATATATCATGACATTAGTTGTTTTGTGGCACAGTGCAGTGCAAGACATAAAAATATTCTATGTTTCAATAACAAATAAATAGAGCAAAAGGGCAATTGTGAGGCTTAATGGGTGATGGACCATTCAGATAACTGAGAGCAAAGGGGAAGTAGATTTTAATTTACTTGGCTGTGAACTTATCCTTCCCAAAGGTGTCCTGTCGTTAGCTTCAAAAGGCTAATATGAGGGCAGCTACTGCTGTTCCTTTATTTAAGAAAGCCAGGTCAGTAGATGCTGGTGAGCCATATATCAGCATTAGAGTAATTAATGGAGAAAATTAATGGAGAGAAAGGATTTATGGAAAGGTTGGGCTGATTAGGGATAGTCAGCACGGTTTTGTGTGTGTTGGTGGGGGGGTACTCCAATCTCAGGATTGAGTTTTTTGACACAAAAAAAAAGTGGTGTCGTGAAGAGCAAAGAAAATAGTTCGTGGCAGCTACAGAATTTAGAGCAGCTGCAGAGTCAGGCAGAAGGTTGGTGGATGGAACCAACCTGGCAAGAGTGAGATGATAGATTTTGGCACATCTGATCAGGTAGGCTATGTACAATAAATTGTAGGGTGCTCAGGAATTTTGATGAACCAAGAGATCTTGGAATGCTAGGCAGGCATCTGGTAGGCTTGTTTTCACAGAAATGAAATGAGAGCTGGAATCCTATGTTACAACTTTACAAACACTGGTTAGGCTGCATTTGGAGTATTGTATACAAATTCAGGTTGCCCCCCTATAGGAAGGAAACAATTACATTGGAGAGGATGCAGAAGAGATACACCAGGACGCTGGCTGGATTGAAGGACTCTACTTTAAAGGGGAGATTGCATAAAATGTGCTTGCTACCCTAGAGCAATGGAAGCTGACAGATGACACAATAAGGATATATGAAATTATGAGAAGCATTGATAGAGTAGATGGTCAGAACCTTTTTCCTAAGACAATCTCTGAAGAGTACTGGTAACGTCTGGGGTCACCCGTCTAGTAAGGTCACTGCTCAGAAGAAGACAATGGCAAATTATTTCTGTCAAAAAAATTGCCAAGAACAATTATTGTCATGGAAAGACCATAATCGACAAAGTCTTGCACATAGACAGTCACGGTCTTTCCATGACAATAATTGTTCTTGGAAAATTTTTCTACAAAAGAAGTTTGCCATTGCCTTCTTCTGGGCAGTGTCTGTCCAAGACAGTGACCCCAGTCATCATCAATAGTCTTCAGAGATTGTCTGCCTGACCTCAGTGGTTGTATAACCAGTACTTGTGATATGCACCAGCAACTCATATGACTATCCACCATCTGCTCCCATGGCTTTACATGACCCAGATTGGGCAGCTAAGCAGGAACGACTCCTTGCCCGATGATGACCTGCAGACTAGTAGAGGGAAGGAGCACCTTACACCCCCTTTGGTAGAGAAATATACCTACCTTGCCACACCTAAAGTAGGGAGGTTAAAATTAAAGAGAATAGGCCTAAAATGACAGGGAGGCATTTTAAATGGGATATGAGGTGAAATTTCTTTATTCACACAGAGTATGGTTGACAGCTGCAATTAATTGCCAGGTAAGGTGGTGGAGACAGATGCAATTGTTATGTTTGAGGCATTTAAACAGGCACTTGAGCAGGCAGAGCATAGAACACAACGGCTTAATACTGGGAAATGGGATATGTGTGGTAGATCCTGGAGGAAGGTGCCTGCATTTGACTGGTCCCCCTCCCTCTCTCTAGGTGCTGCCAGAGGATGGTGCCAGAGTCTTGGGTCTTGGGCAAGGTTTAATTGAAATGGTTTGGGAGTTGGCACTACAGTTCATGGTGTACATGTTCCTGGTTACTTTTTTTAAAATTGCTATCTTGTGCAATTTTGATCGGGGCGGACTGGCTCTGCGGTCTGCAGTCACTGACTGATGCAGCACTAAATTAAACTGACCTCAACTAAACTGAACATTCCTGAACTGTTTCAATGACTCTGTGGTTTGATATTCTGTGGCTTTTGCTCATTTTTTTTGCCATTAGTGCAAATTGGTTTTTTTTGCACAATAGGTACTGGATGTTTTTTTAAATGAGTTCTAAGGTACTGCTTTGTTTTGTGGATGTCTGTGGGAAGACGTATCTCAGAGCTGTATACTGCATCCATACTTTGAAAGGTTTTTAAAGATCAATTGAACAGAGTACAGGAAAGGTATGTTCCTGTTAGAAGGAAGAACGGGGATGGAAAGATGAGAGAGCCATGAATGTCCAGAGGGGTGATGAATTTATTCAAGAAGAAAAAGAAAAAGCATGTTAAGCTTCGGAAATCAGGATCAACTGAAGCACATGAGGATTATAAAGAAGCCAGAAAAGAACTAAAGGGAATGAGGAAAGCCAGGAGGGGCCATGAAAAATCCTTGGCAAATAGGATTAAGGTGAATCCCAAGGAATTCTATATATGCATCAAGAGCAAGAGGATAACTGGGGAGAGGGTGGGACCACTCAACAATAAAGGGGGGAACATTTGCTTGGATGCGGGGAAAGTGAGTGAGGTACTTCATAAGTGTTTTGCTTCAGTATTTACCAAGGAAAAGGATATGGGAGACCAGGAAATCAGTGTGGAGCGTACAAATGCATTAGGGGGTTTAGAGGTCAATGAGGAGGAAAAACTAATGTGAAGAATTGTATTTTTTTTCACCAAAGGGGATTTCTGCTGGATTGAGGAGTTTAACCTGCCAGTTCAGAACAGGAGTAAACATTTAATCAGCAAATACCACAAGACCATAAGATACAGAAGCAGAATTAGGCCTTTTGCGCTATTGCATCTGCTCTGGCATTTCATCATGGCTGATCCATTTTCTCTCTCAGCCCCAATCTCCTGCCCCTCCCCCCCATATTCCTTCATGCCTTAATCAAGAGTCTATCAACTTCTGGCTTAAATATATTTTAAAAATGGACTCCACAGCCACCTGTGGCAACTTCTAGGGTGATATACTGCATGTGCTTATAAAAAGGCTTTCTCTACAATGTATATGCAGAAATGCTAAAAATAATGCCTTTTGGGTCCACCATGCCTAAAAATCCACATGTAGGAGATGCATAGTTTAAGAATCATCCATTGCATGCAATTGAATTTGAAGTAATTACATGTTGCAAGCAGTACTTTGGAAAGAAGTTTGCTGCTCATGTCTGAGATTAAGTTTCTAAAGTTAGTTAAATTGTTGTAGTGATTAAAAATAGGAAATTTATCCCATCTACAGTTAAATTATCTTCAGGGGCGTGTAGTGAAAAAAATTTTCAGAAGTGTTGCTTCCTCAGAATTTTTTTGTTTATGATAGACCACTTGAAGATGAACACAAATATAATTCCAGACTACTTGTATCACGTAGGAATTTGGAGAAACAACAAATTAACTTTTATTGAATATGCAGTCGGCCCTCCTTATCCACGAGGGATTGGTTCCGGGCCCCCTAGCGGATACCAAAAAACATGGATGCTCAAGTCCCTTATTCAATCTGTCTCAATGAAGTGGACCCTAGGACCCAGCGGAACCCTAGACCTTATCTAACCTGTCGCAGTGCGGTTGACATTAGGACCCGGCAGTGCAGCTCTGAATCCGCAGTGTTTCTGTTCACGAAAATAATCACGATCACGATTGAAAATAAAGTGGAAATAATAAAGTGATCGGAAAGAGGTGAAACACCATCGGTCATTGGAAAAGCGTTAGGCTACGTCGGTCAACGAAAGGAACAATTTTAAAGAATGAAGTGAGAAAGGCCCTGCCCCGATGAAAGCTGCAATTATTACTAAGCAACGCAGTGGTTTAATTATTGGGTTTTGGTGTTTCGGAATTTTGATCCTCCACATCAACCCGGCACGGAAGAAGAGCACACTCGGAAGTGGCCTGTCACTGGATCGAACTCGGGAACTTCCTGAGCCGGCGCTGAAACATAACATTCTTAAGCGTTTTATATGCATAGAAAGGTAAAATATATACTACATACTAAGACAAACATTTGACTAACTGATGCTAAATAATAACGGATGTACCTGTTCCGACTTACATTGGAAGAGAATTTCCAATTTTTTTTCAATCCTGATCCATGGTAACCTCCCGTATACTTTAAATCATCTCTAGATTACTTATAATCCTAATACAGTGTAAATGCAATGTAAAATAGTTGTTATACTGCATTGTTTAGGGAATAATGACAAGAAAAAAAGTCTGTACATGCTTGAACAACAAGTGCTGGAAGAGCACTTCCGGGTTTTCGCGATTCACGGTTGGTTGAATTCGCACATGCGGAACTTACTGATAAAGAGGGCTGACTGTAATGTGTTTAATTGCATAATGGTGCTGATACTTTGCAATAGTTCAACTAAGTTAAAAATATTTTGTTAATGATTTTCATTTGTACTCAGTGTCCAAGGCTTCTCGCTTAAGTGTCCAACAATAATTCACTAGCATTGATGGATTCCAGTTGCCCTGGTATCTTTTCTCCATGACCACAATGTCCTGGAGAAACCTTTCACCATGCTCAATACTAACAGCACCACAATTTGCAGGGAAGAAGTTTAAATGGGAATTCAGAAAATGAATCTTTAGTGACATGTTGCATGCTTGAAGCACGCTTTCAACCAGCTGCACGTGGTTTGGTGCTCTGTAGATGCCAAGAAAAATTTCAACAACTTCCTTGAATGCCTTCCATGTGATTTTCTCCAGTCCCACTAGAAAGTCTTCAAATTGCCTGTCATTGATGACCTGTTTGATTTGCAGACCAGCAAAAATACTTCCCTTAATCTTGACATCAGTTATTCTGGGAAGCATCTGTCTCAAATATCAAAATCCTTCATAGAAATTTTTGCGCTTGTTGATAGCAAATTCCATCCTTACAGTCCTGAACCCAATAACTATTACTAAAACCTGCCCTGCCCTGCAGCAGCCATGGATGCCTGGACAAGATAGGAAACTTTCCAGCATACATTGTGGGTGACATTTTAATTGACTTGAATTATGAATTGAAATAATAAACATAAGTTTATTTTTAAAAATGTTGCGTTATAGGGAAATTTCATAGTAATTTTCATGAACAGTAGTCCAAAATTCATAAGCTACACCTTAAGGTATTCAGGAAGCAAAGTCTTTGTTGCCCAGTGCAAAAGACAATTTTCTTACACATTTAAGTTTCAAGGAACCGAAGTTAATAGAGTACTGAAATTTGATCTACATGGTGAGAGAGGGCAGTGCTCAGAGATGCAGACGGTTTAGGGTGCCCTCGTGTATAATCCACAGAAATCTGGCATACAAATATAGCAAATTATATGGCAAGCTGCCAGAATAGTATCAATTATTGCATTCTCGGAAAATCAAACGCAAGAGGAGGAAGGGAGGTTAGGTTTCAGTTATGTGTTCTTGTAGGAAAAGAGCTGGAATACTGGTACATTATTGGTCTCCTTTTTTAAAGTAATTGTTCTTGAAGTGGTTCAGAAAAAAATTCACTAGACTGATACCTGGAAATCACAGGTTGTCTTTTGACAAAAGGTGAAAAAGGCTAGATTTGTATTTGTCACTGTTGAAAGGAAACTTGATCAAAAACTGTACAGTACTGTGCAGAAGTACATACAGAGGAGCGGAGAACGAGTTTGTAAATTTGGTGGGAGCAAAGGATCACACGCAAAATGCTAGAGGAACTCAGCAGGCCAGGCGGCATCTATGGAAAAGAGTAAACAGTTAATGTTTCAGTCGAGACCCTTCACTGGAACTTCATGAAAGGTCTCAGCCTGAAATGTTGACTGTTTACTCATTTCCAGTGATTCTGCCTGAGCTGCTGAGTTCCTCCAGCATCTTGTGCGTGTTGCTTTGGACTTCCAGCATCCACAGATGTTCTCATGAATGGGAGCAAAGGATGTTGGGAATGGCAAGAGTGGAGCATCTCGGGAGGGGTGTGGGACAGGTGGCAGAAAAGGAGTGCCAGGGGCGACGGGCAGGGCGGCATGAATGCAGACACACCCAGCCCTGAGACACCAGGCAAGGTGATTTGATTCCAAATAATTGGTTTATTGATCATTACCTCATGTCTCTCTGGTACTTCCCACTCGTTCCCATCTCCTTTCCCCTTTTCCCAACCATGATTCCCCTTTCCCTGTCCCCTCCCACTCTCAGATCACAATAGAGACCCATATCAGAATCAGATTTATCATCACTCACATATCATGAAATTTGTTTTTGTTGTAGCAGCAGTACAGAGAAATACATAAAATTACTACAGTACTGTGCAGAAGTCTTAGGCACCTTAGCCATATATGTGTGCTTAAGACTTTTGCATAGTATTGTATGTTTGTACATAAAATTGTGAAGGAAGTTTAAAAGCAAATTTACAACTAATGAACAGAGGGATCTTAGAGTCAGGTGGTTCAAATGGAATATGGAAAGCATTCCTTATTACCAGAGATTTAGAATGTAAATTTTGAGACATTAGTTATTTTGAGATACAGCACAGTAACAGTATCTTCTGTCTCAATGATCATGCCCTGCCCAGGTGGGAGAGTCTAGGGCCAGAGGACACAACCTCAAAACAGAGGGATGTCAATTTAGAACACAGATGAGGTAAAATGTCTTTAGCCAGAGAGAGGTGAATCTTTGGAATTTGTTGCCACAAACGGTTTTGGAGGCAAGGTCACTGTATGCATTTAAGGTGGAGGTTGATAGGTTCTTGATTAGTCAGGGGGTGAAAGGTTATGGGGAAAAGCCAGGAGAATGGGGTTGAGAGGAAAATGGATCAGCCATGATGAAATGATGGAGTAGACTCAATGGGCTGAATAGCCTAATTCTGCTGCTATGTCTTATCATTTTAAATAAGTATATCAGATTATGAAGGTCTTATTAATAAGAAAGATGCATCCCTCTTGGTTCAGGGGCACAAGAATTTAAATTTATTGATGGAAACAAAAAAAATAGAAATATAATTACTCACATAGTCTTCAGGATAATTGATCAGGTGTGATTAGGATGGGCAGTTCTTTAAAACTGTCATAATCATAGCTGGCATAATGGTATCCTGTATCATAAATTTTCTATGACTCTATACATGTGTTGGCAATTACAGAAAGAGCTTGTAGACTAAAAAGCAGGAATTAAGTTCTTCTGCAGGTATCATATGGCCTGACCAATATATCTCACAACTTTACCACTCACAATTTGTCTTTCCTACATTATTGGCTTACTCGTGCTTTATCAGTTTGTATTTGCTCTTTGAGAAAATTATACTGGGATTTTTTTTTAACAGTACACCTGCTCAGCAGTGATATCTGCTCCAGTAGTGTGTTGGAATACTTAGAACTTGTGTTGTTCCATTATGCTCCTGATAAAGTGGCAGAGTTCAGCATGTTTCACAGAAATTATTAACAGGCTCAAATAAAAACAGAATGGTCAAAATACCCAGCAGCAGACAGTATCTCTCTCCAAGGATCCTGTTTGACCAAAGGAGTATTTCTGACATTCCCTGACATCAGATTTCCAGCACCTGCAGTCACCTGGGTCAAAATTGAATGCATTCTTGCCACACATTCAGAAATCCATAGGTCCAATCCTGTTCCTGAGATCTATACAACTACATTGCATAACAATTAAATGAACACTGCACATCTACATGGAGCACTGCCACAAAAAAGCAACATCCATCATCAAGGACCCCCACCATCCAGGCCTTGCTCCTCTTCTTGCTGCTGCCAGTGGGAAGCAGGGACATCAGCCTTGGCTCCCACACGATCAGGGACATGAGGGGAAAGTTCTTCACTCAGAGGGTCTTGAGAGTGTGGAATGAGCTGCCAGCACAAGTGGTGCAGACGAGCTCGATTTCAACATTTATGCAAAGTTTGGATAACAGGGGTATGGAGGGCTATGTTCCTGATGGAGGCCGATGGGAGTAAGCAGTTTAAATGGTTTCAGTATGGACTAGATGAGCCAAAGGGCCGGTTTCTGTGCTGATCTTTTCTGACTCTATTCTATGGCTTTTCATACTTATTATAAATACTCCCATTATTCATTCATTCACAAACATTTACTTTTGGTCACTGCTGTCATTCATTTATCAATCCTGTCTGTCGTTCCAAAGAGCTTTATGTACTTTTCATTGATTGCCAAACTCCTGCAGCCATCAATAAAAGAAACTGTAACTCTCATCTCTGTAACCAGCTCATGGCATGAAATCTGACAGGAAAAGAGAGTGGATTTTAGGAGAAAGGGAAGGAGGAGGGGACCAGGGGAAGTAATAGGCAGGTGAGAAGAGGTGAAAAGTCAAGAATAAGGTGAGTGGGGGGAGGGTGGTGGATTTTGTTTATCGGAAGGAGAAATCAATATTCATGCCATCAGGTTGGAGGCTACCCATATGGAATACAAGGTGTTGCTCCTCCACCCTGGGGGTGGCCATCTTGGCAAAAGAGGAGGCCATGGACCTCCTCTTCGGAACAGGAATGGGAATATGGATTGAAATGTTTGGCCACCGGGAAGCCCTGCTTGTGGCAGATGGAATGGAAGTGCTGAACGAAGCAGTCCCCCAGTTACGGCAGGTCTCACCAAAGTAGAGGAGCACCAGACACAATACCAATACTGCAATATTTCCTGTTCATTTTCTTGAATACAAAATATAGCACTCTTGCATAATATAGAAACCTTATCTAGAACATAGCAGAGATTTTTGTCAAACCTTTTCATAATCACTTGAGAGTGGTTGCAACAGACTTATTGCTCCAAACTTTTCCTCCAAACGAAGGGTGTAGCCATGAGCACCCGTATGGGTCCCAGTTATGCCTGCCTTTTTGTTGGCTTTGTGGAACAGTCCATGTTCCAAGTCTATACCGGTATCCATCCCCCTCTTTTCCTTCGCTACATCGACGACTGCATTGGCACTGCCTCTTGCACGCATGCTGAGCTCGTCGACTTCATTAACTTTGCCTCCAACTTTCACCCTGCCCTCAAATTTACCTGGTCCATTTGCGACACCTCCCTCCCCTTTCTTGATCTTTCTGTCTCCATCTCTGGAAACGGCCTATCTACTGATATCTACTATAAGCCAACAGACTCTCACAGCTACCTGGACTATTCCTCTTCCCACCCTGTCTCTTGCAAAAATGCTATCCCCTTCTCACAATTCCTCCGTCTCCACCGCATCTGCTCTCAAGATGAGGCTTTTCATTCCAGGACGAAGGAGATGTCTTCCTTTTTTAAACAAAGGGGCTTCCCTTCGTCCACCATCAACTCTGCTCTCAAACGCATCTCTCCCATTTCCCACACATCTACCCTCACCCCATCCACCCGCCACCCCCACTCGGGATAGGGTTCCCCTTGTCCTTACCTACCACCCCACCAGCCTCCAGGTCCAACATATAATTCTCCGTAACTTCCGCCACCTCCAACGGGATCCCACTACCAAACACATTTTTCCCTCCCCCCCCTTTCTGCTTTTCGCAGGGATCACTCCCTATGCGACTCCCTTGTCCACTCGCCCCCCCCCCCCACCCCTTCCCACTGATCTCCCTCCTGGCACTTATCCTTGTAAGCAGAACAAGTGCTACACCTGCCCTTACACTTCCTCCCTCACCACCATTCAGGGCCCCAGACAGTCCTTCCAGGTGAGGCGACACTTCTCCTGTGAGTCGGCTGGTGTGGTATACTGCGTCCGGTGCTCCCGGTGTGGCCTTTTATATATTGGCGAGACCCGATGTAGACTGGGAGACCATTTCGCTGAACATCTACGCTCGGTCCGCCAGAAAAAGCAGGATCTCCCAGTGGCCACACATTTTAATTCCACGTCCCATTCCCATTTGGATATGTCTATCCATGGCCTCCTCTACTGTCAAAATGAATCCAAACTCAGGTTGGAGGAACAACACCTTATATACCAGCTGGGTAGCCTCCAACCTGATGGCATGAACATTGACTTCTCTAACTTCCGTTAATGCCCCTCCTCCCCTTCTTACCCCATCCCTGACATATTTAGTTGTTTGCCTGTTCTCCATCTCCCTCTGGTGCTTCCCCCCCCCCCTTTCTTTCTCCTGAGGCCTCCCATTCCATGATCTTTCCCTTCTCCAGCTCTGTATCACTTTCGCCAATCACCTTTCCAGCTCTTAGCTTCATCCCACCCCCTCCGGTCTTCTATCATTTCGCATTTCCCCCTTCCCCCACTACTTTCAAATCTCTTACTATCTTTCCTTTCGGTTAGTCCTGACAAAGGGTCTCAGCCCGAAACGTCGACAGCGCTTCTCCCTATAGATGCTGCCTGGCCTGCTGTGTTCCACCAGCATTTTGTGTGTGTTGTTGCTCCAAAGTTTTGTAGCTTTGCCAAAATACAACACAACTAACCCTTAAGTGTAGGACACCTTATGAGCCTGCACAACTATTCATTAAGATCCTGATTGTCTAACCTTGGCCACAGTTGTTCTTTGCTGATTGTTCCCCATAAAACATGCCTCCACAACAGACCAAGAATATGGCTACCTTGGTCTTCATCCTTCCGAGTCTTTGGTTAGAAAACTTGAGAGAAATTTGAAACGATGTCTATTGTATTAGATTCTCTCACAAGGACAAGAACAAATAAGAACATGAGTAGGACATTCAGCCCCTCAAGACAGCCCTGCTATACTTTATGAAAATGGTCGATCTATGCTGGGCTCAACTTGTAAGTAGTCGCTCCCCCAGAACCCTCAAATCCAAACTCTTTCAAATATTTATTTACCTTAAGTGTATCGAATGATTTGGCCTCCACCATCTTGGCTGGCAGAGAATTCCTGTGATTCACTGCCAATTATTTATTTATTGATTGACATATAGCAGAAAATAGGCTCTTCCAGCCCTTCGAGCCTCACCGCCCAGCCATCCACCACTTTAATCCTAGCCTAATCATGGGACAGTTTACAATGACCAATTAGCCTACCATCCAGTATGTCTTTGGACTGTGGGAGGAAACCGGAGCACCTGAAGGAAACCCACGCAGTCACGGGGAGAATATACAAACCCCTCACAGACAGCAGCAGGAATTGAACCCAGGTCAAGGGTATTGTAAAGCGGTGCGCTAACCACTACACTATCATGCCATCATGTGGGAGAAGAAATTGCAAGACATCTATATTAAATGTTCAGCCCCTTATTTTGTAGGCAGGTCCTCTTGTTTGTGACTAGTCAAAGCATCTCAACATCTACTCTATCCAGCCCCCTCAGGACCTTATATGTTTGAATAAAGTCAACCCTATTCTCTAAGGAATTTCAAGCCTAAATTGTCAAACCCCTCTTGATAGAACTTCACGCAACACATTGGACTTCCAGCATCTGCAGATTTTCTCTTGTTTGCTGACAGGTCATCACTCTCATTCTAGGTGGTAGCCAACTGAATCTATTTAATGCCATTGTATCCATATTTAGATAAGGTGACCAAATCGTACACCATATTCCAGGAGTGGCCTCACCAACACCCTGTACAAACTGTAACAAAACCTCTCCATTCTTAATATGCAACCCCTTTGCAATGAAGGCCAACATTCTTAATTACCTGTTGTACCTGCCTGTTAATTTGAACACAGTCATGGGTGTGTTTGCAGAGGACAGGATCCATGTGTGGAGGAACAGCAGGCATTCTCTTTCATGGAGGTCGCTGGCACTGACTCAACCCAGGAGTGGAGGAATGGCAGACTCACAACTTGACCCAGGAGTGGAGGAACGGCAGACTCACAGCTCAGACCAGGAGTTGAGGACCTGCAGACTCACATTTGACCCAGGAGTGGAGGAACGGCAGACGCTCAGCTCAGACCAGGAGTTGAGGACCTGCAGACTCACATTTGACCCAGGAGTGGAGGAACGGCAGACTCACAACTTGACCCAGGAGTGGAGGAACGGCAGACTCTCAGCTCAGACCAGGAGTTGAGGACCTGCAGACTCACATTTGACCCAGGAGTGGAGGAACGGCAGACTCTCAGCTCAGACCAGGAGTTGAGGACCTGCAGACTCACATTTGACCCAGGAGTGGAGGAACGGCAGACTCACAACTTGACCCAGGAGTGGAGGAACGGCAGACTCACAGCTCAGACCAGGAGTTGAGGACCTGCAGACTCACATTTGACCCAGGAGTGGAGGAACGGCAGACTCACAACTTGACCCACGAGTGGAGGAACGGCAGACTCACAGCTCAGACCAGGAGTTGAGGACCTGCAGATTCACAACTTGACCCAGGAGTGGAGGAACGGCAGGATCACAATTTGACCCAGGAGTGGAGGAACGGCAGACTCACATTTGACCCAGGAGTGGAGGAACGGCAGACTCACATTTGACCCAGGAGTGGAGGAACGGCAGACTCACATTTGACCCAGGAGTGGAGGAACGGCAGACTCACAATTTGACCCAGGAGTGGAGGACCTGCAGGCTCACAACTTGACCCAGGAGTGGAGGACCTGCAGGCTCACAACTTGACCCAGGAGTGGAGGAACGGCAGACTCACAACTTGACCCAGGAGTGGAGGATCTGCAGGCTCACAACTTGACCCACGAGTGGAGGAACGGCAGACTCACAGCTCAGACCAGGAGTTGAGGACCTGCAGACTCACATTTGACCCAGGAGTGGAGGAACGGCAGACACAACTTGACCCAGGAGTGGAGGAATGGCAGACTCACAACTTGACCCAGGAGTGGAGGAACGGCAGACTCACAGCTCAGACCAGGAGTTGAGGACCTGCAGACTCACATTTGACCCAGGAGTGGAGGAACGGCAGACTCACAACTTGACCCAGGAGTGGAGGAACGGCAGACTCACAACTTGACCCAGGAGTGGAGGAACGGCAGACTAACAACTTGACCCAGGAGTGGAGGAACGGCAGACTCACAGCTCAGACCAGGAGTGGAGGAACGGCAGACTCACAACTTGACTCAGGAGTTGAGGACCTGCAGACTCACATTTGACCCAGGAGTGGAGGAACGGCAGGCTCACAACTTGACCCAGGAGTGGAGGAACGGCAGGATCACAACTTGACTCAGGAGTGGAGGACCTGCAGACTCACAACTTGACCCAGGAGTGGAGGAACAGCAGACTCACAACTAGACTCAGGAGTGGAGGACCTGCAGACTCACAACTTGACCCAGGAGTGGAGGAACGGCAGACTCACATTTGACCCAGGAGTGGAGGACCTGCAGACTCACAACTTGACTCAGGAGTGGAGGACCTGCAGACTCACATTTGACCCAGGAGTGGAGGACCTGCAGACTCACAACTTGACCCAGGAGTGGAGGAACGGCAGACTCACAACTTGACCCAGGAGTGGAGGAACGGCAGACTCACAACTTGACCCAGGAGTGGAGGAACGGCAGACTCACAACTTGACTCAGGAGTGGAGGACCTGCAGACTCACATTTGACCCAGGAGTGGAGGACCTGCAGACTCACAACTTGACCCAGGAGTGGAGGAACGGCAGACTCACAACTTGACCCAGGAGTGGAGGACCTGCAGACTCACAACTTGACCCAGGAGTGGAGGAACGGCTGACTCACAACTTGACCCAGGAGTGGAGGAACGGCAGACTCACAACTTGACTCAGGAGTGGAGGACCTGCAGACTCACATTTGACCCAGGAGTGGAGGACCTGCAGACTCACAACTTGACCCAGGAGTGGAGGAACAGCAGACTCACAACTAGACTCAGGAGTGGAGGACCTGCAGACTCACAACTTGACCCAGGAGTGGAGGAACGGCAGACTCACATTTGACCCAGGAGTGGAGGACCTGCAGACTCACAACTTGACTCAGGAGTGGAGGACCTGCAGACTCACATTTGACCCAGGAGTGGAGGACCTGCAGACTCACAACTTGACCCAGGAGTGGAGGAACGGCAGACTCACAACTTGACCCAGGAGTGGAGGAACGGCAGACTCACAACTTGACCCAGGAGTGGAGGAACGGCAGACTCACAACTTGACTCAGGAGTGGAGGACCTGCAGACTCACATTTGACCCAGGAGTGGAGGACCTGCAGACTCACAACTTGACCCAGGAGTGGAGGAACAGCAGACTCACAACTTGACTCAGGAGTGGAGGACCTGCAGACTCACAACTTGACCCAGGAGTGGAGGAACGGCAGACTCACATTTGACCCAGGAGTGGAGGAACGGCAGACTCACAGCTCAGACCAGGAGTGGAGGACCTGCAGACTCACAACTTGACCCAGGAGTGGAGGAACAGCAGACTCACAACTTGACTCAGGAGTGGAGGACCTGCAGACTCACAACTTGACCCAGGAGTGGAGGAACGGCAGACTCACAACTTGACCCAGGAGTGGAGGACCTGCAGGCTCACAACTTGACCCAGGAGTGGAGGATCTGCAGGCTCACAACTTGACCCACGTGTGGAGGAACGGCAGACTCACAGCTCAGACCAGGAGTTGAGGACCTGCAGACTCACATTTGACCCAGGAGTGGAGGAACGGCAGACTCACAACTTGACCCAGGAGTGGAGGAACGGCAGACTCACAGCTCAGACCAGGAGTGGAGGAATGGCAAACTCACAACTTGACTCAGGAGTTGAGGACCTGCAGACTCACATTTGACCCAGGAGTGGAGGAACGGCAGGCTCACAACTTGACCCAGGAGTGGAGGAACGGCAGGATCACAACTTGACTCAGGAGTGGAGGACCTGCAGACTCACAACTTGACCCAGGAGTGGAGGAACGGCAGACACAACTTGACCCAGGAGTGGAGGAATGGCAGACTCACAACTTGACCCAGGAGTGGAGGAACGGCAGACTCACAGCTCAGACCAGGAGTTGAGGACCTGCAGACTCACATTTGACCCAGGAGTGGAGGAACGGCAGACTCACAACTTGACCCAGGAGTGGAGGAACGGCAGACTCACAGCTCAGACCAGGAGTGGAGGAATGGCAGACTCACAACTTGACTCAGGAGTTGAGGACCTGCAGACTCACATTTGACCCAGGAGTGGAGGAACGGCAGGCTCACAACTTGACCCAGGAGTGGAGGAACGGCAGGATCACAACTTGACTCAGGAGTGGAGGAACGGCAGACTCACAGCTCAGACCAGGAGTGGAGGAACGGCAGACTCACAGCTCAGACCAGGAGTGGAGGAATGGCAGACTCACAACTTGACTCAGGAGTTGAGGACCTGCAGACTCACATTTGACCCAGGAGTGGAGGAACGGCAGGCTCACAACTTGACCCAGGAGTGGAGGAACGGCAGGATCACAACTTGACTCAGGAGTGGAGGACCTGCAGACTCACAACTTGACCCAGGAGTGGAGGAACAGCAGACTCACAACTTGACTCAGGAGTGGAGGACCTGCAGACTCACAACTTGACCCAGGAGTGGAGGAACGGCAGACTCACATTTGACCCAGGAGTGGAGGACCTGCAGACTCACAACTTGACTCAGGAGTGGAGGACCTGCAGACTCACATTTGACCCAGGAGTGGAGGACCTGCAGACTCACAACTTGACCCAGGAGTGGAGGAACGGCAGACTCACAACTTGACCCAGGAGTGGAGGAACGGCAGACTCACAACTTGACCCAGGAGTGGAGGAACGGCAGACTCACAACTTGACTCAGGAGTGGAGGACCTGCAGACTCACATTTGACCCAGGAGTGGAGGACCTGCAGACTCACAACTTGACCCAGGAGTGGAGGAACAGCAGACTCACAACTTGACTCAGGAGTGGAGGACCTGCAGACTCACAACTTAACCCAGGAGTGGAGGAACGGCAGACTCACATTTGACCCAGGAGTGGAGGACCTGCAGACTCACAACTTGACTCAGGAGTGGAGGACCTGCAGACTCACATTTGACCCAGGAGTGGAGGACCTGCAGACTCACAACTTGACCCAGGAGTGGAGGAACGGCAGACTCACAACTTGACCCAGGAGTGGAGGAACGGCAGACTCACAACTTGACTCAGGAGTGGAGGACCTGCAGACTCACATTTGACCCAGGAGTGGAGGACCTGCAGACTCACAACTTGACCCAGGAGTGGAGGACCTGCAGACTCACATTTGACCCAGGAGTGGAGGAACGGCAGACTCACATTTGACCCAGGAGTGGAGGAACGGCAGACTCACAACTTGACCCAGGAGTGGAGGACCTGCAGACTCACATTTGACCCAGGAGTGGAGGAACAGCAGACTCACAACTTGACCCAGGAGTGGAGGAACGGCAGACTCACAGCTCAGACCAGGAGTTGAGGAATGGCAGGATCCACAGGAGGAGACCGAAACAATCGGGTAGACATAAGAATACCAACAAAGCCTCAGAAAAGCAGCAAAGTGACACTGCAAGACAATTCATTCTCTCAAATGCAATGACTCCCTAAGGCACCAACTGAGAGTCCTCTTAAAATAATCATAGACTGCAGGAAACCCATGCCAGGCACAATTAACGTGATAAGATTAAACCAAATGCACGAGGCTTAATGGCTCTGGTTAAGATAACAATTAGTAAATACAGGTGCTCGAGAACCCTTGAAGCTCAACGCTCTACAGAATGCTGCAAGGCTCATGACAAACTCTTAGATTCCTCTGAACTTCACTCATTTGCAGTCACAATGGGAAACATTCTCTCCATAGTATCTTCTGTCCAGGTCCAAAGTGCACAATCCTTTCTTATGATTGTTTGGTTGGGCAACATCAGGAGTATTGTTTGCAGTTCTGGTTGCCACACTATGGAAAGGATGGGAAAGCTTTGGAGAGGGTACAGTCCTCTCCAGCTACAAGCGAGGTGCTAGAGCTCTGGCAATAGCCAGATGTCAACTGTTCGTTCCCCACCATAGATGCTTCCTCGCCTGTTGAGTTCCTCCAGCAATTCACGTGTGTTGCTCCCATCATTTCTCTGCTCAAAAACTGACAAGTTGAGCTACTATATCTGAGAGAATTAAACTAGTGTCAACAAAGAAGATACCTGCTTCGAAAATGCATTGATTGTCAGCAGACAGACGTTGGGGAGTTACAATACCTTCCTGCTAAGGAATTTCTGAAGACTTGGAAATGGGTGGTCACGTTTACAACCCACTGTAATTTGATGAAGCTAGACACACCCTAAATTTGTTCAGTGCTGCCAAGACATTGGCAAGGAATCATGCCAAAATGAAAAGCAAATCCTTGCTTTATGAAACAGGATGTCCATAACCTGCCATGTACAGGAACTGCCTGCACCTGCTTAATATTGCAAAACTCCCCAGCTGTGTCTGGAAAGTGGTGATGAGAAGCACAAAGAACATAGAACAGAGAACATGACAGCACAGTGCAGGCTCTTTGGCTCACCATTCTAAGATCAATCTAACCCGTCCCTCACACATAACCCACCATTTGTTTAATCATCCATGTGTCTATGTAAGAGCCTCTTAACTGTCCCTAATGTACCTGCCTCTGCCGCCACCCCGGCAGGATGTTCCACATATCTACCACTTTCTGTGTAAAAACACTTACCTCTGACATCCAACCCCCACCACCAAACGTTCCTCCAATTATCTTTAAATTATGCCCTCTCATATTAGGCATTTCCACCTTGGGGAAAAATCGTCAACTGTACATTATTCCATAGATGCTGCCTGGCCTGCTGAGTTCCTCCAGTGTTTTGTGTGTGTTCCAGCATCTGCATATTTTCTCTTGTTGGGGAAAAGTCTCTGGCTGTCCATACAATCTATGCCTCTTATCATCTTGTACATCTCAATCAAGTCCTAATGAAGGGTCTTGGCTTGAAACATCAAGTGTTTATTTCTCTCCATAGATGCTGCCTGACTTGCTGATTTCCTCCAGCTGTTTGTGTATGTTGCATCAGATTTCCAGCATCTGCAGAATCCCTTGTGTTTATAAGTCACTTCTCATCCTCCTTGATTCCAAAGAGAAAAGTTCTAGCTCACTCAAACTATACTCATAAGACATGCTCTCCAATCCAGGCAGCATCCTGGTAAATCTCCTGTGCACCATCTCAAACACTTCCATGTCCTTCCGGTAATGAGGCGATCAGAACAGAACATAATGTTCCAAGTATAGGGATAGAAGAGAATAAAGGTTTACAGAAGAAGATAATAAAGAAGGTTGCTGTGGAAGTGGAGAGCACTACATGAGGAGGATGGGGGAATAAGATGATGGTTGGAAAGAGAGAGAGAGAGAGAGAGAGGGGCCGGAACTTCGTAAAGACACAGAAAGGAACAGAGAACTGGGATAATAGAAATGGAGATGGAAGATTGGAAATATCACAAAAGAAAGATTGAGTGAGGAAATGAAAGAGTGTAGAGGTTGGAGCAGATCCCTGAAAAGTGGAATGGAGAGCATCATTGGGTAAGGGGAACGAAAAGGACGAAAATGAGGATAGCTATTGGAATGGGTGATTGTAATGGTTAGAATGGGAGAAGAAATTATAACCCAGGAAGGGAGGATCATGGTAAAGGAAAGAGGAGTATGGGGGGGGGGGGGGTAGGTGGAGGGGGTTGAAGATAAATATGAAGAAAGAGAAAAAGAGGTTGGGGGCTGGGATAGAGAGCATCTAAGGAGAAAGGGATTGAGAGAAGTTCAAGGGAAAAGGGGCATTGTGGGTGAAATGGGAGAGGAATTCATATTGGTCTGGGGTTGAGAGAAGGTCAAAGAGATCAATTTGATACAGAGGATCTCAGGGGAAAATAGAGAGGATAGTGAAGGAAGGGAGATAAGGAGAACAGCAGAGGACAGATGTCAAAGAGGTTCAAGGAAGGAGTGAATAGAGAAGATTACAGGAGTAGGTGAGAGAGAAGATTGCAGAAAGAAGGGAAGTAGGGAGGCATTGGAGAGCAGAGGGCTAGTGGGGAACAGGGGGTGAAATGGATTGACCTGAAGGTGGATAGAAGAACGCAAAGGAAAAGAATAGAGAAGATCAGGGTCATTGGGAGAATTGCAGGATATGAGGAAGGATTGCAATAGTAGGGACACAGAAAACCACACACAGGGCAGATCTATAAAACCCTGGTTAGACTACACTTGGAGCATTGTGTTCAGCTCTGGTTGCCTCATTACAGGAAGGACATGGAAGCTTTTTACCAGGTTGATGTCTGGATTAGAGAGCATGTCTTATGAGGGAAGGTTGAGTAAGCTTGGGTTTTTCCCTTTGGAGCATAAAAGGATGAACAATGACTTGAAAGAGGTGTATAAGATAATACAAGGTATAGACAGAGTGGACAGATGGCACCTTTTTCCCAAGGAGGCAATGCTTAATACGAGCGGGCATAATTTTAAGGTGATTGAAGGAAAATATCGGATAGATGTCAGAGGTAAGTTTTTTTACTCAGAGAGTGGGGGGTGGACGGAACACCCTGCCAGGGGTGGTGGTAGAGGCAGATATGTTAGGGATATTTAAAAGACACTTCAGTAGGCAGAAGGAGGGCTATATGGTAGGGAAAAGTCAAATTGATCTTGGAGTAGGTTAAAAGGTCACATTATGAGCTGAGGGTCCTGTACTGTTTGATGTTTTTCTATGTGGGGGGGGGGGGAGTATAGAGAATCTAGAAGAGAGCTGAGAGGATTTTTAGTGTTACTGCTATTATTCCAGATTATCAGCACCTGAAATAATTTGATTTTCAATCAAGAAAGAGAGGATCGTGGAGAATATTAGACATGTAGGTCCAAGAAGAGCAAACCCTGTCAGTGCTTTTCTTCTGTATCCCTGTAACTAACTCTCACATGTCCATCAACACCTCGTTAAATCCGACGATATAACTTTCTGAAGTGAGCAATGCAACCAGCAGGAAGGTGAACCCCAGGCGTGTAATCTCTGTGCACTTCATCCACCGGAAAATGATCCTGAATTCAGGGAAAACAAGTTGCTGAATTACCAACCTGCACGGAACAAGTCTTCAGATGAAGTGTGATTTTGTAACTGCCCAGTTCAGCTTTCCGAGGCTGTTTATTTATCTTTTTTAACACTTGTAAGCAGCAACTCCACTCTAAATAAACACCCTGTTACTGCTGACATGGCAACTATTAGAAAATGGCCGAGAAAGCCGAGAGAAATCTGCTCGTGTTGAAACTGACTAGCAGAAATAGGTTCGGCAGCATTGTAAGTTGTAATCGTTGTAATCGAGCCAATCAAAATGTTAGCAAAAAGAGCTGAATTTTGATTTTAAACTTAAAACAGTGCCTTGGTGCATTGCAGGTAAGAAAATTAATAGCAGAGCTGTAGACAGCAAAATTGTGGCCTCTTTAATTTTGCTTCCATTAATTCAGGACAGCAAAATGAGCTCCTTCCCATCAATCCTCTTCCACCGCTCTTCTTTGCAGTGAAGTTTTGAAAATGGAAGTGAAGGTTTGCTAGGAGCCATCTATTAATCCTCGCATTGCTCAATATGATATCATGTTACTCTGGTGTCAACGAGACACAAGCTAAAAAGTCCAGTTTCATCCTGGTACAGATAACTGATTGATTCATTTGATTTATCAGATCTCTTGATTTTATTCAAATGCCTTGAAATGCCAGAAAATAAAACATTTAAGTAGTTAATGGTTCATTATTCAGTGATTTAAAACAGTTATTTTCAAAAGCACACTATTTTGTCCTAAACTGAAGAAATGAAGATTCACTATCTCAGGAACAGGTAGTAATCTTATTCTCAAATTGCTGACTGTATTTTGTTCAAGGAATGGATTAAGTGATCAGCAGATAAGAAATGGAGTCTTGAACAAAACCCAAAAAGTTATTTATTTATTCATTTAGTGATACAGTGCCAAATCGGCCCTTCCAGCCCTGACAAACCCAATTACCTCTAACCTAATCACACAGCAATTTAGAATTACTAATTAACCTACCCCATACACATTTGGATTGTGAGACAAAACTGGAGGGCCCAGAAAAAACACACACATTCCACGGAGATGCCTTACAAAATGGCACCAGAATTAAACTCTGAACTCCAGAACACCCTGAGCTGTAATAACGTCACACTAATCACTACATTACTGTGGCACTTGGTAAAAGCTAAGAATCCTGAACAATGTTAACTTGATTTGTCAAACGTTACCATTCTTTTCAAAATAGCTACCTTGGACATAGTCTATCATTTTCATCTTATTCTGTGTTTTAACTAGCTGAGAGGCCAAAATGATTATATATTTTTCCTCAGGCACATTGGAAAGAGATCAAGAAGTTACTGCAGGAATGGAGATGGCGAAACTACTCTTTAAAAAGGAGTTCTCTAAAGCAACACACACAAAATTCTGGGGGATCTCCAACAAGTCTGGCTGCATCTATGTTGGGGAATAAACAGTCAATGTTTCAGGCTGAGATCCTTCATCAGCTCTGAGTTTTCAAAAGTATTTTGGAGTGTGGATTTGAAGAGGGGATTGCAGACTGCGACATATAAACTACAGGCAGCTTTTGCTTTCATACTTTTGCTTTTAATCAACCAAATCTATCCTCTGGAGAAATCAATGATAATTTTCTAGTAGAGAAATATGAGGAAGTCTGACTTCAGTAGGTTCCTTCACATTATTATAGCCGGGAGAGCCAGTGGGGAGAAGCTCCAACTACCTATTAAATGCTCCCAATGGCGTGCGTTTCAAATAGCCTGACAACCAAGTCCAGCTCCTGGCCTCCGCATGCGGCTCAGCTATTAAGTCCAGTAGAACCGTTTCTTCTGATAGAAGGGGCAAAGGCAGGTTACTGGCGCCTTAGAACCAGTCACTTTGTGCAGATGGGGCTCATCGGCCGTGGTTGGCAGCTCATCTAGGAGAAGGAAAGCTCTGGTCTCTAACCTTTCACTGCCTTGCAGCTGTAGCCCCTCATGCCGAAGGCCTCAGGAGTAAAACCAGAGGAAAAATCTGGAGCTGCTACCCCAAGGCAGACCTACATTGAGCTCTCTGCCTTTCCTTTGGATTCATCAGCTGCATGGAGAGGGGGAGCCTGCTGCAGGGGCAACAGCTTGCTCCCCATATCGTAAGCCCTGGCCTGCGTACCACGTAGACAGCTGGGACGCAACAACAATGGTCGAGCCCGACCAACGGAGGACCTTGAGACTTCAGTACCTGTCCCTCGTGTGCATCCTGTCCAGAGAGGAGAGAAGCAGAATGATTACTATGGTAACACACACAAAATGCTGGTGGAACACAGCAAGCCAGGCAGCATCTATAGGAGAAGCACAGTCGACGTTTCGGGCCAAGACCCTTTGTCAGGCCCTGCTGCGTTCCACCAGCATTTTGTGTGTGCTGCTTGAATTTCCAGCATCTGCAGATTTCCTCATTACCATGGTAATCAGTAACTCTGAGATATAAAACATCACTGCCCGCAGACCATCCATCGTGTGCACTTACAAGTAGAAGAAGCAATCATTCCATTCCATGGAAGGTACTTAGACTGAGTGCATTACATTACTACCTTGGTATCAATGAGAACCTCCTGAGGCAGTGTAATGGGCTGATGAAGAAATGGTTTGATGTGCTGGACACCAGGTAGCTGATTCCTTGTACTGAAGTTGATTAAGAGTCAAAAACCTTTGGTGGTAATGTATGGAACTGTTATGAAGTATTGAAATTAAGATGCACCCATTTATTACGACACACAGGATGCTAAAGGCATTCAGCAGTTAAAGCAGTATCTGTTGAGGGAAGTGGATTGTTGGTGTTTAAGGTTGAGACCCTTCATGTGGATGGGTCTCAATTTGAAACATCAAGTAACCATTTCCCTCCATAGATGTTGGAAAAAACAGCATGAATGGAGAGAAATAAACAGTCGATGTTGTTTGACCCAATGATTCTTCCAGCATCATGTTCCTCCAGATCCCAGTATCTGCATTCGCTTATGTCTAGACTCGTTTGATAATCCCTTCCCACTTTATTGTGACGGTGACCTTAAAACCTTTCAGTTCCAAACCGTGTTTCCTTCCAGTTCCTGGCTTGCTCTTGCATCAGCACCCATGAAGACTAGCATTCTTCCTTTGCCAGAACGTTCTAAACAAGCGTCATTTGTAGCAGAATCAGAATCAGGTTTACTATCACTAGCATATATCATGCAATATGTTGTTATGCTGAATCGGTACATTGCAATAAATAATAATAAAAGCTGTAAATGAATGCAATAAATATATATATATAATATTTTAAAAGTTAAATTAAATAAGAAGTGTAAAGAAGGGAATAAAGTGCAGTGAGGTAGTGTTCATGGGTTCAATGTCCACTCAGAAATCGGACGGCAGAGGGGAAGAAACTGTTCCTGAATCAGTGAGTATGCGCTTTCCGGCTCCTGTGTGATAGTATGACAGAAATTAGAAGAGGGCACGTCCTGAGTGATGGGGATCCTGCATGATGAAAGCCACCTTTCTGAGGCATTGCTCCTTGAAGATGTCATGGATGCTGGGGAGGCTAGTGCTCATATTGGAGGTGACTGAGTTTACAGCTTTCTGCAGCTTACTTCGAGCCTGTGGAATAGCATCCCAACCCCACTCTATGCAGCCAGTCAGAATGCTCCCCTCGGTACATCTGAAGAAATTTGTGAGTGCCTTTGACATACAAAATCTACTCAAACTCCTAATGAAATATGGCCACTGTCACCCGTCTTTGTAACTGCATCAACATGTTGGGCCCAGGATAGATCCTCAGAGATACTGACACCCAGGAACCTGAAATTGCTCATCCCAAACGAGAACTGGCACGTTTTCCCTTGCCTTCCCTTTCTGAAGTCCACAATCAATTCTTTGGTCTTACTGACACTGAGCGTAAGGTTGTTGTTATGACACCACTCAACCAGCTGATTTATCCCACTCTTGTGTGCCTTCTCATCACTATCTGAAATTCTGCCTACAATAGTTTTGTCATCATCAAATCTATAGATGGCATTTGTGATGTGGCCAGCCACATTGGAGTGATCATCAAATCACATCATTCACTGAGCCACATAGGAACCAGAACACCTAGTGACCAAAAGGGTGATCAACAAGATATGGGGAACATCTTAAAAGATTGAGGATATCGATAGATGCAAAGTAGTTTCAGGAGGAATCCCAGAACCTAGGTCTTGAGCGTGAGCATGAACATGAACGTCCACCAATAACTGAGCACTGGAAGTCAGGTATATGCAGCAAGCTAGAAAGACCTCAAAGGGTTAAAATTCTGCAGTAGATTATGTATTCAGGGAATAGTAATGGAGCATGGCCATTCATAGACTTGAACATACACATGAGAAACTTTACAAGTCAAGGCACTGCTGCACTAGAATCCAATAGAAGTCCATGAGTGCAGAGGAGATGATTGAATAGGACTGCACAAGTATGGATGTGAGTATGGAGTCTTGGTGTTAAAAAGGATATGGGGTTGGTTCAGGTAAGTTCCTTTTTATTTACCTCTCCCTGCACACTTGCACTATCTCAATTTTAGAATACTCCACACAATATCTGTGCCATTATGGAAGAAATGAACTAGTCTTCAGCCAGATAGCACATGTATCTCCAATCGTGTGCATTTCTTCTTCTCCTTAAGCCCATCATCCCAACTAGGGATTGACTGCCAACAGCGGCTCACCAGGATCCTCTCTCCTGGGTCAGTAAAAGGTTAATCGGCCCTGTGGCTTCTGATATAGATCTATACCTACATCTTCTAAGTATAGATCTTTCTCATCCAGGCATGAGGCCTCTGGAGCTTCTGTTGGCAGTCCTGTCACTCTGGGTTTTGATGGGATGGGATTGTTAGACCCCTACCCAACCTACCTCCTTTCACAGCTGGGCCCGGGACCATCCATGACAGTGTTATCATGTACAATTACTTCCTGTAATTTCTATTCCCTCCCTCTTTCTCCCTTTTTCCATTCTGCATTCTTGTTACTCCCTCACTCTTCTCTTCACCTGCCCTTTACTCCATTTGGTTCCCCTCCTCTTTCCAATTCTTCTATGGTCCACTGGCCTCTCCTATCAGATTTTTTCTTCTTCAGCCCTATACTTCTTCTACCTATCGCCTCCCAGTTTCTTACTTTATCTACCCACTTTCCTCCTCACCTGGTTTCACCTATCACCTGCCAGTTTGTACTCCTTCCCCTCACCCCACCATCCATCCTGGCTTCTTCCCCCTTCCTTTCCAGTCCTGAGGAAGGTCTCCCAAAACATTAACTATTTATTCCTCTCTTCATAGCTGCTTCCTGACCTGCTGAGTTTCTCCACCATATTGTGTGCATTGCTCAAGATTTCCAGCATCTGTAGAATCTCGTGCTTATCTTCAAATGTTTTGTCCATTATCTTGCCTTTGTCAGAAACCAGTTATCAGTCCTGAGTAAGTAAAATAATAGCAACTTCCTTCTCTCTTACCATACCTTGTAAGACCTTCAGTGCTTTTCACTAAAGACAACGTAATGTCAGCAAACATTCCTTCAGCTTAAGATTGGGTCTTGACACAGGAGGTGAATTCATCATGTGGTTTTAAGCAAAATAAACAAAAATGACAGGCTTCAGTGTCTCAACTGAACAGAGCATAAGTGTGGCACAGTAGTACAGCAGTTAGCGCAATTGCGTTACAGGATCAGAAATTGCCAATCTGGGTTCAATTCCCGCCACTGTCTGTAGCGAGTTTGTTCACCATCCCCGTGTCTACATAGGTTTCCTCTGGGTGCTCTGGTTTCCTCCCATTTCCCAGAGACATACTGGTTAGAGATAGTAACATGGGCTTGCTGTGTCGGCACTGGAAGCATGCTGATAATTGTGGGCTACTCCACCACCTGTATTGGACACAAAACAATGCGTTTCAAAGTTCTAAGTCCATTTATTATCAAAGAATGTGTGAAGAATACAACTCTTGAATTTGTCTTTCCCACAGACAGTCACGAAGCAGAGAAGAACCATGGAACCAACCTGCCCAAAGAAAAACATCAAACCCCTTCCCCCATGCGCAAAATAAATTGCGCAAACAGCAACAAAAGAAAGATTGAAAACAGAATATAAAACACGAAAGCCATATCTATACAGTTAAATTCACTGTATGTTTCCATGTACATGTGACAAATAAAGTTAATCTTTCATCTTTAATTAGCCAAGTTAGTAAAGCCACTGGCCATAACATCCTAAGGTGATATGGAGGAAAATTCTCCATTAATGCTTACTCTTGATTTCAAATTGTTAATGGCAATTATTCAGGTGTGTACTTTAGATAAGGTCAGGATCATGCTCGGCTGTCATATCTCCCACAGTTCATTGGCGCGTTGAAGATCACTGCACATTACAATGAATACTTGGCTGAAGGTATGCAGTGGCTGTTGACCTGCAACTAGCAACAGGTTAACTGGCTTCTTCCGGCTTTTCTGGACTACAAGCAGATTAACTAATCCCAGTGTTGTTCGCACATACACCTGATTTTCGCTACACTTGCAAACTTCACATCAGATTAGCTTTATTTGTCGTGTGTACTTCAGAACATTGAAACATACAGTGAAGTGCGCCACTTTGCGTCCGGGTCTGAGGATTGGGCTGGGGGCATCTCACAAGTGTCACGCAACCTCTGGAGCCAACGTAGCATGCCCACAACCCACTAACCCTAACCATACGGTACATCTTTGGAACGCAGGAGAAATCCCACGCAGTCACGGGAAAGAACGTACAGATGGTCTACAGTGAAAGGCAGGAATTTAACCCCAATAGGTGATTGCTGGCGCTGTGAAGCGTCGTGCTAACGATGCTGCCCTTCTAATTAAGCTTCTTATTTATTATCCCAGCACTTCAGTACACTAGAGGAGAATTTCAGCAACACAAGCCAAATCAGATCGTAAATTAGATCATAGGATCAACAGGAATTAGATCCAATGAGAAACTGAAGTCTATCAAGATTGAAAACTGGTCTTTTACATCCCTGCAAATAATGCCCTGTAATTTCAGCAACAGTAATGTAGGTCAGTAGAGATGAAGCATAATTTTTGTGTTTTCTGCTCCTGCTACGGTGCGCATCCAAACATGCCAACGGGGTTTAGACCCTCCATTTCTTCAGAGTATATGGATAGTTGCAGTGGCCCCTTTAAAGATTCAGGGCCGCTCCACTAATTAGAGACCATGTTTCGGTGTCAAGATTGGATATTTAAAGAGCACCTGAACTCAGGTTTGGTTCAGTTCAATTTTGGGGCGTTCAGTCTGCGATTTCGTTTAGGGTTTGTCCTGTTTGGATTCTTGTCTGTTCTCATCTGGCATCTAGTGAAGAACCCTGTTCTCATCACAGTCTCGATTCTAGTCTCGCATACTCCAGCACTGGGTTCCTTACCATCCTCACCTACGCCTCTCATCACAACTCCCTCCTTTTCCCCTACATAGCTGCCTGACTTGCTGAATTTCTCTGGCAGTTTGTGTGCATTGCTATAGATTTTCAGCATCTGCAGAATCTCTTGTGTTTATGATTTTGTGCCTTCTTTCTTCATTCTTTCAATAAGCATATACTCTCACATTGAAGCTAACATACCGATTCATTATGTCTATAAGAGTAGAGCAAGCCTCCCTCAGTTAATTTAGCCTTACACATTGAATGGTGATAGTTTGACCAAGTTATAACATTACTGCTCCTACTGCGTCTCTTGTGTCCCTTGCCATGATGACAGACTCTTAGCTGGTCCATATGATCCAAATGCAGAGAGCTCATAATGAAGTACAGAGCTGGTATTCAAATTTGAATAACCTAATCTGGGGAATTTTACTTCCATCTTTGCTCTTCAATGTTTATATACGATGACCTATCAGTCCAAACATGCACTGCATACAAAATGGTATCCACATGAGCAAAGGGTTTTGCCTGGATTAAACACATTCCAGCAGCTGCATAGGCCAGGATCACTATAAAAAATGCTGTTAGTCAACTAAAACTAAACCTATACAAAGTTATTGATCATTGGTCTGCCGTCTCCAACTGTGCATTCTCAATGCAAATTAAAAGCTAAGCAACTGGAATATGTTGTAATTTTTTTTTAAAAAGAAACTGCTGTTTTACAGCTGTTACTTCCTCAAGTGTTATATCATGTGAATAAATGCTTTCTAAGTTGAAATGTTGCTTATAAAAAGCTCCAGAGAGATAATCTGTAAAGAGACATCAAATGAAGATGATATAACTTCATTTGAGCAACACACACAAAAAGCTGGAGGAACTCAGCAGGTCAGGCAGCATCAACAGAGACGAATACACAGTTGACGTTATAGGCTAAGACCCTTCATCAGTCTCGGCACAGAACGTCAACTGGTTATTCTTCTGCATAGATGCAGTTTGACCAGTTGAGTTCCTCCACCATTTTGTGTGTGTTGCTCTGGATTTCCAGTATCTGTAGAATTTCTTGTGCACATAACTTCTTTGGAGTTCTTTCTTTCTCATTTGCATTCATCTTCAACATTCTGCAAATGAATTATGTTAGCTGTAAGGAATCTGCAGAAGACATACCATTTACCCAACAAGCACACATCTCACTCAGTGCTCTACTCTATCTATGATAATTCCTCATATCTTTAATAAATTCTATTAAGTATCTTCTTGGCTTCTTTCTTGGATGAACCTGTTACCACACCCTCTCTTACAAAAGTCCAGATAATGACCGAAAAATCATCATCTGAAAATAGGTAAATTCAGAGGGCAAGCTTGGGATGATTTTTCTCCCAAGCACTAATTTTACTTTTCACCTTCTCAATGTAACTCTTGTAAGAAAGTGTGCAGTTAAGTAAGCAGACACTGGTCTTTTTCCCAAGGCCTTCTCCCCTTTTCTACTTCAAACAATATATCCAGCTGTCTTTTAAAACATGCAATGCTTTCACCCTCAAACATTTCCTTTGATAACGCAAATCATTATAGACGTAAATAATTTCTCCAAAGTTCCCATCCTCCCAAGGACTTTAACTTAATGGCTGATCATCACCAAATCGCTAACAAATAATTTTCCTCTATTCTCTACATGAAAACACATCATAATTGTAATAACCTGTTTAATATCTTCTAGGCTTTCTTTTCTGTATCATGAATAGCTTTGTCTTCTCCAGTCCAGAATTCAACTTCTCCTTTCTCTGGCAGCAAGTTGGTAAGTCTGCCCTGAAAAACTACAAGAGATTCAATGTCCTTTCTGTAACAGAACACTCAGAATTGAATAATCCATCAAGATCTCTGACTTCCCCCAATCTTAACTCTTAATCATTGTGACATTTAATTATTGCGGCATCTGGGGGTCCTGCTTTCGTACACTAAGCCTCTAAATTCTTTAATTAATTTCTTTAACCTTGACATCTCTCTAACTCTCTTTCCTACAAGATGGTCATTAAAGGCCACTCTTCGACCAAGCTTTAGAAGAGCATAACTAATATTATTCCATAAAGTCTGGCACAGATTTTTACCTGCTAATGTTTCTGTGAATTGATTTGTGATAGTTTCTTACATCTAAACTTTTTGTTATATTCCATACAGCAGCATGGTAGTATAGTGGTTAGTGTAACGCCACTACAGTGCCAGCGACCCAGGTTCAATTCCCACTGCTGTCTGTAAGGAGTTTGTACTTTTTCCCCCGTGACCACATGGGTTTCCTCCAGGTGCTCTGGTTTCCTCCCACAGTCCAAAGATGTATGGGTTAGTATGTTAATTGGTCGCATGGTGTATTTTGATGGCACAGGCTCATTGAGCCAGGAGGGCGTGTTACTGTGCTGTATCTCTAAAAAATAAAAGAAATTAAAGGCTGTTGTAAAATTCCTTTGATCTTTGTATCCTTGCTCAACCTTGCAAGTTACTATTCATATATTCGCTTCCATGGGAATCCTTTACAGGTTCTGGTGCCTGGACAAGTAACACATTATTTCGGATAAAGTGCAGCTGATGAAGGAAAAGAGAAGCAAGGAATTAAAACTATTTTATAAAAGGGCCAACATGGTTTCCCTCAGGTGACCATTTATCAGCACACCCATAGTTGCACAATGGTCATCAATGAGCCAGCTGCAGTTTTTGATGGTGAATTCAGAGACATGAGTTTATATCTCAATGTGGCAAGCAGGAATTAATATTCAAGCAATTAGATAAATCTCAAACGTATCTTTAAAAAGCTTTTCTCAGTAATAGTAGTTATGAAACTACCAGATTATTGCTGTAGTGGTAACAAATGTCTTGAATAAAATCATTAATTTTTATTCATCGTTTATGGCTCCCCTATAAAAACACAATTTATGTTTTTTACATTTTTTTGACTGTTTTTTTTATTCTTTCAGTTTCTTTTCTCTAAAGGTTCCTCACCCACTCTTGTTTTTTTCTCAAAATGCCTGAGCAGATATTGGTTGTTACTGAGTTAGTCATGCAATATTGGTCATGCAGTCATAGAAAAGCGCAGCACAGAAACAGGCCCTTGGGCCCATCTAGTCCATACCGAACAATTTAAACTGCCTATGCCCATTGACCTGTACTGGGACCACACTCCTGCCATCCAAATACCTATCCAAACTTCTCTTATGAGGGGAGATTGATAAGTTCATGGCCTAAGGTAGAAGGAGTCAATTTTAGAAAACCTAGCACATTTACTTTTCAACATAGTCCCCTCCTACATTTACACATTTAGTCCAGTGGTCGTGGAGTATACGTATCCCTTCTTTGTAGAAGTCGACCTCTTGGACCTCCAGAAGTGGTCCACAGCAGGGGTGATTGATAAGTTCGTGGCCTAAGGTGGAAGGAGGTGAGTTATACATGCACATGCAGTTCAACTCTTTGAGTGATTATGCAGAAAGTTTGAAGTTAATAACTCATCTCCTTCTACTTTAGGCCACAAACTTATCAATCACCCCTGCTGTGGACCACTCCTGGAGGTCCAAGACACCAACTTCTACAAAGAAGGATCCGTATGCTCCACGACCGCTGGACTGTGTGTGTAAATGTAGGAAAAATAAACGTGCTAGGTTTTCTAAAATTGACTCATTCTACCTTAGGCAACGAACTTATCAATCACCCCTGGTAAATGTTGAAATCGAGCTCACATGCTCACTAGTGGTGGCAGCTCATTCCACACTCTCAGGACCCTCCAAGTGAAAAAGTTTCCCTTCATGTTCCCCTTAAACTTTTCACCTTTCACCCTTAGCCTACTAGCCAGATAAATATCAAGGCTCAAAGGCAGGTCAGAGGCTGAATATACTGAGGTGAATAATTCAGTTCCCAAAGTGTTTTCACCATCTACATAATATATATCAAACTCAAGGCCCGCGGGCCGGATTTGGCCCGCGGTGGAATTATCTTTGGCCTGCGAGATAATATCTAATTACTATTAAAGCTGGCCCCAGTAATCGAAGCGCCTATGGCGTATGATATGGCTAATGCTGAGTTTATTCAGGTACCAGGTTTTCAGGGTTTTTAGTGTTTATTCGGCAGTCTTGCTCGGCAGTCTTCTTCATAAGAAACGGAATTTGTAAAGTGAAACACTTTGTAGTTATAGCAGAGACTGAGACACATGAGAGCAGGCTGAAAAAACGGAGGCAACAAAAGCTGCGTTCGCACGCGTCCGACTGATCCGGCCCGCATGAAGCTGCATTTTGCTCAATCCGGCCCGTGACCTAAAATGAGTTTGACACCCCTGATCTACATGATAAAGTCCAAGATTGTGACAGAATACACTCCATGTGCACTGCTCCAAAAGCACCCATGAAGATCAATATTAAATAAGGCACAGTCGCGTAGTGGTTAGCATAATGTTATTACAGCACCAGCAAGTGAGGTTCAATTCCAGCCGCTGTCTGTAAGGAGTTTGTACATTCCCCTGTAACCACATAGTGCTCCTTCAAGCACTCTTGTTTCCTTCCATGTTCCAAGACATACGGGTTAGTAGTTCATTGGTCAGATGGGGTTAGTTGAGTGGCGTGGTTTTGTTGGGGCAGAACGGCCTTGTACCATGCTGTATCACTAACTAAAAATAAGTAATTCAACGCTGACATCCTGATTAATTGAATTCCACTCCCCAACCACCACCACCACCACTGGTTCACAGTAGCTACAGAGGACACCTTCTGCAAAATGCACCATCGTTAACTTGTCCACGTTTCTCTAAGTACGCCCAACAAATCCACAACTTGTATAACCAAGGACAAAGGGAAGACCATGGGAGCACCCCCACCTGAAAGCTGACCTCCAATTTGCTCACCCCCAACTTGTGAGATCAACAACATTCTCTCATTGTTGCTAAATTGAAACAATGGCTCTGCTCCACGTTCCTAAGGACAATGTCCTATTAAATTGTTGCTCACTACATTAAGAGGCATTCCAGTGTTGAAAGTATTACTCTTCAGATATTTAATTTCACAAGATCCCCTTTGCAAGGTGCTTCAGATTGCCTGTGGATACTCTGTTAGGATTCATTCCCAGTAAAGAGAAATGTTTCAGAGAGTGATCTGAAAAACTGCTTTAGCAAAGCTGGATAATAGCACTTCAAAGACAATCCTTGTTATGTTTATCTCTTTAAATAACAAACCTTATTTACTCAGTGCTCTTGATTATTGATTATAAATGTCCATTCTGACATTATATTTACCTCATTGTTCCAAGACTATTGTACGACTTTCTCAGATGTTAATATTAATCACTTTGTAGTTTCAAAAGAGCAGGATGATTAAGGAATACAGTGGTAGATGACATCTAGGAGAAGACCCATTGATAAACTGTGGAGAGGATTCTAACTGGTTGCATCACTTGCTATTGAGGGGCCACTGCACAGGACCGGAAAATGCTGCAGAGAGTTGCAAGCATAGCCAACTCCATCAGGGGTACTAGTCTCCCCATTATCAAGAACACCTTCAAAAGGTGATGCCTCAAAAAGGTGGCATCCATCACTAAGGATGCCCACTGACCAAGACATGCTGTCTTCTCATTATTACCACCAGAAAGGAGGTACAGGATCCTGAAGACACAGGCTCAACATTTTAGGAATAGCTTATAGAGTCCCACCTCAGTGGAAAATGCCTGCTTGCATTTACCCTATCCATACCCCTCATAATTTTGTATACTCTATCAAAACTCCTCTCAATCTTCTTCATTCCAAGGAATAAAGAAACCACCTGGACAAAAAAGACACATACGTTCGGATGCTGTTCATAGACTTCAGTTCAGCATTCAACACAATCATCCCTCAGAAACTGATTGGAAAGCTGAGCCTACTGGGCCTGAACACCTCCCTCTGCAACTGGATCCTAGACTTCCTGACTGGGAGATCTCAGTCAGTCCAGATCAGGAGCAGCATCTCCAACACCATCACACTGAGCACGGGGGCTCCCCAGGGCTGCGTGCTCAGTCGACTGCTGTTCACTCTGCTGACCTATGACTGTGCTGCAACACACAGCTCAAACCACATCATCAAGTTCGCCGATGACACCACCATGGTGGGTCTCATCAGCGAGAACGATGAGTCAGCTTACAGAGAGGAGGTGCAGCGGCTAACGGACTGGTGCAGAGCCAATAACCTGTCTCTTAATGTGAACAAAACAAAAGAGATGGTTGTTGACTTCAGGAGGGCACGGAGCGACCACTCCCCGCTGAACATTGACGGCTCCTCGGTAGAGATCGTAAAGAGCACCAAATTTCTTGGTGTTCACCTGACGGAGAATCTCACCTGGTCCCTCAACACCAGCTCCATAGCAAAGAAAGCCCAGCAGCGTCTCTACTTTTTGTGAAGGCTGAGGAAAGTCCATCTCCCACCCCCCCCCCCCCCATCCTCATCACATTCTACAGGGGTTGTATTGAGAGCATCCTGAGCAACTGCATCACTGCCTGGTTCGGAAATTGTACCATCTTGGATCGCAAGACCCTGCAGCGGATAGTGAGGACAGCTGAGAAGATCATCGGGGTCTCTCTTCCTGCCATCACGGACATTTACACTACACACTGCATCCGCAAAGGAAACAGCATTATGAAGGACCCCATGCACCCGTCATACAATCTCTTCTCCCTCCTGCCGTCTGGGAAAAGGCTCCGAAGCATTCCGGCTCTTACGACCAGACTATATAACAGTTTCTTCCCCCAAGCTATTAGACTCCTCAATACCCAAAGCCTGGACTGACACCTTGCCCTACTGTCCTGTTTATTATTTATTGTAATGCCGGTACTGTTTTTGTGCACTTTATGCAGTCCAGTGTAGGTCTGTAGTCTTGTATAGCTTTCTCTGTGTGTTTTTTATTACGTAGTTCAGTCTAGTTTTTGTACTGTGTCATGTAAACCGTGGTCCTGAAAAACGTTGTCTCATTTTTACTATGCACTGTACCAGCAGTTATGGTCGAGATGACAATAAAAGTTGACTTGACTTGACTTGATTTAAAGTCCTAACCTACTCAATCTTTCCCTATAACTCAAGTCCTCCAGACTCAGCAACATCCTTGTAAATTTTCTCTGCACTCTTTCAAACTTATTTACTTCTATCATGTAGGTAGGTGACCAAAACTGCACACAATACTCCAAGCTAGACCTTGCCAATGTCTTATACAACTTCAACATCCCATCTCCAGCTACTTCCCCCCGCCATCAGATTTCTGAATGGACAGTGGCAACGGGCAATGAACCAACCCATGAATGCTACATGACTATTTTGCTGTCTTTTTGCAGTACATGTGCCTATATATCTTATTGTAATTTATAGCATATTTATGTATTGCACTGTACTGCTGCTGCTGCTGCTGAACAACAACTCCCCAACTTACAGTACGCCAGCAATATTAAACCTGATTCTGATCCTTGGTTCTTGTTTAGCGATCGGACTCAGCAGTGTAGTTGATTTTTAACAGCTCCATCAATTCCAGGACAATTGGGAATGGACAAAATGTTCTAGCACGGATTAAGAATCTCCATACGTATATTGTGAGAGGGTGCTGCAGCAAACCATACGGTATTCACACCCGTCTGGTACTCTCAGTTATTACTGCTGCCGGGACAAGTATTTTATCCTTGTCATTCGATGGCTCTGGCTGATACTCAGATGCATTGGTCTGGCAGCCACTCACTAACATCCTTAAACTGATGAAATATTTAGCTGACAATGCACAATGAAGCAATCATCACAGTAACCTGTAAATCTGGCATAACTTACGTTATTCTGCATTAGGGATCCTTGAATAGTTAACATACTGATTAAATTAAATCTTTTACCTCTAACGGATGTTCTGGGTAGTTTTCAGTAAGTTTGATGGATATCAGTGCACAGTTTATGGGTCCTGCCAGTCAACGCAGCAGAACATAGAGCCATTTCACTTTGATTGCTGACATCCATTGAGAAGGTTAAGTAATTAATTGCCTTGACAATGAGGGTGCTGGCAGTCTGATGGACGTACATATGACCTGCTAACTGCCAAATACAGGAAATATTGCCTGCAACACCTTGGAAAGGGCCTCGGAGAAATAATTAAAATTTATGAGCACGAGGAACTCTGCAGATGCTGGAAATCCGAGCAACACTCACAAAATGCTGGGGGAACTCAGCAGGCTGGGCAGCATCTATGGAAAAGAGTGACCAGTTGATGTTTTGGACTGAGACCCTTCATCAGAATCGGAAAAAAAGGATGTCAGAGTAAGAAGGTGGGAGGAGGGGAGGAAGAAGTACAAGGTGGTAGGTGATAGGTGAAACCGGGCAAGGGCGAGGGGTGAAGTAAAGAGCTGAGAAGTTGATTGGTGGAAGAGATAAAGGGCTGGAGAAGGGGAGAATCTGACAGGAGAAGGTAGAAGACCACGGAAGAAATGGAAGGGGAAGGAGCACCAGAGGCAGGTGATGGGCAAGTAAACAGATACTATGAGAGAGGGAAACGGGAGTGGGGAATGGTGGGGAGGGGGGAGGCAGTTACTGGGAGTTTGAGATATCGAATTCATGCCATCAGGTTGGAGGCTACCCAGACGGAAAATAAGCTGTTGCTCCTCTGACCTGAGTGGGGCCTCATCGCGACAGCAGAGAAGGCCATGGACTGACGGACAAAAAGTGAAAATCAGCTTTCTTGCAGTGCGAATTCTATTTTTCAAAGATATCCTATGTTAACCTGGAAAATATTTTCCATACTGACACAATGGTATTGCAAAGTCCTAATGTGAAATCACTGAAGGTATACGATCAGAATCAGAATCAATATCATCGGCAGATGTTGTGAAATCTGATGTCCTTGCGGCAGCAGTACAATGCAATACATGATAAATATAGGAAAAAATTACAGTAAGTATATATATATTTTAAGTAGTTAAAATACATAAGAAGTGCAAAAATAAAAAATTTAAAAAGTAGTGAGGTTGAATGTCCATTTAGGAATCAGATGGCAGAGGGGAAGAAGCTGTTCCTGAATTGTTGAGTGTGTGCCTTCAGGCTTTTGTACCTCCTTCCTGATGGTAACAATGAGAAGAGGGCATTCCTGGGTGGTGGTGGTTCCTTAATGATGGATGTGGCCTTTTTGACACGTCACTCGTTGAAGATGTCCCGGTTACTGTGGAGGCTAATGGCCAAGATGGAAAAAGGTTTACAATTCTCCACAGCTTATTTTGACCCTGTGCAGTAGACCCCTCCCCCCCATACCAGACAGTGATGCAGACAGAATGCTCTCCATGGTATATCTGTAGAGATTTGCAAGTGCCTTTTGTGATATTCAAAATCTCCTCAAACTCCTAATGAAATATAACTACCATTGTGCCTTCTTTGCAGCTGCATTAATATGTTGGGCCTAGGGTAGTCCTCAGAGATGTGAACATCCAAAAATGTGAAATTGCTCATTCTCTCCACTTCTGATATCCCTATGAGGACTGGTGTGTGTTCTTTTGCCTTACCCTTTCTGAATGGATGTAGAACAAAAAAACATAAAGTTAAAGGAAACTGTTTCATAAAAATAAAACTTATTTAGTGCCTGTTACACTGCTGGTGTTTAGGGCAGTAATAAAAGTTCTCCATCTCTGGTGGTGTTCAAGATTTTCTTCATCATGTCAGTAGCTTCCTCTGAATTTTCACTACCGTTACTCTTGCAAGTCCCGGGTGGAGACTCAGGAATACCATCGCACCCAGATGTAGAAAGATTCTTCATTGCTGTTTCCGTAACAAATTTGTTTTACCAATCAGGGTTGTTAGCCCTGGGCTGAACCCCTGAACCTGGAGGATCGGTGGACCACTCTTAGTCTGGCCTCTACCCTTTGACCTGTTTGGCATGGGTGACCCTACCAAGACCCAAAGCATAAAGACCTGACTCTGGCCAACATAGCTCTCTGGGTCATTGAGCCTTCAAACCATGAAAAAAGGTTGTGGTCATCTTGGAGGCAATAAAAGTAAAAGTCAAATTTAAAATGGCTGGGTTGCAAAAATGTGGGAGGAATTGATGGAAAGTGTATTGCGTGGTGCATAAGACTTTCTAATCACCATAAATGTGACTGTTCCCTGTATGCTTGCTGCAAGAATGTGATGGATGAGATGCATTAGGACAGTCCGGGAGTGGACAAAATGGAATGAGTAGAGATGTGGCACAGACTCAGTACCTAATCGATTTCTCTGTATTTTTGGCCTGGTTATGTATAATTCCCAAGGCCACAAGAGCCAAAATTCCTCATTATGAAGCCAAATGAATGATGGATACTCCAGAGAACCTGACTTATTTTCAATTCGTATTGGTAATGTGAGAAAGACAATCGCACTAAAGAAAATGCTTCCAATTTCTAGACGGCCCTGAAGCTTTATCAGTATATTGGGAGATCTCAGAAGGGAAGTTGCAAATTGAATATGTAGTTCATCTTTATAACACTGTACTAGGTGGATCATCACCTGGAAAGTCTCCAAATAATAGTTACGTAGCTGAAGTCATTTCACAATGAATTCAAGGGCAGTAAACAGCAGAAACCGACAATGACAGGGAATTTTAAAATCAATTGAATAAAATTAATATACAATTTTACAATTCAACCATGAACTCACTCTTAGGACCCATGTGTATAAGTACTCACTTGTGTCAATAAATGAATTTACTGGAAGTGGCTGAAACAGCAAATCCATAAAACAACGGAGCTAGCCAATTAATAACTTCATTTACTTCGGATATACAATTCATGGAGCAGCAGTCACTAATGAGCTAAGCAAATTCATAGTAAGTACTCGCAAAATATTACTAAGGTTGTCATCACACCGGCAAATTATTTCGTAATTTGAAGAGGAAAAATAGGCACTAATAAATTAATATACCTGAGCATGGCAGTTATGAGTCAATCAAAGAGTCACAGAGCACTACAACATAGAAAAACATCCTTCAGCCTATCTAGTCTGTGCCAAACTATTACTCTGCCTAGTTCCACCTGGACCATAGTCCTCCATACCCTTCCCATCCATGTATTTATTCAAATTTCTCTTCAATGTTGCAGTCAAACCTGCGCCCACCACTCCCACTGCAGCTCATTCCACACTTGCACCACTCTCCGAGTGAAGACATTTCCCTTCAAGTTTTCCTTTCACCTTTCATCCTTAACCTATGACCTCTAGTTCTAGTCTCACCCGACCTCAGGGGAAAAATGACAAACATGAGAAAATCTGCAGATGCTGGAAATCCAGGCAACACACACACTAAATGCTGGAGGAACTCAGCAGGCCAGGCAGCATCGATGGGAAAGAGTACAGTCGACGTTTCAGGCCGAGGCCCTTCATCACGGCTGGAGAAAAAAAGATGAGGTGTCAAAGTAAGATGATGGGAGAGGGGAGGGAAAAAACTCAGATGATAGGTGAAACCAGGAGGGGGGAGGGGGGAAGTAAAGAGCTGGGAGGTCAATTGGTGGGGAATGGAGGTGTATAGGGACTGGACATCCACAGTGAAAATAAGATGATCATTGCCTCCTTGAACTTCTGGTAATGCCCCCCCCAAAACTACACCATTCCCCATTCCCACTTCCCTCTCTCACCTTTTCTCCTTATTGGCCCATCGCCTCCCTCTGGTGCTCCTCCCCTTTTTCTTTCTTCCATAGTCTTCTATCCTCGCCTATCAAATTCCCCCTTCTCCATCCCTTTATCTCTTTCACCCATCACCTTCCCCACTATTTACTTCACCCTTCCCCCCTCCCCCCACATTCTTACTCTGACTTCTCATCTTTTTTTCTCCAGCCCTGATGAAGGGTCTCAGCCTGAAACATCGACTGTACTCTTTTCCATAGATGCCGCCTGACCTGCTGAGTTCCTCCAGGTGTGTGTGTGTGTGTGTGTGTGTGTGTGTGTGTGTGTGTGTGTGTGTGTGTGTGTGTGTGTGTGTGTGTGTGTGTGTGTGTGTGTGTGTGTGTGTGTGTGTGTGTGTGTGTGTGTGTGTGTGTGTGTGTGTGTGTTGCTCAGTGGAAAAAGCCTGCTTACATGTACCCTATCTGTACCGTCATAATTTTGTAAACCTCTAGTAAATATCCCCTCGATCTCCTACTCTCCAGGGAATAAAGACTCAACGTATCAAACCTTTCCCTATAACTCAGGTCCCCAAGTCCTGGCAAAACCCTTTTAAAATTTTTTCTGGTCTCTTTCACTTTTAGTGATGAACCTCACCTTAAGGAACTATACCAAAAAATGAAGTTAAATTTGTTGCTTTTACCCTTTTCGAGAAATTATAGAAAAGCTGGAATAATAAGGATTTATTAATGGAAGCAATCCACATTCAGCCTGGAGGTAGAGTACTGACTGATCATTATAACATTCCATCTTAACGCTTTCAAAATAGAGAAGCCTCTGTTGGTCTTAATATGTATCACATTTGTGAGGTTGAAGCTGTGACAGGGAAGGGGAAAGATAGATACAGATGGATCCACAGCAGTAATTGGGAAAAGAGTGTGGCTGTGTCAAATGCAATCTGAAAATTGGAGGTTGATGGAGCTAGAATGGCAAAATGAAGGCAAATCCTGTGGTTGGAGGCCCGAGAACCCTTAGGAAATAAGATAATACTAATGTCACACGATTGAAAATGTGGTTGGCAAGCAGGTAGACAGTAAAATACTGCCAAGACCCGATGGAAAGCGGCAAGCTGGATGAAATAGCTGGCTTAGTGAGAGAAAGCAGAGTAATAGTGGACTGGAGCTTCTGTGAGATAATATACACTAGGGTTTCCTAAGGTTCTGTACTGAACCCCTCACTACTAAAGTTCAAAAGTTTAAAGTAAATTTATTATCAAATTACCTACATGTCACCATATGGTGGTGGCATCCGTCGGTCTCGAGAGACCATGGATCTGCGCCTGGAGTTTCCAGGGCACAGGCCTGGGCAGGGTTGTATGGGAGACCAGCAGTTGTCCAGGCTGCAGGCCTTCCCCTCTCCACGCCACCGATGTTGTCCAAGGGAAGGGCACTAGGACCCATGCAGCTTGGCACCGGTGTCGTCGCAGAGCAATGTGTTGTTAAGTGTCTTGCTCAAGGACACAAACCACTGCCTCAGCTGAGGCTCGAATCAGTGACCTTCAGGTTACTAGGCTGATGCCTTGCCCACTAGGCCACGTGCCAACAATACCATATACTACCCTGAGATTCATTTTCTTGGTAACATTTACAGTTGAACAAAGAAATACAATAAAATCAATGATAAACTACACATTAAGACTGACAAACAACCAATGTGCAATAGAAGGCAAACTGTGCAAATAAAAAACAAATAATAATAATAATTAAGCAAATAAATAATATAGAGAACATGACTTGTGGAGTCCTTGACAGTGAGTCCATAGGTTGTGGAATCAGTTCAGTGCTGATGTGTGAAGTTACCCATGTTGGTTCAGGAGTCTGATGGGTGAAGTGGTATGTATGAAGACTTGGACTTAAAGGAATATGGCATGATTAAGAAATTTGCAAATGACACCAAAACTGGCAGATAATCAACAGAGACTTTAGTGACATACCATGTCTCCTCAAACTCCTAATGAAATGTAGTCACTGTTGTGCTTTCTTTATAATTGAATCAAAATGTTGAGCCCAGGAAAGATCTTCGGAAATGTTGACACTCAGGAACTTGAAACTGCTCACCCTTTCCACTGCGAATCCCTCAATGAGGACGGGTGTGTGCTCCCTTGACTTCCCCGTCCTGTAGTCCACAATCAATTCCTTGGTCTTACTGACATTGGGTGTAATATTGTAGTTGCAGCACCACTTAACCAGCTAATCTATCTTACCCCTGTATGTCTCCTCATCAGAGAGAGTGGAGCAGTGGGCTAAGAGCGCATCCTTGAGGTGTGCCAGTGTTGATGGTCAGCAAGGAGGAGAAATTATTTCCAATCCACACAGACTGTGCTTGCCCGGTGAGTAGGGCAAGGGTCCAGTTGCAGAGGAAGGTACAGAGGCCCAGGTTTTGAAACTTGCTGATTAGAACCAAGGGTATGATTATGTTGAACACCTGAGCTGTAATCAGTCTGACGTAAGTATTACTATTGTCCAGGTGATCCAAAGCAGAGTGGAGAGCCAGTAAGACTGCATCTGCTGTAGATCTATTATAGTAATAGGCAAAATGCAGTGGTTCAAGTCCTTGCTTAGACAGGAGTTGTTTATAGCTGTGAACAACCTCTCAAAGTACTTCATTTCTGTAGATGTGAGTGCCACTAGACGATAATCATTGTGGCAACTCACACTGCTCTTTTTGGACACCTGTATTATTGTCCCCCTTTTGAATCAGGTGGGAAGCTCAAACTACAGCAGTGAGAGATTGAAGATGTCCTTGAACACTCCTGCTAGCTAGCTGGCACAGGGCTTCAGGGCCCTACCAAGTACACCATCAGGGCCTGATGTCTTGACAGATGTTCTGATGTTGAAATTTGAGACAGAGATCACGGGGTGACCAGATGCTGCAGGGATTCACACAGGTGTAGTTTTATTCTCCCTATCAACACGTGCATAAAAGGCATTGAGCTCATCTGGGAGTGAAGTACCACAGCCATTTATTATGTTAGATTTTGCTTTGTAGGAAGCAATGGCCTCAAACCCTGCTAGAGCTGATGTGCTTCCCATTCAGGAGTGCCACAGACCTAGCCTTCAGTCGACTTTAAATGCCCTGGTTTGTCCGCAGCTTCTGGTTTGGGTATATCCAGTGTATTCTCAAAGGCACATGCTCATCCACACAGATCTTGATGAAGTTTGTGACAACTGTGGCATACTCATTCGGATTCAAAGATGAATCCCTGAATATTGTCCAGTCAATCAACTCAAAGCAGTCCTGGAAACGCTCCACTATCTCCCCTGACCATACCTTGGTTCTCAACACCGATGCTGCAGAATTTAGTCTCTGCCTACGTGCTGGGAGTAGAAGTACAGCAGGGTGATCGGACTTTCCAAAGTGTGGGTGTGGGATGGCACAGCAAGCAATGTTGATGGTGGTATAACAGCGGTCAAGTGTGTTGGCTCCTTCGGTTCCACAGGTTGATGGTGGTTGTTCAGGCTACCATAAACCTGTGGAACCAACTTCTTCAAAGTTGGCCTGGTTGAAATCTCCCGCAATGAAAGGAAATCCATCTAGGTGCCTGCCAATTACAGTACTCAGCTCCTCAAGTGCCTGCCTGACATTGGCCTGAGGTGGAATGTACACCACTACCAGGATACTGGCGGAAAACTCCCTCGGCAGATAAAATGGATGAAATTTGACCATTAGGTAATCAAGATCGGGTGAAGACAGAACCACCACGTCTGTGCACTACGATGAGTACATCATGAAGCATACTCCCCCTGCCCTTAGTGCAAAGGAAGTAGAGAACAGAATCCTCTGGTTGGAAAAGTGATGATGGCAGTCAACGCACTGGCTATTGCAGTGACCTATTGGCATTTGAGTAAGGCATCTTCAGCCATCTTCCATTTATATGGAACAAGTGGAAATATTTGGATAAGGTTTTCAAGGACTCAGGTGAGGACAAGAAAAATCAGACAAATGTGATGAGCAAGCAGGGGAAGATGATATAGTTGCTGTCAGTAGGTTTGGCGATTTGAGACGTTGGTAAGTCTGCTAGTGCCATAAATTTTGGATGAGGTCACATGCAAGGACATAGTCACAGTCTTGAAGGAAGACCAGTGATTTCAGAGAGTTGCAGATTTTACATCTTCATCCAGAGAGTAGAGAAAATAGCTGATGTACATGTGACTACCTAGAGTAATTTCCAGATTTTTTTAATGTAAGACTTTGAACGATTTAACAGATTGGTGAATGAGAGAATTTAAGAACAATTCATTTATACAGTGTTGAATTACTATACAGGAACAGCCACGTTTATGAAGAAGACATTTAAATTACAAGCACTGTCAGTGAGGACACACTTTGAGAAAAAAAGCTACTATCAACTTGACCATACTATAGTTCTGGGCCAATGAAGCCCAATTACAAAGTGGTCACAGGGACATGCTTAATAAAACTATTTTGCAGTACATAGAATTCACAGTTTACACCTTATAATGCTTCACAACTACATGTTGTAAATTAAATATCCATTTTGATGTTCCAAATTGTGGACCTAAGTCACACTGGCCTTGAGAGTTCAGTTGAAGGTATGGTCTAAGGGTTATGTCGCAGTGACAGAGATTAACCGTGATATTAGGATTCTGCATTCACAGATCTTCAGTGACAAATGTCCAGATGCTTTTATCTTCTGTATGTGAGTACTGTACAGGAACTGCCACTTCTTCACTTCTTGATAAAGGATCACTTCTTCACCAAGCCCATGCAGAGGCAATAGTATTCATGACATGAGCCACAGACTATGGGATACAGACTTTCATAAATCAAACTCAGCAGCTAAAATCATTACTCAATATTTTCTCATCTGTCATTGGCTAGGATAGCAACCAGAAAGTATTTGGATCCATGTGCCAGTAGTTACGAAAGTAAGCTAGCCAATACTATTAAAGAGGATACAGAAAACGTAAAAGAGAGGCCAGAGTGGATGTCAAACCACTGGAAAACAATGCTAGAGAGGTAGTGATAGGGGACAACGAAATGGCAGACTGAAAAAGTACTTTGCATCAGTCTTCACTGTTGAAGACACTAATAGTATGGAGGAAGTTCCAGGTGTCAGGGGGAATGAAGTGTGTGAAGTTACCAGAACTAGAGAGAAGATTCTCGGGAAAGTGAAAGGTCTGAAGGTGAATAAGTCACCTGGACCAGATGGTCTACACCCCAGAGTTCTGAAGGAGGTGGCTGAAGAGATCGTGGAAGCATTAGTGATGATCTTTCAAGAATCACTAGATTCTAGAATGAATCTGGAAAGCTGGAAAAATACAAATGTCATTCCACTCTTCGAGAAGGGAGAGAGGCAGAAGAAAGGAAACTATAGGGTGGTTAGTCAGGCCTCAGTGATTAGGAAAATGTTGGCATTGATTATTAAGGATGAGGTTTCAGGGTACTTCGAGGTACATGATAAAATAGGCCATAGTCAGCATGGTTTCAGCAAGGGAAAATCTTGCCTGACAGACCTGTTGGAATTCTTTGAAAAATGCAAGCGAGATATACAGGATATACAAATGAGAAGTAGTTGATGTTGTGTACTCGGATTTTAAGAAAGCCTTAGACAAGGTGACACACATGCGGCTGCTTAACAAGCTATGAGCCCGTGGTATTACAGGAAAGATCCTAGTATGGATAAAGCAGTGGCTGATTGGTAGGAGGCGAAGACTGAGAATGAAGGGAGCTTTTTCTGTCTGGCTGCTGATGACTAGTGGTGTTCCGCAGGGGTCTGATTCTTTTTATGTTTTATGTCAATGATTTGGATGATGGAATTGATGGCTTTGCAGCAAAGTTTGCAAATGATATGAAGATATTTGGAGGGGCCGGTAGTTTTCAGGAGGATAGAGAAGTTACAGAAGGATAGGCAATTTAAGAGAATGGGCAATGCAATGGCAGATGCAATACGGGAAGTGTACAGCCATGCATTTTCTAGAAGAAATGAAAGGGTTGGCTGTTTTCTAAGGGGAGAGAACATACAAAAAATTGAGGTGCAAAGGGACTTGGGAATCCTTTGTGCAGAATTCCCTAAAGGTTATTTTGCAGCTTGAGTCTGTGGTGAGGAAGGCAAATGTAATGTTAGCATTCATTTCAAGAAGACTAGAATATAAAAACAAGGATATAATGTTGAAACTTTATAAAGCACTGGTGAGGCCTCACTTGGAGTATTGTGAGCAGGTTTGAGCCCCTTAACTGGAGGGGGTTTCAAAGGAGGTTCAGGAAAATGAAACCAGGATTGAATGACGTCATATGAAGGGCATTTGATGGTGCTTGTCCTGTACTCACTGTAATTCAGAAGAATGAAGAGTGACCTCATTGAAACCTATTGAATGTTAAAAGACCTTGCTAGAGCGGATGTGGAGAGGATGTTTCCTATGGCGGGAGTGTCTAATTCCTGAGGAATAGAGGGGTGTCCTTTTGGAATAGAGATTAGGAGGAATTTCTTTAGCAAGAGAGTGATGAATCTGTGGAATCTGTGGAATTCTTCGCCACAGGCGGCTGTGGAGGCTAAGTATATTTAAGTCAGAGGTTGATAGATTCTTGATTGGCCAGGGCATGAAGGGATTTGGGGAGAAGGCAGGAGATTGGGGCTGAGAGAAAAACTGGATCAGCCATGATGAAATGGCGGAGCAGACTCAATGGGCCAAATGGCCTACTTCTGCTCCTATATCTTATCGTATAGTTCATGATGGACCCCTTCAACTGTCCTCACAGTGCACTGTGGAAAAAGCCAGGCTGGGAGTTAAACACATTCTCAAAAATCACCCGAGCCCAAAGCTTTTTTATGATTTTTAACAAAAAGACTTTGTACAACTCTGTCATTGTGGGATCAACCTCTCTCTCCCTCACTGGGATCGAGGGCCTGTCTGAGATACCGAAGGGCTGGTTTGTGGATTAGTTTTGATAGACACTGGATCAAGGTTTCTTTGGGGTTTGGGGGCTTCTGTTGCTGCTTGTATGAAGACTGGGTGTCATATATCGAGAGGGTGTAACATGAACAAGGTAAAGGAGCAAAAGAAAGCCCCTACACTTCTTAGCTTAATGGGTCCAAGAACGTCATCTTTTATGCAATTTAGTAACCCCTGAAAAGCCAGTGAGCAAGATATTTGATGAAATTGTTATAATTTTACAAAATTACTTGAGCCCTAAACCACTGACAATAACTGAGGTGTTTAGATTTTACAAAAGGAACCAGTCAAAGGATGAAAGCATTTCTGAATACATTGCAGAACTGTGCATACTATCCCAGTACTGTAGCTTTAAAGAGGGACTTTCTGATGCATTAAAGGACAGGCTTGTATGTGGCATGCACCCAAAGCACCCAAACGAGGCTGCTATCCAAAAGAGACCAAACCTTAGAAAGGGCATTGACCATTGCAATATTGTTAGACTGCAGCAGAACTACAGAAAAGGTTAGAATGTGAAATGTAAAATAAAAATGTCCCTGAATAGTGCAGAAAGCCAAAGATGTTATTGATGTGACAGATCCTCCCATGATGCAAATGACTGTTGGTTCAAGGAAAAGGTGTGCAGGAAGTGTCACAGACAAGGTCACAAAGAGAGAATGTGCAAGGCAGACAAAAAGCACAATAGAGTGAAAAGTCTCAAACACAAAACCAAGCAAATGCATAAAGTTACCGAATGTAAAACAGAATCAGACAACATAGAGCCTGACAAAGATGAGCTCTCATGCCTAGAAGAACACAGTATAACTGAAACAGATCACAAAATAACATGGATCATAACTGATGTGTCTGGTTTAAAACTGAAAATGGAGCTGGATACAGGGTCAGCTTTGTCCATAATTCCAGTTCCTGACTACAACAGTCTATTGTCTACGCTACTACTAGAGAAGACCTCAGTGATGCTAAAGACCTACACAGGTGGAAAAATGTCTCCCAAAGGCAAAGTGAAGTTATGTGACATACAGAGGCCAAACACAGCAGTTAAAGGTTTATGTATTTTGAATAGTAGAGGGCCAGCACTTTTCAGATGTGAATGGTGGAGAAAAATTCAACTAGACTGGCACTCAGTCAAAGCCTTCAGTGTGGCATCAACAGGCAACTACAGCCCAAATGGTAGCACTAACCAGAGGCTGTCACAGCTGCTTGAGGCTATGAGAAGATGTTTGAGAAGGGAATAGATAAACAGATTGCAGACTTGGCCAACAGCTGTTTGGAATGCCAAAAAGTTCAAAATCCAGGCCCACAGGCAGCATTACACCCATGGGAGTGGCTGTCTTCACCATGGCAAAGAGTACATATTGACTGTGCTGGGCCATTCATGGACTCCACGTTCCTGATTGCTGTTGATGCTTTATTTGAAGTGTCCGGAGGTTATACCAATGAGATCAACCACCTCAGCAAAGATTGTCTCGTACTGATGACCATCTTCGCCAGAAAGAGCTTACCAGAACAAAATGTGAGTAACAACAAACCACAATACACGCCAGAAGAATTCCGGCTGTCCGTGAAGAAAAATGGCATCAGACATTTCAAGTCAGCTCCTCATCATCCAGCAATGAGTGGGTCAACTGAAAGGTTTATCCAAACCTTCAAGGCCCATTAAAATGATGGTTAAGGAGGACATTTCTCTACAGCACAAGGTGGACAACTTCCTTTTTGTGTATTGGAACTTGTTTGTGCGACACCAAATCAAACACCTGCAATGCTGTTCATGAACAGGAATCTGAAATCTCACATAGACCTCCTGAAGTTAGATATAGAGGGAAGATCAGAATAAATGGTTCAGCCAGTTGCCAAGTGAAGCAGCAATGAGTTTCAAGATTGGACAGGAAGTCCTACTGTGATTACTGAGAAGACAAGTGGACACCTGGTAGGATAGCTACAAGAACTGAACCATTGATGTACACAGCGAATGTTGGAGATCAGACATGGAGACATCAAGTGGACCAGGTACTGGATGCTCAACTAAAGGACACACCTAAGTAGAATGCATCCATCAAGACGGACACATTACAGTGATGATCATGTCACTGACAGCAATGTAACAAACCCGAGAACATTGTCTTAATCAAGACACCTACCAATCCTGATGCCACTTCACAGGCCCAGAGGAGTGGCAAGAACATTATCTTGGAGAAGACACTGCCAATCCTGATGCCACTCCACAGGTCCAGAGGAGCTATCCCAAAAGAAATACAGCACCACCCAAATGACTGAACCTTTAGAACTGTGAAGTTAGTTATGGACTGTTATTGTGAAAGCATGTTTATTTGGAATATGGGTTTAGGAAAGGGAAATTGAATGATTTGTTCATATACAGTTTTATGTTGCATTAATCTAAATGGGGAAGAAGTGTAATATATGGATCTATTTCTTTTAAAGCATGACCCCCCCCCCGCCCAGCATTATGTATTGATCTGTTGTCTGCTCATGTGTATTGCTTTCTCTCTCTCGATGCAATGTGAATACAGCAGTTAAAGCTATCTCCCGAGTGCCTGCTTTTGTTAAGTCTGTATGTCGCTGTGCTTCGATGTTTCCATCATTCATTCTATGAGGCCTCTTGTTTTGTGGATGACTGTGCAGAGTACAAATTTCAGGTTGTATACTGTATAGATACTCTGATATTAAAATGAACATTTGAACCTCAGAAAGTAAAACCGATATTCGATTCAATGCACAATCATTGTATGCCTGGATATACTAAAATTATCAATGATTCCCATAATTAGTCTTAAACAGGGTATTTCTCACACAAAACATTCTATAGCTATGCTGTGGACTAGAGTGAACTTGCAGCACGACGATAGTTAATAACGATGAACGATAAATATAATAGTTCCTTCAAAGAACATCTACTAAATGTTTACCAATATTATGAATGCTTAGGATTCACAGACATTGCTGTTTCAAGGGCAAATGAAAAGTGGGTGGAGATGGATGTCCTTCTACCATGTTTGCTCCAACTCGAAATCCACATTAACCCACACAGGAAATGATGTAAAAGGCAGCTTATGATCTCCAAGTGATGTGTGTATGAAACAGTCTGCGTACAAGACGAACAGACCCTCTGGAGGCAGGACACCACTGCCCATGGATTTGCCTTCCTGGTGAAAGATATTTTTTTAAAATAAGCAATTGTGTTTGGTGGCTCCACTATGCATAAAGGGATTCACATCCTTGTTAAGTGAGCAATGGCGTAAAGTGCATGAAAACTCATTATCCTTAAGACCGTAAGACACAGGAGCAGAACTAGGCTACTCAGCCCATCGAATCATGGCAGATTATTATCCCTCTCAACCCCATTCTTCTGTCTTCTCCCCGTGACCTTTGATGTTGTTAAAAATCAAGAACCTATCAACGTCTGCTTTAAATACACCCAACGACTTGGCCTCCACAACCATTTGTGGCAATGAATTCCATAGATTCACAATCATTTGGCTAAAGAAATACCTCCTCATTCCATCCCAGTCTAGACTCTGCATCATCAGTTGATCATTATATTTCTTGGCAGGTAATGTCATGGCTGAAAATGTGTTTTTTTTAAATGTTCAGCTCTTATGACAGCAAGGATTTACAAGGATGTTGTCAGGATTAGAGGGCCTGAGTTATAGGGAGAGTTGGTTAGGCTAGATTTTTATTCCTTGGAATGTAGGATGATGACAGACAACCTGGCAGAAGTTTTTAAAGTTATGGAAGCCATAGATAAGTGGATAGGACTTTTAGACTTAGATTCCTCCGCGTAGGGCAACTCAAAACTAGGGTGCATCAGTTTAGGGTGAGAGGGGAAATATTTAAAAGGGAACTGAGGAACAGCCCTTTCAGGCAAAGGGTGGAGAGTGCATGAGATGAGCCACCAGAGGAAGTGGATGAAGCAGGTACAATGGCATCATTTACGAAGCACTTGGCTGTTACCTGCTGAGGAGGGGCCTGTAGGGTTAAGGGCCAAATGCAGGCAATTGGGACTAGCCAGATGGACAACATGATGCACGTGTACTCATGGGGCCAAATGGCCTGTATCCTTGCTGTATTGCACTGTGACTCAACAATTCAACAACAGAACTCTGTCCCCTTCCTGTCATTTAACTGAATCTCCATTACTCTCAGCTGCTGTGACGCATTTAGCCGGTGACCCTCACATATGGTTATTAAGACTAGCAAATTAATCTATTTGACCTGTTGGTCCAGTAACCAAGTAGATGTCCTTGAGGAATCTAATGTATGCATATGAGCAGGCTTTATGAAATGCAGTATATCATTTTGTCATAATGAGGGATTTGCAGACAAAAGGAATATAAGTCAGTAGATGATTTTTTTAATGTGTCAAGGTTGGATCTTAAGTCCCTGATGGTAGTCTATTTGCACATTTGCAGATCTGTAGCTCCCATGAAGGTTCCCCTCATTCTCCTGAGCCTGAAACTCCCGCTTATTTATTTATTGTTTCTTTATTGAGATACAATGCAGAATAGGCCTTTCGAGCCATGCCGCCCAGCAATCCCCCAATTTCATCTAAGCATAATCACAGGACAATTTACAATGATCATTTAATCTTCTAACCGGTACGTCTTTGGACTGTGGGAGGAAACCGGAGCACCTGGAGGAAACCCATACAGTCACGGGGAGAATGTACAGACTCAGTACAGACAGCACTGGGAATTGAACCCAGGTCACCTGTACTGTAAAGCATTGTGCTAACCACTTTGCTACCATGCCTAAAGGCACAAATCAGTAGTAAAACCATATGATCAGCCATTTAATCGGAAGATTACCCAACCAAAAAACACTACATTTCTGTTTCGAACACTGGTAGTGATCTCTAGTGAGATTTGCAGCGTTCTTTACGAAGTCCCCTGTTGTTAGCAGAGTGGCCCTGACAACAATAGTTAATTGGAAAATGCTTTTTGGCTGCAGTCATCTTCTGCATTTTTGAGCTCCAGTTTCTGTTGACAGTGCGAGAAAATCCTGTTGCACAGTGTCCTATCTTCGAATGCATGCTAGATGCTTGGAAAATTTAAGATACACTCATGTGGATGCCAAGTTGGAGCAGCAGAATGAATGTCACAATTGGCCTGATTTCACACAGAAATTGACACAAACACAAATTACACTGGTTAGCTCAATTTTAATCACACAACACTGTGAAAACAAAACACTGCTTTAAACATCTAATTACCAGACACACGTATTTGCTGCAGCATGAAGATGTTAACAGAAAATTTGACTAATTCTTTCTCATGCAGAGCAAAGGCAAAGAATAAAGAATTCTAGTCACCCTTGCATTTGTTCAAGCATACAGTGGTAGAATCTGAAAAGGTCTCAAAACTTGTCTCAGATGGGTGTACACTCAGTGGCCACTTTATTAGGAACCTCCTGTGGAGTGGCCTCTGAGTGTATGCTGCTGTAGCCCTTCCACTTCAAGGTTCAGCATGTTGTGCATTCAGAGAAGCTCTTTTGCACACCACTGTTGTAATGCCTGGTTATTTGAGTTACTGTCACCTTCCCGTCAGCTTGAACCAGTCCGGCCACTCTCCTCGCACCTCTCTCATTAACAAGATATTTTCACCCACAGAACAGCTGCTCAATAGATTTTTTAAATTGTTTTTCACTGTAAAACATTCTCGATAAATTCTAAAGACTGCTGTGTATGAAAATCCCAGGAGATCAGCAGTTTCTGAGATACTCAAACCACCCCTTCTGGCACCAACAATCCTTCCACAGTCAGAGTCACTTAGACCATATTTCTTCCCCATTCTGATCTGTATGAGAACTCAACCTCTTGACCATGCCTGCATCCATTTATTTTGTGAGTTGCTGCCGCATGATTGGTTGATTAGATATTTGCATTAATGAGCAGGTGTACAGGAGTACCTAATAAAGTGGCTTTTGAGTGTATATTTAGCCTAATTTTATTGAGAGTTCAACCAAAACAAATTAGCAGATGCTGACATAATGAAATATTTTTTAGTGACTGCAGATAGAAGTATAATTCATTGATCATGCATGGGTTGAGGAAAATCATATGGATGGAATAGACAGGGTGGTCTTTTCCACTGAGGTTGGATGATACAACTAGAGATCATAGGTTAAGGGTGAAAAGTGAAATATTTAAGAGGAACCTGAGGGGGATCTTTTTCACTCAGAGGGTGGTGTGTGTGAGGAACAAGCTGCCAGCTGAAGTGGTGGAGGCAGGATTAATTACATTTAAGAGAAGTTTGGATAAGTATATGGATGAGAGGGGTATGGATAGCTATGGTCCAGGTACAGGTTAGAGGGATTTGACTAAAAGTTCAGCACAGACTAGGTGGGATGAAGGACCTGTTTCTATGCTGTATTGCTCTATGGCTATATATATTAGCAAATCCTCTTTTCCCACTCAGCATAAATCTCACTCACTTTCACAGTCCATGAAAGAAATGTTCGCCAAAGAACCAGCAGTCACACCTAACCTAACCTACCAGTCACATTTAGCTTTACAATATGCTGTTTAAAAGATCCATTTTGCTAGACAAAAATTAGCAAACTGGATTAATGTACAACTGATATTGTTAGTTGAGACTCCGCTGTATCTTGAGATTGTGGATGTTAGAGAAGCAAATATGTGGGTCTACTCAGGAGGTATTAATGAAAATGGAATAGTTTGCATTGGCAAACACAGTGAGAGATAGGGATAGAAGGAGTGAACTTCTCAGTAGTTCACATTGTATGATATACATGAATAGGGAAGAAGAGCTTCAATATCTTTGCATCACATTTCTGTTTGTCATTCAAGAAAATAAAACATAAAAGAATCAAAATACTATGGATACTGAAAATCTGAACAAAAATGATGAAAATAGTCAATAAGTCAATCAACGTTTATAGAGAGAGAAATATATAAGTATATAATAAATATACAATAAGTTTTATCCCAACAAAGCAAAAAGAGTTTGAAGAGTTTCAGTATGTCACCACTGAGTCCAGGTTTCTGTAGATGTGCAGAGGAGAACATTCTGACTGGTTACATCAACATCTGGTATGGAGGTGTCAACTCACAGGATGAGAGAAAGTTGCAAAGGGTTTTACACTCAGCCAGCGCTACCCTTGCCACTGTCAAGGACATCTTCAGACGGCCGTATACATCATTAAAGTTCGTTCAAAGTAAATTTACGAGGGGTGATTGATAAGTTTGTGGCCTAAGGTAGAAGGAGATGAATTATAGAGTTCTTGTTACATGCACATGCAGTTCAACTCTTTGAGTGATTATGCAAAAAGCTTGGTTAATAACTCATCGGGTTGATTGATAAGTTCGTGGCCTAAGGTAGAAGGAGATGAGTTATTAATCTCAAACTTTCTGCATGATTTGAACTCAAAGATTTGAACTGCATGTGCATGTAACGAGAGCTGTATAGGCCATGAACTTATCATTCATCCATCTGTGGACACTTACTGGAGGTCCAAGATCCATATGCTCCACGACCATTGGACTAAGTGTGTAAATATAGGCGGGGACTATGTTGAAAAATAAATGTGCTAAGTTTTCTAAAATTGACTCCTTCTACCTTAGGCCACAAACTTATCAATCACCCCTTGTATATACACATCCACAAATTTGGCTGCTCTTTGATTATCAGTCACCCCTCTTATTTTCAAAGTATATATATGTCACGACATACAACCCTGAGATTCATTTTCTTGCAGGCATTCACAACAAACACAAAGAAACAAAATAGAATCAATGAAAAACCGCACACAGTAAAGACAGACAAACAACCAAAGTGCAAAGTACACTAAATTGGGCAAATACAAAAAAAACACAGAAACAAACAAACAAATAAATAAATATTGAGAACACAAGTTGTAAAGTGATCCCGTACTTTGTGGAATCAGTTCATTGTTGGGGTGAGTGAGGTTATTGCCCCTGGTTCTAGAGCCTGATGGTTGAGGAGGAAGAACTGTTCCTGAACTTGGTGCTGTGGATCCTCAGGCTCCTGTGCCTCCATTCCCATGGCAACAGCAAAAGGAGAGCATGGATGGCAGAGGTCCCTGATGATGGTTGCTGCTTTCCTGCGACAGCACTCCTTGTAGATGTGCTTAATAGTGGGGAAGGCTTTACCCATGATGGACTGGGCTACGTCCATTACTTTTTGTATGATTTTCCATTGTACATCTTTGATGCTTGCATACCAGGTTATGATGCAACCAGTCAGTATAATTTCCACCGTGCACTTCAGAAGTCTGTCAAAGTTTTAGCTAACATCTTCACAAACTTGTAAAAAGGTATTGTGCCTTCTTTGTAATGGCACTTACGTGCTAGACGCAGAAAAGATAATGCTGAGGAATTTGAAGTTACTGAGTCTCTCCACTTCTGATTGCCTGATGATGACTGACTTGTGTACCTCCGGTTTGCTCCCCCTATACTCAATAATCAGTTCTTTGGTTTGCTGTTATCGAGTTGTTGTTGTGACACCATTCAGCCAGATTTTTAATCTCCCTCCTACATGCTAATTCATCATCTTTGATTCTGCCAACAACAGTGATGTTATCAGCAAACTTAAATATGGCATTGGAGCTGTACTTAGCCTCACAGTCATATGTGTAAAGCAAGTAGAGCAGGAGCTAAGCACACAAATGCACCTGTGCTGATGGTGATTGTGGAGGTTGCCAATCTGAACTGACTGAGGTCTGCAAATAAGAAAATTGAAGAAATCAATTCTTCCTTGAATTGGACCTTAACCATCCAGGACCTGCCCTCTTCCCATTATTAACATTAGGAAGGAGGTACACAAGGCTCAAGACACATAGTCAATATCTTATGAACAGCTTAATTTGAATATTGTGGATAACATGATAGAATATCCTGAAGTGCTTTTCACAGATGATCCATCAAAGTCAGCAAACGTACATTTCAAGTACAAGATTGTGAGGAGATTTAAACAGGCAGAGAGAGAAAAAATAAGGTTTCCGATGAAGTTTCAAGAGTGGCGTCAAGATAGCTTAAAATTCTGATGTGAACGCTAAGTATTTCCATTAAGTTATTTCTGTCCTACCACCAAAATTCTTTTGGATCCAGATTATAAACCATATTTAGAAATGCAGATGGACTTCCTCCAGTATTTTCTGCAATGACGTGTAACAAAATGTGAAACTGCAAAGATATCTGGTGTCCAATGTGGGAACGTGGACATTATGATTGCACTGGAGCCAGAATTAGAAGACTCTAAAAAGCAATTGGTAGAATTGAAAATGGTTGAAGAGAAGAGGCCAATATGTCTGTGGAAGTATTTATAAATAAATAGCAATATTTTGACGCATTTAGAGTCAGGGTGTCAGTTAGAGACAGAATGATAAGGAGTGAACAAGACACAATGCAAACATAAAATATAGGTTGCTAGATTTTTGGACTTGGAAGTTGGGAAAGAAATGCATTTGGGAGAAAGTAAAGGGAAACATCCAATATAATTAGGATACTTTTTTGACAGTTATAGTTAGAAACACAGTGTGAAATCAGGCCATATATTCTCTACAAATAATCCCGTTCTGCTTTATTGATGGTGCGGGAAAGCGCATCTCTTACTGACCTGGGAGCTGTCTTGTCCCTGATCCGAAGACAGTATCCTGATTTCTCAGCCGTGACCAGATCTCTACTGTCAGCCATGACTTCTGATTTACCTTCACGTAGATGTGTCTAATGATAGTGACGTCCTCAGTGCACTTCTCTATGTAGCCAGTCACAGATCTCACATATTCATCGATGTTAATGTGATGATCTCAGGTAGCCAACTCTCTGAACATGTTCCCATCTGTGTCTTCAAAACAGTCCAAACAGTACAAAAAGGTGGCATCTGTAATGAAGGACTCTCATCACTTACAGCATGCCCTCTTCTCATTGTTACCAACAGGGAGGAGGTACAAGAGCCTAAAGGCATGCACTCAAACTTTTCTTCCTCTCCAACATCAGACGTACTATAGCACTAGAGCAAGAACAGTTAGGATGGGTAACAGCTTCTTCCCTCATGCTGTAAGACTGCTGAAATCCCTGCCACTGCCCAGTCTCTCACATATGAAACACCGGTGGTGTTATACTTTTACTTTCAACATGCATCATATATACACCTTATTACTTGTTAATTTATTTATGATAATATTACTTTATGTGCTGTGTACACTATGTGAGTTATGTATACTGTGTTGTGCACCTTGGTCCGGAGGAATGTGGTTTCATTTGGCAGTATTTACTGTGGGCATGTCATTGAATGACAATAAACTGAACTTGAACGTGGACTGGAGATTTCTGAATATACCTAGCTCACTATTTTTGCTCTGTTTTGAACTACTTATTTAATTGTTTTAATATATATTTCTTATTGTATAGTTCTTTCATGTATTGCAATGTACTGCTGCCACAGAACAACAAATTTCACAACATATGTCAGTGATATTAAATGTAATTCTGATTCTGAAATGCTTTAGAAAAAGAATCTCAAATGAAGGGACACTTGTATAAGGTAAAATGGTGGTTACTTAAAACTGAGCTATGCATTAATTCTTCGAATAGAGGATGATGAACCTCTGGAATTCTCTGTGTTGGAGGATTGTAGATATAGATTACTGGGGCGGAGGGTTTTAAAGAGGAGATAAATAATTGTTTGAAGATTTGTAAGTTGAGAGTTATAAAGAACTGGCACAGGAATTGGGGCCTGGAGCAGATTCGGTTTGTTCCTATAGAATAACGGGTCGAGCTTGAGAGGCCAGCTGGCCTGCCACTGTGCCTATTTTCTTCCGCTGTGTTCTTGAAAGGGTGGAGGGACAGGGATGCGTCTCCAGCAAAGGAGGTGTACGGCACTCCTTCCCTCCACTAGCCTGCAGGTAAAGGTGTAGTACCTGCTTTGCACAAGATCAGGGTCATGTGAAGCCATGGGAGCAAGTGGTGGATGAGCAACTGTGGCCACTGACTCCAAGCAGAAAACCTCTGAAGAGTATTGATGATGACTGGGGTCACCCATCTTGTAAAGACACTGCCCAGAAGGAGGCAATGGCAAATCGCTTCTGTAGAAAAATTTGCCAAGGACAATCATGGTCATGGAAACCATGATCGGCCACATCATACAACGACACATTATGATGAAGTCATACGACATGGCACATACTGATGATGATAATGTTGACAATAGAAGGAAAGATATCGTATTACAATTATAAGAATCTTGTTGAGATTGTATCTAGAGTTTTAGCCTCTTTAACTAATAAAGGAGATGTCTTCTTTGAAGGAGTGCAATGAAGTTTCACTGGACAGTTTATAGTGTGATTGAACAGACAAGACCAGTATTCTCTTGAGTTTAAAAGAGAAATCTCATTCAAAGTTATAACATTCTTAGAGTATTGGTTGTAGGGTGGATATTTCTGCTGGCTGAGGAATCTAGTGCCGTCTCAAAATAAAGAAATTGCTATTTAAAACTGAAATAAGGAGAACTTCCTTCTCATAAAAAAGTGATGAATCTTTGGAATTCTCTACCCCCAAGAGTGCTATGGAGGCTCAGTTATCGACAGTGGAAATGGATAGGTTCAAAGTTCATTTATTATGGAAGTATGTATACTATATACAACCTTGAGATTCATCTCCTTATAGGTCACAAACAAACAAAAAGAATCTATTTAAAAAAGACTATCAAACACCCAACGTGCAGAAAAAAAATCATGCAAACAATAAAAATAAGTAAATAACGTTCAGAACTGAAATTCACGGAAGTGAGTCCACAGCTGATCCAGGAGCCCAGTAGTTGCGAGTCACAACCTCAGTTCAGCGCGGTGACGAGTAAACCCACAAGCAGCGAGCTGAACACTGGTGAAACCCTCTCCTCCGGCCGCAACACCCTTGTGGTGAACTACATATACCTGTCTGGACTGCTCCTGTGGCTCCTCCCACAGACCCCTGTATAAAGGCGATTGAGGCCTGTGCCCGGCCTCATTCTCCAGGATGCAACCCTGACCTTCACAATTGGGCCTGGCACTTCAATCAGCCAAACCCTGGGTTGGACCCGGGCCCTGCCACTTCAATAGGCTCTCGGGCCTGGGCCCTGCTGCCTCGATTCGGCCTGCACCCAACATTTCCAGTCTGGCCTAAGATCTTCATGAATAGCAGAACAAGCTTGAGAGCCAAATGCTCCTATTTTTTAGACTTTCATTTTCTTATTGTTTTCACAATATAAAAAGCAGACAGTCCCCGGCTTTTATCAGTGAGACGTGGCCATGGAATACGAATGCGACACTGGAAACAAGCAGCAGGCCAGCAAGATATCTGTGCAAAGAGACACAGACGTAACTATTCAAGTATATGATGACATGTTTTATTAACAAAATAAAGCTTATTCATAACAAAAATTATTTACAACAATAAACTTTCCAATGCTTTTTCATTCTTTACATACATAGTTAACGCTTTCCATACTGTTTTATTATATTCATACACATTAACAGCACAGCTGTCGCTCGTGTGGTACTCTGGAGTAGTGTACTAACTCTGACAATAATTGAGGGGCTCCCCCCCCCCCAAAGCAGCCTCTCCCTCTCCAGTAGTGAAAGGACCCTACACCGTGGCCCTTGCCCACTGAGTCCTTGCGGTGGCTACACCGAACTTTAGTGCGTCCCTCAGCACGTACTCCTGCAGACTGGACTGTGCCAGTCAGTAACATTCCTCCACGGACATCTGGATGTGCTGGTTGACCAGCAAGTTTCAGGCAAACTGAAGAGTGTCAAGTTGATGATCTGCCAGCAGCACCTGATGTTTGTCTCCTTGTGTGTTCCTGGGAGCAACCCGTAGATCAGAGAGCCTACCACCGCCAGCTGCTCAGGATGAAACACGACAAGGGCCCTCTCATCTTCCTCCACACCCTCTGTGCAAACACACAGTCTGCTACTGTCTCTTCCCACTAGAGTCATCCTGCAGGCTGTAGGGGTGATGTTCCAGGCACGCAGGAAGGATCTGAGTGGGACGGACCTTCTTACTCAGTGGTCCCCAACCACCGGGCCGCGGACTGGTACTGGGCCTTAAAGCATGTGCTACCGAGCCGCGAGGAAACGATATGATTTGACGCTATGAAACAATATGAGTCAGCTGCACCTTTCCTCACTCCATCATGCCGGCTGCTGAACTTGAACGCATGCGAGGTCATTACCCACGCGAGGTCATCAGTCGCCTAAACGCAGTGATAACCCTTGCGCCAGGGATCACTGGTTGGCCTCAGATAACTGGCTGCCTCGCATGGCCGGTGAGAAGTGCCGCTGCTACTGGCCTGGAGCGCGGACAGATGGGCACCGCCTCCAAACTTGTTTAGCACACGGAATATTTGTGGGGAACCCAGTGCTAAAGTATTTGCAGACGACCTAATTCAGGCTCAGGGTTTCGTAAGTAGCAGAGCAGCTACCTCGCTGCGATCTACTGAAAGTCATCCCTCCAGCCAAAGATTTGTTGGCCGATAGATCCTACCTACCCACAAGGGGGGGCGCGGGTGCGCGCCATTGCACTCCTCACTTGGTCGGTTGCTCTCTCTGGACAGCGACCCCGGCACGGGAACCTCTGACCCTTACCTTGTCCTCTCACTGGTGTGTTGCAATGATTTTATATGTTCATACAAGGAAAATATGCGCTGCATGTTTAATATCCAAACATTACTTTAAATGTTATGATGCTATTGACTATTAAGTGAGTTATAATTGATTTATCACTATATTCATGTGAGGAAAATACGCGCTGTGTTTAATATTAAATTCGTTAGATAAACCCTTTTAGAAACAAAATTGAGTGTATTAGCCACTTATAAGTGACTTATTGTTGACTTATCACCTATATTCTGTTCGTGATTAACACCCCCTCCCCCATCAGCCAGTCCGCAAGAATATTGTCAATATTAAACCAGTCCGCGGTGCAAAAAAGGTTGGTGACCCCTGCTCTTACTGCCAGCCGGACAAGTTCTTAGTGCGTGTTGCCGAAGCCTGGTGATGGGGCATTCTGCCAGATGGTCTGCTCAGGAAACCAGCCCACCCTTCTTCTCCTGCAGAGTCTTCAGGACATTCGGTGCAGACCACTGCCTAACAGCCTTGTGGCCTAAGGTGTTGATCCAGAAGTAGGACCAACAAAGGAGAGGTATTGTAGCACCATCCAGCTGACTCGGGCATTGCATGGCAGCGGGGACAAATCCATCCTGCTCAACACTAGGGACAGGTAGAACCGCAGCACACAGTGGTATTTGGCAGCCATGCTTTTCGCTTGCACACACAGCCTGATACAGACACGCATAAAGCTGGTCACCAGGGTATGTTTTTGCTCCCACTGTCCACGGACTTGCGCATTGTGACCTATCTTTCCTGCTCCATCTTGGATCCCCAGGTGAATCTGAAGACAGCTCGGGTGATTCCCAAACTGGAGGAATGGAGGGTGGGCCACACCTGCAACAAGTACAGCCGCCCTGAGAGCATCTAACACCTGATGACCAGGCTCTTCCCAGACATCCGTAACACCATAAGAAATAGGAGCCGAATAAGGCCATTCAGCCCATCGCATAATCTCTGCTGATCATCTTCCTTCTCAACCCCTTGCTCCTGCCTTCTCTCTGTAACCTTCACCCCCTGACTAATCAAGACCTATCAGCCTCTGCCTTAAATAGACACAATGACTTGGCCTCCACAGCCACCCGTGGCAATGAATTCCACAGATTCACCATCTTCTGGCTAAAGAAATTCCCCCTCATCTCCATTCTAAATGGATATCCCTCTATTCCAAGGCTGCACCCCCTGGTCCTAGCCCCTCCCCCCACCCCCCACCATAGGGAACATCCTCTCCACATCCACTCTATCTAGGCCTTTAACATTCAACAGGTTTCAGTGACATCCCACGCATTCTTCTAAATTCCAGCAAGTACAGGTCCAGAGGCATGAACGCTGCTCATACAATAACACTTTCATTCCCAGGATCATTCTTGTGAACTCCTCCGAACCCTCTCCAATGTCAGCACATCCTTTCTTAGGCAAGGGGCCCAAAACTGCATGCAGTACTCCAAGTGAGGCTTCATCAGTGAGCCTCAGCATTAAATCCTTGCTTTTATATTCCAGTCCTTTCAAAATGAATGCTAACATCACATTTATCTTCCTCACCCCCGATCTCAACCTGCCAGTTAACCTTTATGGAATCCTGAACGCAGATTCCCAGGTCCCTTTGCACCTCTGATTTTTGAATTTTCTCCCCTTTTAGAAAATAGTTCACACCTTTATTCCTACTACCAAAGTACATGACCATGCACTTCCCAACATTATATTCCATCTGCCACTTCTTTGCCCGTTTTCCTAGTCAAGTCCTTCTGCAGACACCCCACTTCCTCAACACTACCTGCCCCTCCCACCTATCTTCTTATCATTTGCAAACTTAGCCACAAAGCCAGTAATTCCTTCATCCAAATGATTGACGTACAACATGAAAAGAAGCAGTCCTAACATCAACCCTGGCAGAACACCACAAGTCACTGGCAGCCAACTAAAAAAGGCCCTCTCTACCAGAATCAGAATCAGGTTTATTATCACCGGCATGTGACGTGAAATTTGTTAACTTAGCAGCAGCAGTTCAATCCAATACATAATCTAGCAGAGAAAGAATATATTTATAATAATAGTAAATAAAACAAAATAATAAATAAACAAGTGAATCATTTTCATATATTGAATAGATTTAAAAATTGTGTAAAAACAGAAATACAGTATATTTTTAAAAAGTGAGGTAGTGTCCAAAGATTCACTGTCCATTTAGGAATCTGATAACAGGGGGAAGAAGCTGGTCCTGAATCGCTGAGTGTGTGCCTTCAAGATTCTGTACCTCCTATCTAATGGTAACAGTGAGAAAAGGGCATGCCCTGGGTGCCGGAGGTCCTTAATAACGATGCTGTCTTTCTGAGACACTGTTCCCTGAAGATGTCCTGGGTACTTTGTAGGGTAGTGTCCAAGATGGACCTGACCAGCTTTACAACTTTCTGCAGCTTCTTTCGGTCCTGTGCAGTAGCCCCTCCATACCAGACAGTGATGCAACCTGTCAGAATGCTCTCCACAGTACAACTATAGAAGTTTTTGAGTGTGTTTGTTGACCTGCCAAATCTCTTCGAACTCCTAATAAAGTATAGCCGCTGTCTTGCCTTCTTTATGACTACATCGATATGTTGGGACCAGGTTAGATCCTCAGAGATCTTGACACCCAGGAGCTTGAAACTGCTCACTATCTCCACTTCTGAACCCTCTATGAGGATTGGAATGTGTTCCTTCATCTTACCCTTCCTTAAGTCCACAATCAGCTCTTTCGTCTTACTGACGTTGAGTGCCAGGTTGTTGCTGCAGCATCACTCCACTAGTTGGCATATCTCACTCCAGTACGTCCTCTCGTCACCACCTGAGATTCTCCCAACAATGGTTGTATCATCTGCAAATTTATAGATGGTATTTGAAATATGCCTAACCACACAGTCATGTGTATATAGAGAATAGAGCAGTGACGTAAGCACACACCCCTGAGGTGCACCAACGTTGATCGTCAGCGAGGAGGAGATGTTATCATCGATCCGTACAGATTGTAGTCTTTCAGTTAGGATGTCAAGGATCCATTTACAGAGGGAGGTACAAAGGCCGAGGTTCTGCAACTTCTCAATCAGGATTGTGGGAATGATGGTATTAAATGCTGAGCTATAGTCAATGAACAGCATCCTGACATAGGTGTTTATGTTGTCTAGATGGTCTAAAACCATGTGGAGAGCCATTGAGATTGTGTCTACCGTTGACCTATTGTGGTGATAGGCAAATTGCAATGGGTCCAGGTCCTTGCTGAGGCAGGAGTTCAGTCTAGTTATGACCAACCTCTTAAAGCATTTCATCACAGTCAATGTGAGTGCTACCGGGTGATAGTCATTAAGGCAGCTCACATTATTCTTCTTTGGCACTGGGATAATTGTTGCCTTTTGAATCAAGTGGGAACTTCCGCCCGTGAGAGCGTCCTTGAAAATGTCCTTGAACACTCCTGCTAGTTAGTTGGCACAGGTTTTCAGAGCCTTACCAGGTACTCCATCAGGACCTTCCACCCTGCGAGGGTTCACTCTGTTTAAAGACAGCCTAACATCAGCCGCTCAGACAGAGATCACAGGGTCATCAGGTGCAGCAGGGATCTTTACAGCTGTAGTTGTATTCTCCCTCTCAAAGCGGGCATAGAAGGCATTGAGTTTATCTAGTAGTGAAGCATCACTGCCATTCATGCTATTGGGTTTTGCTTTGTAAGAAGTAATGTCTTGCAGACCCTGCCAGAGTTGCCAGCATCCAATGTCACCTCCAACCTCATTTGAAATTGTTTCTTCGCCCTTGAAATAGCCCTCTGCAAATCATACCTGGTTTTCTGGTACAGGCCTGGGTCACCAGACTTGAATGCCACAGATCTAGCCTTCAGCAGATGACGTACCTCCTGGTTTATCTATGGCATTTGGTTTGGGAATGTACAGTAAGTCTTTGTGGGCACACACTCCTCCACACTAGTTTTAATGAAGTTGGTAACAACTGCAGCATACTCGTCCAGATTCAAAGATGAATCCCTGAATACAGTCCAGTCCACTGATTCAAAGCAGTCCTGTAGGTGTTCCTGTGCTTCCCTTGTCCAAACCTCCTTGGTCCTCACTACTGGTGCTTCAGTCTTCAGCCTCTGCCTATACTCAGGGAGTAGAAGTACAGCCAGGTGATCAGACTTCCCGAAGTGAGAGTGTGGAATAGTACAGCAGGCATTCTTGATGGTGGAGTAGCAATGGTCCAGTGTGTTCTTTCCTCTGGTATTGTAAGTGATCTGTTGATGGTAGTTGCTTAGTGATTTTTTCAGACTGGCCTGATTAAAATCCCCCAAAACGATGGTAAAAGTGTTAGGGTGTGCTGTTTCGTGCATGTTGATCCCATTGCTCAGATCATCTAAAGCCTGATTGAGATTGGCCTGAGGTGGAATGTAAACTGCTACCAAAATGAACTCCCATGGTAGGTAAAAAGGACGGCACTTAACTGCTAGATATTCCAGGTCTGGTGAGCAGAATTGGGACAGCATTGAAGTATTTGTGCACCAAGGGGAGTTGATCATGAAGCATACTCCTCCACCTCTGCTTCTGAGAGACTCTATAGATCTATCCTGACAGTGTTTAGTAAACCCACTGATCTGGATCGCTGCACCCGCTATGGAAGGGGTTAACCAGGATTGCGTGAAACAAAGGACATACGCGGTCCGAATGTCCCTCGGATTCAATACCCTAGCTCAGAGATCATCGATTTAATTCACCAAAGACTGCACACTGATCAGCAAGATAGTCGGTATAGGGAGTTTAAAACCCCGTTTCCTTAAACACACTTGTAACCCCACTCTACACCTGCATTTCCTCCGAGGTGTCCTATGTGGGTGTTTCCGACCACAATCGGTGTTGTTTATTCCCAGTCCTTGCCTCCTGCTAGTCACCCAATCTTCCATACATGCCATTATTTTTACTGTAATACAATGGGGTCTTATTAAGCAGCCTCATCTGCAGCACCTTGTCAAAGGCCTTCTAAAAATCCAAGGACACAATTTCCAATAATTCTCCTTTGTCCATCCTGCTGGTTATTTCCTCAAAGAATTCCAATAGATTTGTCTCATAAGGAAACCATGCTGACTTTGGCCTACTTGATCATGTGCCTCCAGGTAAACTGAGACCTCATCTTTAACAATTGACTCCAACATTTTCCCAACCACTGAGATCAGACTAATTGGCCTATAATTTCCATTCTTCTGCCTCCCTCCCTCCCTCCCAACAGTGGACTGACATTAACGGTGGCCCTCCCCACAGTCCCAGTTTCTGTTTTACTGTCCTAAACCGCTCCAGTCAATTTTTCCTGCACGCCTTGCCCGCTCTAAACCGCATCCCCAGCACCTTCACTTAAACGGATCTGATGGTGAAGGGGACACTGGATCTTTCAGGCCATTTGCCAAAGAGCATGGCCTCGCTCTGCATGCAGTTAACCCTGGCCCCTGATGCCAATTCAGACTGGTCACAGATGCTCATTAATCTGCGATCTGACTACAGATCTGAACAGAAGATGGTAACATCGTCCATATACAGGGAGGTTTTTCCTGGGTCCCCCCACTGCCTGGCAGCATCACCCCTCTTATGCTCTCGACCTTCCTAATGGCTTCAGCAAAGGGTTTTCTACAGCACACAAACAAGACAAGGGAGAGTGGGCAACCCTGCCTGACCCCAGACTTGTTGGGGAAGCTATCTGCTTCTCACCCATTGATTTGGCCTGCTCTACAGGTATCAGTGTAAAGCAGTTGGATCGAATTCCTGATTCCCTTCATAAATCCCATTTTGGCGAGCACTTCCGCCATGTACGTGTGTGATACTCTGTGAATTACTGAGCTCCCCCAGCGAACCTTTTGTAAAAATGTGAGCACGTCTTATCCTGTTCAATGATGATCTTGGAAGATGATCTTGGAAGATTTGGCGGCGAAGTGCTGAGATTGACGATTTTCACCTCCTACGACTCCTCCCTCACTTCCACTCCCTTCAACTGCAGGAGGAGAAGTTGCTGCAACTCTGTCTGGAGTTTACGCAGCTCCCTCTGACCCTGCCTTGCTTTCTGGACCCCCTTGCGGATGAAGAACCTCTCAATGTTCTTCTTGGTTGCTTTCCACCAATTAACAGGGGAATCGAAGAGGGATTTCAAGGTTCTCCAACCTGTCTATTTCCCCTCTAATTCCTTAATGTTCTCTGGGGTCAGCAGCTGAACGTTCAGCTTCCACATCCCCCTACCTGCTTTCTGGTCCTCTTGAGGGTGACAAGAGGCTCAGAAAAGGCAAGGTCAGAGAAGAACATCAGTGGATTTGACCATGATGAGCTCTGACGTGAAGAGGAAATTGATAGCCAAAGCAGAGTATTTTAGTACATTGCACCTGCTATTAGGGGGTGCCTCCCCAACCACCTCTTTGACTTAGGCGATTGTGAAGTTGACTCCCTGTAGCAAAGTCCCCAGGCTAGAAGCCTCCCCGACTACACTGACAAACCACAGAGCCACCATCAACACGAGGAAATCTGCAGATGCTGGAAATTCAAGCAACACACACAAAATGCCGGTGGAACGCAGCAGGCCAGGCAGCATCTATAGGGAGAAGTACAGTTGATGTTTCGGGCCGAGACCCTTCATCAGGACTAACTGAAAGAAAAGATAGTTAAGAGATTTGAAAGTGGGAGGGGGAAGGGGAAATCTGAAATGAGAGGAGAAGACAGGAGGGGGTGGGATGAAGCTAAGAGCTGGAAAGGTGATTGGCAAAAGGGGGTACACAGCTGGAGAAGGGAAAGGATCATGGGACAGGAGGCCTAGGGAGAAAGAAAGGGGGAGGGGAGCACCAGAGGGAGATAGAGAACAGGCAAGGAGTGATTGTGAGAGGGGCAGAGAGAGAGAAAAAAAAGGGGGGGAATAAATAAATAAGGGATGGGGTAAGAAGGGGGGAGGGACATCAACGGAAGTTTGAGAAATCAATGTTCATGCCATCAGGTTGGAGGCTACCCAGATGGAATATAAGGTGTTGTTCCGCCAACCCGAACGTGGCTTCATCTTGTCAGTAGAGGAGGCCATGGATAGACATATCAGAATTGGAATGGGATTAATTGACCACAATTAAAATGTGTGGCCACTGGGAGATTCTGCTTTCTCTGGTGGACAGATCTGTCTTGACCTTGACCAGGCACTGTAAGGAAAAATCTGATCCTACTGTTCTCTTTACACTGTGCATATTCAAAGATTCCAGTTTTAAATCCATAGCTAGCTCTTGAGACACAGTTCATATCCTGGCCACTCAACCCGACCGTCATGCCCATGGCGTCTGCACTTTCTGTGAGCTCAGGTACTGGGGAAAATCCTCCTCCAGCTATGGTGACACTAGTGGTGTGACTGGGGGAGGTTGGTCACTGGCTCAGGCACTGAAAATAATCCTCCCCTGGGTATATTGATGTGACTGGAATTGGGGGGGGGGGGTATATTGATGGGGGGGAAGGTTGGTCACTGGCTCAGATATGGGGATAATCCTCCCCTGCGTATAGTGATGGGGGAGGGGGAGGTTGGTCACTGGCTCAGATATGGGGATAATCCTCCCCTGGGTATAGTGATGGGGGGGGGAGGTTGGTCACTGGCTCAGATATGGGGATAATCCTCCCCTGGGTATATTGATGGGGGGGAAGGTTGATCACTGGCTCAGATATGGGGATAATCCTCCCCTGGGTATAGTGATGGGGGGGGGGGGAGGTTGGTCACTGGCTCAGATATGGGGATAATCCTCCCCTGGGTATATTGATGGGGGGGAAGGTTGATCACTGGCTCAGATATGGGGATAATCCTCCCCTGGGTATAGTGATGGGGGGGGGGAGGTTGGTCACTGGCTCAGATATGGGGATAATCCTCCCCGGGTGTGGCAATGCTGGTGTTGTGACTGGGGGAAGTTGGTCACTGGTTCCCCTCTAACATTCTGCACTGGTCTACATGCACCCTCCACCTCTCTGAGCTGGGGTGCACTGGATGTGGGTCTGCTCCTGAACTCCTGCAGTGGGGGGACTGAGGCCTCAGTACAACTGCCGGGTTTCCGGAGCTGATGTTGACAGGGTACCATGCTGGGTCTGTGGGTGTTCAGCATAACTCCCTCATTGGTATTTTCCCTTTCTGCCTTTTCCTCTCCTAGTTGGGGCTTCCTCTGCCTGGTTCGCCAGTTTCCTGTACCTGCTTCATCCTCCAAAGTGGATAGGGTGCCAGCGTCTGTTCGCTGCCCTGCTTTTTCTTCCCAATTCCTTTTATTTTTGTCTCTTGGATGGTATCTTCTGAGACTTCCTCCTCTTCAGCACGCATCACTCTTCCTGTCTTCAGCCCTCCTGTACTCCATGGACTCCTCCTCATTTTGTGGAGCTCCAGGTGACCTGCCTTCCCCTATCAGTCTGCATTTTAGTATTGGCCAGGGCCTCGGTACAGCTGGTGGGTGTGTCACCATTTGCCCGAGCATTATCGCTGCCCAGCTCCCCCTATGTTGCCTGTGCATCGGAGCCGGCAAGTTTGGGCAGGCTTCATAGAGGTGACCTGCATCTCCACAGAGCTTGCACAGTCTGCTCTCCTGGCAATCCTCTGTCTGGTGGCCATCCTGTTTGCAGCTCTTGCAGATCACTGCACTGAATCGGACTGCAACATGCCCCGACTTGTTGCAATTACGGCACCGCCTGGGTTGACCATATAGACCAGGTAACCGCGGTTCCCATCCAATGGTGAAGGCTGAGAGAGGGTGGACGCTGCAGCCATTTGAATCCATCTCCTTCACCTGGTGCTTGTTTGTCCAGATCCTGAACATATCCCTAATGTCGACACAGTTTCCTGCACTCTCACCATTACAGGCCGGGGGGGGGGGGGGGGGGGGGGAGGTGGGTGAGGACGTCCAGAACGGGTCGAACATGTGGAATGGGACCACATGCTCCTTCTGGTTGGGGATGGTGAAAAGTGGCTGCACCTTCAGCCGGTGCCTTGTTCCCCTTCTCTCGAAAAGCCCGCAGGAATTTCTGCCATCCCTCCACGTACTTGAAGATCACTTTGAAAAAGCTGTTGAAGTCTAGGACGCAATAATTCCCCTTCGCCCCAAACTTGCAGCAGTCAAGGAGAGCCTTCCGAATGAAGTGGTTCCTGTTGAAGGGGATCCCCTCACTGCCACCCTGACAGTGTTTCAGATCCCAGGCCCTCCAGCCGTTCGAGCTGGGTGTCCATTGCTGGAATGACGATGTGGCTACAATAAAGTTATGGGATTCCTCCTTCTTGGCTCAGTTAATCAGAGGAAGACATTTAACTCACACGACAGCTCTGGAGTGCTGTCACTGTGGCAATGTAGGACGTGAACAATCTGACCCTGTGATAACTCATCTCAATAATCATCACTTTGCGAATCCGAAACATCCCTGCTGACGGTTCCTAGCAATGGCTGCAACGTCACCTAATTTACATATATAAATGACCCATCGTACGTCATCCGATTACAACTGGGTCTGTGAACCAGTGCCCGTGACGTACACCTGCCAATCAACGCCGCGAGGACCAAAGGGCGGTCACGCGTCCGTGCCCAGATTTCGACCGGCGTCGTGACGTCAAGACCCGCTCCCGGTTAACTCCCGCCCCCCATCCAGAACTCTGCTCATCGCCACACCAAGGATCCTGTTTTCCCATTCGCTTATTGGGCCGACCGAGAAAGATGGATGTGTCGGCGGACCAATCAGGAGGCAGGGATGCCAGCCAGCGGCTGGGATGGAGTGAGCCAATGAGAAGGTGGAAGAGGCGGCGAGCTGGGCGGGATGCGCTTGTCCAAAGAAGTTGGGCGGCAGGCATTTGCCCCACAGTTACCTCCTCGGTTGCTCTGCTGGATGGTTCCTCCAGAGCCCGGGGAAGGAAAGTGGGGAACGTGGACGATGAGAGGGACATCACACTGATGCTGGAGGGCCGAGTCCAAGATGGCGGCAGCGCTTACTGAGGATCAACGTTACGGGCTGTCGTGTGGGAAAGCGAATCCCGGCAAACTCACCGTCTTTCATGTTAAACTGACAGAGACAGCCTTCCGAGCGCTGGAGGCCTTTCAGAATGCAAAGGTGCGGGTGGGGAACGTTTATCATTTCTTTCAACGTTAATCCAACTTTTCATTAACGGGACTGGTAATGACTGACAGTTCAGATGCCGACAGTAGAAAAGTGGGGCGAGTTGGGGGGAGGGCGGATAAAAGAATTTTTTAAAGAAAAATGACTTATACTATCAGCTATTCATTGATTGATTCATTATATATTTCAATTAAGCCATCGCGTTTTGGCTGAAAACACACACGTCTGATCCCCAAGTTTATTTTTCTCTGGGTCAGAAACCAAACGCAAAAAAACAATGACAGTCTTGTTAACATGATTTATGCCTAATATGTTTTTCCTCCTGAGCCGATAACTTGCCATACATAGCCTTAGTAAAACTTGACCAGCTGGATTGTTCCCTTAAAACAAAACTCGACTGACTGGAATCGGTCTTCGGTGTCTCTGTCGCCCACTGCTGCTGCTATTTCATTAACAGATGTTAATTGACATTTAATCTCAAACATTGTATGTCATACACATTTTAGTATTCTACAGCAGATAGCAGAGGGTAAAGTTCGGAAATGATATTGAAATGTTTTGTAACTGAAATAATAAACTTGGTTGTTTAAAATAGTTTGCGTGACTGTAGACGATTCTCTAACAGCGTTATTAAATGGAGACACTGACTACGTGATGTGTGTTGGGAAGCGATTAGGCGAGGCTGATTAACCTCTGCAGTAGCCATTTCAATCGCGATATACCGTATTTGCATAACAGCTTAGGCATGTTCCAAATCGCTATGATTAACGACCGTCAAATTCAGTGAATTAAAAATTCACATTATGAATTGCACCGAGTCTTTCGGGGTATCTACCAGAGAGGACGAAGTTGCTAAACTGTTTTAAGAGATGGTGGTGGTCGTGAGGGGGATGGGGGTGGTCTGGCACTAGCAGTAGTTTAGCCCAGCAGGGCGACTGAATCTAATTGAATACACACCAACTTCACCAAAAATACTGCGCCCCCATTTTAACCCGAATGCTTTTACATTTGGTGGTTTGTGTTAGGAGATGAACGAGCTTTATTCTCCCTTACCCTGTTCCTCTGCTTGGCGTTTAGTCGAACATTTTTTTTCTCTTTCAGCGGTCATTTTGCAGATTAATTTGCGTAGGTAGTATTGGTACAGCAAACGTGGCCTCGTTGGATGAATCTTGTTGCAAAAGTGTAGAACGTCGTATCTTTTAGTTGCTGATAGTCACGAATTGTTATATTCATTAAATTAATATTTGCTGTCGTGTCTAATTTCATGAATAATTTATGAAGAAGTCGTCTATCATTGCGTTGACTGCTTAACCTGACCAGACGCCTGGCTGACCTAGAATTGGAGTGCCGTCCATTTAAAAACCGTCTACGTCAAATCCTCCGGTCTACCTTCAGTTCATCAGGGCGTCCTTTGGTTCGAGCGCAAATTGTTCTTTGAATATTTTCAAAGGGTTCCCGAGTTTTGATTTGAACTTGGCTTTTAAAATTGAGATTTAAAGCTGAAGAGGAAAAAAAAGATTACATTTATGGTGAACTACTGGTTATAGATTATTTCAAATCCAAGTACTATGACTTGTAAATATTGTAGGCGTATTGTAAATATTTGGCCTGTTTTTTTTTGGGGGGGGGGGGGTAATTGGGTTGGTAGAGTTTGCTGTACCTGCCGTGTCAACAGTTGATCTGAGCATGCTGTTTAAAGTACTGCAGCAGAACCTATCCCGTTCAGTGACAGTCTTCTCATCGACACGGCACTCCAGCTAGATGTTTTTCGCTTTAAGCTACAAAGGAGCAATCAGTGCATCGTCAAAAATCGAACAATGCAGTACTTGCCTGACCCTTTTGCAAAAAAAATCTTTGTAAGTTGTCCATTTTAAGTTTTAAAGCAGTATTTTTTAAAACCATGATCTATTGAGTATGGGAGATCCAAGCAAAAGTTGTAATCCCAGGCGAACTTGCCAGCTATTACAATGTTTTTGCAGATAAAATATTCATATTTTGTTTTGAATATTTGTGTGGACAACTGATGGCCCCTTTTTTCTATGCAGAAACTTGCACTCGAGTTCCCATGCAATTCATAACTAATGAATTTTGATTTATGGTTTGATAGTGTTTCCCGGATTTCCAGTTGAACTACCCTGCGGACCAGGAAGCCCAAATTCAAGTGCAACCTGTTAATTATTCTGACCTATGGGGGGGGGGGGGGTGAAAGGTTCTAGTTCTCAATGGAAGAAATCATTTTAGGTTTCCAGTTCTGATTGATAGTGTGCAGTTTGCTTTGGATATCCTGAGGACAGTAGCTTGGCCGTAACTAATCTGCTCTTAAATGATTTTATTGTAGTGGCAAGTTAAGAATATTTACAGCTTTTCCAAGCTGCTGATTTTTTTCTCTCTCTCTTGCAGGATACAATTCTGACAGACTAGTTTTCACTGAGCTCAGTCTATCATGATGAAGTCCTGACTTTTGTTTTCCTTCTCAGTCAAAACTGCACTTCTCACTGTTTGCTTCTCTGACCACATACACAGGATTTTGAAACTAATTGCAACAGCTTCCTGATAGGTTAAGATTTAAAATTTAGTTCCAGCGATTGAATTGTTAATTGCACTCACTGTCTTTAAATCTACTTAAACTCTAATTGTTGTCATCACATTCTAAATATGAGCTTTCTGATGCTGCCATGCTTGACTTTCCACTTGGTGTTATCCTTGTATGTTCTTGAGGTAATCTGTTCTTTCTGTATCCCAATTCATACAATGACCCCTCCCCCCACCTCACCCTAGCATTTGCTGATTTGCATTCATTGCACTTTTCAATCTGTGTTCAAATCTGTAATTTGTTTAACCTTCCAAGATCTCTGCACCACTCCAGCTCCGGTCTCTTGGCATGATTTTTATTTCTCCTTGCTCACCGGGTGCTTTTATTTTCAATGCATCCCTAGGAGTGACAAGCTGACCCTTTATTGTCAATGAACAGAGTGGGTTGGTTACCTAGTTCATTTTAGTGGGCTGCATTGCTGTGGGCCACAAACAGAAGTCTGAGTAGGAATGGCAAACTTCTTCCCAAAAGGTAGTTTCATGGTGATATTTGAATCCCCCACCTCCCCCTGTGTGTATTCAACGTGTGTTTAAAACCTTTTAATGTTGTTCCTCTTAATGTTACTTAGCCCCCAGGCCCTTGACTAGTGTTCAATTCACTTTAGTCTTGTTGTCCTTGAGATGCTCACCTGTTCATGTCCTGTGCCAGATTTTACTTGATGCTTTTAACAAAGTTATAAACCCTAATAATAAAATTAGACAATTCTTATACACTGCAGAAGATGCTGATTTTTTTTCTAACTTGCCCTCCCCTTGGGAGTTTTCATTTAATAGAATGTAATCCAGTACTATTAATCTCTTCGGATCTAGTTATTATTAATTCCAGATAATAGTGCACAACCATATGGGTTTGTTTTTGGCAATTAGTTGTGTATCTTGCTGACATTAAGCACACGATTGAGTAATTGGGTGAAGAATCAGGTAACTCTTCAATTCACAATTTAAAAATGAGATGGATCCTGTATCTTGCCATGTGACTAATAGGAAGTTACAGGAGGTAACTACTGTTAGTGCAAGGATGAGAACTAGATTCAAAATGTTGTCTTTTGAACCAATTCAAATAATACAAATAGAAGTTCCTTGCAGCTGACACTGCAACGCATATTTATGCCTTTTTAACTTTTCAGGTTGTTAAACTTCATGGATATTGTGCAGAGTATCCCAATTAGTTTTATATTTAGCAAGTCATGGAATTTTTCACTTGCAAGTCAATATGGCTAGATAGTTTAGCCAAATCTTTCAAACCAAATCCAGTTGGAGATGTTTTCAGTTTTAGCAAATGTAGCTTTGAACAAAGTATTTGTATTTTGATAAAAATGTATTAAAATAGAATTTTGAAAAGATGCAATTTGGAAAACAGCTTTGGCTTAATTGGCACTTCCATTCTTTACTATTTGCTGTCAGTGTTACTGACATCTAAATGTAGAAATGTTATTTTAAAACTTGTGTGTAAATTGATAAAACTATCATTACCAATATGACCTTTTTATTTTTTAAAAAAAGTCATGTGTACACTGAATAAGTTGGTGGAAAAAATGCCAGTTTGATGTGGGGGCAGGTGAGCAGGATGTTCAAGTTCAGTGTTGCAAGAGTTCAGAATAGGGAATTGAAGGTACAGCACAATTAGTCAGCAATTGTTTACATAAGGCATTCATTGAATCTCTGTATTGGGCTGCTTTTGCCCCAGAAGATAGTTTTCTTAAAATCTAAGAAAGACTAGTGAAGGAATAATTATTAAGGATTATACAAAATGGGAAATACAGGAATCTTGGAGCTAATTTCTGTGATTTCATTCAGGCCGCTGAACACCAATCAGAAGCATTTCGTATGGTAACTGTTGGTGCACTGATGTCCTGTGTACCTACCTAAAAATAGGTTGGTGATTGCTGCTATATAAAGGCCTGCTTTAAGTATATAAATAAACCCTTTTTAAATGCTTTTTTGGGAATCAGATGCGTGAGAATAATTGATATAGTACAGTGTTCGTGTGAGGTACTAGACTGTAGTTAGATAATAGAGAGAACAAGTGTTTGATTATTGGGAAGAAATTGGCTTCTTCATTCTATGAATTGATCAGTTATAATTGGTTAAACTGGCTACCCATCATGGGAAATTGTTCTTTAGCACACTATTTACAAAAGTGTGTTAATATGTGATATGAGCTCAAACATGGAGGTATTGGAACAATTTTAGGAACAGTCCTAAATTTAGCCCTTTAACCAATTTGACTTCCCCAATTCCATCCACTTGGAGTAGGGCAAGCAAAGTTTATTATTTTTATAAAATGATGGTTAAAGCTTAAGCACATTTGCAATATAATTAATATTGATCAGATACTTTGGCTCTTTCCCTGCTGCACCATGAATCTGACAGTGAAATAAAGGAGTGGGACTTATGGAGGATGTATTCAAAGTTGATTCAGCCTTGGCATAAATTTTTACTCTGCTGTACAATATTGTGATAAGCACTTGACTTCACAATAGAAAGTTAAGTGTAAATCCATTATTTCAATACCAAGTTTAAATTTCAACATGGATGTGAAAAAGTATCCCTGTTTTGTGCGGAGATTCTATGATATTCTCCCCGTTGGCCATGGCAAAAATCATTTTGTGTTGTTTTAAGTTTTTTAAAAATATTATGTTCATCTTGGTATGGTAAGTTTGATTTACTAAGTAGAATCATTAAAGTTGTGGCAGATAAGAAAAGTTATATGATGATGGGCGTGATGGTGCCAGCGACTAACATGACTGATGACAATGTCCTGCAGGCAGTTCACGAAACTAGGCTTCTTTTAAATATGCATGTATTAGTCTGCATGTAATCGGAGCCTGTAATTTACATTTTGGTCATGTGTTTTTGGGCTGATTGAGCAATCTGGTACTTCTGCTGTCTCCAAGGGAATTTGGTGTGGTTGAGAGAGGTTAAGAACAGAGTGCTCTACCTAATGGTAGAGCATGAGCCCATGATAGACTCCATTACTCACCAATTAAAGAGGCGAGCGGGTGTTCAACGCAGGCTGCCTGCATTTGACTGGTCTCCCTCTCCCTGTCTTCTACCAGAGGAAGGTGCAGGGGTCTTGGGCAACGTTTGATCAGCACAACTTGTAGGTTGGACTCGTTTTTAGAGGACTGTATAATTCACGTTACACATCTTAATGGTTTCTGGTTACTTTTTATGGCTATTTTGTGTTGTTTTGATCAAGGCGTATTTACTGCACTGGTTCTGTGGCCTGCAGTCATTGAATGACATGGCTAAGTTGAACTAAACTGAATGTTCCTAGACTATTTCTAGGACTCTGCAGTTTGATGTTCAAGATTCTGTTATTCTCTCAATTGTGCCATAGGCGTGATATGTTCTTTTTTTGCATTGGATGCTTGTTTTCATGACTGGGTTCCTTTGTTTTGGAGCTGCCTGCAGGAAGACTAATTTCAAGGTTGTATACTACATGTGTACTTTGGTAATAAATGTACTTTGAATCTTTGAACTTTGAATTTTATATCTATACTAGGAAACAATATCCTGCCTATTTTATTTCCCATTTCTTGGTTTGTACCTTGGTAAAGTATATCAAGTGTCTTTTGAATAGAGCTTTTGTCTCAAATATCTTTAAGTCAGTGAAGTCTGGATTTCTTGATATTTTTTGTACAAATTTTGTTCCTCTCATGAAGCCTTGTTCAAATAAAACTACTTTGACCTATCCATTCTTCATAACTGAAATCTCTCAGTCCTGGCAGCATCCTGTAATGCTCTGCGCATGGAAGTCCATCCAGTACTATTCTGTTCATAATACATCCACAGTATCTCCTGTCCACAGTTCTCTTTCTCACAGTTAACCTGTACTTGATTAAGCACAGAGTGGGAGCAATATAGCACCCTCTGCAGTACCCCATGCAAATGTATCTCCAGGCATTAAAAATTTTATCAGCCATTATTTTTCCTACCACTGAACCAGTTTTAACCTAACACCACTTTCCCTTGGATCTTGGGCTTAATGTTTACTTAGTGAAAAGCCTTGCTAAAAATAATTCAAAGAAATTAAAGCTCTTTTAATTACATTTTTAATTATCTATGCCTGAATTGGTCAAACTTCCCGACAGCAATGTACTTAAAATGATGCTCACAGAAGTGTCGTTCATCCAGTATTTCAGACTTCACAATCCCTACCCCATTAACAGAGCATATCCTCTAACAGTGGTTTTGCAATAATATATAATGGTGAAAAGTGTCATTGCGTGTACCAGCATTGACTCATGGTTGTATGAAACCTCATACAGGCAAGGAACTTCCTGATGGTGCCCTACTGCCTTCTCTCTGGTGACAAACTTGCTATTTTATTTTACAGTGATCATCACCTAGATGAAGCAGTAAATCAGAATATCAGAATCGGGTTTAATATGTATACCAGTATATGTCGTGAAGTTTAGAGAGCAGTGTCCATCAACTATTGGTACAGTAGCACTATCGCTGGCTGAGTCCTGAGGGGAAACTGCTGTCGACTGGTTCTTGGCTGGTAATGAAAGAATCACATAAAGAATTCTGCAAGTTTCTGCATCTGGCCATGAGTGTATTGGTAAGAATGACCTCCAGCTATTATTTGAGAAGGAAGTGAAATCTTGTCTCACATTTGCAGCTTCCTTCTAAAGAGCTGTGTGACGCTGCATACAGACTATATAGGAGTGGCATGGTATAGATGAGGATTAATAATTCCACAACAAACAGATCAAATTGAAGTTCTGTAGTCTTGCCCCATCCAATTGTGAACTGGTGCTGGACAATATATTGCTTGGAGAGAAGGCAGCTTCAATATCTCCATCCTTAATGACAACAGAACCCAGCAGATGAGTATTGAAAGCAAAGCTGACGTGTTTCCAAGTACCATCAGCCAGAAATGGTAAGTAGAATTTCCAATACTACCATGCTGAATTCTTTTATTACAAATAAACATTTGGCCAAATTAATTTGCCCCATGTAATACCAAGAAATGACTCTACAAGAACAGTTAAGACAATTAAGCCTAATGGCAGTCCAGCTGCCTTGTCCAAGTTCAATCAACACTCCCAAATCAGCCGTAACCTCTAGTTGGTCTCATTGAACAATTGTCAGGTTTTTTTTTGTAAATGATGCGAGTATGTTTGTAATCAGGTCATTTGATATGCACAGATTTGCTTCCACCCTTCACCTTTAAGTTTATTTTTAATAAATGTTAGAAATTGATGAGTATTGACAATTACTGATTTATTGAATTCTATCAAGATGGCTCTACCTTGTACTGTGAGTCTGAACATGGACAAGTGAACTGCATTCCAGAAGCAGATTCTAATAATGGTATAACATCAAAAGGAAAACTTTACACTGGCTTAAGTTGTGCTTTTCACAAGGGAAAGTCATTGTGCTTGTTTGGAAGTCAGTTATTTCAGCCATCAAGAGATTGCTGCAAAAAATTCTTCAGCTTGGTGCCTTGTGTATAACAATTTTATACACAAGGGGTTGCATAGTGTAGTGGTTAGCACACCGCTTTACAGTATAGATGACTCGAATTCAATGTTCTCCCCGTGACCGTGTTGGTTTCCTCCCACAGTCCAGAGACGTACCAGTTGATAGATCAATTGGTTATTGTAAATTGTCCCATGATTAGGCTGGTGTTAAATCGGGAGATTGCTCGGTGGTGTGGCTCAAAGGGCCAGAAAGGCCTATTCCTCGTATCTCAGTAAATATCTGCTTTGACAGTGGCCTTTTATAATCATGAAGTTTAGTGAGCATATTAGTCATTAATTGCTGGGTACTCAATTTCATTCTGTCCTTGGATAATGCAGTCAGTGCCTGCATACATGTTTTTAAAAAAAAACACAAGATCTTTTATGGTGGGAGAGGTGCTGCTAATGGGTGGCACATACATTCATGTCTTAAGCACTGGGCAATTTGCCATCTCCAACATGAATTAGTGAGAAGTCTTGCCATCAATAACCTGACCGATAATTGATCAGAAAATTCATTGCTTCATTCACATACTGTGACTGGGTATTCTTGGTATTTTCGTAGTTATTTGGTGTAATTTGACAATGTGAAATTTTTGCTAGTTAAAGCTACTCATCCACCCAACACTTGATGTTGGACAGCATCCAGGAGAAAGGAACCAGTACCTTACCTGCCCAGCACCTTAAATGTTTACTAAATTCTTGATGCACTTTCTACAATGTAGGCACTACTAACCCAAAATGCTACTTGGCAAGACTTGCTCAGCAGTTCAAAACTGGAACCGCTAGAAAATAAGGCCTGTAGTACTAACTTTTGCAATTTCCACACCATCCAGATTTAGAAAAATGTTTTCTTACTGCCACAACATGCATTGTTTCTTAGCCATCCTTTGGGGCTGACTTCACTATAAGGACTGTAATTCATTGTCGCCACTTTTGATAACTAATTGTCAATTTGTGTGAAATGCTGCTGACTTTGCTAACAAAGTGTGTATCCCACAAAAGTATTAAAAATTGACCAGAACCAATCTTTGCCTGAGTAAATGCATGCTGAGTGCCCTTGATTGAAGGTAATGGAAGGTTAATGCAGGCTATAGAGAAACAGAGGATGTCACGAGTGTATGTGAAACCATTGGTCAATGTGACAAAAGAGCAGTATGTAACTGCTGTCGTGATAAAGGGGCTTGGCCCAGAACTTTGGCTGTTAATTCCTTTTCATGGATGGGACCTGAGTTCCTTTAACAGAGTAAATGCTGTTACTCTGGATTTCCAGCATTTACAGAATCTCTAGTCTTTATAGTATGTAACTGATCAATTATACCAGAATGACAATTATTTTGCCTCATTTTGAACCTCCAATAATGTCGAGCATAATGAAACTTGGAAATTTAATGACATTTTATGAAACTTGATGATTGTCACAAAGAATAGAGTAGGTGATCAAAAAATAGATAATATTTTTGTTTCTGGCCTTGATTATCCTTCATGAAATTGTATTCCCAGATTTCTTGATCAATCAACAATTGCTTGTCACTCTCCATGTTAAAAGTTTTGCTACCAGACTGAATTGCCAATGTTTTACTACCTGAATTAATACTTAGCTTTATATGTAGTGTAGACCATTGTGCTTCATCTGTTTTTTTTTGTCCACACATTTAACCAATATCCCTTTGTGGACTTCATATTCTTCACACATCTTTCTGTCTCATCCAGTTTTGTGCCATCAGCAAGTCTCCAGTTCATCAGTCATTAACAAGTTTGATAAAAAAGCTTTAGTATTAGAGTCTACCTTAGTATTTTTTTTGGTCCTTATTCAATTCTCCATTAGTTGATGCATTAGTACTTGCATCCAATGTCCTATTATGTATAATAACCTTTACCTAGATTTTCTAAAGATCTTTTGATATTACATCCTGATCTTCTCATTTATCACACTCTGCTATTACTCCAACTTCACCCCCCCCCCCCACTTCACATTGCAACTCATCTGCAAATCTGTCCCCTCATAAAACTTTATACTCTGCTTAGTCATTAAATTAACCGGTTAGCAATTGTATCCCTAATGGATTTATAGTTGACTGCAATATTTTAATATTTAATGTTGATTTCAGGCTTCAAATGGAGTTGGTGGACCTACATAATCTGCATCTACAGTTACATGTTAAGTAAATTGAAAAGCCTGTTATAGTTGGTTAGGAAACCACTTTTAGGGCTATATAAAAATAGAGCAATTTTTATATGACTCAAATTGAAATCCAGTATTTCAAAAAAAAAGTGATTATTATTCAGCATTGTCCTGCCCTATTTTTTTAAACCTGGTCTCCACAATTGAAATGGAAGATAATTGTGCTGAAATCAGAAGTTGGTAGTCTGTTTTCCTTCCTTCATCAAGGTGTCTCAGCCAATTGTTGAATGAAATGGTAACTAAATCAGTGATTTGCTTGATGAAAGGGCTTCAGTTATGTTCAGGGATTTTGTTACTCCAACTTGAGATCATGAATATTGATTTCAACCCCCGCCACTTTCTCTTTTTCCATTACGCATTCTGGCTACCCTTTTACCCTTTCTCTTCTCTCCTGCCCATCACCTCTCTCTGGTGCCCCTCGTCTACCCCATTTTCCCAAGGCCCACTTTCCTCTGCTATCGGATTCCTTCTTCCTCAACCCTTTGCTTTTTTCCACCTATTATCTCCCAGCTTCTCATTTCATACCCCTCCCTACAAACCCACCTTCTGTCATCTGATTTCACCTGTCACTTCCCAGCCTGTACTCCTTCCCCTCGTCCCTCCTTCTTATTCTGGCTTCTTTCCCTTTCCTTTTCAATCCAGATGAAGGGTCTTGGCCAAAAACATCGACTATTTATTCTCTTGCCTAGATGCTGCCTGACTATCTGCATTCCTACAGAATTTTGTGTGTTACTTTGGTTTGTTGTGTCACTCATTTTAGATGTTAGAATGTTATAATGGACAGAGAAAAACAGGGATGAGTATATGTTTTTCAAAGATGCTTTTTAGATTGCATTTAAATAGCTATTATAAATTTTTGAGGAATATTCAGTAAAATAAGTCCTGTACCTGCATTTTAGCTGTAGCCAAGCAGAATCGTGTTTGTAACTTTTGCCTTTGTGCCCATTTCTTTAGATACATCAGTTTTTTCTTCAGTGTCAACACCACACTGCTAAACAAAAGTATTTGCTATTTATTTAAATGAGAAAAGTCTTAAAGACCAAAGACCTAGGAAAATTGCAAAAACTGCAAAATTAAATGTTTTGAGAAACATGGACTCAAAGGAATTTGATGTGAAATTTTGTAGAGCAACTGATGAAAATAGCAGCTTGCTAATTCAAATCAATTTATAATAGACTGAAATACATCTCCCAAAATGCTTGGAAGCTAACTATATACTTTTCTGATCCTGCACTGAGTTATAGCTCATCACCACATGAGGAATGAGCAAGTTTATCTATTTGTTGGGCTGAAATAAATATTTGAATTATAGTGTAATTGATGATTTAAAATTTTAACATGCTTTAGCTTTTGTTGTCCTTCGCCTACAAGTTTGTAATTTGAATTAATTTTGTTCAAAATGTGTGGAGCTGGAATTTTGAAAGATTTTATTTTTCATTATGCATAAATCATGAAGCTATCTTGCTAAAATATGTACAGTGGATGTCTACTCCAGCTTCCCTCAAGCCATTAGGCATGGCAGTGATCTAAAGTGCCTTATAATGAGGAAGCTGGAACATGTATTAGTTTAAGCAGAAGTATTTAAATGGGAACAGTTGTTTTTTTCAAAAGAAAATAGAGCTTTGGAAAGTGTGTTTGATTCAGTTGTATTAGTGTGAACTAGCCATGTATAAAATTGATTTTTTTCAATGTGTATTGCTGTTGAATGTTGTTTCTTACCTTATGTAAAGATCACCAATGCAAATTTTTTGCTCGACTTCACCATTCATGTAATATCGCAAGAACACAATGTTCTCCTTGGATATCCTAGTTTCTAAATGGCAGTTGGCCCAGCTATTTGAGGCAGGCTTCTGTTTTTTTTCCTTAAACTTGCCACTGAACTGTCACATTTAGAAAGAAAGATATTTGCCATGTTCAGTCTATTACAAGTTGAGGTGGCCTAATTATTTTCCACATCTGGTTATTCTGAGGCGAGGAGAAAGTGAATGGAATTGGCAAAATTTGCAGAAAATATTATGACTTTGCTTTTCTCATCAGATGGATTGAAAACTAAACAAAATGAACTTTGTAATATTTTTAGAGGCTAGTCAAGGAATGTCATACTTTAATAAAGCCAGAGGGGGTGGAGGGAATAAATGTACAAATGGTTTGTTATTTTTAGGGCTGTACTGTAACAAAGTTGGGGATGTGTTTCTCAATGAGCACATAAGAATGGCTAACAAAACTTGTGAATTGATCTTTGTCCATAACATCCCCATTTGGTTATTGATTAGGCAAACTTGAGTTAACGTGGATGCAAAATGTTATAAAATGAGGACAGGTTAACCTTTTGGAGGCTAGTCTAATTTTTTCCCATGCAGAATCGTTAAGGTATTTGTATATATGACAGACAGTATCTCAAGCATAATGTGTCTTTCCTATTTGGACTGGTGGATTCTGATTAATTGAGACCAGTACATTTTGGCCTAATTAAGCAGCTGCCCATTTAACTGAAGTTTCATGGAAATAGTTAAAAGTATACTTGTCTTTAAAAAAAGGCTAACTACTAATTAAGAGTAATAAATTATGTATGTAAATGAAATAAGAGCAGGTTACATTACCAATTCTACTGCGGGTACCATAAAGCTAAAGTTATTGACAAGAGGAATTCATCCAGTGTACACTGCTGTGTATGGAGTGTCCAGGGAGGGGTAGCACCACTTGTGAAGGGGCTTGTCATGTCCACTCTGGGGCAGCTCATTCACCTTTGGTCCCCACTGGGCACTTAACTCTCATTTGTCACTCCAAGTAGCTATTTGTATGCAACAGCGGTCACACCCCGGGGTACACTGCTTTTAACAGGTGGGCTGAAATAGGCGAGGATGCTCAGTGGGACACATACCCTGGTGAAATGTGTATTTTTCTGTCCTAGCATGTGAAGTCAACTACAGCAGACTGGGCAGATGAGATCAACAGTGGACCTGGACATCCAAGGTCGAGAGAATAAAACTGTCCCAATGCATCAGCTTTTCCACTTTTTAAAAATTGTGCATATCTCGCTATCATTTTCCAATATGGCAACAACCAACCTGCTGCTGTGGTTTTTTAATTGACTGTAAATGAACAAAATTAGGGTAGACACCTAGTGCAGATAATGGACTGCTTTCATACAATGCTTTTGACAATTATATCCTCCATATCTTCACTTTCATTGTAACATTCAACATAATTGTTGATTGGATCAAATTCATTGTAATTTCTAACTTGTTAAAGTAGTGAAATTGTTTCATTTTCACAGTACTGATGCTAGTTAGAAACTATTCGGCAACAGTCTCCTGCCCCAATTAAGTGACATGGTGTCCCAGATAAGCAAAGGGAATCCCAGCTACAGTATTTTCTTGATTACTTTTGTTCTATAGTACCGGGTAGTTGTCCTAGTTAAGCAGCTGCCCAATTAACCGGAATCCACTGTATATGCAAATATACTTAGACTGCAATTATCGCAACAGTTGAATAAATCAAAGCAATTGTTGTAGGCTGGTTTAAGATGGTGAGTTTATTTCATGCAAAATTAATGGGAAACATTTCCATATACTTTATTGTAGTGTGAAAGTAAATACTGCCTACTCTAAATTCTGATTTTACGCAAATATATTTTAACCAAGAGTAAACTTGGCCATCTTCAAGTTTAAACTTATCCAGCAAGCTTGAGACTTGAGTAATTGACAATGGATGACTAATGAAATTTAATTAAATATAATTCTAGCATACAATGTACAAGAAAGAATACGACTTCAATACTGGGAATGACTATTGATACTTAAAATGGGAGATTCATATAAAAACTGCATTTTTGATATTTAAACAATGGATTATAATTTATAAAAAGATTATGTTCTAATTGTTGGAAGAATGCAAGTAGCAAGCAGGAACTATTTCAAGTCTAAAAGAGCATGAATTATGAGGAAAAATGTGAGAAACTGTCCTTGATATGTGGAATAAGTTTTACTGGTGACTTCATTGTGATGTAATTTAAATATGCATATATTAAAAGTCATGGCTACAATGTTGAGGATGGAAGGCCGCAAATTTAAAAGTCATGAACACTGTGTTTAAAATAGACCCTACTCAAGCTACTAACATTTGGAATGGATTACTGAGCTCAACATTTTAGAGATGGGATATACAGTTGGATGAGCTGGTTAAGGGGAATTTTCCTTTTTTATTAGCCCATTATTGCTTGTTTTTAACAATTTTTTAAAAAAGTCTCCTTCCCTGTCATAATTTTATAGAAAAATATTAGAAATACTTGACAGCTTGCAGAATCAATACAGAAAAAGTCATTATTTAGAAAATATGTGATGTCTCTGCATTCTGTTGAGCTATGGTGATGATTTCAAGTAGCTTCTGTTCATTAAGCAACTTTTAGCACACTGTTCAGATATGTTCAAGAATCAATATAGTTTTAAGATAGAAAAAAATGACATCTATGTAGTAAAACTTTAAGAAAGTTACATAATTGTGGGAGTTTGCAATTTCTCAATTTTTATGTTGGATTCCAAATAAAATGGAAAGTAATAACTTTATCCAGTGAAGAACAAAGGTAGCATGGCAGTCTTAAAGTTGTGTGTGATCTTTGGAGTTGATCTTGGGTTACAGAAGCTCTGTATTTGCCTCAGTGTTTCCAAGTCAATTAGCAAGTGTTATCTGGTCTTGGAATAAGAGTTGTGCAGCACAAAATCTGCCCTTCAGCTCACAATGTTCATGACAATCTTTTTTTTGCATGTCTGCAAAAATCCCATTTTTCCCATGTTAGGTCTGTATCCTGTTTCTTGTCTGTATAAGTGTGTCTTGGATATAGTGATTGAGATTACACTACCACTTCTGGCAGTAAGCTCGGGTATCAAGCCTTCCCTCAAATCCTTGTAAAATGTCCTTATTCTTGATTTACACCTATCACTACTTGTTTTTGTTCCCTTGCCATGATGAGAAAAAATACCTACCTGTCTGTACCTCTTAATTTTAATATACTATCAAATCATCACTCGCCCTCCTGAACTGAACCCCAAGGTCCCTCAACTTTCCTTTGTGCCTTGCTATTTACTGTTTGACGCTCCAAAATGCATTACATCACACTTGTAATTAATTCCCTCTTCAACCACTGTTCAACTTCTTATCCTGCTGTAATCTTAGGCAAACTTCCTGTCTGTCCACACCATCAACTTTTGTACCATCTGTAAACTTAATAAACACAGTGCCTGCATTTACATCCTAGTTACTATTCCAGCAGTATTTTACTGGTCATAGATTTCCAATAAGGAAAGCATCTTTTCACCATTGCATATTGCCTCTCATGACCAAGTCGGTTTTGAAGTTAATTATGCAGTATGCTTGCATCGCATGTGCTTGAAACTTCTGGACTGTGGGCCAGCCCACCATGTAGGACCACATAAAGTGCCTTGCTGATTGTTATTTTGATGTATTCATTCTCATTTATTGCTCTTGTAATAACTGCTAGGATTGCTTGTGCATCATGCATGAACAAGCAAGATAGCTATAATATAACCTAAAAGGTAGCATCTATGCAGGGAGAACGTTTTGTGGTTGATGACCTTGCACAAAAATTGTGTTGCAAAGTCATAAAGCTGAAATTCTATACTTGTACATGTTGCCTGATTGCAAAACTTGGTGCGTTCGGTTTTATTCAGGTTTCCAGTTCCCATAGGTTTTGATCTGTTAGATTTCATCATTGAGTATTTCAACACAGGATGCTTTTGGGTTTAAGAATGCTTGACTTTTATATAGGCTGCATGTAAAAACCACCATTTGCAAGTCAGACTAGATGAATTTGCTAGTGGTTGTGGAACTGCAGGGATGGTCTCTGTGTGGGAATTTGGTTCACCATTACAGTTCTGACTTGCAAACAGTTCATAACTTGGGGAGGACCTGTATACATGCACATTGGCTGTTTAGATCAGGCACAGGAGTGTATGTGACACTTTCATGCTCTGTAGACTAGCAAGAAGTTAATGCTTTGGAAAAGGGAATCCCAGTCAACTTTACTTCCTAGTTAATGGTATGGAAGAAATATTGTTCTTTTGGCACAAGATATTCCCTGTATTCGTTATTAGTTTATGGATAAAAATTCCTTAGACTTGGGTTGGCTGCTGCTTACTATATTTTGTGGAAGTAATAAACGGTTGTTGTGGGTGAACTCGGCTAATAGATTGGGACTTCCTTGTGGAAAATTTAAACAGGGCTTAGCTTGGGTGCATCCAGGAAGGTTTGTTAAATCAATAGGCAGTGAGTCCACCAGAGGAGGGCCATACTGGATCTGGTGTTGGGTAATGAGCCTGGCCAGGTTACTCTGCTTTCAGTTGGAGAGCAGTTAGGGAACAGTGGGTAAAAGTTTTAACATAGCTATAGATAAGGATAAGTATGGACTTTTTGGGAGAACGTTAACTTGGAGCTAGGCAAATTACAAGATTATTGGGCAGGAACTAGAGATAGTTAATTGGGAACATTTGTTGATGGGCAAATCCATATCTGGCATGGAAGGTGTTTAAAGATCAATTGCACAGACAAGACAGGTGTGTTCAGTTAAGGAAAGACAATGTAAGGGACATCGAGAGATAGTGAATTTAGTTAAGAAAAAGGAGATACATGTAAAGAAGCTAAAATCAAACAATTTCAGGATTATAAAGAAGCCTAAAAAGAGCTCAAGAAGGGAATTGGGAAAGTCAGGAAGGGCTATGAAAAGTCCTTGGCAAGTAGGATTAAAGAGAATCCCATGCAGTTTTATGCATCCATCAAGAGCAGTAGGATAAGTAGGGAGAAGGTAGAACCACTCAAGAATAATGCAAGGAACGTGTGCTAGGAGATGTGAATGATGGTGTGTGGCATGCTTGCTCTTATTAGTTGAGGAATAGAGGCAAGAGTCAGGAAGTTGTGCTGCAACTTTATAAAACTTGAGTTAGACTCCATCTAGAATTTTGCATCCAGTTGTAGTTCCTCATTATAGGAAAGATATCAGACTGGAGAGGACACAGAAAGCGATGCTGCCTAGAGCACAGGGCATGTGCTATAAAGAGAGGTTAAGACAACTGGATTGTTTTCTATAAAGCTGCAGAGATCGAAAAGAGATCTAACAGAGGGTTATAAGATTGGGGGGTATCGATAGAGTACTTTTATCCCAGAGGTGAAATGTCTAATACCACAAAGCTTGCATTTAAGTTGCAAGAGGACAAGATCAAAGGAGATGTGCAGGGCATATTCTTTTTACATAGAGGTGAGTACAAGGAATGTGCTGCCTGGGGTGTTGAGCAAGGCAAATATGGTAGACATTCAAGAGGCTTCTAGATGGGTAAAGGAATGTAAAGGGGAGATGCAGAGGGACTTGGGAGTCCTTGTGCAGAATTCCCCAAAGGTTAACTTACAGGTTGAGTCTGTGGTAAGGAAGACAATTGCAATGTTAGTATTCATTTCAAGAGGACTAAAACACATAGGCAAGATGTAATGTTGAGGTTTTATAAGGCATTGGTCAGACTGCACTTGGAGTACTGTGAGCAGTTTTGGGCCCCTTTCTAAGAAAAGATGTGCTGGCATTGGAGAGGGTCTAGAAGAGCTTCACAAGAATGAGTCCAAGAATGAAAGGGTTAATATATGAGGAGCTCTGGGCGTATGCTTGCTGGAGTTTAAAAGAATGAGGGAGGATCTCATTGCAACTTACTGAAAATTGAAAGGCCTTGTTATAGTGCATATGGAAAAGATGTTTCCTATAATAGGGAAGTCTAGGACCAGAGGGCACAGACTCAGAATTGAGTGATGTCCCTATTGAACTGAGATGAGAAAAAAAATTCCTTTGCCAGAGGGTGGTGGAGCTGTGGAACTCATTGCTACAGCCAGCTGTGCAGGGCAAGTCATTTGGTATATTTAAGGTTGATGGGTTTTAGATTAGTCAAGGCATGAAAGGTTGTGGGGAGAGGGCAGGAGAAGGGGGTTAAGAGGGATAATAAATCAGCCAGGATGGAATGGCAGAGCAGATGCAATGGGCCAAATGTCCTAATTCTACCATGCCTTTTGGTCTAAGGGAAATGGAAAGATATGGATATTGTATATGCAGGAAGGACTAGTTTATTTGGCCATTTGATTAATCTAATTTGTTTGGCACAACATTCTGGCCTGATGTGTCTGTCCCTGTGCTAAACTGTTCCATACGTACATTTCATAATCCAAAACTGAAATTCCACCATTGTGCAAAGATAGGATTGCATAGGGTATTTTTGTCAGCTGAATAATTTGTTTAGTATCAGTCCCAATACCCTCTACCCTCCTGAAATACATTTGCCTGCTCTGCTTCTCAGTTGCACAAGTCTTCTGGCACAATGGTGTTAAATTTTCTGTCTCTTGTGTACTCTTACTTGCTATGCATGTTGTCATCATAAAGTTTCACCTTGAAACAGCAATTACTTAGAAAATATCTTGCAAGTAGAACTTTGAATAGTTAACTACTCACAAAAGCAAGTTTGAAAATAAAACAAAATGCTGGAAATACTCGATCAGGCAGCATTTCCTGCATTTTTTTATTGGCTTAATTCTCGAAACTCATTCTTGTTTCTTCTTTTCAGAATTCATCTATTTCTCAGCCAACAATACAATTCCAAGGACTTCAAGGGGTAAGAAAATCTTGAATTTTGTAATAAACAAAAATAGTTTCCCACTATTTTTGAGTCATTGGATGTTTTGATTATGACATTAGATATAATTGTCATGTACTTTTGGATCAAGCAAATATGGTGGCTGATTTTCTCCCATTCCCCCCCCCCCCCACCCCATCCCTAACTAAGCAGATGTATGCAAGTTCATGACTATATTAGCTTGAGTAGCTGAGCACAAATTCCAATGCATATGTTTGTTATAGCCAGCAAGATTTGGCATTGTATGTTCCAGTAAATTCACATGCACCAAAATTTAATGGTTTAAACATTAACAGAGTTTATATTGTATTTTATCAAAAGATTTGAAACAAAAATAATCTCGTCAATTTAATTCTATCCACTTCAGGAGCCTAAATCAGTTACTTTTGTAAAAACACAAATAGCAAGTTAGAAAGGATTTACGTCTAGTGTAAAACAGGGTTGCCAAGTTTTAACTGCAAAGATTGCTGACTTGATTTAGTTATATAAATGTTAATCAATTTTTAAATGGGTTTGCTCAAATGGGCTTTCAGTTTGTGTGTCAATTCCTCCTTGAAATAGTCATTTCCAATTGCTATGAGCATTTATGTTAAAGATGAAATTGCCAATCAAAAAGGAGAACTGGTAAGTAAATAACAAGGAACTATATATTTTGCATAGCAACACACACTGAATGCTGTAGGAACTCAGCAAATCAGGTAGCATCTATGGAGAAGAACAAACAGTCAATATTTTGAGCCAAAACTCTTCATCATCGTTTTCATCTTAAATGTGAACATTTTGCTTTGTTATGTACTATAAAAAGTAACAATTGGACACTTCTTCCAATTGAGTCAGTTGTCAGGATTACTGAAGTAAATGTAAACCAGAACGGTAGCTTTTGAGTTATTTTCCTTGATCTTCCCAACCTAATAAAACTAGAATTGATGTCCTGACAAGATTTCATTGTGCTTGGTTTGCCTTTGGTGCTTCTATTGGACTTGCAGTTAGGTGATTTTTGTGGATAGGGGTCTTTGGGGAGCACTAGTACAAAATCTGCTTGACTTTTTCAAATGCAAGAATTAAATCCCCTGGACTATTCCAACTATCTCTGAGCACTTGAGTTTCACATGCCCTTGTCATTACAATTGAGGTTCTTGTCTTAACTAACTTACATTTTTTTTCTTCTCTTTGAATCCCAAATAGATCTTCTAAACCTTATGCAACTACTGGCTCTGCCTTAGTCACAAAACCCCACTAGGAAAGGTCGCAGAGTACAGTTAAATAAGTACTGTTTGAAAGCTTTACCATGGTATGCTGTCTAGCTAGTCTGGTTATTTGCATTTTTAAAAAAAATTAGTATTGTTTTATTTGTAAATTGAGATTATTTAACTTCAGAAAAATATGTGGTTTAATTGTGACCTAGAACTGAGGAATTTTTAGTTATTTCAGCAAATGAAGCCATGGCAAAGTCCTTGGGTGTGGGAAATTCAGAAAAGCTATTTTCATCATTGCACAGTCTGTGACCTTTTTGTTAGATACACCCTGTATTATTAAGTACAACCATTCAGAATACATAAAGCTGAGAGTTACTTGGAATTCATGTTTCTGGAGCTGGTCATGCCACAGATGAAGTATCTGCAGTTAGAGAGAGATAGAGAGACAGGGAGAGGGTGTTCATGCAAGAATCCTCTGAATTCAGCCTGAGAATTCACTTGGGAGAAAACCTCCTAAGCCAATCCACAACTTTTAAAGAGTTGGGTTTCAATCCCAACCAAGTGTGGAGGGTGTAAGACAAACATTTGTGGTCAGATTTGATTCCCAAATGGTAAATGGTCTTTGTGGTGCTAGGATTGAAGATATTGCTGACATTAACGTAGGATTGGGGATTATCATAGGTTGGGGTCCAGGTGGATTATGATGCCCTCTAGATGAATTGCAGACTGTCAACTGTGATCTTAAAAAAGAGCTCCACATTAAAACCTTTAGATTATTGCCTTTGCCACATGCCATTGAGTACCGATATAGGAAAATGCATGTGAAGTTATGGTTGACAAGATGACGACCATCTTTTAATCTCCAAGGTAATTGAACCCTGTATAGAGAGAGGAGCATTTGTGTAAAGTAGATCATTGCATGTCATGTGGTTGGGGCCAGAATCCTTAGGGAGAAGTGTATTTGTGCAATATTGACAGTTATGGGAACATCAGTTTCAGAAGGGAGCAATGCTGTGAAAAATCGGGTTTATTGAATGGGGAAAAAAAGGGGACACGAGGCTAGTGGTAAAGATTGGGGGAGGGGAAGTATTGGAGAATGGCTGGGAAAGGAGAAGAAAACATTGATCAAGTAGACCAACAGTGATTTTATGCAGACAGCCTGTGAACGTGGATGAGCTGAAGTTACTGATAGATATCAGACTATCCACAGTCATTATTGAATACAAAAGGATAGTTCAGCATTCCCCATTAAACAGGATTTTCAGCAAAATTGGTTTAAGGAGATAAAAGTATCAAGGTAGGAGTTGCATTGGCAAGGAAACAGTGAGGTGATGTAAGTTGCAAATGAGAAAATCTGCCGATGCTGCATACAAGTTTATGGAAATAGTAACCAATGAGACCACATGTGTTAAATGTGGAACCAAAAAAAAAGACATTCACACTTCTGAGTGTGTACTATACAAACAGTGTTGGCAGGAGCAAATATATATGCAAGATTCTGAGAAGCCTCAATAGATGAGGGAATTAAAGCAGAAAAATTTTGACGAATATTAACATCAACTGAAGTAATGTTTTAATGTTTCTGAACTTTTTGCATGCCATTTTAAAAAAAAAAAATCCATGAGAGCAGGTCTTACTGGATTTAATCTTAAGAACTGAACCAGGTAAAATGGAAATGTGACAGGAATGTGCTATCATGATTTAGTTAGATTTGGCACAAATTTGCAAAAGGTATAAATGTAAGTGTAAAGGTCGTGTGTTAGGAACATTTTACCAGGCTGTTATGAGTTGGTAGATGTGGACTGGATATTTGAAGATAAATCTGTATGAGAGCCAGGAAGACGTTTGGTGTTGCCTCCCAAATATGTTCCCATATCTAGCTCTCCTTAGATATTGCCTAACTTAAATAGAAAATGTCAAAAGGAAGTTTATAGTAAATGCCAAGGAATCGATGTTGAAATTGGAACAGAAATTAGGAAGGTGAAGTGTATATGTTTTTGAAAGTGATGCTTTAAAAAAAAACTTAAGGATATTTCTTGATTGTAGTCAATTTTAAAGGAAATGGGTATTTTAAGGAATTAAATGATACCTTTTGCTGCAAGTCCATGTCCTGAATAAATACTTCTTATCACCCCATTTTGATTGGGTTCTTTGTAGAGTAAAATTAGTTTTAAGCTGTAGTGTGCGTAGGAAAGAAATGACTAGGACAAAAGGATTTTTATTTCTTAAATTTATTTAGCGGGAAGTTGCCTGGGAAAAAAAATTAATTGATTTTTTATTAAGTGAAAAGTAATACCACTTGTATCAAAAAAACACAAAATGGGATAACAGCATGGCTAGTGGAATTGCTGCCTCATGCCTATATTGACCTGCATTCAGTCTTGACCTTTTGTGCTGACAGTGTGGGATTTGTACATTCTCTCTGTGACTTTGTGGGTTTACTCCCAGATGCCATTTCTTCAGCCCCTCAAAAAAACTATGGGTTAATAGGTCAGCTAACTGGGGTAAATTGCCTCTAGTGTATAGATGAGTGGTTAATTCTGGGGTCAGTTAACAATGTGGGTAGGATAAAATGGGTTATGGTTGGATTGATGTAAAAATGCATGATGGTCAGCATGGTTGCAGTGCACTGTATTTCCTTCTGATGCTAACAGTGCATGCAAAATTGATTTACATTGAAAGCCGAGGTTTTTTGTTTGGCTGTATTCATGGCTATTCATGTATGGTTGAATGACAACTTGAATTTGGTTAATTTGAGGTGTTCAACAAGCAGTGTCTGAAGCTGATGTTTGCTTTGGATAATTTAATGTCTGTAGAAATGTATATAGAAATAGTGAATGTACAATGCCATAAAGAACATGTAAGAGGACCAAGACCAGTGTCACTTGCTGTTTAGCTGCTACAGATGCTGATTTATTTCATATTAAGTTGGGGACATGTGTATATATAATGTTATCAATCAAAGTAAGCTGATGATTGTATACTGTTTCAACTTTGATAATGATAGACTTGTGGTAGAACACGGCATGGGTTTATGGTGTTATTTCTATATTAATTTTCTTGTTTCTGTCCTGGCCAAACAAAGCACTTGAACACATCTGATCTGATAAATTGGAAGTGTTGTTTGTTGGGCTACATTTATGTAAACCTGAAACTTGAACAACCTCCTAACACTGTCTTAGCATAAAAGCAGTTCAGAACAGACATAAATAAATATTTGAACACATTTTGATATTTGTTAAATTGACAAAAAGTATTTATTCTCCTGTTAACTGAAGATTTTTTTTTGTGCAAGAAGCCTGGTTAGAATTTGCTATTTTTGCTGAATGTCTGTTAAATTTCTGTACTCCATGAGAAGACTTGATGAAAGCTTGGACACTTGTGAATGGTGAGCAGTTCTTGAGTGTGAAGGGTCATATGTTTCTGGTTAAGCCAAGAGTTACGTTGTGGAGTGCTGGCCACAAATGTATTCAAGATTGCCTTTTGTCCCTGCCACATCTGCAGAAGGTTACAAAAACTTTGTGCAGGTTTAATATAAACTGTCTGTAAATGCAAAAAAACACATGGGAAAATAGTACACAACAACCTATTGTTAAATTGCAGATTGATCTTTATCTGAAATGCCAGTAATTTCATTATTTGTGTTTTTAAACCATGCTGTTGGCAGCAATATAAATAATTAACTGCATTTTCCTTTGTCACTTTTCCTGCCACATTTCCCCCTTTAACGTTGTTTTTAATTTATAATCACATTGTACTGCCATTTATTATGTATTTAGGTGGGATCTTTCAACTCAGCATCAACAGTGCATCTCTTCAGTAAAGAACTATACAAAAGTAAATACTTGCAGATGGATTTCAAAATACTAACACTGTTGTGGTTGCTCACAAATGTCACTCCACTCTTTACGAAAGGAGGAGGACAGCAGAAAGGAAATTGTAGACCAGTTAGCCTGACCTCAGTGGTTGGGAAGATGTTAGAGTCAATTGTTAAGGATGAGGTGATGGAGTATTTGGTGACACAGAACAAGATAGTACAAAGTCAGCATGGTTTCCTTCAGGGAAAATCCTGCCTGACAAACCTGTTGGAATTCTTTGAGAAGATTACAAGTAGGATAGATAAAGGGGATGCAGTGGATGTTTTATATTTGGACTTTCGTAAAGCCTTTGACAAGGTGCCACACTTGAGGCTGCTTACCAAGTTAAGAGTCCATGATATTACAGGAAAGTTACTAACATGGTTAGAGCATTGGCTGATTGACAGGAGGCAGCGAGTGAGAATAAAAGGATCCTTTTCTGGTTGGCTGCCGGTGACTAGTGGTGTTCTAGTGGGTGAGAAGGTTGCAAATGAAATACAATGTTGGAAAATTCATGGTCATGTAGTAGAAATAAATGTGAAGACTATTTTCTAAAGGGGGAGAAAATCCAAATATCTGGGATGCAAAGGGACTTGGGAGTCCTTGTATAGAACACCCTAAAGGTTAACTTGCTGGTTGAGTTGGTGAGGAAAGCAAATGCCATGTTAGCATTCATTTCAAGAAGTCTAGAATACAAGAGCAAGGATGTGATGCTGAGGCTTTATAAGACACTGGTGGGGCCTCACATTGAGTATTGTGAACAGTATTAGGCCCTCATTTTAGAAAAGGTATGCTGGCATTGGAGAGGGTCCAGAGGAGATTCACAAGGATGATTCCAGGAATCGAAGGGTTATCATACAAGGAACGTTTGATGGCTGTGGGTCTGTACTCACTGGAATTCAGAAGGATGGGGGTGGGGAGATCTCATTGAAACCTTTTGCAAAGGGTAGTGAATTTGTGGAATTTGTTGCCACCTGTAGCAATGGAGGCCATGTCATTGGGTGTATTTAAGGCAGAGATTGATGGATTCTTGATTGGACATGGCATCAGAGGTTATGGGGAGAATGCTGGGAACTGGGGTTGAGGGGGAGGGGGAAAGGATTAGCCATGATTGAACGGCAGAGCAGACTTGATGGGCCAGATGGCCTAATTCTGCTCCTATGTCTTGTCTTTTGCTTCCCCCTTTGGTAGGAATGTTGGCCAAGTGGCAAAGGGAAAGATTTTTTTTAATGGAAAGTTACAAATGAGATGCGTGAATATTTGAAATATATCTAGAGATGGATTACCAAGTGCAATTGGAAAATACAGCTCTGATTTTGGCCAGAATGCACTATTAACATACGGAAATAATACTATCACGCCACACTCTACAATTTGGAAAGTTGAGTATTGAACTGCCGTGTGATTTTGAACCACTTGAATCACTGGAATAGACATTACAATGTGTATTGAAGGCTTGCTGGACTGTACTCAAATACTCACCCTAAAATTGCTCCTTAATTGCAGTTGCAACATAGCAGAAAATGATTTGCACCTCAGTAGGTGGTATTAATGGTAATCCCTCTGTTTACTACTAACAGTGTGAGGGGATTAACATTTTTAAACAATTTATGGTGACAGTTTAAGAGATCTCTTATTCCATGATGTGAATTCTGCTGAACCTTGTCCCATTTGTTGTGGTAGCCTTATCTTGCTCTGTTTTGTTTACAATCTCAATTACAATGGGTGTATTCTTGAAACTGGAGATGTCTATAAAAGCATAGCTGTAGCTGTTTGTTATAAATGTTATTACTACAGACCTTCTGTAATTGTTTTAAATGAATAGTTAAATTTTGGTATTCAATTTCCAGGAAGATACTTTTATTTGAAATTGTTCCTGTTTTGCAACAAATTTCCTCTTGGTAAATTCCAACAGATTGTGAATGGGATGTTTGGGGGGGGGGGGGGAGTCAGATAAGATATTGTGTGATTACATTCATCCCTTTCATTCTTTACTGATTGCTTGGCTCCACATGGGGGCAGAAATATCTTGGGGTGTTACCTGAAATATTCAACAAGACATTAAACAACCGAAGTTCAGGTGTAATATAATTTGATGGAAAAGAAGGCCAAGCTTTCTCAAATAAATGTGAAATTTTGTCCCTTCTGAATAATAGACTTTTATGAATAATAAAATGTTTTAAATTGCTTTAGCTGCTATCCAAACTTCATACCATTATCCACTAAATTTATCTCTAAATAATAGTGTGATGAATGCATGTGATTATGCATTGAGTGTTTCCCAATGTTTGTAGGTAGCATAATTTAAATGCAATTAGACCAACACCATAGCTGTATTTGCCAGTTGAACTTGGTAATCTATCCACTGTGTTTCCTTTGTATTTTAAATATCAATGCATGTTATTTGTAGTTCTCCATTTGAATCTTATTTTTATACTTTCATTTAATCTCTCCCTTTACTGTGGAGTGGAATGCCTATTAGAGCTGCCATGTCTTTGTTCCAATGATGGGCTATACCTGTAATTCTGTGTGAAATTTATACATTATTTGATCATGTGGTTTTCCTCTCCATGTTCTGGTCTCCCAAAACATCTTGTAAAGATGTGCGAATTCGTAGGTTAATTGTGCACTAAGTTCCGGCAGGCTGGATGGAGAGTGAGGTGTCTCCCAGTGGAAGTTGGTTGTAGGGGATTCCTTAGCCAGAGCCTACAGCAATTTGGGCATCGAGGGAGAGAGGAAGAGGAGAGCCAACCGATGCGGCAGAGAGGGCCTCAAGGTGGCTGTGGCTCAAGAGAGGGGAGCCATGGGGTCATGTGTAGCTAGCCATCTGGACACAAGCTGGGGTCTGATCAGCCTGGCTGGGTCACCTGGAGAAGGGTGTATGATGTGTCCAGGAGCATCAGCAGATGTATGCACACAGCTTCTAACATGTAGGCAACTGTTGGTGTCTTGCATTGAAACTTGTTCTGGAGAACAATTTATCTCTATCTCTGTATTAGTTGCTGCATTGTCTGTGTGGCAGAAATCCCCTATTAACAATTCCCTACAGAACAAGTGGTAGACATGGGTATAGTGATTAAAAGAAGAAATAATATTAAACTGACAACGTAATAAGATAAAATGTAATAATATTAGACAATGAAATTAGTTTTAGTCTTTTTGAGGCAGTTTCATCCTGATAAAACAAGGTGAAATAACATACTGGACATGGGTACCAAACTGTATGTAACCCTCTCACCATAGGCTTGTATTGAGTTAGCTATTACTGTGAATAAAAACTAACATCAACGTAACTCAACAATGCATGGCCCATAATGCAAAGCCCATTTCCAATAAATACGTCTACAGTAAATATGAGTACAAACAAGAGGAAATCTGCAGATGCTGGAAATCCAAGCGACACATAAAATGCTGGAGGAACTCAGCAGGTCAGGCAACATCTAGGAAAAGAGTACATTCGACATTTCGGCCCAAAATGTTTACTGTACTCTTTTCCTAGGTGCTGCCTGGCCCCCTGAGTCCCTCCAGAATTGTGTTACAGTAAATATGGTCTGGATGTTCCTTTAAGGGAAGTAGGACTGTTACACCTGTGCAAATATACTGTTCACCAGGAAACAATTTAACTCACACTAGTATAAATTTAGTTTGAAATTGTATTGACAAGATATTTTAAACTATTAACAAATACAGTAAGTGAAGGGGCCCATTCCACATATAGTACCCTACAGTGTGTGCTTAATCATTGGAGCTCATTGTTGTATAGTTAATTCAGTTTGCTTCACTTCATTTACTCATGGTACTGAACAATTCTGCCTGAAAGCACGGTCCAAGCAAAACAAATGTGCTTGCAACATCCAAGGATAAGGTGTCAAGTCAAGTCAAACTTTCTCCAAGGTCTTGAGATAACTAGCTAATTAAAACAAATAAACTTCTGGGCTTCCAGCCAGGTATAGGCATGATTATAACTGACATTTTGATGACAAATTCTGCCATCTTCATCACGGATGATTCTTCATCAACTCTGCCATCTTCATCCCCGAATAGTTTGTCATCAAAACGTCGGTTATAATCAATACTTGTATCTGACTGGAAGCCCAAGAAGAGTTTATCATCATGTATGCTGGGAAGCATTAGATCCTTTTTAGCTAATTAAAAGTTATCTGTACATTGTCCATGTCTGCATGAGGGTTTTCCAGCAGCAGTATCTGTCCTTCCAAATGGGCTCTGTGAGCATTTCACTATGCTCTTCTGCTATATTTGTCATCCATCCTCCATACTTTACTCTTTCTCCTTCTTCCTTCAGCTCTCTAGAAAATGGCTACCCTGGTTCCCTCTGGTAATGTTCCAGGCCATCTTGTTGGCCAAGTGTTAACAAGACAAACCCTATTGGAGAATTCATCAATCCTAACTTGTCAATCAACTGAATTACTTGATTTTATCATATAATTAAAGGATCACATTGCATTTTGAGAAAATCTGCAGAAAATGAAATGCCCAACAGCATAGCAATAAAATAAAGCATGGTACTAAACTAGGGGTATTGCATATATATGTTAGTATAATCAGTGGAGAGTGTGTATTTCCATGTGAATGGGTGCTAGAGTGCGAGTAAGCAACTTAATTCCATTTGGTTGAATATTAATCTCAGCTATCGGTGACAGTTAGTTTAGTTTTTGTGTAAATGGCTCTGATTTTTAAAGTTTTTTCATTGCTCTTCGGGCATTATGCAGTAAAGGTGTTTTCATTTATCCAAGGGAAGCCTGTTTCACATCAAAAATACTAATTATTTTCTTTTCTCCACAGTTGATAAAGATTCCAAAAACAGATAACCATAATGAAGGACGAAATTTTGACTTTTATGTATCCAATGTTGGAAAAGATAACCCTCAGGGAAGCTTTGACTGTGTTCAGCAGTATATCTCCAGGTATTCTAAATAAGCCTTTTCAGATCACACATTGAATGACAAATGTAGTTTAATTCTAGCTTCTACAATTCACTGCAGCTTCTACCATGTTTAATTTAACATTTCAAACTCTACCTTTAGTGATGGTGTTGCAGAGCTGGATTGTTTTGGAAGCATACAGGATAAAATTACAATATGTGCAACAAACGATTCTTATCTGATCACTCGAGAGCGCATGACTCAAGCAGAGGAGGAGACCCGCAGTCGAAGTACCAAAGTTATTAAACCTGGTGGGCGATATGTAGGTAAGAGCAAATTTAACTATTTCATTTGACATCAAGAACTCTTGAGATAATATATGAGTGCTAATTAGCCCTTGAACCTGTTCCACCATTGAGTATGATAGTCTATTACTGGATTCCATTGTATCTACCTTTTTTTCCTGTGTCCCTTAATAACTATGAAAACAAAATGTTCAGAATTAAATAAAATTGACTTAGCACCATTTATCCCGCAGTTTCCAACTGGCACTATTTTCCAATTTCATTCCTGAACATGTTGGTACTTTATGTGGCCTTTATATGTAGTCTTTTCATTTAAGATCAAACGTAGCTATCATTCTGGCAAGACTGCATTACACATTCCAAAGCCCATCAAATTTTTCTTAAAGGGGGCGTGCAGAGCTCCACAGTATATGACAGTATTTTTTTAATAACTTGTTTGAAATTTGAAATAGGAACAGAAAATGCTCAGCACTTAAAAGGTCTGCAACATCTGTAACTCTACTTATTTTCACAAGTGCTGGCTCAACTGCTGAATGTTTCCAGCATTTTCTGTTTAGTTCCTCGGTATTGACATATATGGTTTAATTGGGTTCTTTATACGGCTGTGCATACTTTCTATCGTTTATTGTATTTTAACATTTGAATGAAAGGACAGCATTCAATTAGAATCTTTAACATCTTTCTCCATCTATCTGTGCCATTGTAGTATTTGTTCGTTCATCTCCAAGCCTCCTTAACTACCATTGCCTCATGCTTTTCATCAATAAGTGTATTATAATGGCCTTGTTTAAAATGGATGATCCCTCATTTGTCAACATTATAATCTATTTTGCTATTTCATTAATCTATGAACAACTTTGAAAGGGACATGGAATTAAATTGCAGTGATCTCCAGCATTGTGCCATTGGGAGATTTAGTTATGTAACTTCCAGTTCTGTCATTTACAAATGAATAGTTGCAGTTGCCTTGCTGGATGCCACTAATTCCATCCTACCAGCTCAAGTACTTGATAGTTATTACTGTCATTCAACAAAGTTCTTAACCACTTCCATAATTTTGGCTTCAAATCCATGTCATTTAGTTCTTCAGCTCTCCTGGATATTCCTCTTTCCACAGCTTTTGGTTCCCCTAAAACATTAAGTCTTTTGTTTCAAGCTTGTCAAGCCTGTCCATCATAAATCCATGATAGTTGACTCTTACCTGAATTTTAATTACAGATTGTCACTGTTCCCAGTGTACCAGTCAGGTTATGACTGGTGTCATTTCTTAAAGTGCCCTTGTTACTCCTTGCTATTCTTGTGTATTAGATGTCATCTATATGGATCTGCAGAGCTATCAGTCCCAAATGAAAAGCTTCTTGCCAAAATTGACACCCGTAACGGAGGATAGCATGGAATAATGGAGGTGGTCTAAGAAAAGAGTAAGTCATATTACATGAGAGACATAAGACATAGCAGAAGTAGTATTAGGCCATTCAGCCTATCGAGTCCATTCTGCCAGTCCATCATGGTTGATTTATTATCCCCCAAACAAATTCTTCTGCCTTCTCCCTTTAACCTTTGACACCCTTACCAGTTAGATCCTATGACCCTTTTTTAAATGTACTCAATGACTTGGCCTCCACTGTTCTGGCAATGAATTCCACAGATTCATTGCCCCCCTCCCCCCACACCGCCTCCACTATAGGAAACATCCTGAGCAACACACACAAAATGCTGGAGGAGCTCAGCAGGCCAGGCAGCATCTACGGAAAAGAGTAAACAAGTCAACACTTTGGACTGAAGCCTTTCATCAGGACCTTCTGAAGGGTTTTGGACAGAATGTTGACTATTTACTCTTTTCCATAGATGCTGGTGAAATGCTGAGTTCATCCAGCATCTTGTGTGTGTTGCTCTGAATTTCCAGTATCGGCAGATTTTCCCTTTATGTATAGGAAACATCCTCTCCACTTCTATTTAGGCCTTTCTGTATTTGATAGTTTTCAATGGGTTCCCCCTCATTCTTCTAAGCTCCAGTGAGTGCAGCCTCAGAGCTAACAAACACTATTCTTACATTAACCCTGTCATTCCTGAGATTCTCGTGAATTTCCTGGACACTCTCCAATGCCAGCACATCCTTTCTTGCACAAGGGACCCATAACTGCTCACAGTACTCTCAAGTAAGGCCTCGCCAGTACCTTAAAAATCCTCAGAATTACAATCTCACTTCTATATTCTTGTCCTCTCAAAATGAATGCTAACTTTGCATTTGCTTCCTTTATCACTGACTTAAACCTGCAAGTTCCCTTTTTAGGGTACTCTGCACGAGGACTCTAAGTCCCTTCCCACCTCCAATTTCTGTATTTTCTCCCTGATTAGAAAATAGTTTGTCTTACATCTTCTATCAAAGTGCATGACCATGCACTTCTCTACACTATATTCCATCTGCCAGTTCTTGACCACTCTCCTAATCTCAGTCCTTTTGCAGACTCCCTGCTTCCACAATACTACCTATCTTCATGCATCCTTTGTTCTGAGTAGAATTGTTATTAGAGCTATAGAATGACACAGAACAGACCCTTCAGTCTGTCTTGTCCATGCCAAACCATTAATCTGGCTAGTCCCCTTGACCTGCACCCAGACGATAGCCGTCATACCACTCAATTCTAATAACCTATGCAAATTTTTCTTGATGTTGAAGCCAAACCTGCATCACCAATTGTGTTGGCAGCTCGTTCCTCACTCTCACCATCCTTCTAACAGTCTCCTTAAACATTCCACCTTTCACTCTTAGCCCATGACCTTTGTCTCGCTCAACCTCAGTGGGGGAAAAAAGTTGCTTGCACTTGCCCGATCTCTACCCCTCATAATTTTGTATACCTTTATCAAATCTCCCCTCAATATTCTATGTTCTAGGAAATGAAGTCCTAACCTATTCAACCTTTCCCTATAACTCAGGTCATCCAAGTTACAGCAACATCTTTGTAAATTTTCTTTGCACTCTTTCAATCTTCTTATCTTTCCTGTAGGAAGGTGACCAGAAATGCATACAATACTCCACATTAGGCCTCCCCAACTCTTGTACACGATATTCTGAAGGTCAATGTACCAAAAGATTTCTTTACGATCCTGTCTACCTGTGACACCACATTCAAGGAATTATATATCTGTATTCCCAGGTACCTCTGTTCTACTGCCCTCCTCAGTAGGTCCTCCCAAAGTGCAACATCTCACACTTGTGTGCATTAAGTTCTGTCTGCTATTTTTAGCCCATTTTTCCAGCTGGTTCAGATCCCATTGCAAGCTTTTAAGTCTTCTTCTCTGTCCACTTCCCCAATTTTGGTGTCATCTGCAAATTTGCTGATCCAGTTTACCACAATACCCAGATCATTGGTATAAATGGCTAACAGAACCAATCCCTGTGTGGTACACAACTAGCTACAGGCCTCCAGTCAGAGAGGCAATCCTTTACTACCACTCTTTGCCTTCTCCCACAAAGCCAATGTTTAATCCAATTTACTTCCTCTCGAATGCCTAGTGACTGAACCTTCTTGACTAATCTCACACAAACCCTTGCTGACTATCTCTAGTCAGTCCATGTCTATCCAAATACTTAGTCCCTTCGAATATCTTCCAAAATTTTCCCATTACTGATGCCTGTAATTTTCTGGCTTATTTGTAGAGCCTTTCTTAAACAATGGAACAGCATTAGGTATCCTTCAATCCTTTCTCCAGTTTAGAATCTCTACCTTGGGTTATGCTGCATCACTTTAGAGGTACAATGAGTGATTTGGAAGTGGGTTTGTAATGAATTCATTTGCTGTGGTTTGATCAGTAGTGGAGTTGGTAAACTAGAAGAACATATTTAGTGTGGCGATGCTTAATTTTTATGCTAAAATGCAGTGGTTGACTGCTGCTTTCCTAATGAAGGATCTAGTCGTGTGTGTGTGTGTAAAAGTGTATGAATCTTTGAATGTGCCAAGGCATGCTGAACGTGGTAAGGAAGCGCGTGGGATCCTGGATTTTGAAAGTAAATGCAGGGTGGTGGTGCAGAATTTTTAAGGAACCTGAAGTGAAACAGGAGTTTTGAATCCACCTTTGATTGTTATACTATAGGAAGAAAGTGAAGCTTCGAGAGTAGGACCTATTTGAATTCCTCTGGGGATGAGGGGTGTAAACTACAAGGATAGATGGAAGAATCTGGGCTTATCCTTGGAACAGAGGAGGAAGTGAGGAAATGTAATGGAATTATAAAGATGATGAAGGACTGTGGTAGTGTTTCCATCAGCAGATTAAAGGATGGAAATGCAGGTTATTGACATGAAATGGACAGGAGGTAGAAATATGAGGGGAAACCCTTTTCCTGGACAACAGCTGGTAATGGTTTATATCTTGAAGGTTAAAATTGAAGTTCCTTAAAGCACTGAGTGGGTTTGAGCACAAAGGTCCTTTGAGTTTGTGATCCTTTGAATTGCTGTGGTTATTAAGAGGGCCTCAGTGAGGTCAAAGATTCAAAGTACATTTATTATTAAAGTATATAAGCAATATACAACCCTGAGATTTGTTTTCCTACAGACGGCCTTGGAACCTGTTCAAAAAAAATATCAAACACCCAACATGCAAAAAACAAAACAGATCGTGCAAACAGCAAAAAAAGGGAGGGGGGGAGAAAACATCAAACCAGAATCCTTGAAACTGTGTCTAGGAATGTTCCGTTTAGTTCAGTTCAGTTTAACACTGTATCTTTCGTTGGTTGCAGACCATTCTGCCTCAATCAAAATCGCCCAAAATAGCAATAAAGAACTGCACGTGAACAAATGAACAGATTCTGAAGGATTTGAATCTCTGTATTTCTCATCTGTTAGCACACTGGGGGAAAAAAAGTGTTTGAAAATGGTTCCACTTAGATGGGGACAGGAAGGAGCTGTACGATTGGGATGGGGCCCATTCTAACAATTGGATGTTGAGATATATATATTCATGGAACACGTGAACTGCAGAGTCCTCTCAAACCGTGCTAATCAAGCTTTGCCCAAGACTCTGGCACCTTCGTCTGGGAGTAGTGAGCACGAGAGAGAGGAAGAGAAAGAAAGACACCAATCCAGTGCAGGAAGAGACAGCACTGAACAGCCACTCACATTCTGCTCTTGTCCTTGTTGATTTCTGTCTTGCTCGACACTTTAATCAGTGAGAAATGGGATCGATCATTGCCTCCTGCGCTGTCTCCAGGCTTCTTGGCTTCTAAGCAGTGCACTCTGCCCCAAACCTCACCAAACTCTCAAAAACTGCAAAGTGCTAGATCGCTCAATCAGCCCATAAACTCACCATGAGAATGTAAATCACAGGTTCCAATCGCATGCAGCTTAGTAGTAAAAGTAGTTTTGTGAACTGTCTGAAGGACATCACCATTGGTCTCATTGTTTGATGGCACTTTCTTCACAGATGATGACAGTGTGTACTGTAGGTGCAATGGATCTCATCTGCCCAAAACCCTCAATTCCCCAATATTTCAATTTTTTAATCACCATTTTAAAAGACTCCAGTGATTTAGCCACCACAATGCTCCAGTGCAGAGAATTCAAGATTCACCACCCTCTGCAAAAAGAAATTTCATTGCACTTTGTTTTTAATTCACTGTGCCCTCAGCATGAAACTCTTCCATGAATGTATATATCTCAACATCCAATTGTTAGGATGGGCCCCATCCCAATCGTACAGCTCCTTCCTGTCCCCATCTAAGTGGAACCATTTTCAAACACTTTTTTTCCAAGTGTGCTAACATGAGAAATACAGAGATTCAAATCCTTCAGAATCTGTTCATTTGTTAGCTCTTGGCATTCCCTAGAGAATTTTTTTTTGTAAGGACCAACTACATCTGCTTGCCCCCTTTGCTCATTTTATCTTGGCAACGTGCCACGTAGGGGCTTTCATTCGTACTTCCAATAGTCCATATATGTTTTACCTAGTTTATTTCTGTATGGGTTTTGTTCTCAATAAATGAGGAATCTCTGTGATCAGGTGGAAAACATGATGTCCCAACGTCTAATAGCAGTGCGTATTTAAGCAGCATCCATAAAGGGAAAAACTCTTTCATCATGGACTAGATGGACCAAAGAGCCTGTTTCTATGCTATAGTGCTCCATAACTCTGACTCTTTATGATCCTAGACTTGCTATATGACGATAGGCCAGCGCTATATTTAGTGGCAGTGTAATGCAGTAACTTGGTATTTATCTGATCACTTGTATGCCAGTAGACTATGGCAGATTGTGTAGCCAAGTTTCCATTGAACTCAATATGTTTGCTGATGACACCACAATTGTAGGCCGCATCTTGGGTAATGAGTCTGAGTACAGAGAGGAAATTAAGAACCTGGTGGCATGGTGCGAAGACAATAACCTATCCCTCAACGTCAGCAAGACGAAGGAAGTGGTTGTTGACTTCAGAAGGAGTAGTGGACCGCACGACCCCATCTACATTGGTGGTGCGCAGGTGGAACAGGTCAAAAGCTTTAAGTTCCTTGGGGTCAATATCACAAATGACCTGACTTGGTCTAACCAAGCAGAGTCCACTGCCAAGAAGGCTCACCAGTGCCTTTACTTCCTGAGAAAGCTGAAGAGATTTGGCCTGTCACCTAAAACCCTCACTAATTTTTATAGGTGCACCGTAGAAAGCATTCTTCTAGGGTGCATCGCAACCTGGTATGGAAGTTGTCCTGTCCAAGTCCGGAAGAAGCTGCAGAAGATCGTGAACCTAGCCCAGCACATCACAGATCAATCTTCCATCCTTGGACTCACTTTACACCGCACACTGTTGGAGCAGTGCTGCCAGGATAATCAAGGACACAACCCACCCAACCAACACACTTTTTGTCCCTCTTCCCTCTGGGAGAAGGTTCAGGAGCTTGAAGATATGTACGGCCAGATTTGTGAACAGCTTCTTTCCAACTGTGATAAGACTGCTGAACAGATCCTGACCCAGATCTGGGCTGTATCTTCCAAATACCTGGACCTGACTTGCACTACTGTACTTTCCCTTTTCTATTTTCTAATTATGATTTATAATTTAAATTTTTATTATATTTACTTCAATTTGTGCTTCAGGGAGCACGAAGCACAGAAACAAATATTACTGTGATGATTGTACGCTCTAGAATCAATTGTTTGGTGACAATGAAGTATTTGTACATACTGTAGTCTGTAATCTTATGCTACACAATATCTTAGGTAAATTTTCTTAAAACCTACCTCTTTAACCAAGTTTTTGATTATGTGTGGCATATGTTTCCTTTATAGTTCAGTGTCATAGTGTTTGTTACTAAAGGTATCTTGAAGTTATATATGTACTTGAGTGCAAGTAACATGTATAACGCTCAGGTGCGAGTTGTTTTCTTTAAGAGACCAGTTTGCAAGGATGCTTTGTCTGTTTTCTGCTTGAGACTTGCTCTGGTGTCTCTGAGCAAAAAGTTTATCTGATAGAATAACAAGAGAATAGAATTTCAAGAGAATCTGATAGTAAGGAATTTGCGTGCTTGATCACAAGTATACCATAGCATTTGATTTGTTTAAAGCATTTAAGACTGGGACAGATTTTAGTCAGGGGCAAGAGTGTCTCCTAATCTTGATTTAAAGAATGTGAATTTTCCTGAGACAATACACTTGGGGATAATGGTGGAAACTACTAAGGGGAATTCTGCAACAAGAGGATCATATGAGGCAGTCGAAGCAAGCCATTTCAAATGAGCTGTTGTAAAACAAAATGTTGACAGCTCGACAGTCTCACCTACAGGCTTAGCCAGTTTTGTCACTTCCTTTAAAACATACACATTCAAAGTCATTCAAGCTTTGAAAGACTTGGCAAACCAAAGCAAGAACTTGATGCTTTTTTTTGAAAACTCTTGGAGTGCCTTTTTAAAACAGCGAGTCATTTCTTGAGTTGTTATCACTTTAAATTATTTTCTTCGAAATTGGCCATTGAAGAATATATTTACCTGAAGCTCATGCTACAATACACTCATTTGAACCAAGTGGTACTGAATTCTAAATTTAAAGGTGGGCCATTTAACACAAACTCCTCCAACCCTAAACTGTATGTGGAATCAAACATTGGGCTGCAGCTTGGTACAGGTGGTGAATTGCTGATGGCATCCTTTGTATTTCTGTAAGTTTTTAAGTATATAAAGGGTAAAAGAGTTGAGGGTAGATATCGGACCAATAGAAAATGACACTGGAGATATTGTAATGAGAGGCGCAGAGATGGCAGAGGAACTGAATGTGTATTTTGCATCACTCTTCACAGTGGAAGACATATGTAATATACCAGACATTCAAGAGTGTTAGGGAAGTGAAGTATGTGCAGTGAAAATTATGATTGAGAAGGTGCTCAGGAAGCTTAATGGTCTGAAGGTGGATAAATCTCCTGGATCCGATGGCATGCACCATCGGGTTCTGAAGGAAGTAGCTGCAGAGATTGCAGAGACATTAAGAATGATCTTTCAAGAATCGATAGATTCTGGCATTGTACCGGGTTACTGGAAAACTTGCAAATGTACTCCACTATTTAAGAAGGGTGGGAGGCAGCAGAAAGGAAACTATAGACCTGTTAGCCTGACATCAGTGGTTGGAATCGATAGATTATGGAGTACCTGGAGGCACATGACAAGATAGGCCAAAGCCAGCATGGTTTCCTAAAAGGAAAATCCTGCCTGACTATAACCTATTGCAATTCTTTGAGGAAATTACAAACAGCGTAGACAAAGGAGATGCAGTAGACGTGGTGTACTTGGATTTTCAGAAGGGCTTTGACAAGGTGACGCACAGGAGTCTGCTTAGCAAGATAGGAACCTATGGAATTACAGCGTAGTTACTAGCATGGGTGAAGCATTGATTGATCATCAGAAAGCAGAGAGTGGGAATAAAGAGATCCTATTCTGGGTGGCTGCCGGTTGTCAGTGGAGTTCCACAGAGGTAGATGTTAGGGCTGCTGCTTTTTACAATGTATGTCAATGATTTGGAGTATGGGATTACTGGATTTGTGGCTAAAATTGCCGATGATACAAAGATAGGTGGAGGAGCAGGTAATGGGCAAAGAAGTGGCAAATGAAATACAATGTTGGAAAGTGTATGGCGATGCACTTTGGTGGAAAAAATAAACGGGCAGACTATTATTTAGATGGATTTAAAACGCAGAGATGCAAAGGAATTTGGGAGTCCTTTTGCAGGATACCCTAAAGGTTAACCTCCAGGTGGAGTAGATGGTGAAGAAGGCCAATTCAATGTTGGCATTCATTTCTAGAGGTATAGAATATAAGAGCAGGGATGTGATGTTGAGGCTCTGAGGCACTCGTGAGACCACACTTGGAGTATTGTGTGCAGTTTTGGACTCCTTATTTTAGAAAGGATACAGTGAGATAGGATACATTGGAGAGGGTTCAGAGAAGATTCATGAGAATCGTTCCAGGAATGAAGGGGTTACTGTAAGAGGAATGTCTGGCAGCTCTTGGACTGAATTTCCTGGAGTTCAAGAGAATGAAGGGGGATCTTATAGAAACATTCCAAATGTTAAAAGGCCTGAGCAGATTAGATATGGCAGGTATTTCCCATGGTAAGGGAGTCCAGGACAAGAGGGAACGACTTCAGGATTGAAGGACGTCCATTTAGAACAGATGTGGTGAAATTACTTTAGTCAGATGGTGGTAAATCTGTGAAATTTGTTGCCACGAGTGGCTGTGGAGACCAAGTCATTGGGTGCATTTAAGGCAGAGATAGATAGGTTCTTAATTAGCCAGGGCATCAAAGGGTATGGGGAGAAGGCAGGGGAGTTGGGATGACTGGAAGAAAGGAATTTTCCTTGGTTGAATGGCAGAACAGGCTCAGTGGGCCGAATGGCCTACTTCTCCGATATCTTATGGTCTTATAAGCATGCAAAATTGTGAAGTTTGTTAATTAAATGTCAATAATGTAGAAGACGTGTCAGTTAGGTTCAGGTGATGAATGCTAATGATTTTGTCTATAATTCTACAAAATTCAAGCTAATTTAGTACAGAAGCTGAGATACTGAGAAAAAGAAATGTTTATTCTGTTTGCAGGGAAAAAAGTCTAAATTTCCAAAACTGAAAACTTCATTTAATGTTCCTTGAATGAATTTATTTTATATTGCATTCTCAACAGCAAATGAGTGACAAATTTAAAATTGTTTATCAGAAATTGGTGCATGTATTGAAGTAATTACTGACCCACAAAGTATAGCAGGTCTGTGTGGTGGTCTCCTTTACTTGGGCCTGCTTTTGGGCATCAATAAAGGGGATCTAACATTGTTATCATTAATATGGCTGAAATCTAGTAAAAGGCACAATTTTTTCTACTTTTCAAAATGTTAATTATCATCCCGGAAAATTTGAAGGAGCAATGTTATCACGTGCGTCAGTTTTCTTGATTGCACTTTCAAGCAACTAATTTTTGATTGTATCAAAGGAAAATACTTGGCCTGTATTCTGTGGTTAAATGAAGTGCTTTGCTGTTGACTTCAAACCGACATTACCATCAGCCAAACAGCTTCAAGAAGTCATACCGTTTTACCGTTTCTCATATCCTTATCCATATTTAAAATTTTCATGTTGAAATTTCTTTGAGCTTGCATTCAAATCTGTATATATCTAGAGAAGCAGCATGGGTAACAGGCCCTTCTGGAATTCGAGAGAAAATCGGAGTGCCTGAAGAAACCTATTCAGTCATAGGGAGAATTTACAGTACAAACTCCTTACAAATAGTGGTGGGATTTGAGCCCAGGTCACTAACACTAATAGCGTTATGTTAACAGCTTATGCTGCCCCACAGAATCTGTTTCTGCCATTCTGCCCTACTCAACATCTATGCTTCATTGTTCATCGTCAACTAGCTTAGAATGTATTTGCTGCTAGGCTTACAAGTTTCTATAGGAGGAGAAATTGCCTGGGGAGAAAAACCAAGAGTTCAGGTTGATGGATGCCGATTTAGTCTGGTCTGGTTTGGTCGCGTCCATATTTAATAGCTGCTTGTGCTCTGGTGATTCAGTGGGTGGTGAATCTATGGAGTCCTCTGTCCCAACATGCGGTGGAAGCTGCATCATTAGAAGTAATTAAAGTGGAGGTGGATAAATATTTGAGTCATGGAGGGGTGTGTCGAAATTACACAGAGTATTTAAGGGCAGCATAGTCAGCAATGATCATACTATATATGGTGGAGCAAGCTTGAATGTTCTTTCTGATCTCATTTTTTGGTCTTATGGTGAATTTGACAATTCTGGAAATGCTATGGATATATGATAATGTATCAGATGCAGGCAAATAGGGAGGGAGAGAAAAGTTCGAGTTAGTCCCAATGGTAGGGTACTTCAATCTGGTATTTTCCCAAACCAGAGAGCTGAGGATGGGTATTATGCCTATTATCTATTGGCATCATGTCCAGGACAGGTTCGGTTTCCCCTTATCTACCCTCCCTTAATTTTCCAACAAAAGCTGAGACCTGCCATAAATCATTAACTGCAGAACTTGCAGTTATCTAAATCTTGCAGAATTTAAAGGTGTATTATTTTCATTTTTCACCTCTCCTTGGTTTTCAATATGCTTTGAATAATAGTTGTCATGTTCTCTGCAGGTAGCAGTGATGAGAATTTGTCAAGTTAGGTTGAGTGCTCAACGATACATCCTTGCAATTTGAATTGTATTCCAGCAGGAAGATGCCATTCACAATAATTTTTTAAAAATCTCACTTAGTACTGTATTAACTTAGATTTAAGTGATTGTGTCAAATTTATTCATGAATTGATAGCACAGTAAATTTTAATGAAATAAAATTATGGTTGATTTTTTGACTAACCTTTTAAATTTTCATTTTTTTGTGATTTTTGAATTCTTACTACCTCAATCTTCAGCTATTTAACTTGTACCAAGTCAGGAACCGATTTCTATATGAAGTCTTTCAGAATATTTACTGGTGTGATTGAACCAACATTTACTTTTCTTGAGTTTTTATTTTTATCTTTGTATTCATCTTGAATTTTTTTTTGTTTAATCACATTTATCTCAATTTGGGGAAAAATAATACGCTACTGAACTTCTGCAGGGTTCTTAATGTTACTAGAATTTTGAAAAAATAGTCAAAGAAATACTGAAAATAGCAAACTAGCCCGTATTTTTATTGAAGCTGTAAAATCTCACAGGTCATTCTCTTTAGAACGTCATCTGCAAAGTTTAAAGTTCGTTTTATTCACTTGCATTTTGATCACATGATGCATACTTGACCTTGCTTAGTATAGCTACGGCATGTTTGGAATATACAGAAAGCTGGGTAGTTTACTTCGAACACCAGAAATTCTCCATCAAGTGGGAAGACTGCTTTAGCTGAAAATATTCTTAAATACTGTATCTTCACTTGAATAAGATTGTTAAAACATTGCTTTTGATCTTTATTTTGATCTGCCAACTAGCACCAAAACAATGAGTTATTGATTTTCATATGGGCTGTAATCAATATTTAGCCCCATGGTATGAGGCAATTAAATGCCTGTTCCTTGTGGGAGTGAGGATCTGAAGGAAAATGGTGAGTAGGTGGGAAAAATTAGAAGAAATTTAACTATTTATATATAATGACCATTCCTTGTGCAGGAATATCAAATGCTTGCTGCTGTTTTGCTGTTAATGGTGTTCTTTCAGTTTTTTTGTAAGGATTATAGCTGAATAATATTTAGTCAGACTATAACTTGATGATCTTGCTCAGTATAGCTAAGTCCTGTATGGAATATGCAGAATTTGGTTAGAATGTGGAAATCTGTCTCAAATGATCTATGCTTTGGTAAAGTTAATCTGCTATTAGACTTGAGTGTTTTTTTTGTAGAAAAATTAAAATTCTTTCTTCTGATGGTACTTTGGGCATTTCATTCTTGTATTTTTATGGTATGTTTACTCTGTCTCAAATTCTATTAAAAGAAAATGCCAAAAATATTCAAGCTAGGCAGCATATGTGATTGGTGAAATATAAGGTTTCAAATCTCTGGGCTCTCATCAGATTGGATATGTGGAGACTTTTGTTTTTCCCTGTGCTACTCTGGTAACCTCCACATTTATTGGTGGTGCCACTTTCTCTTCTTGAACTGGAATTTTAAAAACTTGTTGCATTAGAACACAAATCGTACTCTGTCTTTTTAGATACCATTGTGATCCAAGATTAAGTTGGAGGAATTTGAGAAGAGCTAATTATATTACAGTGACATTTTATAACTACACTTGTCATTATCTCAGAATTTTAAAAGACTTCCCTGTCCTTGTGCATGCCACTACAATTGCTTTGTTCCTTTTCATTTCTCAACTCGGGCATCTGCATTATGCAGGGTCATCCTTAATGGGAAGTTGTGTAACTATCCAAATTGTTCAAGGAATATCTGCAGCATTGTGGAAAACATTTACAAAGTGACGAGCCAGTTTTGCAAAGGAAGAACTATTCTGTCACACTTGATAAGAAAATTGGTATTAGTTTAGGAGAGTTCCTTAGGTGTTCAGTGTTGAGGGTTTTATCATGTAAACATGTTCCTCAGGTGAACCTCAGCTAGGGTTTGAACTCAATGTCTGTATTCTCAACTGAATTTATTACCAAAATTCTTCATCCGTGCTCTAAACTTTCTAAAACAATCCATTTTATGCTGCCATTACCTCCGGAGTTAATTTCTGTAATACTTGCTACCTACTGCACCAATCTCAACCCTCAATAAATTTCAGTTTATACCAAATACTCTCCATCGTTCAACTTAGACCCAAGTTACTATTTTAAATTCCTTTAAGTCCTATTACACTATTCTCCCCAATAAATTCACCATCCTCATTACTCTGATCATTCTTTCCTGCTAATAATTCATAACCACGTGTCTAGGCTCATTTGGAAAATTTCACTCTATCTTTCCACTCCTACATAATTTTGTATATTTTCCTTTGTTTCAACTTTGGCTAGCTGACGAATTTTGTCTGGTTTGGCATTTTTGGCATGCCTTGTAGATTTTTTTGCTACATTGAAAGGGAAAGGAGCACATTAATATTGTATTCTTGGTGGCTTACTCCTAAGGAGGTTCACATTCTTTTGGTACTGTAGGACATCCTACAATGTTATTAGGCCTTTCTGTTCAGCACCTATAACATTTGTCAACTTTTTTTTGTTCAGTTTTTAATCACAACCAGGCTATACCCCTTTTTAATACTTGCCTGATTTGTCCTGCCTCAAATAAGCTCTGGATAATTTACTCTTGTGTTAATGAAAATTTGCACCTTTGATTTCCAGAACAATCCTAGTCCAGATTACACCATTGGACTTCTGGCCTATCCATTTTTTTCCATTGATGTCAATCAGATGTGTAGTGCTAACACTAAAATCAATTCATGACCTTAGTTCATTGATATCATGATGTTCACCTGGAATTTTGCTTTTAATGTGTTTGATAGTACTTAATAGATACTAATGTGCATTTTGTATTTAAAGCTTTGTTTAACAATGTAGTAGGCTAAGCCATTAAAATAGTAATTATTTTTCAGTAAACTCTGTATTTTCAATCCCTTACTAATTTCTATACCTTGGAAGATGGCAAATGAGAAAATTCATTTGTTTCTGATGTACCAAAGTGAATTCATAGTTCATTATTTGCATGAAAGTTTCCAGGTTTGCTCACTTAATTGTAAAATAAACTTATACTGGTCATCAAAAGTATTGCTGAAATAGCTTTGGGAAAGGATTATTATTTTACCTACACACTCACTTTGGAATGGAAAAAAATAATTTAACAATTATACAATTTGAGTTTCTTGTGATTTGGTTTTCTTTTAATTTAGAAGTTGTTTTTGTACTATTTCTAGGTAAGCGAGTGCAGATTCGTAAGCCAGCACCAGGCATCCCCGATGCTGTACCCGAACGGAAACGATCAACCCCTATTAATCCTGCAAGTACAATAAGGAAGTGCAATACAAACACTGTTTCCCAGCGATCATATAGGGATAGGGCGATCCACTTATTGGTACTAAAACCTTTCAAGAAACCAGAGCTTCTGGCTCGATTACAGAAAGATGGTGTTAGTCAGAAAGACAAGAATTCCCTTGGACCAATTCTACAACAGGTCAGTAGTGGCAGATGCAGTTTTCATACATCACTATTCAAGCTAGTTCTTGATGGTAGGAATAATTGAACTCTTAATTTAACTAACTTACTGTCTTTAATTTTGCCAGCTTTTTAAAAATGTTATCTGATACTATGTATGTTGCAGAAGTTTGAAACCTGCGTGTGAATTTTCAAGCTAGCAAAGTGGGTTTAGTTACAACAGTAGCCTCACAGACAATATGTATTTTCCTATCTAAATTCTGCACTTTCAAATTTTGATCCTTTTGCTGATTTGAATAATGTCTAACAAAGACCATCATTCAAATCAATCTGAAAAGTTCAGTAATTAGGAGGAAAGGAATGGTGACCAGTGCTTTAGTTGTATAAGACTTTAACCCTTTTTCATTGCAGCTTTATGGATGTTGCAAACCTTTTTACATAATTAATACTGAGTAAAGCAGATTATTCTCTCATGACTGTACACTAAGTGGTTTTCAGCAGCAACCAGAAAAGTCATAACCTGAAGTCATTTGCTTTTATGTATATACTATGAACTCATGTTTTGCTGTGTCAGAATTTAGTGTAATCGCAAAATTTTGAGTATTTCAAATGATAAACACTAGAGCAGGAGTTCCCAAGCTGGGGTACACGGCCTCCTCAGTTAATGGTGAGGGTCCATGGCATACAAAAGCTTTGAAACCTCTACACTGTAGTTTCCTGAATAATCGTCAATGTAAATTCTGTCTTTTCAATCGGTCCATTTGAAATTTGCAACATTGCTTTCAAGTTAAGGTCAGCTAACCCTTCAACTTGCTTGGTCATTCTGTCAGGTAATAACTGATATTTGTATCAAACTCAATTACTTAGTTCTATATTCTATACAACTATTTCTAAATTTTTTTAAAAAGTTGATCTCTGTGAAAATACCACTTGACCAAGTTCCAGCTGTTATAACTATTTCAGACAGTGTTACAGATTTCCACTAGGTGTAGGCATGGCAGAATTGTTTCCTGAATTTATTTCTGCATGGGCTGTCTTAAAAGAAATTATTCCTTTTGGTGCAGCTCTTTCCCCACTAAATGGTTAGATTTTTTAAAAACTACTTTATATCTTAATTGTTTTAAATACTGTAGACTAATTCAATGCTCAAATATTACTCCTAATTACATTTTCTTCTCTGCACTTAAAATTGTGATCTTAGTCATAGATTCTAAATTGTAAACATTTCCACTATGCTCTGATTGCTTTCTGTTCAAAATCAAAAATACACTACCAGATGTTATTTTCATGAAAGTGGATGACCTGAAAGGGCTTAGAGGAATGAGATTTGGCTGAAGTGTAGCTATCATTAAAAAGGAAGATTAGCTTAATTAGTATGTGGAGACTTTTGGAAATCAACAAATGGTCAGGGTACTGTTTGCTTAACCTTTCAGTTTTATCTTGTAGAAATCCACTTAGTAAGAATAGAATTGTATCTATTTTGTTCCTATTAAGTGAAGCTGAGGGATAATGGACAAGACATTCTTGCTCACATAAACAGATTATTCCTTCCAATATTTACTCAATGGTAATGTGACATTGTGTTGAATTGTCCAGATTAGCTATTTGAATGGAAACTAAAATTATTTTGAACATTCAAAATGCCCGCTAAATGTCAGCCCATGATAGTAATTGTCTTTGAGTTCTTTACCTCAGTAGACACAATTGGTCATGGACATTTGAAATATACAACCACGAAAGTTGATGAGATGTTTGTTGTATTCTGTTTTGCTGCAGTATAAAATTTAAATCATGCACTTGTTCAGCATGATGCTCCTCTATCATGCAATCAAAAATAATTTAAAATGTTTGTGACGGAATTGTGACTGGGATTTTTCTTCATTACAATTGTTTCTATACCAAATTACAAAAATCTCTGATTTCACTGCATAGTTTTCTCTGATATTTCTAAGTTGAGTACAGCTAAAAAGATCTGTCATAATTTGCTTAAGTAACGCTAGTTATACCTTCTATACTGGAGATGTATAAATCGTACACAATATTTGCAGAGTCATGGCTGTCATCGTGTAACTATATATTATATTAACCTGCATTGCCAATGGGCCTAGTTTTTGCTATGTTTGGAAGTGTTGGAGGAGAGGATTTGGAAAGTGCAGTCTTTTCTGACTTAACAACTGTCCCATGTGCTGCTACTACTGCCATGGGTCAATTTATGGTCAAGTATTTATGTGGTTTATTTATAGCCTGAGTATTTACTTCACTTCAATATTGCATCTATACTTTTATATGGTCATATTACAATTGTTTATTACTGGTAGCTATTGACCCTTCTTAAAATTCCAGTTTGACTAAAATGGCCCGAATTAGGAGCTTCAATGCACCTTGCACTGAAATGTCTGCTTCAATGTTGTGCATATTTGTATATTGATCTTTACCATGGTAAAACATTAATTTGCAGAATTGGAAGCAAAATTGTAATTTAACCAATTACTATTGTCCTCAACTGTGGCCTTTATTGACAAATTCTGGCAAGTAGTGAGGGTTTACCAATGTAGGTTTCTTTGTGCAGAGATGTGCCCACAGGCCTGTCAATTTAAACTATCACATTGTGAGAATGTTCATTTTTCAATACCTACATCAATAAAAATTTTATTTTGATGGATAGAAACACTTGGCATGTAGCATGTCTTCAGAATGTCCCCCTCAGTCCTGACTAATTGGAAATTGGGGTTAGACAAATGAATATTTGTTACATTGGTTTGAAAGATTGCCTCACTTGCAACAACAGAAACCAGTCTGCACATTCTTCCATGCTTGCTGCCCATTGTCTCTTTAAACCCTGGTGTGGATTTTGAGTGCCAAAGCATCAGCATGTGTCACTGAACTCTGAGAAGCTGGTCCACAAAAAATTGATCTGTTCTATTAGCGTAGACTTTGCATGTTTATTTTATTATGGTTATAGTATCGTATCTAAGGAATCTGTGGTGATGTTGACAAGCTCCCATGGTGCACTGGAAAGTTTAAAAATATTGGTTTAAAACATTTTACACACTAAAAGATTGGAATAAAAAGAAGCAACAGTTAGCTGAAATAACAAATTTTATTTGGAAAACACTATTTTGGAGTTTTTAAGGGGAATTACCACACCCACATATTAAGGCCAGAGTTATTTATTTAGAGATAAAAAGCCTAGCAAGATACACTACCAGCAATCCCCCTATTAACCCAAACCAAATCATAGGACAATTTATCATGACCAATTTACCTAGTCAGTCTTTGGGCTGTGGGAGGATACCAGAACACCTGGAGGACGCCCACTCATTCTTGGGGAGGAAGTGCAAACTCTTTACAGATGGCGCTGAAATTGAACTCCGAGCTCTGACGTCCTGAGCTGTACTGCTGTTGTGTTAACTGCCACACCATTGTGACCAAGTTGTAATTGATTCAGAATGATTTTTAAAACTCTGGCCTCTTTCAGTAGTGTATATTTTCAGGATATTTTAGGTATTGTTCATAAGTAATTTTTGTGATAATTCTCATTTCTTGAGGTTTTTAACAAAGTTCCAAATAGGTGCACATTTATTAAGGCCGGAGTTATTTACTTAAAGACGCAGTGTGAAACAGGCCTTTCCAGCCTAACAAGCCACACTGCCAGCAACCCACCTATTAACCCTAGCCAAAACGCACTAAATCCTTTTTCAAATGCATATTTGTTTGCAACCTCCTGCACTCCAATGAAACAAGTCTGAACCTGCACAGTCCCTCCATAATCAGACCTTTGAGTCTTAGCAACATCCTTGTAAATCTCCCCTGCATTCTTTCCAGCTTGATGATATAAGTAGGCTGACCAAAACCGAGCACACTATTTCAAATGTGGCCTCAAAAGTTTTGTTCAACTACAGTATAGCATTGCCACTTACATAACCAATGCTCTGACTGATGAAGCACAGTGCGGCTTATCCATCTTGTCTACAGTTTACAGAGCATAATGCTCTTGTATTCCTAAGTCCCTCTGCTCACATGTGTTTATTAAGGGCAAGAAGATGGCCAGGAAAAGAGTAAATCTACTAAGGAGGCAATCGTATGTTCATGAAGCCCTTTAATGGGGGCAGTGCCTCACTTCACACTTACCAGTCAATTGTTTGGTCTCCATTAACCCAAGATTGTAATGAAATGTGCTACCATTTTTTTAAAAAAAATTTAAAATTTAGAAATACAGCACTGAATAGGCCCTACTGGCCCCTCAAGCCGTGCTGCTCAGTAATCACCAATAATCCTGATTTAACTCTAATCGGGACAATTTAAATCAACCTACCTGGTATATTTTAGGACCATGAAAGGAAACCGGAATACCCAGAGAAAAACCACTTCTCCTGTGGGGAGGACGTACAGGGGCTCCTTGCAGAGGATGCTAGAATTGAACTCTGAACTCCAGCCACCTGAGCTTTAATAAATAGTTCATGCTAACCACTGTGATACTGTGATGCCTAGTCCCCAAACTGTATCCTTTAATTGTGAGGATAGGCCACGAGGTTTTTTTTTAAAAGGTGCGCTGTGTCACATTGAGTAAAGACTAATGTGCTTGTGGCTGATAGTCCTTTATCCATACAAAAAATGCCAAAACATCTGTTTTACTTGTTTGCGAGGGTCATAATTTAGGATAAGAATGCTGATGGAGCTCCTTGCTACTTGCATTTTGCTGCTTCTTCACCAGGTCGTAGAGCAAGGGCCCATGAAGTTGCAATTTTGAGTTGTCATGAGTGTTGCTTGTAATACAAGGTGTCCTGAATATGAAGATAATTATAGAGATCATGCCTCAATGTACCTTCCACTTTCCACTAACTGTAGAGAGTCAATTCACTTGTTTCCTTGTGTTGAGTCGTTCTCTTTTGGGAGCCATTTCCTTGAAACTTTTACTAGCTCAAAGTAATGAAGTAGATCAGAAAACTTGAGTTTTGTTTGCTGAACAAACTCGATTGTTTGTAATGCTCAATATTAAAATTAATGTATATATGGAATATATAATAAGCATGATTTTGCAGCTTGTCTTCACAGTAAGAATGCATTAGGCTACTGTATGTATATGACATGAATTGTACAACTGTTGGATAAATGGCACAAACATGTAAGGTTTGAATCTTGGTAAGATGCCTTGGTTTTTAATTGGCTGTCATTGTCAGAATCAATAATAAAACAATATTGAAACAATTTTCCAAGTAAATGAGTTTACAAGAAAGTTACCTGTTTTTGTAGCTGTTTGCTGTCCTTTGATTGTTCCTTGGAAATATGCTTTCCATAACTTGGGTTAAAATGTAGTGTGCTTGAAAAATACTGTTCCAATAAAGGACTAAACTCTTGCATGTTAGATTTAGACTTCATTTCTTCTTTTATATTTTAAAAATGGCAGCAAAAGACGCTCTTCCTATCCCTAATAATTTGTAGTTTCAATGCTAGTGAGGGGTGAGACATATGAACAAAAAGCTATCCGATCGCTTGTTAATAGACTTTACAAAATTTCCATGCACTTACTGAATGGGTTAAAACAATTCATTGGCCTTGCCAAAAAATGGGGGCCAAATTTGAAGCATTGTGTACTTTTTTGCTCATCTACCTACGAGAAAGATATCAGTAAGATTGAAAGAGAACAGAAAATTTGCAAAGGTGTTTCTAGAAATTAAGGATCTGAATTACAGGGAAAGGTTAAATAGCTTAGGACTTTATTCCCTGCTGTATACAATATGTGACAGATTTGATTGAGGGGTATAGATGGGGCAAATGCAAGCAGGCTTTTTCCACTAAGACAAGAAAATCTGCAAATGCTGGAAATGTAAAAGCAATGCACAAAATGCTGGAGGAACTCGACAGGTCAGGCAACATCTATGGAAAAGAGTAAACAGTTGATATTTCAGTCCAAGACGCTTTATCAAGACTGAAACTTTGACTGTTTACTTTTTTCCGTAGATGCTGCTTGGCTTGCAGTGTTACTCCAGTATTTTGTTATTCCATAAGGTTGGGTGAGACTGGAACTAGAATTTATGGGTGAAAGGTGAAATATTTAAGGGGAAACTGGGGGGAAGCATCTTCACTTAGAGGATAGGGAGTGTGGAATAAGCTACCAGTGGAATTGGTGGATGCAGGTTAGATTGAAACATTTAGAAGTTTGGATAAGTACTTGGATGTGAGGAATATGGAGGGCTATGGTCCAGGTGCAAGTAGATGGGACTAGGCAGAATAACAGGCATTGTCTAGATGGGCTGAAGGGGCTGTTTCTGAGCTGTAGTGTTCTATAATTGCTAGATACTATTTGTTGCATCTGGACATAGCTGTATAGTAACAGTTTTTGATTTTATTTTCAATAAATATTTCAAGTCCTGAAAATTATTTCTGGTTCCGCACGGCCAACAGAATATGGATGTCTCTGGAATGCAAAGGAAATTTACCAGAGTCATTTCAGGGATAAGTAATTTCAGCTGTAGTGTTAGGCTGGAAGTGCTGAGATTTTAAGTAAAGGAAGGCAAATTTGGGGAGAGGTGGGATAATGTGGAGAAAGATTTCGTAGAGGTGCACAACATAATGATGGATATAAATGATGTCAACAAATAATGTCATACCAGTTGAGGCCAGTATTTCAGGTTTTGGGCAAGAGATGCATTTGCTGTGCAAGGAATTTTCTCCCGCAGTAAATAGTAATGATGTAGAACAAGCCACCTGTGAGGATTGTAGAAGTGGAGACACTATCAATTTCAAAAGTGCAATTTGAGCAGAATAGTGGAGCTGCCTGAATTGCTCTTTAAAGAGTTAACTTAAATTCCTTGGGGTTGATTGTTTGCCTCAAACGCCATTATGACTTTGGGTCTCAAGTGCCAGGCTGCTGTTTGTAGGCTTCAGTTCAGCGCTTAACACCATCTTACCCCAGAAACTAGTGGGGAAAAGTATCCTTGATGGGCCTCTCTCTGCAACTGGATAATTTCTGGACTACTTAGCAGAAAGGCCACAGTCAGTCCGTGTGTGCAGCAGCGTCTCTAGTCCCACTTCGCTGAGCACTGGTGCTGGCCAAGGCTGTGCGCTCAGCCCGCTGCTGTTCACATTGCCGACGCAGGACTGTCACAGGATTGAGTTCAAACCATGTCATAGTGTGCAGTTGACACAACGGTGGTTGGCCTCATCATCAACAACAGTGATGAGTTGGAGTACAGAGAGAAAGTGGAGCAGCTAGCGGACTGGTGTGAGAAGAACAACCCGTCTAAATGCGGAGAAGACCAATTAGACATTTATCAGAAGCACTGCATATACAGGGCTGTTTATTCTTGGGGATCCTACCCATCAATCCAGCATCCTCTTTGACTTTCTACCATCAGACAGGAGACTCCAGAGCATGAAGTCAAGAGAGTGAGAATGGGAAATGGTTTCTTCCCTCAGGCCATGACTTCCCAGCCACATCGCACTCGAAGTGTCATTGGTTAATCTCTTCTGCACTTTACAATATTTAATTTATGCACTGTTTATTTTTGTGAAATCCATCTATAGGTTTCATCCTTGCTTTCACAAATTGTTATACAGTATGTGTTGTGTATACTACTGCGTTTTACACCTGGTTCGGAGAGACGTCTGGTTTGACGGTATATCTCTATATAATTAAACAACAATAAACTTGATTCTAGAATTTTAAGAAGTTGTACACCTTGTATATACATTTGAAATGTGAAGTTACCTGAATAGAGTTCTGTTTCGCAAAGTGACGAACATTGTAGATGGAAAGAAAACTTCTGTGGCACGAGATACCCTTTTCACCAAAATGTTGCACAAAGATAAAATGCTGTAATCTTGATTAGTATTTAAACCCATAACCTTTTACAGCAGGTGCACTATCAGCTGAATGAAACTGAAGATTTAATTTTTGAGGTTGTTTGAGTGCTCAAAAATAAGTGCAATAGAAACCAGAGACTAAAGTTTCTTGAAATGTTCACTTGTATTCTTTCCACTGTTTCCTGAATCCTGTTTTACAGCTGGCTGAGTGTTTACACCACATGTCCCCTTGTTCTTGAGGATCGTGAGCCTGGCATGCATTTGAGCATGTATATTTCCTGGGGGAAAAATATTGTTAGAGGACAGTTTTGTTTTCACATAACTTCTGTAGCCACACAAATTGTCTCGTTAATTACCAGCCATTTGTAACATTTTGCATAGGTATTATTTTAACAGACTTTTTGTAGTTATGTTTTTACTTGTCATGTTAAACTTTCCATTCCTTTGGATGCAGAATTACATGGAACATTTGAATCTTCTAGAATAAAATTGTACTAAGCCTAAAGAATTGAATATATTTCTTACATTCTTCACATACATTAGTAAAAATCTTTACATTACGTCTTCATCTAAATGTGCAAAGTTCAATTTATAGTAATTTGTAATAAATGCTATGTACAGCAAGACAGTCAATATAGAAATGCAATTCTATCAGCATGAATTGTGTATCGGTAGAATTTTCTAACACAGAAGGCCGTTGAGGCCACATTAAATATCTTGAAGGAATCTGGTATAGTTCCAGAGATTAAAGATGTTGACTGATTTGGCCAAGAAAAGGAACGGGAATGAATTTTAATATCAACCATTAAATACTGGACCAGGCTTGAAGGGTGAATATCCCCACTAAATATTCCTCTGCCTGTTTGATCCTTTTTTGCATTTTTAAGGGACATATTTCAGAAATATTTTTAGTTAATAGTTAATATAAAATCTAAACCACTCATCCTCGCATCTCTTGCCTCTGCTAAGTACTTTACAGAAAATCCTAATTGTAAGGTTGCTTATTAATTGAAGGCCTAATGAATTTTCATTTTTCCTTAAGCTGCTGTTTAATTTTGTACTAGTTTGGAAATTTTCTGAATTGAGCTCTTGTATTTTGTAGGGGTACCTGTTTTATCACTTTTTTAAAAACAATACTGCATGTTTTGTTTGTAGTTTTAATATTTTGTGCAATAGTCTCGTCATCTGCTTTTAATTTGTTAGTCCTGGATCATTATTCTCTTGGCTTTAAAAAAGGTTTTCTTTCTACATAGGTGGCTAATATAAACCCAAAAGACAACTCCTATACTGTGAAGGATTTTGTTTATAAGGAGGTCCAGCGGGACTGGCCGGGTTACTCAGAAGAGGATCGGCAGTTATTTGACAAAGTGGTTTCCAGGTAAATTAAATGGGGGTTAGTAAAATTCCTTTGTCTTCATTACTAAAAAAAATCAAGCAGAGATCTGAAAAGTCTGTAAAGGAAGGTAAAAGTATTAAGCGACGCAAACAAAACACTGGAGGAACTCAGCAAGTTATGCAGTGTCTATAGAGCAAAATGATCTCTGCCTCATTTCTGAGTTCCTAGAACTTGTCATTCAAGAATTCCAGCATCTGTAAAATCTGTCCTGTCTCCATCTGTAGAATCTCTCCTGTCTCAGTTTGCAAGAATTGATCTGGTGCAGATCCTAGGTCTTTTACTGAGAGATCCTAATTTCATGATCCTACATAGTGAAGCAATAGGGGATCATTTGGAGCAGCAACCGGACATAAGACTGCTTAGTACTAAGGCTGTGTATTATCATTTGTGATGGTAATTTTTTTTATTTGCTAGTATTTGCTGTTTCTCAGATAAATCTTTGAGTCCATTTATAGTACTCCACCTTAAACTGGATTAATTGATCTATGTATTGGCTTGGAATTGCAATCCAGGCTTTTAACCTTGGTGCTACTGTGACTGACTAAAACTAGAATACACAGAAGCTCTAAATGGGAAATATAAGATGTTGTTCACACAGCAAACCATCAGGAGAGGGACTGCAAGAGAATTTCAGCTTTCCTGACACAATGTTTTATAGAGCGTAGCTAACAAACGATTAATTAGTTTCAATTGCTATGATCTAATTTAACATTTTGGATATAGTCATGTAAACGGCTATAAAGGGTGCTACAGCGGTTAACACAATGCTGTTACAGCTCGAGGCATGGGAGTTCAATTCCAGCATCCTCTGTAAGGAGTCTCTACTTCATTCTTGTGGAATATGTGAGTTTTCTCCAGGTGCTTGGGTTTCCTCCCACAGTCCAAAGACCTACGGGGTAGTTAGTTGGTCAGTGTAAGTTGTCCCTTGATTAGGGTAGAGTTTAAATCTGGGTTGTTTGGGGTTGCAGGGTACCTCGATTCGAAAGGGTCGGGAAGGCCTATTCTGCACTGTTTCTCTAAGTGAATAATACATTTACAAATTTACAGTTGTAGCACTTCGGCCCTCAAAGTTGTGCCGAACATTTCCCTATCTTAGAAGTTACTAGGCTTACCCATAGCCCTCTATTTTTCTAAGCTCCATGTACCTATCCAAAAGTCTCTTAAAAGACCCTATCGTATCCAGCTCCACCACCGTTGCTGGCAGCCCATTCCACGCACTCACCACTGAGTAAAAAAACTTACCCCTGACATCTCCTCTGTACCTACTCCCCAGCACCTTAAACCTGTGTCCTCTTGTGGCAACTATTTCAGCCCTGGGAAAAAGCCTCTGACTATCCAGACAATCAATGCCTCTCATCATCTTATACACCGCTATTAGGTCACCTCTCATCCTCCTGCACTCCAAGGAGAAAAAGCCGAGTTCACTCAAACTGTTTTCATAAGGCATGCTCCCAATCCAGGCAACATCCTTGTAAATCTCTGCACCCTTCCTATGGATTCCACATCCTTTGTGTAGTGAGGCGACCAGAACTGAGCACAGTACTCCAAGTAGAGTCTGACCAGGGTCCTATATAGCTGCAACGTTACCTCTCAGCTCCTAAATTCAATTCCACGATTGAAGGCCAAAACACCATATGCCTTCTTAACCAGACAGTCAACCTGCAGAGCTGCTTTGAGTGTCCTATGGACTCGGACCTCAAGATCCCTCTGATCCTCCACACTGCCTAGAGTCTTACCATTAATACTATATTCTGCCATAATATTTGACCTACCAAAATGAACCACTTCACACTTACCTGGGTTGAACTCCATCTGCCACTTCTTAGCCCAGTTTTGCATCCTATCAATGTCCTGCTGTAACCTCTGACAGCCCTCCACACTATCCACAACACCTCCAACCTTTATGTCATCAGCAAACTTACTAACCCATCCCTCTACTTCCTCATCCAGGTCATTTATAAAAATCATGAAGAGTAAGGGTCCCAGAACAGATCCCTGAGGTACACCACTGGTCAATGACCTCCATGCAGAATGTAACCTGTCTATAACCACTCTTTGCCTTCTGTGGGCAAGCCAGTTCTGCATCCACAAAGCAATGTCCCCTTGGATCCCATGTCTCCTTACTTTCTCAATAAGCCTTGCATGGGGTACATTATCAAATGCCTTGCTGAAATTCATATACACTACCTCTACTGCTCTTCCTTCATCAATGTGTTTAGTCACATCCTCAAAAAATTCAATCAGGCTTGTAAAGCACAACCTGTCCTTGACAAAGCCATGCTGTCTATTCCTAATCATGTTATACCTCTGCAAATGTTCATAAATTCTGCCTCCCAGGATATTCTCCATCACTTACCAACTAATGAAGTAAGACTCACTGGTCTATAAATTTCTGGGCTATCTCTAATCCCTTCCTTGAATAAAGGAACAACATCCACAACCCTCCAATCCTCCGGAATCTCTCCCGTCCCCTTTGATGATTCAAAGATCATCGCCAGAGGCTCAGTAATCTCCTCCCTCACCTCCCACAGTAGACTGGGGTGCATCTCATCCGGTCCCGGCAATTTATCCAGCTTGATGCTTTCCAAAATCTCTAGCACATCCTCTTTCTTAATAACTACATGCTCAAGCTTTTCAGTCTGCTGCAAGTCAGCGCTACAATCACCAAGATCCTTTTCCGTAGTGAATACTGAAGTAAAGTATTCATTAAGTACTTCTGCTATTTGCTATTTCCTCCAGTTCCATACACACTTTTCCACTGTCACACTTGATAGGTCCTATTCTTTCATGTCTTCTCCTCTTGCTCTTCACATACTTGTAGAATGTCTTGGGGTTTTCCTTAATCCTGCCCACCAAGGCCTTCTCATGGCCCCTTCTGGCTCTCTTAATTTCCTTTTTAAGCTCCTTCGTGTTAACCTTATAATCTTCTAGATCTGTAACATTACCTAGCTCTCTGAACCTTTTGTAAGCTTTTCTTCTTGCCTAGATTTATTACAGCCTTTGTACACCACGGTTCCTGTACCCTACCATAACCTCCCTGTCTCATTGGAATGTACCTGTGCAGAACTCCACACAAATATCCCCTGAATATTTGCCACATTTTTTTTGGTACTTTTCCCAGAGAACATCTGTTCCCAATTTAAGCTTCCAATTACCTGCCTGATAGCCTCATAATTCCCCTTACTGCAATTAAACGCTCTTCTAACTTGTCTGTTCCTGGCTCTTTCCAATGCTATCATAAAGCAGATTGAATTATGATCACTGTCTCCAAAATGCTCTCCCACTGAGAGATCTGACACCTGACCAGGTTCATTTTCCAATACCAAATAAAGTACAGTCTCTCCTCTTGTAGGCTTATCTACATATTGTGTAAAGAAACCTTCCTGCATACACCTAACAAACTCCACCCCATCTAAACCCTTTGCTCTAGGAAGATGCCAATCGGTATTTGGGAAATTAAAATGTCCTATCACGACAGCTCTATTATTACACCTTTCCAGGATCTGTTTCCCTATCTGCTCCTCGATATCCCTGTTACTATTAGGTGGCCTACATTAAAAAAAAATGCCCAGTAAAGTTATTGATCCCTTCCTGTTCCTAACCTCCACTCACAGAGACTCCATAGACAATCCCTCCATGGCATCCACCTTTTCTGCAGCCGTGACACTATTCCTGATCAACAGTGCCATGCCCCCACTTCTTTTGCCTCCCTCCCTGTCCTTTCTGAAACAACTAAAACCCAGCACTTGAAGTAACCATTCCTGTCCCTGAGTCATCCAAGTCTCTGTAATGGCCACCACATCCTAGCTCCAAGTACTGATCCATTTCCTGAAGACTGGTTCTGGTTCTCATTTTAGTTCATCCATAATTATGCTATTCGTAATGGCATGATTCCAGAATGATCCCTAACAGTGTTTTAGCTTCAACTTCATAGTAAGAAACATTTCCTACAATTTCTATTTTACTTTACAGAAGTCAAAGTCAATTTAGTAATACTTACAAAATGCTGGAGGAACGCAACAGGCCAGACAGCATCTATGGAAAAGAGTATTGTCAATGTTTTGGACCCGAAACGTTGACTGTCGACTCTTTTCCATCAATCCTATCTGACCTGCTGAGTTTCTTCAGCATTTTGTGTGTGTGTGTTGCTTTGGATATCTAGCATTTGCACATTTTCCCTTGTTTATAATTTTTTTTTGTTCTCTGAATGTTTAAAACAGGAAATTATCCCAGATGCAAAATTCCAACAGCCATTCAACAGATCCTGTTCCATCAAGTTCCCCTAAAGGTAGAGAATCTGCATCCCCATCAGAGGTTGGTAAAAAAAAAACAAATCAGTTGCCAAGCTTGTTATGGCTTGACTTATAAAATTGATTGACCTCATCTGTCAATTTGTATTATTAAGCAAGTCAACAGTAACCAGGAGGAGAGGGAATCAGTTAAAGTTTCAGGTTGAAATGTCATCAGTCTAAAACTTGTGTTCCTTTCTCTCTAAATATGCTCAACATATACAACGTATTCACTTAAGTAGGTTTTCTGACATTGCCAGATTATTTTGCTTTTCAAGTTTTCTCATTTGCTCCAAAAGCAGGAAGAAACCATGTGATGTATCTACAGGCTTAACAGATTTTATTTGATGAATACATATAACTGTTGCTACCATCTCATGACTGCTTATTTGTCCTGCTGCTGTATATTATCCAAATGAGCATATTTTTTCAATTAAATGTAAATATGGAAATTGTTCTCCTTGGTCTTTGTCGTACAGTCGGCCCTCCTTATCCGCGAATTCTGCATCCGTGAATTCAACCAACCGGGACTCAGGAAAACCTGGAAGTGCTCTTCCAGCACTTGTTGTTCGAGCATGGACAGACTTTTTTTTCTTGACATTATTCCCTAAGCAATGCAGTATAACAACTATTTTACATAGCATTTACATTGTATTAGGTACTATAAGTAATCTAGAGATGATTTAAAGTATACAGGAGGATGTGCGTGTGTTATTGTGGATCGGGATCGAAAAAAATTGGACGTTCTCTTCCTAAGTCAGAATAGGTACATCCGGTATTATTTAGCGTCAGTCAAACATTTGTCTTAGTATATAGTATATATTTTACCTTTCTATGCATATAAAACACTTAAGGACGTATGTTTCAGCGCCGGGCTTGGGAACCGTTCCTGAGTGCGAGCCAGTGACAGACTGCTTTCGAGTGCGCTCTCCATCCGTGGCGGGTTGATGTGGAGGATCAAAAACCAAAACCCAATAATTAAACCACTGTATTGCTGAGTGATAATTGTAGCTTTCATCGGGCAGGGCCTTTCTCACTTTTATCCTTTAAAATTGTTCTATTCGTTGACCGACGTAGCCTAACGCTTTTCCAATGACCGATGGCCTTTCACCTCTTTCGGATCGCTTTATTATTTCCACTTTATTTGTGATCGTGATTATTTTCGTGAACAGAAACACTGCGCATTCAGAGCTCTGGCGCCAGGTCCTAATGTCCACCGCACTGAGACAGGTCTGGGGTTCTGCTGGGTCCTAAGATCCACCGCATTAAGACAGGTTGAATAAGGGACTTGAGCATCCACGAATTTTGGTATCCGCAAGGGGTCCAAGAACCAATCCCTTACGGATAAGGAGGACCGACTGTAATTATCGTTGCTCTGCCAATTGGCAACCACATCTTTGGTAATGCACTTCGATGACAGTTTCTAAAGAATAGTTTCTACTTCCTTAGTTTAGCATTTTTTAAAAACTTAACATTGTGTTTGTTTCTGATCAAAATCCCAAATGTCAGGAAGCATTATAGTAGCTCTCTGCACTCATCCATAGCATTGTTATTGATTTGTAATAATTGTCTGAAGGTAAAGGGGAGTTCCCAACCTCTATGCCATAGGCCAATACCATCAACCAAGGGGTCTGTGGGCCTCAGGTTGGAAACCTCTGCTGTAAAGTCTGCATGTATTTATGAAGGTTAAATCACCTCATTTGATATGCTATTTGGTTTTGGAAAAATCAAACCATACTTAATGTTTTCTTCAATGTTTTTGCAGAAGCGATCACTACCTTCAGATTTCATTGATCCACTAGCAAGCAAGAAGCCCAGAATATCTCACTTGACCAATCGTGTGCAGCCAACCCTTAATGGTGATTTAAATCCGTCCGGTGAGAAAAACAACATTACAGCCCCAGTTGTTCATCTTCACCCTCCACCTCCACCATCTTCTCCCCCTGCACCACCACCTGTGCCACTTCCAGTTCCTATTGCTCATACTGTGAATTCTAACTCCAATTCCCCATGCACACCAGAAGGAAGGGGAACTCAAGACTTGCCAGTTGATACTATTGGTCTAGCTGGCGAGGGTTATGAGGACCAGCAAGGAAAGCATACCTCTAGGACTACAGTTGAAAGTCCGCCACACCAAATGGAGTGCTCTGAACTCATCATGAAAGACTGTTCTTCTAATGGAAAATCAAAAAAGAAGGCTAAAAAACACAAAGACAAGGAAAGAGAAAAGGAAAAGAATCAGGTGAAAAATGAGGATGATGGCAGAGAATACAGAAGCAAAACTGAGGAACACAAACCTATTAAAGATGCCAATTCTGATTCAGGTATGTACACAGCAGATATCAGGCAGACATAATGGGGAAACTCAAGCTTAAAGTAAATGGCTGCAATATATATGTGGGGTGTTACATCTTGGACAACAAGAAGATATGAGTTCTTACTTGAAGGTTCATTATGCTATACAGAGCCAGACCAAAGAAACTCACAGGCAACTAAGTCTTGGTAAGTTTTAAATGTGCTTCACATTCTCCCTTTTACGTTGTCTGTACAGAGCAAGAGGATCCTGATCTGGCTATGGACATCATTGTAGGTTGAAGGAATATTGAATGCTCTCAGGCACCTCAGAGATTATTTGAATCAAACTTTCCTTATGAACATGATTTATTATAGGGGTTCCTAACCTTGTGTCCATGGACCTCTCCGTTAATGCGAAGGCTCCATGACATAAAACTGAAGGGGGGGAGGTAGCTGATTTATTAACAAAAAGATTATTTGATTGTGTCTCACTATTGTACATAAAGCATGCTAAGCCATATAATTAAAATGTAACTAAAATTGATGGTATTTGTGTGAACATTTGTAATCTACATAATTCAGCCTTGTGAAATGAGTTTCTCCATTATACCACAGTCTTACTGGTGGTGTGAGAGTGCAGTTGTTAGTGCTGCTCCCTCTTAAGGGCCTGGATTCAATCTTCACTTTGGATTGGATAATATCTGTGTGAAGTTTGCATTTTATGATCTTGAGTTCCCAAGAGTGATCTGATTTCCTCCAACATCCCAAAGATATGCTGATACGTTATTTAGCTCTGGTGCGTTCTTATTCAGTGTAGGTTAATGGCAAAAGGAAACCAGTTAGAACTGTTAAGTACGTGTGAGACACAATAAATTGCAAAGGAATGGGATGACTAAATTAGCACCTGGGAATTTAGCATGGACTTGTTGGACCAAATAGTCTCTTTTTGTGTCAGTTTTACAGTAGATACTTTAAAAAAGATTCTGGCCCTTTGAGCCATGCTTCCCAACCATCCCCTGAATTAATATAAACCTAATCATGCGACAATTTTCAATGACCGATTAACACCCCCCCCCCCCCCCGCCAACACACACACATACACACACGCAGACACAGAGATACAGACACACCCCACCCGGCTGGAGAACTTAGCAGGTCAGGCAGCACGATGGAAAGGAATATGAAGTCATTTCATTAGGTGTGCGTTGTCAGTCTATCCTCATTCAAGACAACACCTTAGTCTGTATCCTTTACAGCATCTCTAGTGTAATCACCATAGTGGCAGATAATATTCCAGCTGTATAATCACCAAAAAAAATTTATAAACTTGTTAAATGTTTTTCCCCTCATACTTCTGTTCTCACCTCACTCCATAGAAAAGAGAGTTCCCCAGTCCCCAGCTTTCACCCTACGAGCCTCTGCACCAGGCATATCTTTCTTTGTCATCTCTGCTAGCTGCAACACTATCAGACCACCTTCTCCCTACCCTTTTCCACCTTCTACAGAAACCACTCCCTCCTGGACTCCCTGGTCTGTTCATCTTATCTGGCCTTTACTCCATCTACTTTCAGACATCTACTGGTCATCTTCCCTCTGCATACTTGGTCAGTACTATTGCATTTGATCTGAAACATCAGAAATTCCTTTCCTCCCACAAATGCTGATTGACCTGCTGAGTTCCTCCAGTAGAGTTTTTGTGCTCCAGATTCCAGCATCTGCTGCCCCTTGTGTCTTCAAATATTTTGGTATTTGGCCACCAGTTGCAATTGGAGGGAAAAAAACTTGAGGTTTGAGAATGAAGAAACAAAAATTAATGAAATGCATTTTTGATGTTAAGGATGAGGAGAAAAAGGAATTTATCAGTGGAATGTATAAATATAGCAATCAAAAATATTTCACAATAGCTTTTTCAAGGTGTACAAATGGGTATGTTTAATGTCCTTGAAGTTTTTCAGAATGCACCTGGGTGTGTTGCTTGTAACATTGGCGAAAACAATGTTTGTCAAGAGTAAACTTTTTAGGCATTAACCTTTTTCACTTGGAAAATGTGATTTGAAAACTTAACTGTTAAGTCAATTACTTTTCAATTGGAAATTACATGACAACTAACGATTCCACTTTTATTTGTTGAAGTGGCATTGCTGGCATTTGTTATAAGTATCAAGGTCATTTTTCTGACAAGAACTGCAATCAATTGACCCTTATTATAGAATATCCATTCCAGGAGGGTCCTCTCCCTTATTACCTTCTATAGATGAGTTCTTATTAATGTTTCTGCCTACTGATACTGGATAGCTGCACCCTGACCAATTCTGCAGGCTTTATTTTTAGGCAGTTTTTTTCCTGACTTGCTCTGACTTCATCCTCTCCAACAATGTCTCACTTCCTTTGAAGAGAGTTCAGAGAAGATTCATGAGAATGATCCCAGGAATGAAGGAATTAATGTATGAGGAGCATTTGATTGCTCTGGGTCTGTATTCACAGGCATCTGGAAGAATATGAGGTGTTATCATTGAAATCTAGTGAATATTGAAAAGCTTGGGTAGAAGGTGTGACAGGGATGTTTCCTATAATGGGACAAGCTAGGACCAGAGGGCACAGCCTCAGAATGGAAGGGCGACCTTTTAGAACAGAGATGAGGAGGAATTTATTTAGCCAAAGATAGTGAATTCATGGAATTCATTGCAACAGACAGCTGTGGAGGTTTGAAAGGGATAATAAATCAGCCATGATCGAATGTCGGAGCAGACTGAATGGGCCAAATGACCTAATTCTGTTCCTATGTCTTAAGCTCTTTTCTTGAGAATCCAATAGTCTTAAATATTCAGCTCCCAGCCATGCACCAATTGTGTTGTATTTTTACATTTACACTGTGAATGTATTTATTTTGTTGTGAGTGCTTTGTGTATTCAGATACAGCACCTTTACCTGACTGACAGAATGACCCTTGTTCCATTGACTTGCCTGCACTGTTTCCTTGTCCTTCCTGCATAGCTTTCTGGATTTTTCTCATTCATAGCAGAATTGTCATTGGACAGTGATCTCAACAAAAGGGAAACAAGTCTCTCTGAATCAAAGGAATTTATGAAAAATTATTTGTTTTAACCTGTAAATGCACTGTGCAAGCTATCTCCATCCAGGATAACTGCAGTATATTTCTGTAATACATCCACTCACATTCTGTAAGCAAGATGTTCAATGATATTTTGTGTAACTGTGTGGATGTTACCAGCTCTAAGCTTTATTACTTGAACTAATAATTCGTCCAGGTGCAGGATGATTGGTCTAGGCAAAATAATAGTTTGGCATGAACTAGATAGGCCGAAGGGCTTGTTTCTGTGCTGTACTGTGCTCTATGATTCTAAGGTTAGAAGTTTTACAGTTGATGTAATACTAAATCATTGGTCAGTTATCAAAATGTCAGTTTTATAGGTAGTTCACTGTTTAAATTTTTATAATGTATTTTGAATGCTGAAAATTACTCCTAATGAATTCAGTGATTTTTGAAGTTGGTTTTGATCAAGAAGAGAATTTGCCTCGTTGTTGGAATATAGCGTTGTTAGAATTTTGCAGCCACAACAAAGTTTGGAGTCTGCATGAGACCCACTTACTTCAAGCTAGTTCTAGTGTGTGTTATCTTAGATCGCTAAAATACATAGGGTGGGAAAGGTCATAAAATTGCTTTCTTCATTATAGTCACATCTGCTGCTTTTAATAAATTAATCTCTGAATGGTCTCTTGTCTGCAGGATTTAGAAACAGTGGGAGACTGGCTATGGGTGGAGATCTTAATGCTTTGACCTCCATTGTGTAGGTAATTCAGTTAATGGCGTTACGGGCTTCAGAGCTGTTATTGGTGGTGACAGAACTGACCATATGGCTGCTGCTGTTTATAATCTGTAGAGTTTCAAACCAGTGCGTTATTTCCATGGGGGGGGGGGGAATGCAATGGACAAGCATTAGAAGCATTCCCACAAGCTATAGCTGCAGTGTGACAAAGGTCAAAGGTTTACTGCTTTTTTTCCTGTACTTTCTGCTGTATTTTGACAGATATACACAAGGGTCTGTCCTTTTTGCAGGATTGAATATGAAGTGCACTGGTTCCAGTAATTCTACGTTACCAACCAAAACACCTGACTATTTAGTGTGAGTAATTTTACATTCTATGCTTGTATTTTGCACCCTTCCCTTGTGTAAACTAGTAAACTGCCATTTATTACTTAATTTGTTTAGATATTTAAACTTTACTATTAAAATCGTATCTATTATTTTTACTTGACATTCATTAAACAATGTCCCACATCTTTTTGTTTTGCCTTATTAGTCATTTTGTAAAATGCTGAATATTGTGAACAAAAAATTGAGTTTCTATTTGAAGCTGTGAAAATTAGAGAAACAATGCATATCTGGAAAATCTGTGATTGCCATGAAAATGATACGGGCAGTGGAGATTAAGGAAGTGATCCCATGCAGATTTAGCAGAAATTGTTCATTCAATGACCGCTTTCCAAAGATACAGAAAAACTAATGTGACCGACTAGCTGAACAAGCTTTGTTCTCATTTATTCGCATAGAAAGAAAGTAGCTTTCACAATCCCAACACACAAACATTTCACAACCAGTTCAGTACTTTTGAAGACTAGTCATTGTAGAAACCATGATGCAGGTATAGTATGCTACCTCAAATATAATGAAATTACAAGTTATTTTGAAGGGTGATTTTTAGAAATTTGGACATAGTACTGTGCAAAAGTCTTAGGCACCCCAGCTGTAGATATGGGCCTAAGACTTGTGCACAGTACTGTATAAAGAATCATCACTTAAAATAGCCTCATGAATCTAGACCAGAAGAAATGGATGTTTCAGTATATTATTTGGCCTCTACAGTCTACTGTACCTCTCAGTAATGTTATGGATTATCCACTCTCTTACCCATTCTATTGCAAGTTATAAACCTATCTCTGCTTTGAATGTAGTTGAGGCTGAGTCTTGCTTTCTGAGGGAAAGAGTTCTAATGCATCTCAACCCTTTTAGAGAGGGAAAAAAAACATTCTCCTTACTCAAATTGGTGCTGCCTTATTCTGAGATTATGCCCTTGGGTTCAAGACTTGAAACATCTATTTTTGTTTAACACTGTCTGCTACAGATCTGACTGCAGGTGCTTCCTGATTTGCTGAGTGTCTCCAGTATTTTCTGCTATATAAAACCAAAAAAAAAAGCAATTGCTTAAAATCTGAATAAATTATAAATCAAAATGCTGAAATAAATTTTGCAACTCAAATTATATCTATGGAAGGAAAATATTTAATTTAAGTCAAAGGTCCTTCAATTGGAAAACGAGTTGCAGAGATGGTAAGGAGTGGATAAGGAAAAAGAAATAATGTAAATTTGCTACAATACAAAGCTGGAAAATCTAATTGTATTTGTTAAGAAATTCTTTATAATCTAACTAAGTAGATTTTAGTTAAGTAATGGTGGAATAAACTCATCCAAATATATGCCAAGACATGAGCAGAATCCTTTCAGAATTTGGCATAAATTAGTAGGTTAATTACAATCTGGCTTTTCAATGGGTTATGTAATTCTTTTAAGTTATTTGTTCCATGATTACTATATCGTAACTTGGAACAAAAATACCCTGCTTCCAGTAACATCCTTATTTTCAGAAAAAAAGTGTGGAGTCAATTTTTAATTTCCTCTTCAGTCCATAGTTTTATTCCATAATCCATGCTTTGTTATTGAAATAATCTGACAACAAATTGACCCATTTATTAATCAATTTGTCTGAGTAAAATGTGAATATGAGCAAAGCCACTCAATGTTCTTTGTGAATTTTGATGGTGCTATCATCTCAAGTTGGAAGTGTTCTTCAGAACAGTGGAGCCACCTGGTGTGCAAAATGGTTTTCTCTCCTTGACTTGTTTCTGTCCAGTCACCTACATAATTACTAAAGAGCAAACCTTTCTATTATAACTGAAACAGCAAGCAGGGGTGCATTTAATGTGTAATATTCATATCCTTTTTTATTTGGTTCAACAGCAAATATGCAGCCATTATGTCCCAGGAACAGAGACAAAACTACAAAGATGACTTTAATGCAGAGTATGGTGAATACCGAAGTTTGCACGCCAGGCTAGAGAGGGTAACCAAGCGTTTTTTGCAATTGGATGCAGAACGGAAGCGTCTCTCTCCTAACACTGAAGAGTATAAGGTATTGGCAAAAGCAATTCCCAGTTTTTCAATATAACAAAGTCCACTTCACAGTGCTAATAATTTTGCTTCGTGTGTTACAGGCTGATTCCTGTAAGTGTAGCTTAACAGAATTATTTCATTAGTATGGAGTTCAATATTTTACTTGTTTATTTCACGTGACAACGTAAAATGAGGTGGTGGTGAACAAAGCATTTATTTTGGGGGAAATGGTATATAGGTGTGAAACACTACACTAGTTGAGCATGAGTTTAGTCTTGAACACGTCTTTTTGGATCTTTTTAATTTTCGCTCTTTCAGCTGTCTCTCACTGATTAACCTAACCAAAGAGTTATCAGAGAATTAGAAAAATAGGAGCAAGAGAAGTCCATTTGACCCTGTTAGCCTACTTCACTAATCATTAATTCACTAATCATAGCAAATCTTTCAAATTCAGTTTGCTGATCCAGCTTTCCCTCTGCAACTTTTCACCTCGTTAGTCCTCACCACCTTTCTGTGGTAGAAAATTCAACATGCTGGAAATAGTTTCTCCATCTCAAGATTCGGTTACTGTTTTTTCTAGACCAGTCTTCCTATATTTCAAAGCATTAAAACCTCTCTCACACTGGTCTTATTGTGCTGCTCTTTAACGAAAGAGCCTATGTGTCAGCTCATACTTAGTTTGGACATCTGCATATTACAGTGCAAAAGTCATGAATGGGCTTCCAGTCAAATACTGGCACTTCCAGAGGGCTTGCTCCATCACTGGACTTTGAAATGAATCCAGAAGCAAAGAGCAGTGTTCTAGCCTGCATCTAACCCCTCATTTATAGCAGAGTTGGCTGCTGTATAGGAATGGCTCTACTTATTAGAATGCACTTGCTACTTTAACTATAAAACTGTTAATTTTTGTGATCTTAATGTTAATTTTTAATAATTTCTTTCAACTGATATATTTTTAATTAATTTTGACAGTTCTAATTTTATCTACCATTGACATTTAAGTGGATCAAAAGCCATTCATACAGTGAACCTTGCAGGGCTGCCACAACAGTCAGGCCTCAAACTCAATTGAATCGCACAGGACCATAAAATGCATCTGAGGGAATAGCACAGGGGCCAGATTTAATTAGAATCAGAGCAGGGGAAGGTTATTAAGCCCATCTTTCGCCTTATTAACAGCTCTGCTAGTTTAAATAACATGCACCCTTAGTCCTGTTGCCGGACCCCTTTTAGATCAGTGTCCTATATTCTATATTGTGTCTTCATTCTACCACCATTCTCATTTCTCCACATTGAACTTCCTCTGCCATTAGAAACATAGAAAACCTACAGCACAGTGCAGCCCTTTCGGCCCACAATGCTGTGCCAAGCATGTACTTTAGAAATTACCTAGGGTTACCCAGAGCCCTCTATTTTTCTAAGCTCCATTGATTAGCCTATCCTACCATCCTGTTTAGAACTTCTGTCATGGATTAGTATTCTCTTCACTGCCACATTTTGTCATTTGCAAGATTTAGAAATTGTGACTTGCTTCAAATCTAGCATATTTGATAAATTTTCCAAAAAAAAGCAATGGCCCTGACTCTAATCCCTGGGAACACTACTGTTTCCCTTAGTCCTAAAAGCCACTATTCACCAAAACACTTTGTTGCTTAGCCAATTTGGTATCCATATTGTATGAATGTCCATATACACATCAACCTCATTGCCCTCAGCAACTATATCCATTACCTCAAATTCTATCAAATTATTTAAATAAGCTTTGGCCTTGAAATACAACTTTGCATTGGAAACCAACTATCCACTTTAATGAAAGTTCTTAATACAGTATCTGTAAAAATGACAAATTTTGTGACTTCAGTAAGGAAGTACCAGGTATGTTTCACTTGCATGACAAGATCATAAATTCCCTTCTGAAATATTAAGTAAATATCAAATTGTAAACTTGGCATGCATGCAGGTTAATAAATTTCATGGCAGATCTTTAGGATCCACTCAAGTGTTTCTTATGCAGATCATTCTGGTAATTTTACTTGCTTGCAAATCAGAGTGCCTTAGAAAATGCAAAACTGGCAATGCTTGTCACTTTTGTATTTGCCATTATGTTAAACAATGAGACATTAAAATGTAAAACACTGTGTAGTGGCCTTAACTCTGGCACTGTTTTGACTCTAATAAATCTTCACTTGTTTGCAGATTATTGATGAAGAAGTTTTGCAAGAATACTGGAAAATTACAAAGGTTGGTGGTTAGTTTTGAAATAGTGTTCTAGCTTCCCACTGCCTTTACTAGCTTGCATTTTGTTGGTCTCAAAGCCCAGTGCCACATTCTTTTTTTGTATTTAATACTAAGTGTTTTTTCCTCAAACATTTCATGGTTCAATTGTATTTAATAGCTTGTCTCTCTCCATAATTTATGGGTGTGAAGACCAAAGGAAGCACAGCACTTTTTCCCCTGCATATTGGAAGTTCTGGGTAATACAGTTCTTCGACTCCCAGTGATTCATGCTGGCTCTATGCAAGAGCAATCCACTAAGTCCCATTCCCCTATATCCTGGAAACCTTTGTCTTTTAACTACCTGTTCAATTTCCCTTTATATGAATATGCCTTAACTACCCCTCCAGCAATGCACATCAGATCCTAATCAGTCACTCCATTAAAGTGTTTTGCTGTAGCCAGTTTTCCCCCGATGGTTGGCATTTAACTTGCATACCAATATATCATTTTCTCCTACTGTTCTAAGCATCTCTGAGGAACTGGCAACATAACAGAGCCTGTGGGAAATGGCCAACAGTAATCATTAATATAGACATAAGTTAGAATATCTAGCTCCTTAATATGAATTCATGTCTGTAGAAACTATTGTGCCAGACCTCATCATTTGACGCATCCTGCATAACTTTTTGAATTGCATTTACACTTTTTATTAGGTACAGGAGTGGGACCTGCTGTAGTCCATCCACTTCAAGGTTCAATGTATTGTGCATTCAGAGATGCTCTTCTGCACACCACTATTATAACACATAGTTATTTGAGTTATTGTCACTCTCCTGGCAGCTTGAATTTCTCCATTCTCCTCTGACTTTTCGTCAAAAAGGCATTTATGGTCTTATGCCCACAGAACCGCCACTGGCTGGATTTTTTTTTTGTTTTTCGCACCATCCTGTGTAAACTTGTTGAAAATCCCAGATCAGCAGTTTGAGTTATTAAAACCAACCCGTATGGCACCGGCAATCATTCCACAGTCAGAGTCACTTAGTCATATTTCTTCCCATCCTGCTTTCTCTTCCCCAGTCCTGAAATGTTGACTGCTTTTTTCCATAGATGCTACCTGGCCTGCTGAATACCACCAGCATTTTGTGTGTGTGGCTCGGATTTCCAGTATCTGCATCTTTTCTCTTGTAATTTCCCCATTCTGATGCTTGGTCTGAACAACAACTGAATCTTGATCACACCTGCATCCTTTTATTCATTGTGACTGGCTAATTAGATAATTGCATTAATACACGAGTATCTAATAGTGGCCACTGGGTGTATAAATGACACAAAATGTGTGCACAACCATATACTTTTAAAAACAATAGTAGATGTGGGTAATATTTATTTTGAATTGGTGGCATGGATTAAATTAAGTACTTCATCTAAAACTTAAATACTATTTCTTTTGTCTTTAGAATAGTCCCAACTACCATGAAGAGAAACATAGATGTGAATATCTGCATAATAAATTGGCTCACATTAAGAGACTAATAGCAGATTATGACCAGCAACAACAACAATCATGGCATTAGAATTCGCTGGACATTTGCAATATTGGTTTGTGATCAGAAGGAGATGTGTAATAAGCTAATTTATTTTGAATTTTTGGGAAATGTTATTCTAGGAATGGTGTCCAGAATATCTGAATGTTTTCAGTGGTTTCATTATTTTGAGTTTGTTACTTCCTGAACTGCCTAAACTACGCCGCACCCTCCTTATCAGACGCTGTTTGCTTTAGAACTTCCATCCTTTTTACTTGTGCGCATTTTTTGTTTATCCAAATACATTACATTAGACAAAGTACCTGGAATGTCCTTTATCCTCTGATTTATACATTAACAATTGATAGCACTAACAAACTCTGTAACATTTGAATAAATGCAGGTATGCAGAAGTTTCTATGTATTCTGCTGATTTTAAATGTTTGCCTTAAGTGGTTGAAGCTTCCCAAGGCAATTTGCACATTCTCAAAAGTATTCAGAGAAATGTTGAAGGTTTAAAGAATGAAAATAACTGATAAGCACTACAAACTGCCTGATTCTTTACACTGTGCCACAGTTTCAATCTATATGCTAAAATGAAAACATTGTCAGCCCCTGTGCCCCTTGCCTTAAGATGTTTGCTTATGTACACATGGTATAATGACCATTAGCCACATATAGCTTCCCATTTTCCCATGCAATTGGGGAACTAACTGTGGCGCTCTCTCTCTGTCTCTGTCTGGGTGTATTTGTTTGGATGTGTTTGTAAGAATTTACATCTTGAGAGGGAGAAGAAAAAAAATCTACTCTCAGTAACCAAAATGCTCAGGACAAAACATCTGATGTGTTATTGTAGGTTTTTCCTATAAATGTACTACTTCCTCCTCAGAATTTGAAGCCTTTCCATTTCAAGTGATTTAGCAGCTTTATTAACATGGAAATATTGCTACAAAGCAAAATTTGAAAGAGGTCTATAGTTTTGGGAAAATTAAACTAATCTTCACGTAGGAGACTTATTTGTATACTACTATAAAGTATTTTTGGAGAGAAAAAGAATATATACAAAGCACCGGTCACCTGCATGTACTAGTTTACTTAAGATTTGTTCTCCTGCGTGCCAGGAATATAATTAAAAAGAAATGTATTTAATAGCACTGTGACCATCAGACAGTGCAAAGAAATTCTTTGAATTTGTAAAATCTGTAGTTAAATCAGTGCATTGTATTTCAGTTATGTAGTTAATTTATCATGTGGGAACATTTAAGTTATTTGGTTGGAAGATGCGAGGTTTTGGAAAAAAAAATTAAGACTTCATAATTTGTAGTTTTTGTCTTATCAAAGTGCTGCCAATTGAAAGAGGAAGCATTGTTTACAAATGAATATTGGAAAGCTTGCCAAATTGCTTAGTTGAATCTTTAATAAATTGTCTCCCCAGTTCACTCCAATTTCTGGTATCTTCAGCCATGCTGCAGCTATAATATCTAAGTTTCTTATCTAAATTTAGGTGTCAACGAAAGCAAGTCCAGATGCAATGCATTATTGTAGGAATATTTGCAGTTCTCATCAGTGAAGTGATTCACACTGAACTTCACAATCATTTTGTATTGATATTTTAAAAGTTATCCCCATCTTACAAGTTCTCTAATCCATGAAAATGCATCAAATGCAAAATGAAAAAGCCAGATGCATCTGCATTGATAATTTATGGATCCCTTATCTGCCAAAAGTTTTTGGGTGTCCTTAAACAAGCATATCCTGAATGGGAAATTTTGGTTTATTCAAATCATCACTTTGGATCTATCTATAAGTTGTTATCAATGATTTTGGGATAGCATTTGGCACCAGCAATGTAATAGTTATACCTACCTGAAATTTATGGTGTGTTGCTTTGTATGCCTCGTGCAGTCTTAAGCATTCATTCAGTGATGTTGCTTGCTTGCTTGCTTCGGATATGTACAACCACAGATCCAACAAAGTATTAACTTAATACATCAAAACTTTCAGCTTTTCTGGAAGCCTGGAACCCAACTGATCTAGAATTAAGATAATTGTAAAGACAAAAAAAATCTTTTATTTTAATGTCTGCAGTGAGATTTGGAATTTCCCTTGTAGTCACTGTTGCATATGTGTCTACTTCAACAATCCCATTGTGCAATAAGCAAGTGTTTGAATGTTAATTTTTGATTGTTAGTAATTATTAGTGTTAAAGTTCTTTAATATCTGTGAAGTTACTCTGGTGCAAACTCTGAAATATTAGTAATTTCTAGTATTGACTACTGGTCCAAAATAAAACTAAAATATAATTGGCAGATTCATGGGTATATATAATGTCGTTGGGGATAAGTGCCAAATCACACTAGTAGCCATTTTGGTTGAAAAAATAATGTTTGAAGGTGCCTAACGTGTTAAATACAACACCGTCGAGTTGCCTGTTTACTTTATCTCTTACACCTCTTTTATCAATAATAGAGTAATCCAAATGTGGCCTTGTAGAATTTGCAGGTCTAAAGTTTTGCTTGCGATACAGAAGGTCGGTGTTGCAGGTTTGGTCTGTAATTATTTTTTGTTCATCAGTTCCATTCATATTTGAGTGCCCAAAAATTAAAACTTCTAATAAAATGAAGTAGCATGCCCTAAAACACTAAATATACATCCTAATAATATGGTTTAGTCACTAATTGTTTCATTAAATTTTCATTCTAAATTTTGACTTCATTTTAGAGGATTCAAATTCGGTCTAAAGCTAGGTCCAACCCACCAACTACTTCAGCATTTAATCCTTAGTAGCTACACTAAAGTTTGACTTCAGCAAAAAATAACAGATCATTTGCTTTAAAAGCTCTGCATTCATGTCTACCAGCAATTTATATTTTGGAAACAATTCTAAAGTTGTAGCAAGTTCTGATACTAATTAAATTTGCAAACCAGTGTTTACACCAAAGCTGCCTACACCAATTTAAAATGGGTTGTGTAGCACCTGCCATATTGATACTGTGTAGGAGCAGAGTTAGTCTTAATTTATTCAGTTTTGTGTACTTGGTAATTGGTACTTTAAAGCATGAAAATGTCACACTTAAATGTACTCCATGAAATTATTGGAAATACAGTATGTCAAATGTGCTATAAAAATAATGTGCTCCAGGCCTTGTAGAAACATGCATTGTTGCAAGTTCTGGCTTGTATCGGGGTGTTACATTGCAGCTATCAGAGGCCTGACTTAAGAAATTGTCTGACACTTTATTACAAAAGTGCTCCGTGAAGTGATATATTCATGCATTACAATCAAAATTCTTCAATGGAAAATGAAAACCACTGTTCCAAAATAACCCAAAGCTTAATTTAAAATTTAAGTAGTGGGTGACAATTTGTGTTCATCAATACTGTGGTAATGTATGCAGCATCTAAGTATGTTAACTTCTGTTTTGATTATTATCAGTTTCAGTAAAGTAGAACAAATGCTATTTACCTGCATATTGTATGTGGGTTTTATGCAAATACCAAGACCTTGGTATAAACATGTCACAGTATTTAATTTTGAGTTGTCATTCTCATTTATCATCAATGTTGAATATTTTTATTGGATTTGTAAAACAACATTTTTGTGAAATTGATAGCTACCCCACCTCTCCTCCTCACCCAGATTCCTTCCCCCACCACAGCTTGTATTGTTTCTATTTATTGTACAATTTTCTTCAAATCCTGCTATTAATGTGTGCCAGGTCAAAACAGGTTTTGCCTCAATACTTCTAAGTCCTCATTGTAAATTTGAGACTCCCTTCATATCCCAGATGGATGCTGTTGAAGCCCACTGTTCAAATTGTTTTGGAAACCCATGCTACACTTAATGAAGAATAGACAGAATGCCTGATGGTGTATTAGATTCTCGGTAGCCTCTTAGCAGTTGTGAATGTCTTTGATTTTGGAATTGCACAGTAAATCTTTAGTTTGGACCATTGAAACTGGAAATGCCACAGGAGTGTTTATACTGATTTTAAAAAAATATATATATTTGAGCCACAATGCCTCCATTCCACATGTAATGTAAGCAGTTTATTTAAAACCTACATTAAAATGTCAACTTTGCATATGTGAGAAGTCTGGTGTTTAATTAAAATTAGTACATTTTAATTAGTACATTTGTGGTCTTTTTGAAACTTGAGTTTTTAAAAGAAATTCTTGATTTTTGAGCAACAATTTCACTGCTTGGAATTGTTAATGGTGATATGAACCAAGTGAGTTGGAAGTCGGCAACGTGAGTATGAAATATGAAACGTGAGTTTTTAAAAGAAATTCTTGATTTTTGAGCAACAATTTCACTGCTTGGAATTTTTAATGGTGATATGAACCAAGCAAAAGAACATATGCGTTTTCTGTGGACGAACTAATTGTTCATTAGGGAGTGAGCAACCATGGTAACTTGCTGACCCATCTGATGGATGTTGCACAATATGTCTGGATTGGGACTTCCAGAACATAGATCTAATGTCAATGAAGGAACAGTCAAAGTAGTGTTGGACTGGTGTTCCATTTCAGGTGCTAGTCTTCCTTGTGTGCCATAAATGAATAAACAAAAAGACCATAACAGACATAGCAGAATTAGGCCATTCAGCCCATGAATCCACTCTGCCATTTCATCATGGCCCCATACACCTGCCCTCTCACTATATCCCTTGATGCCCCGACAAATCAGGAATCAGCTTTGAATATCCCCATGGATTTGGCTTCCACAGCAGTCTGGCAGAGCATTATGCAGATTCACCACTCTTTGGCTAAAAAAATTCCTCCATACTTCTGATGTAAAAGGTCACCCCCTCAGTTTTGAGGCTGTGCCCTCTAGTTCTGGATATCTCCACTAGAGGAAACAACCTCTCCATATCCATCCTGTCTAGTCCTTTCAAAAGGCCCAAATGCTGCTCATATGTTAACCCATTAATTCCTTGAATCATCCCCATGAACCACCTGTGGGCTCTTTCCAATGATAACAGATAAGGGGCCCAAAACTGTTGACAATGCTCCAAGCGCAACCAGACTAATGTAAAGCTTCAGCATTATCTCCTTGTTTTCATATTCCCCTTGAAATAAATGCCAACATTGTATTTGCTCTCTTTCCCATAGACTCGACCTGTGAATTAACCTGGGAGTCTTGCACAAGGACCCTTTGCACCTCTGATGTTTGAATTTTCTCCCCATTAAGATAATTTCTTTTACCAAAACACATTAACATACATTTCCCTACACTGTATTCCATCTGCCACTTTCTTGCCCAGTCTTCCACTTTGTCCAATTCCTGCTGCAATCGCACTACCTACCCCTCCACCGATCTTCATATCATCCGCGAACTTTGCCACAAAGCCATCAATTCTGCTATCCAAATCATTGACAATATGAAACTAGCGATCACAATGCTGACCTCTGGCTGACAATGACTTGTGGTGATTCTCAATCAGAAAAGGCCCCCTTTATACCCGTTCGCTGCATCCTACCTATAAGCCATTCCTCTATTATATTTCCTGTAACACCGTAGGATTTTATCTTGTTAAGCAGCCTCATGTGAGGCACCTTATCAAATACCTTCTGAAAATCTAAGTAAATGACATCTACTGGCTCTCTTTTGTCCACCCTGCTTGTTACTTAAAGAATCCTAACACATTAGTCAGGCAAGATGTCCCTTTATACTCAGTATTGTTTCCCTTTAAACAATGCAGCGCACCGCAGATGGAGGGAACAACAATCACAAGGACTTTTTGAATGTTTTTTAGAGTCACAATCAAACAAAAATGGAGATTTCGCCCTTATGTGGCTGCTAGAAAGCATTGAGCTGCTGGATAACCTTTCTCTGACAGCCATCAATAGCTACAGGACTTGTGCAGCTAATTTAAAGTTTTTTTTAGTGAGCAGGATCTACCCCTACCCCTTCCAAATCTTGATAATGTGAAACTTGACAATGGTGTTGAGTAAATAGGTACTCATTGGAAGGTGTTCTTCATTAACCTTTCGGTAATGGATGATACCTGGTATTTATCAGCCACTGGGTATGTCTAGATCTTGATAGAGACAGAAGAATCATTTTACTTCTGGAGGAATTCAAAGTACTATGGAACTTATTATTGAAGTATATATATATCACCATATGCTACCCTGAGATTCATTTTGTTCCAGGTATTCACAGTAGAACAATGAATTGCAATAGAATCAAAAACTACACACAGGCTGACACAACTAATGTGCAAAAGTAGACAAATCAGGCAAATACAAAAAAATGTAAATAAATAAATGTAGAATACGAGTTGTGGAGACCTTGAAAGTGAGTCCATAGGTTGTGGAATCTGTTCAGAGTTGAGGGGAGTGAAGTTAATCCATGCTGGTGTAGGAGCATAACTCTGCTTGCTAATGAATTCCATTCAGTCACCATCTCATTAACTGGTGAAAGTGAAGTTATAGATGAAGCAATTTAAGGTGGTTGGGCTAAGGAAATTGTCCTTGGAAGCACCAGTATCCCGGGGTTGGAATAATTGATTAACAACCTCAAAGAACCTTTTTGTGAACTATGAGGCTATCCCCATAATGCCTGACATCAGTGTTACGACACAATTTAGTCACTGCATTGACATCAAGGGCAGTTACTGCAAACTCATCTCTTGGAGTTCACCTCTTTAGCTTATGTGATGCCCAAAGAGACCTAGAGGCTTGAGGCCAAATGGTCCTGGTGAAATCCAGGTCAGAATTTCTATTTTATTCTATTTTCCATCCTGTATGTTAAGAAGAAAAGTAGTTAATTTGTTTGATTTGGTGTACAAGTAGAACTTGCATCCATATCCAAAACAAATTGCTTTTAATGTGATACAACATTCAGGGACATTTCAAACCATTTGCTAACAAAATTTGACACTTATTCATGAAAAGGGCAAGTGAAATGACGTAAAGTGTGGGTGAAAGATTTTAAGAAGAGCTGTGAGCAGAAAATTGATATTTGGAAGAAATTCTACCTTGATTTGTGGGTCTTTACATAGGAGAAAACTACTGCTCACTGAATTTTAAAATTTATGTGGATGTCTCTGATATGCATGGAGGGGATCTTACTATTAGTATCTGATAGGTGGGAGTAGCAAATTTTACTTTCACTTTCAATTTCTTCACCATTAGGACAATTAGATTGTGCAAACACAAAGTGACAGAAGACTTTAGATCATGTTTAAACTGGAAGAATTACAAGAATTCCAGATTATAGTCCATTCTTTATAATAATAAAAAACATAGCAGGTGAATCAGCATTATAGAAAAGCACCTGGCATTTCAGAATAGGTCTTTTTCATAAGAATGCACGGATTCCTAGTAAGCTTTTGCCAGCACTTTACCAAATTTCCAGCATATTCAATAGTTTGCATTTTGTTTTCTGCTCTTAAATTAATTTGAAAGGCAAATATTGCAAATGAACAGTATAAATAGTGTTTAAATGTGCTGACTTACGGTATTTATTTTGCAGCTGATATTTATTTATTTAGTGTAACAGTGTGGAGTATGCCCTTCCAGCCCCTTTGAGCTGCACTGCCCCTGTAATCCATCCCAATAAGCCCTAACCTAATCTCGGGACTGTGTAATTTACCTCCCCAGGATGTCTTTGGACTGTAGGAGGAAACCGGAGCTCCAGGGGAACACCCACGCATTCCACGGGGAGATTGTACAGAGACTCTTTACAGAATGGCGTTGGAATTGTACTCCAGAAAGTTTCAAGCATTGCGCTAACCACAATAATCTATGATACTGAGGCGCCCATTCATACAGCAGCACGATATGAAGATGAGGTCTCCAGTCATGTGCTAATACGTTCCAGAGGAGGTCAGTTCATATCCCATTCCAGAGCAATGAACATGAATTTTGAGCTGATACTCCAGTACAGTTTTATGGGATTGTTGGAGATGGTGGTTTCTTCTCCAAGGTGTAAAACAATTAAAGCAAAATAAGGGAATAATGTGCTGGGGTGGTGGAACTAACTTGATCGCTTTCTGAACAAGTTGCCAAAGAGTTCCCTTTGTTCTGATTCTGTTAAATATAACCCTCTAAACATCTTTGGTAAGCAGAAAGATCACATGACATTATTTTAAGGTAGTGAAAGAGGTTTCTCTTTAGTCTTGATGCCTTGCCTGAAATCAGTAAAACAACTGATAATTATGGTCAGTGCTGTGTTTAAATTAGCTGCTGCCCTTGTACACCAGTTATTGAAAGTAAACATGGCAGTTCTGAAAGCAGTTAAAGGGACAAATAGTATCTTGGTCTTCATTGAAAAGTGTTTTTCTATACAGAGTAAAGATATCTTATTACAGTTACACATGCTCTTGGAGAGACCATGCAGCCACATTGTTTCCAAAGATAGTCTCCTTGTTCAATAAAGGGTGACTTGCCAAGATTCACCAGACTGATTCTGGGCCAACACAGTCGCACAATGGCTAGCATAACGCTTTACAGCGCCAGTGATCAGGTTTCAAATTCCGCTGCTGTCTGTATGTTCTCCCCACGACCGTGTGAGTTTCCTCCAGGGACTCTGGTTTTCTCCCACATTTCAAAAGACCTACGGGTTAGTAAGTTGGTCCTGCACATCCTCAGGCTCGTTCCGTGTTGACACAACTCATTTCCCGGTGTTTAGATGTTTCGATGTACATATGACAAATAAAGCTCATTAATCTTCCTGGGATGTGGGTCAACATTTGAGGCTTCACCAGTGTTTTATAAAGCCTCAACGTTACATCCTCTTATATTCTAGGCCTTTCAAACCAAAGGCTAATGTTGCATTTGTCTTCACTTCCAGCTCAACTGGTAAATTAAACTTTTAGGGAATCCTGCACAAGGACTCCCAAGTCCCTTTGCACCTCAATTTTTTGTATGTTCTCTCCATTTAGAAAATAATCAACCCTTTCATTTCTTCTACCAAAGTGCATGACCATACACTTCCTGACACTATTTTCCATCTGCTACTTCTTTGCCTGTTCTCCTAATCTATCCTTTAACAGCCTCTGTTTCCTCAACACTGTCTGACCCTCCATATATCTTCATATCCGTCATCCAAATTATTGATATTTAATGTAAAAAGAATCGGTCCCAACACAGACCCCTGTGGAACACCACTAGCCACCAGCAGCCAACCAGAAAAGGTTCCCTTTATTCCCATTCATTGCCTCCTGCCAAACAGCCAATGCTCTATCTATGCTAGTATCTTTCCTGTAATACCATAGGCTCTTAACTTAAGTGGTCTCATGTGTGGCACATCGTCAAAGGCCTTCTGAAAATCCAAGCACAAAACATCAACATATACTCCTTTGTCTGACATGCTTGTTATTTCTTCAAAGAATTCCAACAGATTTGTCAGGCAACATGTTCCCTTAAGGAAACCATGCGGGCTATGGCCTATTTTATCGTGCCTCCAAGAACCCCGAAACCACATCCTTAACAATCAACTCCAACATCTTCCAACCACTGAGGTCAGACTAACTGGTCTAGAATTTACTTTCTTCTGCCTCTCTCCCTTCTTGAAAAGGAGAGTGACATTTGTAATTTTCCAGTCCCCTGGAACCATGCCAGGATCAATTTATTCTTGAAAGATAATTACTAATGCCTCCATAATCTCTTCAGCCACCTCTTTCAGAATCCTGGGGTGTAAAACATCAGTTCCAGTTTATTTATCTACCTTCGTGCCTTTCAGTTTCTCAAGCACCTTTTCCCTAGTAATGGCAACTTCACACACTTCCGCCCTGTCACTCTCAAACTCCCAGCATCTGTGAAGACTGATGTAAAATACTTATTCAGTTCCTTGTCCCCCAGTACTAAGTCTCCAGCATCATTTTCCAGTGATCTGATATCTACTCTCCCCTCTCTTTTACACTTTATATATCTGAAGAAACTTAACCATATAACAATTACAGCATGGAAACAGGCCATCTCGGGCCTTCTAGTCTGTGCCGAATGCTTACTCTCACCTAGTCCCACCAACCTGCACTCAGCCCATAACCCTCCATTCCTTTCCGGTCCATATACCTATCCAATTTAACTTTAAATGACAATATTGAACCTGCCTCTACCACTTCTACTGGAAACTCGTTCCACACAGCTACCACTCTCTGAGTAAATAAATTCCCCCTCGTGTTACCCTTAAACTTTTGCCCCCTAACTCTCAACTCATGTCCTCTTGTTTGAATTCCCTCCCTTCAACTTACATGTTGGCTTTGCTTTCCCTTGTCAGCTACAGTTGCATCACCCTGCCTTTAGAATACTACTTCTTTGGGATGTAAATATCCTGCGCCTTCCAAATTGCTCCCAGAAATTCCAGATGTTGCTGCTCTGCCATCATCCCTGCTAGTGTTCCCTTCCAATCGATTTTGGCCAGCTCCCCTCTCATGCCTCTATAATTTCCTTTGCTCCACGGTAATACTGATACTTTAACTTCTCCTTCCCAAATTGCAGGTATGTTGGAGACCTCACGACTCAATAATAAATTCAGCTTTTTCACTTTGCCTTTTTGATTTCTTCACAGATATTGCCAAATATTACAATTTCAATCTCTTGTTTTGCTTTTCTGTCTCTGTCATAATGTAATAGATAGATAGATAGATACTTTATTCATCCCCATGGGGAAATTCAACTTTTTTTTTCCAATGTCCCATACACTTGTTGTAGCAAAACTAATTACATACAATACTTAACTCAGTAAAAAATATGATATGCATCTAAATCACTATCTCAAAAAGCATTAATAATAGCTTTTAAAAAGTTCTTAAGTCCTGGCGGTTGAATTGTAAAGCCTAATGGCATTGGGGAGTATTGACCTCTTCATCCTGTCTGAGGAGCATTGCATCGATAGTAACCTGTCGCTGAAACTGCTTCTCTGTCTCTGGATGGTGCTATGTAGAGGATGTTCAGAGTTATCCATAATTGACCGTAGCCTACTCAGCGCCCTTCGCTCAGCTACCGATGTTAAACTCTCCAGTACTTTGCCCACGACAGAGCCCGCCTTCCTTACCAGCTTATTAAGACGTGAGGCGTCCCTCTTCTTAATGCTTCCTCCCCAACACGCCACTACAAAGAAGAGGGCGCTCTCCACAACTGACCTATAGAACATCTTCAGCATCTCACTACAGACATTGAATGACACCAACCTTCTAAGGAAGTACAGTCGCCTCTGTGCCTTCCTGCACAAGGCATCTGTGTTGGCAGTCCAGTCTAGCTTCTCGTCTAACTGTACTCCCAGATACTTGTAGGTCTTAACCTGCTCCACACATTCTCCATTAATGATCACTGGCTCCATATGAGGCCTAGATCTCCTAAAGTCCACCACCATCTCCTTGGTCTTGGTGATATTGAGACGCAGGTAGTTTGAGTTGCACCATATCACAAAGTCCTGTATCAGTTTCCTATACTCCTCCTCCTGTCCATTCCTGACACACCCCACTATGGCCGTGTCATCAGTGAACTTCTGCACATGGCAGGACTCCGAGTTATATTGGAAGTCTGATGTGTACAGGGTGAACAGGACCGGAGAGAGTACGGTTCCCTGCGGCGCTCCTGTGCTGCTGACCACCTTGATATTTACCTTGATATTTCAGTCTGCACCCCATCAGAGATCCTTCTCTCTTCACTTCCCTCCTTCCTGCATCACACTTTTCGGGTTTGGTGCAGAACATTGACCTGAAATGTTCTCCCTGTTTTTCTCTCTCAATGGGTGCTGCCAGGCAAGCTGAAAATTTCCATCCTTTTTTAATGTTTTTAATTCAATAAGTCTTAGTTTTTTTCCCCTAAGAACTCATGGAAACCTTCAATTCTGTGACTAAATAAAAATCTTGGTTCTGATACTACTTTAAGAGTACTTCACTGTCAACACATTTGAATGAAATTTTAAATAACTAGTTTAATTTTAGGCAAATGTGCAACATGGAATAATATTTAATGGGTACATAGTGCCATCTGCTGGCACTCTAATTATCAGCAATCACAGATTTGGCATAGAAGATTTCTCTCAACAATTAAAAGCCTTCTCAACTTGTTTGAAGAACTTACATTGTATACTTTTGAATAGATGTATCTCACTTTGAAATTAAGTACAGCCTGAATTTTAAAAAATTAAATGATAAAATATAGGAGCAGATTAAAACATTTGGTCCATCAAGTCTGCTCCACCTTTTGATCGTGGCTGGTTTCAAACTTGAAAGTAAGTTTATCATCAAAGGACATACATGTCACCAGATACAACTATGAGATTCATTTCTTTGTGGGCATACTCAGTAACTCCAAGAAGCAACCAAATCGATGAAAGACCGCATGCAACAGGAAGGACACACAACAAATTGTGCAAATACAAGAAAACAAAGAACAATAATAAACAAAATGGCAGTAAATATTGAAAAATGAGATGAAAATTTCATGAAGGTGAGTCCATAGGTTGTGAGGAACACATCAGTGCTGGGGCAAGTGAAGTTATCCCCGCTGGTTCATGAGCCTGATGGTTGAAGGGTAATGACTGATCCTGAACCTGGTAGCGTGAGTCCTGAAGCTCCTGTACTTTCTTCATGGCAGCAGTGAGAAGAGAGCACAGCCTGTGTGGTGGGGGTCCCAGATGATGGATGTTGCTTACCTGCGACAGCACTCCGTGTAAATGGGCTCAGTGATGGGGAGTGATGGATTGATCTGTATTCACTGCTGTTTGCAAGATTTTCCATTCAAGGGCATTGGTGTTTCCATTTATTTTCCATCTCAACCCCATTCTCTGCCTTTTCCTCATCAACTTTGATGCCCTTACAAATCAAGAACCTACCAACCTCCACTTTAAGTATACCCGATGACTTAGTTTCCACGTTTGTCAGTGGAAATGAATTCCATAGATTCATCACTTTCCGCCTTAATAAATTCCTCCTCATCTCTGTTCTAAAGAGATATGCTTGTATTCTAAGGGTGTGCCCTCTGGTCCTAGGCTGTCCTACTATTGGGAACATCCTCTCCATGTTCACTCATTCCAGGCCTTTCAATATTCAGCAGGTTTCAATGAGATCACCCCTCGTTCTTTTAAACTGCAGTGAGCACAGGCCCAGAGTATCAAACACTCCTCGTACATTAACCCTTTAATTCCTGGAATCATTCTGGACCCTCTCCAATGCCAGCACATCCTTCCTTTGATATGGAGTCCAAAGCTGCTCACAATACTCCAAGTATTAGGACAGACGTAAGCGTTTTGCTCGCCTTTATAGCTTTCAACTGGACTTGGATACTGTGAGGAGCATTTCAGAATACCATAAACGTGAGAAAATCTGCAGATGCTTGATATCCAAAGAAACACACACAAGATGCTGGAGGAACTCAGCAGGACAGGCAGCATTTATGGAAAGAGTAAACGGTCGACATTTTGGGCTGAGACCTGGACCCAGAGTCCTGAAGAAGAGTCTCAGCCCAAAACATCTGCACTTCCTAATACCCCTGCCCCCCCCACACACACACTAAGCTGTTTGCTACTTCATCCAGCATATTTTTCATTCATTTAATTCAGTGTTCCAATTTAACTACGTATCTGTATATTAATTTATTTTTATTTATATATTTTAGTAATATTTCATTAGAACTTACTGTGACCCATGCAGAAACTCCTGTGGCCCCTCAGTTTCTTGTTTTTTACTTGCGGCACCTATGAAATCTGGCCCCCAGGTGCTAAATCGCCCACACTGAGAACCACTGCCCTAGTCCATATCCTAACCCAAAGAGCAAAAATTTTCCCTGGACTCCCCAAGCCCTGGGTTGTCCAAGTCCACTGTTTGCAGTACTCTCTTCAAAAAAACTTGTAAATCCCAGTCTCATCTTCAACCTTTCCAATTCTCTTCAAAGTAAAGGAACACAGTGTGAATTTCCAGCTCCACGCCCACAATATCCTGTTGCAGTACCTGACTCTGGTCCTACCACAGAACCAAAATGGCTGTTTATCAACTTTCCAAACTGTTGAGCTGACAATGCCAATTCAAACATTTTAAATTGGCACTGTTATGTACTGTATAAGATCCTTGATCTTAGCAAATCCCTCCATGAGTAAGCAAAATAGTCTTGAGTTAGCAGGAGTTACCAGGCCAACTGGGTCAGACAGCCCTGATACTTAGCTGAGCAGTTCTCTTCGTGTCAGGGGTTTGGGCGTCTGGTCTCTGATCTGCTCTTGTAGAAGGTCTTGGCCAAGTCTCATTTTTTCTTTCTCTTCGAGAAATTGATTGCAATCATGACATGGAGCTTGTCCTCTTCTACTATGTAGCCCAGGCCAAGTGCCTTGTTGTCATCATCGCACATTTGGTTTGGCAAGACCATGGTTCCTCCCTTGGACTTCTCCAGCTTGTCATTGCACTCTTCCAGAAAAGACCCAAGGCTTGAGCTCGAAACCTCTGGCCTTCAGGATCTGCTCCACATTTGCTGTGATGGATTTCAGCTGGTCAAGGTCGTTGTGGGATGTGAGAATGTCATCAACGTAGCTGTTGTGTTGGAGCACCTGCTGCTCCTCTTTGAGGTGGGTGAAAGGAGGGAGATTAGCAGTTTCACTCATTGCTAGCTACACAATGCACCCTGCTGGTTTGTCTCTGAAGTTTGCTCTTGTGATTGCACATTCTCCCAGCTCCTCGTCCTCGGAGTCTCGCCAGAGGAATCTATGCAGGTGCACTTCTCAGTCTTCCAACCAAACCGAATTGTACATCTTTTTAATGTCACCCAGAGCAGCGTGTACTCCACTCCTGAACCTGAGTAGGACAGATCGAATCTGGTTGAGGACATCTGGACCTTTCATTAGCAGGTCATTCAAGTTCACGCCTCTGAACTTTTGGCTGCTGTTCCACACGAGTCTCACTGGGGTTGTGACAGAGTGCGGGTTCAAAGCAATAAGGTGACTCACGTACCAGACTGGCCCATTCCAGTTGATGACCGTGTCTTTGGACAATTTCACTGCAGTCCTTCGATTGACCATGTCATGCACTTGAGCAGTGTAGGCAGCTTTCCACTCGAGTTCTTTGGCTAGTTGCTTTTCTGTCCTGAGAAACGTAGCCTCAACTGTTCTCTTATTGTTTGGCAAGGAAGCTGGATCTTCTAACCAAGGATATCTGGCGTGCCAATGTGTTTCCTTGCAGTGGCGGTCACCTGTGACATAGGTGAGGCCTCTTTTTACAACTCCAAGTTCCCTCTCTTCAGCAAGAGTCGCTCCTTTGCCGATCGGCTGGCAGTTTCCGCAGTGGCAAACCCCGAATTTGGGCTCGCATGCTGCACCGATACTATCCCACTTCCGCCACTGTAGGAAGTCCAGGATGGTAGTTGAAGTACCTGACTCCTGGAGCTTGATGCCATCCTGTCTGTTTGGTGGAAGTTGCTCTGGGACTCTGCTGGTGAGCTCCTCGTACTTTACAGCAGCCACTCTCATTGACCTTGCAAAATGTGTCTTGGACATGTGAGCCGACACAGACAGCTCCTCTAAGAGATCAGGATATGCTCCTCCGACTGTCTTCCCCAGTGGTCCGTCCCACAGCACGAGGTCCCCAACAGCTGTGATTCTCTGAGGCGCTAGCTGACCTTCTCTATGGCTTATGAGTAAATCTATTTCTCTGGGTCACACAAGTTCATCAGGCGGTATGTCTGGGAAGAATTTCTGCAGTTGCTTCCGTGTCAGATGTTTGTAGACATTTGCAATCCTGTCTGGTCCATAACAAACCAATTGCTGTGATTTGAGAGTGCCCTTGGGAGTGTTTACTCTGATATTTAGAAGGTACCGCCTTGTCTCCACCTGAACCTTCATCCCCCCCAACTCCATGAACGACGAGAGTGATTTCCTCACTTCTAAGGTTCAGTCTGCTTGCAGCCTTGTGGGTTATATAATTGGTGTCTGAAGCCAAGTCATTTAACGTCCCGGTATTTGTCCAGCATTAACTGTGACCTCGAGAAGCATCATAATCACTGGCAGCTCTTGCAATCCACTTTCCACCAGAAGGCCCAGCTTATCTTTCACAGTGCTGAAGGCTCCGGATGCAGTGTTTGAAAATACATCGCGACATTGTTTGGCCAATTCTGGTGAAGGTTTGCCGAAGAACTCCTCTTGATCCTCTGTATATCTCTTCCTGCCTTTATCTTCCTCTGGACCGAAACTGCTCTTTTTCTGACCTGCGCTGCTTTTCGTTATTTCAGCATTGGGGCACAGATAGTAATGATGCTCGGGAGTACAGTCATCCCTGCAGTCTTGGTTTTTACACAGACAGGCGGGTTTGCAGAATGAACTGTCATCATGAACCTCGAGACACCTCTTGCATGCCCCCAACTTTCTTACTGCAGCCTTTTTCTCTGGTAGCTTCAGCGCTCGAAACTGTTTGCAAAAGTAGAGCTTCCTCTTGTGCTTTCCATCACCGCAGACTACACACCCTGCATGGTCGTCGCCCGACGTGGTAGACCTGGTTCTGGCATGTCATGTCTTGGCTCAGCCCTGGTTTCTCTTCCACTTGGCTCTTCATCCCTCAGTTGCCTGAGCTGCTCATATATGCTATCTATAATTCCTCTCTTTGAGGAATCCCAAGAGACTGTCAAACCGATTATCTGGTGCCACAGCATTTCCCCTGTCAGCGACATACACCAGCCATTCCTTTTTGAGAGTTTCTGGGGATTTTTGATATCACCCGTGTCTCCAAGGCCACTCAAGTCTTGAAGTGCCTTCTTCACAGCTTGAATTAATTCCACTACTTTCCGTGGCTGATGATTTCTGGCATTTTCTGTAACTCTTCCACTATTTCAACAGCAATGCACGATCGATTTCCATAGCGGTTTTCTAGAACACGGAAGATGTCATCTGCAGTGTTATAAGTAGTGAGGCGAAGGTCTCTTCTGATTTTGTCGTCAAAACTGTCCAGTAGTTGAACCTTTTTCACCTCTCTTGAACTGGTCAGCTCTCCCTACCTCTGGAGTGCTTCCCAGTCCTTTCACCACCTGTGAAAATCGTGTTTGCTGCCAGTAAACTTGGGACGGGCCGTCGGTTTCAATCTGATGGCTGGCGTGGGAAAATTGGAGGAAAAGTCCAATGCCGTCGGTGTTAGTCTTTCAGCATCCTCCTTTCTCCTTGCCTGTATGAAGTGGGCCTTCTTGGAAACCAACTTGGGGATGTGGAGTTCGAGCCCCTTTAGGCGACTCTGAAGGTCCTTCCGATCCCCTGGCAGGATCCATCATTTCCACCGACCAAGCACCTCCTTCGCTGTCTTTACCAGTCCTTGCAGGTGGTTAAGCCTGAAGTCATACGCCTCCTGGTGGCCATCGTGTTGTGATGGTTTTACATTCATCCTCTGCTGCTTGTAGTGCCGTGAACAATTCGACATTTCCAAAGTTGGTCCAAAGAGTCTCCTGGATTAGGCTTCTGACCTCCTTCAGTTTCAACTCACACTCATTTGCCGTCTTTGCCAGGTCGGCTTTTTGCTGTTCAGTTAACACGGCCACTTCCTCTGCGTTCAGCTCGGCCTCCCGTTCTGCAATGAGTCCGGCCTCCACATCATCATTGGCTTCCATGACTTTCTCGGCTTCTATTGTGAGTTTATTGAAACTGACCCTGATCTCCTCTTCAGACATGTTTTCATAGGTCCTGGTAATACTGTTGGCCAGACGAGAAAATAATCTTTTTGCTGTCGTTCGCTTTACCTTAAGTTGCTCAACTGATTTCCCAACAGCTTGATCAGCCATGTCTGATTTCCTCTGCAGGCTGTTCACAGGTGAGAAGGTAAGTACAACTTTTTAGTGATGCTTTGATGTTGTTCTATCTTAACTTGATTTTCTTCCTTTTTCAGGATTCCAGGTTATTGCTCCTGCTGTTCCAGCTCAAAGCTCCCAGATTTCTGTTTCCTGGTCAAACAGTTTTTCTCCCACTCTCAACCAGTTTTTCCACTGTCAAGTCAGAGCTCTTGTTTTCCTTTGAACGTGTGCAGATTCCCCACTTGAAAGGGATTGAATACGCTTACCCGAAGGTTTTTTAACCGGATTCCACTCAATGACCAAACAACTTTTCCTTTTTTTTCTCCTTTTATTTTCCGCAAGTGTGGCAGTTTGATAGTTCTGTTAGTTCCATTAGTCATTAGTCAGTAGTCATAAGTCATAAGCAATCAGTCATAAGTCAGTCATTAGTCTCGTCATAAGACACAAGTAGTCAGTCATAAGTCATAAGTGAGTCATTAGGTGAAAAAACTGGCTGCCTCTCAGACTTTGTAGACAAATTCGGACCTGCACCTCCGTTTCTCTAATGGACCATTATGGCCTCTGACCATCATGGTTTCAAACCGGGCGAACTCTCTTGAAGGTTTGCGAGCTCTTCTTCTGCTTATTTTGTATTACTATTTAGAATACAGCATGGGAACAGTCCCTCCTGTCCAACAAGACTGTGCCACCCGATTACACCCATGTGACCAACTAGCCTATTCATCTCTGTATCTTTGAAATGTGGGGGGGAAACTGGAGTTCCCAGGTTCTGGAACTAGGGTTCCAGTAATCAAGTTAGAGAGAGGAAACCCACACGGTCACATGGAGAACGTACAAACTCCTTACAGTGAGTGGAAGGAATTGAACCTGGGTCACTGACACTCCAATAGTGTTACATTAACCACTAGGCCACCATGTTTCTCCTATTTTCTCTTTTTTTAAAATGTTATATGATAATTAAATCAATCGTGATATTAATTTTATTAGATACTTTCTCATCTGCGTCATCCCTCCAGTATAATCTTTTCTTAAAAATTAAAGATCATTTTTATTGATCACATGTGCATCAAAACATACAGTGAAATGCACCACTTGCATCAAATCTAATTAGCGAGGATTGTGTTGGTTTTGTTGGGCAGCCCACAAGTGTCACCATGCTTCTGGTGACAGTATAGCAACCCATGACTCACTAACTCTAACAGTGCATCTCTGGGATGTGGGAGGAAATCCATGTGGTCACGGGGAGAATGTACAGACTCCATCCAGACTGCTGCAGGAATTGAACCCCAATCTTACAGCAGGCACTGAAAAGCGTTATGCTAACCGCTACACTACTGTGTCGCCAAGCGATCACGCACAGGTTTTCTGATGAGACCTTCGATTTCACTTGATGCCCTTCATTCTCTTTAGCTTTTTTGTAATACCTCTGTCTAGTTCTCTGTTTATAACAGAACTAGTTAGCTCTGCTGTAAGGTGATCCAACTGTAATAGTTACTGAGTCTTTCTCTCGACTCCACACTGTCTGATCTGCTGTGCCAGTCCAGTATTTTCCTTTGGCTTCACATTGTGTCGTTGCTGATTAACTGGACCTTGACACTCACTTGTTCATCAACCACACTTTATTTCCGTGTGCACCAGCAGAACAGCATGGCCCCTGTCACCAACACAGTTCTAAATTCAGACCAGCAGAACAGCATGGCCCCTGTCACCAACACAGTTCTAAGTTCAGACCAGCAGAACAGCATGGTCCCTGTCACCAACACAGTTCTAAGTTCAGACCAGCAGAACAGCATGGTCCCTGTCACCAACACCGTTCTAAATTCTGAATAAAGAAATGCCATTTTTATACAGGTAATGCCCTGGTTAAGATTTCCACTACTACCCTGTGAGGTATTTTATTTTAGCAGTTTTCAGTAAAAGTTTCTGTGTGTCCTGTTGGGAAGAGTGTTTTGGCTTCGGCTAAAGATAAAGAGCCATGTTGTCCAACTTAGGAATGTTGTGTCAGCCGATTGTAACTCTCTGGCCAGTGGAAGATTCGGGAGAGCTGGGCGGGATCAGATTGCTGAAGGGCAGTCGTCTGTTCTGGGTTCTTTTGGCAGGAGCTGCTGAGTGGGCACAAGGGAAGATGCCACAGAATGCCGTTCGAAGGGGAGACCCCGTTGTAAGAGGTGCTTTGTGCGGATGAGTGGCTCCAAGGAGGAAGTACCAATACTCCTGAGAGAACCAGTCCATTTGAGATGGTCTTCGAGGGAAGTTCGAACTGTGGCTGGTGCCTTCACACAGAATGTGGGTTCAGTGCATGACTAAAGCAATCCACTCAGCTACTACAGAAAGGAGCTCCGATGTCTATGCGCACATTGGACTGGTTTAACTGTACTGGGCCCTTTTATTTTTCTTTTCTTTTTCTGTAACTGTTTGAAAATCTGGTAAATGTATTTCCTTTATGATCTTTTGATCTGTTCATTTTCTGGGGAACGATATCTTTACATAGAGCAGTATTTACACATCATTCGCTACAACCAATGTTCCTTAATCGGAACATCCCAACTTTCCCGCTTGGTTGAACCCCAAATCATACCGACCCCAGATATATATTGCTCATGAAAACTGTCCTTCTCAGCGCTGAGTCACGTTGCTGTTAGCAGAGTTGGCTAACGAGCCTGGGTGAGGGGGTTGCATGCCGAACTGGCTGGCAGGTAAGGATATATTATTAACTATGTCAGAATTGCTCACTTGCAAGAATACAGGGGTTAAAATTCAGTCGAAACTTCAAGCTGACAGCCAATGATACTTTGAAGTTGGTAAAGCAATTGTCCCTTAGTTGGTGCATATGCCTTTGATTGTTGATCTCGTCTCCAGTCCCCTGCTGTGCAGACGGAAGCTCTGCTTTTCAAACACCTTTCTTGCCTGGGCTGTCTGCACACTATCTGCTGTCTATCCTTGCCTGGATATTACATTAACCCTAGCCTCACCACCATTTCCACAATTTCAGCAGTTAGCTCGCACCTGCGTTTTGCAGCTTAATTTTTCATGTGTTTGTTTTCCCAACTGCGCTCGTTGCTGTATTAACCAGACTGTGCCTTAAACTTTACAATCAGGTGGGCAAATGTGGCCTAAACCTGTCGAAGATATTCACTTCCTTTGGGCATCTCTTCCTTCAACCACTCCGCAGTTTAAAACTACTGTGTAACCCGGATTCGTGGAGGATTTGTGCTCTGAGAAACCTGCCTACATCACAACCTTCTGGAATATGAGCCCTATTTTTCCATCGGATCCCATGTTATGTCAGCTCCTCCTCACTGACAATCAACACAGGTGCATGTCAGGTGTATGATGGTCTGGCTAAGCACAGCTCAAACACCACCTATAAAAACCCTGATGTTGGCAGAATCTCAGATGGTGACGAGGATGCGTACTGGAGCAAGATAGATCAGCTGGTTAAGTGGTGCTGCAATGACAACTCTGCACTCAACTTCAGCAGGACCAAGGAATCGATTGTAGGCTTCATAAACGGGAAGTCAGGAGAACACACGTTGGTCTTCATTGAGGGCTCAGCAGTGGGAAGAGTGAGCAGCTTCAATTTCTTGGGTGTCAACATCTCAGAGCTTCAGCTCAGGGCACATCAGATGCTCGAGGAGATTTGGATTGTCACCAAACACTTCTAGCAAATTTCTACAGACGTACCATGGAGAGCATTCTGACTGGCTGCATCACCGTCTGGTATGGAGACTCCAGTGTAAAAGAGGCTGCAGAGGGTCGTAAATTCAACCAAATGAATTACAGGCATAACCCTCCCAACCATCAATAATATCTTCAAAAAGCGATACCTCAAGAAGGCGGCACCCATCATTAAGAGCCTTTGTCATGTGGGACAAGCCTTCTACTCAATCTTACCATCAGGGAGGAGGTACAGGAGCCTGATCAATATTTTAGGAATAGCCTCTTCCCCTCTTAGCGTCAGATTTCTGAACAGTCCGTGAACACTACCTCATTATACCTCTATCACACTATGTATTTATCTGTCTATCTATTTGCTTGTTCATTCATTTTCAGCCTGAAACATTGACTCTATATTCTCCTCCATAGACGTGGCCAGACCTTCTGAGTTTCTGCAGCATATTGTGAGTGTTACTTGGGTTTTCAAAATGTGTTTCAAATATAAACGTTGTTTTAACAGGTGCATTACTGCATCTGCATTCTTTTTTGATGCTACATCAATTTTTAACAAGTTGTGCCGGACTATAATAATTGCCCTACAATGTCATAGAGTAAGTGGAAATCTTCTGAAAGAAATCAATGGAAACAGCAGATATTACCAAAGGTGCAGCAGGCGTCTCAAAGTGCACAAGGCAGTGTTAATCCCCATTTTTCAGATGAAGGAAGGAACACTGCAGTAAGGAATGGCATTTGGCAGCCATGGGACCATCTGCCTTTGCTTATACCCCAGCTGTTTACTCTGCCTCTGAGCCAATAGTTTCAATTCGATCAATGTCCGTTTCGTACATGCTCTTAATTGCCTACAGCTCGGCAATCAATACTGTCATCTTCTCAAAACTAATCAATAAGCTCCAAGACTTTGGCATCAATACCTCCTTGAGCAATTGGATCCTCGATTTCCTCACTTGCAGACCCCAGTCAGTTCAGATTGGCAACAACATCCTCTCCCTCGTCTCCATCAGCACAGGAGCACCACAGGCTGCTCTAACCCCTGCTGTTAGAGCTTAACCCCCTGCTCTACTCACTTTATATTTATGGCACAGCTCCAATGCCGTATTTAAGCTTGCCAAATCAAAGGCTGTGATGAATCGGCGTATAGGAGGGAGACTGAAAATCTGGCTGAATGATGCCACAACAACAACCTCTCACTCAATGTCAGTAAGATCAATGATCTGATTATTGACTTCAGGAGGAGGAAACCAGGGGTCCATGAGTCAGTCCTCATATGTGATAGCGCGTGCTAACTACTACGCTATCTTAGCACTCATGGTATATTATAGTTTTTTATGTAGTGCCAAATGATATTAAACCTGATTCTGATACTGAATCCAGTGTCAAAATGTGCACATTTATGTCTCCACCTCTGGTACAACCAACATACTCCTGACATGGGAAGACCACTAAGTTTCGAGATTAGCTTTATTTGTCACATGTGCTTCGAAGCAGACAGTGAAATGTATCATTTTACATCAGATCAAATTAAACCAGCAGAGATTGTGCTGGGCAGCCTACAAGTCACCACGCTTCCCTGTGTCAACATAGCATGTCCGCAGCTCACTGACCCTAACCGTATGCACTTGGAATGTGGGAGGAAACCAGAGCACCCGGAGGAAACCCGCATGTTCATGGGGAGGGCAGACAGGGGCGGGAATTGAAGCCTGATAGTGAAACTAAGTTAAACCTGTAAAGTGGATTTGTAAGAAGATTTGTGTTTGGCAATACCTGAAAGCTACCTATCTGATGATAAAGCAACACACACAAGCTTGAATTTCCAGCATATGCAGATTTCCTCGTGTTTGCGTATCTGATGATAAACTTGACCTTGTATTTTAAAAGTGAGACAGTAACCTTGCTCTCTTATTTACAAGTAATGTGATCCGAATTATAATATCCCATATTTTGTCTGAAAATGCAAAGCATTAAAGATTCAAAGCGCATTCATTATCAATGAATGTTTAAATCATACAACTTTGAGATTTGTTAACTTGACAGGCAGTCGCAGAGCAAGGAACCCAAAAGAACCCAATTAAAAAAAAATAACACCAACCTCCGGTGCCCACAGAGAAAGAGGAAAAAATATTGATCATGCAAACAATAGAAGCGGGCAACAACGACAGCATTCTGAACCAAATTGAGTCCTTAAACCCAAATCCCCGGAGCAGCTCTGAGTAGGCCCGAAGCCTCAGTGTTCAGGCCATCATAATGCTGGGGCAAGGCACTACGTTCGCAGACACAAAGCACAGCGGCCAGGGGCAGTCTCACAGTCTTAACATCATGGAGAGAGGAGCCCCCAGACTATCTGGGCCAGTGTCTAAATTGCCTGAACCTAGTATTAGGACCCAGGCCCCACCACAGTGAACCGTTCCAGGCTTAGGTTTTCCCGCCGGAGAAGCCATTCTCAACCTCTCCAAATCGTCTTGGTGCTTCGAGTGAACCAACCTCACCTGACTCTTGACACCCTGCCTCTCCAGTCCATCTAGGCCAGCGTTTAGATGTTCCAAACAGCTCTGTAAAAGAAAACTTTTCCCTCACATCTCCTTTGAAATTACCCCCTCGCACCTTAAATGTATGCCCTCTGGAATTAAGATGTTTGAACCCTTGGAAAAAGATTTTGTCTGCCTATTCTATCTATGCCTCTCATAATGTTACAACCCTCTATCAGCTCTCCCCTCAGCCTCGCTGCTCCAGAGAAAACAAACAACTTCTCGTTATAGCACACATCCTCTCATTCTGGCAGCATTCTGATAATCCTTTTCTGCACCCACTGCAAAGCCTGGACATCCTTCCTATAATAGGGTGACCAGACTGTTTGCATTACTCCAGATGCGGCCTAACTCAAGTTTTATAAAGCTGTGACATAATTCCTGCCTTTTGAACGCAATGCCTCAACTAATAAAGGCAAGCATGCTCTTTGCCTTTTTAACCACCCTATCGATCTGTGTAGCCACGTTCAGGGAGCGATGAACGTGAACCCCAAGATCCCTCTGCTCATCAACACTGTTAAGGTTCTTGCATTTGACGAGGCAACACTTCACATTTGGCCAGGTTAAACTCCATCTGCCATTTCTCCAGCCATGTCTGCTACTCATCTACTGTATATCCCTTTGAATTCTTCGCAGTCTTCGACAATATCCGCAACATCACCAATCTTTGTATCATCTGCAAATTTACTAACCTACCTAACTACATTTTTATCCAAGACATTTGTATGCATCACATACAGCAGAGGTACCAGGACATCACTGGAAAAGACCACTGGTAACAGACCTTCAGCTAGAATAAGTCCCTTCAACCACCATCTTCTGTCTTCTGTCTTCTACAGTTCCGAATCCAATCAGCTTATTCACCATGGATCCAGACACACAGTCTTCAGACTCCTGTACCTCCTTCCTGAAGGTAGCAATGAGAAGACAGCATGCCCTGGCTGATGGAGACCCTTAATGATGGATAACGCCTGTTTGAGGTATTGCCTTTTGAAAATGCCCTCAATGTGGATTAAGAATGCATCCTTGAGAGATGATTGTTCAGTGTTGATTGTCAGCAAGGAGGAGATGTATTATATATGGAGTGTGAAAGCTCTCAGCCTGTAATTGATGGAATTTTGAAGAATGAGGGGGGATTATATTGAAACGTATTGAATTATATAAGACCTAGATAGAGAGAATGTGGAGAGGATTTTTCCTATAGTAGCAGGGTCTAGGACCAGAAGGCACAACCTCAGATTAGAGATGTCATTCAGAATGGAGATGAAGAGGAATGTCTTTAGCCAGAGAGTGGTGAATCTGTGGAATTCATTGCCACAGACAGCTGTGGAGGCCAAGTCATTGAGTGTATTTAAGGTGGAAGTTGATAGGTTCTTGATTAGATAGGGTGTGAAAGGGTATGGGGAGAATGCAGGCGAATGGGTTTGAGAGGGAAATGCATCAATCATGATCAAATGTCAGTGCAGACACAATGAGCCAAATGGACTAATGCATCAAGATCTAAACCCTACAGCTTCTGGTCTTATTCTGAAGCCTTTCAACTTTCATTCTGACTCCGAAATGAATTAAATTCACACATCCTGCACAAGTACAGTTTCAGAACCAGATTCAGGTTTAATATTATTGGCATATATTGTGAAAGATATGTTTAAATAGTTAAATAAGTAGTGCAAAAATAGAAATAAAAAAAGGTTGTGAGGTAGTGTTCATGGGATCAACGTCCATTCAGAAATCTGATGGCAGAGGGGAAAGAAGCTGTCCTGAATTGTTGAGTGTGTCCCTTCAGGCTCCTGTACCTCCTCCTTGATGGCGGCGATGAGAAGAGGACATGTCCTGGGTGAAGAGCGTGCTTAGTGATGGATGACGCCTTAAATAGATATTTCCATTTAAAGAGAACTATATTAAATGTAATGTGTGAATTTTTAATTTCAATGCGCATTTTATTGGTACCGTGTAAACAACATAATTCTAATCCATCGCTTTATATTATTGGTGGAATAAACATATATTGAAGTTAGGTTTCATTTTAATTTATAAAAAGCGATTACGTGGAAACAGCTAGAAACGTCTCGATTTCCTGTAAAATGATGCGAGTACAGCAGAGCATTGAAAGAAATCCACTCCCCCCTCTCGCGTCAAACGCCAGTGAACGCCACCCCTCCCTCCACTTCTCAAAGGCTGAGGAGGGAAGGCGCTCCCACTCGCTGCTGAGTCACTGGATACGGACCATGGCTCAGGACTACGTGGACGCAAAAATCCAGGCGGACAAAGTGGTCCTTTTCATCAAAAAGTCCTGTCCTTACTGCGACCTAGCGAAGAATGTGTTTGGAAATTTTGAGTTCAAAAAAGACAGGCTACAGATTCACGACATTACGGACCATGCCCAAGTGAAGGAGATTCAGAGTTACTTGGAAAGTAAAACCGGAGCCAGGACGGTGAGTTCATTTCTTTTAAACAAACGCCATCTTTTTGCTGACTTCGGGTTTACGTTTCTCATCTTCATTTTATTTTCTAATATGGTCGAACGAAGCTGTAAACTGCTCTTCGGGCCTTCAGTATCATTATGCAGTATAATGACTGAAAACGGCAAATGGCGAGTTGCCATCTGCAGACAGACGGGGGTCTCGGCCGACAGCGACCGTCAGTAGGCTGGGTTGTCACTGCCCGGCCCATTTCATCTCCATGCCTTTCAAGCTCTTTGAGAAACGACTTGCAATTTCATCCCGGTTTTTAAAGCAATGGGAAATCTCTAAGGCGAATCACGGAGCGAGCTGAGGCACCCGGATCTCTATCGTCGGCGCAGAGTCGTGTCTGATTTCCTGCTGCATTTGGAGATACTGCTGTCTGGGAGGGGGGAGAGTTCATCGGAAGGGCAACTCAGGGCTGGGTGGGCTTTTCACGGCTTCGCTCCCCCCTTTGTACCAGGTCCCTGTCCCACGGCTTCTCCGGTCACGCTGCTTGAATCCTGTAAATCGAACCTCTCCCCCCCCGGCCAGTGAACCTTTCTAGTGTGGAAACCATTAACTCTGCAATTCTCTGAAGCAGGGGTTCCCAACCTTTTTAATGCCCTGAAGCCCCTGCCACTAACCGAAGAGTCTGCGGACCCCAGTTTGGGAAGCCCTGCTCTGAAGCAACACACACACAAAATGCGGGAGGAACACAGCAGGGCAGGAGGAGCAATAAAGAGTCGTCCTTTCGGGCCGAGACCCTCCATCAGTCAGGACTCCAACTCGAGATCTTTTTGCATTGCCACTTCGCCATCAATCAGACTCATTTCTTTGTAACTCGCGAGTCGGTACTGGAAGTGAGGCCAATAACTTGATAACCACACGTTGAATTTGGGCGCTTGGAATGCACAAGGCACGGTTAGTAAGTCTGCAGATGATACTACAATGGGTGGTGTAGAAGGTAATGATCAGCTAGGTGTGTGGGCTGAGGTCTGGCATCTTGGGGATCAACCCAGGGTAAGACTAGCACAGTGAATGGCAGGGCACTGGGGAGTGTTATGGAACAGAGGAGTGCAAGTGCATAGTTTACTGAAAGCGGCATCTGGGGCCGACACCCAGAGGGGGGGACAGTAGCTTTGTGGTTAGCACAGCCCTTTACAGTACAGGTGACCCGGGTTCAATTCCCGCTACTGCCTGGAAGTAGTTTGTACTTTCTGCCAGTGACTCCAGTTTCCCCCCAAAGTTTCTCATAGGTTGTTCTCACAGTCCAAAGATGTATCAGCTGGGCAGTGTACGTCGTCCTTCGACAAATCGGGGGTCGTTGGGTGGTGCAGCTCAAAAGGCTGGAAGGGTCTGCTCCTTGCTGTATCTCAATAAAATATTCACCTCAATACTGTATGTTAACTCTAACCTTAACTAAAGAATATTTGTATCTAAGAATACAATGTATCTTAGTGGCAATCCACTATGCAGTTCCTTCTAAGATACATTGTAGTGAAAATGATTTGCTTATCAGCTACAAGTTGCCTTTTTAAGGATGGTGGAACGTGCCATTCCGATAATGTTGTGGCCTGGTATTTCATCTGAAGACAATATCTCTGTCAACGAACTGATAAGAGCAAGAGTAGGCCTTCCCATCCCGCCTCACCATTCATTATAGTCACAGCTAATCTGCCCCAGGCCTCGCTTCACCTCTGTGCTACTTCCCCAGAGTCCTCAATTAGCTGATCTCTCCAAACCTTACCCTCTTCCTCTAAATCTCTCAGCAGTTAGCACATCGCTTTGCAGCATTGGCAATTGGGGTTCAGTTTCTGGCACTGTCTGAAAGGAGTTTGTATACGACCACGTGGGTTTCCTCTGGCAATTCCTGTTTCCTCTCGCCTTCCAAAAAGGCAGGAGCGAGTAACTTCTGGGCATGCTCTGTCTGTTGGCACGGAAACATGGTGACATGCGCAGGTTGCCTCCCAGCACATCTCTGGACTGGCTGGGTCGTTGACGCAAGAGACACATTTCACTGTTTGTTTCAATGTGTTGATGTAGATGCGGCAAATAAAACTAATCTTGTCTATTATAAACTAATTGTCCAATAACTCACCTCCGGTTTGCGGCATTAAAACGTTCTAGACAGCCACACCAATTGGTTGTGTCTGTCTCTGGAATTTATAGCAGATTTAGTGCTACCGAGTCTGGCTCTCTAGGCAAGCACCTATTCAGCTAATTGGCACACGTTTATTACTGTTAAAACACACACAAATTGCTGGAGGAACTCAGCAGGCCAGGCAATATCTATGGAGAAGAGCACAGTCGAGGTTTCAGGCGGAAAACCTTTGTCATTACAGTCATCCTGTGGAGGTGCTCATCGTTACTTTCATTAGTTAAATACACGTTACACCTGCGGCAGTGAAGGTCTCCATCTCCGTCTCTCTTGGCCATCCGTCACGCGCAGACATAGAAAGATTCTTCATTGCAGTTTCTGGAACAGTTTTGTTTGACCAGGCAGGGTTGTTAGCCCTGAGCTGAACCCCCCAACCTGCAGGACTGGTGGACCACTTGAAGCCAATTGGCAAGCACTTATTTCTGTTATCCTGTGGTTTGCTTATCACTACATTGGGTAGTTCAAATTCTATTTGCAGTTGAATCAGATCTTCTGGTAGCAACCTGGTCTGCAAACCCAGTACCAGTTAGATCCTGCCAATTCCAATTATACTGAAATCCTTTGACAGCAGTTAACCATATGGCAAAGCTGAAACATCTGTCAAAGCACCTTAAATCACAGACGCACCTGATAGTCACCTGTAGTACTGTGTTCCTTTGTGGTCGCCCCATCATAGAAAAGATACGGAAGCTTTAGAGATGATCCAGAGGAGATTTAACAGGATGCTGCCTGGATTAGAAAGGATTTGTGAGGATAGGTGGAGCGAGCTAGGATTTTCTCTTTGGAGTGAAGGAGGATGAAAGGTGACTTGATAGAGGTGTACAAGATTAACCTAGGTATAGATAGAGTGGATAGGCAGAGACTTTATACCCAGGGTGGAAATGGCTAATTCAAGAGCGTAAAACTTTAAGGTGTTGGGAGGAAAGTATAGGGGGGGCAATATCAGAGGTAGTTTTCTTTACCCAGAATGGTAGGTGTGTGGCATGTGCTGTTAGGGCTGGTGTAAGAAGTAGATACATTAGAGATATTTCAGAGTGTTAAACAGAGACTTCTTCTTAAGCCCAAGACTGGGGCATGGGCCAACCTTTCAAATTTTCCCAGGTGTAGCCCATCTTCTTTGTGTATCTTTCCTTTTCCAGGGATAATGTTTTTGGAGCTTCTGTTGACGTTTCTGTAGCACTGGGTTTTTACGGGATGGGATTGCTAGGCTCAGGTTTTCAGATCAGTGTACAATCAGCAAACTTCAGGGCAGGAATTATGCTGCAGTTTTCAGGCCTTGCCCGTTCATGCCGGAGTTCCGAACATTTTCACAATTGTGTTGAGAAATGCTGGTGTTTCTCAGGGAAATGCAGACTTTTGGCATGGGAGATGATTGTGGTGTGAATGGTTGGCTTCAGGCCTATCTAATGTACAGTAGATCTTGTAGATGTGTGTTTCTGATTGGGAAATGCCATGGTATTTACTCACCTGGGTCAGGGAAACGGTCCGTTTTTTTTCTGGCTCAAAAATGTCTTTGACAATCTCCCTAACACTATTTCCAAGTACGTTTTCTAAAGAAAAGTGTTGGCACCATTACCCTTGCTGTTTAATTACATTTGTTTTGTGTCGTGTTGTATGACGTGGGCGTTCGTAGTCTTTTCATCCCCATCATTGTTCTTGGAAAATTTTTCTACGGAAGTGGTTTGCCTTATTCTGGGCAGTGCCTTTACAAGATGAGTGATCCCAGTCATCAGTTCTCTTCAGAGATTGTCTGCCTGAAATCAGTGGTTGCATAACCAGGACTTGTGATATGCACCAGCTGCTCATACGACCATCCACCACCTGCTCCCATGGCTTCACATGACTCTGATTGGTGGGGGTGGGGGGGGGGGTGTCTAAGCTGGTGCTACACCTTGCCCAAGGGTGACCTGTAGACTAGCAGAGTCTACACCTCCTTTGGTAGAGATAGATCTCCGCCCTCCCACCAAATACTGTATCTCTAAATAAATAATGCCTAAAGAGACAACTCAACAATTGTTTCATTAAGTCAAATGTTTAATCCATTGCATTAAATATCAAGCATCATCAGAAAAGCTTTAAGATAGCACAAACCACAGAACTATAGCCCCTTTCTCCTGATTTAATGCTTGTGATTCCTGTGAGATACTAAGATTAGAATGGCAGGAAAAGCTGTTGGTAAATGAGGGCCATTGTTTTTGCTTTCTGTCCTTGCTGGCTGCTTTAGCAAATTGCACTGAGATTCGCCGAATGAAAGTCGGTTGCAAAGCAAAGGAAAAATCTTGCAGATGCTGGAAACCCTGAAATAAAAAAATCAAAATTGCAAGAGATATTCAGCAGCTCTCGTCTCTCTCCATAGATGCTGCATTACCTGCTAGGTATGTGAATTAACATCTAGGGTCAGTGAATTCTGTCAGTGGCAATCACTGGGAGCCATGGGTCTCCGGGCCCCATTCTTTGCAATGTAAGTGCAGATCAAGAGCGTGGGAGGCCGGAACCCGCTAAAGATACAGCAAGCACTGCGGCAGATGATTCAGATTCAGATTAATTTATTTATCACATGTACATTGAGTCACCCAGTGAAATGTGCAATTTGCATTAACAACCAGCGGGGGCAGCCCACAAGTGTTGCCACACATTCCAGTGCCAACGTAACATCCCCACAAAGTTTCACAGAACAACACAACCAACAACAAAGCCAAAAAAGGCAACAACAGTAAAACAAGCCGCTTTCCCCCTGCCCACACCAACCCACGCCCTCACACATACATAAGCCATCGACCCCAGGGCAGGCCGCCTCCAGGTCTCCAGTCCTTAGCCCTGGAATCTCAGACTCACTGGCATCCCACCTTCAAGTTTTGATTTCATCCCAAGCTGGTTTTGACCTCCAAGCCCCGTGACCCGGGCCCCTCATGTCTCCTTCGGACCCTCCAGAAACCTGCTCTTCCAACTCCCCCTTACCTCTAAAGCCACAAGAAGAGGCAACAAGCCCGCTTACTGTGATTTAGTTTTATTATGTATTGCAATGTACTGCTGCCATGTAACAACAAATTTCATGACGTATGCTGATGATATTAAACCAGATTCTGAAGTGTTAGTCCTTTCATCAAAGGCTTTTTGAAAGTCCAGTTGGAACAGTTTATTGGGTTCCCTTCATTCATTAATCTTATGGCTTTCTTGTAACAAAACTTAAATTAGTTTTGTAGTTTATTGTTCAAGATTGTTTGATGTCATTTCCTGTACACAATTGTAAAGGAGAACAAAATAATTGTTACTCCAGATCCCATGCAGCACAAAAAAGTCCAGTAAGATAAAGAACACAATAATAACAAAAAATACATTAAAAAAGCATAAGATAGCTTCTATACATAAATTGTATGTCCATAAAGTGATTCTAAGCACAGGAGTGTCTGTACGTAAGGTGACTGACAAGAAATGATAAAGTCGTAGTGTTGGAGAGGTGGATTTGTGGGTGGAGGTGTTGATCAGCCTTACTGCTGAGGGAAAGTACCTGCCCTTGAGTCGTGTAATGTTGGTGTGAATGCTCCTAGCATCCTCCCTGTGGGGCAAGCAGTCCATGAGCAGGTTGGGTGGAATCCTTCATGATGTTACTGGCCTTTTTCCAGCACCTTTCTGTATATATGTCCTTGATGGCAGGTAGGCTGGTGTTAGTGATGCATTGGGCAGTTTTGACTACTCATTGTGTAGCCTTCCTGTCTGCTGTAGTGCAGCTTTTATGCCAAGTAGTGATGCAGTTTGTTAAGATGCTCTTTACTATGCAGCTGTAGAATGCCATGAATATGGATGTGCAGAGTCCAGCTCTCTTCAGAAAGTAGAGGCATTGGCGGACTTTCCTGACTCTGTAGAACATGTTCTGGGACCGCGAGAGCTTGTGTGTGATCTGCACTCGCAGCAGTTTGAAACTGCTTGTAGTTTCACTGATGTGGAGTGTGAGTGGGGCGAGTTCTTCTGAAGTTGATAACCATCTCCTTTGTCTTGTTGACATTGAGGAAGAGCTACAAGATGCTTTATTAATAGCTGTGCTGAGTTTTGTGAGTAGCACCTTCTCTCACTCACTGTTCAGTGTGGATGTTCCAGGAATCCCTTAAAGCATGTGATGATTAAGCCTGTAGTTTCCTGGCTCTGTTCCATCTTTTAAAATAAGAATTACACCGTGCTATATTCTATTTGAGGAAAATGTCCATTTAATCTCTTGAATTTATGGTTGAGGGGCTCACTGAAGTCTTCTCTCCCCCTTAATGTTGGTCCACGCCTCAAGAAGATGAATCCATCACAAAGGACCCTCATCATCTAGGACCATTAATACCATTGGGGAGGAAGTACAGGAGTCCAAGACTCTCACTCAACAACTTAGGAACAGCTTCTTTCCCTCCACCATCAGATTTCTGGACTGTCCATGAACTCATGAATATTACCTGGCTATTCTGTTTTTAGTAATTTTATTTTTGTCATGTATAGATTTTCATGTCTTTTCACTGCTGCCACAAAACAACAATTTTGCATCGTATGTTGGCGGTAATAAATCTGATTCTGATCAGATTTTTTTTTACCAGTTATTTACTATTTGTTACCTTTTTATTACCATTTTAAACATGGTCAGTTTAACCATTACCATTTTGAGCATAACGACACTTGTGGGGTGCCTGCAGTATGTATTTTGACGGTGCTGGTCATAGAAGCAAAGGGCACATTTAACTGTATGCTTTGATGTATTCGTCACATGTAAAGCTAATCTGTCTTTAATCTTTGACAGCACTAGTAATTGTACCAGTCTGAATAATATTGATTGCTATTGCTCAATAGGAGAGCCAAATAGAATTAAGACAGTATTCACTCTGTACAGGCATTTTTGAGTGAACAGTTCTGTTCTTATTACAGGTGCCACGTGTATTCATTGGGACTGAATGTGTGGGAGGTGGTTCCGATGTTAAGCAGCTCCATGAGTCTGGAGCGCTGAAGGAGAAGCTCATTGCCATCGGCGCCTTATCGACCTAGGTAAGATTGAGGAGCATGAAATTCTAAGGCTTTGTAAGGCCTTGGTCAGGCTCCAGTTGGCGGATTATGAGCAGTCTTAGGCTCCTTATCTGGGAAAGGGAGTGAAGGAGCTCCAGAGGAGAATCATGAGAATTATCCTGGGTCTTAAAGGGTTAACATATGAGGAGTGTTTGATGTTGTATGGGCTTATTCCAATGGCCTGAAATTTCCATTTCCAAAACTGGTAGTTCCATGCATGTTGCTTTGGCACTGGAATGTGTGGTGACAATCGCATGCTGCGCCCAGGGCGCGGGCGTGCTGCTTGTTAATGCAAATGATGCATTTTTCTCTATGCTTTGATGTAGATGTTTGAAGTAAATTTATGATCACAAATGTCACCTGAGATTAATTTTCATGTGGACATATTCAATAAATCCATAATAGAATATTTAACTTTAATATAATCAATGAAAGAACACAGTTTCAGGCCATTGGAATAAGACTATATGACCTCAAATGCTCCTTGTATGTTAACCCTTTCATTCCTGGAATGATTCTCATGAACCTCCTCAGGGCCCTTTCCACATGCTATTAATGAATCTGAATCTGTAGCAGTCAGAAAGTTTGAAAATCTTATGCAAATACAGATCCAAACCCAGATGTTTCTACAGTAATTAAGACCATTAGACACAGGAGTGGAATTGGGATATTCAGTCCATTGAGTCTCATTGACATTCAATGTCTGTTTTATTCCCCTTTCATCCCCATTCTCCTGCCTTCTCTTTTGTAACCTTTGATGCCCTTGCTAATCAAGAACCTAGGAATCTCCACTTTAAATATACCCAAAGATCTAGCTTCCATAGCGGTCTGTGGCAATGAAATCCACAGATTCACCAACCTCTGGCTAAAGAAGTTCCTCCTTACCTCGATTCTAAAGGATGCCCTTGTATCTGACTCATCCTAGACTCCCTCCACTATTGGAAACCTCCTCTCCCTGTCCACTCAATCTAAGTTTTCCAATTTTTAAAAAGTTTCAATGAGGTTCCCCCCCCCCCCCCCCCCCACCATTCTTCTAAACTCCAGCAAGTACAGGCCCAGAATCATCACACGCTCCTCATGCTTTGAGTCCCGAGATCATTCTCGTGAACCTCCCCTGGACCCTTTACAATGCCAATACGTCCTTTCTCAGATAAGGGGCCCAAAATTGTTCACGATACTCCCAAGTGCAGTCTGACCAATGCCTTATAAAGCCTCAGCATTACAAACTGCTCTTAGTAGTTGGTCTCTACACTGGTAGAGCATAAATTTCCTGCATTTTACTAAATAGCAATGGGAAATCTGCTCAAGGGCATTTAGTTACCTATATCTCATTTGCAGCACTTGTGTTCTCAGTACTATCTAGTTAGTTAGATATGTACAATTTGCTTTTATTTGCATATTGGTTGTTAGTCTTTTCTTATGTATAGTTTTTCACATTGTATTTCTTTACTTTCCTGTAAATGCCTGAAAGAAAGTGAATCTCAAGATAGTATATGGTGACATCCACTTACTTCAATGATAAATTTACTTTGAACTTTGACCTTGTGCAGGAAAATCGAAACAAAGCTGCAGTTGCTGAAAGTCCATAATAAAACCAGAAAATACTGGGAACAATTTTGTGGAGTGAGGGGGATTAGCATTTCAATTGAAGACCCTTCTTTAGATGGGGAAAAAGAAAATAAGTTAGTTGAAGGTTGGAGAAGGGATTGGGGAGGACTAGATAGGACAAAAGAAATATCTCTAGAATGAGGTCATGGTTGCCATGGGGATAAACTGCTGATGAAGGAATGGATAGGACAAAAGAAATATCTCTAGAATGGCGTCATGGTTGCCAAGGAGATAAGCTGCTGATGAAGCAACCTGGTGAATGTGTGTTAATGTGGGCAGTTAGAATTAGTACAAGATCTGGGAGATATAGGCAGTTAGAGGAAACACAAGCAAAGGAATGTGGATGGTGCAGTAGTCAATGTTAATGGACAGAGAAACACTGAGTCACTGTGACAGGTTGTTTTTTCAGTGCAGAACCGGATAGTTATGGTACATGCAAGTTGTTGAATTTAATATTGGGTGTGGAAGGCTTGGATGTGTATTATAGAAGGTGAGGTGCTGTTCTTTGAGCCTTTAAGAATCACCTTCAGCATTCTGGAGATGAAGGGCATATTCCCTTCCCAATTTTGTGGTCAGCTTTTCATCTTTCAGCAGCCATCACCCTTTTGATGACACGACCCCCATACATACTGAAAATTCCAAACCAAAAATGCAGACGCTGCTAATCTAAAAAACACAGAACATGCACATCAGCAGAAATGCCACACTTATCCTTTATTGCCCTTCCCTTTCACCATCCTATGATCTAAACAGGCTCTTCCAGGTGAACACGAGATTGTGCAGATGCTGGAAATACAGAGCAACAAGCACCTGAGTCCTGATGAAGTTTCTCAGCCCGAAACGTCAACTGTTTATTCCTCTCCATAGATGCTGCCCGACCCGCCTCTTATTCTCAAACCTCTTGGTTCTTGTCACCTCTTGTGACAGACGTCCCATCTCTTGTTCTCAAAAGCCTTGGCTGATAAAGGCAAGCAGACTGTGTGCCACCTTACCATTCTCTTTATCTGTTTTACCATTTTCAAGGAACGATATACTTGTACCCCTTGGTCTCTCTGTCCTACAGCATTCCCCAGAGCTCTGCATTCACTGTGTATGTCCTGTCCAAGAATGCATCACTTTGCACTTCTCCAAGCTGACTTCCATCTGCCATTCCTTTGCCTTTCTTCCCAGTTGATCTAGATCCTGGTGAAATCGTAGACAACCTTCACGCTCCACCACACCACCAATTTTGGTGTCAACTGCAACTTACAAGTTGTTTCATCTAGGGTCCTGTCCAGATCATTAATATACATGATGAAGAATGGGGGACCCTGCAGCACATCACTGGGCTGAAGATGTACTCAAGATAAACAAGTGAAACAAGTAGCTGACTATGAGTGGGTCACTGTTTTGAGGAAATTCCAGGCCATCAAATATGTTGTATAATAAGAATGAATTTTCTCTTCATTGTGTTAGTCACATATTGTTTACAACTCTAATGCCAAAAAAAAACTAAGAAACTCCTAACAAAGAGATGTTCCTAATTACTTTACTGGAGGAAAACAATTTCTCTTTTCAAAATACTGAAAGGTTCAACTCAAATATACAATTTCCTATAATGTCATACCACAAGTGTTATTAACATTCTCTGCATAACATAATATGGTGAGTAAAACATAATTGGCTGTTTAAAATCAGTGTGTTCATAGTTCAGGTGGGTGGTGGTGATGCACAGTATTTTAATTGTTTTCCAATTACAGAACTATTGAAATATGGAGGAGAGAACAGACACAAATACAATGTTTGGCAACTAATGTTAACTGCAGGTTTGCACTGCTTGCCTGTTGGAATCTTTCTCTTATACTCTCCAGGAATCAGAGATATTCAAAAAGCCACCAATACTCTCCTTCACATTAGCAACTAAAGATTAATTTCTAACTCGTTCTCCAATTTAAGCTTTGCCAGAACAGTTCACATTTCACCCTCTTTCCTCTTGTTTCCAGATTATCTTTAAAAGTTTAATTCTCTCCTAATTCAAACACTTCCTAAAGAAATCTATGTTCCAAAAGCCATTGCACAATGTAAAATTTATTCTAAACCTTCTCATTCCTGAGGAATTTTATTGAAAATCCCTTGTTGTAGATCCCCTCAAAGAGAAAAAATATTCCTTATTCTGTATTAACTTCCTATTTCATAAGTGTTCATTAAAAGTTGCAAATACTGAGTACACATCAAATCAAAGAAAAAAATAAATTAATGCTTTGAATCTAGTCCTTCTAGGCTAATGATTAAATTTAGTTTAGTCTGATGTTTAGTTTGTAATCCCTTTTTGAGGTCTTCTATTGATTATATATTTGAAACATGAACATATAGCCTTCTATTTATAGTCTATAGTCTTCTATAGACCATATAATTGAAACATTAACTTTTCTTATTTGAATCCTTGACCTAGAACTAATCTATGCATTTCCATTTCTAAAAAATAAACTGGCTGATTTTAATTATTCCAATGACAGTAGGATTGTAAACACGAGATTCTACAGATACTGGAAATCTTGAGCAACACACTCGAAATGCTGGAGAAACTCAGCAGGTCTGGCAGCATGTGTGGAGGGGAATAAACGGTCAACATCTTGGGACAAGACCTTTCATCGGGATTATTCCTCCTAACTCCCTCCAGGCTCTTACCTCTACCTGTCACCCCCACCTCAAAAGGTTCCACCCATCACCTACTAGCCTGTTTCAATCTCCCAACGCCTCTCTACACTGGTTATCAACCCTTCAGACTCTTGGTCCTGATGGAGGATCATAGCCCGAAGGGGTTCCCAACTTTTTTTTAATATGCCATGGACCAATACCATTAAGCAAGGGGTCCAAGGACCCCAGGTCTAGAACCCCTGAGTCATTGACAGATGCTGCTAAACCCCACTGAGGAGATGGGAGTGTGATAGAAAGAGCAACACGTGCACACACAATGCTGGAGGATCTCAGCAGGACAGGATAAACAGCCAACATTTTGAACCGAGACTCTCCATCGGAGAACCCGATGAAGGTCTCAGTTTGAAACAGTGACTGTTCATTCCCCTCCATAGATGGAGCCACACTTGCCGAGCTCCCCCAGCAGTGTGTGCGCGTGCTTGTGCTTCCTTCTCTGCAACAACAGCTCAATACTTCCTTTCCAAGGAAAGGATGCAGAAATGCATAAACTTACAGAGAAGAGAGCCACGTGCTCATTATGGTCAAGCTAGCCAAAAGTAAACTTTAGATTAATTCCACTTCTCAGTCCTTGGTCTATGGTTCTTTGGGCACATTTAAATGTAATGAGCATTTCACTTCCATTACAATGAGTTCCAGATTTCATCCACATGATCCCACCCTCTTGATCCCTTTCTTAATCCTTGCACCAATTAACTGTAAATACATGTCCCTGAGTGACTGACCTCAATAAGAGATCTGGGACCTTTCGGAGTCTCCTCGTTCATTATCCCCCAATAAAAGGTCCCCTCTGATTTCTTTGTTCTGAGGAGTACAACACACAGCCCATCCACCCTCTCCTCCATGTCACTAATTCTCCAGCCCTGGCAACGTGCATATCCCTCCTCAGCACAGGTCTCCAGCTATCACATTTACGCAATAGAGCGGACTACAGTCCTCGAACTGTGACCTAACTTTAAACACTAATCCATCACTGTAATACTACAGGAACAAGAATGAATTTGAGGGGATTCTGTCATTGATAGTGGAAATGGAGGGGGGTTTTCATTTCTGGTAAAGAGTAAAATTCTGTAAACCACTGGGTGAAAGTGGTTCCAAGATGACATCCTCATTGTTGGTAGCTATCTCTGACATCTGAACTTTGTAACATCAAAATCTGAGATAAGCTGGTCAGTTGTTTGCACATTTGCCCCTCTATCAACCCAATGAATCACAATGGACAAATGCGTCTAAGTTAGAAGCAAAACCCATTCACCCAATTGGGGTTGTCAAACTAGACTTAAAAATTAGGGTGCAGGTCAGTGAATATAGAACAATACAACATGGTGCAGGCCCTTCTGTCCACAATGTTGTGCTGATCTTTTGATGTACCTTAAATCAATCTAACCCTTCTCTCTCTCCTTCAACTGGATAAAGGGTCTTGGCCTGGAACATCTACTGTTTTTCCCCTCCATCAATGGTGCACGAGATGCTGAGTTCCTCCAGCATTTTGTGTGTTCCCCCCACATGGCTTATCATCCATGTGCCTATCCAAGAGTCTCTTAAATGTCCCGAATGTATCTGCCTCTATCACCACCCCTGGAAGCATGTTCCATGCTCCCAACACTCTGTGGGGGGGGGGGGGGATTGCCTCTGACATACCCCCTACAGAACCATAAAATTATGCCCCCTCAAATTAGCTATTTCCACCCTGCATATAAAGACACTGGCGTCTTGTATCTTGATACAAGGCTATCAATTTTAACCGATGTTTCAATTACAAACTCTGCCATCTTCACTAGACGTGCCCAGGCATCATCCCTGATGAAGATGGCAGAGTCTATCATCGAAACGTTGGTTAAAATCAACACCTGTAGCAGCTGGATGCCTGAGAAAGAGTTAATTCTGATGAATGTTATATTTCAATATAATTGTAATATAATTCTAGCTGTGGTGTAAACCAGGAGGTTCCCAAGCTGCAGTCTAGGAACCCCTCAGTTAATGGTAGGGGTCCATGGCATAAAAAAGGCTGGGAACCTCTGTTGTAAACATTAACACTGTAATACTCATTTTTCAGAATGAGGTTCCTATTGTCTGATCTAGCTCATAGGGGATATGAGGGAGGATTTGATAGAACTATATAATAGTATGAATGGCATACTTGGGCAAATACAAGCAGGCATTTTCCACTGAGATTGGGTGAGACTAGAACTAGAGGTCATGGATTAAGAGTGAAAGGTGAGATATTTAAGGAGAACCTGAAGGGGAACTTCTTCACCTGGAGGGTGGTGCAAGTGTGGAATGAGCTGCCAGTGGAAGTGTTGGACACTGGTTTGATTTCAACATTTAAGAGACATTTGGATAAGGATGTGGATGGGAGGGAAATAGAAGGGCGATGACCCTTGTGTGGGCAAAATAACAGTTTGGTACAGACTAAATGGGCTAAAGGGCCTATTTCTGTGCTATAGTGCTCTGCAACATGCGGAGTTCTGTCATCAGTATTAACTACTTCTCTTCAATAATTAAAATTGGATATTTTTTGATATGTATCATTCTTTATCTCTATCTAAATCCTACCAGCAAATTGAATAAGAAGGTATGTAAAATGCCTTTCTTCACATTTGATGGGCAAGGTCAATAAATCCATCGAGTAGTGTTAGAGTTGTCTTAAAATTAGTGTGTATTCCAGGATATGATTGGGCTGTCACAAGAGCATCTTACCTACAGAGAGAAAATGAATGTGGCATTAACAAAAAAAATGATGAATCTTCATACTCGCAGTTTGTTCCAAGCTTAAAGTTGTCCATTGGGTTTGTGAGATTCAGTTGATTTTGGTCTGGTTTTGTTACAATAGGAGTGGTTTTCTAACTTTTTTTCTGATCTTTTAGCCTCAATAGGTGTCCAAGGACAGAGAGTTCAACAACCTGTTACATGAGAATACAACGAGATCTTCCAGAGTGAACGTGGTGTCTGTACTCAGTCAATTTCTGCAAGTACGAACTTGACGGCCATCTATGACATTCCACAAACGCTTGTTCTTCATCTGCATGTAAATGTAATAAAGAGAATCCAATTAATAATGCTGTTGTCACGTGTCTTACTTTAATTAACTGATCTTTTATTTATGTTCTTTTTCTAAGGACCTGTGTTGGAAACTCCCTCTGAAATAGTTCAACGTGGCACGGTAGCGCAGTGGTTATCACAATGCTTTACAGTACCGGTGACCCGGGTTCAATTCCTGCTACTGTCTGTAAGGAGTTTGTACGTTCCCCCGTGACCGTGTGGGTTTCGTTTCGGTGCTCCAGTTTTCCCCACAGTCCAAAGACATACCAGTTGGTAGGTTAACTGATCACTCTAAATTGTCCTGTGATTAGGCTAGGGTTAAATCGGGCAGCACAGCTCGAAGAGCCTATTCCATGCTGTATCTCAATAAATTAAAAAATAATAAAAAGGCTTGACGGACGTAATTCTATGATGCATATACGACATAATTTTATGACATGCATTCCCAAAATTTTCAGTTCACCTAAGAGGTTACATTAGCAGACTCCCACGGACCATACAATTTCAGGAAATTGCTGAGTTTTCTCAATATCCTAAAAACATACCATTATAAATAATTCCTGGAATTTGCATCAATTCATTAAATTTTAAAAACTGCAGGAATTAAATGGGTCAGCACGGAATAAATGGACTAAAGGGCCTGTTTCTGTGCTGTACTTTTCTATGAATTCACTTTTGTACTTAAGGGCAGTTTGGGGAAAGTAGTTAAAAGGCTCACAGGATCCTGGGTGTTGTAAACAGAGACACAAGAGTACAAGGGCAGGAAAGTCGTGATGAACTTTAAAAAGGAAAAAAAAAAGCAGATTCAGGCACAGGTAGAGAATTATGCTCGTCATGTTTTAGGTAGGACTTTTACTGTTTTTTATTTGGAGAGATACGGCACAGTAACTGACCCAGCCCAGTGAGCCTGCGCTGCCCAACTACACCCTTGCGACCAATTAACCGACAACTTGGTTGTCTTTGGAATGTGGGAGAAAACTGGAACCCCCCACCCCCCAAAAGAAATCCATGTGGTCACAGGGTGTACGTACAAATTCCTCACAAACAGCAAAGGAATTGAACCCGAGTTGCAGGTGCTGTAACATTGTTACAATAACCATGCCCATTTATCCTTTAAAAAGGCTACAAAGGAGATTCGGAGCTGAGGACCTTTAATTGCATTGGTAGATGGGGGAAGCTCAAGGTTGTTCTTCTGGGATTTTTAGTTTAAAAGAGGAGCCTAACAATTCTGAGATTTGTGTATTGGGCTGTAGTTCATATTGGCCTCTTTTAGTTCTATATTTTTTCCCATATTCTTGCCAATTCTTTCTTGTTGCTGATTGGTGGGTTTGGGGTTTGATGCTCTTGGGTGACGTGATCTGTTTTTGTGCGAGGGAGGGGTTGGGGTTTGTGAGTTTTTGTTTCTTTTTCTTTTCAGTCGGGAGGGGGAAAAGGATTGATGTCTTTCTTTCAGCTGCTTCTATGGTTTTCAGTATTTTATGGCTATCTGTGGAAGATAGAGAAAAACTTGGTGGAAGAGCCAAATAAATGAAGTTCTTGAATAAGAGGCTGGCCGAAGAACCAAAAGGTTTGAGAAGAAACATTTTACCAATCCAGAATGGTTCCTGGATAGGGCAGTAGTGACATAATCAATAGTAATTTTCAGAAGCAAACCAGAATGTCCAAGAGATTGGCACCTGCAACCAATGCGACTAACAGTGACGCCCTGCAGACTGTTCATGAAAGAACTACTTTTAAATACACATCTACTACTAATCTGTGTGCCATTGGGGCCCACAATTTACATTTTGAACATCTGTCCATGGGCAAGGTTGGGAACAGAGTGTGTGGTCTACTGATGGAGTGCAAACCCCTTGATTGGCTCCAACTCTCCACCAACTTGCCAAAAAAAGCATTGAGCAAGATTGAAATCGACGAGGATGAGAGTGGCAGGTGAATGGGTGTTCAGCACCATCTTCCTACATTTGACTGGTCTCCCCCCTCGCTCACTGCTGCCAAAGGAAGGTGCAGGAGTGTTGGGTCTTGGGCAAGGTTTGATCGGCATGCTTTGTCGATGCGACTCATCTCCAGCGGACTCTGCAATTCATGTTATAAGTGTTTCTGGCTACTTTTTTGAAAATTTCTATCTTGTGCGATTTTGATCAGGGCAGACTGGCTCTGGCCTGCAGTCAATGAATGACACAGCACTAAACTGAACAGAACTAAGCATTCCTAGGCTATTTCAAGGACTCTGCAGTTTGATGTTTAATATTCTCTGTGTTCTTTTGTTGTTTGCATGATTTGTTCTTTTTTGTACATTAGGTGTTCAGTGTTTCCTTTTGAATGGGTTCCATGGTGTTTCCTTGTTTCTTGGCTGTCTGCGAGAAGACGAATCTCAGGGTTGTACACTCCATAGTAGGAAAATAATGGATGCCACAGAAGATGGAGGAGCTAGATTCCTCTTGCATGGATTCAATATGAAGTTGATGAGTTTATGACAGAAAGAGAGCCCGCGAATCTCTGAGTCTGTTGGGGTAGCTGAAGGATTGCTAGTCTGAAACAGAGTCTGATGGCCTGGCCTGGAGTTCGAGGTCTGCGTATGGGAGTGGGTGGGAGGGAGGAACGAGGCTCGTTCTGCTGTTGTTGTTTTGTTGCTGCTTGTGTTCTGTATTGTTCTGCCAAGCATTGTGGACACACTATGTTGACACCGGAATGTGTGCCGTCACTTGTGGGCTGCCCCCAGCACACCCTCGGGTGTGTTGGTTGTTAAAGCAAACGGCACACTTCACTGTAGGTTTTGATGTACACAGGACAAATAAACTTGAATCTGGAAGCAATATAGCACCACCTCTAAATCTTCTGAATGTTATATGGTGTATCTTTTGTTTCACTTTCAAGATCAAAAACAAATGATCCATAAATGAGAAGTGTGAAAGCTTTTTGTTCCGATCTTAAAGGCTAATAAACACTCGGACTTTTCACATACACAACCATGTTTGCTGCCAAAACCCATCTCTGGTCTGGCTCGGCCCTAAATTTCTAACTTCCACCAAGCGGCCAACCACCAAATAGAGCGCCAAGAATTCCGAATCCAAGCTGGATTTATGAATATTACACTAGGCAATCAGTAATGAATCAGCTGAACAGCAAGGCCCATGAATGGAAAAACCTACTACAAGAGGTGGACATATCCCCACCACAGCGCATCTACAAGGAGTGCTGACACAAGAAAGCAACGTCTGTCATCGAGCAGCCTACACAAAGTGCTGGAGGTCAGGCAGCAGCTACGGAAATGAATAAAGAGTCAACGTTTCGGGCTGAGTCCCTTCTTCGGGACTGGAAAGGACAGTGGGGGAGGGGGGAGCCAGAACAAGAAGGTGAGGGGAGCGGGAGCAGGACAAACTAGAAGGTGATGGGTGAAGCCAGGAGTGTCAGAAAAGTAACTGGCTGAAGAGGAAGAAATCTTGATAGAAAAGGAGAGTGGACCATAAGAGAAAGGAGGAGGAGAGCCAGGGAGAAGTGATAAGCAGGTGAGAAGAAGAGAGAGAGAAACAGACAGTGAGTGGGGCCACCAGGAAGTCCTTGTGCTCAGTGCGGAGGTGCTCGATGAAGGTTCGCCCCAAATTGTGAAGGTTCTCACCGATATACATGTACAATGTCCTGTGTATGTTACTAAAAAGGGCTTCTTTGGTTTGTTACGAGTAGGAATGTTTCTTTGTCTGTTAAATGTTTCTCTCACCGTTGTTTCGCTTTAGAATGGCTGATATGGTAATTGTATTCATTTGTTAATCAATGGGGAATGTTATTGTGTTTTGTGAGGCTGGGAACTTGGGGGAGGGGTTGCGCGGGCTTGGGGGTGAAGGGAGTCGGGAGGGAGACGCCGAGGAAGGAGGACGTGCGCTCGGAAGGCCACCGGGGAGTCCGAGGTGGAAGACGTGGAAGTCGGGAGGGCAAGCGATGAGGAGTCGAATGGTTCGCTGGTTGAGCTCCAACGAGTGCACTAAACTGATTGAACTTTGATAAGTTGGCGCCTTTTGTTTTTTTCTTGTATATATATATTGTATTGCCTAATACTCTTTTAATTTTAGTAAACTCTTTAAAGTGTATTTCATACTGGTATTTGTTGTGGGTTTGATACTGTTGGCGGGCGCGAGGCATAAACGCGATTCTCACAGCACCTGCGTGTACGGGAGGTGGGTTGGTGTGTGGCTGGATCTCCTTTTCCCCTAGACATATACCAGCCTTTGTGGGTAAGTGTTACATACAGGATATCCATCATCAAGAACTCCCACCATCCAGGCCAGGCTCTCTTTTCGCTGCTGCCATCGGGAAGCAGCGACAGGAGACTTTAGACCAAAACCACAGGTTCAGGAACAGTTATTACCCCTAAACCATCAGGCTCCCGAACCAGCATGGAAAACTTCACCCACCTCAACACTGAGCTGTCTCCATAACCTATAGAAGCACTTTCAAGGACTTGACAACGCATTCTCAATATTACTCGTTCATTGTCTTTTTTTTTATATTTGCAGTTCACCTTTTGCACATTGGTTATTTGTTCATCTTTATGTAGTTTTTGTCCATCCTTCTATGTATTGATCTTATTGGGCTTTGTATCTTTCTGTGAATGCCCACAAGAAAATGACATACACGATGACGTATACATACTTCGATAATAAATTTACTTTGTACTTTGGTGCAGTCAAGCCACTTAACAAAGAATCACCTAAACTTCAGAATAGCCCGTTGTTTCAAACTGTTCATGAAACTGTTTGAACAGGAGCTGGCGAAACTCACGTTCTCCTGTTACAAGACCAGAAGCCTTGGAAAAATAGTGTAAAGGCCTCTCCAGCTGCCTCATCCTTCTGTATTGTTACAAGACCATGACGTGGAATCCTCTGATCCCAGGGCAACTGGCAGACTTCCAGAATGAAAAAAGAATCATATCTCCTTAGTTAGCCACACTGTTAGAGATTGGGAAAAGCTGCTAGTAAAACAACTTCTTTTAAAACCTCTGTTCTAGATTTTCTGCACCATGCACTATCAAAGTTCAAAATACATTTACTACTGAAGTACGAGTACGTTATACAACCTTCAGATTCATCTCCTTATAGGCAGCCACATACTGCTTCAGCTACTTCCGCCTGGCAAACGCTACCACAGCATTAAAGGCAGGATCAACAGGCTACAGGATAGCTTCTTTCTACAAGCCATCAAACTTTTAAAGTCACATGGCTGTACATTGCAACAGAGTCATTACTCAAATATTTTTACGCCCTCATGTTGTGGGATGGATGTAAGATTTAAATAAATTCTATTAACAAAGAAGCCTCAAAAGAGACCATTAAAAAGAACGTCAAACAACCAATGTGCAGAGAGGTTAAAATTAAAATGTGCAAACAATAGAAGCAAGCAAGCAGCATTCAGAACGGAAGTTTTATGAAAGGCGACCGGAGCAGGCCACAGCCTCACGATCATTCCTGACCTTGCTCCATTTTATTGACCAAGTTAGAAATATTTCTACGCAATGAGGCTCTAGTTTTTATTACCAGCACCAATTATACGTTATCTCAGCAGTGAAAGGGCACGTGGTAAATAACTTTGATATGGGGCAGCGTGTTGATGCCGGGTTTCCGTTTCCTTGTTCTGATTTCCTTAATGTAACTGATCGTTTTGGTTTGTTACTTTAAAAATTGTAGCTTAGAAACATCATGTTGTGAGCACTGCAGAGGATACTATGGCTATGGCAGATACATCATCAACATTATGTGCCGCGTTGTATGATATAGGTCATCATGATCTCATGACCATGATTGTCCTTGGCAAATTTTTCTACAAAAGTGGTTTGCCATTGCCTTCTTCTGGGCAGTGTCTTTACAAGACGGGAGACCCCAGCCATTATCAATACTCTTCAGAGACTGTCTGTCTGGAGTTAGTGGTCACATAACTGGGATTTGTGATATGTACCGGCTGCTCATATGATCACCCACCACCTGCCCCCATGGCATCACGTGACCCTGATCGTGGAGGTGGGGGGGGGGGGCTAAGCAGGTGATACACCTTGCCCAAGGGTGACCTGCAGGCTAGAGGAGAGAAGGGGTGCCTTACGCCATCTTTTGTAGAGACGTATCTCCACCCTGGCACCCAATGGTAGATTAAAACCCACTTTAACAAGGAATAAATCAAAAATGGAGGGCTCATGAGAAAATCCGAACGCATGAGAGAGCGGAGGGTGAGACTGATTTTAGAGTAGGTTAAAAGGCCGACACAACATTGTGGGCCAAAGAGCCTGTACTGTGCTGTAATGTTCTGTGTTCAATGTTGTACGATCTATTTCATTAAAGCTAAAAGTAAGCTGCTTGAGGGCAGTAAAAAAGCAGCTGAGTCTGGTGGCAACAGTAGAGTCCTGCCGAAGGGGGTTCGGCCCGACTGTACTCTTTTCCTAGATGCTGTCTGGCCTGCTGAGTTCCTCCAGCATTTTGTGTGTGTTGCTGTGATTCCGCTGATACAATGGTTAAATAGGCAATACTACAGCACTTGTAAGAAATTTGAAGTACTGTGGCGACCCACTTTCTGCGCAGGCGAAACGGGTCACAAATAGCCAGCGCGCGGGGGGAGACTTTAGTAATGTACCTCCGACGTCATTTCCACCCGGAGAGGGCAGGCGCTAGGGATTTAAATGCCAGCACCGCGAAGTTTGAATAAACTAGTCTCGAAACAACTTACCGACTGCGTGTCGTTATTTCAGCGCTGTGTGTAGCACATCGCTACATTGGTGACCCCGACGGTCCAAACGGGGTTTGGACCAAAGATGATCGACTCTTCATCTGTTCACGCAGTTTCGCTAAAACTGCCGACTTTCTGGACGCTGCGACCACGCGTGTGGTTTAGCCAAGCAGAAGCCCAGTTCCAGATTTGGCAGATATCCTCTGATTCCACGCGTTACTACCATGTGGTGAGCGCCCTTGACCAGGAGACGGCCGCCCAGGTTGCGGATTTCATACAGTCACCCCCAGAAGAAGGCAAATATGAAGCATTCAAAGCGCTGCTCACTGGGACCTTTGGCCTCTCACGGCATGAGCGGGGTGCCCGCCTGCTTCACCTGGACAGTTTGGGAGACAGACTGCCATCAGCATTAATGAACGAGATGCTGTCCCTGGCTGATGGGCACAAGCCCTGCCACATTTTCAAGCAAGCATTCCTGGAGCAACTGCCCGAGGACATACACCTGCTGCTGGCCGACGCAGATTTCAGTGACCCCCGGAAGGTGGCGGCCTGGGCAGATGTGCTGTGGAAAGCCAAGAGGAAGAGTGTGGCATCTGTCGGTCAGATTACCAGGCCACGCATCCAACAGCAGACCAGACAAGGCCCGGCAGGGGGGCACACACAACACAGAGGCAGGAGTGAGGAGGGCAGTGAACAGTGGTGTTTCTACCACCAGCGGTGGGGCACAAAAGCCCACCGTTGTCGCCCGCCCTGCCAGGGCCAGGGCCAGCTGCCGCTAATGACTATGGCGGCAGGCCACCAGGACAGCCTCTTGTACGTCTGGGACAAACAGTCGGGACGCCGCTTCTTGGTCGACACCAGAGCAGAGATTAGCGTCTTGCCCCCGATGGGGTACGACACCCACAACAGGAAGCCAGGACCCACCCTGAGGGCCGCAAACGGCAGCACGATACGGACCTATGGCACCCGCACAATGCAGCTGCAGTTCGGCGCCAGCCGGTTCACGTGGGACTTCACACTGGCCGCGGTGGCCCAACCACTCCTGGGGGCGGACTTCTTGCGAGCTCACAGCCTGCTGGTCGACTTGCAAGGGAAAAGACTGGTACATGCCGAGACTTTCCAGACGTTCTTCCTGGGTGAAGCCAAGTTGCCGGCCCCACACCTGGACTCCATCACGCTGTCGGACAACGAATTCACCAGAATCCTGGTGGACTTTCCATCGATTCTGGCACCGCAGTTCACGGCAGCCATGCCCAGACACGGGGTACAGCACCACATTCCAACCCAGGGACCACCCCTCCAAGCCCGCGCACGAAGGCTCCCCCCGGAAGAGCTCCGCCTGGCGAAGGAGGAATTCAAGCAGATGGAGGAATTGGGGATCGTATGGCGGTCCGACAGCCCATGGGCCTCCCCCCTGCACATGGTGCCCAAAGCAACAGGGGGCTGGAGACCATGCGACAACTACTGCAGACTGAACGAGGCTACAACGCCGGACCGCTACCCTGTGCCACACATTCAGGACTTTGCAGCAAACCTGCACGGCGCACGAATCTTCTCCAAGGTAGACCTCGTCCGGGGATACCATCAAATCCCGATGCATTCGGACGACGTCCCCAAAACAGCACTCATCACCCCTTTCGGCCTTTTCGAGTTCCTCCGCATGCCATTCGGCCTAAAGAATGCCGCACAGATGTTTCAGCGGTTAATGGGCGCGGTGGGACGCGACCCGGACTTTGCGTTCATCTATTTGGACAACATCCTCATAGCCAGCAGCAGTCGTCAGGAGCATCTGTCCCACCTCCGTCAACTCTACGCCCGACTGAGTGAATACGGCCTCACGATCAACCCGGCCAAATGCCAGTTCGGGCTCGACACCATCGACTTCCTGGGCCACAGGATTACCAAAGACGGGGCAACACCTCTGCCCGCCAAGGTAGACGCGATCCGCCACTTTGCCCGGCCCAACACGGTCAAAGGCCTACAGGAGTTCGTTGGTATGGTGAACTTCTACCACCGTTTCCTCCTCTCAGCAGCCCGTATCATGCGCCCTTTGTACACCCTGATGTCGGGTAAAGGCAAGGACATTACTTGGGACGAGGAGGCCGCGGCCACTTTAGTTAAAGCCAAGGAAGCCTTGGCAGATGCCACGATGCTGGTGCACCCCAGAACGGATGTTCCGACCGCACTCACAGTGGACGCACCCGACACAGCAGTCGGTGGGGTGCTGGAGCAGCTCATCGAGGGGCACTGGCAACCCCTGGTGTTCTTCAGCAAGCACCTACGACCACCCGAACTCAAGTACAGTGCTTTTGACCGGGAGCTGTTGGCACTGTATCTGGCGATCCGGCATTTCTTAGAAGTTCTTAGAAGGCAGGCCATTCGCCACATTCACGGACCACAAACCGTTGACCTTCGCGTTCACGAAGGTGTCCGATCCCTGGTCGGCTCGCCAGCTGCAACATCTGTCCTACATCTCCGAGTACACAACGGACATCCAGCATGTCTCGGGGAAGGACAACGTCGTGACGGACGCACTCTCCAGACCAGCTGTCCAGGCCCTGTCCCTGGGGGTGGACTATGCAGCACTGGCGGAGGCGCAGCAGGCAGACAACGAGATGCCCAGCTACAGGACCACAGTCTCGGGTTTGCAGCTGCAGGACTTTCTCATAGGCCCAGGTGATAGGACCTTCCTGTGCGACGTGGCTACCGGCCAACCTCGCCCCATCGTCCCGGCAGCCTGGAGACGGCGAGTTTTCGACTCCATACACAGTTTGGTGCACCCATCTATCAGGACAACCATCTGGCTGGTCTCCAGCAAGTTCGCGTGGCACGGACTTCACAAGCAGGTCAGTGAATGGGCCAGAACGTGCGCGTAGTGCCAAACAGCCAAGGTGCAGCAGCACACTAAAGCCCCGCCACAGCAGTTCGAACTCACCCACCAGAGGTTCGATCACATTCACGTGGATATCGTGGGCCCCCTACCAGTGTCCCGAGGAGCGCGGTACCTCCTAATGATGGTAGACCGGTTCACGAGGTGGCCAGAGGCGGTCCCGCTCACCGACACATCTGCCAATTCCTGCGCCCGGGCACTGATCGCAACCTGGGTAGCACGCTTCGGGGTACCGGCCCACATTACCTCCGACAGAGACGCCCAGTTCACCTCCAGCCTGTGGTCGGCTGTGGCCAGCCTGTTGGGAACACAGCTGCACCACACTACTGCCTACCACCCACAGTCGAACGGACTAGTGGAGCGTTTCCACCGTCACTTGAAGTCGGCTCTCATGGCCCGCCTGAGAGGACCTAACTGGGTGGACAAGCTTCCCTGGGTCCTGCTTGGAATTCGTACAGCGCCTAAAGAGGATCTGCATGCCTCGTAGGCCGAGTTGGTGTTCGGCGCGCCCCTGGCCATCCCAGGAGAGTTCATACCAGCCCCAAGGGGGCAAGAGGAAGCACCCACAACAGTCCTGGACAGACTACGCGAAAGGCTCGGCAACCTGGCCCCCGTACCAACTTCACAGCACAGACTGACCCCGACCAATGTACCCAAAGACCTGCAGGACTGTAAGTTTGTGTTTGTATGAAGGGGCGAACACCAGGCACCGCTACAGCGGCCGTACGAGGGGCCGTTCAGGGTGATCAACAACAACGGGTCCACGTACGTTCTGGACATTGGGGGGAAAGAGGAGGTTTTCACGGTGGACCGACTCAAACCAGCCCATGTGGACTTGGCACAGCCAGTCAAGGTTCAGGCACCGCGGCGCAGAGGCAGACCTCCCAAACAGAGGCTGATCCAGACTGTGGACATTGTGGGGTGTATCGCCGGTTCTGGGGGGGGTTATGTGGCGACCCACTTTCTGCGCAGGTGAACCGGCTCACAAATAGCCAGCACGCAGGGGGAGACTTTAGTAATGTACCTCTGATGTCATTTCCGCCCGGAGAGGGCAGGCGCTAGGGATTTAAATACCAGCACCGCGAAGTTTGAATAAACTAGTCTCGAAACGACTTACCGACTGCGTGTCGTTATTTCAGCGCTGTGTGTAGCACATCGCTACAGTACTTTATTTAAGGTGATTGGAGGAAGGTATAGAGTTATAAATGCAGAGACTGGTGGGTGTGTGGAATGCACTGCCACAGGAGTTGGTGGAGGCAGATACGTTGAGGGATATTTAAGAGATTATTTGATAAGCACATGGATGAAAGAAAAAAAAATGGAGAGTTATGTGGGAGGGAAGGGCTAGCTTGATCTTAGAATTGATTAAAAGGTTGACACAAAATTGTGGGATAAAGGGCTTGTACTATGCTGTACTACGTTCTAAATATAATTAGTATGAGTGGCAACAATAATTTGCTGACATGCAGTAGGGTAGAATTCTGACACTGAGTGAAATGGGCTGTATCTCTCAGGAGTCCATGAATACTAGTGCATTGTGTGGTCTTCAGAATATGCCAGCTCTGTACCTGAGTGCTCACAACCTGCACAACAGAGCCATCTCTAATACCTCTAGTGAAATTTGAGTACGTGTAGCGACACCGTGTCAATGGAAAGCAGATTTACCCCACTGGAGGGATCACTCTTTATAGCAATGTAAAACCGTCTGTTTGCCTTGTGGCCACATTCCACTGTTCATGTAGATACAACACTTACCAGAAAGCTCCTGAAACTCCAGCTTCTGACTGAAGATGAGGTAGTTGCTGGCAATGAAATGCAGTAACCAGTTAGACAATCTGGTTGCGTTGTGGAACTGAAAATAAATATTTCAGATTAAAATGCATGCACGAGAAAAGGTTTCTATTGAAATCATGAAATAGAATACTTATTATTTAATTATTTATGGTTTTATATTGCTATTTTTCTACACTATCCTTTTTTGGTGTGACTGTAACGAAACCCAATTTCCCTCGGGATCAATAAAGTCTGTCTGTCTGGCACAATAATCAAGTTACAGTATCTGCACTGTAAATTGTAAACACAGAGGCCCTTCCTTAATGTACGTCAAAAAAAAATGGGCAAAAGTCCATAGCAAACTCAATCAGAAATCTAGGGATAAAATTTGATATTAAAGTCAAACTTACAATCAGATTAAAAATAAGATAAACAATTCATTTTTATCATGAGGTAATGTTGCAGCTCTATAAAACTCTGGTTAGAACACACTTGGAATACCGCGTTCAGTTCTGGTCGCCTTTCTTCCATGCTCCACTGTCCTCTCCGATCAGCTCTTTGTCACTTCTGCCTATCACCCCCCACCCCCACCCCGGCTTCTCACATCATTCCCACTTTTCCCCCTCCCTCACCTGCCTATCACCCTCCTCCACCTGCTGTTGCTTCACCACTTCCCTCCACCCTTTGATACCGGCTATCTCTCCTCTTTCTATCCAGTCCTGAAGAAGGGTCTCCACCCGAAACGTCAACTGTGCATTTCCCTTCATAGGTGCTGTCTCGGTCACTGAGTTCCTCCAGAATTTTGTGTGTTTGTTCCGGTTTCCAGCGCCTGCAGTCTTTCTAGTGGCTTGCTTTGATACTTACACTCAGTGGCTACTTTATCAGGTACACCTGTACACCTGCTCATTTACGCAAATATCTAATCAGCCAATCGTGTGGCAGCACCTCAATGCAGAAAAGCATGCAGACGTGGTCAGGAGGTTCAGTTGTTGTTCAGACCAGTACATCAGAATGGGCAAGAAATATGATCTAAATGACTTTGAATATGAAATGATTATTGGTGCCAAGCCGGGTGGTTAGAGTATCTCAAAAACTGCTGATCCCCTGGGAGTTCATGCCTTTGGCGTTTACAGCAAAAAACAAATAAAAACATCCAGCGAGTGGCAGTTGTGTGAGAGAAAACGTCTTGTGATGAGAGAGGTCAGAGGAGAATGGTCAGACTGGTTCAAGCTGACAGGAAGGCAACAGTAACTCATATAACCACGTGTAACAACAGTGCTGTGCAGAAGAGCATCTCTGAACACAACACATCGAAGCTTGAAGTGGGTGAGCTACAGCAGCAGAAAACCACACCGTATGTTTCATAAATATATTACTATTGTAAATGGTAAAAACACTTGCTTATGCAAACATACCTTTGCCTTGTTGAACAAGTTGACGATACTGAGGTTCGTTGATACAAGTTCTCTGCTGGGCATGCTCTGTAATTGCGTTACAATGTATGCCTCACACATCTGCTGCAGTCGTTGTATCTGATACATTTCAGCACATATCAGTAGAGCCATCGCTTGGAGAATGCTGCCTAAACACAGAAATACCTTTCTTTAAGAAAACAGCAATGATCATTGTACACAACCTTGACGTGCAGTATTTGAACAGGTCACATCACTCGTATCACCTGGGATTTCCTGTCACGGTGATGCTGCAGCTCCCAACTGCTGGGTACCAAGGGCATGTGATTGGAGCGGTCAAGGTGTAGAAAATACATTTGGCAACATTTTGCACCAACAGAATTTGGAACGTTCCCCAATGGTTGCTCAATGGTCCAGTCACTCCCTTCAGAGGTCAAACTGTACAAAACACACTTCGGAACAATTTGCAACAACAGAATTTGGAATGTTCACTGATGATTGTCAATGGTCCATTCACTTCACAGCTCCTTGTTCAGATTTCCTTAATACAAATGATTGTATCAGCTTATTTTAACACTTGTAGCTTGGAAACATCATGTTGTGAGCACTGCAGAGGATATTATGGCTATGGCAGATTCATCATCATCATTACATGCCATGTCGTATGACATTGGCAATCAAGACTCCATGTCCATGATTGTTCTTGGCAAATTTTTCTATAGAAGTGTTTGCCATTGCCTTTTCTGGACAATATCTTTAGGTGAACAGGTTTAGGCAGATAGATAAAGTCCAGAAAAATTACCATCTCCAACAAGAGAAAGTTTAAACAACTCACCCTCATATTCAAAAGCATTTAGGTCTACTGTGGTAATACTTAACCGGAAACTTAATGCTGTAATGCTGCAGCATTTTTTTGAGGATGTGAATGAGGTGAACAGTTAAAGTGGCATTTGGGCCAATTACTTGTTTAAATCTCAAGTACAGTTACTTTCACCCTCTACTTTGAAATCCAACTGTCTTGTTGATATTTGGACCAAGGTCCCTATATCTTCTGGTCTTACTGAAAGGCCTAGAGAGAGCGGATGTGAGTATAAGAACATAAGAATTAGGAGCAGGAGTCGGCCATCTGACCCGTTGAGCCTGCTGCACCATTCAATAAGATCATGGCTGATCTGGCCATGGACTCATCTCCACCTACCTGCCTTTTCTCCATAACCCTTAATTCCCTTACTATGCAAAAATCTATCCAACCTTAAGTATATTTACTGAGGTAGCCTCCACTGCTTCATTGGGCAAAGAATTCCACCACTCTCTGGGAAAAGCAGTTCCTCCTCATCTCCATCCTAAATCTACTCCCCTGAATCCTGAGTCTATGTCCCTAGTTCTAGTCTGACCTACCAGTGGAAACAACTTTCCTGACTCTATCTTATCTATACCTTTCATAACTTTATACATTTCTGTATCTCTTCTCATTCTTCAGAATTCCAGTGAGTACAGTCCCTAGCGACTCAATCTCTCCTCATAGTCTAACCCCCTCATCTCTGGATTCAACCTGGTGAACTTCCTCTCCATCACCTCCAAAGCCAGTATATCCTACTTTAAGTAAGGAGACCAGAACTGCACACAGTCCTCCAGGTGTGTCTCACCAGTACCCTGTACAGTTGCAGCATGACCTCCCTGCTCTTAAATTCAATCCCTCTGGCAGTGAAGGCCAACATCTCATTTGCCTTCTTGATAGACTGCTACAGCCACAAACCAACTTTTTGTGATTCATGCACAAGCACTCCAAGTCCCTCTGAACAGCAACATGCTGCAATTCTTTTTTACCATTAAGAAGAAGATATTTCTTATCACAGGGGAGTCTAGGACCAGAAGGACTCAGAATACAAGGATGTCCCTTTAGAACAGAGATAAGGAGGAATTTCTTTAGGCGGAGGGTGGTGAATCTATGGAATTCATTGCCACGGACAGCTGTGGAGGCCAAGTCACTGGGGATATTTAAAGCGGAGGTTGATGTTCTTGAATAGTAAGGATATCAAGGGTTACAGAAAGAAGGCAGAAGAATGGGGTTGAGAGGGATAATAAATCAGACATGATGGGCCAAATGGCCTAATTCTGCTCCTATGTCTTACGGTTTTATGATCCACCACCACCACATTTCGGAGCACAGCATGAACTCATGAACACCACTTTACTATTTTGCACCATTTATTTACTTATATTACTGTAATCTATAATAATTTTTAGGGTGTTGCACTATACTGCTGACACAAAACAACAAATTTCACGGCATACATCAGTGACGATAAACCTAATTCTGATTCGACAGCTTGCCAATAGGTGAACAAAATTGCATTCAGAGATCCTGATTTCTAACCGGCTGGTCCATTCAGTAATTAGGTAAATGTCTCAGAAAGGTAAATAAATGGTGAAGTTTGAAGAAATATTGACTATCGGTCCCTGTACCCGTACAAATGGTTCCTCACCTGTGCAGCAGGAATCCGTATACAAGTACTCCAAGAAAGCGAGAAAGGTTTCCTTGGAAACACCATGAATAGGAACATGACACGTTTGCGTTTCGATGTAGTTTCCGCTAAACATCGCGGCCATTACCTCACACCGAGCCACCAGCACTGCTTTATGAGCATATATACAGGTCCCTTGAGAAAAAAAATTTAAAAACATTTTATTTCACTCACTTTGATGCCACAAATGGAACAAATAATCCTGATTTCTCACAGGCAAATACAACAAAACTGTCAATTCCTTATCGTCCAGGACATCTTCAAAAGGCAGCATCCATCACTAAAGATCCCCACCACCCAGACCCAGGACATGTCCTCTTCTCATTGCTACCATCAGGGAGGAGGTACAGGAGACTGAAGGCACTCACTGAACATTTTTGGGACAGCTTCTTCCCTTCTGTTATCAGATTTTTGAGCAGACAATGAAACCATAAACACATCTTTACTGTTTCAATGGGCCAAATAGCCTAATTCTGCTCTTAAATCTTATGATCTTATGGTCTAGATAGAGTGGATGTGGAGAGGGTATTTCTTACAGTGGAGGAGTCTAGGACCAGGTGGTTTCAGTATAGAGGGACGTTCCTTTAAAACAGAGAAAAGGAGGAATTTCAAACAAGAGAAAATCTGCAGATGTTGGAAATTCAAGCAATACACACAAAACGCTGGAGGAACTCAGCAGGCCAGGCAGCATCAGTGGAAATGTGTATAGTCAATGTTTCAGACCGAGACCCATCATCAGGAGTGGAAAAACAGATGAGGAGTCAGAGTAAGGTGGTGAGCGGAGGGGAGGAAGAAACACAAAGTGATAGGTGAAACTGGGATGGGGGAAGGGGTGATGTAAAGAGCGGTGAAGTTGACTGGTGAAAGAGATACAGGGCTGGAGAAGGGGGAATCTGATAGAAGAGGACAGAAGGCCATGGAAGAAAGAAAAGGGGGAGAAGCACCAGAGGGAGGTGATGGGCAGGTAAGGAGATAAGGTGAGAGAGGGAAATGGGAATGAGGAATGGTGAAGGGGAGCGGGAGTGGGGGATATTACCAGAAGCTCGAGAAATCGATGTTCGTTCCATCAGGCTGGGGGCCACCCAGACGGAATATAAGGTGTTGCTCCTCCAACCTGAGAGTGACCTCATCGCAACAGCAGAGAAGGCCATGGATTGACATGTCAGAATGAATGGGAATTAACTGTCTATGTTCCAAGCCTATGCTGGTAACGCTCCCCGTCTTTACGTAAACTACATTGATGACTGCATTGGTGCTGCTTCCTGCACCCACATGGGGCTCATCGACTTCATTCACTTTGTCTCCTACTTCCACCCTGCCCTCAAATTTACCTGGTCCATTTCCAACACCTCCCTCCCCTTTTTGACCTCTGTCCCCATCTCTGGAGATAGCTTACCTACTGATGTCTATCACAAACCCACTGATTCTCATAGCTACCTGGACTATACCCATTCCCACCCTGTCACTTGTAAAAACGCCATCCCCTTCTCTCAATTGCTCTGTCTCCGCTGTATCTGCTCTCAGGATGAGGCTTTTCATTGAGAATGAAGGAGATGTCCTCCTTATTCAAAGTAAGGGGCTTCCCTTCCTCCACCATCAACCCTGCCCTCAACTGCATCTCTTCCATTTTGCACACGTCTGCCTCAACCCATCCTTCTGCCACCCCACTAGGGATAGGGTTCCCCTTGTCCTCACCTACCACCCCACCATCCTCTGTGTCCAGTATATAATTCTCCGTAACCTCCGCCAGCTCCAACGGGATCCCACCACCAAGCACATCTTTCCCTCCCCTCCACTTTCTGCTTTCCACATTATCGCTCCCTAGCGACTTCCTTATCCATTCGTCCTTCCCCAGTGATCTACCTCCTGGCACGTATCCTTGCAAGCGGAACAAGTGCTACACCTGCCCCTACACCTCCTCCCTCACTACCATCCAGGGCCCCGAACAGTCCTCCCAGATAAGATGACATTTCACCTGTGAGTTTGTTGGGGTCAGGTGCTCCCGATGTGGTCTCCTGTATATCGGTGAGACCCGACACAGACTGGGAGACTGCTTCACTGAGCACCTACACGCCATCCACCAGAAAAAGCAGGAGCTCCCAGTGGCCACCCATTTTAATTCCACTTCCCATTCTGACATGTCAGTCCACGGCCTCCTCTACTGTCGTGATGAGGCCACACTCAGGTTGGAGGAGCAACACCTTATATTCCATCTGGATAGCCTCCAACCTGATGGAACGAACATCAATTTCTTGAACTTCCGGTAATGCCCCCCACCTCACACTAACCCCTCTCCTTCACCATTCCCCATCCCTATTCCCTCTCTCACCTTATCTCCCTACCTGTCTATCACCTCCCTCTGGTGCTCCTCCCCCTTTTCCATCTTCCATGGCCTTCTGTCCTCTCCTATCAGATTCCCCCATCTCCAGCCCTGTATCTCTTTCACCAATCAACTTCCCAGCTCTTTACTTCACCCTCCCTCTCCCTCCCAGTTTCACCTCTCACCTTGTGTTTCTTCCTCTACTCCTCCCACCATCTTACTCTGACTCCTCATCCTTTTTTTCTCCAGTCCTGGTGAATGGTCTCAGCCCGAAACGTCAACTGTACTCTTTTCCATCGATGCTGCCTGTCTTTCTGAGTTCATGCAGCGTTTTGTGTCTGTTGAGGAGGAACTACTTCAGTGTGGAGAATCTGTGGAATTCAGTGCCACAGACAGATGTGGAGGCCAAGTCATTGGGTATATTTAAAGCAGAGGCTGATAAAATTCTTCTTTAGTAAGGGTGTCAAAAGTTATGGGGAGAAAGCAGAGAAAGGGGTTGAGAGGGATAATAAATCAGCCGTGAATGAATGGCAGAACAGACTCAATGGGCTGAATGGCCTATTTCTGCACCTATGTCATTGAATAGGTAAACAAGGAAAGAGGATTCCAAAGTGATCATCCAAAGAGCTGCGACAGATGACATGAGGATTTCATGTGTTGCTCAAGAAAAAAAACTGGAAAAAAGATAAACCTGGCATTTACAAACCAGTAACATAACGTGGAGGCAAGGAGACTGGCAGAATGATCTGGCATTTGGGAAATTAAATTTAACAGAGATCACACATCTTGGAATGAAGATCGCAGAGGGGTACTTAAAAAAAAAGAAGAATCTCGCCCGAATGGTTGACTGTTTATTCCTCTCGTTTCAGGGGTTCCTAACCTGTGGTTCACGGACTCCTTGGCTAATGGTAGGGGGTCGAAGGCTGACAGCCCCTGCTTTTGATGCTGCCTGACTTGCTGAGCTCCCCCAGCATTGTGTGTGTGTGTTGCTCAAGATTTCCAGCACCTGCAGAATCTCTTGTGTTTTTGAGAGGTGCAATGGGACCGAATAAAAACGTATCATTAAAGGTGAGAGGATTGGCTAACAAAGGTGTTCATTCCCCATATGGGAAGTTGGCATTTACAAATAGTGGCACAGACTACCAAACGTGGCACTTCAAGCCAAACGTACCGAAAATGATGGCCTGGCACAGGAGATTGTATCATTCTGAGAACTGAACTCTAAAGGCTTTCAAGAGAGGGCAGAATAGTGTGATACCAGTTTTAAGTTTTATTAACTTCATGCAATTTGTACAAAGAATAAATAACTGTTCATGATAGCACAGACAATAAGTAAACAGAAGAGACACGAGGAAATATTTCTCAGCAAGGGTCGCTGACCAAAAATATCGACTTACTCCCTTTCCACAGATGTTGCCTGACCCATGAGCTCTGCCAAGATTTCTCTTTTGTTTCAGGTTCCAGTGTTGGGAAGTTTATTTATATTCCAATTACTGCAGAAATACTTCCTTCTGCATTAACCGTTAGGAATCCCTGCTCGAGAGGCTGGTGGGGAGTGCAATGGGGAGGGCTGATTCAAATGTAAAAGCAGCTTGGAAGGAGAACGTGCTCGAAGGGAAAAATGTTGTGAAGATACACAATCGGTGGCCACTTTATTAGGCACAGCTGTACACCTGCTCATTAATGCAAATATTTAATCAGCCGATCATGTGGCACCAACTCAATGCATAAAAACATGCAGACACCGACCGTCAAGCAGTTCAGTTCAAACATCAGAGTGGGGAAGAAAAAGATTTTGACTGTGTTGACTTGATTGTTGGTGTAAAGGGGGTTTCTTCTTTTTCTTTGTTACTGCGTATGTTAATCAAAATGGCTTCTTTGTTTTGTTAACAGTAGGAATGCTTCTTTGTTGCGAGAGAGTGCTGTAAGCTTGTTTGGGTTAAAATTTACTGATAACGAGAATTGTATTCCTTCGTAAACCAATTGGGATTAATGTTGTTCTCTCTTCTGAGTCTGTAAGCTATTGTTGGCGGGCTTTTGGGGAGATCGGCGCGAGGGGGTGAGAGAGAGAGGACGCGATGCTGTAAACTGGGCGAGGAACGGACCCCAAGCGGGGGTCTGAGGCCAGGAGGTACCCCGAGGAGAGGAGACGAAGATAGATGTGCTCGTTGACCACTTCGGATGGTCCTGAGCTGCGAGTCGAGGAGTTCGGAGGGGATCGAATGGTGGCCAAAAGACGTCAGTAATTGAGCTCCAACGGTTGTGCACGAAGTGGTTTGGACTTTGATAAGTTTGGCACCTTTTCTTTATTTTCTTTTCCTTCATATATGCTGTATGGTTATTAATCAGTTATAGTAATCTTTATAAATTGTAATCATTTAATCGCATATGGTGCCGTTTGTTCTTTGGTTGAGGCGGGGACATCACACAGCATCCACACCAGCTGATTACCCAGTTTGGCGGGGCCAAAGGCTGCTCCCCCTAGACGAGAACGAGCTGAGCGAGCCTGAGGCGACCCAGGGGGTTACACTGGTTTCTGACGGGGTGGCTTTGAGTACCTCAGAAATTGATGGCCTCCTGGGATTTTCATGAACAGTCTCTAGAGTTTATAGAGAATGGTGTCAAAAGAACAGAAAAAAAAACATCCAGTGAATGGCAGCTATGTGTGTGAAAATGCCTGGTTAACGAGAGAGGTCAGAGAAGAACGGCTAGGCGGGTCCAAGCTGATGGGAAGATGACAGTAACTCAAATAACCACACGTTGCAACAGTGGTGTGCGGCAGAGCATCACTGAACGCACAACACATTGAACTTTGAAGCAGGTGACCTGCAGCGGCAGAAGACAATGATCATACAGAAAGACACTCAGTAGCCACTTTATTAGGTACCTCCAGTACCTACATGTATAGTATTAGGTCAGGGAGTGAGCTTAACTTGGAAAGAGTTCATCCAGCACGGCGGTACGAATGCCTGATTTTGCTCTAATAAATTATGGCATTTGATGGAACAATAAATCGCCTTCCACTTCCAGCATCAGTAAACACCCCCTTAAAAAATTCTCCCGGATAAAGAAGGAAAAACTAAATTAAAGAACATTTTGTACTTTCAATCAAAGCTATGCAAAATACATAAATATTCATGTCCCTGTTGTGACAAACATTTCCAGAGGTAAGATTATGTGCAACGTGCTGTAGCAGTGCTGGCCACAATTAAGCTGGGAAGATTTGGCAGATGCTAAAACCATGAAATTACAGGTGTAATTCTGCTCTATTTATTTTATTTGGAGATGCTGCATGGAACAGGCCTTCTGGCTCAATGAGCCACAGTGCCCAGCATCCCACCTATTAAGACCATAAGATTTAGGAGTAGAATTAGGCCGTTTGACCCATTGAGTCTGCTCCACCATTTTATCATGGCTGATCCAATTTTCCTCTCAGCCCCAATCTCCTGCCTTCTCCTCATATCCCTTCAAGCCCCGACCAATCAAGAATCTATCAACCTCTGCCTTAAATATAGAGAAAGACGGCCTCCACAGCTGCCTGTGGCAAAGAATTGCACAGATTCACCACTCTCTGGCTAAAAACAATTCCTCCTTATCTCCATTCAAAAAGGATGCCCAACCTGTTGATTCCCAACTTTGTCTGCGGTCTTACCAACATTTGCCTCCACAGCCTCTCCACTAACTGTTCTGGCACTCTGGTTCCCCTCCCCCTGCAACTCTAGTCTAAACCCCGCCATGCAGCACTAACAAGCCTTCCTGCTACAATATTAGTCCCGCTCCAGTTCAGGTGCAAACCACCCCTTCTGTACAGGTCCCACCTTCCCTGGAAGAGAGCCCAAAGATCCAAAAATCTTGTGCCCTCCCTCCTGCACCAATTCCTTAGCCACGTGTTAAACTGTATTGTCTTCCTAGTTCTGACCTCACTAGCACATGGCACGGGCAGCAATCCTGAGATCACAACCCTGGAGGTCCTGACCTTTAACTTAGCACCTATCTCTCTGTACTCCCCATGCAGAACCTCGTCACTTGTCCTACTCATCTCATTAGCACTTACATGGACCACGACCTCTGGCTGCGCACCCTCCCACTTAAGATCCGAGATATTCTGTACCCTGGCAACATACCACCTGGGAATCTCATTCTCGCTCACCGAACCTCCTGTCCATTCCCCTAATGAATCCCCTATCAACACAGCATGCCCTTTCTTCCCCCCACTTCCTTTCTCAGTGCCAAAAACCCAACCACTGTGACTTTCCTCTGTTAGGTTCCCCCCCCCCTCCCAAAACCCCAACAGTATCCAAAGTGATATACCTGTTTTTGAGGGGGGTGGCTACAGGGTTACTCTGCACTCGCTCCTTAACTCCTTTTCCTTTCCTGACTGCCACCCAGTTTCCTGTGTCCTGCTCCCGGGGTGTATCTACCTCTCCCTATGTCCTATCTACCACCCCTTCACCCTCCCGACTGATCCAGAGTTCACCCAGATTCAGCTCCAACTTCTTGACGTGGATTGTCAGAAGCTGCAGCTGGATGCGCCTCACAGTTGTAGTCATCAGGGACACCGGAGGTTTCCCCGCCTTCCCGCTAACCACAAGAGGAGAATTCCACTATCCTGCCGAGCTTCTCCACAGACCCTGCTGAGCAGATATAAAGAGGAAAAACAGAACCCTGAGCTTTTCCTTTCTTTGCCTCCGTTGACTGAAGTCCCTCTTTGCTGACGCATCAATGAGCTAAAACCTCAAGACCACCACTCTGACTCTCAATGGCCGCTGCGCTTTGTTCTTGCTAATCAAACCCAAACACAGACTGTTCACTGGTCAGAACTCTACTTCGTTGTAGCAACCCACTCCTCATGTTGCCACTCGGGCAGCAGGCCTCAGTGAAATCCCCTCCTCTCGAAACCTCCAAGTAACCCGAGCCTCATCCCTGGGCAATTTAGGGTGACCTACTAACCGGTACATCTTTGGACTGTGAGAGGAAACTTGAGCACCCGGAGGAAACCCACACAGTCACGGGAAGGGCATACAAACTTCTTACAGAGGGCGCCGGAACTGAACTCTGAACTCCAACGTCCTGTGCTAACCATCACAATATTATGACACCCCAATTCATTTCCTGCTTCTCACGTGTTTCTTTAATATATCCAAAAATGCTGTGACTGGAAGCATTTCTTTACTGTGCAAAGAGCAGTATTAGAAACATTCACAAAACAAGACCAATAACAGCCTTCCACAGAGCATCGGCACCTTTACCTCTTGTGAACAAAGAAACCTCCACTAAAGACAGAAAATCCAGGAGAAATTCAGCAGGTCAGGCAGCGTCCGCAAGAAACCTCAAAAACATTTCAAGACAAGAACCCTTAATCTGCAGACGTCTCATCTGCAATCGTTTGCTCTTCAGACTAATCTGTACCTTGTACTTTAAAGATGACATCAGCCAAGTCAGGGTTTTTGAGGAAAAGACTTAAGGAACAACAGCAGCTTTGAGATTGTTCTTTTCCTTTTGCCGTTGGGTAGTCAATCCCACTGGAATAAAACGTCTGAAAAATTTAAAAAACATAACTAATAATTTAAATGATTTTTTAAATTATTTGCATTTTCTCACATAGTTCCTAATATGGCAAATATAGTTTTTATTATCTTTTAATGTAAAATACTGTGCAAGTGACTTGGGCACACATATATAGCGAGGGTGCCTAAGACCTTTGCACAGTATTGTAGTAATTTTATGTTTTGCACTGTACTATTGCCAGCACAAAAAAAAAATTCATGACATGTGAGTGATGACAAACCTGATTCTAATATGGGTCTCTATTGTGGACTGAGAGTGGGAAGGGGGCAGGGAGAGGGGAATCATGGCTGGGAAAAGGGGAAGGGAGAGGGGAGGGAGTGGAAACACAAAAACACAAGAATACGTACACAACTCTGGAAGAACTCAGCAGGTCAGGCAGCATCCGTGAGAAAACAGCAGCCAACGTTTTGGGCCGAGACCCTTCATCAGGAATGGGGGGGGAAGAGAGGGCTGAAGCCCAGTAATAGAGATGGGGAGGGGGTAGGGCCTAGAGGCGCCAGGTGGAAAACCAATCAGAGGAAAGTTAAGTGGGGGAGGGGGAGGGGATAAGCATGAAAGAACAGTAGAGATAAAGAAGCAGAAAGTTAAAAGGGGAGAGAGGCAGAGGGGGACCTGGGATAGGGGAAGTGGGAGGGGGAGGGAGTGGGAAGCACCAGAGAGACATTCTGTAACAATCATGAACCAATTGTCCGGATTCAACTGACCTTGCCTGGTGTCTCAGGGCTGGGTATGTCTGCACCTGTGCCACCCACCCCACCCCCTGCCCCGCACTGCCCTGGCACTCCTTCTCTGCCACCTATCCTACACCCCTCTCATGGTGCTCCACCCTCACCACTCCCAACATCCTTTACTCCCGCCAGATTTACAAACTCACTCTCCACTCTACGTTGACAAATACAGAAGCGTACAAAAGTCTTAGGCACTTTAGCTATAAATATGTGATTCCACCAAACGCAGTAAACACAAGACAGAATTACATTAACACTCCGTTTGGGTAAAATCAGCAACTATCCCACACAGGCCTACAGCAGACACAAACTCAATGGCTCTCCACGCAGCCTCACATCACCTGGACAATGCAAACACTTATGTGAAGATGCTGATTATTGACTATCACTCAGCTTTTAAAACCATCATTCCTACAGTTCCTCAGAACTTCCCTCTGCATCTGGATCTTTGACTTCCTAACAAGGCCACAATCTGTGCTGACTGGAAATAACGTCTCCATCTTGCTGACAATCAACACTGGCGCACCTCAGGGGTGTGTGCTTAGCCCACTGCTCTACTCTCTGTATACTCATGACTGTGTGGCTAGGCATAGCTCAAATAGCATCTATAAATTTGCTGACAAGACAACCATCATCGGCAGAATTTCAGATGGTGACAAAAGGGAGTACAGGAGTGAGATATTCCAGTTAGTTGAGTAATTTCACAGCAGCAACCTTGCACTCAACATCTGCAAGACCAAAGAGCCAATCGTGGATTTCAGAAAGGGTAAGTTAAGGAAACACAAACCAATCCTCATCAAGGAATCAGAAGTGGACAAAGTGAGCAATTTCAAGTTCCTGAGTGTCAATCTCTCTGAGGACCTAACCTGGACACAACATATTGATGCAGCTATAAAGAAGGCAAGACAGTGGCTTTACTTCATTAGGAGCTTAGGAGGACAATGACACCTAATGGTGACTCCTTTGCTTGCATCTTCAGAAGCAGCTCTATTTCTGTCTTTAATATCTCATTTTTCCCTTTCAGGGTTATTTTGAAGACCCTGACCTGGAGCTACACACTGACTTTGGTTCTTTGCAGGAATGGGAGCCGCTCTTGGGATCTCACTACTGGCCACTATTCGATATGCCAAGGATGCGGCCTAGAAAACTAACGTGCCTTTAGGGTTCCAGGGTTTCGTGGCTCTGGAGGCGGGCAGATTCGAGGTTGGTGCCACCGCCTGGTGTGTCATGGGAGGCAGAAGATTGAAAGCAGCCAGCTGGCTGTGTGCCCAGAGACCCAAGTCCTTTGGGCACAGAGCTTGTAAGAAGCGATGCAACAGACTTTTAACATCGTAAATCAGTGAGTTGTTTATGTCTCCCCTCTCGCTGCAAAACAGGGACACCTCTTTTTCCTTTATTAGGGAGAGAGAGAGCCTGTGGTATGTCGAATACCAGGTGAATGAGTAGTCTTTAGGGTACTGCAAGTCTGTGTCTTTACTGATGTTTTGCTGCACGCTTGAGTGTTTGGTGGGGGGCGCCAATGCTATTTTGCTGCTGGGGGGGGTTAATACTCTGCTGCTGTTTATGTGTGGGTGAGGGGATCTGGGAGAAACTTTGGGGTTTTAACGTTTAACTGTCATTCATTCTTTGGGGCACTCCTCTGTTTTTGCAGATGTTTGCGAAGAAAAAGAATTTCAGGATGTATATTGTACACATTTCTCTGACATTAAATTTACCTTTGAATTTGAGGAGATCAGGTTTGTCAACTAAAACTCTTGAAAACTTGTTCAAATGTATCGTGGAGAGCGTTCTGATGGCTGCATCACCATCTGGTATGGGAGAGGGCTACTGCACAAGATCAAAATAAGCTGCAGAAACTTGTAAAATTAGTCAACTCTATCACTGGTACCAGCCTCCCTAATATCCAAGACATCCTCAGGAAGCGCTGTCTCAGAAAGGCAGCGTCCATTATTAAGGACGTCCAGCACCCAGGGCATCCCTTTCCTCACTGTTACCATCAGTGATTCAGGAACAGCTTCTTCCCCTCTGCCATCTGATTTCTAAATAGACAATGAACCCATGTAAACTACCTCACTACTTTTTTTTATTTGTTATTTTCCACTAATTACTTTAACTCAACTATTTAATAGACATACATATACTTACTATAATACAGTTTTCTTTCTCTATATTGATTTCTCATGCATTTCATTGTACTGCTGCCCTAAAGTTAATGAATTTCATAACATATGCCGGTGATATTAAATCTGATTCTGATGTGCATCATTATAGAACTCAGAATATTTGTTTTCCTTGCTCCAGTGTATCTTATTTGGAAGTTCATTCACATGGGATGCAATCTGCGCTTAACAATGAGAGGTGACATATTCTTAATATTTAAAATTCAAACCGAGTGACATGTAGCTAATGTTTCAATATCTGCATTTATCACTTTACTGTTTGCAGATCATTCTCAAAAAGAGGAGATCTTTTGAAAGTATATTTGTTTTGAATGGGAACATTAATAAATTTTGGTTTCCATGCAACTTGTGGTTATGAAGCAGTGAATGGAAGCTGATGCGGTACAATTGTGTCTATTGTGTGAGCTTAAACAACTGAAATAAATATTACCAGTAAATGTATCCTGATGAAGATATTTGCTTTGAATGGGAACGTTAATGAACTATTGATTTCCATTCCATTTGGTGATTAAGGTACTGAATGGAAGTCGATGAGATACAATTGTGTCTTTTGTGTGAGTTTATAGAACTGAAAAAACATTACCAGTACAGTGTGCTCGATGTGCAGACTTTACCTATTAACTCTTGCTTTGGAGGGGTGAAGTACCAATTTATCCTTCACAGTAAATTACACAGAAAATAACTACATTCTCACTTTCTTCTGGGAAACTGCCTAGATTAGAGAACATGTCTTCTGAGGATAGGCTGAGCAAGCTAGGGCCTTTCTCTTTGGAGTGGAGGAGGATGAGAGGTGACTTGATAGAGGTGTACAAGATGATAATAGGCATAGACTGAGTAGATAATCAGGGTCTTTAGCCCAGGGTGGAAATGGCTAATATGAGGAGCATAATTTTAAGGTGATTGGAGGAAAGTACAGGGGGGACAGTAGAGGTTTTTTTTAAACAGAGAGAATGGTGGGAGCATGGGGTTGTGGTAGAGGCAGATGCATTAAGAACATTTGGGAAACCCTTAGATAGACACAAGGATGATAAAAAAAATGGATGACTATGTTGGAGGTAAGGGCTGGATTAATCTTAGAGTAGGTTAAAAGATTGGCACAACATTGTGGGCCGGAAGGCCTGATCTATGCTGTGATGTTCCATGATCTAAACGGTGCAGGGAAAGGGAATTAGCAGCAACCTTTGCAATGTCCCTTGTATGGCAGCAAAAATAGAAGTGCCTCTATCCCCCGATGGAAGAATTTAGTTTGCCATCTTCCTCTCCTCCTGACTCAGCCTCATTCTTCTCACTCTCATTCTCCTACTTAGCACATGGTCTCTGTCTCCCATCCCATTTGGGGTGTCTGATCACTAATTTCTCTTGCGCTCTCAATCACTGTCTTCTCTTTCTAGTTGCACTCCTGATTCCTCAAGTGTCCCGTTGCAGGCCTGATCTCCTGGCACTACCCCTTGGCTGGATGCTAGCTGGGAAACAGTACAGGAATTCAGAATATCGGCAGTAGGTCTGTCCTCATCCAGGCCAGGTGAATGTCAAGAGCTGGACAACAGACAGCAGCTTAAATTGATTTATCCACCTTCCATCTTTCCACTCTGTATACCCTCGTTGAGGTTTCTTGAGTTTGTTATAGCCGGGGTGGTAATGGGGAGAAGCTCCCACTACCCATTAAATGCTCCCAGTGATGTGCGCCTCAAGTCCAGCTCCTGTCCAGTCTGGCTTAGCGACTAAGCCCAGCAAAACTGCTTCTGCTGACAGGAGAAGGGGCAAAGGTGGGTTAATGGAGCCTTAAAACCAGTCTCCATGGGCAGATTGGACTCATCAGCCGTGGTTAGCAGTTGATCTATGGGAAGGAAAACTCTTAACTCAAATCTCCACCTTGCAGCTATACCCACTCATGGGGCAGGCTTCAGGAGTAAACCCCAAGGGAAAAATCTGGAGTTGGAGTCCCTAAGGCAGCCCTACATTCTGTACAATGCTGTCTAACAACTCCTGCAAAGTTGCTGGTACCAAATAGGAGCAGGAATAGGCCATCTGGCCCGTCGAGGCTGCTCTCCCATTCAATATCATGGCTGATCTGCCCATGGACTCCACCTACCTGCCTTTTCCCCCATAGCCCTTAATTCCCCTACTATGCAAATATCTATCCAACCTTGTCTTAAATATACTTACTGAGGTAGCCTCCACTGCTTCATTGGGCAGAGAATTCCACAGATTCACCACTCTCTGGGAAAAGCAGTTCCTTCTCATCTCCATCCTAAATCTGCTCCCCCGAATCTTGAGGCTATTTCCCCTAGTTCTAGTCTCACCTACCAGTGGAAACAACTTTCCTGCCTCTATCTTATCTATCCCTTTCATGACTTTATATGTTTCTATAAGGTCTCTCATTCTTCTGAATTCCAGTGAGTACAGTCCCAGATGTCTTCATCTCTCCTCGGTCTAACCCCCTCATCTCTGGAATCAACCTGGTGAACCTCCTCTGCACCATCTCAAAAGCCAGTATATTCTTCCTCAAGTGAGGAGACCAGAACTACATGCAGTACTCCAGGTGAGGCCTCACCAGTACCCTGTACAGTTACAGCATAACCTCCCTGCTCTTAAATTCAGCCCCTCCAGCAGTGAAGGCCAACATTCCATTTGCCTTCTCGATACCCTGCTGCACCTGCAAACCAACCTTCTGCGATTCATGCACAAGCACTCCCAAGTCCCTCTCCACAACAGCATGCCGCAATTTTTTTTACCATTTAAATACTAATCTGGTCTTCCACTTTTCCTTTCAAAGTGGATGACCTCTCACTTACCAACATTGTACTCCATATGCCAGACCCTTCCCCACTCACTTAACCCATCTATATCCCTCTGCAGACTCTTTGTATTTTCTGCACAATTTCATCAGATTCATGGAGAGGGGGAGCTTGCTACATGGGCAACAGCACGCTCTCCATATCGTACTGCTCAGGCTTGTGTATCTAGACAGATAGTACGCAACATCCGTGGTCAACTCTGACGGACGAAGGCCCTCACCCTCATCCTCCTTGAAGGAAAGAGAATAAAAAGAAAATATGCCCGAAATACTCAACAGGTCAGGGAACACTGGTAGAGAAAAGAAAGAGTAACGATTCAGGTCTATGACTTTCCATCAGTGGAGGATCGCATTCAAAGACTCGAGTTCTCCATATTTATTGCTTGCTTATTTATTTATTTATTTATTTATTTATTATTAATTTCGTTTTTTTTCTCTTTTTGCACATTACTGTGCAAAAGTCTTAGGAACATATATAGTGCTAGGGAGTCTCAGAATCTTGCACAGTACTGAAGTAATTCTGTTTTGCACTGTGCTGCTGCAAAAATAAAAACAAATTTCATGACGTATGTGAGTGATGCTAAGCCTGATTCTGATATGGGTCTCTATTGTGGACTGAGAGTGGGAAGGGAGCAGGGAGAGAGGAATCATGGTTGGGAAAAGGGGAAGGGAGAAGAGAGGGAGTAGGAAGCATCAGAGAGACATTCTGTAATGATCAAAAAACAGTTTGTTTGGTATTAAATAACCTTGTCAGGTGTCTCAGGGCTGGGTGTGTCTGTACCCGTGGCACCACCCCGGCCTCCCTTCTCTGCCACCTGTCCCACACCCCTCCCATGACACTCCACCCTTGCCATTCCCAACATCCTTTGCTCCCAGCAGATTTACAAACTCACTCTCTGCTCCATGTTGCCAAATACAGCACTATGCAAAAGTCTTAGACACCGTGCTATATACTGTTTACGTACATTAGACTTCTGCACGGTACTGCATGTGCACAATTTGCTGTCTTTTGCACATTGGTTATTTGTCCATCTTTACTGTGTGCAGTTTTTCAGTACTTTCACTTTGTTTCTTTGTATTTACTGTGCATGCCCACTAGAAAATGAATCTCAGGGCAGTATATAGAGATATAAATGTAGATTGATAATAAATTTACTGTGAACTTTGGAACAGTTAAAGGTCTTATATGAACACCAGAGAAGGAGGAAAACACAGAAAGACCTACCATAGAGTGGAAGAGAAGAGAAAGAAGAAAGGTGAAGGATATGGAAAGGACAAGTTTGAATATTGGAGAATTAGAACATTGAAACACACGGTTATGGAGTAGATACAATTTGGTATCACTTTCTGTACCAGTAGTCCATTATTTTAAATAAGGAATACTAAAATAGATTAAAAATAAGTGTCTCAGTTCCAGGCTACATATTTGTACCAACATACCTTGGAGTTGCATTTGAAGAGAAGACTGAGTGTTTCCAACACTTGCCTCATTTCTTCTAGATTGTTTAACTTCTTCCAGAGCACCGACTTCAGTTCATCCCAGCTGTCAGTTCCTAGTCACAGATAAAACTCTTTGATAATTTATTGCCAAACCTAATTACAAATTGTAATATTTAATACATATTTTGACTGAATTCTTAATTTTATAAATTTTAAGCCCTTAGGGCTAAAATCATTGCTCTAAAAGCAAAATTGCCATCTGGTTTCTGAATGGACATTGAACCCATGAACTCTATCTCACTACTTTTTACATCAATGTTTGCCCTACTTATTTAATTCAACTATTTAATATATAAACTATTATATGTATGTATATATACTCTTCCTTTTGAGCACGTGTGTTAGTGGATCGAGTGAAAGATCATGGAGAACAGGAGTCCCTACAAGATATTTGAATCAGAGTTCTCCCATTTTATCTAATGCAGAACTCACAAGGAAGACCCCAGTTTGTGATGCTTGTTTGTACCAGGGGACCCAGACCAGAGGCTGAGAGAGTGGAACTGCCCCAGTGTAAGAGCTTTTCCACTTTAAAAACTCCCCTGCACAGGTTTTCTGTCATCGCTGGACATGATGGGCAACCACCAGAGCACAATTGAAGTCACGTTGTGCTAGATGATGTTAACGTTCTAAATCACTGATATGTTATTTGGAAGTCATTCTTAAAGTTAATTTTTCATATTGATAATGTAGAGCAGAATATCATTTTGAGGTCCTAGTTAAAAAGGTGTTCTGTAAAACTGGGGGCAACACTGTGACTGCACAAATTAAGCTCAGCTGAGCATTCCTGATATCACATCAACATCATAATCTTGTGTAATATTCAGAAGAACACTGGAAGAGCTTGAAGAAGGGGAAGAGCACAATGGGTTTGTGAAAAAAAACACCACAAGCCAGGTAATAATAGGTGGCCTGAAGAAAGGATTGGAGAATTGGAAAATACGTTACAATGAGCAGAAGATTTTTCTTTGTCTAGACTCAGAAATAGAATGGGAATATTAAGAGGAACACACACAAAATGATGGAGGAACTCAGCAAATCAGGCAGCATCTATGGAGAAGGAATAAACAGACAATGTTTCAAGCCAAGACTCTTCATCAAGACTAATATCTAAGATCAAAACATCAACTGTTTATTGCTCTCTATAGTTGCTGCCTGACCAGCTGGGTTCCTCCAGCATTTTGTGAGTGTGTGTTCCTCTGGATTTCCAGCAGCTGCAGAATCTCTGGTGTTTACAGTATGAGGCATGACTTGTATTGCCATCACACTTATAACCTTCCTGTGTAGTACATTAATGGGAGGGGCAAACTATTGACTTGGCCTCAACTGAGTCCCAGAGGTGCATAATCAGTACGGTGATCTTTTGCTGGTTTTCCCATCCATACACAACAACAATGTAATCACATTTCTTTTGAATTTTATCCTTTGGGACTATGCACAAGCTGCTCCAGAATGGATATTCAAGAAAATAATTTAAACAAAATTATTACACAAGAGACTGTGCAGATGCTGGAAATCCAGAGCAACAGACACAAAACGCTGGAGGAACTCAGCAGGCCAGGCAGCATCAATGGAGAGGAATGAACAGTCGATGTTTTGGGCCGAGACCCTCCAGGACTGGAGAGGAAGGGGAAAAGAAACCAGAGAAGGTAGGCAGGGGGAGGGGAAGAAGTTTCAGCTGGGGGTACAAACTTCCCCTCCGCCCCACCTATTTACTCTGGCTCCTTTCCCATCCCTTTGCAATCCTGATGAAGGGGCTCAGTCTGAAACGTCCCCTGTTTATTCCTCCCCGTGGCTGCTGCCTGACCTGTTGGGTTCCTCCAGCATTTTGTGCGTGTTCAGCAATACTAATCTGCATAACTTTCCGGGAAGGTAAAGCTGCACAGTTACTCTTCAGCAGTACAGGTTCTATACCTGCATAAATGAACTTCAAGACCTCTGAGAAGCAGGCACAGAGCAGAGAGTCTAAAATGATGACCCTTACTGGCTGGCAGTTCTGAAGGAAAGTTTGGTTGGAGTTCAATGCAATGTCTTTTTCTATTACAAACAGACGGTGAGCAATCCTCCCAGGTAATTCTCCGGGGTGGCCAGGAACCTCCACACCAAACAGCAGCATGAAGACGTGGCTTGCCGTGCACAGCACAACCCTGTGGGCCCTCGCCACCTCTTGTCCATCACTGGTGTAAAAGACCACATCTGCACACAGAGAGCTGTAGAAAAGCCTTAGCAAGTCACAGTGGTACCAGGATGTCTCAATCTTTAAACACGGCAGTTTGGCTAGAGGAAAAACAAAAGTCGATAATCAACATCAGCTTCTACACAAGACTAAAGATCTACGTGTATTTATACACAGTACTGTGTAAAAGTCTTAGACACATATATACAGCCAGGGTGCCTAAAACTTTTACACAGTACTGTAATTTTATGCATTGCACTCTCTGCTGCCACAAAAATAAATTTTATGACATTGTTACGTATTCAGGCAACAATAAATATAGATGAGTTAGGCAAGGGTTTTTATAACAAATAACACGTTTATTAAACACTGAAACAAACCCCCTCAAAAGTAAACGAACCCAAACGTAACCGGAAAACAGCTGCTGTGCGACACATTCACAGTTCTTAATAGCGTTGCATGTTCAAACAGTCTTTAAAGCGGTATTGAGAAAAAAGTTCTTTAAAGCGGTATGCCGAAAGTTCAGAAGCTCACAGTCCTTTTAAAAGGAGAGACTTTTTAAAGCGATTTAAATTCTCTTCCACGTCGTTGTCCTTCGATTCCCCGGCGTCGAACTTTCCCACGAAGAATTTTATAAAATATAACGGCTTAAAAGTACTGACCTTCTTCCACACTATTCTCAAATCCTTTCTGGTCATCCCAGGGATTAACAGCGAGAATAGTCAACGATATCCTTCCGAATGAGGATCAAATAAGGTCGAACTTTTCCACCTTCGAAAATCGGTTCCCCTCGATTTTTACCTTCCAAACTTTTCTTCACTCTCCACCAGCAAAGAAACCGTTGGCAATGACCTTTTAAACTTTAGGCATTATATAGAACTTCATTTTTAACTAAACTGCGTCATCACATTAAATCACGCAGTGACATGAAGTCATCTTGGCAAATTCCGCCACGAACTGCCCCACCTGACAGGGTGGGTCTTCCTTTTATACCCTGTAGAAAAAACCTGTCACATGACCTCTACTGGCGGGAAAATGACATCACTCCACCATCACAAGACCATTACCTCAAGTCCAGTATAACTTCAAACCCAGTCACGTGACAAGGGTACCACTGTCACGTGTCACGGGTACGTAACACCTCCCTCCAAAAAAAAACCAAAAATGTTAAAATTGTTAAAATTTTAACAATTACTTACAAGAAAAACAAATGTATAAATTATATAACATACACAATATACAATACAGTAGGAGTGTTACAATAAAAAAACCCACTCCAAATAAAAAAAATATTACATTGTACATTCAACATCGAGATAGACAATCAGCAACCACATTATCTTTACCTTTAATATGAGTTATCACAATATTGTACTCCTGTAACATCAAACTCCAATTTAACAATCTTCTGTTTTTGTTTTTCATCTTACTCAGAAAAACTAACGGATTATGATCAGTGTAAACAATAAGTGGTTTTTGAGTTGTACCAACATATACCTCAAAATATTCTAAAGCTAAAACAAGAGATAACAATTCTTTCTCTATTGTTGAATAGTTTCTTTGATGCTTATTAAATTTCTTAGAAAAGTAAGCTACTGGATGATCAACCTCATCACCCTCATTCCTTTGCATCAATACTGCTCCCGCAGCTTCATCACTAGCATCTACAGCTAATGAAAAAGGTTTTTCAAAGTCAGGTGCTTTAAGCACAGGTTGTTGACATATCATTGTTTTCAATTTTTCAAATGCTTCTTGACAAGGCACTGTCCACACAAACTTCACATTCTTCTGCAGAAGGTTAGTTAATGGAAGGGCAACATTAGCAAAATTCTTACAAAATTTTCGATAATATCCTACCATTCCCAAAAATCTTCTGAGAGTTTTTTTCCCCGTCTGAGTGGGAATCTCTAAAATTGCCTGAACTTTTGCCTGAACAGGAGCTACCTTACCTTGACCTACAACATAACCAAGGTAAGTCACAGTGGCATGTCCAAATTCACTCTTGGCTAAATTAATAGTTAAGTTAGCTTTTGAAAGCTTTTCAAACAATTTCTCCACCGCAATTATGTGTGCTTCCCAAGTATCATTTCCTGTCACTAAATCATCAATATAAGCATCAGCATCTTTCAATCCCTGAATCACAGAATTAATCATCCTCTGGAAAGTACCTGGGGCATTCTTCATCCCAAATGGAAGAACATTATACTCATATAACCCAGATGGAGTTACAAATGCAGAAATCTCTCTACCTCTGTCCGTTAATGGAACACACCAATACCCTTTCAATAAATCAATCTTTGTAAGGAACTTTGCTTTTCCAACTTTATCTACACAATCATCTACTCTAGGAATTGGATATGCATCTGTTTTCGTTACAGCATTCACCTTCCTATAGTCCGTACAAAACCTAATACTACCATCAGGTTTTGGCACCATAACACATGGCGAACTCCAATTCGAGTTAGAATGTCTAATAATATCATTCTCTAACATGTATTCAATTTCTTTCTCAGCAAGTTCACATTTTTCCATGTTCATCCTATATGGATGTTGTTTAATAGGTTTGGCATCTCCAACATCTACATCATGTGAAGCTATAGTAGTCCTTCTCGGAACATCTGGAAACAAATCCTTATACTTAAAAATCAATTCCTTCATCTGTTCTTTCTGCTCTAACTGTAAATGTGCTAATTTCTCATCCATATTTTCCAGAATGGTCGAATTAGGTAACCTAACAGAAACAATGTTAGATTTAGAATGAAAGTCAGATGAATCATCTATCATGTTCCCAGTTAAATCAAACTCATTCTCACTAACCACAACAGTCACAGTATCAGATTGTTTCTCAAAATATGGTTTAATCATATTTATGTGGCAAAGTTGTGTTGACCTTCTACGATCTGGAGTTTTTATTACGTAATCCACATCATTGATTCTAGACACAATTTCATAAGGACCATGAAATCTAGCTTGTAAAGGATTTGTCTGCACTAGGAAAAGAACCAACACCTTATCTCCAGGCTTAAACATCCTCATCCTAGCTTCCTTATCATACCAAGTTTTCATTTTCTCCTGAGCCAACTTTAAATTTTCCTTGGCTAAACTACAAGCTTTATGTAACCTGTCCTTAAATTTCAAAACATAGTCCAACAAATTAGTATGCACTTCCTTACTAATCCAATAAAGCTAAAGGTCCTCTAACTCTATGCCCAAACACAAGTTCAAATGGACTAAAACCTAAAGATTCCTGTACCGATTCCCTTACTGCAAATAAAAGTAAGTTTATACTTTCATCCCAGTCACTTTCATTTTCCACACAATATGTCCTAATCATATTCTTGAGAGTAGAATGAAACCTCTCCAAGGCACCTTGCGATTCTGGATGGTATGCAGACGAAGCGATTTGCTTAGCTCCCAATTTATAAACTATCTGTTGAAACAATCCAGACATAAAATTACTACCTTGATCAGTTTGTATTTCCTTAGGCAATCCAAAATAAGTAAAGAATTTTATAAGAGCCTTCGTCACAGTTTTAGCTTTTATATTCCTAAGTGGTACTGCCTCTGGGAACCTAGACGAAGTACACATGACAGTCAACAAATACTGATAACCAGTTTTTGTCTTTGGTAATGGACCAACACAATCTACAATAACTTTAGAAAACAGTTCACCAAATGCTGGAATAGGTTGTAATGGAGCTACTGGTGTAACCTGATTTGGTTTACCCACAATTTGACAAGTATGGCACGTCTTACAAAACATCACCACATCTTTTCTTAAACCAGGCCAGTAAAAATGTTTTAAAATCTTGTCCACAGTTTTCCTTACCCCTTGATGTCCACCTAAAGGCACACTATGAGCTAAAGTCAAAATCTCATTCCGATAAACTTTAGGAACAACTACCTGATAAACAACATTCCATTCCTCACTTGCAGGAATTGTAGGCGACCTCCACTTCCTCATCAACACTCCTTTTTCCAAGTAATATCCTACTGACACCTTCTCAATTTCACTACCTAGTAAAGCTTGTTCCCTTAATTTTATAATCTCAGGATCTCTATTCTGCTCTGCTATCATCTCCTTCCGAGACAGAGATAAATCTTCATAGTCAGACTTACTCCCAGAATCTTGTTCAAACAACGAAGGTAAGAAAGTCTCTGACACATCCTCAAAACTCGAATCCTGAGTTGAACAGTCATGAGTAACAACCTCATTCTGCACATCAATTTTTTTAGCCATAGCTCTAGTCACAACACAGGAAGAATCTGTGTTAGAATTCATCTCTGGTTCCTCTGACTCCATTGTCAAATGCACTTCAGGAAAAACTTGTCCACCTGCCAAGTCATTACCTAACAACAAAGAAATACCCTTCACAGGTAAGCTATGCTGTAATCCTACTTTAACAAATCCTGTAACTAACCCTGACTTTAAATTTACTTTATGTAAATGTACAGGCATAAAATCACTTCCAACACCTCTTATGTAATTTACCTCACCAGTATCACTCTCTTCATTAAACTTCAACACACTATCTAACATCAGTGATTGAGAAGCTCCAGTATCCCTAAGAATTTTTATTGGCACCAGAGTAGATCCTTCTTTCAAGGATACAAACCCTTCAGTTATAAAATGATCATATCCCTTTCTAACTTGGTCAGACTCTAACAAATCCTCATTTGTGTTTACCAAACCCTGTAACTTTACAGGTGCTTCAGTATGTTGCACACAAGCATCTGGAACTGCTTCCTTCTCTTTCTTTTTCAATTTGAAACAGTTAGCTATTACATGGCCAGGCTTCTTACAATAGTTACAAATAAGACCAAACTGTCTTTCCTTCACAGGTTTTCCTTCCTCCTTACCTCTCATTAACCTCTGATTTAATTTCTGATTTACCTTGAGTCTCCATATTATTTTTCCTCTTAAAAATTCTACCCTGAGGAAATTTATTCTTATGGATTAAAACATACTCATCAGCTAATCTAGCACAATCCTGCAATTTATCAGTATCCCTCTCATTTAAGTAGGTCCTTACTTCAACAGGAATGCTTCTTTTAAATTCCTCCATTAAAATCAGCTCTCTCAATGTATCATAGTCCTCATTTACATTTTTAGAAGAATCCCATCTCTCAAAACACATAGCTTTATCATAGGCAAATTCCACATAAGTCTTTTCCACAGACTTTTTCAAACTCCTGAATCATTCCCTATAAGCTTCTGGGACTAATTCGTATGCTTTGAGAATATTCGTTTTTACAATATCATAATCTAATGCTTGCGCAGCAGTTAAAGCTGTGTAAACTTGTTGTGCTTTGCCTTTAATCACACTCTGTAACAACACTGACCATTTATCTTTCGGCCACTCTGACATCCGAGCAATAGTTTCAAAATGTTGAAAATATCTTTCCACTTCTGTTTCACTAAATGGAGGGACCAATTTAATTTCTTGGCTAGCAACAAACGGTTTTTTAGAATCAGAAGACTGATTCCCAGACCTTAAATTCTCCATTGCATATTCAAACTCTCTCTTTTTCTGGTCAGATTCCAATTTATAACGCTCCAACTCTGCTTTACTTTGTTCCAACCTCATTTGTTCAATTTGCAACTGCATCTCCAGATTACTTATTGGAAACGATTCTAAAATCGATTCATCAAAATCACCCGAAGCCACAAAATGTGATGTGATTTTTCTCTGTATTACAGCTTTTGATGTAGTCGCCAAAATACCTTTAAGTTGCAATCTATTAGCAATCTCAGATACTTCAGTTCTTTTCGCCTTCGCTAACAAATCCGCGTCTGGCGAATCCAGAAACTCATCAATATTCATCGTTGCCGAATACCACTCACAAGCCAAACAAACAAAAGAATCGAGTAATCCCCGTTACCAAAACACCGATTCAAAATTCAAAAAGCACTTTAAACTCAAACGATCCAATTCCGGACGCAGCCCCCATAATTAATGTTACGTATTCAGGCAACAATAAATATAGATGAGTTAGGCAAGGGTTTTTATAACAAATAACACGTTTATTAAACACTGAAACAAACCCCCTCAAAAGTAGACAAACCCAAACGTAACCGGAAAACAGCTGCTGTGCGACACATTCACAGTTCTTAATAGCGTTGCATGTTCAAACAGTCTTTAAAGCGGTATGCCGAAAGTTCAGAAGCTCACAGTCCTTTTAAAAGGAGAGACTTTTTAAAGCGATTTAAATTCTCTTCCACGTCGTTGTCCTTCGATTCCCCGGCGTCGAACTTTCCCACGAAGAATTTTATAAAATATAACGGCTTAAAAGTACTGACCTTCTTCCACACTATTCTCAAATCCTTTCTGGTCATCCCAGGGATTAACAGCGAGAATAGTCAACGATATCCTTCCGAATGAGGATCAAATAAGGTCGAACTTTTCCACCTTCGAAAATCGGTTCCCCTCGATTTTTACCTTCCAAACTTTTCTTCACTCTCCACCAGCAAAGAAACCGTTGGCAATGACCTTTTAAACTTTAGGCATTATATAGAACTTCATTTTTAACTAAACTGCGTCATCACATTAAATCACGCAGTGACATGAAGTCATCTTGGCAAATTCCGCCACGAACTGCCCCACCTGACAGGGTGGGTCTTCCTTTTATACCCTGTAGAAAAAACCTGTCACATGACCTCTACTGGCGGGAAAATGACATCACTCCACCATCACAAGACCATTACCTCAAGTCCAGTATAACTTCAACCCCAGTCACGTGACAAGGGTACCACTGTCACGTGTCACGGGTACGTAACAGACATACATGAGTAAACATGACATAAACCCAAGTCTGATGTGGGTCTCTATTGTGGACTGAGAGTGGGAACAGGACAGGGAGAGGGGAGTCATGGTTGGGAAAAGGGGAAGGGAGAGGGGAGGGAGTGGGAAGCACCGGAGAGATATTCGATTAAGAAAAAACAATTGTTTGGAATCAATTGACCTTGCCTGGTGTCTCAAGGCTGGGTGTGTCTGCACTCACACCACCCCCACCCCTGGTACTCCTTCTCTGCCACTTGACCAACACCCCTCCCATGGCTCTCCTCCCTCACTATTCCTAACATCCTGTGCTCCTGCCAGATTTACAAACTCACTCTCTGCTCCATGTTGATAAATACAGTATTGTGCAAAACTCTTAGACAGACACACACACACACAAATAATTATACTCTCAGTGGCCACTTTATTGGGTACACTTATACATCAATGCAGATATCTAACTATTTAAAGCAGAAGTTGATTGACACTGTTACTAATCGAGAGCCTAAGGTTACTGTGAGAAGACAGGAGAATGCATTTGAGAGGGATAATGGATATTTGGCCGAGCAGACTCAAAGGTCAAAGTAAATTTCTTACCAAAGTACATATATATCACCATATACAACCCTGAGATTTGTCTTCTTGTGGACACAGTAGATCAAAGAAATACAACATAATCAGTTAAAGACCACACACAACAGGACAGACAAACAATTAACGTGCAAAAGACAACAAACTGCACAAATACAAAACAGAAAAAAAATGAATAAATAAGCAATAAATATGGAGAACATGAGATGACAAGTCCTTGAAAGTTAAGCCCATTGGTTGTGGGAATATTTTAGTGTTGAGTTAAGTTATCCCCTTTGGTTCCAGTGTTTGATGGTTGAGGGGTAATAACTGTTTCTGAACCTGGCGGTGTGGGTCCCGAGGCTCCTGTACCTTCTTCCTGATGGTAGTAGTGAGAAGAGAGCGTGACCTGCGTGGTGGGCGTCCCTGATGATGGACGCTGTTTTCCCGTGACAGCGCTCTGTGTAAATATGCTTAACGGTGGGGAGGGCTTTACCCATGACAGACTGAACTGTGTCCACTACTTTTCAATACAAACACGTTGGTACCATTTTCCACTCAAGTTCTGGAGGAGATGGCACCAGCAAACAACCCAACCAAAGGCATCACCCTTCAGACAGTCAACAAAATTACTTCCTTTCGTTCCTTCACTTCTTCTTTCAAATATGATTCAGCTCTGAACATCCTCTACATAGCACCATCCAGAGACAGAGAAGCAGTTTCAGCGACAGGTTACTATCGATGCAATGCTCCTCAGACAGGATGAAGAGGTCAATACTCCCCAATGCCATTAGGCTTTACAATTCTACCGCCAGGACTTAAGAACTCTTTAAAAGCTATTATTAATGCTTTATGAGATAGTGATTTAGATGCATATCATATTTTTTACTGAGTTAAGTATTGTATGTAATTAGTTTTGCTACAACAAGTGTATGGGACATTGGAAAAAAAGTTGAATTTCCCCATGGGGATGAATAAAGTATCTATCTATCTATCTAATATCGGAGGCTGTGATCTACAGCTTGATGGTGTGTTCAGGCCAATTGAGTGATCTGGCACTTTTATGTCTCTGAGGGAGTTTGATAAGGTTTCAAGTGAAGTGTGCGGCCTGCAGGCCAAAAAGCCTGGAGCCAATGAAGTCGAACCCATGATTGATTTCTCACTGATTAAAGCATTCAGGCTAGATTGAAATCAACAAGGACACGAGCGGAAGGCAAGCAGGTGTTCAGTGCCGTCTGCCTGGTCTCTTCCCCCCCCCCCCCCCCCCCATATTCGCTGCTTCCCGAGGAAGATGACTGCGTTCGATCAGTCTCTCTCGTTGCTGCTGGAGGATGGTGCCAGGTCTTGGGCAAGGTTTAATCGATGTGATTTATGGATTGGACTCTGTAGTTTGGGTTACGAAGTGTTTCCGGTTTCTGATTCCTCAGGTTTTGTTGCTATTTTGTGCGATTTTCGTTGGGGTGTACGGGCTTTGCAGCCTGCAGTAAATTCTGTGTTCTTCACTCCTGTTTTTTGCTATTTGTGCAATTTGTTGCTTTTTTTGCGCACTGGGGTGTGATCTTTATCTTTCAGTGAGTTCCATGGTTTTCTTTGTTTCATGGTGGTCTATAGGAAGACGAATCCCAGGGTTGTGTACTGGATACAAACTGCACTTTGATAATAAATGTACCTTGAATCCTGAATCAAGGGCATTGGTGTATCCAATCCAGGCTTCGACGCAGCCTGTAAATACACACTTCACCACACATCTACAGAAGTTTGTTGAAGTTTGTCACATCTTTAGATGCCATGCCAAATCTCCACAAATCCCTAAGGAAGCAGAAGTGTGGCTGCGCTTTCTTCATTATGGCATTTACATGCTGGGCCCAGGACAGATCCTCTGAAATGATAACACTGAGGAATGTAAAGTTGTGACCCACTCCCTCTGATCCCCTGATGAGGACTGGTTTATGGACTTCTGGTTTCTGGTCAATAATCAGCTGATGCTGTTTAAGAGTTTGTAGTGGTGGCATCACTCAGACAGATTTTCAATCTCCCTCCCACATGCTGATTCATCACCACTGTTATGTCGTCAGCAACCTTAAATATGGGACTCGATGGGCTGACTGGTCCAATTCTGCTCCTATGCCTTATGGTCTTATAAATCACATTTTCCTCTTTGACTTTTTCCTGATCGCTCATCACTATAATAAAATGCTCAGCTTTCCTTGTCCCTCCTCTCCACTTGGCCTGGCTCATTTCCCAACAATGCCATCCACATCATTAGGCCAGAAGGACAACTGATCGGCAGGGTGCCAAAGACTTTTGCACAGACTACTGTACTTGCCAAACATGGAGCAGAGGGCATGTTTGTAAATCTGGCGGGAGCAAAGGATGTTGGGAATGGTGAGGGTGCAGCACTGTGGGAGGGTGTGGGACAGGTGGCAGAGAAGGGGGGGGCGGCCAACCATGATTCCCCTCTCCCTGCCTTCTACCCACTCTCAGTCCACAATAGAGACCCATATCAGAATCAGGTTTATCATCACTCACATATGTCATGTAATTTGGTTTTTTTTTTAAACGGCAACAGTACAGTGCAATATATAAAATTACTGATACTGTGCAAAAGTCTTAGGCACCCTAGCTAGATATATGTGGCGAAGACTTTTGCACAGTACAGTATCTCTAAGAATAAGCCTTGTGCTTCCCGCCACTCCACACTTGGATCCTATTTCAGTGTTTCTAAGGAGAGCACCTTTTAAACAGTGTAATATAATGTTACATTAACCTGTTAACAGATGCACTAACAAATTACATTATTAATTCTTTAACTACTAAATTAGAGACAGTTTTATGCTCTGAGTCTTAAGTAACTATGATTGTCACAAACAAGAGAAAATCTGAAGATGCTGGAAATCCAAGCAACACACACAAAATGCTGGAGGAGCTCAGCCCAGCCTGTCGAGTTCCTCCAGCACTTTGTGTGTGTATCTACGATTATGCTGTTTATTTGACTCGGACCCCTCCCGTGAGCTGAAGGAGTGTTTCAGTGGATTGGATTCATGCCGACTTCCAGAAATAGATGGCGCTCTGACACACTTTGGTGTGACCCTTGTGTCGAGTGACCATTCAAATCTAATGATGAAATATTAGTGATGGAATCTTTGACAATTCCTGGTGTTAATCAAAATCAGTAGTTGGAGAGCTTTCCATATTCCCACTACATCATAAGAAGCCAGAATGATCAAAGACCTTACCCACTCCGGACATCCTCTCTTCTCCCCTCTCCCATCGAGCAAAATCCTGAAAGCACGTACCATCGGGCTCATGGACAGCTTCTGTCCCACTGTGATCGGACTACTGAATGGATTCCTTGTATGATGAAATTCACTCCTGGTCTCACAATCTACCTTGTTATGATCTCGTAGTTTGTTGTTTATCTGCCATGCACTTCCCCTGTAGCTTTTATGTTAAATCATGGGTAAAGCCCTCCCGACCACCGAGCACATCTGACATGGAATTCTGTCACAGGAAAGTAGCATCCATTATCAGAGATCCCCATCACCCAGGCCATGCTCTCTTCTTGCCGCTGCCAACAGGTAGAAGGTAAAAGAGCCTCAGGACATACCCCACCAGGTTCAAGAACAGATACTACCCCTCAATCATCAGGCTCTTGAATAAAATGGGATAACTACACTTTCTTGTCCCATCATTGAAAAGTTCCTAAAACCAATGATCTCACTTTAAAGACCCTTTATCACATTATCTCATGTTCTCGTTATTTATTGCTATTTGTTTATATTTGCAGTTGCACAGTTTGTTGTCTTCTGCACTCTGGTTGATTTTCCGTTGATCCTGTTGGAGTTCCTAGTCTATAGATTGGTTGAGTATGCCCACAGGAAAATGAATCTCAGGGCTGTCTGTGGTAACATATATGTACTTTGATAATAAAATTTACTTTGACATTTATTTTGCATTGTTATTTTTGCCTTGTTCTACCTCAATGCACTGTGTAAAGATTTGAACTGTATAAACAGTGTACAAGGCAAGCATTTCACTGTACCTTGGGAAATGTGACGCTGACAAACCACTACCAATATCAAATAAAGACACACTCCTTCATCATCTTCTCTTACCAGGCTCTTTAAGTCTAGGTGGTGGAATTAGACGGGTTCTGCTTGTCCTTTTCTTTTTTTTCTGTGAAGACTTCTGCTTTATACATTGGACGATGAAGTATTCCAACTGTAAAATTATACACAGCATAAGCACAAAAGTCAAAATCACACACAGTTGTTTAGCGGGAGAACAAAGTTCAAAAATTAAGTGAAAATCACTTTGTACAAAGGATATATCCAGTTCCCTTCAAGTGCATGAGAACTGCATGTGCTACACATTGCTATATTTATCCATTTTCTTCCCAGCACCAAAATCAAAGAGAACTTTCCCATTAATCTTCATGATACAGCATTTTGGCTAAGTTTCAGAAGTTATTTTATACCATACATAACTGGCCTCTTGGAAAAGAATTTGGAAATACCTTCCCATATCAATCCATACTCTGTTGCTAAATATGAGACTTCCTTCAATTCTTCCACACTTGAATGTCCTTTGATTAAATCAAAGCAGTTAACCCTGGGGAGGACAGGTCACTTATGTGGTGACCACAGTCTATCAGCCGTTCGTGTTACACAATTAACAGCATCATTTTCCAAAAATGTCATGGAATATTTTGCAGGGGTGAGCTCATTGAAACCTATCAAATGTCAAACGGCCTCAATAAGTGTGGATGTAGATAGGATGTTTCCTGTGGTGGGGGAGTCCAAGACCAAAAGACACAGCCTCAGAATAGAGGGGCATCCTTTTAGAACGGAGATGAGGAGGAGTTCCTTCAGCCAGAGAGTGGTGAATCTGTGGAATTTGTTGGCACAAGCGTCTGCGAAGGCCAAGTCTCTATGTATGTTTAAGGCAGAGGTTGATAGATTCTGGGTTAGTCAGAGCATGAAGGGACACGGGGAGAAAGCAAGAGATTGGGGCTGAGAAGGGAAAATGGATCAGCCATGATGAAATGGCAGAGCAGACTCAACGGGCCAAATGGCTTAATTCTGTTCCACTGTCTTATGGTCTTAGGGTAAATTAAACAATGCATAAATGGCTTATTGTTTCACAACTGCACATTTCTTTGTTAGCAGTAGTGATTGTGCATCCAAAATCCGTGTTATTGTGTTTCGTGTTCCTCAAGGATCAATTGCTGGCCTGTTGTTGTTTCCACTCAACATGCTCGATTAGGTCAGATTATTTCAAAACACAAGGTGAATTACCACAGCGATGCAGACAACACACAATTGTATTTGTCTGTTACACAAGACGAGCCTGAGGCTCTATCCCCCAGTATCTTACGAGTCAAGCCTTTACAAGTAAAGGATTTAAGTGTTACTACTGACTCTGAGCTAAACTTTAAATCACTTAACCATATTACTAAGACTGCATTCTTTCACTTAACGAATATTGCAAAGTTCAATTTCTTAAAACATTTCAAGATGCAGAAAAATTGATACACACTTTTGTTTTTAGCTAATTAGACTACTGCAATGCACTCTTCTCAGGACTGCCCGAGAAAGATATAAATCACTGGCAGCTTGTTCAAAATGCAGCAGCAAAAATCTTAACCAAAACAGTTCACCTTTTTCTCTTTCCACAGATGTTGCCTGACACATACATTCTTCCAGTATTTCTGTTTTTGTTTCAGATTACAGTATTGGCAGGTTTAATATATCTTCCAATTATTACTAGAGGTCCCAACACACTCGACCACTGCTACACTATGATAAGGAATGCCTACCTTTCCTTCCTGAAACTGCATTTTGTTAAGTCGGATCATCTAGCTGTACTGCTACCTGCATACAGACAGAGCCTAGAGATCAAGGCTCTAGAGATCAAGACAACTAGATAGATAGATAGATAGATAGATAGATACTTTATTCATCCCCATGGGGAAATTCAACCTTTTTTTTCCAATGTCCCATACACTTGTTGTAGCAAAAACTAATTACATACAATACTTAACTCAGTAAAAATATGATATGCATCTAAATCACTAACTCAAAAAGCATTAATAATAGCTTTAAAAAAAAAGTTCTTAAGTCCTGGCAGTTGAATTGTAAAGCCTAATGGCATTGGGGAGTATTGACCTCTTCATCCTGTCTGAGGAGCATTGCATCGATAGTAACCTGTCGCTGAAACTGCTTCTCTGTCTCTGGATGGTGCTATGTAGAGGATGTTCAGGGTTTTCCATAATTGACCGTAGCCTACTCAGCGCCCTTCGCTCAGCTACCGATGTTAAACTCTCCAGTACTTTGCCCACGACAGAGCCCGCCTTCCTTACCAGCTTATTAAGACGTGAGGCGTCCCTCTTCTTAATGCTTCCCCCCCAACACGCCACCACAAAGAAGAGGGCGCTCTCCACAACTGACCTATAGAACATCTTCAGCATCTCACTACAGACATTGAATGACTAAGAGGTGGTCATGGAAGGAAGAGGAATGGTCACAGGATCACCTTGAGTCATGGACTGGACCGTGTTCAAGAACTCATCTGAGGACCTGAATGACTACACCAGGGTCATTACAGACTTCATTAAAGCTTCTACGGAAGAGTGTATCCCCACAAAATTGTTCAGGGGTTTCCCCAATCAGAAGCCCTGGATGAACAATGAAATCAGAATTTGTTGAGAGCCAGATCAGAGCCATTCAAGTCTGGAGATCAAGAGGTGCAGGTACGCTCTCTAGAAAGCCGTCTCACAGGCAAAGTGGAGATTCCAGACTAGACTGGAACCAGTGAGGGATGTTCAACAGCTGAGGCAGGGTTTGAATGCCATAACCTCCTACAAAGTTAAATCTTGTGACAAAGGGGGCGGCAGGGCTTCATTTCCCATGTGTTCAGTGCTCCCCTTGATCACCAGAACAAGGAGGAGCCATTGCACAGCCCCATGTCTCCCGATGTCCCTTCGGTCTCGGTATCTGATGTGTGGGCTGCCTTTAAGAGATTGAATACAAGGAAAGCATCCTGCCTGGACAAAGTACCTGGCCGAGTACTGACAACCTGGGCTGACCAACTGGCTGGTGTATTCACAGATATCTTCAGTCTCTCGTTCCGGTAGTGTATGGTACACACCAGCTTCAAGCAAGCTTCAACCATACTGAGCCCAAGAAGAGCGTGGTAACCTGCCTCAATGACTATCACCCTATGGCACTTACATCCACAGTGAAAGGCTGATGTTGAAGCATATCAGCTCCTGACTGAGTGGCGACCTGGATCCGCTCCAATTCACTTACTGAAGCAACAGGTCTACAGCTGATGCCATTTCCTTGGCTCTTCACACAACCTTGGAACTTCTGGATAGCAAAGGTGCATGCATCAGGATGCTCTTTATCAAATACCGCACAGCATTTAACACCATCATCCCCTCAAAACTCAATACTCCCTCGTGCAATTGGATCCTGGATATCCTCACTCGTAGATCCCAGTCAGTTTGGATTGGCAAAAAGATCTTCTCCACATCTCCATCAGCACAGGACCAGTGCATAGATGCCTGCTTAGACCCTGATCTACTCCCTTTACACCTATGACTGTGCGGCTAAGTACAGCTCCGACACCAGATACAAGTTTGCTGACGACACCACTGCTGCGACCTGTATCGAAGGTGGTGATGAATCAGCTTACAGGAGGGAGACTGAAAATTTGGCTGAGTAGCGTAATAACAACAATATCTCACTCAATGTCATTAAGACCAAGGAACGGATTGTAGACTTCAGGAGAGGGTAACCAGAGGTCCTTGAGCCAATAATCATCGGAGGATCTGAGGCGGAGAGGGTCAGCAACTTTAAATTCCTGGGTGTCACATCTCAGAGGACCTGACCTGGACCTATTACATAAATATAACTGTAAAGAAAGCACGGCAGTGCCTCTACTTCCTCAGGAGTCTGCGGAGATTTGGCTTGTCATCAAAAACCTTGGCAAACTGCTATAGATGTGTGGCGGAAACTGTGCTGACTGGCTGATTTACAGCCTGGTATGGGAACACTAAAGTCTTTGAGTGGGGAATCCCACAAAAAGGTGGTGGATTCGGCCCAGTACATCACAGGTAAAGCCCTCCCAACTGTTGGGGTTAATTAGTATTGGGGTTAATTAGTGTTGGGGTTAATTAGTAGTGGGGTTAATTTGTGTCAGGGTTAATTCGTGTTGGGGTTAATTCGGGACCGCCATTACAGGTCAGGAGTGGCTCACGTAACGCACATCATGTTAGCTGGAATGCGAGGGAGGGGGAGCGAAACTGGGGACCCCGCTACACCGATACTATTAGTGTCACGCGATACAGTAAACAAAAGAAACTCGTGAGCATCTGGCTATGGGCCAATAGATGGACACGAGTACCTGATATTACCTAATATGTAACGGGGTATTGTGGTGGGGGGAAAAAGGGATATAAATAAGAGCAGATTGTAAGGAGAGGCCAGAAAGCGCGCCTTCTCCAGCGATTTCCTTGACTCGCTGTACCAGTTACGATTCCAGCCAATAAAGCCACGTGTTGCTATATTCCGGTGTTGGTTGTCTCTCTTCCTAAAAGAATACAGGGCAGAATTTCAAGCCCAACACAACCATTGAGCACATCTACATGAAATGTTACTGTAGAAAAGCAGCATCCATCATCAAAGATCCTCACCACCCAGACCATGCTCTTTTCTCACTGCTGCCATCAGGTAAAGGTACAAGTGCCTCAGGACTCACGCTTACTACCCCTCAATCATCAGGCTGTTGAACAAAAGGGGGTAACTACACTCATTTAAGGACTCTTTTCTCTTGTTACTTCATGCCTGCTCTTTGTTTTTATCTACATTCGCAGTTTGTTGGTGATTGATCCTGTTTACAGTTACTGTTCTATAGATTTGCTAAGCATGCCTGAAGAAAAGAACCCCAAGGTTATTTGTGGTGACATGCATATACTCAGACAATAAATCTTACTTTAAACTTTTTGCAGGAATACTTGCTTCTGCATTAATCGTTAGTATTTGGAATGCACTGCTTGAGAGACTGGTGGGGAGTGGGACGAGGAGGGTTAATTCAAAGTTAAAAGCAGCTTGTAAGAAGGGAGTGCTCAAAGGGAAATATTGTGGAGATACACTCAGTGGCCACTTTATCAGGTACAGCTGCACACCTGCTCAATAGTCAGCCAGTCACGTGGCAGAACTCAATGCATAAAAGCAAGCAGACATGGTCAGCTGTCAGAAGTTTGGTTGTTGTTCAGACCAAATATCAGGATGGGGGAAGAATTGTGATCTAAGTGACTTTGATCAAGGACTGATTGTTGCAGCCAAATGGGGTGGTTTGAGTAACTTAGAAACTGCTGATCTTCTGGGATTTTCATGCATGGCAGTCTCTAGAGTTTACAGAAAATGGTGCAAAAAACAAAAAAAAAGCAGAACAGTGAGGTGACAGTTCTGTGGGTGCAAACAGTTGTTAAAGAGAAAGGTCAGATGGGAATGGCCAAACTGGTTCAAGCTGACAGGAAGTTGACAGCGGCTTAAGTACCCACATGTTACAAAGGTGGTGTGCAGAAGAGCATCTCTGATCGTACATCATGTTGAACCCGGAGGTGGATGGGCTACAGCAGCAGAAAACCACGAACATACACTCAGTGGCCACGTTATTAGATAATAAAATAGATACTGAGTGTGAATTCCTTCATTGTCACTGGGTTCAAATCCTAAAAATCACTGCCCACAGTCCTCAACATGGAGGACACAGCAGTTCAAGTAAGTGCCTCACTAGCACTTTATCATGGGCAGTTAGGCTTGGGCAATTAATGCTGGCCGCGGCACTAATTTTTTCCTCCACAATAAATTCCTTTGAGAACTCCTTTCAAAAGCTGACAAGTTAACAACGCGCTGAATGCTAGGCATTTATGTCTATGCAGCAGTACGCCCACAAACGACCACAGAGAGGGGAGAAATCTCATGGGGATATGCAAATATACAAAACATTCAAGTCAATTCTCAGAGCTTGCGGGAAGCTCTGCTCTGAAGACATAAAGAACCTCATTGTTGTTGAATATAAATCCACTGTTATGATGATTTCAGCAGCCATGGATACACATGAAGCTATTTTATTGTTTTAATAATCCACAATTTTGTTTAAAAATTGCACTGTGTTTACTTCACCAGCAAATCAAGAGAAATTCCTTTCATTGTTTTCATATAAAATTCCATATTGCGGGTCAGCATGGTCAGTGAAACACTATTACAGCAGCAGCCGTCACAATCAGGGTTCGATTCCCGCCGCAGTCTGTAAGAAGAGCGCATGTTCTCCCTGTGACCGTGTGAGTTTCCTCCAGGTGCTCCATCACCCCCACACTCCAAGCACGTACGGTTCGGGTAAGCAACGGACATGCTCTGTCAGCACAGGAAGCAAGGTGACACCTGCGGGCTGCTGAGCCCAATCCCCGCTGACCTGACTTGATGCAAAGCGACGCATTTCACTGTGTTTTTCGAAATACGTGAGCCAAATAAAGGTAAACTTCATCTTTCTCGTTCTTCTCTTTGTAACTTTGGGTTTGGTTTTCCCCTCATTAGATCCAATTTTTCAGGGCTCCCTGTCAGTGCGGTTGCAAACAGAATGGGAGTTTGAAAAGGTAACGGTTGGACGATGTTTGGAGAGCAACCTCATTGGTATTCCCTGTAGTTATTAAGGCTGTTGCGACCGCCAAGAGGTATTTGACTGCAATCCAAGTTTTGACATATGATTGACAGTGCCTTCATTGAATAAAAGCAATGAAGCTTAAATGAGGAAAGCAATTACAACCACCAAAATGTCTTGTCAGTGCCAGGCCGGTGTGGACAGACTGAAGGATTTGGCTTGGCTCCACTCCACTCTTTAGTCAGAATGGATGCTAGAGGCTGTTCCTATTCATGGATGACAAGAGTACAAGAAGTCACAGATGTAAAATAATTAAAATATTTCCCTCATGTAATTTTTAATGTGGTCCAAATGGCTCCTTTTATATTGTAACCATTTAATGATTCAGCTTCAGCAGATGTATTGTGGAGAGCTTTCCAAATGGTTGTATGGAAGCTCCAATGCACAGAGGCTGCAGGGGCTTATAGACTCAACCAGCTCCATCAAGGACATCTCCAAAATGTGCTGCCTCAAGGCGGCAGTATCCATCATTAAGGATCCTCACCATCAGGGCCATGCCCTCTTCGCATTACAAGTGTCAAAGACTCAAGTACATTTATTATCAAAGGAGGTTTACAGAGTACAACTCTGAGATTCGTCCTCCCACAGGCAGCTGTGAAACCATGGAACTCGTTCACGTCAACATCAAACACCAAATGCGCGAAGAAAGAGCAAATTTCGTGAATAGCAAAAAGCGAGCGAGCAGCACATAGAATGTCCAACATCAAACCAGGAGTCCAGCAGTATTCAGTTTAGTTCAGTCCGGCGCCGTGCTGCTCACCCACTGCAGGCAGGGGGGCCATTCTTCACCCAAAGTGCCCCGGTCTGCATTGATTGCCTCAATCAAACCAGTCAAAAACAGTGAAAAAAATAACCAGAATCCAGTAACATGAGCCTCAAAGTCCCCCAAAATGAGTCCACAACCTCACCGATCAATCCTTATAACAGACTCCTGCACTTTCAATAGACGACGGACAATAGGTGCAGGAGTAGGCCATTCAGCCCTTTGAGCCAGCACCGCCATTCACTGTGATCATGGCTGATCATCCACAATCAGTACCCCGTTCCTGCCTTCTCCCCATATCCCTTGACTCCGCTATCTTTAAGAGCTCTATCTAACTCTTTCTTGAAAGCATCCAGAGAATTGGCCTCTGGAAGCAGCCCGAGAGAGGGAGAGGAGGAATGGTCAAACACAGGCAGAAGATGCCAAACAGCCACCCATCCTCCACTCTCACCCTCGTCGACTTTAACCTTGCTCAACGCCTCAAATGGAGAGACACAATGGAGTCAAACATGGGCCACAAACTCCACTCCAAGCCTCACCCAACTCCTAGGCAGGAGGTAGAGGAGCCTGAAGTCCCACAGCTCCAAGTTCAGGAACAGCTGCTTCCCTTCAACCATTTGGTTCTTGAACCGGCAGCTTACGTAGCCCTGATCACCACAGTTTAACAACACCATGACCACTTCGATCTTTACACCAAAACTGATTTCCTTGTTCCAAATGTGCTTCCTTGTAAAAATTGTGTTTAAATAAACTTTTCTTGTGAATGCTGCTTAAATGATGCTCTATGTCTGCCTTTGCAAACGATCCTTTCAAGCAGAAACCAAGCAGAATTCTTGCAAGTTGTACCAAAAATATTACTGGGAATTATAGTTCTCAAACATTAATTTTATATTTTTAGTAGCATGGAATTGTGCAAGCGTGACCTACAATTCTAAACCTGCCCCCACCAAATGATATCTCCTTGAAATGAGATGCGATGGACCTGATCAGCCATTTAATTAATTAATTTAGTTAGCGATTCAGGATGTAGTAGGCCCTTCCAGCCCATCTGACCCTTCTGCCTCATGGACATCAATATCCACCCACTACACGCTCACAACATGACCTCTTGCGCTCTCCCCACAGTCGTTATTTAAAATGCCCCAAGCCCATGTCTCACGGGTGTGGGTTCAACATATGGTTGCTGGAAAGTGTGCAACAGAGTCAGGGGTGATGCTACACTTTTTATTCTAGCTGGAAGAGAGTCTGCGCAAATGGCCAGAAAGCTTGGGACACAAGCGTCTCCTAAGCAACCAATGCACAGCTATCTGAAGCAGCGGCATCCAGCTGTACACATTAAATGGCAATTAATATGAATCGATGGCCGAACCAAGCCACCTAGTTCGAATCTCTTGACCTAGGTGAAGTTGGTAATTTGTCCCAACCCCCCAACCTCACCTTCTCTCCTTTTCCATTCCTGATTCTGGCTCCCCTCTTAGCCCTTCTCTTCTGCTCACCTGCTTATCACCTGCCTCTGGTACCCCTCCTCCTTCCCTTTCCCCCATCATCAACTCTCCTATCCTATCAGATTCCTTCTTATTCAGACGTATACCTCTTCCACCTATCACCTCCCAGCTTTTTACTTCATTCCTCTCTCTACCACCCACCTACCTTCCCCCTCACCTGGCTTCACCTATCACCTGCCAGTTTGTACTTCTGCCCCCTTCCCCCCACCTTCTTATTTTGGTTTATTCCGGTCCCGATGAAGGGTCTCAGCCCAAAACAGTGACTGTTCATTCCTCTCCATAAATAATGCCTGCTCTGCGGTATTTACCCAGCATTTTGTTGTGTTCCTCAAGATTTCCAACATCTGCAGAATCTCATGTGTATATGTCGAGTCTCAATAGGTTTACAAAAGTCAGCTGACCAACCTTTTCTCTCAACCTCAAAGAATATTTTTAAAACATTAAACTATAAGCAAACTGCACAGGGAGTTTCTCAAAAAAGAAAATGCTTATTAAAATTTTAATTACAGCCCTTCGTTAAACCTTCATTCCTTCAGACATTAACCTGACATTGCTCAGATTAATGCAGGACCGCCTGCTAGCTGTTTCGACCTTTCAAATTAAGTCTTGCACCATTTAAGGTTTCTCTTCTATGTTAAACATCTTCTATGTTTAACATCTTCTATGTTAAAAATTAACTTTGGGATGTAAGATTTACCTTCAAGGTCCAAATAAGCTGAGCTTAAGTATGGGTGAGTCCTTTAACACTGCGAGTCAATTTTATGGTGATGAAGTCTTTCTCGAGATCCAGTGCAAGTAAATTATGGAAGGCCAGATACAAGATCAATAACTGGATCTGCTCAATGTTCAACTCTTTAACATTATCAGCAAACAAATTCCTTCTGAGCTAATTGGTAAAGCATCATTCGGTAAGATGGCGGCACACTCGGACGCAGAGGCCTCTCATGGGCCAACCAAAGGTGCTTTTATTTTAAAAAACGCCTTTTTTTACGATCACAAGACAACGTTGGACTCCAAGAACTCTGGGTACTGCAGGTCAACCCCATCAGTAAGCTGCTCATTTGTGGAGGAGCTGAACTTGGTGCAGACCGTGTTGCCGCCTGGTATGGTAGGCATCAAAGGGTTCGGAGTTGGTGTGCAAAGATGACAGACAGTGTAACTGTGGGTGATTGTCTTGGATGTTTCTCTTGCGATCCTGAGACCCTGTTGGTCATCGATAACGTAAGATGCCACAGGGCTGTTTCCCTTGCTTGGTCGTGACGCGACATGCAGCAGGGGAGCTGAGTGGCATTGGTTGTAGTTGGAGCTAGGCCTCAAGCCAGGGGCTTTCCTGCTGCTGCAGCCCAGGAGAGGAGACGCTAGAGGCAGTGTCGCATAGCATCCATGCTCAACTGGGGACTGGCCTCTCCCATCAGTGCTGACCTCAAGTGTTTGATTGGTTGAACGACAAGCTGTATTGTGTGTGCGCGTGTTTGTCTACGGACTCCGGGGAAATGCACCATCAATTTGAGGGGCATGTCATTCAGGGACTTGGGTTATACAGATTGGTTTTCTGCATGACTGTATATGTGATCACTATCTTGAATATGCTGTGCGCCTTGCGCTGTGCACGCTTTGCACCTTGGCCCCAGAGGAATGGTGTTTCGTTTAACTATATATGGCTGAATGATAATTAAATCTGAATTTGATTTGATTTGAATTGTATTTGATCCTGAATGGTGGCGAAGGCCATTTGTTCAGGTCCTGGCAGAAATCAGTAGAACACTACAGCACAGAAACATGCCCTTCAGCCCATCTAGTCTGTGCTGAACTATTATTCTGGCTGGTCCCATCACCTTGCACCTAGACTAGAACCCTCCAAACCCTCCCATCCATGTACTTATCCAAAACTTCTCTTAAAAGCTGATATCGAACCTGCAGCCCCTGCTTCCACTGGCAGCCAGTTCCACAGTCTAACCACCTTCCGAGTGAAGAAGCTCCCCCTCAGATGTTTCACCTTCCAACCATGACCTCTGGTTCTAATTTCACCCAACCTCAGTGGAAAAAGCCTCCTTGTATTTTCCCTATCTGTACCCTCACAATTTTATATATCTCTATCAAATCTGCCCATATTTTTGTACTCTCTGGGGAATAACATCCAAACCTATTCAACTTATCCCTATAAATCTGATTCGCAGTTTCCGGCAACATCCTTGTAAACTTTCTCGGTACCCTTTTGGTCCACCAAAGGTTTTATGTAAATGGTGCTTCATTATCAAAAGCAACACCCTTACAGATGAAAGCAAATGGCATGGGTAGATGCTCTGAATTGTATCCGCAATGGTAGAAACATGCTCAGGCCTTTGACTCCAGCAGTCAATAGCAGATGCTTCCCCTTCACTATTTTAGTTATCTATCTATCAGGGCCGGCGAGACAGAGATACGTCTCTACCCAAGGAGATGCAAGGTGCTCCTTCCCTCCACTAGCCTGCAGGTCACCCTCAGGCAAGGTGTAGCACCTGCTTAGCACACCCTCCCCCACCCCCCACCAGTCAGGGTCATGTGAAGCCATGGGAGCAGCCGGTGCATATCACAACTCCTGGTTATGCAAACACTGACACCAGGCAGACAATCTCTGAAGAGTATTGATCATGGCTGGGGTCACCCGTCTTGTAAAGACACTGAATGGCAAACCAGTTCTGGAGAGAAAATTACCAAGAATTATCATGGCCATGAACCGTGATCACCCACATCATTCAACACAGCACCTATCTATCCGTCTGTTACAAGGATTACCCCTTAGTAGTAATGATCAGAGAGGCACAGAGAGAATCTGCATTTATTGACAAGTACCTCCATTGTCTCAACTAAAAAGTATATGGGTTCACTAACTATGTTCATTTCCACTAGGTGTAACTGACCCTCCATGAACAGGGAAAGAATAAAAAAAGTGATGCCCAGGAAATAAGTCTACACTGGTCAGGTGTTCCTCGTGGTCCCAATATGATCTCCACGTGTCCAACGTGGTGTCCTCCACATCCGTGCTGGTTGGGCCCTGGAAAGTTGTCGCTGCCTCAGCTTCCAAAATCTTTCATTCTTATTCATTCCCCGATCAGATTGGTCGCTGATGTTTCAATTTCATTGGCTCAAGATCACCTGACTGACCTGTGTCAGTTCTCATTGGAAGTAAACACAAGGAAATCTGCAGATGCTGGAAATTCAAGCAACACACACAAAATGCTGGTGGAACGCAGCAGGCCAGGCAGCATCTACAGGGAGAAGCGCTGTCAATGTTTCAGGCCGAGACCCTTCGTCAGGACTAACTGAACTTACCATCTTTCCTTTCAGTTAGTCCTGACGAAGGGTCTCAGTCCGAAACATCGACAGCGCTTCTCCCTATAGATGCTGCCTGGCCTGCTGTGTTCCACCAACATTCTGTGTGAGTTGCTCATTGGAAGTAGCCCATATTGTTTTATGCCCTTTGCCTGCAACCTCAGGCCTTAGGTGATGACTTTTGTTCTTTTCAGCTCTGACTGGTTCAAACCAGTCAAACTGGCTCAGCCAGACACTGGGCCCAGATAACAAGTTTACTTCTGCAAACCTGCCATTTTACACCATAAACTGGTCCTGACCTCAGTTTTAGCAGATCATTAGCAGAAACTCCTCATGTCCACGTTCAATTGCTCTGATTAAATTATCCCAGAGGAAGAATCAATTCAGAAGTTCACAAAATGGCAGCTGCAAGGACAATCTCACAAAATGGTCAAATCCCTTCCCGTTCACTGATTGTAGTTCTTTCTGACCAACGTATCTATCTATTTACTTATTTATAAATACTGCATGGAACAGGCCCTCCCGGCCCAACTAGAACCAGGAACTTAACTATAACTATAACCTAATCTCATGACAAGTTACAATGACCAAATAACCTACTAACCGGTCCACCTTTGGACCGCGGGAGGAAACTGGAGCACCTGGAGGAAACCCATGTGCTCACGGGAAGGATGAACAAACTTCTTGCAGAGAACACTGGGACTGAACTCTCAACTCCCAACGCCCTGAGCTGTAATAGCTTCACGCTAACCACCATATGCTACAGTGGTGCACATTCATCTTCAACTGTAAACAAAAAGAAGCCAAGTACTGGGTAACGATCTCCAAAATCAGTCTCTGTAATTATTTGGTTTTACCATAGATTGTGAAGCAAATGACATATAATCTTAAAGTATTATATTATAGAAAATAACTATGTTGTGAAAGCATAACAATCTTGCTCACCACTCCTCCGAAATATTTCCCCACGTTGAAATCGTTGAGACTCTGAAGTTCCAAGTAGGCTGCTCCGATTTCTTTTGATAGTTCCAACCCCTCATAGAAAGGCACGCAGCTCCCTTTATCGGATGCACACAGTGGACATGAACAAGCTGGACTCTCTTCTGTTGAGAAGTTCAAAATTCCATGAATTTCATTTAAAAATATTGCTCTAAGTGTTATATAAATTCCAAAAATAAATAATGTCACGTCAGATACATTTACTGTAATTTACATCTCTGCAGGCAACTCAACCTTTATTATATGACAACTTCAGTAGATTTATAGAGCATCTTATCAATTCTGTCACAGCACTTCACTTCAATTATTTAAGTGCACAGTAAAATCTAGCAAGTAGCAAGAAGGTGAAAAAATAAATAATCTGATCTTGCAAATGTTAACTGAGTGACAAGTGTTAATCAGAATTACGAGCAGAATCTCTCACCCGCTGTGAGAAAAATTTGAGAATCATTTCCACCGATTGATAGACAGTTGAGACTCACATAAACTTCACAGATTCACAAGCTGGTTACAGACTGGAGAGGGGCCAATTTATGTGTACCCCACTAATCCCACTCCCCAACTGCATCCTCATAACCTCACAAATCCTTTCCTTTCAGATATCTATCCAACTCCCATTTGAACACTGTGTTGTTCTTCGTCCTTCACTAATTGAAGCACTGAATTCCAAATTACAACAATTCATTGGGTTTAAAAATAAATTTTACTTGTATCACATTTAGCTCTTTAGTCAATTACCTTCATCGGATGTCCAAGGTTCGTGACCCTTCCCTCTGCTCCCCTGGGCAATGGGAACTGTTCCTCCCTGTCTTTACCTTTCATTGATCTAACTGCTTTCGAACCTTGTTATCATGTGATTCCGATCAATGTCATTATTTAATGTTGTGATGTCACATGTGAGTAAGCACAAAGCATTGGAGTGAGCTTCCAAGATCTGAGACACTTTGAAATTGGAGACTGAGGATCAAATTTGTTTACTTAGTTCTGTGGAAAGACAGCAAGCAGGTTTGTTCAAAGGGCTTTACAACGGTATGATTTCTGACAGTGATTTCATACTTAATTTTTACAAAAAAATAAAAGGATGTGTTCAACACATTATGTAAGACACTTACTGCAAACCTTGGTGAAGGAAAAGGCACCTGGATGATGGAGAAATGGGGCGCCATGTGGGAGGGAAGGGTCAGATTGATCTTGGAGTGGGTTAAAAGGTCGTCACAACATTGTGAGCTGAAGGGCCTGCACTGTGCTGTCCTCTTCTATGTTCAATGATGTTAAATAAAATCAGAATCAGGTTTATTACCCCTGACATAGCATGTCATGACATTTGTTGTTTTGCAGCAACAGTACAGTACAATACATTAAAAAGTATATAAATTACAATAAGATATATATATGTATACATCTCTAGCAGAAGTATAAGGTGCTCCTTCTCTCCACAAGCCTACACCATTAGACAAGGTGTATCACCTACTTAGCCCCCTGCCCCATCAGATTCATGTGAAGACATGGAATCAGGTGATCGATGGTCACATGAGCAGCTGGTCCATATCACAAGTCCTGGTTATACGACCACTGATGCCAGGCAGGCAATCTCTGAAAAGTATCGACAATGGCCGGGGTCACCCATCTTGTAAAGACACTGCCCAGAAGAAGGCAATGGCAAACCACTTCAGTCGAAAAATTTGCCAAGGGCAATCATGGTCTCCATGATCACCCACATCATACAACGTGGTCCAGAGCCAACAACCTGTCTCTGAATGTGAACAAAACAAAAGAGATCGTTGTTGACTTTAGGAGAGCACGGAGAGACCACTCTCCGCTGAACATTGACGGCTCCTCCATTGAGATCGTTAAGAGCACCAAATCTCTTGGTGTTCACCTGGCGGAGAATCTCACCTGGTCCCTCAACACCAGCTCCGTAGCCAAGAAAGCCCAGCAGCGTCTCTACTTTCTGCGAAGGCTGAGAAAAGTCCATCTCCCACCCTCCAACCTCATCACATTCTACAGAGGTAGTATTGAGAGCATCTTGAGCAGCTGCATCACTGCCTGATTCGGGAATTGCACGGTCTCGGATCGCAAGACTCTGCAGCGGATAGTGAGATCAGCTGAGAAAATCATTGGGGTCCCTCTTCCCACCATTACAAATATTTACAGCACACGCTGCACCCGCAAATTGTGAAGGACCCCACATGCCCCTCGTACAAACTCTTCTCCCTCCTGCCATCTGGCAAAAGGTACTGAAGCATTCGGGCTCTCACGATCAGACTGTGCGACAGTTTCTTCCCCCAATCCACCAGATTCCTCAATACCCAGAGTCTAGACTGACATCTACATCATTTATTATTATATTGAAATTTGTCCTCTACTGTGCCTATTGTCTTGTTTATTAATTATTGTACTGTCCTGCACTGTTTTGTGCACTTTATGTAGTCCTGTAGTCGAGTGTAGTTTATGTGTTGTTTTACATAGTCTAGTGTAGCCTTATGTTGTCTCATATAGCCTAGTGTAGTTTTGTGTTGTTTCATGTAGTACCAGGGTCCTGGAGGAACATTGTTTCATTTTTTCTGTGTACTGTACCAGCAGTTTATGGTCGAAATGACAATAAAAAGTGACTTAACTTGATCACACATAATGATAATGAGGATATTTATATGCAAAAAGATAGCAGAAGTAGTGAGGTAGTGTACGTGGGCTGGTTCATTGTCCATTCAGAAATCTGATTGCAGAGGGAAAGAAGCTGTTCCTGAACCATTGAGTGTGAGACTTCAGGCTCCTGAACCTCCTCCCTGATGGTAACAATGAGCATGCTATGGGTGACGGGGGCCACTAATTATAGATGCCACAGTTTTGAGGCATTGCTATTTGAAGGAAGACTTCTGCCCATGATGGAGCTACCTGTGTTTGCAAACGTCTACGGCTTTTTCCGATCATGTGCAGTCACCCCAGATAGTGACGCAACTGGTTAGGACGCCTCTATTAGATCTCTTTATCACCTCTTCTGTTCCAAGAACAAGCCCAGCCTCTTCAATCTATCAACATAAATAAAGTTAGTCTTGAATTTATGCAATAGTGATTGACGTGCAGTGTGGGAGCATCAAGTTCAATTAAATAAATTCAGCTTAATTTTATTTAGACTATTAAATCAAATTATATTTGACAGAGGAATTTTGCTGTTAGTATACAGTACTTTGAACTGATAATATGCCAAGAGTTTGTCATCTGAAAGAATGCAGCGAGTCAGAGTATTTTATAATTATTTACTTATTCATCAGGATCTGGGCACCTAGTTCAGGTTTAATTGTCATTCAACCATACACATGTACACAGCTAAATTGGGTCAAAGGTGCAAAGCACAGTTCATAGCGTCACAGATTAATATCAACACAAGTCCCTGAGTGGAGTGGCCATAAGAGTGATGATGCACGCGATGTCATTCTGAAGCCACGTTTCTGCAAGAACAAGCAGGCAGCAGTTCCTCATCTCGCGCTGAGTCAGCCACAGATGAAGGTAATCCAGCAATGTCTTCCAGGGAGCGAGCACTGGAGAGCAGCACCAACGGGTGAGCCGGCCTACAGGGCCCAGCCCCAAGTCCTGCACAGATTCCTGGCGCCTCTGTTCTCTTCCACACCGCCCCTGCACCTCCTTCCCTGGGTGGCTGATCACTGGCCAGGCCAGCATTTATTACCCCTCCATAAATGCCCTCAAGAAGGTGGCGGTGAACCACAGCATTTAAACCGCCGCAGTCCTTCTGGTGATGGTTCTCCTATTACGCTTTTGTAGAGGGAATGCCAGCACTTATGTCATATGGCAATAACGGAGTAATATAATATTTCCACACCAGGACTGTGGCCGCTGTGTGGCAATGCTCCCAGGTGCCTGAAACCCTTGTGCTTTGTTAGCCAGAAGGCACTGCAGTCTACAAATTAGTGGATTTGGATAAATCAAGGACAGGGTGAGCAGCAAAACTATTTGTCTTTGTTCCCCCCCCCCCCCCCATCTGGTGAACTCTGAGTTAATTCTTGCTCTCAGATAACCGAATCAGAGCAATTGAATGTGGACTCAAGGAGCTTCAGGTCATCACCTGCTAAACCCAAGACCATTCTCAGGCAAGACTTACTGCACAGGTGATCTGTCATCTTGTTAGGCTCCATGTCTGGATCGCCTAGTTTTGACTGGTTTGTCCAGTCAGAGCTGAAAAAAAACAAGGCTGGGTGGCAGAAGCCATGAAACAACATTGGTTGTAGCCCTGGACTAGAGCCAGTAAGAAGATGACCCAGGTAGGTCAGGTGATCTTGAGCCAATGGGATGGAGATCCATCAGTTCAACTGATAAGGAACATTAGAAGAGTCAGGAACAGTGATGAGTCCTCAGCAACCAGAGACAACCATCATGGATGAAGAGGACCCCACGGACACATGGAAATGGGGACGACAAGGAATGCCTGGCCAGTATAGACTCCTTTCCCAGGTATTACCTTTTCTCTTCATTGACTGTTCATGGAGGGTCAACGAATTCCAGCAGGGGTGCACACAGCTAGTTAGTCTGTGAACCCATGTGCTCTTTAATTGAAGCAATAAAGGTTACTTCTCAGATTCTCTCTGATCATTGTTACTAAGGGGTAGTCTCTTATACCTTCTTGGCGGTAAAGATCATGGGGTTGAGAGGCATTGCCAAACTAATCTACGTGAGCAGCTGTAGTCAGTGTACATTACCAGTGGCAGAGTAAGCGTATTCTCCTGAGTGCCAGTTGTGGAGGACTATCCACAGTAATGGCACTAAATATTAAAGGTAGCTGGTCAGACTCTTTCCCGCTGAAGATGATCACTGCCTGATGACCGTTTCAGATCGAATGTGAAAATGTGCAAGTGCGCATGCGGCAGATTGATCGTGTGGTGAATCGACTGGGCCTCCTACGCACGTAGGGCTCGCTCCTTTGGCACAGGCTTCTAAGTCCACATGCTTTTTCTCTCCAGTAGGTCCAGGTCAGTCCTCCCGCACTGTAAACAGGTCTGGTTCGTTCTTTCTGCGCTCTGAGCTGCCCAGCATGTAATAACTCAGTAAAAACATTCTTGCTCTGTTAAATAACAACTGGTATTTGAAAAAGTTACTAATCAACCCTTGTCTAAATATTGCCTGGGTCTTGTTACAGACAGGTATACACTGCTTCATTGCTGAGAGATTATCAGCGGAATTCCCACTTCTGATCTTATGCTACTGGGTAAGTCATTAATGAAATAGCTGAAAGTGGATGGGCCTAGGTCATTGACCTCACAAAATCCAATGGTAATTTTTAAAATGTTTTTATATTTCGAGATACAATGTGGAGCAGGTCCTTCCAGATCAATGAGCCAAACTGCCCAGCAACTCACTTTTTTAACCCTAGTCTAATCATTGTTATATCTGTGGTTTAGATCAGATTCCACTTTATTGTCGTTGTGCTGAGTACAGATACAAAGCCAAATGAAAAGCAGTTAACATCTAACCAGAAATGCAAAGAATAGTGTTATTTACAAAAGAACTGCGAATAAAAGGTAAGTGCTACAGCACACAAATATAAAAGTACTGAGACAGTACAATATGGGTGCAATACTGCTTAGCGCTGTGATGGGAGGTTCAGCAGGGTCACAGCCTCAGGGAAGAATCTCTTCCTGTGCCTGCTGGTGTGGGAGCGGAGGCTCCTGTGGTGCCTACCGGATGGGAACAGAGTAAAAAGTCCATGGCTAGGGTGAGATGCACCCTTGATAATGCTTTTCACCCTGCCCAGGCAGTGTTTATGGTAGATGTTCTCAATGGTGGGCAATTGGGTGCCGATAATCCGCTGGGCAGTTTTCACCACCTGCTGGAGTGCTTTGCGGTCCGATACAGGACAATTACCATACCACACTGAGATGCAGTTGGTGAGTATGCTCTCAATGGTACAGCGGTAAAAGTCCGTCAGTATCCTGGGACAGAGGTGAGCTTTCTTGATGCTCCGCAGGAAATAAAGGCACTGTAGCACCTTTTTGATCAGGATGGAGGAAACAGGACCAAACCTATGTGTTCACGGGGTGGCGGGACACCAGACTGCATTCCGAACTCTAACGCCCTCTTGTAGTAGCATCGTGCTAACTGCTATGCTACCGTGGCGTCCCACGGTGCGAGATGGTTGATCACTTCAGTAACAGGAGAGTCCTCTGCCAGCCGAGCAATGGTCGCTGGACAAGCATCGTGTAGGGGTAGGAGGGCAGTTGTCAAGCCAAAGACCAGCAGCACACAAAACTAATTGGTTCACGTTTCCATCTTGATTGCCTTGATCAGATGAATAAATATGACCTGGCATACAGAATCAATGTAATCTTGCCGATATTGTTGTGCTTGTTCAGGAATACTGAAACGATCAACAATTGAGCAAAAGTAAGTTGAAAGCTTAAACACAAGAGATCCTGCAGATGCTGAAAACCTGGAGTAACACACACACACACACACACACACACACACACACACACACACACACACACACACACACACACACACACACACACACACACACACACACACACACACACACACACACACACACACACACACACACACACACACACACACACACCTGGAGGAACTCAGCAAGTCAGGCAGCATCTATGGGAGAGGGTAAGCAGTCGATTTTTTGGGAGTGGAAAGGGGATCGAAGTCAGAATAAGAAGGTGGTGGGGGAGGCGGGGGAAGGAGTGAAAGGTGATAGGTCAGACCAGGAGTTGGGGATGGTGGGTGGGTGGGTGAGGGAGGGGAGGTGAAGTGTGAAACTGGGAGGTGATAAGTGTAACAGGTAAAGGACTGAAGAAGGAGGAATCTGGTAGGAAAAGAGAGTGGACTGTGGGAAGAAAGGGAAAGGGGGGGGCACCAGAGGGAGGTAATGGGCATGTGAGGAGAAGGGAAGGGCTAAAAGGGGGGGAGACAGAACGTGGAATGGTAAAAAGAGAAAGTGGAGGGATGTACTGAGCCAAGTACCACCTAACATCGTTCCTTTTGGTCCTATGACATTGAAAATGTCAAATTTGCTTGTGTCACGATCTGAATGGTGGACGAACGGGGTGTCATTGTGCAGTCAACCTAGGGGATGAATTGCCACCACAAAATGACTCAGCAATAGCAGACAATGACACACACACATCCTTCCTCTGCATCTAGTTTCTCTGGCTCACTGCCTCCCTTCCTCCGTGAGAAATATCAGCCTGAAATACGACAATGCTTACTGAGCACGGTCTCTGGAGATCTAATCTCGGAAAGTCACGGTCAAGTTCAGAGATGTAGAATTCTCCTGCTGCTGACAAATTCATCCTGGATTGGTATGTATCACACACTTCCCTCAGTAGCCACTTTATTAGGTACACCAGTAAATATCTAATCAGCCAATCATGAGGCAGCAAATCAATGCATAAAAGTACGCCGACATGGTCAAGAGGTTCAGTTATTGTTCAGACCAAACATCAGAATGGGGGAGAAATGTGATCTAAGTGACTTTGACCGTGGAGTGATTGTTGGTGTCAGACAGGGTGGTTTGAGTATCTCCTGGGATTCTCACGCACAACAGTCTCCAGAGCAGAGCTGCCTAACATTTTTATGCCATGGACCCTGACCGTTAACAGAGGGGTCCATGGACTGCTGGGAACCGCTGCTCTGGAGTTTACACAGAATGATTCGAAAAACATAAACATCCAGCGAGCAGCAGTTCTGTGGGCGGAAGCACCTTGTTAATGAGAGAGGTCGTAATATCCAGACTGGTTCAAGCTGACAGAAAAGCAACAGTAACTCAAGTAACCACGTGTTCCAACAGCGGTGTGCAGAAGAGCATCTGTGAATGCACAACATGTCGAACCTTGAAATGGATGGACTATAGTAACAGAAGACCAAACCGGGTTCCAGTCCTCCACCTAATAAAGTGGCCACTGAGAGAATAGGGCAGCATTATCTCCGCAATCAGTGGAATGAAATCTGGGACCAAAGCGTAAGTGCACAGAAGCTGCTGAATAGCATGAACATTTACTGCCCTGGAATCAAGGTGCTGCCGTCTGGGGGAATAAAACAGAGCCAAGGTCAGACACTTCGATCATTTCCCCCAAAATCATGCACTGAAAGGCTGATGCATGACAGAAACACGTCAGCTTGCCTTGTTGGGTGAACAGAGAGAAACCCCTTAGCAAGATGGCCAGTCATTGTGTTTAACCTAATAAACACGTTAATGGAATGGCATGGTAGCGCAGTGGTGAGCACAGCGCTTTACAGTACCAGTGACCCAGGTTCAATTCCCACTGCTGCCCATTAGGAGTTTGTACGTTCTCCCCGTGACTGTGTGGGTTTCCTCCAGGTGCTCCGGTTTCCTCCCACAGTCCATAGACAGTTAATTGGTCAATGAAATGGTCCCGTGATTTGGCAAGGGTTACGTCAGGAGTTGCTGGGTGGTGTGGCACGAAGGGCCGGAAAGGCCGACACCACACTCCATCTCAATAAATAAATAAATAATAATAATCACCGATAATTTCATGCACCAGAAAACTCCGCTATGGACAGTCCCAAGCCCGACAGTGAAAGGAGGCAAACATGAGGCTAGTAATCCTATCTCATAAAAACCCAGTGGTACAGAAACGCCAACGGAAACCCCAAAGACCTCGTGCCTGGGAGAGGAAGGATCTTCAAAGATCAGCTACATCTGGGGACAATTTGAGAGACTGGCCCAGTACGAGAACTCCGGCGAACTGCTGTTGGCGGTAGTAGTGACGGGCTTACGAAGAAGACGTTGTTAATATTCGAAAAATGTTCAATTGGGAGGATGTGGAGAAAAGGGGCTTCTGGGCATCATGCAGGAATGTGAATTTAAAGAGTTACATGGATCACGTCTCCTACAGTACTGTGCAAAAGTCTTAAGCACGTGTAAAGCTCTATGACTTTTTGCACAGTGTTGTATTCAATTAGCTCATGTACATCTTGGTCTTAAAGAGCCAGGTAGATTCATTGAGGGAACAGAAACAAAATACAAATTCAGGGACAATTTAAGAGAGACAAAGCTATATAAAAGGAAACACCTGTAGAATAAGAGAGGAAGCATTTCTGCACCTTTTGAAACAACTCAAAATAACATGATAATCCTTTTACAGTCAGAGGGAGAAATAAATCACTGGTAAAGTGAAATGAAATCAAAATGAAGCAGTGAGAGCTGATTTTGCAGCTAACAGACACAGCAAAGTACAGTTTGAAGTCTGGTGGAGGACTTTATACACAAAACGAAATCACCGAAACTTTACCACAGTATAGCTCTGTCAGCTCAGCAACCCCATCACATAAAAATCCAGAGCTACAGAAACACTTACAGAAGCTCCAAAGACCTCATTGCTGGGAGAAGAAGGATCTTCAAAGATGGGCTACACCGGGAGACAACATGTAAGACTGCTCAGGATAGAGGACGCTGGCAAGCTGCTGTTGGCAGCCCATGCCTCAGTAGGGGTGATAAGGCGTAAGTAGATAATTAATGCACTAGATGATACTAACCTGCAGTAGTTCATGGTATGCCTGCACTTCTTAAAGGGGAAGTGAGGACACAGTCAAATAAACACTGGAGCTTGAAGAATGATCTGGAGGCGGACACCCAGTTCTATTGCAGTCCCAGGTGATGCAGAGTTACCTGGAGAACGCTCCAGTATGCTTGAGGAACCAGGAAGCCATTGAAGGACAAAATATTGTGCCAATGTAGGAAAGGTACACTTGAGGTCATGTCCCAAGGACATGGCATCCTGCCTTCCACTGCCACCCTCCCTCAGTTCATGCTCTTCCGACACCTTGAGGAAACCATTACGACCAGAAGACATAGGAGCAGAATTAGGCTTTCAACCCATTGAGTCTGCTCTGCTATTTCATCATCCTCCTCAACATCATTCTCCTGACTTCCCCCCGTCTCTCCCGATCAAGAACCCATCAACCTCCGCCCTAAATATACCCATTAATGTGGCAACGGCACAGAATGTTGACCAGGTAATTCCCATCCATAAAAGACAAGATAAATCCAGCTAATGCCCATCCAATAGGACTACTCTCAACCATCTGTAAAGTGATGGAGGTCTGGACAATCTATGTACCCAGACTCCCTGTTGCTTTCCACTTGAAGAGACAGATCCGAATTCTATATTGTTATGTAAAGAGCATTTGAGATGCTTTTCATGCAGCAGTGAACTGCAAGCTCTGAGATATGACACAGATCAGTCATCATTGGCTGAAATAATCTAAATAGTAGAAAGCTCGAGGTGATAGCGACCTTCACTTCTACAGGCAGAGAAATCAGTCACAAAGCCTCATCTGCAGAATGTGACAGGTCTTCCATGCCCTTGCTTATGAAATCTTAGCCTCTGGATACATTACTGGTCCAGATGTACAGAAAGCAATCTGTACGTCTTCCCAGAAGGTGCAAGAAACTCATTAAAGTCTTGTCATGAAGACTTCCTAGGATGGTCTGAAAAAATGCATGCATGTGCCATAGGATTGAAGAATTTTTTTTCTCTATTCTGGGAGAACTGTTTGGAAGAAATATGTGGTCCTGGCTCTGTATTGTAAGAAAACAAGCTTTTAAGAATACTTTCCCGTGGGAAAGTCACGCTTAGTGACGAAGTTCTCAACTAAGAATACAGACACATTACATTTATATTCATCTCACCAGTTTCTGCAGACAAGTGCTTTTTTGTTTGAAGATGCTGGTAAATAGCTCACAAATGTCATATATTTCAAGCCTACATTAGCAATTTTGAAATAGGTCCACAATAAGAGAGTTAAGCTCATTCCTTAGCCTAAAGTATCTCTCACAAAAAGAAACAAGTTAGCAACAATTTCAGATGATAAGGTTTTCCTTGCATTGAAGTGCAGGGCCATTTTCCTCATGATCATCCCATACTGTTTGCCATCTTCATAAGCCTCTGGTGTTCAAGGGCAGAAGGCATACAATATCTCAATGTGGGACAATAATGCTGGCATTGTTATCGATAATCCGGCCACAGATCTTCATACAGAGCCTCTGCATCGTTTCCACCACCATCCATCCCCAGCATCGAGGACATCTTCAAAAGATGATGCCTCAAGAAGGCACCATCCATCAATAAGGGCCACCATCGCCTAGGGCATGCTCACTTCTCATTACTGCCATCAGGGAGATGTTACAGAAGCTCCAAGACACACAATCAATGTTTTAGGAACACCCCTTCCACTGTCAAATTTTTGAACACTCCCAAGAACCCGTGAACACTACTTCACGATTTTGCTCTCTTGTTGCACGACCAATTTTATTTCTTACTGTACCATCTCATTTTTTTTAATGTATTGCACTGTACTGCTACAACACAGCTAATTCCCTGGCATACATCAGAGATAATAATCCCGATTCTGATTCTACTTGTAATGCTAATACGATCTTGGCAATACAGCTGATTCACTGTCACTGTTAAGGGGAACTGCTGGTTTTTGTTTGTGGCGGTGTGCCGGTGGGAAGTTTCCAGACATTTTTTTTCTTTTCTACACATTGCAGATACGGAACTTCTTCAGTACTTTAATTGCCCATGCCAAATCAACAGGAAAGGGATACACGAAAAGCAAAGTCCACTGGAGGTGTGAGGCTGAAGCCGGCTGGCCTGGGTTGGGGGACAGCGGGTAGGAGGAAGGAATGGGTTGTTGGTTTGTCCCTTAGTGTGGCCAGTTTTCTTGTGTTCTCCGTTGCTCTGCCGAACACCGTGGGCCTGCTGCAATAGTGCTGGAATGTCTGGTGACACTTGGGGGCTGCCCCAGCACATTTTCAGGTGTATTGGTTGTTAGCGCAGACGGAGCACCTCACCGTATTGTACGTTTCGATACACACGTGATAAATACGCCTGAATCTGAATCTGCCAAAGATGATCTGCTGGAACTGACCCCACCCATGCCACGATAACATCGTGAAGCACTGGAATGAAAAGCCTCCATCAACCTTGTGCCTCAGAGTAGCTTGTTCCGCACAAATAGTTGAACACAACTTTACAAATTCCTTCCAGCTTCCGCACCATTTACTCAGGGATTTACATCCAAATGTTAGAATGAAAGAAACCTGGATACACAGGCAAAACAGCCAGGCATACTCATTAAAGTTCAAACTGAACAGGCCAGTTGGATATGGGCTCGGGTCAGTGATCAATGGGGAACCTTGCAAACACTTTGAGGAGTGGACAGCCAGACTCCCCCTCGCTACTTGTTGATCGTTCTTTCACAAACTTAGCATGCATATTTGTGCACGGATCTAGGAATACCAGGAGTCTGAGATCTAAAGATTCTTCTTCTAACAAAATACAAGTTGCTTACGTGTGTGATTTTGTAGAAAGTAAATGGACAGTCCTGTTGTAAAAGTCTTAGGCACGTACTGTGCCTATAAAAGGTATTCACCCCCCTCCCCCCTTGGAAGTTTTCATGTTTTATTGATTTACAACATTGAACCACACTGGATTTAATTTGGCTTTTCTGACACTGATCAACAGAAAAGGACTCTTTCGTGTCAAAATGAAAATAGATCTAAATTAATTACAAATATAAAACACAAAATAATTGACTGCCTAAGTACTCAGGGAATAGGGAAAGAGGAATCATGGTTGGGAAAAGGGGACGGGAGAGGGGAGGGAGCAGGAATCACCAGAGAGACATCCTGTAAGGATCAGTAAGTCATCAAATGGAATTAAATGACCTTGCCTGATGCGTCATGGCCAGCTGAGTCTGCACCCATGCCACCCCCTGTCCCTGGTACTCCTTATCTGCCATCTGCCCCACCCCCTCCCACCTTCACCATTCCCAACATCCTTTGCTCCCACCAGACTTGCTCTCCACTCCACATTGACAAATACAGCACTGTGCAAAAGTCTCAGACACCCTAGCTATATTTGTGCCTGATTTTTGCATAGTACTGTATAAAACCAGATTCCAGGTCAAGAAATTAAGGTTTCTCCTGTTATCCAATTATTCTCTAAGTATTTCTTCTGCAGTGAATGGAGCAGATGTGTTGGTAGTTTGTGAGGTGAGGTGTATCTAGTGGGTTTCTGTATCCTCCTGGTTCATGACCCTGAGGTTCTCAATACATTCCAAATGCTCTTTCTCTGATCTGAGACACTACTTCCATCGCAGACTGTACGGTTAAAGAAAATTGCCTGAAAATAGAATGTTACCTGGGTTTCAGCACCTAAGTTACACGGAAAGATTGAACAAGTTAGGTCTTTATTCTTTGGAGCATAGAAGGTTGAGGGGGGACTTGATAGAGGTATTTAAAATTATGAGGGGGATAGATCGAGTTGACGTTGGCTTTTTCCATTGAAAGTAGGGGAGATTCAAACAAGAGGACATGAGTTGAGAGTTAGGGGTCAAAAGTTTAAGGGTAACACGAGGGGGAATTTCTTTACTCAGAGAGTGGTAGCTGTGTGGAACGAGCTTCCAGTAGAAGTGGTAGAGGCAGGTTCAGTATTGTCATTTAAAGTAAACTTGGATAGGTATGTGGACAGGAAAGGAATGGAGGGTTATGGGCTGAGTGCGGGTCAGTGGGATTAGGTGAGAGTAAGTGTTCAGCACAGACTAGAAGGGCCGAGATAGCCTGTTTCCGTGCTGTAATTGTTATATGGTTATAAAATTGTTTCACATGGATGTTGACAGCCTTATTAAAATAAATTCTTAATATTGTCAGTTTGTTTTTACCATGTCTACTCTCTGGTGAATTGATGCATTTTCTGTGATAAAGTACTAAGCCTAAACAATTTTCTGCCACCTATCGCCTGATCCATCACCTATCGCCCGATCCATCACCTATCGCCCGATCTCTCACCTGCCAGCTTGTCCTCCTTCCCCTCCCCCAACTTCTTATTTTGCCTTCTTCCCTCTTCCTTTCCAGTCCTGATGAAGGGTCTTGGCGCAAACCGTTGACAGTTTATTCCCCTCCACAGATGCTGCCTGACTTGCTGAGTTCCTCCAGCATTTTGTGTGTGTGTTGCTCAGGATTTCCAGTCTCGTGTGTCCCAATTACCTCCCGCAGTTGATGTGATAAATACATCTTACTAAAATGATAGTTTTGTTCCAAATAAAGAAAAGAATGGGTGACCTTGTAATTATAGGATACATTTCACATCTTCCTCATCTTTCAAAGCATTTCACAACAAATTACTTGTAAAATTTAGCTTCTATTTTGTCGTGGACAAAATAGAATTTTAGAGTCAACCAGAGGAGTAAACAATGCGTGGAATGTGGCCATGCGGGGCAAGGTCCAAACTGAACACCTCTCATCCCAGTACTGAGCATTCCTGAATGCACTTGTCATGAGAAGGGCAGACAGTGCATTGAAGACATCCGTCTACTGGGAGGGTATACACACGGACCAAGAACTGAACTACCGCAGCAACCACCCAGCCTGCATTCGCACCTTAGTTATGGGAGCACAAACACACTGCAGCACCAACGAACGTCAGACCAGGGAAAAGGAACACTTATTCAAACTGTTTCAGATTAACAGTTACCCACAGAATTCCCCTCGCACCTCCCCCACCCCCCGAATCACTTCATGCCCTGACCAATCAAGAATCTTTCAACCCCTGCCTTAAATTTGGCCTCCACACCTATCTGTGGTAATTAATTCCACAGATTCATCACTCTCTGGCTAAAGAAATTCCTCCTCATCTCTGTTCTAAAAGGACACCCGTCTATTCTGAGCCTATGTCCTCTGGTCTTAGACTCTCCCACCATAGGAAACATCCTTTCCACATCTGCTCTATCAAGGCCTTTCACCGTTCAATAGGTTTCAATGAGGTCACCTCTCATTCTTCTGAATTCCAGTGAATAAAGGTTGGGAGACTGTAGGTCTGACACGGTGGTCAGCAGCACAGGGGCGCCGCAGGGAACCATACTCTCTCCGGTCCTGTTCACCCTGTACACATCAGACTTCCAATATAACTCGGAGTCCTGCCATGTGCAGAAGTTCGCTGATGACACGGCCATAGTGGGATGTGTCAGGAATGGACAGGAGGAGGAGTATAGGAAACTGATACAGGACTTTGTGATATGGTGCAACTCAAACTACCTGCGTCTCAATATCACCAAGACCAAGGAGATGGTGGTGGACTTTAGGAGATCTAGGCCTCATATGGAGCCAGTGATCATTAATGGAGAATGTGTGGAGCAGGTTAAGACCTACAAGTATCTGGGAGTACAGTTAGACGAGAAGCTAGACTGGACTGCCAACACAGATGCCTTGTGCAGGAAGGCACAGAGGCGACTGTACTTCCTAAGAAGGTTGGCGTCATTCAAAGTCTGTGGTGAGATGCTGAAGATGTTCTATAGGTCAGTTGTGGAGAGCGCCCTCTTCTTTGTGGTGGCGTGTTGGGGAGGAAGCATTAGGAAGAGGGATGCCTCACATCTTAATAAGCTGGTAAGGAAGGCGGGCTCTGTCGTGGGCAAAGTACTGGAGAGTTTAACATCGGTAGCTGAGCGAAGGGCGCTGAGTAGGCTACGGTCAATTATGGATAACTCTGAACATCCTCTACATAGCACCATCCAGAGACAGAGAAGCAGTTTCAGCGACAGGTTACTATCGATGCAATGCTCCTCAGACAGGATGAAGAGGTCAATACTCCCCAATGCCATTAGGCTTTACAATTCTACCGCCAGGACTTAAGAACTTTTTAAAAGCTATTATTAATGCTTTTGAGATAGTGATTTAGATGCATATCATATTTTTTTTTACTGAGTTAAGTATTGTATGTAATTAGTTTTGCTACAACAAGTGTATGGGACATTGGAAAAAAGTTGGAATTTCCCCATGGGGATGAATAAAGTATCTATCTATCTATCTATCTATCACAGCTATCAAACGCTCTTCATATGACAAGCCGTTTAATCTTGGAATCATTTTCATGAACCTCCTTTGAACCATCTCCAGTTTCACATAATTTCTAAGATAAGGGCCCAAAACATTTCAGGATGTATATTATATACATTTCTCTAACATTAAATGTGCCTTTGAAACTGCTCACAATACTCCAAGTGAGGCCTTATCAGTGCCTTATATAGTCTCAACAGTACATCCTTGCTTTTATATTCTAGTCTTCTCAAAATTAATGCTAACGTTGAATTTGCCTTCCTCCCCACAGACTCAACCTGCAAATTAATGTTTAGGGAATCCTGCACAAGGACTCCCAAATCCCCTCCGCCCCAGATTTTTGTACTTTCTGTCCATTTAGAAAATAGTCAACCCTTTCATTTCTTCTACCAAAGTGCATGACCGTACACTTCCTGCCACTGTATTCCATCTGCCACTTCTTTGTCCATTCTCCTACAGGGAGAAAGTCATGCAGACTTTACTCAACAAACATTGAAACATGCAACCTTGCTCTAAGATCAAGAATATCTCAGAAATGACAGCTCGTCTGCTCGAATTCCATGGCATCACAATCGCTCATAAACCAACGGCTACTTTAAGGAAGCTTGTCTCTAGAACCAAGGTAAAGGAACTGACAAAACCAATGTGGTGTGTAGAATCGCCCATGGAGACTGCAACTGCATCGATTAGGCAGGACTTAAACTCACTTAGAATACAAACTGGCGGTACGGAGACATGATCCACTCTCTCTGATCTCCATACATGAAGACCAAGGACAGGACTTTAACCGGGACACTGCAGTGGTTTTTAGAAGCGTGGTTTTCTGATAACTCCGTAAACAGACATATCAAAATAAACGCCATCTACAAATCCCCAAGAGCCAAAGAGATGCAAGGCAAGAGAACTCAAAGATCAGCTGAAGGGGTAGCCAATCAGGACTGAGGCAAGCAAACAGTATATAAATGTGAGCACCCCCAGAGAGAAACACCAACAACTGCGCACTGACGATGTCACCTCGACTGGAGATGAAACGTCTGCAAGCTGATGCCAAGCTTGGTGAACACCACAACATCAACGGCTCAACCCAAGCTATGAATATTCACCACCATTCTAAATTGTGCAAAAGTCTTGGGCACATGTGAAAAAAGTTCTATAAAGCAAAGATGCTTTCAAAGATAATGAAATTAATTGTTTAGAAATATATTTAAAAACTACTTAAAGAGCAGTAAACAGTTACAAACTAAATCAAAGCAATATTTGGTGTGACTACCCTTTGCCTTTAAAACTGTATCAATTCCCTTAGGTACACCGTCATGCAGGTTTTAAAGAAAATTGGCTGGTAGGTTTGTTCAAATATCTTGAAGAACTTGTCACAGTTCTTCTGCAGGTTTTGGCTGTCTCGCTTGCTTCTGTCTCTCCAGGTAATCCCAGACAGGCTCGATGATGTTGAGAACAGGGCTCTGTGGAGGCCATACCATCTGAAACCATGTAAAAAATCTAGGGTGCCAAAGACTTTTGCATAGTACTGTACATTCACCAAGGAGAAGGATGTGGGAGATAACGAGTTCAGTTGGGGGTGCGTGGATAATCCAGAGCAGGTCAGTATTAAGAAAAGGAAGGTGTTAGATTCCATGAGGATTGATAATTTTCCAGGATCTAATAATATCAATCCTACGTTGCTATGGGAAACTGAGGGGGAGATAACTGGAGATTTTTACATATTTGTTAGCCACTGGCGATAGTCAGAAGATTGAGGGAAGTTAATATTGTTCCCTTATTTAAGGACAGTAGTGATGAGCCAGATAGTGAAAGGGTATTGAGCCTTCTGTCGGGTTGAGGGAAATTACTGGAGTAAATCCAAAGGAACGTGGAATAATATGCTTGGAAAGACAGGGATAATCAGCATGGCTTTGTGCAGGAGAACTCCTCCAACTCTGATCTGATTTGAGTGTTTTGAGAAGGTAACAAAGAAAATAGATGAAGTCAGGATTATACACATTATCCATATGGACTTCAGTAAGGCATTTGATAAGGTCTTGCATGGTAGGCTTGTCCAGAAAGCTATCTAGCCAAATGGATCTGAAAAGGGCTTGGTGATAAAAGCCAGAGTGTTGTGCAAGGATGCATTTCCATTGGTTACCATTGACATATTACAGGGATTGCTGCTGGATATCCTTGATATATAAAACATATCAACATTTGATGCACTTATGAAGAAGGCACATGAGCAGCTGTATTTCTTGTGGAATCTCAGAATGTCAGATATGTCACCAAAGTTCTGCAGATGTTCTATGGAGAGCGTTCTAATTGGTGGCATCGCTGTCTGGTATGGAGGGAGGGGTAATGCACGGAATGGGAAAAAGCTGCAGAGAGTTGTAAACTCAGCCAGCTCCATCACAGACACTCCACCAGCATCAAGGACACCTTAGGAAGGCAGCATCCATCTTTAAGGAAACTCACCACCCTGGGCACACCCTTTTCTCATCATTACCATCACACAGGAGGTCCAGGAGCTTGAAGACACACACTGAATGTTTTAGATAGATAGATAGATAGATAGATAGATAGATAGATACTTTATTCATCCCCATGGGGAAATTCAACTTTTTTTCCACTGTCCCATACACTTGTTGTAGCAAAACTAATTACATACAATACTTAACTCAGTAAAAAATATGATATGCATCTAAATCACCATCTCAAAAAGCATTAATAATAGCTTTTAAAAAGTTCTTAAGTCCTGGCGGTAGAATTGTAAAGCCTAATGGCATTGGGGAGTATTGACCTCTTCATCCTGTCGGAGGAGCATTGCATCGATAGTAACCTGTCACTGAAACTGCTTCTCTGTCTCTGGATGGTGCTATGTAGAGGATGTTCAGAGTTATCCATAATTGACCGTAGCCTACTCAGCGCCCTTCGCTCAGCTACCGATGTTAAACTCTCCAGTACTTTGCCCACCACAGAGCCCGCCTTCCTTACCAGCTTATTAAGACGTGAGGCGTCCCTCTTCTTAATGCTTCCTCCCCAACACGCCACCACAAAGAAGAGGGCGCTCTCCACAACTGACCTATAGAACATCTTCAGCATCTCACTACAGAACAGCTTTAGGAACAGCTTCTTCCCCCTCTGCCATGGACTCTACCTCACTACTTTGCTCTCTTTTTACGTTACTTTTATGTGTCTTATTGTACCTTGTAGTAATGGTTTTATGTATTGTACTGCCTCAAAACAACAAATTTCACACCAGATGTTGAATTTTCACTTCTTCCCTCTTCCTTTCCAGTCCTGATGAAGGGTCTTGGCCCAAACCATTGACTGGTTATTCTTTTCCATAAATACTACCTGACCAGCTGAGTTCCTCCACCATTTTGTGTGTGTTGCTCTGGATTTCCAGCATCTGAATCCCCTGTGTCTGCGATAATAAACGATTCTGATACATATATTAATGATTTTCATGTGTACATAGGAAGCATGAGTGTTAAATTTGTGAATGACATGAACGCTGGAGGTGCAGTGTATAATGATGTCTATGTGTACATCAGGATATACTGTACTGTGCAAAAGGTCTTAGGTATATACATACAACTAAGGTGCCCAAGACTTTGCACAGTACTGTAGTAATTTTATGTATTGCTCTGTTCTGCTGGAACAAAAAAATTTCATGACATATGTAAGTGATGATAAACCTGATTCTGATATGAGTCTTCATTGTGGACTGAGAGAGGGAAGGTGACAGGGAAGGAGAATCATGGTTGGGAAAAGGGGAAGGGAGAGGGGAGGGAGCGGGAAGCGCCAGAGAGACATTCTGTAATGATCAATATGCCAATTATTTGGAAAGAAATGTCCTTGCCTGGTGCCTCAGGGCTGGGTGTGTCTGCACCTGGACCACCCCCTCAACCCACCACCTGTGACACTCCTTCTTTGCCTACTGTCCCACACCCCTCCCACTGCGCTCCACCCTCTCCGTTCCCAACATTGTTTGCTTCCACCAGACTTACAAACTCACTCTCCGTGCCACGTTGATGTTTACAGTACTGTGCAAAAGTCTTAGGCACCCCGAGCAACAGCATATATATGTCCTAAGGCTTTTGCACGATTACGTACACATAACAAGACATATTTACCTCAAAGGTACTGAATTTCTAAGCAGCTTTCAAATTGATTAATTTGACACTTCAAGCTCAGTCAGCACCACCCAGTACTGTCCACAGCATTCAACAGGCTGTCTGCTGCACTCTGTAGATTCAGCACTACACTATTCAACAGCGCAACTGAGCAAAGAACAATACCACTCAGTCCTTGATACCAACTGGATGAATGCTGTATCTATTAAGTGTTATTGCCTTTATTCTCCCTTGTATTTTATTTATGAAATATTTATTCAAAGGATTTATTAAAAGAAAAAATAAATTTCTGAATAAATCTCCGGAGGGTTCTGAGGAGGTTCACGAGACTGATCTCAGAAATGAAAGGGTTAACGTATGATAAGTGTTTGGTGGCTCTGTGGCTGTATTATCTGGAGTTTAGAAGCCTGAGGGGGAACTCATTGAAAGCTACTGAATATTGAAAGGCCCAGATAGAGTGGATGTGGACAGGATGTTTCCTATAGTGGGGGAGATAAGGACCAGAAGGCACAGCCTTAGAATAGAAGGATGTCCCTTTAGAACAGAGATAAAGGGAAATTCCTTTAGCCAGAGGGTGGTGAATCTGTGGGATTCATTGCCAGACGGCTGTAGAGGTCCAGACATTGAGTATATTGAAAGTGGAAGTTGATGAGTTAATTAGTAGGGGTGTCAAAGGTCAGGGGGAGAAAGCAGGAGAATGGCGTTGAGAGGGAAAATAAATCAGCCATGAGTGAATGGCAAAATAAACTCAATGGGCCAAATGGCCTACTTCTACACCTATATTTTAAAGGTGTTGTGGCCTTGCCTCCTAGTTACTGATTTAACAAGAGCTGTAATCAAGGGTTATCAAAGCTCATCACGTATTTGTCTTCTCCATTTTAATGAAAACCCTCTCTGATATTTTCTCAGAATCAAAATTCCACACCATTTTCATCCTCTTGCCATATCTTTCCTGTAGGTGCTTCACATATGGGGTTCAGAGAGTGGGTTGATGGGATTAGGCAGAAGAACAGCTTAGCTGAAACCAGAAGGGCTGAAGGGTTTGTTTCTGTGCTGTAGTGTTCTATGTAATACTCCAAAAGAAAAAGATTCAAAAATTATTTAAAGGAATGCCTGAAATAAAGGGATGAGAATAAAAAATAAAGACACAGAGCATTCTGGGTACCATGCAGAATGGTAAAAATAAAATATTTTTTATTTTTTATTTAATCAGTAAAAATATTGCTGAATATTATAAATCTTCAGTCATATTCTGTTCTTGAAAGCTATATTGAAAATAAACAATACACTCAGAAGCCACTTTACCAGCCACCTCCTGTACCTAATAAAGTGGCCACTGAGTGTATGTCCATGGTCAATCTATCTTTGATCGGGTGTTGTGTAAAAACCCAGATCTTATTAGGGAGTTTAACATAAAGGAACTCTGAGGAGGCAGTGATCACAATATGATTGAATTCACACTACAATTTGAGAGGGAGAAGCACAAGTCAGATGTATCAGTATCGTAATGGAATATAGGGAATTACAGAGGCATGAGAGAGGAGATTGCCCAGGTGGAGAATACTGGCGGGGATGACGGCAGAACAGAGATTGTTGAAGTTTCTGGGACTGTTCATAAGGTGCAGGACAGATATTTCCTGCAGAGGAAAAAGTTTTCAAATAGCAGGAGTAGGCAACTGTGGCTGACAAAGGAAGTTAAGGATTGCATAAAAGCCAAGAAAAGGGCATATAAGTAGAAAAGTGAGTGGGAAGTTAGATGGTTAGGAAGCTTTTTAAATCCAACAAAAGGCAACTAAAAAAGCTATAGAAAGGGAAAAGGTTAAATATGAAGGCAGACTAGACAATAATATAAAGCAGGATACCAAATGTTTTTTTTCAGTTATATAAAGAGTACATGGCAGATGAACGTAATGGGTACTTTGCATCAGTCTTCACTGTGGAAGACACTAGCAGTGTGCCAGAGGTCTGTGAGTGTCGGGGAGCAGGAGTGAGTGCCATTGCTATTACAAATGAATAAGTGCTAGGCAAACTAAAAGGTCTTAAGGTGGAAAAGTCACCTGGACCAGATGGACTATATTCCAGAACCCTGAGAGAGGTTGCTGAAGAGATAACGGATGCATTGGTCATGATCTTACAAGAATCACTTTATTCTGGCACGGTCCTGGAGGACTGGAGGATTGCAAATGTCACTTCACTCTTTAAGAAGGGATGAAGGCAAAAGAAACGAAATTATAGGCCAGTTAGTCTAACCACAGTGGTTGGGAAACTGTTGGAGTTTATTATTAAGGAGATTTTGAGGTACTTGGAGACTAATGAAAAAATAAGTCAAAGTCAGCATGGTTTCTGTAAAGGGAAATCCCGCCTGACAAATTGATCAGAGTTCTTCAAGGAAGTAACAAGCAGGGTGGACAAAGGAGAGGCAGTAGGTGTCATTTACTTGGATTTAAGAAGCCGTTTGATAAGGTGCCACACATGAGGCTGCTTATCAAGATAAAGTCCTATGAAGTTACAGTAAAGCCACTGGCATGGATAATGGAATGGCTGTCAGGCTGGGGGGCAGCAAATGGGAATAAAAGTGGCCTTTTCTGGTTGGCTGTCAGTAACTAGTGGTGTTCCTCAGGGGTCAGTACTGGAACCGCTGCTTTTCACATTGTTTGTCAATGATTTAGATAATGGAATTGATGGCTTTGTGTCAAATTTTGCGGATGATACGAAGATAGGTGGAGGGGTAGGTAGTGCTGAGGAGGCAATGCGATTTCAGCAGGACTTAGACAAATTGGAAGAATGGGCCAAAAAAATGGCAGGTGGAATACAGTGTTGGAAATGTATGATAATACATTTTGGTAAAAGGACAAATAGTGCAGATTATTATCTAAATGGGGAGAAGATTCAAACATCAGAGGTGCAGGGGGACTTGGGAGTCTTCGCGCAAGACTCCCAGAAGGTTAATTTACAGGTCCAGTCTCTGGTAAAGAAGGCAAGTGCAATGTTGGCATTTATTTCAAGGGGAATAGAATATAAAAGCAAGTAGATAATGCTGAGACTTTATATGACACTAGTCATGTCACACTTGGAGTATTGTCAACAGTTTTGGGCCCCATATCTCAGAAAGGATGTGTTATCATTGGAGAGAGTTCAGAGGAGGTTCACAAGGAGTATTTCAGGAATGAAGGGGATAACGTATGAGGAGCGTTTGACAGTTTAGGGCCTGTGCTCACTGGAATTTAGAAAATGTGGTGGGATCTCATTGAAACCTACCGAATGTTGAAAGGATTAGATAGGGTGAATGTGGAGAGGATGTTTCTATTCCAGAACTAGAGGGCAGCAGCCTCAAAAGTGAGGGGCGACCCTTTAGAACAGAGGTAAGGAGGAATGTTTTTTAGCTAGAGTGTAGTAAATCTGTGGAATGCTGTGCCTCAGACTGTGATGGAGGCCAAGTCTGTGGGTATACGTAAGGCAGAAGTTGATAGTTTCCTGATTGGTCGGATATCAAAGGATATGGCGAGAAGGCTGGTGTATGGGGTTGAGTGGGATCCAGGACCAGCCATGATCCTGGTGGAGCAGACTCAGTGGGCTAAATGGTCTAATTCTGTCCCTATGTCTTACGCTGCAGTAGCCTATCCACTTCAAGGTTCAACGTGTTGTGTGTTCAGAGATGCTCTTCTGAACACCACTGTGGTAATATAGATAGATACTTTATTATCTATGTGGTTACTTGAGTTACTGTTGCCTTCCTGTCAGCTTGAACCAGTCTGGCCATTCTCCTCTGACCTCTCTCATGAACAAGCTGTATTTGCTCACAGAACTGGCGCTAAATGGATGTTTTTTGTTTAGTGGACCAGTCTCTATAAACTTTAGTGACTGCTGTGTGTGAAAATTCCAGGAAATTGGCAGTTTCTAAAATACACTAAACACCCCATCTGGTACCAATCATTCCACAGTTAAAGTCACTTAGAACACATTTCTTACCCCATTCTACTACTTAGTCTGAACAACAACTGAATCTTTTGAACCTTTTATGCATTGAGTTGGTGCCACATGATTGGCTGATTAGATATTTGAATTAATGAGCAGGTGTACCAGTGTACCTAACTCAGTAAAGTGATCATTGAGTGTGCTTTGAATGTGGAATTTTACTCGGTTTTTCACTAATCACTTTATCATGGTGTAAATAAACTTGTTCTGATCAATAGTGAATTTATTTGGGATGTTAAGAGAAGAGCAGCATTGAATGTGGTTGCATTGTTTATTTCTATTATTATGGATTATTTTTAAAACATATTCAGCTAAAACTAAAGATGAGAGGTAGATAAGGCACTAGAGTTTTGCCATTCAGTTACATGCAATCTCAGTACAAATCATGAAGTTGGTGAAAGGTTAGTAAGAGAGTTCAAGGTACTTGATTTCACATGACTCAAACAATAAATATACTTTCAGGAAGTATACTGCTTGGCGTTTAGTAGATAGAGCAGAACATTGGTGATTGGAATTTCATAGTGTTAGGATTCCTTTCACCACTTTATTAGGTATACCTGCTCGTTAATGGAAATATTTAATCATCCAATCATCTGGCAGCAACTCAAAACATAGAAGCATGCAGACATAGTGAAGCGGTTCAGTTGTTGTTCAGACCTAAACATCAGAATGGGGAAAAAATGTGATCTATCTGACTTCGACCGTAGATTGGTTGTTGGTGCAAGACAAACAAGGTGGTTTGAGTATCTCAGAAAACTGTCGATTTCCTGGGATTTTTATACACAACAGTCTCTAGAGTTTACAGAGAATGTTTCAAAAAAACAAAAAACATCCAGTGAAGTGGCAGTTCTGTGGGTGAAAATACCTTGTTAATGAGCGAGATCAGGGGAGAATGGCCAGCCTGGTTCTAGCTGACAGGAAGGCAACAGTAACTCAAATTACCACATATTATATTACAACAGTGATGCGCAAAAGAGCATCTGTGAACACGCATGTCAAACCTTGAAATGGATGGACTACAGCAGCAGAAGACCACGAACGTACACTCAGAGACCACGTTATCAGTTACAGGAGGTACCTAATAAAGTGGCCACTGAGCATATATTTGTTCGCAATTTTGTTAGTAATTATTAAACCAGAATTTGCAGATTTATGATCCAAATATTTAAATTAACTTAATTAAGATATGTCATCATAAATAACCATCTGATCTGTGTGTTGGAGAACAAATGTTAACACTAGTTATCATTATGTGCCCTGTTATATGACGTGGGTGATCATGGTCTCATGACCATGATTGTTCTTGGCAAATTTTTCTACAGAAGTGATTTTCCATTGCTGCCTTCTGGGCAGTGTCCTTACAAGCTGGGTGACCCCAGTCATTGTCAATACTCTTCAGTGATTGTCTGCCCAGCGTCAGTGGTCGCATGACCAGGACTTGTGATATGCACCAGCTGCTCGTACGACCATCCACCACCTGCCCCCATGGCTTCACATGACCCTGATCAGGGGGCAAAGCAGATGCTACACCTTGCTCAAGGGAGGGTAGGAATGCCTTACACCTTCTTTGGTGGAGAAATATCTTCAACCCGCCACCTAAACCGTAGTGCCATTTAAACATTAACAGTCCTTGTAACACTTGTTTCATTCCAAATTAAGCCACTGCTAAAGCTTCCACTCATGGCATGAAACAGAAACAACTTTAATATAAATTCACGTTTGATTAGAGGGGGCATAATTCTAAGGTGACTGAAGGAAAGAATGGGGGAAATATCAGAGGTAAGCTTTTTTACATGGGGTGGTGGGTGCCTGCAACATCCTACCAGGGGTGTTGCTAGAGGCAGATATATTAGGCCCACTTAAGAGGCTCTTAGACAGGCATGTGGATGAAATGAAAATGGAAAGCTAGGTAGGAGGGAAGGGTTAGATTGATCTTTGAGTAGATTAAAAGGTTGGCACAACATTGTGGGCCGAAGGGCCTGTACTGTACTGTAACTTTCTATGTTCTATAATTTATTGTCAAATCAACTAATTCAGTTCTCACGGAAGAGAGTTAATTAAAACAATAGATAGACCTCAGTACATTTCAATAAAGTGCAGCATAATGCTGTGTTTTTATATCATTTTAAAATTATTTCAGCACTTTTGTTACGATTTGTTCCCCAATTTCTCACAGGACAACCAATAATTATATACAGTATTCATGTTTGAGCTCGTTTAATTGTCATTCAGCCATACATGAATACCCATGAACACAGCCAAACAAACCAGCATTTCTCCAGGGCCAAGGTGCAAAACACAATACCAACAGTCACACAGAGCACAAGGCACAAGAGATCAGTCAATATACTGCCGCTCTGTAAACTTCAGATTCCATTGTGCATTAAAATCCCAGGAGATCAGCTGTCTCTGAGATACTCAAGCCACCCCATCTGGCACCAACAATCATTCCACAGTCAAAGTCACTCAGATCACATTTCTTCCCCATTCTGATGTTTGGTCTGAACAACAACTGATCATGTCTGCATGCTTTTATGCATTGAGTTGTTGCCACGTGATTGGCTGATTACATATTTGCATTAATGAGCAGGTGTACAGGAGCAGGGATAATAAAGTGGCCACTGTGTGTCATTTGCTTAATCTATCAGGGCTATTTCCGGCCGTGTCCCTCCAACATCAGCCCTGTTTAGTGACTCATTCCTTTTCTTTTCAAACCTAGAATCAAATTCAATTTAGTTCACTGTTACCTGGTTGTTTCTTTACTGTCAGATAAATAACTAATTCAAGCTTATTACTCAACACTAGGTCTAACATGGCCTGTTTAAATAAGGTCACATGTTACTTCCAATACACATACTGCAAGTTCAAGTTCAGCTTTCCCGTCATTCAACCATACACATGTACACAGCTAAAGAAAAATTCCTTCCTCTGGGGCCAAGGTGCAAAGCACAGTATATATGGTCAGACACCGCACATACAAGAGGTGACGTGGCCTAATGTAGAAGAAGATGAGTTACTAACTTCAAACTTTCTGCATAATCACTCAAAGAGTTGACCTGCATGCACGTGTAAGGAGAGCTGTATAACTCGTCTCCTTCTACCTTAGGCCACAAACTTATCAATCACTCATCCGTGGACACTTTCTGCAAGTCCAAGATCCGAATGCTCCATGATCGCTGGACTGAGTGTATAAATGTAGGAGGGGACTATGTTGAAAAATAAATGTGCTAGGCTTTCTAAAATTGACTCTTTCGACCTTAGGCCATGAACTTATCAATCACCCCTTGTATAGTCAGACACAGTAAATATAATCACACACAGCACAAATAGTCACACACAACACATTTAGTCACACATAGTACATAGTCACACACAGCACATACAGTCACACACAGCACATAGTCACACACAGCACATAGTCACACACAGCACATAGTCACACACAGCACATAGTCACACACAGCACAGTCACACACAGCACAAATAGTCACACACAGTACATACAGTCACACACAGCACATACAGTCACACACAGCACATAGTCACACACAGTACATACAGTCACACACAGTACATACAGTCACACACAGCACATACAGTCACACACAGCACATACAGTCACACACAGCACAAATAGTCACACACAGCACATAGTCACACACAGCACATAGTCACACACAGCAGTCACACACAGCACATAGTCACACACAGCACATACAGTCACACACAGCACATAGTCACACACAGCACATACAGTCACACACAGCACATAGTCACACACAGTACATACAGTCACACACAGCACATACAGTCACACACAGCAGTCACACACAGCACAAATAGTCACACACAGTACATACAGTCACACACAGCACATAGTTATGATCCAGTCACAATATAATATTAGCACAAGCCCCTGAGTGACATGGCCTGACGACGGACAGGTTGACATAAAGTGTGAGGTGCGTGATTACGTAAGACAACATAATGTTACTGGCACCGTTATAATAAAACAAGGAGTCATATGAACATGTGAAACAGCAGCAATAAAAGATGAAAAGTGACCAGTGCAGGATGAGAGTGTGTCTGTGAGCTGGGGAGTAGAGAAGGGGGGGAATGTGGTGGCCAGGCTTTCAGACAGCGTGTACATCTGTCCTTCTGGCAGCAAGGTGTTAAACAAATCCAGAGCCTGCAGGAAGAAGCTGCTACCCAGAATCCAGAATCAGGTTTAATATCACAGGCATATCATGAAATATGTTGTTCTGTGCCAGCAGTGCACCAGAATAGATTATCAATAAATCTATAAATTACAATAACAAACATGTATAAAAAAAATAAACTAGGGCAAAAAGAGTGCAAAAAAGGAAAAAATATTTGAGTACATGGTTCATTGTCCATTCAGAAATCTGATGGCAGAGGGGAAGAAGCTGTTCCTGAAACATACAGTGTGTGTCTTCAGGCTCCTGTACCTCCTCCCTAATGGTCGCGATGAAAAGGGGCCACGTCCTGGGTGATGGGGGTCCTAAATGACTGATGCCACATTTCTGAGGCATCGTCTTTTAAAGAAGTCCTTGATGCTGGGGAGCCTAGTGCTCATGGCTGAGTTTACAGTTTTTTTCCGATCCTCTGCAGTGGCCCCTCCATACCAGATGGCATACATTATTCTTTCCAACAGGAATCGCAGGACAACTGACAGCAACAAAAAACAAACAGCTCTTTGACTTCCTTTCCACCATTAACCCTCACCACTACGTCGGCAGAGTTCAGCTAACTCATTACACCGGACATCAAACCAGGAATCATTCTGCCCTGTCACATAACGTTGGGTTTGTGAACAATCAATAGAAACACGCCTTGTTTTATTTGAGGTGTTGAGCAAAGTTTAATCGGCATAATTGTGGATCGGACCATAGTTCATGTTATGATGTGTTCCTGGTTTCTGGCTGATCCCTTTTAGCTGCTAATTCATGCAATTTTGGTCGGAGCAGACTGGCTCTGTGGCCTGAAGTTAAAGAACAACACAGCACTAGATTAAACTAAACTGAGAGGAACTAAATAACGCCTGTACTGTTTGATGTCTTGTGCTTTGGTGTTTCATACAATAAAGTTGAACGTCAGACTGGATGTCCCTATAGAGGACTGTGAGAATGGCTGAGAGGATCATGGGGGTCTCCCCACCATCCACTGAAGACACTTACCAGGAGCGCTGAATAGGCAGGGCCATTCGTATTATTAAAGATCCCACCCACCCATCCAGAATCCTCTTTGACTTTCTACCATCAAGCAGGAGACTCCGACGCATAAAAACAAGGACAGTCAGGATGGAAAACAGTTTCTTCCCCCAGGCCATTAGGCTTCTGAACTCCCTGCCAGATCGCATTCAAAATGTCACCGGTTAATCTGTTCCGTATCTTACAACAGTTAAGTTATGCACTCTAGTTTGTTTATTTATATGTAATCCATCTGTAAATTTCATCCTTACTTTCATAAGTTATTATGTGCTCTGAGTGTTGTGTTCGGAGAAACCTCATCCCATTTGATGGTATATATGTATATAGCTATTGACAATAGACTTGACTGAAGGCACACACTCAGCAATTCAGAAACACCTTCTTCCGCTCTGCCATCCGATTCCTAAATGGACAATGAAACTGTGAACACCAGCTCACTATTTTAGTATACATTATTTCTGTTTTTTGCACGATTTTTAAATCTATTCAATATTTGTATACTGTAATTGATTTATTTATTATTTTTTTTTCTTCTATATTATATATTGCATTGAACTGCTGCTGCTAAGTTAACAAATTTCGCGACTCACGCCGGTGATAGTAAACCCGATTCTGATTCTGACTTGACGTGATTTATGTGCTGTGTGTCTCGCTCATTTTTTGTCGTTTGCAAGATTTGTTCTCATTTTTGCATGTTGGGGATTTGGTGTTTTCTTTGAACAGGTTCCATGCTGTTTCTTTGTTTTGTGGCCGTCTGTGGGGAAGACAAACCTCAGGGTTGTAAATTATACACACACTTTGATAATAATGCACCTTGAATCTTTTGAGCATTTCAGACTGTTACATAGTAAAGTAGATTTCATTAGAGGAAAATAATGATGAGGTGTTTTCTTCGGTTTTCAATTAACTAAAGAATCTATTTCCAGAGTGACCGTTAGCTCATCTACTCGAGAGAAATGTGCACGGCTTTCTTACTCACCATTTTCTCTTGTACCAATAGCAGCAACAATGACGGCAACTGTCCACTGGTTCAGTATCCTCTTGATCATAGGAACGTAGTTATCCTTCACTTCTTGAAATGAAGTTTTGTCATTGACAGAGTATTTGAGAACAATGATGTCTGCCAGCCCAACTATATTCCGTGACTGATACCAGTCGTTGTCGAATAATTCCTGACAAAGAAATGTTGAGAATTTTCATTGGCACCCGGAAGTCAAAATTCAGTCGTCAGAATTTTCCCCGCATATTGTTCACACCCAAAACAACATTTCGCATCATAGCACAACCAGAACCAAACGTTAACTCCATGAAACACTGAAGCAGGTTTAGGCCATTCAGCCCATCAAGTCTGCTCCACCATTCCATCATGGCTGATCCTCGCTTTCAACCCCATTCTCCTGCTTCTGCCCATAATCTTTGAGACCCTAACTAAATAAGAACCCATCAACCTCCAGTTTAAATATACCCAATGATGTGGTCTCCACAGCTGCCTGTGGTAATTAATTCCACAAGTTCATCACCCTCTTGCTAAAATGTTTCTTCTCATCTCTGTTCTTAAGGTTTGTCCTAGTATTCTGAGGCTGTTCCCTCTGATCCTAGACTCCCACATTATAAGAAACATCCTGTCCATGTCCACCATATCTGGGCCTTTCAATATTCGATAGGTTGCAATGAGAAACCTACCTCTTATAGATGGCCCTATAGATCTACATTACCAAGCTAAGCTGGGGACGTACAGGATGAGAAATAATTTTAACTTTTTAGAGCATGTTACCAGATTCAGAGTAGTGGTTGTGTCTCTGCCATGGTTATAATTCCCTTCTGTAAAGCCTGTACACATTGGAAAATTAAATGTGAATCATCTAATGGACTCACAAATCATAGGATGAACTAATTCAATTCCTAGTGCTAACAAGGGCTGCCTGGTAGGAATTCTCTTTTGATTGTATTAAATGGTAGTTTTATTTTTATGTACGTAACTTTTCATATTAAAATTCCTATTTACTTCTTTAATACTGCAATTTTAAAATGACCAAAAGTTGTATGATTTTTTGAGTGAGCTACTTCTAAATGACGTACTGGTATATATGAATACGTGTTGTGCTGACCAACATATCAGCAATGCCATTAAATCACTCATGGTAATCCTTAATATTATAGGTCAAAGTAAGTTTATTATCGAACTATGTATAAGTCACCATAAAATACATCGAGATTCATTTTCTTGCAGGCATTCACAGGAAAATAAAGAAAAACTACAGAATTTTTGAAAAGCTATAAATAACAAAAACAGCCAAATAACCAATATGTAAAAGAAGACAGATCGTGCAAGTAATAAAGTAAAAAATAATTGTTTTCCAATAACTTATTATTATAATCTAATAACATTCTTCCTCCATATAATTGACCAAGCTGTGACTTTCAGATTTTTCTGTTTCTATTTTGAAGTTCTAACAGTATCTTATTATAAGGATTATTGAGTTTGACAACCTCGCCCGAGGATTCAAAATAAACAAACTCACAGTCACCCAGTTGTGTGAACAATGTTCCTGCTTCATGCTTGTAATAAGAACATATCCTTTTCCTAACTTTTAAAAATGTTATTGTCAATTTATTCTGACAAGTCCATTCCTCAGGGAAGATGTGCTAGCTACAGAGAAAAAGAAAGTCACAAAGGACAGATATCAGACTTGTATGTTTTGAAGAAGCATCTTTGAGCTTGGGGCATTAATTTGATATGAATTTAAAATTGATTGAAGAAGCTTTTACCAAGCATGAGTCTGGAAGTTCACACATAGACCTATTAAACTTTGAAGTAACAAAGCAATCAAACAACAGCTAATCTCTAAGATTAATCCATTCAAAGGAAAATGTAAGATGGTTGCAGTTCTCCAACCAGTACTTCAACTGAGGAACATTAGAGGATCTCAGTAGCAAAGATGTGCAACTTGGAACTGAATTGGCTGGGTGCAGAACAGGCAAAGGGCAAAGGACTGGCGGTAACAGACCCATCCAGAGGGTCAAAGGGGCCCTAAATTGATTGTATGACACAGTAGCAGAGACTCTCCTTTCATGTACTGTATAGATAGATAGATAGATTCTGGGTAATTGAAATCAGTACATTTTGGCTCAATTAAGCAACTGTTTCAATTAGCTGAAGTTTTATGGAAATAATTAAAAAGGTATAACAAAGACAATTTACTGCTTAACAGAGCAACAAATGAAGTATTTAAATGAAATACAGAACAAATTAGAATGTGAAGAAAAAGAATTTCAGGATGTATATTTTATACATTTCTCTGACATTAAATGCACCTATTGAAACTACAGTGCTATAAAACTGTATTAGTTCCTAATAATTATCGATGGAGGAATTAATCCGGTGCATGCCACCATGTCCTTTTGATTGGCTGTAAATAAACAAAGTCAGTGCAGACACTTGTGCAGGTAATTGGCTGCCTTCACACAATGGTTTCAATGATTACGTCCTCTAATTCTTCATTTTCATTTTAACATTCAAGATGATTGTTGATACCTTCAAATTCTTCATAGTTCCTTACGTGTTGAAGCAGTGAAATTGTTTCATTTTCACTCCTGGCCATTTCTGGCACATCCAACCCTGAATGCTTGAAACTGCAGCATGCATGCCAAACAGTTCTGAATTGTGTTATTGCTTACTTCTTGCCAACAAACAGTGACAAAAAATCACTAACAAGAGAAAGTCTGCAGATGCTGGAAATCTGAGCAACACACAAAAGATGCTGGAGGAACTCAGCAGGCCAGGCAGCATCTATGGGAAAAAGTACAGTCGACATTTTGGGCCAAAACCCTTTGGCAGGACTGTTTCCTGAACCCAAACACATGCAACTGTTTGGATGAAGCATGGTGCAGTATCTAATGGCCAAGCAAGGGCACGTGACTGAGGCTCAGTAGAAAATGTATGGCAAAAGTCTGCTGTCCCAAATAAACAAAGGGAATTCCTGCCACTTTCTCGATTAGTTTTTGTTCTTTAAGAGTCATCCCAAATAAGCAGCTGCGTGTATATATATCTCTTGTCATTTATAGTACGTCTTAGAAGAAGGCAATGGCAAGCCATTTCTGTAGAAAAGTTTCCCAAGAACAATCATGGTCACCGTGATCACATATGTCGTTGAGCGTCTGGCTCAACTGTGCCATGGAAGGTCTTGTGATCAGAATTCTATGCTGCCCGTCATCCTGAGTGACAGCATCAGAGTTTGATTGGCACCAGTGTACCAACTGCCAGGCACTGGTGATGCATCAAACACAATAATCTATTCACATATTGCCCTTAATACTTGTACTCTTCTCTTTTGATGGAAGGAATGACCACTGTCAGTGTTAGCTATATTAAGGGAACAATAAACTTTCTCAGTCACTGTTATAATCCTGTTGTTTGTTACATGAAACTTATACCTCAGTTGCACAAGCTAATAATCGCTGCCCCAGCAGTTCTCCAAATGGTACAGTACATCCTGATTGATTTACTTCTAAATAATTACTACCCAAGAAAAGTGACCTGCATATTAAGTAGCAGTGACTGCTCTATGGTTACTAAAATATTATACGTACCATTTCTTCCCCTGCATATTTAAAAACCTAACATGAATATAGATAAGCAAAAACTTGTGTTTTCACTACATCTTATAGTTATGTAGTCAAAACCAATATTTTTATTTCAATGAACTTTAAATAAATTCTGGATGACTATTTGAAAATTCTTTAGTTGTCTTTCAATGAATTCCTTACTCCCTTAATCGAAATTTCAGTAGCCAAATCTGGTTCTTCTAAAGGTGTGTGTTATGATTATGTGTCCTCCCCAGGTTCGGGGGTTCAGCCCAGGGCTAACAACCCAATTGTGGCAGAAACAGTCAAGAAGAATCCAACTACATGAGTACGACAGTATTCCTGAGTCTCCACCTGGGACTTGCGTGACTGACAGTAACGAAAACCGAGAGGAAGCTACTGACACGATGAAGGAAGCCCTGAACACCAGCAGAGATGGAGGACCTTCATTGCTGCCCTAAAAGCCAGTGGTGTAACTGGCAGTAAGTAATTAAGTATGATTACATATTATAATAGCAAATGTTGATTTTCCAATGTGTTCTTCACAGCATGTTTGTGCTACTTATCTTTAAAAGGAGCGGCTAATCCAGGCATGACCCTTTAATGTCACTGGACGATATCGTGATAGGAAGTGGAGGCTGAGTAATGTACAAAGGCAACTAATGACTAACTTTAACAAACTTCCATGTTCGTTACGTGGAGTGTATATTGACTGGCTGTATCACAGCCTGGAATGGAAACACCAATGCCCTTGAAAGGAAAATCCTACAAAGAAGTAGTGGATATGGCCCAGTCCATCATGGCACTGGTGTTCCCAACGACTGAGCACATCTACACGAAGCACTGCTTTGAAAAGCGGGGACATCCACCACCCAGGCCATGCTCTCTTCCTGCTGCTGCCATCAGGAAGGAGGTACAGGAGCCTCAGGACTCACACCACCAGGTTCAGGAACAGTTGTAACCTCTTTCAACCAGTAGGCTCTTGAATCAAAGGGGATAACTTCACTCAATTTCAATTATTGAGATGTTCCCACAACCTACCGACTCACTTTCAGGGACTCTTCATCTCATGTTCTTGATATTTATCACTGGTTGTCTGCCCTGTTGATGTGGTCATTCATTGATTCTATTCTGGTTATTAAATTTATTGAGTATGACCACAAGAAAATGCATTTATATAGTGACATAGATGTAATAAATTTGATAAAAAATTATTTACTTTGAACTTTGAAAATTATAAAGGGGAGCTTCTTCAGAGTTGCAGCCCTTATAAATGATTTTTTGGAAGAGATAAAATCAGAAAAGGTAGAAAATAATAAACACAGGAGATTCTAAATACTGGCAATCTGGAGTAATAAACACAAAATGCTGGTGGAACTCAGCAGGTTAGGCAACATCTCTAGAAAGGAATGAGAAGTCAATGTTTTGAGACAAGACCCTTCATCAGGACAGGGAAGAAGCTAGAATAAGAAGGTGAGGGGAGGGGAAGAACTATAAACTAAAAGGTGATGAGCACATGGTCAAACAGTCAGACAGCAGCAGACACCACAGAGGGGGAGCAGTGAGAGAGAGCATCTTCCATTGAATTGAAGATTTGAAATAACTGTTTTTTCAAATCTTCTCTCTAAATACGGCTTTATAAGGCACTGGTGAGGCCTCACTTGGAGTATTGTGAGCAGTTTAGGGCTCCTTGTTTAGAAAGGATGTGCTGGTATTTGAGAGAGCTCAGAACAGGTTCACAAAAATGATTCCAGGATTGAATATGAGGAGTGTTTGATGGCTCTGGACTGTACTCACTGGAATTCAGAAGAACGAGGAGGGGATCTCATTGAAACCTATCCAATGTTGAAAAGCCTAGATAGAGTGGACATGGAGAGGATGTCTCCTAAGGTGGGAGAGTCTCAGAGCAGAGGACACAGCCTCAGAATAGAGGGACATCACTTTAGAACAGAGGAGGAATTTCTTTAGTCAGAAGGTAGTGAATCTGTGGAATTCATTGCCCCAGGTAGCTGTGGAAGTCATTGGGAATATTTGGTTGATTAATTAGGGCAATAAAGGTTACATGGAGAAGCAAGGAGAGAGGGAAATGCATGAAACATGATGAAATGGCAGAGCAGACTCGATGGGCTGAATGGCCTAATTCTGCTCCTATGTCTTATGGTTTTGATAACACATTGTTTTATGATTTATGTTAGAATGAGAAAAGTTTAAGCAGACTCTCCCGTTACTCTCAGGAGTCGAAAGGATGAGAGAAGATCTCAGGAAAGGTCTTAAGGGGCTTGGCTGGGCTGATGTGCAGTTGACTCCTTTGGCTGTGGTGACTATAAACAGAGGGAAATAAGGAGTCAGTATTTCAGTCGGAGATGAGATTTTTTTTCCACTCGAAAGGTAATAAACTTTTCCAATTTGTCTCTCTAAAATGATTGCGTGGAAACACAGATGCAAGAGCTCTTTCAGAATGGGGATTCCATATTTCACAGATATTAGGAAACTCAATGAATATGGAGTTAGTGCACTTTGCAACGCCGGGGTAAAAATAGATCAGTCATGATCTTAATGAAAGGGGTACCTCAATTACGTAAAACAAGTGTTTCAAAATAAGGCAAGGACAGGCACAGTACGGGTTAGATGGGCCGAAAGGCCAGTTTCTCAGGTGATTAGAAAAGACAGAATGTCTGCGGTTCACACAATTAACCAGGCCCTAACAAAATTACATTTCGACACTGCAAACTTCATAACTGTTCGCCCTCGGGTAAGTGGATGGTCAAATGGAACAAGGGGAACAGTGAACTTCAGCGGTAGGGTGGGTTGTGGAGGGGTTCAGGGGAGGTGACCATAAATTATTCCACGGGACGTCCGTGCACAGCCCTCCCGGGTTTCAGATGACTCTAAACGAGTCCCGTTCGGTACTTCTCGCCTCCTTACCCAACTTGGGCAGTCGTGAATCAGCACTCTGACTCTGCCGAAAACGTACGCTTGGTACTCAACGAAGGCAGGGAAGGTGATGTGGGTAGCAAAGCCCATTAGCCGCCTCTCCTCGATGTGCCGGACGATCGCATGCCTGCCGAAGTAGGTGGTGATCAGATCCGGCTGCTGGAGACTCTCGTCAAATCCCCCCTTCTCGTTCCCCAGCGCCACGATGCGAACCGACCTACAGAAGCGAAGAGGTTAGAGAGAGTGAGCGGGACCAGCACTAAGCCGGGAGACGCTGCGGGAAGCCGGCCGGCCGGCCGGGGCTTTGTGCTCCCGTCCCCCGACATCGAGCTGCACAGCCTTGATTTTTGTCTTGCATCGATCGGGGTTCAGTCAACATGCACACGCACACGCACACACACACACACAAAATAAACCACCGTCCATCGGCAGGTCTGCCGCTATAACTTACATGATTTATTACTGCGTTGGCAGCTGACCCAAAGCGGGAAGCAGACAGCGCGATTTATTCATAGTTCTTTCGACCCGCACAACAAAGAAACTAGTGGCGAGCTGAACCGGCAGCCCGGGACTGGAAGCGGCGAACTTTACTCTTCCTTTGCCACTTTCTCCGAGGACGGTGCGAGCGCCCGCCCGCCTGCCTACCGACCGACCGACCAGACGGACGCCGCAGCCCGCCGGCACACGCAGCGATCTCCGGGCACCGGACCGAGATTATATTTATATGTATCCACAAGCCCAGGTCCACTCGGAGGCTTCCGACTCCTGACGTCAGTGAAGCTCGCCAGACGGAGAGAGAGAGAAAAAAATCGATTTAAGTCCTCCCGCAAAATATAAAATCGTACAATCCGAGCGGCCGTGAGCCGGCGAGCGAAAGTGTTGGCAACGGACTGCCGGATCCCGCTGCTAATTCGGGTCTGAATTACACAGGCGGAGGAAACAGTGGTAATCGAGTACGTGAATAACAGGAGGGGGAGATTTCAAACGCAACCCCGGTCACTTGGGAGAATAGAGAGAAAGAGAGAGAGAGAGAGAGAGAGAGAGAGGGAGAGGGAGAGGGAGAGGGAGAGGGAGAGGGAGAGGGAGAGGGAGAGAGAGAGAGGGGGGGGGTAAAAATCAGCGGTGGTGGCGTCGGTCTTGGATCAATGTGTGCTGTGTGCGCGTCTCTCTGTCAGCTAACGCGGGTGTCGCAGACAGCTGCGGGCTGTCACTTGACACCATTGTTTGGGACTGTGACACGAGTGAAAATGCAACAGTAATCGAGCCTCAGCACTTTTAACGCAGCGGATAGTTTTGCTAAACTTTTTTTTTAAAACCACTATACATTCATTCCATCTCTTACTGTAAGGTCTGGACAATACAAGTATGGACAATAATCCTAATGCTGTGGTAAGACTTCATTGGTCTTCCCAAACATGGCAATGACCCGCTGTAGTACACTCAGTGGCCACTTTACTAGGTACCTCCTGGATTTAAAAAGTGGTCACTGAGTGATGTTTGTGGTTCTTCTGCTGCGGTAACAACACTTCAAGGCTCGACGTGTTGTGCGTTCAGAGATGCTCTTCTGCACAGCACTGTTGTTACACGTGGTTATTTGCTTTGCTGTTGCGTTCCTGTCAGCTGGAACCATTCTGTCTAATTTCCCCTGACCTCTCACATTAACAAGGCATTGTTCGCCCACAGAACTGCCACTGACGGGATATTCTAGGCTTTTCGCACCATTCTCTGTAAACTCCAGAGACTGTTGTGTGTGAAAATCCCAGGAGATCAGCAGTTTCTGAGATACTCGAACCGCCCCATCTGACATCAACAATCGTTCCACGGTCAAAGTCACTTCGATCACATTTCTTCCCCATGCTGATGTTTGGTCTGAACAACTATTGAACATGTCTGCGTGCTTTTATGCATCAAGTTGCTGCCACATGATTGGCTGATTAGGTATTTTGATAAACAAGCCGGTGTACTGGTGTACCTAATAAAGTGGCCACTGAGCATACATTTCATCCTTATAGTAGGAGGAAGGTCAGGGGTTGAAAGGAATAATAAATCAGCCATGACTGAATGGCAGAGCAGACTTGATGGGCCGAATGGCCTAATTTGCCTCTATGTCTTATGGTCTTGAGGTGTGATGGGATAAGTGATACTATAATGGCAATACTTATGTTTAACATGTTCTCTGAACTTGGAATTGGTTTATGGTTCTCACATATACAGATCAATTCATCACAACAGTGCACTGAGGTAGCAGAAGGCAAAACAATACAAGAATGCAGAATAAAGTGTAATATCTACAGACAAAGATAGATGATAAACTGCAAGATCATAATGAGGTAGATTGTAAGGTCAAGGGACCACCTTGTCATTCAATAGTGTTATATCAGTGGGTAGAAGATCTCCTTGAGTCTGGTGCTAAGTACTACCAGGATACTTCCAGCATTGTATAAGCTTTCAAAGTCCCTGTTCCCACAAACAAAATGTAGCAGGAACATTAACAACATTAGCATTTGTCATTTTGTGGAAACAAAGCGGCAGTAACATTGAAGTCACTGGGCATTAAAGAGATATATCTGATGTCATACGTTATATGAAGGCAGAAGGACCTAATTATTTTTTACTCTGACTCCTCTTCTTCTTTTCTGGTCCTGACAAAGGATCTTGGCCCGAAGCGCTGATTCCGAGACGTCGATTGTACTCTTTTCCTAGATGCTGCCTGGCCTGATGAGTTACTCCAGCATTTTGTGTGTGTTACTTGGATTTCCAGCATCTGCAGATTTTCTCTTGAACGCTCTTGCTTGCCCAGATGCGTGCAGCTCCAACAGCATTCAGGGAATTTGATGTCACTCAGGAACAGCACCATTCTGCAGCACTCTCTCTAAGTCACACATCATCCTGGCTTGGAAATACATCCTCATTGCTACCGGATCTGAATGTCTATCCAATAGCATTGTAAAAGGGACCTTCACCAGGAGAGCAGCATTTCAAAGTAGAGTCTCACCACCTCCTTTTCGAGGGTACTTATTCTCCTTCTTAACCCAATCATCCCTACTGGGACATAGGCCGCTGAGGGCAGCTCACCAGTAATCTTTCAAGTTTTCCCCAGGTGTAGCCTATCTTCTTGGTGTATCCTTCCTCTCCCAGGGATGAGCTTCTGTTGGTGTTTCTGGGTTTTTACAGGATGGGGTTGCTAGCCCATGTCCAACCATCCTCCTTTCACAGCCGGGCTTGGGACCATCCATGGCAGAGTTGAGGGTACTTACGGATAGACTGGCTACTGTACTGGCTTTGTCAAGCGCACACCTTCCATATGTTATTTTTAAAAGTGGAATGCCCTAAGAAACGTGGATTTACATCAGTTCTATTTCCCCTGTTGATGGACTAGTTGTCCATCATTTTAATACAGGAACTGGAATATTTAACAATCGTTCGTTCATTATGTGCCATGTCGTATGACGTGGGCAATCCTGGTCTTTCCATGACCGTGATTGTTCTTGGCAAATTTTTCCACAGAAGTGGTTTGCCATTGCCTCCTTCCGGGCAGTGTCTTCACAAGATGGGTGATGCTGCCAGCTCTCTCTTCACGCTCACCATTATTAATCCTCTTCAGAGATTGTCTGCTTGGTGTCAGTGATCACATAACCAGGACACGCAACCCTGATCAGGGGCTAAGCAGGTGCTACACCTCGCCCAAGGGTGACCTGCAGGCAAATGGAGGGAAAGAGCACCTCACACCTCCTTTGGTGGAGGCGTACCTCCACCCCACCGGCCCAGTTTAACAATAGCACCTTTAATAAAGTAAAAATATCAAGCTGTATCATAGAATTGAGCCTTACTGTCTGTCTGCACTGGACTTTCTCCTGTAACTGTAACACTATATTCTGTACCCTGTTATTGCTTTTCCCTTGTACAACCTCGATGTACTAATGTTGTGAAATGATCTCTACAGATGGCATGGAAAATCAAGATTTTCACTGAGCCTCTGTACATGTGACGACAGTAAACCAATTTTGCTTTTAAATATCTCCCACTGATCAGATGTTGTCTTTTCTCCTGGCTAGGGTTCCCAGTCTGTTTTTGCCAGGTCCTGTTGCATATTATTGAAGTCAGCCTTCCATCAATTCGACTCCAACCTTAACCTTTTATTTGGGAATGAGCAACACAAAACAGCTTCATATTTTTGGAAGCAATTCATAAGCCTAATTCAATATTGTCCTTCCTAACAGTGTGCATGTTACATTTGTAAATCAAAATTGGACAAATAGACACAGTTCCAAACTTTACGTTATTTTGAATGCAATGAATTAGGAAGGCCAGTACCAGTTGCTTGATGTCATCACACCTCAGAAACATCCATTTCCCTTTGAGACTTAGTTTTATCCCCATTTTATATTTTCAGTCTAGACTGGAAAGAGTTCCAAAAGTTGATTCATGGTTTGGTAGTTACGTTATCCTACGTCAATATAATGAGTGTTAAACTAACAGATTTAAACAAATACCTATGTGTAGTTCACGTAATTGTTTAGTTTCAGTCTAGATCACATGTGACAGCAGCATTTCAGTTCAGTGCAACTCTGTGCCACTCCTCTACCAAAAAAAAATACAGAAATTAAATCACAGTGGGAATAGTGTCTCATGTTTTAATTTATATTACTTTGCTTGAACTACTTAGAGTCATAGAGTACCACAGCACAGAAACAGAACCTTCAGCCCAACTTATCAATGCCGATCTATTGATCTGCCTTGTCCCATCGACCTGTACCAGGACCATCGCCCTCCATACCTCTCCCATCCCTGTCCGTGTCCAAACTTCGGTCAGTGTTGAAATTCAACCTGTGTCCACCACTCCTGCCAGCTCTCCCTTCATGCTCACTATCCTCTGAGTGAAGAAGTTCCCTCTCATGTTTCCTTTAAATATTTCACCTTTCACCTTTAACCCATGATCTCTAACTCTAGTATCGCCTGACCTCAATGGTAAAAGCCTGCTTGGTTTCCTTTAAATATTTCCCATTTTACTCTTAATCCACAATCTCTCATTCTCATCTCCCAAGCTCAGTGGAAAAATTCTGCTTGCATTTACCCTATATAAACCCCTCATAACTTTGTATTTCTCTATCAATTCTCATCTCATTCTTCTATGCTTCAGGGACAAAGTCCTAGCTTATTAATCTTTTCCCTATAACTCAAACACCAGAAACAAATTCAGAAATATGATACCTCACAAGTATTATAGGCTTGCAAAAGACCCCATTATATTTAAAAATACATACCTCTCGTACATGATCATTTTAAACTAATTTGTAAAGTAAATGTCCTACGTACAAATCTATGTCCTATGCTGCTATGTCTCATTGTCCTTTGTATTACTCTAGAATTATGAAAAAATAAGGCCTGGATCTGGCGTAGGCAGAGGCATTTAACGTAGTGTTGGTCTAAGGCATGGTTCTTGCTAGGGACAAGTTTAAAGCCTACAAAAGGCAGTGGATACAGCTCAGTCCATCACAGTAAAACCCCCTCCACCACTGAGCACATCTACATGGAGTACTGTCGCAGGAAAGCAGTATCCATCATTAGGGACCCTCACCATCCTGACCACACTCTCTTCTCACTGCTGTGATCAGGAAGGTGGTACAGAAGCCTCACATTAGCAGGTTCAGGAACAGTTATTACCCCCGAACTATCAGGCTCCTCAATTGGAATGGATAACCTCACTTCACTCACCCCCACAATGAACTGATTTCACAATTTATGGACTCACTTTCAAGGACTCTGCATTCTCCATATTAATTAATTATAATTATTTTGGGCTTTTTTTCTTTCTGTATTTGCACAGTTTGTTGTGTTCTGCATGGTGATTGTCTCTGTGTGCATTTTTAACATCGGTTCTATTGTGTTTCTTTGTATTAACTGCAAATGCCCACAAGATGACCTACTGCTTCTCCTATTTTTAATAAGATTAAAAAAAAGATTAAGATGACCAGAACTTTCTTCTGTCAGTCACTGGGGAATTCTCTACAACAGAAAACAGTCAAAGCCATTTCACCAAATATATTGTACTTAGTTTGCAGGTGATACAAAGATAAGTAGAGGGTCAGTTATTGCAGAAGGACTTAGGTAGATGTGAATGGGCCAAATGGCCTACTTCTATTTTTCTTATGACATTATATCTCAGTTTTCTGTACTAACTTCCATCTGCCATTTTCTGCTGATCTATGTCCTTTTGCAGTCTGCTGTTTACCTTCTCACAAATTTGTAACATCTGCAACATTATGGATGTACTGTATCTGTGTAAATAACTGCATTGGTGCCAGCACAGCTCCTGCGAAACACCGCTGCCTGTCAAATACAATGTTTTTACCATGATTTCCCTCTTTTAGTCTATTTTTACTCGTGCTGCCACTAACCTGCCACTTAACCCATTTTTTGTTAGCGACAATACAGAGTAAAAATATAACATTACTATAAATAACAGAAGTAAATGAATAGTGCAAAACAAAGGAATAACGAGGTGGTGTTCTTGGATGAATGGACCATTCAGAAATCCGATGGCAGAGGAAAGAAAATGTACCCGACTCAATGAGTGTGAGTCTTTTCATCTCCTCCCCAAACGAGAACAGGTATGATCTGGATGGTGAGGGTTGATAGTGATGGATACTCGCTTCCTGAGCCACCACCTCTTGAAGATCTCCTCAATGGTGGGGAGGGTTGTGCTCATGGTGAGTCTGGCTGAGTCGTCACCCTCGACAGCCTCTTTCAACCCTGTGCATTGGAGCCTCTATGCCAGCCTGTGATGCAGCCAGTCAGAATGATTCCCACTATAGAAACAGCGAGCGGTCAGCACGACGCTTTACGGTTCAGGTGACCCGGGTTCAATTCCTGTTGCTGCCTGTAAGGAGTTTGTACGTTCTCCCCGTGTCCACGTGGGTTTCCTCCGGCTGCTCCGGTTTCCTCCCACAGTCCAAAGACGTACTGGTTGATAGGTTAATTGGTCATTGTAAATTGTCCTGTGATTAGGCTAGGATTAAATCGGGAGACTGTTGCACAATGCAGTTCAAAGGGCCAGAGGGGCCTATTCTGCACTGTGTCTCAACGAATATAAAGAACTCAGATGAAAAATTTGCTTTTACCATGATCAGTGTTTCTAATACCTCTTCCTAAACAATTTTCACCCACGCACTATCCAAGTTATGTGGACATCAATGAGATTTTGACAGCACTCTCTTCCTTGGTAAAGCCTGATGCAAAAGGTCTCATTCAAGACCCCATCTACATCAACAGAGCTGTAGTGGAGCATGTATCAAGCTTCAAATTCCTTGGTGTCCACATTTCTGAGGATCTCACCTGGTCCCTGAACTCCTCCATCCTGATCAAAAAGGCACAACAGCGCCTTTATTCCTGCGGAGATTCAAGAAAGCTCACCTCTGTCCCAGGATACTGATGGACTTTCACTGCTGTACCATTGAGAGCATACTCACCAAATGCATCTCAGTGTGGTATGGCAATCGTCCCCTATCAGACCGCAAAGCTCTCCAGCGTGTGGTGAAAACTGCGGATTATCAGCACCCAATTGCCCACCATTAAGAACATCTACCATAAATGCTGCCCGGGCGGGGCAAAAAGCATTATCAAGGATGCATCTCACCTAACCATGGACTTTTTACTCTCCTCGCATCCGGCAGGCGCTACAGGAGCCTCTGCTCCCGCACCAGCAGGCCCAGGAAGAGCTTCTTCCCTGAGGCTGTGACCCTGCTGAACCTCACATCAGCGCTAAGCAGTATTGCACCCATATTGTACTGTCTCAGTACTTTTAGATTTGTGTGCTGTAGCACTTACTTTTTATTCGCAGTTATTTTGTAAATAACACTATTCTTTGCATTTCTGGTTAGATGCTAACTGCATTTCATTGGCTTTGTATCTGTGTTCGGCACAATGACAATAAAGTTGAATCTAATCTAATCTAATTTAGAATTCACCTTTGCCTCCATTGTGAACCCTTTGTGGTCATAAACCTGTATTTCTACTTTCTGACTACTTACATAGTGAATTATGTAAGTAATTATGTAAGTATAAACATCCTTGTTATACCTGGCTTCACCTATCACCTATCCTCCTTCCCCTCCCCCCACCATCTTTTTCTGGCCCTGCCTTCCAGTCCTGATGAAGGGTCTCGACCCAAAACACTGACTGTCTATTCATTTCCATAGTTGCTCCAGCATCTTGAGTGTGCTGCTCTGGATTTCCCGCATCTGCAGAGTCTCTCATGTTTATGATTTGCTGTCTGTAATGAGTTTGTATGTTCTCCCGTGACCGCACTGGGTGTTCCAGTTTCCTCCCACGTTCCAAGGACAAATGGGTTAGGCCTGTGAGTTGTGGGCAAGCTACACTGGCACCAAAACTACCCGTTTCACTGTCTGCTTCAATGTATGTGACAGATAAAGCTAATCTTTATCTTTACCTGTTGAAGGAGGAAGAGCAAATTGGTGCTGACACATTTTAAGAGACTATAATGAACTGATAGTACAATGAGCACAGAAACTGGCATGTCCCCGATTATATTTACCAAGTACATTATGATTAAAGTATATATTTTTTTTAAACGTCCATGTAGTTAAAAAGTAACACATTAATGGATCTGAGTCAGATTTAGGGCAGGAATGTAAAGTCCTTTTCTGAAGGACTTTAGCAGACCAGAGGGGTTTTGACAAAAATAGTTCTAAGCCTGATCACCAAGGCTCAATTTTTGTTTGTCATTTATTTTTTATTGAAGTTCATCATCAAACAAACATTTCCATAAGATGTATTTTTAGTTGAAAATCCAGAATTTGTTTAATTACTAGTTTGAAATTAAATATCCCAGCTGCCATGTTGAGAATCAGATGCTTGTCTCTGTTCAAGCCCTGAAAGTTGAGGCAGGCCGTCAGGAGCCCCAGGTCTGCGAATCTGCTGGGGTAGCCAAAGGTCCAAGTCTGAATCCGAGCCCACTGAAGGTTGGAGAACAAAGGAGACAGCCAGGCTTGGGATTAGAAGGTGGGACGGATGGAGGAACAGGGTGTTGGTGTTGTTCTGTTGCTTGATTTCCACGTTGTTCTGCTGAGCACTGGGCTCACGCACAAAATGCTGGAGAAACTCAGCAGGTCAGGCAGCATCTACGGAAAGGAATAAAGAGTCAACATTACAGGCCGAGACCCTTCATCATTGTGGGCATGCTAGTCGGTGTTGGAATATGTGGCAACACTTGGGGTATGCCCTCGGGTGTGTTGGTTATTGAAGCAAATGACAGATTTCACTGTATGTTTCGATGTATACATGATAAATAAACTTAAACTTGAATCTTGATGTTCAACCATGATCATATCTCTAAAAAAAATTCAGCATGCCTTAGACATGATTGGCATCACCTAGCAAAACGGTCACAAAATGCTGGGTGTTCACTAAGAGAGCAGGAAGCCGACTGCATGCAAAGTTCCGTAACTTCAAAGTTTTATGAGGCTTTTTTATGAGGTTCTCAAAGTTATAGCTTGGACCAGCTGGAAAAATGGGCTGAAAGATGGCAGACGGAAGTCAACGCAGACAAGTGTTTGGTGTTGCACTTTGAGAGGAGAAACCAGGGTAGAGCTTACACAGTGAGTGGTATAATCACTGAGGAGTGCAGAAGAACGGAATACAGATCCATTCTTTCTTGAAAGTTGCATCATAAGTCGAGAGGGTCATAAAGAGAGTTTTTGGCACATTGGCCTTCATAAATCAAAGTATTGAGTTCAGGACGCTATGTTGAAGTTGTATAAGACATGGGTGAGGCCTAATTTGGAATGTTGTGTTCAGTTCAGGTCACCTACCCACAGGAAAGATGTTGGTAATATTGAAAGAGTGCAGAGAAAATTTACGTTGCCAGGACTTCAAGGCTTAAGTTACAGGGACAGGTTGAATAGGTTAGGACTGTATTCCCTAGGGTATAGAAGAATGAGGGGAGATTTGATAGGGGTATGTAAAATAAAGAGGGGCAAATGAGGATAAATGCAAGCAGTCTTTTTTCACTGATGTTCAGTGAGATTAGAACTAGAGGTCATGGGTCAAAGGTGAAAAGTGAAATTTGGTGAGTGCGTGGAATGGGCTGCCAGCAACGGTGGTGGAGGCGGGTACGATAGGGTCTTTTAAGAGGCTTTTGGATGGGTACATGGAGCTTAGCAAAATAGAGGGCTATAGGTAAGCCTAGTAATTTCCAAGGTAGGGACATGTTTGGCACAACTTTGTGGGCCGAAGGGCCTGTATTGTGCTGTAGGTTTTCTTTGTTCTGTGTTTAAGGGGTAAAGGGGTACTTCTTCACTCAGTTTTGTGGAAGTGTGGAACGAGCTGCCAGCAGAAGTGGTGGCTGCAGGTTTGATTTCAACATTTAAGGGAAATTTGGATAGGTATATGGTTGGGGGGGTTGTTATGGAGGTCGATGGGACTAGGCAGAGTAATAGTTTGACATAGACTGGGTTGGCTGAAGGACTTGTTTCTGTGCGGTAGTGTTCTATGACTACGACTCTAGTTTTGTGGACTTGGACTCAATATCTTGATCAGGCACTTAATTGATCAAGTATTTCCTTGCATTTTCTCTGATGTCCTTGATCAAAACTTCTTTGTGGGTGTGTTAGAAAGTAAACAGTCACACTCTCTCTGAGATATTGTAGCAGAGCAGAAGTGGTTCAGGGAGCAGCCCAACCTTTCAGTTCAGCTAATGTCACAATAAAGTAAAAGCTATTTCTTTAACATTAAACAGCTACTGTTTCTCACTGGTTTCTTTTCATTACAGCTACTAACCTGAATTAGTTATGTTGTCTAATTTATCTTCATGCTGACTTTCAATAAAAGGCTTTTCATAACATAAATGTCTCTTTATGCATTGAAAATTTCTAATATACACTCAGCATGTCCATAGAAGCACTTCATGCATTGTATGCAAATTAAACACTTGCACAATGTTAGCATTCTATTATGAAAAGTCATCATCAAATGTTCGCAAATACTTAGAGCAAAGCAGTGGAATTGAAAATATAGATTTGTTATACTGTATCAACTTTTAAGGTAAGAAAGACCATTATTCCATCAACTAATATTCATATTTCATTCCTCCCAGTATTTCATAAACAGTTTTGAGTTGACTTTTGTTGGCCTTAACATCTTTTCCGTAAGACCATGAGACATAGGAGTAGTATTAGACCATTCAGCCTATTGAGTCTGCTCTGCCATTCCATCATGGCTGATTTATTATCTTCTCCTCCCTGTAATTTTACTTTTCATTTGCTATTTTCATTTTTACTTTCTTCCTCCCCCTTTTTCTTTCCTTATTGAAGGCATCATTTCATAGCCAGGAGTCAGGAAGATGGCTTTCTCCAACTCCTGCCAATGATCTGCTTCTTCAATTAAAAACCTTTCCAGATGAGGAATTACGTGTGCAAATTTGCTGCCAATCTCCAGCACGTTTGAATAATCATTGTACAAAATTACCACAATGACGCCTTAAGAAGTTCAGGTTCAAGTTCATTTGCCATTCAACCATACACGTGTACAGCTAAACGAAACAACACTCCTCTCCTCCGGGACCAAGGTGCAAAACATAGTACGTGTATCATATATAGCCCTCTTCTCACTGCTACCATCAGGGGGGAGGTACAGAAGCCTGAAGGCACACACTCAGTGTTTCAGGAACAGCTTCCTCCCCTCTGCCATCAGATTTCTGAATGGACAGTGAGCCCATGAACACCACCTCACCACTTTTTTATTTCTGTTTTTTGTACTACTCATTTAATTTAACTTTATATCTATCTATCTATCATCTATTTATCTCTCTATATATATTTCTTACTGTAATTTACAGTTTTTATATTATGTATTGCAAAGTACTACTGCCACATAAAAACAAATTTCACGACATATGCCAGTGATATTTAACAAGATTTGGGCTCTGATTCTGATGCAACACTATTAACAGATAACTAGAAAAATTCTGTAGATGTACACATTAACTAAAGTGTTAATACAACATATGGTTAAATATATAAACAGTATAAATCATAAGTTATGTGTACTGGGTGGTACCAACACACGCAAAATGCTGGAGGAACTCAGCAGGACAGGCAGCATCTATGGAAATGAATAAGCCGTCAAAGTTTTGGGCCGAGACCCTTCTCAGAAGTCTCACGGTCTGGGGAGAGGCTGTTACCCAGCCTAACAGTCCTTATTGTTAGATTATGAAACCTTCTGCCTGATGGTAGGAGATCAAAGAGATTGTGGGATGGGTGGGAGAGGTTCTTGACAATGTTGTGGGCTCATTGAACACAGCATTTCTGGTAAGGTAAATGAACTTAATTGGTACTTTGCACCAGTCTTCACTGTGGAAGACACTAGCAGAGTGCCAGAGGTCCGTGAGTGTCAGGGAGCAGGAGTGAGTGCCTTTGCTATTACAAAGGAAAAAGTGCAAGGCAAACTCAAAGGTCTTAAGGTGGATAAGTCACCTGGACTACATCACGAAGTTCTGAGAGAGGTTGCTGAAGAGATAACAGATGCATTGGTCGTGATCATTCAAGAATCACTTTATTCTGGCATGGTCCCAGAGGACTGGAAGATTGCAAATGTCACTGCACTCTTTAATAAGGGAGGAAGGCAAAAGAAAGGAAATTATAGGCCAGTTAGCCTAACCTCAGTGGTTGGGAAAGTGTTGGAGTCTTTTATTAAGGATGAGGTTTCAAGGAATTTGAGGGCTTATGATAAAACAAGTCAAATTCAGCATGGCTTCTGTAAAGGGAAATCTTGCTTGAAAAATCTATTAGAGTTCTTCAAGGTAATAACAAGCAGGGTGGACAAAAGAGAGACAGTGAATGTCATTTACTTGGATTTTCAGAAGGTGTTTGATAAGGTGTCACACATGAGGCTGTTTAACAAGATAAAATCCCATGGTGTTACAGGAAAGATACTGGCATGGATAGAAGAAAGGCAGATAGGCAGGAGGAAGGGAATGGGAATAAAGGGGCATTTTCTGGTTGGCTGCCAGTAACTAATGGTTTTCCTCAAGGGTCAGTATTGGGACTGCTACTTTTCACATTGTTTGTCAATGATTTGGATAAAGGAATTGATGGCTTTGTGGCAAAGTTTATGGATGATACAAAGATAGGTGGAGGGGTAGGTAGTACTGAGGAAGCAATGCAATTGCAACAGGACTTAGACAAATTGGAAGACTGGGCAACAAAGTGGCAGATGGAATACAGTGTTGGGAAATGTATGATAATGCATTTTAATAAAAAGAACAATAGTGCAGACTATTATCTAAATGGAGAGAAGGTTCAAACATCAGAGGTACTGAGGGACCTGGGAGCCCTCGTGAGAGTTTCCCAGATGGTTAATTTATAGGTCAAGTCTGTGGTAAAGAAGGCAAATGCAATTTTGACATTTATTTTAAGAGGAATAGATGTAAAAGCAAGGAGATAATGCTGAGTCTTTATAAGGTAATAATCAGGCTACACTTGGAGTATTAACAGTTTTGGGCCCCATATCTCAGAAAGTAAGTGTTGTCATTAGAGAGAGTCCAGAGGAGGTTCATAAAGATGATTGCGGGAATGAAGGGATTAACATATGAGGAGTGTTTAGCAACTTTGGGCCTGTACTCACTGGAATTTAGAAGAATGCGGGGGATCTCATTGAAACCTACTAAATGTTGAAAGGACTCAATAAGGTGGATGTGGAGAGGATGTTTCTTATGGTGGGTGTATCCAGAACTAGAGGACACAGCCTCAAATTTGAGGGACAACCTTTTAGAACAGAGGCAAGGAGAATTTATTTTTAGCCAGAGAGTAGTGAATCTGTGGAATGCTCTGCCACAGACTGCAGTGGAGGCCAAGTCCATGGGTATATTTAAGACGGAAGTTGATAGTTTCCTGATCAGTCAGGGTATCAAAGGATATGGCAAGAAGGCAGGTGTATAGGGTTAACTGGGCTCTGGGATCAGCCATGATAGAATAATGTTGCAGACTCTATGGGCTGAATGGCCTAATTCTGCTCTTGTGTCTTATGGTATATGTCCTGGATGCAGAGGAGAGAGATCCCAATGATGCTCTCAGCAGAAGATTTATTTCTAATAACATTAGCATTATGTGGCTGTAGAGGGTCAAGACAGTATCTAAGTTCTTTCCATGGGTCACACAGGAATGTGTTAATATGGTTTGGTTTGTCCCCACTCCCTGTTTGGATTTGTGAAACAAATACCTCTTGACATGGAATAATGTAATTGATCCCCAGAGGAAATGGGCTGGCCAAATATATAATGTGTAAGGCAGAGATAAAATAATCACAAAATCAAAAATTGAACTACAAAAAAAAGTCAAGAACTAGGCGTTTGCATTTGTAGCTGTCACCGTAGTGACATTAACTGGGAAACTTTCTGCAGAACATGTGAAAAGAATTCCAAGTTCCTTTGGTATGACTGAGGCTGGTAATTAGCGATTCTGGAAAAGCCTGCCGTAAAAGTGAGATAGACCCAAACTGTATTCAAATTCCAACTTTAAACATGAAAGCGGCCATATCAAATATGCCCACTATTTTAAAACGCAGCTACTTTGAAAAGTTTGCACACAAAATGCTGGAGGATCTCAACAGGTCAGACAGCACGTATAGAAATGAATAAAGAGTCGATGTTTCATGCCGAGACCCTTCTTCAGGACTGGAAAGGAAGGGGAAGATGCCAGAATAAAATGGGGGAGGGGGAGAGGAGGGGAAGGAGGCTAGCTGGAAGGTGAAAGGTGAAGCCAGGTGGGTGGGAAAGGTCAAAGGCTGGAGAACAAGGAATCTGATGGGAGAGGAGAGTGGACCATAGGAGAAAGGGAAGGAGGAGGGGACCCAGGGGAAAGTAATAAGCAGGTGAGAAGTAGTAAAAGGTCAGAGTGGGGAATAGAGGAAGGGGTTGGAATTTTTTTTTACCAGAATGAGAAATCGATACTTATGCCACCAGGTTGGAGGCTACCCAGACAGAATACAAAGTGGTGCTCCTCCACCCTACGGTTGGCCTCATCTTGGTACATGGACCAAGATGTCGGAATGGGAATGGGAATTAAAGTGTTTGGCCACCAAGAAGTCTCGCTTTTGGCAAATGGAGTTCAACAAGGCTCAATCGATTAAATTGAACATTTGTTAGGAATGATTTGCTTTGGCAGGGCATCTGCTCTTAGATGTTCAAACCATTGAAAACACTGCCGCAAACAGGGATTTCCAACCCGGGGACAATGGACCCTTTGCTTAATGATATTGGTCTGTGGCATTAAAAAGGTTGAGAATCTCTGGTGGCAGAGAAAACAAAGCAACTGGAATCTGGACAAACAGGGAAATATCCACGCATTGCTCTGATCATTTAAGTAGCATTAAAAATGCAAGAGCTTGGAGATACATGGGAAAAGAAAGGGAAATAAAGTTTTGAGTAAGAAGAAGGGAAATGAAACAGAAAAGTAGCCATATTACATATTTTACATGAATGATATTTCCAAAAGTAATAGAAAAATTAAAAATGTAATAGTCAATCTGTGGTAATGATGACCTTGCAACCAGTTGGTAAAAACATACCTAGACTGATATGGACAAATCTAATGTTCTGTTTGCACCAACTGTGCAAATACAGTGACAACACAGAAGTGGTAACATGGTACTGTTGCACCAGCTGAACCCTGTGCCGATTGTGGTACGAGACCATAAGACCACAAGACCAGAAGACATAGAAGCAGAATTAGGTCAGTGAGCCCATCAAGATTGCTCCACCATTCAAACATGGTTGATTTATTTCCCCTCTCAGCCCCATTCTCTTGCCTCCACTCCATAACCTTTGATGCCCTGGCTATTAAACCTCCACTTCAAATATACCTAATGACTTGGCTTCTACTGCCTTCTCTGGCAATGAATTCCATAGATTTACCACCCTCCAGTTAAAGAAGTATAATGATAAAAATGAAGTAACGTCATTCAAAAGCACAAAATCTTCATGAGAATAATTATATGTTGCTGCTTCGGAGGGACCACAGATCTACCCTGCCAATAAATGGTAAGATTCATGTGTTACTGACTCTGTTCTGATTCCTAAGCTGGCCTACTGGCAGATGGTCAAACCATATGCATAAAGGTCCTGATGCCAAGATCAATACATATTTCATTAATGACAATGCAGGCTCTGATCCCATGATGCACTGCAAAGCAAACAGCAATGGCAGCAGCACAGGGAAAAATAATCACCAGAACCACTCTCCTGAACTATCGACAAGTCAATAAACAAGCTTGTATTTTCTTATTCTGTATCTCATGAATTATATATATATATATATATATATATGTCTTTACCCAATCAAATGTTTATCAATGAAAAGAGTCCCTGTGATGAAATATATTTGAAATACAAATTATACTTTGTAGTTAATGTTGAAAGGAATTGTTCTCCCTTCATTTCCTGAATCTAGATCACAATGCATAAATAAGATGGTGACATTTCAGTATTAACAAATAACTGAAGTCAACTCAGCTTTTGAAAATGTTTGGAATTATTTACTCCATTACAACCCACAAAACTAGGATTGCATCTTGTGCAAAAGTTCATTCAGTGGCCACTACTGTACCCTAATAAAGCAGCCACTGAGTGCATCCTTGTGGTCTTCTGCTGCTGTAGCCCATCCACATCAAGGTTCGATGTGTTACGTGTTCAGAGATGCTCTTCTGTACACCACCTTTGTAACACGTGGTGATTGGAGTTACTGTCGCCTTCCTGTCAGCTTGAATCAGTCTGGCCATTCTCCTCTAACCTCTCTCATTAACAAGGTGTTCTCACCCACGGAACTGCTGTTCACTGGACGTTGTTTTGTTTTACGCTCCATTCTCTGTCAACTCTAGAGACTGTTGTTCATGAAAATCCAAGGAGATCAGCAGTTTCTGGGATACTCGAACCAAACTTTCCACGGTCAAAGTCATTTAGATCACATTTCTTCCCCATTCCGATATTTGGTCTGAACAACACTGAACCTCTTGACAATCTCTGCATGCTTTTATGCATCGAGTTGCTGACACATGATTGGCTGATTAGATATTTGCATTAACGAGCAGGGGTACAGGTGTACCTAATAAAGTGGCCACCGATTGTGTATGAACTTTCTAAGTCAACCCACAGCTGCAGGTAATAAAAATCATAATGGTAAGTATTTCATAATTAGTGTGTTACAGACTAAGCAAGGGAAAATCTAAGCATTTCAAGCAAAGGAGATTAATAACTTTTGAAAAGAAATTGGTGTAGGTTTAAATCTAGACTTTGTTTTGGAGGGCTTGGATTAAAAGTTGGAGACTTCAGCTGAACAGGAAAGAAATATTACAAACAGATGTTGTCAAAGCAAAATAATAACTAAACAGTTATTTCCTCTAAGTAAACTTTAGCACTGCACATTGAAGACAAACTTCCCCTGTTATCAGCTGGTCCTGGTAAGAGCATACTATATGCTAGAGAGGTACTGTCAGAAGTGTGGGTTAGAGATAGAAGTACTGTAATTTTGGGTAGGTAATGCAATTCATTAATAATTCAGTCATTTCCATTTTGTTATGGATCAGTTAGGTCTTTCTGTTTGCTTGAAACACAAAAGAAGCAGAAATCGATTTGAGCAACACACACAAAATGCTGGAGGAACTCAGAAGGTTTGGCAGTATCTATGGAGAGGAATAAACAGTTTTGGATTGAGACCCTTAATGTCAACTATGTGTTTCCCTCCATAGATTCTGTGCTCAAAATCCCCAGCATCTATAGAATCTGTTAAGTCAAAATGTTTTGATTTCTTATCTATCATCTTCCATGCAAATTTAATCTTCTACTGCAATACTGAAACTTCTCCAATCCCAGGAAATTCTTAGAATATGATTCCATAAGACCATAAAAGATAGGAGCAGAATTAGGCCATTTGTCCCATCAAGTCTGATCCACCATTTCAACATGGCTGATCCAAGTTCCCTCTCAGACCCAATTGTCTACCTTCTTCTCATATCCTTTCATGCTCTGAATAAACAATAATTTATCAACCTCTGCCTTAAATATACCCAGTGACTTGGCCTCCACAGCTGCCTGTGGCAACGAATTCCCTGGAGTCACCACTCTCTGACTAAAGAAATTCCTCTTCATCTCTGTTCGAAAAGGATGCCCCTCTATTCTGAGGCTGTGTCCTCTCATCCTAGACTCCCCCATCATAGGAAACATCCTCTCCACATCCACTCTATCAAGGCCTTTCGACATTCGATAGGCTTCAATGAGGTCAGCCGTCATTCCTAGATAATTTCTTTTCAGGTTACTTGAATTTTAGTTGAAATGTGGTATTCAAGCCTTGTCCAATCTAATGGTGTGGTGTAGAACTTCTGAAGACCAGTCCCACTGTATCATATGCAGGCTTGCTGATTATGTTAAGCTGGGTGACAGTGTGGATTGTAGACAGAATTCAGAGAGGGTCAGGGAGATAGAGACAGACTAACTGATGAATAACGTCATGACAGATGGATTATAACCCAACCTCGGACTCATCCACATTGCTAAAATACATAGAAGTGAAGGAGTATTTCCTAAATGGTGAGAGATTGAAAGATGTTTGTACTTAACGGGAAGCGGGCATCATTGCTATTGGTATGGTTCATTATTGTCACAGCTACTAAGATAGAGTGAAGAGCTTGTCTTGCATACTGTTCGTACAGATCAAATCATTACATAGTTCATTGAGCTAGAAAAAGGTCAAACAGTAGCAATACAGATTAAACTGTAAAAGCTCCGAAAAAGTTCAGTGCAAGTTAACAACAAAAAGCAAGATCATAATGAGGTATATTGTGAGGCCATTTTATCATACCAAGTCCATTCAAGGCTCAAAAAAGCACAGTAAAGTTGGTCTAAACAGGAGAAGTGGCGACCCCCCCCATCAAGGACCCCCACCATCTAGGCCATGCTTTCTTCTTGCTACTACCATCGCGCAGGAGCTACAGAAGTCTTCAATCCCACACTACCAGACTCAACCTTCAGGCTCCTGAACTGGTGTGGATAACTTCACTCACCGCAACTCTGAACTGATTCTACGACATTCTGTCAAAGACTCCTTACAACTCATCTTATCAGTATTTTCTTTTATTTGTATAATTTGCCTTGTTTTGCACATTAATTGCTGTCAGTATTTGTTTATGTATAATTACTTTGTCATTTCTATTGTATTTCTTTATTTTTCTGTAATTGCCCATAAGAAAGTGAATCTCAAGGTAATATATGATAACATATTGTATACCTACTTCAGTAATAAATTTTACTTTGACTTTGACCTTTGACGTAAGGTCTATTTCAGTTATACCCGGGCAGCAGACAGACCGTCTGAGCAACTATTTTCCCACAGGAATGTACCAATGTCATTTCTTGCTCCCAACATTCGCACCTCATTGTCAATGTCCTGTCACCCCTCTCTACTATCGCTACGACCTGCGGCCGACTGGGGCACCACAGTAGCATAGCGATCAGTGCAACACTTTTACAGTTTGGAGCATTCTAGAGTTTGGGGTTCAGTTCTGACGCTGACTGTGTGGAGTTTGCACGCTCACTCTGTGAGTGAGGGGGTTTCCTCCGGGTGCTTCAGCTTCCTCCCTGTTGTGTCTGAGCACAATTACAAATCAATTAAATAAAAGCATGCACTAGGGAGAAGGCTTTAACTGGTGTATTCACATTGCAGCGAGAGAGAGAGAGAGAGAGAGAGAGCACAATATGCATATGCAGACAACAAATCAATGCGTCATATTAAGGGGGGGGGATGCCATTGATCTAAATGAAATTTATCCATACACTACACTCCCACAGTTGAAAGCTGTACCGGTTAGTAGGTTAATAGGTCATTGTAAGTTGTCCTGTAATTAGGCTAATGTTAAATAGGTGGGTTACTGGGCGGTTCAGCTCGTTGGAGTGGAAGGGCCTTTTCTGTGCTGTATATCTAAATACTGTAATCATCTGTGCAAGTCATGCCCATAATCTGTTTGAACATTGTGAAAAGTCTCTGCACAGCACTTTAGACCTTATCCAGGGTAAAATACCAGAGACGCTACCAAAGATCAGTTTAAGACTTAGTGCAGGCTCAATTTGGCCCCTGTAGTAATATTTAGAAATATTTGATTGACATTTGCCTCGACTGCTGGAAGGAACTACATATTAGGGACTTATTTCAAGTATCATTCTAACTTATATTGATTTGTGAAGCATTTACATTTGAGAAGCACTAAGCAAGAGCATGATAAAGAAGGGAGTTAAGGGATATGGGGAAAGAATAACGAAGTGGAGTCCCAGAACACAAGAGATTCTGGAGATGCCGGGAATCTTGAGCAACACACTCAAACTGCTGGAAGAACTCAGCAAGTCAGACAGCATCTATGGGGGGGAATTAAAAGTCAATGTTTCAGGCCGTGACATGAAATGTTGACAGTTAATTCCCCTCCATAGGTACTGCCTGACTTTCTGTGTTCCCCTAGCATTGTGTGTGTGCTAAACAACACACTAGGTTTGTTTATTTCTTATTTTACAGCTTTGACCAGTGGGTAATCCGGACATCGGAAGCTCGGAGAGGACGGGACTTCAATCAGGTCCATTATCCAAGGATAAAAGGCAAGAGCGCACAGTAGTGTAATAGAGCTTTGACCAGTGACCAGTCAGTGTTTGTGATTGATTAGTAAGAGCAAATTAAGGGAAAGCAGGGTCAAGTGCAGCAGCCATCGTCTGAGTGGGCAGAGTCAGAGTGGTGATCTTAAGGCTTTAGCTCTTCGAGACCTGTGAAGAGAGGCTTCACTCAGAAGCAAGCAAAGAAAAGCTAATTTTTTTCATTGTCTTCTTTATATCTACTCAGCTAGGACAGTGGGGATGACAGGTGGGATAGTGAAATGCTCCTTTTGCGGGATGTGGGAGGGCGGGGAGACTTCCTGTGTCCCTGATGACTACAACTGTGAGGTGCATCCAGCTGCAGCTTCTAACAATCCACGTCAAGAAGTTGGAGCTGAATCTGGATGAACTCTGGATCAGTCGGGAGGGTGAAGGGGTGGTAGTTAGGACGTATAGAGAGGTAGTTACACCCAAAGTGCAGGACACAGGAATCTGGGTGACAGTCAGGTAGGGAAAGGGGTTAAGAAGCCAGTGCAGATTACCCCTGTGGCCATCCCCCTCAACAACAGGTATATCACTTTGGATACTGTCGAGCGGGGAAATGACCTAACAGAGGAAAGTCACAGTGTTCGGGTCTCTGGCACTGAGTCTGCCTCTGTGACTCAGAAAGGAAGGGGTGAGGGAGAAGAGGCACACTGTGGTGATAGGGGATTTGTTAGTTGTGGAAACAGACAGAAGGATCTGTGAGCAAGAATGAGATACCTGGATGGTACGTTGCCTCCCGGGTGCCAGGGTCCTGGATATCTTGGATTGAGTCCTCAGTATTCTTAAGGGGGAGGGTGAACAGCCAGAAGTCATGGACCATGTAGGTACCAATGACAAGGGTAGGACGAGTGACGAGGTTCTGCATAGGGAGTTCAGGGAGTTAGGTGCTAAGTTGAAGGGCAAGACCTCCAGGGTGGTGATCTCAGGATTGCTACCAGTGACACGTGTTAGTGAGGCCAGAATTAGGAAGATTATGCAGTTTAATACATGGCTAAGGAGTTGGTGTAGGAGGGAGGGTATAAGATTTTTGGATCACTGGGCTCTCTTCCAGGGGAGGTGGAGCCTGTACAGAAGAGACAGTTTGCAACTAAACTGGAAGGGAATTAAAATCTTAGTGGGAAGGTTTGTTAATGCTGCATGGTGGGGTTTATACTAGAGTTGCAGGGGGATGGGAACCAGAGTGCCAGAACAGTTAGTGGAGAAGTTGTGGAGGTAGATGTTGGTAAGACCGCAGACAAAGTTAGGAATCAAAAGGTTGAGCACAGTGTGACCAGTGTCTTGAGCTGCGTGTATTTCAATACAAGAAGCATCGTAGGGAAGGCGGGTAATAGTGCTGAAGACGAGGTAGCTGGTTTACAAACAGAGGCAATGAGGTAGTGAGGAGAGGTTGTTGATAGGGCAAAATTGCAGTCAACAGGATGAGTTGCAATGTAAAAGGCGGACAAAATTGAAAAGGGTGAATTGAGGACTAAAGGTGTTGTATTTGAATGCACACAATATATGGAATAAGGTAGATGAACTTGTCTGATGTTGTGGGCATCACTGAATCATGGCTGAAAGAAGATTATAGCTGGGAGCCTAATGTCCAGGAAAACACATTGTATTGAAAGGACAGGCAGGAAGGCAGACGGGGCAGTGTTGCTCTGTTGGTAAAAAAATAAATCAAATCATTACAAAGAGGTGACATAGGGTCAGAATGTGTTGAATCATTGTGGATAGAGCTAAGGAACTGCAAGGGTAAGAAGACCCTGATGGGAGATGTATACAGACCCCCAAACAATAGTAAGGATGTGGCTTAAAAATTACAACAGGTGATAGAAAATGCCTGTAAAAGGCCAATGTTACAATAGTCATGAGGGATTTCAATATGCAGGGAGATTTGGAAAATCGGGTTGGTGCTGGATTCCAAGAAGGGGTATTTCTAGAGTGTCTATGAGATGGCTTTTCAGAGTAGCATATGGTTGAGCCCACTAGAGGATCAGCTACTTTAGATTGGGTGTTGTGCAATGAACCAGAATTGATTTGAGAACTTAAGGTAAAAGAACCCTTAGGAGAAAGTGATCATAATATGACTGGATTCTGCCTGAAATTTGAAGAGGAGAAGCTAAAGTCAGATTGATCAGTATTACAGTGGAGTAAAGGGAATTACAGAGGCAGGAGAGAGGAGTTGGCCAGAACTGATTGGAAAAGAACACTGGCAGGGATGATGGCAGAGCAGCAATGTCTGGAATTTCTGGAAGTAATTCGGAAGGCACGGGATATATACATCCCAAACAGGAAGTACTCTAAAGGAAAGATGACACAACATGGCTAACAAGAGAAGTAAAAGCCAACATAAAAGCTAAAGAGAGGGCATATAATAGAGCAAAAATTAGTGGGAAGTTAGAGGATTGGGAAACTTTTAAAAACCAACAGAAGGCAACTTAAAAAGTCTTTAAGAAGGTAAAGATTGAATATGAAAGTAGCTGGCCAATAATATTAAAGTGGATACCAAAAGTTTCTTCAGATACATAAAATGTTGAAGAGAGGTGAGAGTGGATATTAGACTGCTGGAAAACAATGCTTGAGAGGTAGTACTAGGGGACAACAAAGTGGCAAACAAGCTGAATAAGTATTTTGCATCAGTCTTCATGGTGGAAAGCACTAGCAATATGATGGAAATTCCAGGAGTCATGGGGCATGAAATGTGTGAAGTTACCATCACTAGAGGGAAGGTTCTTGGGAAAACTGTAAGGTCTGAAGGTAGATAAGTCACCTGGATCACATGGTGTGCACCCAAAGTTGTGAAAGGAGTTGCTGAAGAGATTGTGAATGCATTAGTAATGATCTTTCAAGAATCAGTAGACTCTGGAATTGTTTCAGAGGACTGGAAAATTGCAAATGTCACTCCACTCTTCAAGAAGGGAGAGAGGTAGAAGAAAGAAAATTATAGGGCAGTTGGTCAGTCCTCAGTGTAGATGTAGGAGTCGATTTTTAAGGATGAAATCTCAGGGTACTTGGAGACACATGACAAAATAGGCTAAGGTCAGCATGGTTTTCTCAAGGTAACACCTTGTCTGTCAAATCTGTTGGAATTCTTTGAAGAAATAACGAGCAGAATAGACAAAGGAGAATCAGTTAATGTTGTGTACTTGGATTTTCAGAAGGCCTTTGGCAAGGTGCCACCTTTGAGGCTGTTCAACAAGCTATGAGCCCATGGCATTACAGGAAAGATTCTTGCATGGATAAAGCAATGAGTGATTGGCAAGAGGCAAAGAGTGGGAAAAAAAGGAGCCTTTTCTGTTTGGCTGCTAATGGCTAGTGGGTTTCCACAGAGGTCTGTGTTGGGACTGATTCTCTTTACGTTAAATGTCAATGATTTGGATGATGGAACTCAAGTCTTTGTTGCAAAGTCTGACGATGATATGAAGATAGGTGGAGGAACAGGTAGTTTTGAGGAAGTAGAGAGGCTACAGAAGGAAATGGCAGATGGAATACAGTGTCAGGAGGTGAATGGTCATGCACTTTGTTAGAAGAAATGAAAGGGTTGACTATTTTCTAAATGGGGAGAAAATGTAAAAAAAACTGAGGTACAATGGGACTTAGGGGTCCTTGTGCAGGATTCCCTAAAGGTTAATTTGTAGGTTGAGTCTGTGGTGAGGAAGGCAAATACGATGTTAGCATTCATTTCAAGAGGACTAGAATATAAAACCAAGGATGTAACGTTGAGACTTCATAAAGCATTGGGTGAGGACTCACTTGGAGTATTGTGAGCAGTTTTGGGCCTCTTATCTTAGAAAGAATGTACTGAAACTGAAGAGGGTTCAAAGGGGATTCATGAAAATGATTCCAGGATTGAATAGCTTGTCATATGAAGAGCATTTGATGGCTCAGGACCTGTATTCACTGGAATTTAGAAGAATGAGGAGTGACCTCATTGAAACCTATTGATTGATGAAAGGCCTTGATAGAGTGGATGTGGGGAGGATGTCTCCTATGGTGGGAGAGTCTAAGACCAGAGGACACAGCCTCAGAATAAAGGGGTGTCTTTTTAGAATGGAGATGAAGAGGAATTTCTTCAGCCAGAGAGTGATGAATCTGTGGAATTCTTTGCCACAGGCGGCTGTGGAGGCCAAGTCACTGAGAACATTTAAGGCAGAGGTTGATAGGTTCTTGATTGGTCAGGGCATGAAGGGATACAGGGAGAAGGCAGGAGACTGGGGTTGAGTGGAAAATTGGATCAGCTGTAATGAAATGACTGAGTAGACATGATGGGCCAAAATGGACTAATTCTGCTTATGGTCTTATGTTCAGTGGTTCTGTCAGGTAAATATGTGAATTAACTCTCAGAATTCACTGAGTTTTACCCTTTTTATCTCTTGGTCTTATTATCAATCTCTAAATAAAACTAGAGTATGCAGAATGTCTTATAATTTTTTCATTGCTATTTATGTCAAAGATAATTGCTTAGATAATGTCATGCTGACATGAAGTCATAAAAGCATAAATTAATTCTCAGGTAGCTTTGAAAACATGGGTTTGCCTGGCTACATCTTGAAGGACCATTTTAATTGGTTAAATTATCTTGTTGATTGATGTTCCTGTGGTTGTCAAGGAAACATTTGTTTCCTGACTGTCATTCTCAGAAGCACATGGCTGAAAGAAAATAGATGATGGCTTTAAAGATTTATCACATTCTATTAACTACTTAAGGGACAGAATTATCATTAGAGAAAAATTCAAACTAAACATTATCTTTACTAGGTTTTGCAGTCCATTATTATATAAAATCCAATTCAGTTGTATGTAATTATCACACATACATCAAAACATACAGAACTGTGCAAAAGCTCTGGTTAAGATGGCACCACCAAACATGTGCGGCAGCTTTCTAGTAGTAAAAAAGCCAAGGAATCTGACTAAAAACGTCACTGAAAATACCCTTTCTGAGGTAAATTGTGTTAGATTATTGTTGCGAGCAGTGGCGAGGTGAGGTCAGGGGATGAGCCGAGATGGTGTGTTGCAGAATCGTTGCAGATGGAGTTCCAATGCCCGTACAGCTGGCCCGGGAGCGAGATTGGATATCTCTGGGCACCAAAAGGAGAAGCTGGTGCCTGAGCAGAGGAGATTTGGTGCCTGTGCAACTGGCCCGGGTGTGAGGTTGGATTGCTCTAGGTGCCAAGCTGATCTGAAGAGCTTAAGAGTGGTCTTGGGCTGGACAGTGAAATCTGGGCCCAGAGGATGGTCCAGGCTTGGAGCCTTTCGCAGCAGTGGTTCCCAGGTCCTAGTGCGAGGTACAATATGCTGATTAGACAATTTAAACATCGACCCAGATCAGAGGTGAAAGCCGATTTCGCTTGTTCTCCGCGATGTTCACACCTCTCTCCAGGGAACTGCAGCCTTTCACTGTTCCATTGTTTGGTCAATTTAAATGACAGCCCAGACAGACGAAAGAGACAGGGTGTTGGGAATTGGGACGAGAGCTGAATTTGCTTGTTCTCCAGAATGGTCACTCCTTTCTCTCCATGGCACTGGGGCTATGAAGACTGCCCTGGCTAATATGATGAACTGATAAGTGAAGCTCTGGGCCTACTCTGGGTTGCTCCGGGGCTCAAATCCAAGGGTTTGGATCAATTTTTGGTTTGGATTGTTCTTGTTTGCTTCAATTGTTTGCATGATTTATATATTTTTTTCTTTCTCTAACGCATTGAGTGCTGGTCTTTAATATTTTTCTTTTTTTCTTTAATTGGGTTCTTTTGGGTTTCTTGCTTTGTGGTTTTCTGTGAGCAAGCAAATCTCAAGGTTGTATAATTTATACATTCTTTGATAATAAATGTACTTTGAACTTTGAAAAGTCTTAGGCATATACGTTTGTATATGTAGCTAGGCTGCCTAAGACTTTTGCCCAGTACTGTAGTAATTTTATGTTTTCCACTGTATTGCTGCCTCAAAAAAACAAAACACGTTTCATGACTGTGAGTGATTCTGATATGGGTCTCCTGTGAAACCTGATTCTGATATGGGTCTCTACTGTGGACTGAGAGTGGAAAGGGGACAGGGAGAGGGGGATCATGGTTAGGAAAAGGGGAAGGAAGAGGGGAGGGAGTGGGAAGCACCAGAGAGACATTCTGTAATGATCAATATACCAATTGTTTGGTATCAAATGACCTTGCCTGGTGTCTCAGGGCTGGGTGTGTCTGCATCCACACCACCTCCCCTCCCCTGGCACTCCTCCTCTGCCACTTGTCCCACACCCCTCCTGAGGCTCCCCACCCTGGCCATTCACAACTCCTTTGCTCCTGCCAGATTTAAACATACAGCACTGTGCAAAAGTCTTAGGCACCTTAGCTATATATATTTAACCCATTGACTCTGCTCTGCCATTTCAACATGGCTGATCCAATTTTCCTCTGAGCCCCCAATCCCCTGCCTTCTCCCTTTATCTCTTCATCCCCTGACCAATCAAGAATCTATCAACTTCTGCCTTAAATATACATAAAACTTGGCCTCCGCAGCTGCCTGTGGCAAAGAATTCCACAGATTCACCGCTCTCTGGCTAAAGAAATTCCTCCTCATCTCCATTTTAAAAGGACACCCTTCTATTCTGAGCTCTGTCTTCTGGTCTTAGACCCCCCCCACCGTTGGAAACATCCTCTCCACATCCACTCTATCAAGGCCTTTCATCATTCAATAGGTTTCAATGAGGTCACCCCTCATTCTTCTGAATTCTAGTGAATACAGGCCTAGAGCCATCAAATAAACCAATTGTTTGGAATCAAATGACTTTGCCTGGTGTCCTAGGGCTGGGTGTGTCTGCACCCGTGTCTCCCCTCATCCCTGGCACTTCTCGTCTGCTACCTGTCCCTACCCCCTCCTGCGGTGCTCCACCCTCGCCATTCCCAACATCCTTTGCTCCCACCAGATTTACAAACTCACTCTCCACTCCACGTTGACAGATAAGGTACTGTGCAAAAGTCTTGGGCACCCTCGCTATATATACTGTATGTGCCTAAGACTTTTGCATAGTACTGTACAGTAAAATGCATCTTTTGTGTCTACAATCAGCCTATCCTAAGAATGTATTGGGGGCACCACATATTTGCCGGTCTGAGCCCGTTCATTCAATTCCAGTTTTGAGTATCGTTCAGTGATTGCCTGGATTCAACTTGAATAATTACTACATTTTCCTTAATTCCAAATTTTACAATGGAAGAATTCAGAAAGCAAAAACTAAATTGTTGTAGCCTTTAGGAACCCCCATGGCTGAAATTATTTGCCAATTACCTACCCAGATGCAAGTTTATAAAGAGTTTTTAAAAATTTATTTTTTGAGAAACAGCATAGAGTACACCCATCGAGGCGTGTCACCCAACAACCCCTCAATTTAACCCTAGCTTAATCATGGGACTACTTACACTGACCAGTTAACCTACCAACCGGGACATCTTTGGACTGTGGAAGGAAACCCACGCGGTCACGGGGAGAACGTACAAACTCCTTACAGGCAGCAGCGGGAATTGAACCGGGGTCACCGGTACGGTAAACCGTAGTGCGAACCACCATGCTACCATGTGTAGTGAATGTATTGGAAGTTTGGAAGTAAATATCCCGATATAGAAGTCGAGTTCCAGGAAAAAGTGAATGTTGACTTGCGACCCTGAACTGTTGACAAACTTAGAAATATTTAGATTGTATTTTTGAAAATTCTTCTGATTGAGTTTATAACCAGCAGAATAAGTAAGGATACATTAAACAGTTGACATTTCAGGCCGAGACCTTTCATTCAGTCCTGTTGAAGGGTTACAGACTGAAATATCAACTGTTTATTCCCCTCCATAGATGTTGCTTGACTTGCTGAGTTCATCCAAAACTTCATATGTGTTACTCAAGATTTCCAGCATCTGGCAAAATCTCTTGTGTTTTAACTAAGTAAGCCATTGATAAAGTGCCTTACCAGAGATTATTAAATCAAACGATGGTGAAGAATATCATGGGTGGTCTGAATAGAATTACAGCTAATATACTGGTGAGAATTAAGGACTGGTTAACAGGCAGAAAACTAAGAACAGGAAAAAACAAGTTACCTCCAGATTGGATTACTGCAACAGGCTGGGTGCAATTTTTTTTTAACAGCTGCGCAGACCAGCCATTGCTCTCAGCAGGAAATTATTAGGCAGCCTGAAAACTTTAATAAAACAGTATATAATAGAAAATTCCAGCTGCGCAGCAACAAAGGGTGTGTGCGCGGGAGCATTTCAGCTACCATGCGGCCATGCCCCTGCGCAGCAGAGAGGGAACAGTGACTGGGTCTATGCTTTCCTGAGTGTAGTAGAATGAGACATGATCTTCAGGGTTGCTGCCTTCTCTTAGCACAGCAGTGGTTCAGAGATGGCTCACAGCCAATCTCTCTCTCTCACGGATCGTTGGTAAAGAATTATAAATGTTGCTTTTACCAACAGTGCTAAAGGAGAGCTGTACAGAATTAGCAGAGAAGCAAAGGCACCCATTCACTCCCAAGGGTGCTGGCAGCTTTGTCATGACTTCACCAGCGAATCTGCTGGGGTTGTCGATTGTGTCCGGTGCTCCCAATGCGGCCTCCTCTATATTAGTAGGACCCATTATAAATTAGGAGACTACTACATCGAGCACCTCTGCTCCATCTGCCACAAGTGGGACTTCCCTGTGGCCAAACATTTAAATTCCCATTCCCATTCCAGTCCATGGCCTCCTCTTGTGCCATGATGAGACCACCCTCAGGGTGGAGGAGCAACACCTTACATTCTGTCTAGGTACCCTCCAACCTGATGGCATGATTATCAATTTCTCCTTCAAATAAACAAATACCCCCCATTCCCCACTCGGATCTTTTACTTCTTCTGCCTATATTTTCCCCTGTGTCCCCTCCTCCTTCTCTTTCTCCTATTGTCCACTCTTCTCTCCTTTCAGAATCTTTCTTCTCCATCCCTTTACCTTCCCACCCACCTGGCTTCACCCATAATCTTCCAGCTGGCCTCCTTTCCTCCCTTCACCTTTTCATTCTGCAATCTTCCTTCTTCCTTTCCAGTCTTGAAGAAGGGTCTTGGCCCAAAATGACAAAAACCAGTTATTTCCATAGATACTGTTTGACCGGCTGGGTTCCTCCAGCATTTTGTGTGTGTTGTGTGTGTTGCTTTGGTTTTGATGTTGCTTGAACATATAAAATGTTTTACCGGTTGATTTCCTTGTTCCTTGATTTCACTGTTCACGCAGAAATACTGAAGACCATGAAATGTCCGTTTGTAGGAGGATTGCAAATTAGAATTTTCTTCAGTGAACGTTAGAGCTATCGAGTGTATTCTGACAACCCCAAACAGGATAGCAACTCAGCATCCAGCTTTCCACTGCTGTGGTGGCCTGAACTGTGATCTGCTGCTGGCCAGATTATCCAGCAGATAAAGAATTTATCTCCCTGTAGGTGTTCAAAGTACATTCACATCTTAATCAGCTCAATAGCACACTCCACTGATCTCTGTATCACCCATAGCAACAAATAAAAGAGAGAGCCTTTATCCCTTCAACATCTCTTGGTCCAATGCATCATGTGAGAAAAACACGTTCCACCAAGCTCCAATGACACCATGGGACTAGTTATTTGTTGGTACAAATGATGCATTTCACTGTATGTTTCAATGTAAGCTCATCTTTCTGCATCACCCATCCACCCTTGCTAGATACATCTGTCAAAGTTCAAAATTCAAAAGTTCAAAGTAAATTTATTATCGAAGTGATATATGTCACCATATACAACCCTGAAATTCATTTCCTTGTGGGCATACTCGATAAATCCATAATAGAAAAATGGCCATACTGTATTAGAATCAATGAAAGACCGCACCAACTTGGCATCATGGCATCTGTTCATGAAGTTATTGAGGTGCCAGCTGAGTGAAGCTTCAATACAGGAAGTGCCAAGTGGCAAAGTTTACATACATTGGACAGAGCTAAGCAATCAATACATCAGATCAAAGTTCTACTATCCGACCACGTCGAGTCATTTAGAATGATTGACAGTTAAAGAGCTAAAGGGCGGAAAACACCTCAAGATCATTAAGATTCGCAGCAACAACAGGGTCCAGCATTATGAGTTCAGTTGTTAAAAATGGAAGCACTCACTATCATAGAACATGGAACAGAGAACATAGAACACAGAACATAGAACATAGAACACAGAACATGGAACACAGAACATGGAACACAGAACATAGAACATAGAACATAGAACATGGAACAGAGAACATAGAACACAGAACAGAGAACACAGAACATAGAACATAGAACACAGAACACAGAACATAGAACATATAACATGGAACAGAGAACATAGAACACAGAACAGAGAACATAGAACACAGAACATAGAACAGAGAACATAGAACATAGAACATAAAACAGTATAACACATTACAGATCCTTCAGCCATGTTGTTGTGTGACTTGTTAACCTATTAATTATTAATAACATTATTAATCTAACCCTCACAGCCCTCCATTTTTTCTTTCATCCACGTGCCTATTGAAGAATCTCTTAAATGTCTTTTATGTACCTGCCTCTGCCATCACACTTGACCATGCACCCACCACTCTCTCTGTGTTAAAAAAGAAACCTACTTCTGACACCCCCCTATAATTACCTTAAATTTATGCCCTCTCATTAGGATATTTAGTCATGTTCAGTCAAAATAGATGATCCATGCATAATTGTTTTCCTCCCGAAATCCCCTCCATCACAGAAGGCAGTATTCAGTTAATTTGGCTTATCCCAGTGATATCAAAAAAAAGTCCTAAAGGCATCAGATGTAGGAAAGGCTACAGGAACAGACATCTCGGCTGCAGGCCCTAAGGCCTTCTGCTCTCAAAACCAGTTGCAAGTCTAGCCAAGCTGTTCCAGTACTATAAACATGTTACCCAGATATATTCTGTTCATAAAGACTATGACAAACTCAATCCAATTCCCATCCACAGTGACACACACAAACTGCTGGAGGAACTCAGACAGTCAAGCAACATTTATGGAAATGAATAAACAGTCGCGTTTTGGGCCAGGACCATTCATCAGCACTGGAAAGGGAAGGGGAAGATGCCAGAATCGGAGGTGGGAGGAAGGGAAGGAGGACAAGCTAGAAAGTGATAGGTAAAGCCAGGTGAGTGAAGGAGGGAGAAGAAGCAAGAAGCTGGAAGGTGATAGGTGGAAAAGGCAAAGGACTGGAGAAGGAATCTGATAGGAGAGGATAGTGAACCCTGATAGAAAGAGAAGGAAGAGGAGCACCAGTGGGAGGTGACAGGCAGGTGAGGGCAACAGATAAGAGCCCAGACTGGGGAATTAAAGAAGGGGGAAGGGGTAGGAAAAAACTTACCTGCAGTTGCAGGAATCAATATTCATACCTTCAGGTTGGAGGCTACCTAGAGGAATATGAGGTGTTGCTCCCCCAACCTGAGAGTAGCTAAGGACCGACATGTTGGAATGGAATTAATACCCACCTAATTAGTCTGCTCTCAATCATCCCCAGAGTAATGGAAGCCACTGTTGAGAGTGTGACACTACAACTTACCCATCGATAATGTACTCACTGATGCTCAGCTTGAGTTTTCGCCAGAACCATTTATCTCATGAGAACCCAAGAAGAAGCTGCTGGGGGTGGGGAGGGGGTAAACTCAATGGTTCGAGCAGCATCTGGGGAGGCAGAGGGGCAGACAAGGTTTTGGGATCAAGACTCAGACTGTAAAGGAGAGATAGCTACAGAGGAGAGGGGAACGGGCTGAGGTAAGATCTGGCAGTGATTGGAGGAACCAGGAGGGCAGGATGATGGACTGAGGGGGCGAGGTAGTGCGAGGGGAAGGAGGTGGAGTCAGAAAATGGAGCTGGAGGTGACAGGTGGAGCCAGATAAGAAACTATAGATGGATTCACGTGAGGGAGAGAGGGTGGAGGTTCAGCCAAGCCAAGCGGAACCTGAAGACTAGTCCTCTTGACTATTCTATTCCTTCAGCCTATTCTAGGAGAGAGGGCTTGGCTACAGCCCCTACTCCCAATCATGTTGGAAGTCCAGCAAAACATCTTCAATATTCCCATTTTCCAATTTCTAAAAGACAAATTCATCAAGATTTAATTATACTTGCTCTAACGTATGAACCCTGAATGATCCCACCCACCCTGCTTATGGATTGTTTGTCCCACTCCCATCAGGGAAGAGGCTATGCAGCCTCTATGGCAGGGCCACTAGACTCAAGAACAGTTACTTCCCCAAGCCATCAGGCCGATCAACACCTCTACCATTAACCCAGCCCTCCACCCTCCACCACCATGACCTTCACATCAGCCACTCCTCTCCAAAGCCCCTCGGCATCCTTCATCCCCCGTACCACTTTACCTTCTGTGCTTTAAAGGATTGCTTTCATTGTGCTTTTATGTTGCATTGGGTTCGGAGTAACAATCATTTCATTCTTTTTTACATTCATAGAAACATAGAAAACCTGCTGCACAATACAGACCCTTCGGCCCACAATGCTGTGCTGAACATGAACTTATTCTAACTTTTGCCTCATGGTCAGAGTTGGGATAAATCAGCTGGTATAAGTTGGACATATAGCCATAGTGTACTACAACTCATAAACGGGCCCTTCAGGCCATCTAGTCCTTGCCAATCAGAGCTTCTACCTATTCCCATCAACCATATACTTCAAGCTACTCCTGTTCATGTACTGTACCTATGCAAGCTTCTCTTCAATTACTCCACTGAGTCCACATCCATCTGCTGGCAGCTTGTTCCACATTCACACCACTCTCTGAGTGACACACACAAAATGCTGGTAAGGGTCTCGGCCCGAAACGTCGACAGTGCTTCTCCTTATAGATGCTGCCTGGCCTGCTGTGTTCCACCAGCATTTTGTGTGTTGTTTGTATTTCCAGCATCTGCAGATTTCCTCGTGTTTACTGAGTGAGGAAGTTTCCCCTCATTTCCTTAAGTATTTCACCTTTCACCCTAAACCTTTGACCTCTCGTTCTAGTCTCATCCAATCTGAGGGAAAAGCCTGCTTGTATTTACCCTATCGACACCACCTCATAGTTGTGTATAGCTCTGTCAAATCTCCCTGCCCTTCAGGGAATAAAGTCCTAACCTATTCAACCTTTCCTCAAGTCCCAGCAACATCCTTAAGTGGTAAAACCTATGAATTTCCTGGTCCACATTGTGCCGTGCGGTCATAATTCACAGAGAGAGACGGCACGGTGGCATAGTGTTTTATATTACAGACAACACGCAGGTTCAATTCCCACCACTGTGTTTACGGAGTCTCTACATTCTCCCCCTGGTCACATGGGTTTCCTCAGGGATTGTTGGGCAGCACGTCTCGAAGTGCCAGAAAAGCCCGTTCCATGCTGTACCTCAATAAACAGTAAAATAAAATAACATTGGCAGAGCCTACTAAAAATGGGCATTGTGACGATATCAAAGGTTTAGCATTAATAGCAAATGCTGATGTCACTATTATGAGATTATCCAATGTCATCATCAAACTGAGATCAAATGAAAGTTTCCACTGTGATGTCACCTCAGTTGCATAGCAACACCTTCTCCCTGGGTACAAAAAGATTCCCCAAATTAAAGGTAAAGGTCAGAGTTCCTCTGGTGCTGGCGGCAAACTCCCAGGGTATAGTCTATCATAGTACCTGCAGTCTAATTCTTGATGTTGATGATCTTGGGACAGAAATAGTGCAAATGTTTGCTGAAGACCTTCAGTGAGGAAACATCTACAGAAAAGTTATAATCAGATGCGTATTTGTCATCAATTTTTCAATACATATGCTATCTCTTATATCGGATTGCTAAATTCCCATTTTCCAAAGAGAGTACAGGTGTCCCCCCCCCTTTACAAAAGTAGAGCGTTCCTTTGAAACCTTTCTTAAGCCAAAATGGCGTAAAGCAAAGAACCATTAATTTATATGGGAAAAGTTTTTGTAAAAGCAAAAATCCTCTTTGTAATGCAAAAAGTTTACTAATGTAGGTCTTTTGTAAAAGCAAAGTGGTGTAAAGCGAACGTTCGTAAAACGGGGAACACCTGTAAATGTTTCAACCAACCACTGGGGCTATAAGGTACTAAAGGCTTATTATTAAATTTTACGATGGATTGTCAGAGATACAATTTTTACACAAGATTTGGGGTGGCACAGTAGCGTAGTAGTTAGCGCAATACCAGCGACCCAGGTTCAATTCCTGCCACTGCCCGAAGGAGCTTGTACGTTCTCCCCATGACCACACGGATTTACTCCGGGTTCTCCGTCATGTCAATAAGTAAATAATCCCAACTGTGCATCCTCAAGACAGCCTGTCATGGTAAGCACCTCAACAAGTTAACAAAGCACAGGCTACATATTAAAACAAAAGGTGGATTGAAAGAACATTCGAGTATGACTCAACATGATAGGGTAATTGAAGTGGTTTATCCACTATAGATATCCAACAACAGAACAAAGAATAGCGAAGGTGGATAATATAAAATAGAAAAAATAACTCATAAAAGGAATCTAAAATCAAGTGGTAATGTTCTATGGATAGACCAATGTGTGTGTGAGAAGGAAGTATTTCCATTTTCATTATGAAGTACTTCTATGGAAGCAGAATTTTATCATATTTATCATTAATATTATGTTCTTAATACATATCCAGATTCTTCAATATATATTAAATTTCATGGCCTTGTTACAAGAGTATTGCCTAACAGCACACCAGCTCCAATACGGCTCTTTATCTTCTGGGTCTAGTACACATTGCTGGCAGAAAAATAATTTTAAGTATTTTTTTCTGTAACTTGAGCTGTGTTTTCTGTTGCTGTCAGGAGGTCAATTATGAGGACATTGACTAATTGTTTATTATATAAAACATTAAAGATTGTGATGCTATTGTTGAATTACTGTGTCGGTAAGACTTTAAATATAATTAATGAGACACAAGAGACTGCAGATGCTGGAATCTGGAGGAGCAAACAATCTTCTGGAGGAGTTCAGCGGTCGAGGATGATCAGTGGGAAGAACCGTCGATAATTTATCTCCTCACCCTGATACTACTCGACGTGCCGAGTTCCTTCAGCAGGTTGTTTGTTGCCTTCAATACCGTTCAGAGTTTCCTGCATCCAAAGTTCAGCTTTGAGTTAATTAGCAATTCAAGCCCTTTGTTGACTCAGAAGCAATTTGGGCTGAATCGTGTTTGCTTACACTGCAGTAATAGAGTGAATGGGGATTCAGAACGCTGAGCAATTACCTTAGATCCAACATTAGACTAAAGGAGATTAAAAATTAAAAAGGAGATTTAATAAATTAAAAATTTATTTGTCACATGTACATCAAAGCATACAGCGAAATGCCTCACTTGTATCAATGGCCTACACAGCAGAGGATGTGCCAGGGGCCGCCCACAAGAGTCACAATGCTTCCAACACCACAATTTGGTAGCTGAACCACACGAGAAGGCCAGGAGCTGGACCTGGCTGTCAGAGGCTATTTCAGGCACAAACCATTGAGAACATTTAATAGGTTGTGGGAGCATATACCCATTGCCAAACCCGGCTGTAACTTAAGGAGCCTATACATGCTTTAATAATAATTTACTTTGAACTGGAACTCTGAACTTAGAACAAGTATAGTCACCACTCTCTCCCAGAATGTATCATCTTCCAAACAAGGCAACAAAAATGAAGAATTTCTACTTTCATTTGATATCATAGATGCATTCTTCATAACTGTGAAGAGTTGCTGCAAGCAGTTAGAACTGCTTGATCAGGTGCAGTGGGATTTCAGTAAAGGCCGAGATGTGAAATGAAATTTGATGACAACAGCCCAAAATGATAAAGCAACACGAGTGAATCTGCAGATGCTGGAAACAAATAAAAACACAAAATGCTGGCAGAACTCAGCAGGCCAGACAGCATCTATGGGAGGGGGTAGTGACAACGCTTCAGGCCGAAACCCTTCATCAGGAGTGAAGTAACATGGGATGGTCGAGGGGGGATAAGAAGTGGGGGGAGGGATAAAGTAGAGAGCTGGGAAGTGATAGGCTGGAGGGAAATGGGCTAGGGGGAAGGTGGAGAATATGGGAAATAAAAGAGAAAGAAAGGTAGGGCTGGAGGGAGATTATAGTGAGGAGGGAAGAAGAGAGAGAAAGAGAACCAGACTAAAATAATAGATAGGGATGGGGGTAAGGGGGGGGCAGGGGTATCAACGGAGGTCTGTGAGTTGGATGTTCATGCCGGCAGGTAGGAGGCTACCTAGGCGGGAGATAAGGTATTGCTCCATCGACCTGCGTGTGGCCTCATCTTGACGGTAGAGGAGGCCATGGACAGACATATTGGAGTGGGAGTGGTCTGTGGAATTGAAGTGTGTGGCCACAGGGAGATCCCGCCACTGCTGGAGGACCGAGCGCCGGTGTTCGGTGAAACGGTCTCCCAGTCTGCGGCGGGTCTCCCCAATGTATAAATGGCCACATCGGGAGCACCAGATACAGTATATCACCCCAGTTGACTCGCAGGTGAAGTGGTGCCTCACCTGAAAGGACTGTCTGGGGCCTGGGATGGTGGTGAGGGAAGAAGTGTGGGGGCAGGTGTAGCACTTCTTCTGTTTGCAGGGATGAGTGCCCGGAGGGAGGTCCGTGGGGAGGGGGAGCCCAAAATGATAACACTAGATAGCGAGGAAACCATTGAAGGCGTAAGCTAATTGCTGTATGTTTGTAAGTTCCTACAAGGTAAATAAGAAGGGCTTTGATAAACAGATTGCTGAACCATTTCCTTAGAGTATGGCATTGGGGAATAAACCTCATTAAATCCAGCTGAGTTTCAGCATGAAGTGTTTGTGAAGTACAGAAACACCTGTCAATCATTCCATCTGCATCCTGGCGATGAGCCAATTCTGGTTATTATTTTGCAGTTTGTACTATAAGACATTGGAGCAAAATTAGGCCATTCGGTCCATTGAGTCTTCTTTGCCATCCTCCTGCCTATGCCCCATAACCTTCGATACCCTGGTTAACCTATCAACCTCTGCTTTAAATATATCTAATGCGGGGCTTCCCTACCTGGGGTCCACGGACCCCTTTTAATGGTATTGGTCCTTGGCATTAAAAAGCTTGGGAACCCCTGACCGAATGACTTCCCCACAGCATTGTATGATCATCTGCGATATAGAGTCCAACCTTAGAACCATAGAACACTACAGCACAGTACAGGCCCTTCAGTCCTCCATGTTGTGCTGACCCATATAATCCTTAAAAAAAAGTACTAAACCCACACTACCCCATAACCTTCCATTTTTCTTTCATCCATGTGCCTGTCCAAGATGCTCTTAAATACCCCTAATGTTTTAGCCTCCACCACCATCCCTGGCAAGTCATTCCAGGCACTCACAACCCTCTGTGTAAAAAACTTACCCCTGATGTCTCCCCTAAACTTCCCTCCCTTAATTTTGTGCATATGCCCTCTGGTGTTTGCTATTGGTGCCTTGGGAAACAGGTACTGACTATCCACCCTATCTATGCCTCTCCTAATCTTGTAGACCTCTATCAAGCCCCCTCTCATTCTTCTACGCTCCAAAGAGAAAAGTCCCAGCTCTGCTAACCTTGCTTCATATGACTTGTTCTCCAAACCAGGCAACATCCTGGTAAATCTCCTCTGCACCCTCTCCATAGCTTCCACATCCTTCCTATAATGAGGTGACCAGAATTGAACACAATACTCTAAGTATGGTCTCACCAGAGATCTGTAGAGTTGCAACATGACCTCTCTACTCTTGAACTCAATACCCCTGTTAATGAAGCCTAGCATCCCATAGGCCTTCTTAACTACCCTATCAACCTGTGCAGCGACCTTGAGGGATGTATGGATTTGAACCCCAAGGTCCCTTTGTTCAACCACACTCTTAAGTAACTGACCATTAATCCTGTACTCAGTCTTCTGGTTTGTCCTTCCAAAATGCATCACCTCACACTTATCCAGATTGAACTCCATCTGCCATTGTTCTGCCCAACTCTGCAGCCTGTCTGTATCCTCTTGTAACCTGCGACAACCTGCAGCTCCATCCACAACTCCTCCAATCTTCGTGTCATCCACAAACTTACTCACCCATCCTTCCGCCTCTACATCCAGGTCATTTATAAAAATCACAAATAGCAGGGGTCCCAGGACAGATCCCTGCGGCACTCCACTAGTCACTGACCTCCAGGCAGAATACTCTCCTTCCACAACTACCCTCTGCTTTCTTCCTTTAAGCCAATTTTTTATCCAAACAGCCAAGGTTCCACTGATCCCATGCCTCATGACTTTCTGGATGAGTCTCTCATGAGGGATCTTGTCAAATGCCTTGCTTGTGATGTTCCCAGATTTCCAGTTGTCGGGGTCACTGTATATGTTCTTGGTATTTTTTATTATTTCCTTTACTCTGTCCCAGGCTTCTCTTTTTTTCAATTTCATCTGTGAATACATTTCCACGACTTTCCATTGTCATCGTTTTGCAGTGTTTTTACACTTTAATATGGCAACTTCTGTTGAAAATTGTACTGTATGACGTCCATAAGCTTTTGTACTAGTTGGTCATTCTTGACTGGGGTTCCTATGGCACCAGAAGTTTCCAAAATCATGGACAACTTCAAAATCATATCGAAAATCAGTGTAGATATTAAATGATCTTCCTTCTGCTAACTTGCGGGTTTCAATCAAAACTTTTAGTTCTGCCCGTTGCACAGAGGTACCAGGAGCTATGCTTCCCGATGTCATCACTTCAGTTCCAGAAACTACGACCCATCCAGCCATTCGAATTCCTCTCTCAGTCATCGAGGAGCCATCAGTGTACAGAGTCAGAGCTGGGTTTGATAAAGGCCATAATTTATTACTTGTAATCATTTTCATAGCATGCTATTGTTCTTGAACAGCCATGGTCATCGTAGTCTTCCATGTCTGACAGGAACCGCGGTGCTGGATTCACTCATTGATTGATATTAGGTACCTCAATTAAGACTGCCGTCATGTAGTCATGTTTCCCATTAACATGCAGGGTAAATGGTCTATAAAGGATTCCTAATGTAGGTACAGTAGATAGATAGATAGATAGATAGATAGATAGATAGATACTTTATTCATCCCCATGGGGAAATTCCAACTTTTTTCCAATGTCCCATACACTTGTTGTAGCAAAACTAATTACATACAATACTTAACTCAGTAAAAAAAAATATGATATGCATCTAAATCACTATCTCAAAAGCATTAATAATAGTTTTTAAAAAGTTCTTAAGTCCTGTCGGTAGAATTGTAAAGCCTAATGGCATTGGGGAGTATTGACCTCTTCATCCTGTCTGAGGAGCATTGCATCGATAATAACCTGTCGCTGAAACTGCTTCTCTGTCTCTGGATGGTGCTATGTAGAGGATGTTCAGAGTTATCCATAATTGACCGTAGCCTACTCAGCGCCCTTCGCTCAGCTACCAATGTTAAACTCTCCAGTACTTTGCCCACGACAGAGCCCGCCTTCCTTACCAGCTTATTAAGACGTGAGGCGTCCCTCTTCTTAATGCTTCCTCCCCAACACGCCACCACAAAGAAGAGGGCGCTCTCCACAACTGACCTATAGAACATCTTCAGCATCTCACCACAGACATTGAATGACGCCAACCTTCTTAGGAAGTACAGTCGCCTCTGTGCCTTCCTGCACAAGGCATCTGTGTTGGCAGTCCAGTCTAGCTTCTCGTCTAACTGTACTCCCAGATACTTGTAGGTCTTAACCTGCTCCACACATTCTCCATTAATGATCACTGGCTCCATATGAGGCCTAGATCTCCTAAAGTCCACCACCATCTCCTTGGTCTTGGTGATATTGAGACGCAGGTAGTTTGAGTTGCACCATATCACAAAGTCCTGTATCAGTTTCCTATACTCCTCCTCCTGTCCATTCCTGACACACCCCACTATGGCCGTGTCATCAGCGAACTTCTGCACATGGCAGGACTCCGAGTTATATTGGAAGTCTGATGTGTACAGGGTGAACAGGACCGGAGAGAGTACGGTTCCCTGCGGCGCCCCTGTGCTGCTGACCACCGTGTCAGACCTACAGTCTCCCAACCGCACATACTGAGGTCTATCTGTCAAGTAGTCCACTATCCAATCCACCATGTGAGAGTCTACTCCCATCTCCGTTAGTTTGTGCCTTAAGATCTTGGGCTCAAAACCACCTTCAAAGTTCAAAAAGCTTTCAGTTGTTCTTTATTAAAAGTCACAGGGTCATCTGAGTAATAACTGCCTTTCAGCAGGTCGTTCAGTGGTTGAGTAATAGTTGATGGATCTGCCACCAGCTTGTCGATACATTGATTAATAATGGTTTCATCTTCAGTTCTGTGCATCTTCACTTCCTTGGTCTTTATTGAAGCAAGCTGTGAAGTGGACCTCAATCCAATTGTCTCATCACTGTCATCCTCATTTGACTCGGTAGGGGCCGCTGTATAGTCCATGTCATGTCTGTCCTGTAATACCTTGGAGTTCAGATGGTGGCAGTGTATAGGCGACTGTTCAATGTTGGCTGTAAATCTTTGGAATATGGGTGGTGTCGCTGTCTCCAGGAATTGTTTAATGTGGACTGTAATTCCTCGGAGTTCAGATGGTGGCGCTGTATTGGATGACTGTCCAAAGTAGGCTGTAATTCCTCGGAGTTCAGATGGTGGCGCTGTATTGGATGACTGTCCAAAGTAGTCTATAATTCCTCAGAGTTCAGATGGTGACGCTGTATGGAGAGACTGTTTGATGTGGGTGGTGTTTCCCAGGGCAGGGCGTCAGAAGAGGCGTCACTAGCAGTATCAATCGCTAGAAGTGTCACAAGCAGGGGCACCCACATGAGGTCCCTTTCAGTTTCTCTATACTTCGTACAATGAGCTTTCATTTTACCGTGATTTTTTGCTCAGTTGATTAATGCTAAGATTTGCTCTTTAGAGTTTTTACTACCTCTATCATACTATTTTTGTAGTTTATCACAAGTTTTGCATTTCCTTTGATTATTCAAAGTCTTTACTCATCCCTTAACTCTTTCATTTGCTCAAAGATTTGATGAAAATGGCCACGCGGTCTTATTTCTAAATCACGAGCAACCACTCCAGGTGTTGTCTTTCCCTCAGGGATTTTCTGTCTCTTACTAAACTGAACATTGTTGGTATATTTCGTCCAGACCTTTTCATCGATTTTATAAAACTGAGATGTTTTAGTCAGGTGACAGCTGTTAGTAGGTTTCACGACTTCGGTTATAATTTTGATTTGATCTTAATTCATACATACTTTTTATTACTTTGACCATGATCTCAGAATATTAATAGATTGTCCAGTAACCAAACAGATTGTCCACACACCGAATAGATTGCACAACCAAAATAATTTCACTAGGTACCCGAGTAGATTGTCCTGAATCGGAAGTTCTCCTGTACCCCACCGGCTAGTATGGCCGAAAGCACTACTAATTTCAGTGCTCTTCTTGATTTTTACAGATCTGATTACTTTAAATAGCGATGCTGTAATAGTCCTCAATCCTGATTTCCATCTGATGATATTGAAGCTGGAACTATTTTTTCTCTCTCAAACTGGAACGGAGTAATTTAACGATAGCAGCCAGCGTGCAGGTGTGGGAAGTATCAGAGGCATCGGTGGTAGCGGAAGGCCAGCAGAACGCCACCAAATGTGGTGAGTTCTTTCTCCTTGCGTGGGGGTTTTTCTATTTTTTAAACCATAAGACAGAGATAGGGTCTAGTGGAGCGGCCTTCGTCAGAGTGGGAACTTAGAGGCTTTGATGAGGAGAGGCTGAGGCCATAGAAACAGGTCAGAAGGGTAGGTTTTTCATTTTGTTATTGCTGATTCGCTCTCGCTTGCCCATTGTACGGGCCAGGGAGGATGGCAGGTATGGCAGTGGGACGCTCCTCCTGTAGGATGTGGGAATGCATGGAACCTGATAGTTACACCTGCAGGAAGTGCAGACACCTCCAGCTCATGAAAGACGGCATTAAGGAGCCGGAGCTGGAGTCAGATGAACCTGGGATCATCCGAGAGGCAGAGCAATTGATAGGCACGACTTTTGAGGCTGAAGCGCAGGAACTCCAAGGTGGTAATCTAGGTGGCCACGAGTTAGGGAGGGTCAGAACAGGAAGATAGTGCAGATGAATGAGTGGCTGAGGAGATGGTGCTGGGAGCAGAGTTTCCAGTTCTCGGATCACTGGAACCTTTTCTGGGGAAGAGGTGACCTGTACAAGAGGCGCGGGGTTGCACCTGAACTGGAGGTGAACCAGTGTCCTGGGAGGGAGGTTTGCTGATACTACTGGGGAGGGTTTAAACTAAGTTTGCATAGGGGAGGGAACTGAAGTAAAGAGGCAGAGGATGGGATGGTTGGCACACAAGTAGAGACAGCTTGTAGGGAGTTTGTGAGGAAGGAGAGGCAGATGATAGATCAAAGATGCACTCAGCCTGATGATTTGAGATGTGTCTATTTTAATGCAAGGAGTATCATAAACAAGGCAAATGAACTTAGAGAGTGGATCAATACATGGAACTATGAGGTTGTGACCAATACAGAGACTTGGATGTCTCAGGGGCAGGAATGGTTACTGAGTGTGCCAGGCTTTAGATGTTTCAAAATGGCAGGGAGGGAGGCAAAAGAGATGGAGGAGTGGCACTGCTAATGGGATAGTGATGAGGCAAAAGAGATGGGATAGTGTCACGGCTACAGAAAAAGAGGAAGTCATGGAGGGATGGTCTACTGAGTCATTGTGGGTGGAAGTTAGAAACAGGAAGGGGCCAATAACTGTAATGGGTGTTTTTTTATAGACCCCCAATAGTAACAGGGATATCAAGGAGCAGATAAGGAGGCAGATTCTAGAATGGTGCAATAATAACAGGGTTGTTGTGATGGGAGATTTTAACTTTCCTAATATTGACTGGCATTTCCCTAGCGCAAGGGGTATAGATGTGGTGGAGTTTGTTAGGTGTGTTCAGGAAGGTTTCCTGACACAACATGTAGATAAGCCAACTAGAGAAGAGGTTGTATTTGATCTGGTATTGGGAAATGAACCTTGTCAGGTGTCAGATCTCCCGGTGGGAGAGCATTTTGGAGATAGTGATCATAACTCTATCTCCTTCACCATAACACTAGAGAGGGATAGGAGCAGACAATTTGGGAAAACATTTTAATTGGCATAGGGGCAAATATGATGCAGTTAGGCAGGAACTTGGGAGCAGATGTTCTCAGGGAAATGCACAGCAGAAATGTGGAAAATGTTAGAGCTCTAAAAAATTACAAATTTCCTAGGAAGGAGCTTAAGAATGAAATTAGGAGATCTAGAAGGTGCCAGGAGAAGGCCTTGGCGAGCAGGATTAAGGAAAACTCCAAGGCATTCTACAAGTATGTGAAGAGCCAGAGGATGAACCGTGGGAGAATAGGACCAATCAGGTGCAATAGTGGAAACGTGCGCAAAGAGTCAGAGGAGGTACCAGAGGTATTTAATGAATACTTTGCTTCAGTATTCACCAGGGAAAAGGGCCTTGGCAATTGTGGGGATGACTTATAGTGGACTGAAACGCTTGAACATAAAGACTTTAAGAAAGAAGATGTGCTGGAGCTTTTGAAAAGCATTAAGTTAGATAAGTCGCCGGGACTGGATGAGATATGCCCCAGGCTACTGTGGGAAGTGAGGGAGGGGACTGCTGAGCCTCTGGCGATGATCTCTGCATCATCAATAGGACAGGAGAAGTACCCGCAGATTGGAGGGTTGCAAACATTGTTCCCTTGTTCAAGAAAGAGAGTAGAGATAGCCCATGAAATTATAGACCAGTGACTCTTACTTCTGTGGTGGGCAAGTTGTTGGAGAAGATCCTGAGAGGCAGGATTTATGAGTGCTTGGGGAGACATAATCTGATTAGGGATAATCAGCATGTCTTGTCAAGGGCAGGTCATGCCTTACAAGCCAGACTGAATTTTTTGAGGAAGTAATAAAACACATTGATGAAGGTAGAGCTGTGGATGCAGTGTATATGGATTTCAGCAAGGCATTTGATAGGGTTCCCCATGTGAGGCTCATTCAGAAAGTAATGAGACTTGGGATGCAAGGAGACCTTGCTTTGTGGATCCAGAACTGGCATGCCCACAGAAGGCAAAGGGTGGTTGTAGATCGGTCATATTCTGCATGGAGGTCAGTGACAAGTGGTGTGCCTCAGGGATCTGTTCTGGGACCCCTCCTCTTTGTGATTTTTATAAATGACCTGGATGAGGAAGTAGAAGGGTGGGTTAATAAGTTTGCTGATGACACAAAGATTGGAGGTGTTGTCGATAATGTGGAGGGTTGTCAGAGGTTACAGCGGGACATTGATAGGATGCAAGACTGGGCTGAGAAGCGGCAGATGGAGTTCAACCCAGATGTGTGAAGTGGCTTATTTTGGTAGGTCAAATTTGAAGATAAAATGTAATATAAATGATAAGATTCTTGGCAGTGTGGAGGATCAGAGGGATCTTGCGGTCTGAGTCCATAGGACGCTCAAAGCAGCTGTGCAGGTTGACTTTGTGGTTAAGAAGGCGTACGCTGTATTGACCTTCGTCAATCATGGGATTGAGTTGAAGAGCGGTGAGGTAATGTTACAGCTACATAAGACCTTAGTTAAACCTCACTTGGAGTACTGTGTTCAGTTTTGGTCACCTCACTACAGGAAGGATGTGGATACTATAGAGAGAGTGCAGAGGAGATTTACAAGGATGTTCCCTGGATTGGAGGGTATACATTATGAGAATAGGTTGAGTGTACTCGGCCTTTTCTCCTTGGAGCGACGGAGGATAAGAGGTGACCTGATAGAGGTGTATAAGATGATGAGATAGACATTGATCATGTGGGTAGCCAGAGGCTTTTCCCAGGGCTGAAATGGCTATACAAAGGGCCATAGTTTTAAGGTGCTTGGAAGTAGGTACAGAGGGGATGTCAGTGGTACGTTTTTCAAACAGAGAGTGGTGGGTGCGTGACAGTGGTAGAGGTGGATGCATTAGGGTCTTTGAAGAGACTCTTAGATAGGTATATGGAACTTAGAGAAATAGAGAGCTCTGAGGTAGGGAAATTCTAGGTAGTTTCTAGAGTAGGTTACATGGTTGGCACAACATTGTGGGCCAGAAGGCCTGTAATGTGCTGTAGAGTTCTATGACCTATGTCATTTCTTAACCATGTTGTTTCACGCTACAAATTCCACTTCTATGTGATTGTTCTGAGTCCTTAAACTTTGCAACATTCTGCCGACTGCACCAATTATTGGATTCTGATTTTTAATCCAAGGTTCTTTCAGAAGACAGGAAAGAGGCACAAAACTTGCTTCTTTTTCAGTTTTTTAAGCATTGATAGAACAAAGGAAAATTGAAATGCACGGTGATAGAGGTCTGCCAGGCAAAGGGAGATAGAAGCAAAAGAATCTTAGATGGCACTGCTTTGTGGCATAGTTCTTTTAAACTATGTAGATAAGAAGCATCCCATTCAAATTTATGGATAAGAATCACCAATTCAAAAAACCCTATTCAAATAATACAGCACCAAGAGAAGCTTCCAAAACTTTCCAAAATTTCCAATATAACCACTAAGGGGAAACAGTGAGCAACTGCATATACACACTGTGACCACTAGGAAGCGTAGTATGCAGTTACTTGTACATAAGTAATTATATAAAATATAAACAGACAATTAATTTTTAAACAGCAAAGAAAATGACAATTAAACACTCTCATCTATGAACTAAACAGTCGGATGTAACAGTCTACGCTTGTAAACGTCTTGAATTGCTTGAGTAAAGTCTCCATTTGAGACATTGAAATTGCTTCAGAGACCTTGAAGCTGCTCAAGGTCTCCACTTGAGACCCTGAAATTGCTTGAGTAAGGTCTCCACTTGAGAGTTAGGCATGAGTAAGTCAGCTATTCAGAAAGTACAGTAATCACTGCATCACCCAGAACTTCTCATTGCTACCATCAGGATGGGGGATCATGAGCCTAAAAGTGCACACTCACTGATTCAGAAAAAGCTTCTTCCCCTCTGCCATCATATTTCTGAATAAACCCATGAACAGTACCTCACTACTTTATTTTCTCTTTTTACGTGACTTAATTATATGTGTATCTTTTACCGTAAATTACAGTTTTTATTATTACGTGTTGCAATATACTGCTGTTGCAAAACACCAGATGTCATGACACATTCCAATGAGATTAAACCTGATTCTGATTCGCTCACTTGTTGTGACACGTCCATCGCAAAAAGAACTTCCACTATAAAAACATAATGGATCAGAATTTGCTTGCGAAATAAAACTGGTTTGCTATTTATCAACAAGTAGACTGTACAACAACTTGTGGTAAGGAAAAAGCAGAGGGAGGAATTGCTGAAATTTGCTTGCATCATTCCACTTGCCTTCAACTTTCCTGTGAGTTTCCAAATTGTGGATTTTGCAGAAAACCTATCAGCATTTACCTGGGTAACATGCATTCAGTGGTCATTTTGTTAGATAAACCCATACACCTGCTCATTAATGCAAATATCTAATCAGCCAATCATGTGGCAGCAACTCCATACATAAAAGCATGCAGACATGGTCACGAGGTTCAGTTATTGTTCAGACCAAACATCAGAATGGGGAAGAAATGTAATCTAAGTGACTTTGACCATGAAATGACTGCAGGCGCCAGACAAGGTGGTTTGAGTATTTCAGAAACTGCTGATCCCCTGGTATTTTCACACACAACCATCTCTAGAGAATGGTGCAAAAAATCAAAAATAGAAAAATCCAGTGATTGGCAGTTCTATGGGCAAAATCAGCTTGTTAATGAAGGAGGTCAGAGGAGAATAACCAGACTGGTTCAAGCTGACATTAAGGCAACAGTAGCTCAAATAACCATATGTTACAACAGTGAAGCATGTCTGAAAGCACAGCATGTTGAATCTATAAGTGGATGGGCTACAGCAGGGGAGACCATGAACGTACTCTCAGTGGCCATTTTATTAGGAACAGAAGGTACATAATCAAGTGACCACTGATTGTAAACGTTCTGAAATCACAGTAGGCTCTTGGCAGCTTTTTCCAAAGTCATGCCCTGTCTCTGGATTCCTCAAGGTGTTTGTTGAAGAAGAATGATATTCGAGAGATTTCTCAGCACTGATGTTCAGTGTTCCTGCCGAATATCCTGCCCCACTTTAGAGTCACTGTGGGAAAGTGACTCCATTGATTTGAATAGAGAAAGACAGCTCAAGGGATTGTTTTCGTAAATTTACTTCTTTAATTATTGTAGGTTGCCTCAATGTTTTGTTTTAAGTCTATTTTTTAGTTTATGAAGAACCTATTTTAAACTCTTCTGAAGTTAATGCAGTTTGGATAAGTACATGAATGGGAGAGCCATGGTCCAGGTGTAGCTCGATGGGACCAGGCAGAGTAATAGTTCAGTGTGCACTGGACAGGTCAAAGGACTTGTCCCTGTGCTGCAGTGCTCTGTGACTCTGTAATTATTTTTAATCATTAGAACATTATCGATTGGGTTTAATTGTGTGAGAAAATATTCACAATGGATTGACAGATGGCCGGTTAAACTGAGGATTTAGCTTAGGCTACAGTCAAAATGCTGTTTTGAACACGTAATGAGTGGCGATCCTCTTGGCCACATGTGACAGTGTTTACAGGGCAAGATCTTGACATTAGAGATCAGGCTTCCTCAGTCGCACAAGCTGATGCTCGGAAACCTACATAAGTTAAAGTTCTAATTATTTTGTAATCGACTGATGTGCCACGATAGCGGTTTAGTGACCGCAAAATTTATTGCAATAAATTCATGCTTTTGTATATTAATTACAATTCTCTCTGCTTAGGATTAGCATTTGATCTATTTCTATAGTGAGAGTTGCTCTACAGCACAGTAACACCTACGTGACTAATTAACCTACTAACCGGTGCATCTTTGGGATGTTTGAGAAAACTGGAGCACCAAGAGTGCTCGCAAGGAGAAGGTACAAATTCCTTAAAGACAGTGGCGGGAATTGAACCTGGGTTGCTGGCAGAGTAATAGCGTTATGCTAACTGTAGGTTTTCACAAATAAAACAAAGAGAGACATTTTATGTTTAGTGAAACCCATAATGCATTTTATTGAACTCCAAAACCTACCCAAAAAGTGCGCTAAAAATCCTCACTTAACAACGTCGTCACATCAGACTAACCTCTTCAAGTGTAACCCCAAGTCAATGTCAGTGGTTGTGAATTATGTACGTTTCTCCCAATTATGTTGCCCTTCACTCCCCTCCCACCCAGATTTCACTAAAACTGCCATGGTAAGCCTGTATGGAGCTTGGACGAGCGACCATGAGTGGAGAAACTGCAGGTGCCCCTGGCTCATCCAGAAGTGTGTTGACATGCTCATGGTCACGTTGTGATGCCAGGGCAGCAGAATACTCCAAATCTTGGTGGGCCAGTTTAAGGTGACCTGCCAAAATACGTTCAAGCTTACAACCCTTATCTATGATAAAAGTCTTTTCTCCTCATTCAAAAACGTGGAACGGACTGTCGAAAGGAGGCCTAGAGGAATGCTGGTGTGCATCACGGCAGACGAAAACAAACAAGGTGGGATGTAGGTCAACAGGAGCCCAAGAGTGCTGTACACCAAGATGGGAGGTAGAAATGATACACTGCTGCCTGGCTGAGTGTAGACTATCAGCCACTTTAGCAAGCTCCCTATAGTCCTTCACAGGTGCATTAGCGAGGGCTATGCAAACTTGATCAGGCACCTGCTCGATGAAGAGTTCTTTGGAAATAAAACAAGGATGGTGATTTCCCAGGAGGGACAGCACGTGGTCCATTAGCTCTGAAGGCCTAGCATCGCCAAGACCAGACAGGGAGAGCAACTGTTTGGGGTGCTCAGATTCCGATAGTCCAAAGGACTATAAAAGGAGCGTTTTCAACAATCTATATTTATCGTGTTCAAGCGTGTGTTCTAGTAGACTCACCGCTGTCACAGCCGTGGACTTGCTGAGTGACCCTACCACAGGGTGGAAATTGATGTCACCCATGGTGATTTCTTGCAGAGCGATTTGAGCTCTGCTTGTACGAACCAAGCGATGGTATTTTGCTCCCAAAACTCCGGCAGTTTCAAAGCGACTGCGTTGGCCAGTAATTCCAGAATCGTCCTTTGGCATCAGGGTCATCAGCATCGGTTTTTGCAAATAAAACAAAGTGAGGTGTTTCATGTTTAACAAAACCCTTAACACATTTTATTGAACTTCAAAACCGAAGCACAAAAGTGCACTAAAAGTTCTTACACGACAATGTCATCAGGTCAGACCAGCCTCTTAAAGCGAAACCCCAACTCATTGCCAGTGGTTGTGAATTATGAACATTTCTCCCAATTACATTACCCTACATAACCACTAGACTATGGTGCCACCACACCACAATGTTTGCGTTCCTGTTTCTTTCTCATTAATGGTTAAGGAGTGTATTGTAAAGGGTTAATCTTTACGTTTGTCCAGTGCCTCACCACCACTGTGGCCTTGTATGTATCTGACCTGGCTGCAGGAGCTTTGCTTACAACTGAGGGAGCACACCGTGAGATGCAGTCCTGTGGGAACAGCATGGAAGTTGGGTGAACACAGGGCGGGACTCGCGAAGAGTGATGATAGTGATTGGCTTTCGTTCGGTGGTTTGAGATGGTGCTGTGTACTGGTCCGCTTGGCACAGCACTTCGTATCAGTGGAAAGGGTATAAAATAGAGCACTGGTGGGGTGGGGGGGCTTGGGGTAGTTCCTTGGGGTTTCACCATCGGGCTAGTTGTGAACAGTGCCGCTGATCGGCAGAATGGGAGGTGTGCTGTAGTGCATGCCAAGATAAGTATTTTAATGCTTGCTCTGTTCTGACCTAATAAACATAGTTTTAGAAACATGAGAAAATGTTGGAAATCCAAGGCAACACACACGCAAAATGCTGGAGGAACTCAGCAGGTCGGGCAGCATCTATGAAGAGAGACCCTTCATCACGATTCAGGTTCTCCATAGGAGAGGTGGGAAGTCCCCTATGCCCCCCTCCCCCAGCTCTTGAAGGCATGGCCAACTACAGTTACTACGTCTATAGAAATCTGACCAATCTTTCTCCAAGCGCCCCTCAGTCTATGGGGCTGACCGGCAGCCGGGGACAATCTGGCATTTCAGTCCAGCCAGAGGAAGAGCGAGAGTGGGCCCGAAATGATGACACCTCGCTGGTGACGAGGGACACCTCCACGGAACTAGTGGAGCTGAGGATCGGTACAGGCAGAAACCTGGGGAACTATTAACAATTGTTCGGAATCAAATGACTTTGCCTGGTGTCTGAGGGCTGTGTGTGTCTGCACCCGCATCGTTCCCCACTCCTGGCTCTCCTTCTCTGCCACCTGTCCCACACCCCTCCTGTGGTGATCACCCTCACCATTCCCAGCATCCTTTGCTACCAGCCAGATTTACAAACTCACTCTCCACTCCACAGTACTGTGCAAAAGTCTTATGCACCCTGGCTACAGAGCCTAAGACTTTTACACAGTACTGTATATAAATTAATTATGTGGTGAAAAAATAGTGAGATATTGTTCATGGGTGCTGACAGAGGCAGATAAATTAGGGACATTTAAGAGACTCTTAGATAAGAACATGGATCGTGTGAATGGAGGGCTATGTAGGAGGGGAGGGTTAGACTGATCTTAGAGTAGGTTAAAAAGTTGGCACAACATTGTGGGCTGAAGGGCCTGTGCTGTGCTGTAATGTTCTGTGTTCTATGATCTCAGCTCCTGAAGGGAAAGCTACAACTAGATCAATGATATCTCCTGTAGAAAATTCTGGTGATTTCATGCGCTCTGGAGCATTCGTTAAGTGGTTGAGAAAGGCTCTAATAAAGAGCAGAACAGCATTCCAATGTCGTATTTCAAACATAACCTTTATCATGTCTCTGCGGAAACAGTCCTCCTACCACCCCCACAAGCTAACATACAGGGATGAGCCCAATCCGTTGGAATGCACTGACGGGGCACAAACAGCGGTGTAATTTCAGAGTGCGAGGATGAATGCTGCCGAAGGGCACACCGAAGCCTAGTGCGGCCCCCACAAGGGCTCGGTGGGAATGCGCCACACCGTAGGGTTCTTCAGCTAGTGGACGGGGAAGGGGTGAGTTCGGTGAGGAAGCTCGTAGTGTCCTACTCCAGGGGGCCGCATGAGTGAGCGCAGTCCTGTTGGTTTTATGGAATGTAACTGAGAAGTACTGATAGCACTGATTTGCAAATGTAAGTATGAATGAAGTTTACTTTGATTTAAAAAAAATCAGAGAAAGCATTATTTTTCTCAGACAAATCTAATAACTTTATGTAACATCTTGGAAGCAGTGAGACAGTCAAATAAGGCCCAAATATTACTCGTCAGTCTTCATGCAATCTCCTGACCAAAATCAGAATCAGAATAAGGTTTGTTATTACTGATATTTGTTATCAAACTTTGTGACAGCAGTACAGTGCAAGTTATAAAATTTACTACTATATGTTACAATAGGAATATATACGGAAAGTTTACAACCCTCTGCAACTCTTTCCAATCCTGTGCATTGGCACCTCCATACCAGATGGTAATGCAAACAGTCAGAATGTCCTCCACAACACATCTGTAGAAATTTGCTAGGGTCTTTTGTGACATCCAAAATCTCCTCAAACTTTAATTAAATATAGACTGTGTTGTGCCTTCTTCATGTTGGGCCCAAGATAGATCTTCAGAGATGTTGATGCCCAGGAACTTGAAGCTGCTCACTCTTTTCACTGTTGACCCCTCGATAAATACCTGTGTACGTTCTCCCAAATTCCCTTTCTGAAAGACCACAATCAATTCCTTAGTCTTAGTGACGATGGGACTCCTCCAGAAAAGTGTTAGATTTGCTATAATTCCAGAAGTATTTTGCAAGAATGAAGTGAGTATAAATGATGAAGATCAGCTTTATTTGTCACATGTGCATCAGAACATACAGACAGATGTGTCATTTGCATCAGATCAGATCGGCAAGGATTGTGCCGGGGGCAGCCCATTAATATCGCCACACTTCTAGCACCAACATAGCAAGCCTACAGCACAGTAAGTTTAACCCTAACCTATCCACCTTTGGACTGTGGAAGGAAACCAGAGCAGCCAAGGAAACCCAGGTAGTCACGGAGAGAGTGTACGAACTCCTGACAGACAACAGCGGGAACTGAATCCTGATCTGTGGTCACGGATGCTGTAACCGTGAGGCCCATCCCACCGCTATCTGTAAGGAGCTTGTATGCCAAGATCGTGTGGGTTTCCTCTGGGTGCTCCGGTTTCCTCCCCCAGTCCAAAGACTTACGGTTGGTAAGTTAATTGGTCATTGTAAATTGTCCCATGATTAAGCTGGGTTAAATTGGGGCAATGGTGGGAGATGTGGCTCGAAGGGCCAGGAGGTCCTGGTCCACACTGAACTTCAATAAATAATTAAGTTTCTATCTTTCATTTTCAAGGACTAATGTAAAGAAAAGAACATTTAAAAGTGAGGTCAGAACCCTGGAAAATGAGAGAATAATCAATTTTTGGGTGAACAAGAGAGGGTATTTAATATTTTCATCTGTTATTACTAAAATATATCCAAGAGATAAATGATAGTACATTCCCCTTGGATAAAAGTTTCAGATAATTTTGGTGATAGGATGAGAAAATTAGAGTTTTACACATTGCCTCCAGAATTTCAAGGCGTTGTAATTTATAAATATACACCCGTCAATCAGTGTCAGAAGATCAAAATCACAAACAGTGTAGCTAGAAGGTCACAGAATTGGAAAGGGACCAATTCAAGCTCTGAAAATTCTATTGGGACAGTTTTGTTCGGTCTGTCAAAGTGGTTATGGGGTTTGTGAATTAGGAGCATTTAATTTAAACAAGACAACACAAAGGCTCATTAAGAACAGGTACTGATTGGAAAGAGTGGTGGAGTGGAGATACATCTCTATCAAAGGAGGTGTAAGGTGCTCCTTCCCTCCGCTAGCCGGCAGGTCACCCTTGGGCAAGGTGTGGCACCTGCTTAGCCCCCCAGTCAGTGTCATGTGTAGCGGCAGGAGCAGGTGGTGGATGGGCGTATGAGCAGCTGTGCACATCACAAGTCTTGGTTATGCAACCACTGATGCCAGGAGATAATCTCTGAAGAGTATTGATAATGGCTGGGGTCACCCATTTTGTAAAGACACTGTCCAGAGGAAGACAATAGCAAACAATTTCTGTGGGAAAATTTGCCAAGAGCAATTATGGTCATGGAAAGACCACAAATACCCATATCATATGACATGGCACATGACGAACGAACGGATTGGAGAAGTTGAACAAATTAATTGAAACTCGATTTAAAAGAATATTAAATGGGGAAATTATTAGCCTTCAATCACTGACAGCACATTGGCACATGTAAGCAACATGTGTGTTCAGATCCAGCCTGATTCTTGCCTACTCAGGACTACTGTAAGTGCTATCTCAATGTAATGATACACCAGAGCCCCAGTCGTTGGTCTCAGATGGGCACAGTCCCCTGATACAGAGCAGACCCGTAGGATTTTATCACTGATCAAGGTTCATTGATCTCTACAGCCCTGAGGTGCATGGCCCATCAAATACCTCTGAAATATGTAGAACATTCAACATTCAGACATGCAGGCACATGCTGAGAATCACCATGACATCTGAGTGAGGAACTACTGAAAATTGCTATCTCCTTGGAAAGCTGCCACAATGCTTGTTTTGCTGGGCGTTGGAAGCAAAGATGGTTGGTTGCATATTATTGCTCCAACCTCTGTTGAAGATGAGTGGCAGACACAGCGGGATAACACCATTATGCAATCTATGGCAGAGAAACGTCAACAGCACTGTGGGGATAATATCAGATCCAATTTCATGATGGATACATTTCAACCAGAAGTGGTTGCTGTACTGGTAAGTCATGGATACAACTGCTTTTTGCACAAAATTAAATTATATTAATTATATAATTAATTAATTACATTTACAAAAATAAATACCCACCAAATTAGGAAGGATGCTGCTGGAGGATGGTGCCAGAGTTTTGGGTCCCAGGGAAGGTTTAATTGATGCAGCTTGTGTATTGGATTCTGTAGCTCGTGTTATCTGGTTAATCCTTTTTTAGTTGTTATATTGTGCAATTTTGATCAGAGCGGACCTGCTCTCCAGCTTGCAGTCAACAAACAACACAGTGCGACATTGAACTGAACAGAACTAAACTGAACCTTCCTGGACGGTTTCAATGACTTTGTGTTTTGATGTATAATACAGTATTCTGTGTTTTTTCAACCAACAACACACACAAAATGCTGGTAGAACACAGCAGGCTAGGCAGCATCTATAGGGAAAAGCTGTGTTTTTTCACTCTTTTTTTGCCCTCTGTGATTTGACTTTTTTTGCAGAGTGGATGTTTGATGTCTTTCTTTGAACATAGTGTTTCTTTGTTTCTTGGCTGTCTGTGGGAAGACTGCATTCCTGCTTCAATAATATACATATTTTGAACTTTGAAATTATTTATAAATAGGGATTGAAAATGACTGAAAAGCCTTGTCTCAGGCTTCTGAACCAGGGTGGATAACTTCACTGACCTCAACTCTGAACTGATTCCATAACCTACAGACTCACTTTCAAGGTCTCTGTAACTCATGTTCTCAGTATTATAATATACAATACATATATATGTATTATATTCTGCTGTTGTTCATCCACTCCAAATTCCAAGATCTTGTGTTCAGAAATGCTCTTCTGTCCACCACCGTTATAGTTATTTGAGTTACTGTCACTTTCCTGTCAGCTTGAATCAGTCTGGCTATATATACGTACTATAATACAGATTTTTTTTCTATATTTATTATGTATTGGATTGCACTGCTGCTTCAAAGTTAACAAATTTCACGACATAAGTCAGTGATATTAAACCTGATTTTGATTATATTCTCCTCTGACCTCTCTCATTGACTAGGCATTTTCACCCACACAAGTACTGCTCACTGGATGTTGTTATTTTTTAATACACCATTCTCTGTAAACTCTCAAGCCTGTTGTGCATGAAAATCCCAGGAGATCAAGTTTCTGAGATATTCAAACCATCCAAAACCAGTCACTTAGATCACATTTCTTCCCCATTTTGGTCTGAACAGCTAAACCTCTTGACCATGTCTACATGCTTTTATGTGGCGTTGCTGCCATATGATTGGCTAATTAGACATTTGCATTTGAGGTGTACAGGTGTAAAGTGACCAGCGAGTGTACATATTCAAACAGCAAATTCAAATGGCTGTGATGACTGAACAGAAGCCCTGACAAAGAATTCTCAGCTATTTTATTTTTGCACATGGAATATAAACAGGGGTTTCATATAAAAGTATTAACTAAAACAGGAGAAAAATATCAAAAGTTATATATACATATACCAGAGGGAACATGTAAACACAAAAGATTAAATTAAGTTTAAAAGGTCTTTATGTTCTCAGAAGGTACAATGATGTAAGATTTTGTAATTATGAAATATAAAACAGTAGTCAGATACAATAAAGACAACAATCTATAGAAATTCATTAGGCCAGGCAATATCTCTGGAGAGGAAACTGCAACCCTCTGAAGTTCTGGATGTAGTTAACATGTATCTCCCTCTGTGAATGCTGCCCAATTTCACGATAGCTCCTAGTATTTTTCTGTTTTTATTTCAGATATCCAGCATCTGCAGTTTATTTGCATTTTTGCCTCAGGTTAATGTTGTTGTAGAGACCAGGGACGACTTGCTCTGAGATTCTTCCAGACTTGTCAGCTCCTTAATAGTTATCATTCCAGTTCATGACCTTGTCATATTCTTGAATTCTCTGCTTGATATGGGAGAGCTTGTTTTTCAAATATTCGCAACGTTCTTTTTTCTCCAGGAAAGTGGGATCCTGCACAAAATAAATAAGCACAGCATCATCCAGTGTCTGGAGTCAGGTTAATGTTTAATACAAGGCCTAGATCGAGTAGACAGCCGGAGACTTTTTCCCCCAGGGTGGAAAATGTGAGGCGTTGGACTTTGGGTGGACAAACTAGGGTAGGGAATGCACAGTAAGCATTTTTGGTCACCTATCTACAGGAAAGAAGAAAATAAGATTGAAAAAGTGCAGAGAAAATTTACATGGAATTTGTCAGGATCTGACAACCTGAATTACAGGGAAAGGTTGAATAAGTTAGGACTTTATTTCCTAGGAGAATGAGGGGAGACTTGAGAGAGGTATACAAAATTATGAGGGGTATAGATAGGGTAAATGCAAGCCCAACACATTGATGCAACCATGAGGAAGGCATGGCAGGGGCTCTACTCAATTAGGAGTTGAAGGAGATTTAGTATGTCACCAAAAACTTGCACATTTCTACAGATGTACAGTGGAGATCGTTTTGACTGGTTGCATCACTGCCTGGTATGGTGGCTCCAATGCACAGGAGCACAAGAGAATGCAGAGGGCTGCACGTCTTAGCCAGTTCCATCACGAGCAGAACCCTCCGCACCACTGAGGCCATCTTCAAATGGCAGTGCCACATCCATCACTGAGGACCCTCACCGCCCAGGACTTGCTCTGCTCTCGTTACTACCATCAGGGAGGTGGGTACAGAAGCTATGCTCAGCGTTTCAGGAACAGCTTCTCCCCCTCAACCATCAGATTTCTGAATAGTCAATAAACCCATGAACACTACCTTGATATTCCTTTTTTGTACGATTTATTTTGTAATTTATAGTAATTTTTTTTATGTATTGCCGCTGCAGAACAACAAACTTCACATCATGCAGGACAATGAAAATAAACCTGAGTCTGATTAGAGCAAACTTTAACCCCTCTAGTGCATGCCAAACCGCTGTTATGCCTAGTCCAATCAACCTGCACTGGGACCACAGCCCTCCAAACCCACCTTCCATCCACTAACCTATCCAAACTTCTCTTAAACATCGCAATCAACTGCACATCCACCACCTACAGTGGCAGCTCGTTCCACACTCTCAGCACCCTCTGAGTGAAGCTCCCCCTCAGGTTTCCCTTAAACATTTCACCTTTCACCCTTGACCAATGACCTATAATTTTAGTCTCACCCAACCTCAGTGGAAAAAGCCTGCTTGTATTTGCCCTATTTATACCCCCTCATAATTTTGTATACCACTATCAAATCTCCCCTTATTCTCCTATGTGCCAGGGAGTAAAGTCATAACCTTTCCCTATAACTCAGTTTCCAGACCCAGTAAGATCTTTGTAAATTTTCTCTAAAATTGGGAACTGCAAACACAGTACAGCAAATTCTTAATATATGTAATTATATACGGCAAACAAAGTTGATCCTTGAAAATGTTACCATGTTATACTCACATTTTTCTTCTTCTGATATTCATGGAAAACATTTGCAATCCTGTTGTACTCCTAAGGGTTAGAAGTTACAGACGTTCAGTAAAGGATGTTGGGTTGTCTGAATTTTTCACACAATTATAGTAATGGAAAAGATAGATTATTTTCTTAATTCCACTTGTACTTTTCTCCACTATTGTTTACAAAAATACAAAATCCTGACAGAATGTTTCCTGATTTTAAACTGCAAAGAATGTTTCTTTGGTGCCTGAATATGTGGCCACACTTGCGGGCTGCCCCCAGCACATTCTTGGGTGTGTTGGTTATTAACACAAATGACGCACTTCAGTGTATGTTTCGATGTACACATGACAAATAAACGTGTGTGTTAAATCCTCACAGATGCAAGGGGCAGCGGCAAACAGCACAGAAGCACTCCAATACCTCAGTGATGGAATCAGAGATGCCCTCAGCCCATCTCCATCAGTGACACAGGAAAGTCCATGGTGAAGTGTCCATCATGGTAGGGGAAGGATCTGCTGACTGGTAAACCCACCACAGGTCTATCCAGCTCTAATCTGCTCACTGAATCCACACCACGTTTACACAAGCAATGAAAATGCACACAATACATTTCACTGTATGTTTCACTGTGCATGCAGTAAATAAATCTGAATCTGCCCAGTGCAACGTTCATTGAAATATATTTGATATTATCACAAAATGACAGGCAGGTTAACAAGTGATGAGGGAACTACAATGAGCCTGTTAAGGCATTTGGACAGGGCACAATAAGTTAGCACATGGAGAATAGACAATAGCTGCAGCAGCAGGGCATTCGACCCTTTGAGCCAGCACCGCCATTCAATGTGATCATGGCTAATCATCCACAATCAGTACCCCGTTCCTGCCTTCTCCCCATATCCCTTGACTCCGCTATCTTTAAGAGCTCTATCTAACTCTATCTTGAAAGCATCCAGAGAATTGGCCTCCACTATCATGTCCAATCACGAACCTATCAATCTCTGCCTTAAATACACCCAATGACCTGGCCTCCACAGCTGCATGTGGCAACAAATTCCACAAATTCACTATCCTTTAGCTAAAGAAGCATCTCAGCTTTGAAAGGGTGCCCCTCTATCCTGAGGCTGTGTCCTCTTCTCCTAGTCCCCCACCATGGGAAACATCCTTTCCACATCTACTCTGTCTAGGCCTTTCAACATTCAAAAGGTTTCAATGAGATCCCCCTTCAACTTTCTGAATTCCAGCAAGTACAGACCCAGAGCCATCAAACATTCCTCGTATGATAACCCTTTCATTCCTGGAATCATCCTTGTGAACCTCCTCTGGACCCTCTCCAATGCCAGCACATCTTTTCTAAGATGAGGGGCACAAAACTGTTCACAATACTCAAAGTGAGGCCTCACCAGTGCCTTATAAAGCCTCAGCATCACATCCTTGCTCTGGTATTCCAGACCTCTTGAAATGAATGCTAACATTGCATTTGCCTGCCTCACCACCAACTCAACCTGCAAATTAACCTTTAGGGTGTTCTGCACAAGGACTCCCAAGTCCCTTTGCATCTCAGATTTTTGGATTTTCTCCCCGTTTAGAAAATAGTCTGCACATTTATTTCTATTACCAAAGTGCATGACCATGCATTTTCCAACATCGTATTTCATTTGCCACTTTCTTGCCCATTCTCCTAATCTGTTTAAGTCCTTCTGCATCCTACCTGTTTCCTCAACACTACCTGCTCCTCCACCAATCTTTGTATCATCTGCAAACTTGGCAACAAAGCCATCGATTCCATCATCTAAATCATTGATATACAACATAAAAAGAAGCGGTCCCAACACCGACCCCTGCGGAACACCACTAGTCACTGGCAGCCAACCAGAAAAGGATCCTTTTAAGACCCAGAGAGCTATGCTGGCTGGAGTCAGGGTTTTTATGCTTTGGCTCTTGGTAGGGTCACCCATGCCAAACAGGTCAAAGGGTAGAGGCCAGACTAAGAGTGGTTCACCAGTCCTCTAGGTTCAGGGGTTCAGCTCTAGGCTAAAAGCCCTGACTGGTAAAAAGAAAACTGTTATGTAAACAGCAATGAAGAATCATCTTACATCTGGGTGCGACGGTATTCCTGAGTCTCCACCCGGGACTTGGACAATTGACAGTAGTGAAAACCGAGCTACTGACATGAACACCGCCAGAAATGGGAGGACCTTCACTGCTGCCCTAAATACCAGAGGCATTACAGGCAGTAGGTACAAGTGAAGTTCACACTATGTTCAAAAAGAGGCTTAAATTAAATGCATCATCTTGATCTTTGCAAAAGAAAGTGCTGGCTGCTTCTTGAGAACATGTAATCCTCACAGGTCAGCCAGTCAGTAAAAGTGTTTATGCACCAGAGAATGAGACAGGAAAACACAATTCAATTTCTCTCAAAGCCTAGAAAGCCAATTACTGACTTAACTGCAAAATCAGCTGTGGGTAACAGCAATTGGACAGATGTGAAAAATAAGCTGCTTGCTTGTACACAGGAAGATTGTACCAACACAAGCAAAGGTTGACTAAGACGTGCAAACTATCAATAAAACACGAGTCACAATTCTGAGATTATCACTAGTGTATAAGTAACAATGCAACCATCAGAGGCCTTTGTCCTCAAGGCCCTCCGTCGGTCAGGGTCGATCATGTTTGCTCTGTACGTGATACACGAGCCAGGGTAGTACAAGCTGTTGCTCGTGCAGCAAGCTCCCCACCTCCACAGAGCTGGTGAATCCAAAGGAATCATTTCCGCTGACAGGAAGGGGCAAAGGCAGGCTGCCAGCACCTTAAAACCAGCCATTTTGTGCAGATGGGGCTCGTCGGTTTTGGTTGGGATCTCATCCAGGAGAAGTACAGTTTGGCACCAGCAGCATTGCAGGAGTTGACAGTCAGCATTAAACTCAATGTAGGGCTGCCTCAGTATTTTTTCCCCTCATGGTTTACTCCCGAAATCATCCCCACGAGTGAGTATAATTGCAAGTTGAGATCACAGTTTTCCTTCTCCTGGATGACCTGCTAACCACAGCTGACAAGTTCAATCTGCACAAAACAACTGGTTTTAAAGCACCAGAAACCTGCCTTTGCTCCTTCTCCTGTCAGTAGAAATGATTCCACCAGGCTTGGTAGCTAAGCAACACGTGAAGGCCAGGATCTGGGCTTGGTTGCAAGAGGCTATTTGTGACACATGCCATTGCAAGCTTTACAAATGTAATGGGAGCTTATCCCCACTACCCACCCCCTGACTATAACAACTTTAAGAAAATTTTCTTACTATTCCAAATTTTAAAAAATGGTATCAATATTAGATATAGGCTCAGGAACAAGAGCTAACGGAACAACAGGAGGCACTTTTACACTAACGTGACCAAGCAAACTGGTCCTGGCTGTAAAAATCTTTATTCTTCATCCACAGAGTGGATGGACACAAGGTTGTAATCAGTGCCTTGCTGAAATATTTGAATACAAATTTATCTTGTAAAATGAATCACTTTTCGGATAAAACCATGCAGTTATTTTCCCAATCAAAGGCATACACGAAACAATCATATTTCTCATCACAGAGTTAAAGATCAGCGTTATTTGTCAAAGGTACTTACAAACATACAGTGAAATGTGTCACTTATGTCAACAACCAACAGTGACTGAGATGTGCTGGGGGCAGCCCGCAAATGTTGCCATGCTTCTGGTACCAACATAGCACGTGTGCAACTTACTAACGTGAACCCATAAGGGGATTGAAACTGAGGAAACCTCCACCCCCTCAGTCACAGGGGGAACGTTTAAACTCTTTAAGTCAGCAGCAGAATTGAATCTGGGTCAGTGGTACTACTGTAGCCACGCCATGCAAACCACCGCGATAGTAGAGCAGTGAGCACAGCGCTTCTCCAACTCCAGGAGGAGCTCAGAGTTCAATCCCAGCAAGGCGGCTGGACCGGATGGAGTTTCCCCACGATTACTGAGGGCCTGTGCGACTGAGCTGGGAGAACCACTACAGTGCATCTTCAACATGAGCCTGGAGCAGAGAAGAGTACCCAGACAGTGGAAAACATCCTGTATTGTCCCGGTACCGAAGAAACCACAACCAAAGGAGTTGAATGACTTCAGAGCTGTTGCCTTGACGTCGCACGTGATGAAGACCATGGAGCGGCTGATAATACAGAATCTGAGGCCACAAACCAGGCACGCCCAGGATCCTCTTCAGTTTGCATATAAGGAGAAGGTGGGAGTGGAGGATGCTATCACGTATTTGCTGCTCAAATCACTCTCTCACCTAGATGGGGTCAGTTGTGCTGTGAGGATTACATTCCTTGACTTCTCTAGTGCCTTTAACACCATCCAGCCCAAGATCTTAAGGCACCAACTAACGGAGATGGGAGTAGACTCTCACATGGTGGATTGGATAGTGGACTACTTGACAGATAGACCTCAGTATGTGCGGTTGGGAGACTGTAGGTCTGACACAGTGGTAAGCAGCACAGGGGCGCCGCAGGGAACCGTACTCTCTCCGGTCCTGTTCACACTGTACACATCAGACTTCCAATATAACTCGGAGTCCCGCCATGTGCAAAAGTTCGCTGATGACACGGCCATAGTGGGGTGTGTCAGGAATGGACAGGAGGAGGAGTATAGGAAACTGATACAGGACTTTGTGATATGGTGCAACTCAAACTACCTGCGTCTCAATATCACCAAGACCAAGGAGATGGTGGTGGACTTTAGGAGATCTAGGCCTCATATGGAGCCAGTGATCATTAATGGAGAATGTGTGGAGCAGGTTAAGACCTACAAGTATCTGGGAGTACAGTTAGACGAGAAGCTAGACTGGACTGCCAACACAGATGCCTTGTGCAGGAAGGCACAGAGTCGACTGTACTTCCTAAGAAGGTTGGCGTCATTCAATGTCTGTAGTGAGATGCTGAAGATGTTCTATAGGTCAGTTGTGGAGAGCGCCCTCTTCTTTGTGGTGGCGTGTTGGGGAGGAAGCATTAAGAAGAGGGACGCCTCACGTCTTAATAAGCTGGTAAGGAAGGCGGGCTCTGTCGTGGGCAAAGTACTGGAGAGTTTAACATCGGTAGCTGAGCGAAGGGCGCTGAGTAGGCTACGGTCAATTATGGATAACTCTGAACATCCTCTACATAGCACCATCCAGAGACAGAGAAGCAGGTTCAGCGACAGGTTACTATCGATGCAATGCTCCTCAGACAGGATGAAGAGGTCAATACTCCCCAATGCCATTAGGCTTTACAATTCTACCGCCAGGACTTAAGAACTTTTTAAAAGCTATTATTAATGCTTTTTGAGATAGTGATTTAGATGCATATCATATTTTTTACTGAGTTAAGTATTGTATGTAATTAGTTTTGCTACAACAAGTGTATGGGACATTGGAAAAAAAGTTGAATTTCCCCATGGGGATGAATAAAGTATCTATCTATCTATCTATCCTCTGTAAGGAATCTCTATTCCCCCCTCACCCCCTCTGGAATGCATGGGTGCTCTCCAGGTGCTCTGGTTTCCTCCCACAGTCTAAACTCCCGCCGAGTAGGTTAAGTGGTCTTGGTAAATTTGATTAAACTAGGGTTAAATCAGAGTTGTCAGGCAACATGGCTCGAAGAGCCTATTTATTCCATGCTGTATATCTGAATAAGTAACTATTATTGCTTTCATTACATTTAAAAGAGGCAGTAAAATGCCAAATATTAAGGCAAGATTGTGTGCAAATTTCACGTCACATCCCAGTGAAAATAAACCTGATTCTGATTCTGAGATTTGACGCGGTGTACTGACCTGCTGGGATCCTGCATGCTGAGGGAGTCTGCTCATCATGGCATCCATCTCATTGAATTTCTTCAGAACGGCTTGCACCTCTGCATGAAGTTCTTTGTATTCCGCATGCTGGTCGTTGAATACAGCTTTGTAGCGTTCCCGCTCCTCAGGTGTTCTAATAGTCGGGTACTTACTAAACAAAAAAAATTCCTTTTTAAAATAATCTAACTCAATGCTCCATTCATTTTATTTAAAAAAGATTAACATAGACATACCGTATAACGTGTAGGGATCAGCAATCAAGGAAACACTATTTTGTTCTGTATTTGCTTCGCTGTAAACATCAGCAGGATCTCATGGTCAGGTGAACCTCACCCATCTCTCATCAGGTTTAGAAACAGTTTTCCATCAAAAATAGTGAGACATTGGAGAACGGGTCACCCTGTTATAGGAAGGACTTTGTCAAGGTGGAGATGGTGCGGAAGAGATTTACGAGGATGCTGTCTGGATCAGAGGGGCCCAGTTATAGGGAGAGGTTGGCCACACTGGATCTTTATTCTCTGAAGTGCAGGAGAATGAGGGATGAAGTTATTAAATCATGAAGGGTATGGATAGATTGCATGGTCAGAAGTCTTTTCCTCAGGGCTCGGCACAGATACAAGCGGGGAGAGATTTAAGAGCTCTGAGAGGTAACTTCTTTACACAGAAGGTAGTGAGCGGCCAGAGGATGTGGTCGAGGCGGGTATAATGCAACATTTAAAAGGCATTTGGACGGGTACATGGAGGGGAGTGGTTTGGGTTGGTGATTTTATAAACTTCTGTGAGGTCATCCCTCCGTCTCCTGTGCTCCAGGGAATAAAGGCGCAACATGGCCAGCCTCTCCCTATAACTCAGCCCTCTAGTCCAAGCTTGGGAATCTGGGACTAGCAGGGAGGATGCTGTGATCTGCATGGACCTGATGGGGCTATCTCCATACTGTATTACTCTGAGGACACTAATAACTAACTTCTATCCCAACAACTCTAAGCCAGTTTAGCATGGCAATAACTTCCACAAGCTCAGACCCTGAATCAACAATGATAATTTTATTAGTCCACTCTACAGTGGTGCTACAAAGTTTGTGAACACTGTAGAATTTTCAAAACTCCTGCAAAAACATGACCTAAAATGTGATCAGATCTTCATGCAAGTCCTAAAACCCAACTAACTAAATAAATAACACAAAAATCATTAGACTTGTTAATTTATTTATTGAGACAAATGATCCAATATTACAAGCATTTGTTGAGAATAAGTATGTGAATCTTTGATTTCAGTAACTAGTGTGACCCGCTTGTACACCAATTACTTCAACCAAATGTTTCTGGTAACTGTTGATCAGTCCTGCACATTCGCTTGGAGGAATTTTAGACCATTCCTCCTTACGAAACTGCTTCAACTCTGGGACGTTGGTGGGCTTCCTTGCATGAACTACTTCCTTCAGGTTCTTTCACAACATTTCTACAGGATTAAGGTCAGGACTTTGACTCGGCCATTCCAAAACATGAATTTTCTTCTTTTTAAAACCACTCTGTTGTTGATTTACTCTCGTCTTTCGGAATATTGCATTATCCAACTTCTATTAAGCTTCAGGTGTTGGACTGTTTGCCTGACATTCTCCTGTAAAATGTCTTGATACAATTTTGAATTCATTGTTCCCTCAACAATTGCAAGCTGCCCAGGCCCTGAGGTAGCAAAGCAGCCCCAAACCATGATGCTCCTTCCACCATGCTTCACAAATGGGATGGGGTTTTGGCATCAGTGTGCAGTGCCCTTTGCCCTCCTAACAGTGGGTCAAATGAAGCCATGGGAGCAGGTGGTGGATGGTCATACGAGCAGCTGGTGCACATAACAGGTCTCAGTTATGCAACCACTGATGCCAGGCAGACAATCTCTGAAGAGTATCGATAATGTCTGGGGTTACCCTTCTGGTAAACGCACTGCTCAGAAGTCCTAAAGGAGGGTACTGATACAAGATAAAGTGGAGAGATTGCAGAGTTCAATTCCAACGGCATCTCTAAAGAGGCTGTTTGATCTTCCTAGGGGATGTATTAGTTCTCTCTGACTGTTCTGGTCCATAGATGGTTAGTAGGTTAATTGGTTATTGTAAACTGCCCTGTGATTAGGCTAGGTTTAAATCAGAGGTTGCTGGACACTGTGGTGCAAAGGACCAGAACTGCCTATTTTCCACTGTATCTCTAAACAAGGCAAATAAACAAGCAAACAATACAAGGGAAAGTGTTGCTCAAAAGAAAATACATCGGTGATGGCAGGAGGTGAAAAGGGTAAAACTCAGTGAAGTCTGAGTTACTCCACATACTTATCTGACAAAACCACTGATCATAAGACCATAAGATAAAGGAGCAGAATTAGGCCATTTGGCCCATTATGTCTGTTCCGCCATTTCATCTTGGCTGGTCCAATTTTCCACTCAGCCCCAATTTCCTGCCTTCCACCCGAATCCCCTCATGCCCTGACCAATCAGAATCTATCAACCTCTGCCCTATATATGCATACAGACTTGGCCTCCACAACTGCCTGTGGCAAAGAATTCCACAGATTTACCACCTTCTGGCTAAAGAAATTCCTCCTCATCTCCATTCTAACAGAACATCCTTCTATTCTGAGGCTGTGTCCTTGGGTTTTAGACTCTCCCACCAGAGGACACATCCTCTCCACATCCACTCTATCAAGACCTTTCACCATTTGATAGGTTTCAATGATGTCACCGCTCATTCTTCTGAATTCTGGTGAATACAGGCCCAGAGCCATCAAACACTCTTCATATGAGAAGCCGTTCAATCCTGGAATCATTTTTGTGAGCCTCCTTTGAACGCTCTCCAGTTTCAGCACTTCCTTTCAGAGATAATGGGCCCAAAATGTTCACAGAACACCAAGTGAGGTCTCACCAGTGCTTTATAAAGTCTCAACATTACATCCTTGCTTTTATATTCCAGTCCTCTTGAAGTGAATGCTAACATCACATTTGCCTTCCTCACCACAGACTCAATCTGCAAATTAACCTTTAGGGAAGCTTGCACAAGAACTCCCAAGTCCTTTTGCACCTCAGATTTTTGTGTTTTCTCTCCACTTTAGAATATAGTCAACCCTTTCAGTTCTTCTATCAAAGTGCATGACCATACACTTCCTGACACTGTATTTCATCTGCCACTTCTTTGTCCATTCTCCTAATCTGTTTAAGTCCTTCTGCAGTCTTTCTACTTCCTCAAGACTACCTGCCTCCCCACCTATCTTCATATTGTCTGCAAACTTTGCAACAAAGCCATCAATTCCATCATCCAAATCATTGACATATAACGTAAAAAGAATCATTCCCAACACAGACCCCTGTGCAACACTACCAGCTATTGGCAGCCAACCAGTAAAGGATCCCTTTATTCCCACTCTTTGCCTCCTGTCAATCAGCCCCAGCTTTATCCATACTAACATCTTTCCTGTAATACCACGGGCTTGTAGCTTGTTAAGCAGCCTCATGTGTAGCACCTTGTAAAAAGGCCTTCTGAAAATCCAAGTTCACGACATCAACCCATTCTTCTTTGAAGAAATAACAGGCAGGATTGACAAAGAATTCTAACAGATTTGTCAGTCACATTCCGGAACCATTCCAGAATCTAGTAATTCTTGAAAAATCATTATTACTGCCTCCACAATCTCTTCAGCCACCTCCTTCAGAACCCTGGGGTGTACACCATCTGGTCCAGGTGACTTATCTACCTTCAGACCTTTCAGTTTCCCAAGAACCTTCTCTCTAATAATATTAACTTCACACACTCCATGACCCCTGACACCTGGAAATCATTGCATAGCCTTGAGCTGAGCAGCACAGTGATAGAAAAACTAGGTACAGCATTAGCTACCAACACACTTTGTGGTGTCCCTGCACCAATTCCAGGAATAAAAACCGAGCTCTGTGTAAGAAGAAACAGCTTGATTTAAAAGTCAGTCTCATTCATTAGATACAGTATGTCATCCCTATTGACAGCCGCGTTGAGACGAGATCCAATGATTTATTTACCAAGATAAAATGGTTTACTCTGTACTTACGCCAGATAGTCAGCCATAATGAGGGGTTTCGGAATGTGGCCCGCAGGAATGGACCCACTTAGCACAGCCGGTTTCATTTCTACTGGCTGTTGCTCCTTGTGACTTGGGTTGGTTACAACAGACTTCTCTTTAGATCGCCATGCCTGCTAAAATAGAGACACAAATGTAATGGAATATGGGGGCCACTGGGACGTGAAAAACTTTGGCAGTCTGCTGCCTGATAATTTCTAAATCCTGATGGTTGGGAACCTCGAGTTTCTTACCCCAACCCTGTGCTCCTTTAGACTCTTGAAAAATTAAATTACTGTGTAACATATTTCAATAAAAATGGAATCAACAGTGCTGTCTGAACACCAATGACATTCTTCACAATGCTACATGGCACCACAAGTGTGCTGGGATGGGGCAGATTCAGGTCAGGCTGTGTCCTCTTCCCAATACCACCATCAGGCAGCAGGTACAGAAACTTCAGGACCCAAACCACCAGGTTCAGGAACAGTTATTCAAAGTTCAAAGTAAATGTATTATCAAGGAGCATATACGCCACCACATGCAACCAATTTTCTTGCAGACATACTCAAGAAATCCACGATAGAGTAATAACGTGATAGAATCAATGAAAGACCGCATCAACTTGGGCATTCAACCGGTGTGCAAAAGACAACAAACTGTTCAAGTACAAAAAGAAATAACAATAATAAATAAATAAGAAAAAATATCGAGAATATGAGACAAAGAGTCCTTTAAAGTGAGTGCATTGGTTGTGGGAACAGTTCAGTGAAGTCGAGTGAAGTTATCCCTTGGGCTCGAGAGCCTGATGGTTGAAGGGTAGGGACTGTTCCTGAAGCTGGTGATGTCAGCACTGAGGCCCCCCTACCTTCCTCCTCTTGGCATCAGTGAGAAGAGAGCCTGTTTTGGCTGGAGGAGGTTCCTGATGATGGATGCTGCTTTTCTGTGATGTTGTTTTGTGTAGATGTGCTGGCTGGTGGGGAGAGCTTTACCCGTGATGGACCAGACCATATCCACTACTTTTTGTAGGATTTTCCCCCCAACCATCAGGCTCCTGAACCAGGGCGGATAACTTCACTCACCTCGATGCAGAACTGATTCCACAACCTGCAGACTCACTTTCAAGGACTCTACAACTCGTGTTCTCAGTGTTAATTTTTATTTGCAGTTTGCCTTTCTTTGCACATTGGTTGTTTATCTCTGTTTATGTATAGTTTTTTGTAAATTCTATTTTATTTATTTTTCTGCAAGATAAAGAATCTCATGGTAGTATATGGCAGCACATACACACATTAAACACGCTTTCTCATTCCGTCCACAGCTCGAATGAATGAGATAAATCACAAAATCATTTTCCTGCTAATTCCATTTGACGTATTGCCATCATAGATTTAACAACTGTTTGTGCTTCACAAGCTAACAAAGTGCAGGAGTTAACCAGAAATGAAAACAAAAGGCATTTTAAATTAAATGGAAGCCTCTAAGAACAGCATCCCTACCGTTTCTGTGGATGTCTCCGCTTCTGTATTTCTCAGCTAGATTTAAAAAAAAACAAAATTTCACACTGGGAACAATATTTGATGCACTATCACAGATCTGAAATGTTAACTCTCTCTACATATCAAGACCATGAGACATAGGCCATTCAGCCCATTGAGTCTTAAATTACAGTTCTCAATCCCATTCTCCCCATAACCTTTCACACCATTACTAATCAAGAATCTATCAGCCACCCCTTTAAATAACCCAGTGACTTGACCTCCACAGCTGTCTGTAGCAATGGATTCCACAGATACACCACCCTCTAGTTAAAGAAATCTCCTCCTCATCCCTGTTCTAGTCAGAGACTCTGCTCTCTGATCCTAAACTCCCGCACTATAGGAAACATCCCCTCTACATCTGTCTAGGCCTTTCAATATTCAATAGTTTTCAATGAGCTTCCCCTCTCCTCGTTCTTCTAAACTCCCTGAGTACAGGCCCTAGGCCATCACACGTTAACCCTTTAGTTCCCGGGATTATTCTCATGAACCTCCTCTGGACCTTCTCCAATGCCAGCACATCTTTACTGAGATAATGGGCCCAAAACTGCTCACAATACCCTAAGTACAGTCTGACCAATGCCATATAAAACCTTGGCATTACATCCTTGCTCTTAAATATTTTAGTTCTCTTAAAATGAATGCTAACATAGCATTTGCCTTCCTTACCATCGAATCAACCAGCAAGTTAGACTTTACCGAATCCTCCCAAGTCCCTTTGCCTCTCTGATTTTTGAATTTTCTTCCCCTTTATAAATAGTTTACACATTTATTCTTTCTTCCAAAATGCAAGACTATACACTTCCCAACATTGTATTCCATCTGCTATTTCTTCCCCATTGCTTTTATATTCCATCTGCAGACTCCCCACTTCTTCAAAAATACCTGCTTGTCCACAAGCTTGGACACAACAGCATCAATGCCGTCATCCAAACCACTGACATATAACGTGAAAAGAAGCAGCCCCAACTCCGAGCCCTGCAGAACACCACAAGTCACTGGCAGCCAACCAGATACTCATTTTTTTGCCTTCTGCTGCCCTGAGCTAATCCTCTGTCCATGCCAGTATCTTTCCTATAATACCACCAACTTTAGCTTTGTTTAGCAAACTCACGTGTGGCACCTTGTTTAATGCCTTCTGAAAATCCACCGATTCTCCTTTATCCATCCTGCTGGTTCTTTCCTCAAAGAAAAACTCTGCCCGACTTGCTGAGTGTTTCCTACATTTTTAGTTTTTAAAAAATCTGCATACACCAGATACACACGATCAAACCACAATGTAGCCTCCAAGGTAATTCGCCTTTTCTTTGAAATCCATAACGAGAGAAGATATTTGAAGCCAAATCATTAAATATATTGAATATGGACTTAAACTGAGTTCTTAGGATGAAAGGAATTAAGGAATGTTGTGGGAAAAGCAGGAAAGGGTACTGAATTTGGATGACACTGAAACCCCAGAGAAGGTAGAAATGTTTGCTCCTGCTCCTATTTCCTATGGTCTTACACAAAAAAAACTTATTTTTTTAAATAATTCTAAAACAAAGAACACAGAGTTAAATTTGACCTAGTCAATAGCAGAAGAAAATAACCACTTCTCTGTTTGGTCAATTACACCTGTCCTTGTGGAAACATTGATCCATTATATGCCACGCTCCAAGTGCTGAAATTCCTCTAGTGAACCTCTTCTGCACTCATGTCTAACACAGTACTAGACCGTAAGCCACAGGAGCAGAATCAGGCCATTTGGCCCATCATCCACCATTCCATCACAGCTGATTAGTTATCCTTCTCCCCATTACCATCAAGAACCAATCAACTTTGCTTTGAAAATACCCAATGACTTGGCCTCCACAGCTGTCTGTGGCAATGAATTCCCCAGATTCACCACCATTTGGCTAAAGAAATTCCTCCTGATATCTGTTCTAGATGGACATCCTTTTCTGAGGCTGTGCCCTCTGGTCCTAGACCCACCCATTAAAGAAAACATTCTCACACATCCACTCAATCTAGGCCATTCAATATTCTATAGGTTTCAATGAGATACCCCCACCCCCCCATTCTTCTAAACTCCAGTGAGTACAGGCCAAGAGCCATCAAATGCTCCTCATACATTAACTCTTTCATTGCCAAGATAATTCTCGTGAATCTCCTCTGGACCCTTTCCAATGCCAGCACATCCTTTCTTACCAAGGGGGGCCCAAAACTGTTCACCATGCTCGGAGTATGGTCTGACCAATGCCTTATAAAGTTTCAGCATTTCATCCTTGTTTTTATATACTGCAGTATACTTAGATGGAGAATACATATAGAGTAGTTACCTCACACCTCCCCCACCACCAATAAAACTGCTTATTTTCTACGTGGAGGAGGAAGAGAAGTGTACCCTCTCAATATAAGGAGTTTGAAGTTTAAACAAAAGCTCATTACCTCAAACTCAGCGTAGATTTGGTGTCTCCTCTTTGCCTCGTGTCTCCACAACTTCAGACAGACAATGGAGCTGATGAGATACAGGAACATGGTGGCAAAGAGAAAGATGACTGCAGCGATCTGCCCTCCCTCGACGCGGCAAAACGTCGAGTTCAGCGGGGTGTTGAAGAGAGGATAATAGCACAGGCCGCCACGGTTCATATCGTTGAGGTACACGATAGCGGCAGCCAGAAAGAGGATGAAAAGAACGATGTTAATGGCAAACTCGGTCAGTGGCCACCAGTTGGAATCCAGTAAGATGGTGCGATAGTACATGGACATCCCCAGCACCAGGAGGATGATGGTCACCACCCACGCCAAGCCTGCAACGACAATAACAAAAGGTGTCTTTGGCCCATCGTAGTAGTATCCTCCTTGCAAGCTGTTGGCAGCGTGACTGTACGGCCGGGAGTAACCAAACATATTGTACCATTCGTTGTCTTTATGTATGTAAGCACAGACACAGGCAAATACAGCGGCCCCAAACAGCAGCTGAATAGCGCCCAGGATCCGCAGCAAGCCAGCCCAGGACTTCATGTAAGAGTATTTCAGGTTGTACTCTTGGACTTTGTCATTGTAGCTCTGGACAATGCGAGTTTGGCGATCCAGTGAATCGTAGGGGTCGCGAGGGAGCATCGACTCAACCTCTCTCCGAGAGTTGTAGCTTCCCCCCGAACCTCCATAAGGATCCCGGTAAGAGCTGGTGCCGGATGCCTGCCCTTCCAGCCTGAGATATTCTTTAGCAGAAGGCGTGGGGGAGGCAGGTGGTGAGCACTCCACTCTGTCGCTGGTATTGCTGAAAGCCATGTTCCCCTGTGGATTGTCATTTTTCCCTTTGAACATGTTCTTCACAGAATCTGGGATAAAACGCCGCACCGGCTTCAGCTCCAGGGAAGTCACCGGCTCATCAGCTTCATCCGGATAGAACTCAGGGCCGACGGGTGGGTGCAGAGGCAGTGGGGGGGGTGGAAGGGGGTCTGCACTCACTGCTAAATCACAATCCAACAACTTTGCACCAGGCGCACTGACGTTCTCTTCCAGGCGAGGGTGGGAATGCTGGCTTTCTCGAGGGACCTCATCGTACTGCATCACCCTCCCTTGGTTCCTCCATGTTTCATGAGAACCTCTGGACCTCTGTCCCGATGACATTGGCACTATTTCCCCCTGCAACTTAAAAACAACACTTTATTCTGGCTTCTGCCCCCTTCTTTTTCAGTCCCGATGAAGGGTCTCAGCCCAAAAGGTCATCTGCTTATTCCCTCCAGAGACGCTGGCTGACCTGCTGAGTTCCTCTTTTGTACGTGTTGCTAAAGATTTCCAGCATCTGCAGTATTTCTTGTGTTAAAAAAAAAATCACACGGACTTTAATCCACATCCCATAAACACCATTGTGGATGGTCACTCATTTTACCACACTTTATTTCAGCTTCCGGGAAAGTGCTTTGCTCACATACTTTACAGAACAAGGTTTGGTCACCGGTCAGCTCAACTAGCCCCACCAACTTCATGTTCTACCTACTACTGTAACTTCCTTTAGCTCAATAACCACACGCTGATCCCAGTATCTGTGAAACGAGCGAAGCAGCGGTTACAGCACAAAATTTCTCAGTCCCCCCCCCGCTACCTCCTCCCTTCTTCAATTGTTACCACTTCACCTCTCTCTCTTCTGAGCTGCAACAGGCACACGGTACTGTGGACCAGATGAACGCAGTAACCCAAACTGCCTTCCTTCAACCCTCGCACCAGCCATGCAAACCACTTTCAACCTGCGCACATGGTTAAATCCCATGGCGTTACAGCAAAGATACTGGCATGGATAGAGGAATGGCTGACAGGCAGGAGGCAGCGAGTGGGAATAAAGAGGCCTTTTCTGATTGGCTGCCAGTGACTAGTTATGTTCCTTAGGGGTCAATATTGGGACTGCTACTTTTCACGTTGTTTGTCAATGATTTAAGTAATGGAATTAATGGCTTTGTGACAAAGTTTGCAGATAATACAAAGATAGGTGAACAGGTAGGTAGTGCTGAGGAAGCAATAATAATTACAGCAGGACTTAAGACAGATTGGAAGAATGGGCAAAAAAGTGGCAGATGGAATACACTGTTGAGAAATGTATGATAATGTATTTTGATAAAAGGAACAATAATGCTGACTGTTATCTAAATGGAGAGAGGGTTCAAACATCAGAGGGGCAGAGGACTTAGGAGTCCTCGTGCAAGATTCCCAGAAAGTTAATTTACAGGTTGAGTCTCTGGTAAAGATGGCAAATGCAATGCTGGCATTTATTTCAAGGGGAATAGAATATAAAAAAAGAATAGGAAATAACACTGAGGCTTTACAAGACGTTAGTCAGACAAGGTTCACAAAGATTCTGGAAATGAAGGGGTTAACATATGGGGAGTGTTTGGCAGCTTTGGGTCTGTACTCACTGGAATTCAGAAGAATGTGGAGGAATCTCATTGAAGCTTATTAAATGTTGAAAGGACTAGATAGGGTGAATGTGGAAAGGACGTTTCCTGTGGTGTCTAGAGTTAGAGGGCACAGCTTCAAAATTGAAAGGCGACCCTTTAGAATAGAGGTAAGGAGGAATTTTTTAGCCAGAGTGTAGTGAAGCTGTGGAATGCTCTGCCACAGACTGAGGTGGAGGCCAAGTCCGTTGGTATATTTAAAGCAGAAGTTGATAGTTTTCTGATCGGTCAGGGCATCAAAGGATATGGTGAGAAGACAGGCGTATGCAGTTCAGTGGAGTCTGGGATCAGCCATGATGGAATGGCAGAGCAGACTCAATAGGCTGAATAGCCTAATTGTGCTCTTATGCCCTATGGTCTGATAGTCACGCAAGCCACCTATCTTCAACTTGCACACCAGTCTCGCAAACCATCTTCATCCTGCTTACTCGTCACGAAAAACCACCTGCCTTCAACCTTAAGCAAACAATCTTCAACATCTGTTCTATAAACAATCATCATAAACTTGTTTGTGTTCAGCAGGTTTGCACTTAGAGCATGCTATTGCAAATGAGTTTGGAAAAAGACCAAATTAACCTTACAGTAGACAAAGTGTTCACTAGCCCCAAGAAAGGTTTTACATATCTCGGGGGTTGAAGTACAGCGCACAAAGTGGAGGGAGAAGTGAAGAACTCATCGACAGTGTGACAATGCAGGAAAGCAACCTGGTACCTGACTGGCCAATTACATCTTTCAGACTGAGCAATAAGACAGGGTGTGAATAAATATAAAGATGATAGCAGCAGCACTATTTCAGCATTAGGAATGGGGTGTGGATCATCCTAGATTTCCAAATGTGCGGGGAATATCCCTGCCTTGGCTCACTGTGGCTCCAATTTGTTGAGTTTAAGACTGATTTACAAGTTGAAGCATCAGGGACCATTCACACCCTGAGAATGGGATTCCCTGGAAGGAGGAACACAAGAAAGAGCTTCTTGTTGTCAGGTACCTGTCATACCTTCTCTGCCACTCAAGGCCATAGGACATAGGAACAAAATAGACCATTTGGCCCATTGAGTCCATTCCATCAGGGCTGATTTATTAACCCTCTCAACCCCATTCACCTTCCTTCTCCCCATAACTTTCGATGCCATGACTAATCAACCTCCGCTTTAAATATACTCAATGACTTGACCTCCACAGCAGTCTGTGCCAATGAATTCCACAGATTCTCCACCCTCTGGCTAAAGAGATTCATCCTCATCTCTGTTCTAAAGGGACGTCCTGGTATTGTGAGGCTGTGTCCTCGACGGGCGATTAGTTTTAAACCATCCCTGCAAAAAACGACTCTTGATTTTTTTTCTAATATCTAAAGGTCCAACCTATTTAACAAGTGGTTCCTACAGCCCCTGTGGGGACAGGATTTCAAGAGCTACCCCCCTTGGTAAAGAAGTTCTCCCCAGGCTAACCGGCCTGCACCTTATTTTGAGACTGTGATACAAGAGCACAAATTCTACTGAACGCCATTTTGATCTCACGCCTGTCAGGAAGTACAACTATGTCTATTTCTCCTATATTATTGAACTTGAGACTAGTCTCAAGTCTCTTTCATGAGACTAGTTCACAGTTCTCTTGAATTCACTCTGCATCTCCTGATGGTCCAGCCTCCATGGGTCTGAGGAGCTGATGGCAGTGCCTATTGACAGGGTTTCAAGTGCAGAGTTCAAACTTGAGTCCCTTTGCGCGGGCTGAAATTTCTCAGCAAGAACAAAGCTTAAATGGGACGTGTTCTGTGGAAACAGGTTGCAGCCAAAAGAGTCCCAAAATTTAAATTGGAGACATAGAGGTTCTGCAAAAGCTGGAAATCGAGAGCGACACACACAAAATGCTGGAGGAACTCAGCAGATCAGGCAGCATCTGTGGAGGGAAGTAAACTGTCGACGTTTTGGGTCGAGACACTTCATCAAATCAGAAACGGAATCAAGTGATCCCTAATATAAATAAGGTGAACTTTGTTATTTTGTGAGAGCAGTACAGCGCAAGGATAAAATTATTAGAAATTACGAAATAGTGCAATTAATAACCGAAACAGAGTAACGAAGGCATTCCCAGTCCCACAATAAGACCACTAAAAGTGACAGCAAAGCAACAAAGTTTTAAACAAACGAGATTTTACTTCCTCAGACGTATTTCACACCGTGGGCTCCGATGAAAACACTCGAAACTCCACTAACCCAGTTTCGGCGAGACAGGGAACCGCGCACGGGGGTTTCAGGCCGGAGCGCCGGGTAGCAGAAGCAGCTGCCCGGCTCCGATTGCAAGGGAACCAGGCTCCTCGACCCCATTCAAACCCCCTCCACCCCATTCAAACCCCCTCCACCTCGCCCGCTCTCATATACTCACCGCCCCGGCCGCTCCTTTCTCACCTGCCCAAATGGCGGAAACTCTCGGTCACATGACCCGACGGCTCCGGCATGATGTCACGCACATACCTCTTCAGGTGTGGCGAACGGCCCCTCACTTGTCCTCCTCCTTTCCAATCATGATGAGGGATCTCAGCCCAGAACGTCAACTGTTTATTTCTCTCCATAGATGCTACTTGCCCTGCTGAGTTCCTCCAACATTTTGTGTGCGTTGCTCAGGATTTCCCGCATCTGCTGAACTCTCTTTAGTGTTTAAAGACTAAAGAGTTGGAGTCTTATTACAGCAACCAGATTTTCAAATAATCACGCTGGGAAAGATACATAAAATAATTTTCAAACAGCCCAGTTTTATAAGAGGTTTCTATTGAAAGAGCTTTACAACAATTCTGCCGATGCATTTCTACTGTTAATGTTGGACAAAATACAAACGATGTAACATAACGATAATGATCTGGATGGGTGTAGGAGACCTACAGTACTGTGCAAAAGTCTTAAACGCATGTAACAAAATCTGTAAAGCAAAGACGTTTTCAAATATAATGGAATGAGAAGTTTCCAAGTATCAAATAAATTACTATAAAGTGCAGTAAACAATAAAAAACTAAATCAAATCAATATTTGGTGTGACTTTTTGCCTTTAAAACTGCATCAGTTTTCTTAGGTACACTGTCGTGCAGTTTCATAAGAAAATCGGCTGGTAGGTTGATCCAATTATCCTGGAGAAGTTGTCACAGTTCTTCTGCACTTCGGCCGTCTCGCCTGCTTTCCAGGTAATCCCGGACACGATGTTAAGACCTCGGCTCTGTGGAGGCCGTACCATCTGAAATCACATTAAAAGTCCATGGTTAGGCTCTACGGCAAACCATCAAAGCCACATCAGAGGCAACGGAGAGAAGCAGTCACTGGCTTTGGCTCAAGCGGAAAGATCGTTCCTGGGCTCCAAGATAGCATCAAGAGAGTGGGAAGACACAACGGCGGGTGCCTCTGGGACGCCAGAAGTCATTGTCAAGCCCTAAGGAGATTTAATGGGTTAATCGATGGAACATCTCGGAAGGAGGATGCCCACTTGAAAAGCCCTATGTGTCATTCCTAAAATCAAGGCTGTCTCGAGCAAAAGCTCATAACCCATTAGCACGAGGGATATTAATATCTTGTCCTGTGTTTTTATTGATTTTAGGGTGCCTAAGGCTTTTGCACAGTACCGCAGTTTCTAAATTTTCAAAAGTCATGAAACTGAAAAAATAGTGAATGTTTTGCAAGAGCAAATTGGTAAACTAGCAGATAGATGCCAGTTGAGAATGAGGGTGTGCATTTGGTGGGTAGAATGTGGAAAGTCAATCTAAATCCGTGGTCCAACTTTAAAGGGATGCCAGAACAGAAACAGGTATGTGGGGAGGGAGAAGACAGCAGAACTTACTGAAGGTTGCTAAGAAATCTACTGAACTCATTCTGGGGACCAGGTGCCAAAAACAGGCCATGCTCTTCTGAGTGGAGAAGAGATTTAACAGAACAATTGACAATCTATTTCTACTTGTAGAAGGATTAATGATCCACAGATACAAATTTGATGGCTGGTCATAAACCCAAGTATAATGTGAGAATTAATACAAGTTATAAAGTGGAATACACTCAGCAAAAGGATGATGAAAGGGGATTCAACAGGAACTTTCAAAATTAACTAAATACTAAAATCGAAGACAATGTGGTACAGGTGTACAGTTGAAAAAGTTAAGATTCAAGATTGTTTAACGTAATTTCATGTGCACAAGTGTAAAGGAGAACAAAATAATTGTTACTCCAGATCTGATGCAGCACTAAAAACACAAAAGATAAAGAACATAATAATAAAAACAATAACTATATAACATAGCATGTATACATAAATTGACTGTATGCCCATAAAGTGATACTAGGCTCTCCAGAAGGTGACTGACAGGAAATAACAGTGTAGTGGGGAAGATAGTGGGTGGAAGTGTTGGTCAGCCTTACAACTTGGGGAAAGTAACTGTTTTTGTGTCTGGTGGTCCTGGTGTGGATGTCTGTTTAGCTTCCTCCCTGATGGGAATGGAACAAACAGTCCACGAGCTGGGATGTTGCTGGCTCTTTTTTGGCACGTTTTGGTATATATGTCCTTGATGGCAGGTAGGCTGGTGCTGGTGATGCATCGGGCAGTTTTGACTCCCCGTTGTAGGGCCTTCTTGTCTGCTGTAGTACTGTTTCCATGCCAAGCAGTGTTGGGACGCTCCATACTGTGTATCTGTAGAATGGATGTGCAAAGCCCAGCTCTTTTCAGTCTCCTCAGAAAGTGGAGGTGTTGTTGAGCTTGCAGGATGTGTTCATGTTCTGGGACCATGTAAGATTGTGTGAGATGTGCACTCTCGGGAGTTTGCCATCGATGCAAAGCGGGGGAGGGGGAGAGTGAGCAATGTGAGTTCTCCTGAAGTCCATAACCATCTCCTTTGTCTTATTGACATTAAGGAAGAGGTTATTTTCCTGGCACCAGTCCTCGAGCTCTTCCACCTTCTCTCTGTAGGCCATCTCATCAGTGTTGGTAATGAGCCCTACCATCTGTCCTGTCATTGGCAAACTTGTCAATGTAATTACTTGGGTGTTTGGCCGTGCAGTCCGGTGTGAACAAAGTGTACAGCAATGGGCTCAGCACACAGCCCTGGGGGGGCAGGGGAATCCAGGGTTTGGATGATGGGGAGGGGGGAGCGGTTATGCATCCTGACTAGCTGAGGTCTGTTCATTAGGAAGTCCAACATCCATTTGCATAGTGGTGTATTTAGACGGAGGAGTAGGAGTTTGTCCACCAAGGTCTTGGGACTAAAAGTGTTGAATGCCAAACTGAAATCCAGAAACAGCATTGTGACATGTGTCCTTGTTTCTAGGTGTGACAAGGCCAGGTGCATGGCATCTGTTGTAAAGCAGTCTTCTTGGTAAACATATTAGTGAGTGGCAGGAATGGTGTTTTTGATATACGCCATCATCAATCGCCCAAAGCAGTTCCTGATGATTGCATCAGTGCCACCTGGTGGTTATTGTTTAGTTCTGAAGATGCAGAGTTCATTGGTACAAAGATGATGGTGGCTGATTTGGGAACAGCAGCCTAGACGAGTGAAGTGTTGAAGATGTCCTTGACGTGTGATGAGATCTGAAGGATTATTTCAAAGTGGACTGTTCCTTTAAACGAGAGAGAGAGAGAGGGAGCGAACAGCTTGTGTGCTATTTCAGCAGCAGGACGAGACAAAGTCTGTGAGTTGCCCGGGAAACTGAAAGGCGGAGCTATATGATAGACAGCTCGGGTTCCGCACTACTAAGATATATGCAAGGTCAGTGGACTTTTTAACCAGACACAACTCCAGAGGCAAAAAGTACACTGGTGAGCTCTGTGTGCCCACGACAAGGGTGGGGTTTTTGCTCACAGTGTGGACAAAGGGGTGACCGGTGGGGAACTATCGGTGTGTTTAACCCTGGTCTGGGGTTGATAACTCCACCACAGAAGATGGCACCCCCTTTTTGTGGTCACAGTCGGTGACTGTAAGCTTCGGGAGCAGGAGGACGACGTGGAGGATCAGCATCGGCATTTGGAAGATAAACCAATACTCTATCTCTCTCTCTCTCCAACTCTACTCAAACCAAAATTCCAGAACTGACCTGGTTACTTACCATCACCTAATCACCTGAGCTGGGGAAGCTTGGGAACATTATCTACTCACGTATATATATATGCATATACTCTGCTAACCTGTTTACCTTATCTTGTTTTATATTACTTTACTCATGTAGTTACTAATAAAAGACCCCAGATGTGTCCATTTCTGCTGGTTCTTTTTAACCCGTTACGGGGCATATAACAGACGTCAGAGAGTTGATGTGCACACTCCCTGAGGACCCGGCCTGGGATGTTGTCTGGCCTTGGACTCTGCGGAGTTCTTCTCAAGTCTGCCGCTGTTACAGACAGTGGGGGGTGGGTAGCTTCCATAACATGCCTCGAAGTGTACACAAGAGTTGTTTAGAGCGTCATGGAGGGAGGTGTCACTGGTTAGTTGACGCTGTTTTTCCTTGTGAGGTGATTCCTTTGATGCTCAGCCAGTCACCACGGATTGTTATCGGACAGTTGTTCCTGAATTTTTGTGCACAGGCAGTCTTTGCCCTCTTGATGCCTAAGGTGAGGATTCCCCTGGCTGCTCTGAGAGCTGTTCTGTCAGCGGACTTGAAGGCAGCGTCCTGGGCTTTCAGTAGGGAGTGCATAGAGTACAGAGGAAGAGTAAAGAGACGTGGTAAAAGTACAGTTTTAAAGAGATATAAATTCACAGCACAGGTATAGAGGTACTGTATCACGATACAGGTAGAGTCGTACGGAGGGAGGGTCACGGTAAAGGTAGAGTCGTACGGAGGGACAGTCACGGTACAGGTACAGAGTCGTATGGAGGGAGAGTCATGGTATAGAGTCGTATGGAGGGAGAGTCATGGTATAGGGTCGTATGGAGGGACAGTCACGGTACAGGTACAGAGTCGTATGGAGGGAGAGTCATGGTGCAGGTAGAGTCGTACGGAGGGACAGTCACGGTACAGGTACAGAGTCGTATGGAGGGACAGTCACGGTACAGGTACAGAGTCGTATGGAGGGAGAGTCATGGTATAGAGTCGTATGGAGGGAGAGTCATGATACAGGTAGGGTCGTACTGAGGGAGAGTCATGGTACAGGTAGGGTCGTATGGAGGGAGAGTCACGGTACAGGTAGGGTCGTATGGAGGGAGAGTCACGGGACAGGTAGGGTCGTATGGAGGGCGAGTCATGGTACAGAGTCGTATGGAGGGAGAGTCACGGTACAGAGTCGTATGGAGGGAGAGTCACGGTACAGGTAGAGTCGTATGGTGGGAGAGTCATGGTGCAGGTAGAGTCGTATGGAGGGAGAGTCACGGTACAGGTAGGGTCGTATGGAGGGAGAGTCACGGGACAGGTAGAGTCGTATGGAGGGAGAGTCACGATACAGAGTCGTATGGAGGGAGAGTCACGGTACAGGTAGGGTCGTATGGAGGGAGAGTCACGGTACAGGTAGGGTCGTATGGAGGGAGAGTCATGGTATAGAGTCGTATGGAGGGAGAGTCATGGTACAGAGTCGTATGGAGGGAGAGTCACGGTACAGAGTCGTATGGAGGGAGAGTCATAGTGCAGGTAGAGTCGTATGGAGGGAGAGTCACGGTACAGAGTCGTATGGAGGGAGAGTCATGGTGCAGGTAGAGTCGTATGGAGGGAGAGTCACGGTACAGGTAGGGTCGTATGGAGGGAGAGTCACGGTACAGGTAGGGTCGTATGGAGGGAGAATCACGGGACAGGTAGAGTCATATGGAGGGAGAGTCACGGTACAGGTAGAGTCGTATGGAGGGAGAGTCATGGTATAGAGTCGTATGGAGGGAGAGTCACGGTACAGGTAGGGTCGTATGGAGGGAGAGTCATGGTACAGGTAGAGTCGTATGGAGGGAGAGTCATGGTACAGGTAGGGTCGTATGGAGGGAGAGTCACGATACAGGTAGGGTCATATGGAGGGAGAGTCATGGTATAGAGTCGTATGGAGGGAGAGTCATGGTATAGAGTCGTATGGAGGGAGAGTCATGATACAGGTAGGGTCGTACTGAGGGAGAGTCACGGTACAGGTAGAGTCGTATGGAGGGAGAGTCACGGTACAGGTAGGGTCATATGGAGGGAGAGTCACGGTACAGGTGGAGTCATATGGAGGGAGAGTCACGGTACAGGTAGAGTCGTATGGAGGGAGAGTCATGGTATAGAGTCGTATGGAGGGAGAGTCATGATTCAGGTAGGGTCGTACTGAGGGAGAGTCACGGTACAGGTAGAGTCGTATGGAGGGAGAGTCACGGTACAGGTAGGGTCGTATGGAGGGAGAGTCACGGTACAGGTAGGGTCGTATGGAGGGAGAGTCATGGTACAGGTAGGGTCATATGGAGGGAGAGTCATGGTATAGAGTCGTATGGAGGGATAGTCATGGTACAGGTAGAGTCGTATGGAGGGAGAGTCACGGTACAGGTAGGGTCGTATGGAGGGAGGGTCATGGTACAGGTAGGGTCGTATGGAGGGAGAGTCATGGTATAGAGTCGTATGGAGGGAGAGTCATGATACAGGTAGGGTCGTACTGAGGGAGAGTCACGGTACAGGTAGAGTCGTATGGAGGGAGAGTCACGGTACAGGTAGGGTCGTATGGAGGGGGAGTCACGGTACAGGTAGGGTCGTATGGAGGGAGAGTCATGGTACAGGTAGGGTCATATGGAGGGAGAGTCATGGTATAGAGTCGTATGGAGGGATAGTCATGGTACAGGTAGAGTCGTATGGAGGGAGAGTCACGGTACAGGTAGGGTCGTATGGAGGGAGGGTCATGGTACAGGTAGGGTCGTATGGAGGGAGAGTCACGGTACAGGTAGGGTCGTATGGAGGGAGGGTCACGGTACAGGTAGAGTCGTACGGAGGGAGGGTCACGGTACAGGTAGGGTCGTATGGAGGGAGAGTCATGGTACAGGTAGAGTCGTATGGAGGGAGAGTCACGGTACAGGTAGGGTCGTATGGAGGGAGAGTCACGAGACAGGTAGGGTCGTATGGAGGGAGAGTCATGGTACAGAGTCGTATGGAGGGAGAGTCACGGTACAGGTAGGGTCGTATGGAGGGAGAGTCACGGTACAGAGTCGTATGGAGGGAGAGTCATGGTGCAGGTAGAGTCGTATGGAGGGAGAGTTACGGTACAGGTAGGGTCGTATGGAGGGAGAGTCACGGTACAGAGTCGTATGGAGGGAGAGTCATGGTGCAGGTAGAGTCGTATGGAGGGAGAGTCACGGGACAGGTAGAGTCATATGGAGGGAGAGTCACGGTACAGAGTCGTATGGAGGGAGAGTCATGGTGCGGGTAGAGTCGTATGGAGGGAGAGTCACGGTACAGAGTCGTATGGAGGGAGAGTCACGGTACAGGTAGAGTCGTATGGAGGGAGAGTCACGGTACAGGTAGGGTCGTATGGAGGGAGGGTCACGGTACAGGTAGGGTCGTATGGAGGGAGAGTCACGGTACAGGTAGGGTCGTATGGAGGGAGAGTCACGGTACAGGTGGAGTTGCTGCTTCACAGCTCTGTAGCCCAGTCTGATTGTGTTGAGGTTACATTTCTCCCTGTGGCCCTCTAGTCTTCCTTTGGCTGCTCTGGTTTCCTCCCAAAGACCAAAAACATGTGGGTTGTAAGATAATTTGACTACTACAATTACCTTAGGGGGTGGTGGAAGAATCTAGCAGGCAGTTGATGGAAATGTGCATCCATATAGTTGGTTCTGTTTGTACACTGTCACCATGACTCTGAATTGAAGAGCTATGCTGATCGGCTGGGCAAGCAGAATGAGCTGGATGTTCATTCTAGGTAGGCATTCTTCTTCAGTGTTGTGTAATTGTAAGCATCTAAAATTCCTTTATCCAGATCAAAACCAAAATTTTGTTGTTGTGAAGAGTGTAGGCATAGTAATTCCAGATCTAGATATGTTCTAGATATGTGCAGGGGGTGAGATTAAATAGGAAAGACAGTTCAAGCACAATCCATGTCCTCAACAAAGCCAGTAGTTCCAGCAAACTTCCAATCACATCTTCAAACCTAACCCTCTAGAACTTCCCCGGCTCTGAATCAACACTGACACACCTTGATACCGAAGCTGTCGGGAACCACGGTGTATTTTATTCCTGTGCATTAGTTCCAGACTAGTTAATAATCTATGAAAACAACAACTTGATTTGATGTTATCATGTGATAGTACTGCCACCATTGGAAAGAGAAGACGGGTGGCCATCTGAAGATATTTACAATATTAATAATAATTTAAAGGTTTTGCTGAATACTTTGTGAGAAAGTATACAATGTAGATAATAATAAACTGTGAGAGAAGATTGAACTATTGAGAATGATCTTTGACAAAGATCTAAATAGCTATACAAATATAACAAAGCAAGCATGCCTGTGGTCATTAGAAGATGTAACTTGGAGTAATGTTCCTGCGTTCTACACTGAAACAAAATGTCAATCTGCTCAGAGCTGCTTGTGACTAATTCAGGTATTAGGCTCAGGGTGCTGAAGAGGGACTTGATGCCCTTTTATTTTGTTCACCAGAAGCAATCTCAAATATAAATATAAATACTATTTATAACTGTTCCAATAACTTCATTTGCATATCTAAACTCTTAGGAAATGAAATGATTCAATTTTCCAACTTTTTATATAAACAGGCTCAATAAAAGCAAAGAAAAAAAAAAACCATGCACAACACCGACAAAAATAATGAAAAGAAATTTGGCTTAAGTGTGAATATTTAGCGAAAGCATTTGATCAAGACTGATTCCTGTACAACAGGTAGATTCCTTTGGTACTGACGGAAATGGTTCTAATCAGCCCACTGAGGGGCTGTGCTGTCAGTAGATGTTAGTGACCTATGGAGAAATTAAATGATATCTGATGGTTCCAGAGTTTTGGACATGTTTATGTAAACATTATTTTCATGCTCAGAGTTATTCAAATACTCTTTTTTAGTTACTCTGGTTTCAGCAGCATTTTCATTTGCCAAAAAAATGCTCCTGAACCATTATTTATCAGAATTTCAATAATTAAAAATAAATATGCATCTACCCGTAAGTTAGTCCAGAAGAATACTTCTACATTAGTCACTATCATATTCCTCAATTATTAGCTCCTCGTCCTCGAGAAAGGCTTGTGTTATGGTGGGTTGCGGCTGGCTGTTCGGCAGGTCCCCTCCACCAGGCTGTCCAGCAACACCTGCGGAGTACGTGGTCTGAGTCTCTTGTGTGGATGCTGCTGTCTGCTCATGTGTCACTAACGGCTGAGGCTGCCAACAGTCCTCTTCCTCGTGGCTGAGCTCCACAATACCAGGATCTTCATCCGTTAAAGCTTCCAATGCCGGCCTGAAAAATCCACAGTTAGTGTGACAAATGACGTCTGAAAACAAACTAGCTGATAGTAACACACACAAAATGCTGGAGGAACTCTGATTAAATGTACTTTGAAACTTTGAACCAATTGCTTTTCCCCTGTCAAACACTGGAAGAAATGTGACAGTTCATATTTTGTGCCTTATGTCACACTTTCAGTCAAGTTTTCTCACTACTCACAGGGTTGGAATGTTCTATGAAACTCCAGGGAGTGAGTTACGAAATCTGAGCTTGCAGGTGCAACAAGAGCTCAGAAGGTAAATGACATGACAAATCAAGGGTGATGTGCAAGAGAGGGTTAGATTGATCTTAGCAGAGGTGAAACGTTGATAGAGTTGTTAGGAAGGCATATGGTGTGTTGGCCTTCAATAGTCAGGGGATTGAGTTCAAGAGCCATGAGGTAATGTTGCAACTCTATAAAAGTCTGGTTAGACTACACTTGAATATTGTGTTCAGTTCTGATCGGCTCATTATAAGCTTTGGAGAAGGTGTAGAGGAGATTTACCAGGATGCTGCCTGGTTTAGAGAGCATGTCTTATGAAGGTATATTGAACGAGTGAGGGCTTTTCTCTTTTAAGTGAAAGAGGATAAAACGAGAACTGACAGAGACGTAAAAGATGATAAGAGGCATAGGATGAGTGGATGGCCAGAGATCTTTTCTCCCCAGGGCAGAAATCGCTATTACCGGGGGGTATAATTTTAAGGAAATTGTAGGTAGGATATCAGATGCAAGTTTATTTACACAGACAGTGGGGGTGCATGGAACACTTTGCCGGGGTGATGGTATAAAGGCAGATTCATTACGGACACTTAAAACTCTTAGATAGGCACGTGGATGATAGAAAAATGGAGGGCTACGTGAGAGGAAAGAGTTAGATTGATCTTAGAGTAGGTTAAAAGGTTGATAACAACATTATGGGCCAAAGGGCCTGTACTGTGACGTACTGCTCTGTGTTCCAATGTTTTCACTGGTAGTGACAGTTACAATTTTTAAAGATCGAGGAATTGAGAAGCACGGGGTTCTCACAGAGGAGTTAAAGCTGGGGGTAGATCAGCTATGATTACATTGCATGGTGGAGCGGACAAAGAGGGCCAGATGGCCAACTCTTGTCTCTACTTTATGTTCTGTGTGCTCATCCATCGTCAGCAGAACAAAAGTTTATATTAAACCAGCAACTGTAAAGAATAATGTCCTCCCATTATGAAGAATTAAACACAGGTTGTTATTATTTTTAAAATCACTTTTTCCCCAATTTAAATCAGGTAAATAAAGTTTAAGGTTAACAACTATATCTCACACTCAAAGTTAATGACAATTTAAATTTCCCTAAGTAGGAAGTGTAAACTAAGAACATTAACTTGTATGCAAGGCAGGATCAACTGTGATATTAGGAAACCATATGTACATACCTTGTAGAGTATCGCTTGAATGGAAAGCTTCCCACATCGTGAATAAAATTAATTTGTGCTGTACATAAACATAAATCAGAAAAATTTATAGATGTTGTTCAGATGAAAATGCAACTTTAAAAACTTTCTACTTGAATAATTTTGTTTCCCACTGAAGCCTGTTGTTGTATTCTCTGAAAGGACCAGGGCTGGACTTGGACAGCAATGTTGTGCTGTTGGGCACTTGGCACAGGGAACATTACCGGTGCCAGAACAGTCTATGCAAAGGGGATTGACATGCTAACAGCATGCAGACAGTCTGTTTGTTAGGAGGACATCAGGTTTAGCCACCACATTGCCAACCATTTTGCTGCAACTCCCTACCACATACCGAAGAACCCAAATTTAAGGTTTAAAAACTTAACCATGTGCAGGATTGCAAGAGGCTGCAGAGGATTGTGGACTCAGCCAGCTCTATCATGTGCACAACCCTCCCCACCATTGAGGACAGGATTAAGAGACCATTTACAACCCTCACCATCCATAAGACCTAGGAGGTGACTCAGGCCATTCAGCCTATCGAATCTGCTCTGCCATTTCGTCATAGCTAATTTATTATCCATCTCAATCCCATTCTCCTGCATACTCCCTGTAACCTTTGACACCCTTACTGATCACAAACCTATCAACTTCCCAATATACCCAATGACTTCGCCTCAGCAGCTGTCTGTGACAATGACTTTCACAGATTCACCACCTTCGGGCGAAAGAAATTCCTCCTCATCTGTGTTCTAAAGGGACGTCCTTGTATTCTGATCCTGTACCCTCTGGTCCTAGATTCCCCAGTATAGGAAACATCCTCTCCAAGTCCACTCTATCCAGGCCTTTCAATATTCAATAGGTTTCAGTGACATCCCCCTCATTCTTCTAAACTCCAGCGAGTACAGGTCCAGAGCCATCAAACGCTCCTCATGCATTAACCCTCTTCTCATTATTACCAGAAGTAGTACAGGAGCCTGAAGACCCACATTCAACATTTGAGGAACAGCTTCTTCTCCTGCACCACCAGATTTCTTCATTACTATTGCATTATTCCACTTTTGACCTTTATTTTTAAACTTAGTAGTATTTTTTGTCTCTTACGGTACTGCTGTCGCAAAACAACAAAATTTCACAACATATCAGTGAGAATAAACCTGACTGATTCATCAAATACAAAGTTATTTTAGGTTACTTGAGAAAAGATAGTCATCTTCACAGCGAACAGATTATTTTCTGAGATTTGAGGGAGTTAGAAAATGAATCTTCCAAAGACTCTACAACCTGCTTTAGATATCAGAATCAGGTTTATTATCACCGGCATGTGACGTGAAATTTGTTAACTTAGCAGCAGCAGTTCAATGCAATACATAATATAGAAGAGAAAAATAAATAAATAAAAATAATAATAAATAAGTAAATCAATTTCAATATACATATATTGAATAGATTAAAAAATGTGCAAATACTGTATATTTTTTTAAAAAGAGAAGTACTCTCTAAGGGTTCAATGTCCACTTAGGAGTCAGATGGCAGAGAGGAAGAAGCTGTTCTTGAATCAGGCTTCTGTACCTCCTACCTGATGGTAACAGTGAGAAGGGCATGCCCTGGGTGCTGGAAGTCCCTATCATTAGTGCTTCTACCATACAGGCATCCACCACCGTTATTCACAATATGCTTTCTATTTGATGAATACAAGCTGAGGAATATCACCACACTGTTTTCTGACTTACTCCATTGCTTTATGGAGGGCAGAGATCGAAATTAGTAAAATCTGTAGCTCCACATCAATATTTGCCATGGTAGCGTAATGGCTAGCACAAAGCCATGACAGCTCGGGGCACTGGATTTCAGAGTTCAATCCCGGCATCCTGTGTGAGGAGCTTGTACATCCTCCCTGTGGAATGTGGGGATTTCCTCCGCATGCTCCGGTCTCTTCCCACAGTCCAAAGGAGTACTGGGTCACTGTAGATAGTTCCGTGAATAGGCTAGCGTTAAATTGATGGGTTGCTGGCAGCAGGTCTTAAAGGGCCAACTCGGTGCTATATCCAAATAAATAAAAAATAAATTTGGCAGCCCAACGCACGGTTTACTTGCACAAGGATAGAATGTTTCCAGTCTAAGTCTACTTAAAATGATCTGAACTGCATGCAAATTCCAAGTTGAATATAAAGCCAGGGAAGAGCAACACTATCTAAAATATACATGTGCTTGTGCAGCTGAAGACTGTGTTTTGCAAGCTATGGGTTATGAGGAAAATAAAATTTATACTTTTCCTCTGGTAGTAGAGGCGGATACCTTAAGGCGATTTCAGGGACTTTTAAGATAGGCATATGGATGAAAGAAAAGGAAGGGAAGGGTTAGGTTGATCTTAGAACACATTAAAGGGTACACAAGCATTGTGGGCTGAAGAACTTGTATTGTGCTGTCATGCTCTATGTCCTTAAATGCACATATAATATGTAGCGCCAAATACTGATTTGCACTATTTTGCTACGCACTATTGTATCAACTTTCTATGAAATTATATGCTACAACTGGAAAAAAACATCCTGTTAACATTTTTCATCTTACCTTGATTTCTCATAGGGTTTGTCAGTAGTGCTAGGTACGGTAATAACTCAGTCTGAAGGCAAACTGGGGCTAAACAAAAGTTTGAGAAGAAACCTTTGGCGGCAAGACAATTTTCTTTATACTGAAACAACAAAGAAAAGAATTTTGGGTTCTAATTACCATTTCTATCTACGTACAATATAAACAATCATAACCAAGAATTCACTGAAAGGACTATCTGCACCGAGTCTCTCAGGTACATTAATGTCCAGGAAAATTAAGCTGATGTTTCCAGCAAGCCAAATGTAAGAGCTAGACAACTTTGAGAAACCAACAATGCCAATGTCCTGACCCTTTGTTGGAGATATCACTTTTGGATTAGAGAGCATGTTCTATGATGATAGGTTGAGTGAACTGGGTTTTTCTCTCTGAAGCAATGGAGGGAAGATGAGAACTGACTTGATAGAGGCGTACAAGATAATAAGAGGCATAGACAAAGTGGACAGCCAGAGATATTTTCCCAGGGTGGAAATGGCTAATACAAGCAGACATAACTTTAAGGTGATTGGAGGAAAGTATATAGGGAGGATGTGAGAGGTAAGTTTCTTTTTAAAACACAGTTTTATCTGGGTGGGTGCATGAAATGCCCTGCCAGGCTGCTGGTAGAAGGAGATACTTTGGGGGCATTTAAGAAACTTTTAGATAGGCTCATGAATGATAGAAAAATGGAGGGTTATGTAGGAGGGAAGGGTCAGATTGATCTTAGAGTAGGTTAAAAGGTCAGCACAACATTGTGAGCTAAAGGGCCTGTACTGTGCTGTAGTGTTCTATGGTCTTATAACAGTATAATGCCACAAACCCAAACCAACAGATTTAGCATCTACAGTGAAATACATTGTTTGTGTTAATGACCAATACCACCTAAGGATGTGTTGGGAGCAGCCCACAAGTGTCGTTACCCATTCCGACACCAACATGGCATGCCAATGAAGCTTGGCAGAACAACAAAGAACCTAATAAGCAACAAAAGAACTCAGCAAAACAAGCTCTGTGCTCCTTGCCAGCAAACCGCCACCACCCATTCACCCACACACACAGTTCTCCAACCTCAAACACCCAATTTCAGCAGTTAGAATTCATTAGTACAAGCCCATTGCTAAGCTATACTAGGTTGATCAGATTCTGTTAAACTGTAACCAGAATGCCAGCTGAATTTATCAGTCAAACCAGTTCTGCCCGTACCTTTTTGTTTATTGATAGCCACTGTGGTTTGTGCAAAGGTTTGAAACCAGCTCCTCCTTTACAATTAGCCCAAGCTCGAGCTCTGTTGGCATGAATCAGCCCTCTGGTCGCCACAGACGCACTATATTTCCACATAGTTGAACGATGCTAAGGAAGTCATAGAACCAGATAAATAAGACGTTTGTCAAACTCACTATAAGATTTAGTTTGAACATGTCCTATACTCATAAAATTTAATCTGTGTGAAAATTAGAATGCTGTAGAATTTCATATATTGCCCAACCCAAAGAGGCTGTGTTCCAAAGTCGTCTCATCCCGCAAAACCTGGGCTTCAGAAGTGGACATAATGCTTCAGCCAGGGATTAAATAGCACTCGGGAGACACAGGAGAATGTAATTGCTGGAATCGGTGGAGTCTCCACCCAAAACGACAACAGTTGGGCAAACTTGAAGGCAGGGTACAGGGTGAATGGCAGGATTCTTAGCATTGTGGAGGAACAGAGGAATCTTATTTATTTATTGAGATACAGTGCAGAATAAGCCCTTTGACACGCACTGCCCAGCACCCCGATTTAATCATTGTCATTGTTTTGAACTGTGGGAGGAAACCGGAGTACCCAAAGGAAACCCATGTGGTCACAGGGAAACGTACAAACTCTTTACAGGCAGCAGCGGCAACTGAACCTGCGTCGCTGGTATGCTAACCACTACGCTACTGTGCCACCCTGCCAGGTATGGTGGTATAGATAGATACATTAGGGAGATTTAAGAGACTCTTAGATAAGCACATGGATAGATGTAAAATGGAGGGCTATGTAGGAGGGAATGTTTAGATTGATAGAGTAGGTTAAAAGGTTGGCACAACATCATGGCCCTAAGGGCCTTATACTGCCGTACTGTTCTATGTTGTATGTTAATTCCTTTCCTGCCACAGATGCTGCTCAACCCACTGGGGTTTCTCCAGCAGACTGTTTGTTGGTGTTAACCAGTACTTTGCTGGATTCAGGATAATTTTCTGGATCTTGTTCCCTGTGCCAAGATTCTAGAGTCCCAGACATTTTGTAAGTTGTTGTGTTAAACAGTCCTCCTCTGGTCAAAAACATCTATTCAATTTTAGGGCTCTTTTTATCACCCACAACAATTAGAATAGAAATATCAGCCGAACTGTGGGAGGTGTATTCAGCCACATGGTCGCTCAAGCCTACCCTGCCATTTGATAAGGTCATGGTAATCTCGACCCCAGATTCCTGCTTACCTCCAGCAGCTTCTCCTCATCCTACTCATCAGGAATCTTTGCCTTAAGAATATTCAAATTCTCTGTCTCCTTTGAGGAAGAGTTCCAAATACTTATGAAGTACTTCAAAAAGAATTGTTCATATTTGTTTACATTCCAGAGCCTATCTTTAATGTATCAGGAACGGGTTCAGGGACACTGTGAAAACTACTTAATGAACCATTTTGGTTCAAGAAGGAGAAGCAAACTTTCTGCGACAAATTAAACAAACGATGATTGACTTGATTTAATACAAACAATGGTGAATACCAGGAGGCATGGTTTTAAAGGAATTGGGGGAAAGTATATGGGGACATGTCAGAAGTAGGTTGTTTTTGTTTTTACACAGAGAGCGGTGAGTAGGTGGAACCCCTGCCAGCGGTGTAAGCAGATAGGTCAGCAACATTTAACAGACTCTTAGATAAGCACATAGATAGAGAAATGGAGGGTTATGTGGGAGGGAAAGGTTAGATTGATCTTGGAGGAAGTTAAAAGCTCAGCACAACATTTGTGGGCTGAAGGGCCTGTACTGTTCAATATTCTAATCCCACTATTTTATTATCATACTACAACATCTTGGGATTATTCTTTTCGCAGAGTGGATATAAGTATTGGAATTTTAGAGCAAAATCAATTCAAGATTCATTTTTAAAATGACCATAATGATAAGAAAGGACATTGTTTCCTGGACTGAAATGAACACAATTCAGAAAACAATTTTAATTAACAGGTCATCGAAGGTCCTATTTATTTATTCATTCTGAGATGCACCGCAAACCGCTTCATCCACCAACCCCCGATTTAATTTAATCACGGGACAATTTTTTTTGACAATAACAAACCTACTAATCGGTCGGTACATGATACATTTTTGGACTCTGGGAGGAAACCCACACATTCCACTGCCAGAACCTACAGACTCCTTACAGATAACATTAGAATTGAACTCCGACCTCTGATGTTCTGAGGTGTAATAGCATTACACTAAGAACATGGTTGACAGTTTTGAAAAAGTAGAAACAGATTTCTTTCATTACCGATGGCAATAAATAAACGGGCAAATGCAAAGCCACTCCCTCATCTCTCACCCGTCACATTCTCAGGGCATTAGAACTGATTCATGGGCAACCAAGCACTTTTGAATTGTAGCTGTGGTTGTAACGTAGCAGTGCAGCGCTTGCCTATCAGCTACACAAGAGCCTGGCTCATGAATCAGGGAATGATTACCAGTTACACGATGTTTGTTACTTACACTCCAATCTACTGTTAGGAAGTCCGCATCACTTAGGTAGTCACTAGCACGCACTATGTCATCTATGTCACTGAAGAAATCAACATAATTCTGGTGGAGGTAAAGATTAAACAACTCCTCAGACATATGTGAATTTTCAATTACTTCCTGAAATACAAATAAAACATAAAAATCATTAAACATGATGTGTTACTCTTATTCTGCCCTTACAGTAACTGGCCCTACGACACGGCCAGCAGGCAGGAACTTCACCCTGAATGCCACCACAAAACTGATCAGACCACTGATATGGTGAAGAACTGAATCCTCAAATATCGGAAGATAGAATCAACACTACAATATATGACACATCCTTCTCCTTCATGTTTGTGATGAAGATCACTCTTACCTCTGGATTGACCAAAAGCGGATCCCTCTCATACTCAGATAAATGAGCTGGTAATGGATTCAAATGCATGCCACTGGATGGCTCTCCTTCAAAGGAAAATTAAAGTTGGTCAATTTTAATTCACAACATTAGACTGAAAAATCTACTTCACTGCTGAAAAAGTTTGAATAAATCTCAGCGATCTACAGGAGATGATTTTTGTGGTGGCTTCAAACACATACTGTCATTCAGAATCAGAATCGGACATAGAATCAGGTTTAATATCATTGGCGTGTGTCATGAAATTTGTTAACTTAGTGGCAGCAATATAATGCAACTCATCATAAACATGAAAAATTGAATTACAGTATATATATAATAGTTAAATTAAGATAAGTAGCACAAAAAACAGAAAAAAATCGTATTCATTTTAATTTCATCTGATTTTCACTTTTTCCCTATAACTAAACACGCACTAATTTTCATACAACAAAATCAAAATGAGGACATAATTTTAAGGTACGGTAATTGGAGGAAATTTTAGAGGGAATGTCAGAGGTAAGTTTTTCTTTTACACACACATACACAAAGTAAAGAATGCATGGAAAGTGCTGCCAAGGAGATGGTAGAGCCAGATATGTTAGGAACATTGAAGAAACTATTAGACAGGCACATGGAAGATAGGAAAATGGAGGGCTATGTACAAGGGAAGGGCTAGATTGACCTTAGAGTAGGTTGAAAGGTCGACCGACACATCATGGGCTGAAGTACGTTTATGGTTCTGCAATGTTCTATATTCTGAAATCCCCATTCTCAATGCCTTTCGCCAGCTACAGTGGTGCAAGGAAGTTCGTGAACCCTGTAGAATTTTCTCTATTTCTGCATAAATATGACCTAAAATGTGATCAGATCTTCATGTCAGTCCTAAAACTGGATAAAGAGAACCCAATTAAATAAATAACACAAAACAATTATACTTCCTCATTCATTTATTGAGAAAAATGATACAATATTACATGTCAACACAAGGAAATCTGCAGATACTGGAAATTCAAACAACACACACAAAATGCTGGTGGAACACAGCAGGCCAGGCAGCATCTATAGGGAGAAGCACTTATGTATTTGCTGGAGAAAAGGATCAGGATCAGGATTTATACTGATTAACAAAGCTAAGCAATATATCAATAATAATAAGAAAAAATAAAGTGTTAATTTTTTTTTGAAAGAAAAAAGGAAAAAAAAAAGAACTATTTCTTCAGGTCTTTTGCTGTTACTCTTGGGTTCTTTATCACCTCCTTCAACATTGCACGTTGTGCTCTTGGTGTGATCTTTGCAGGTTGCCCACTCCTAAGGAGAGTAGCAACAGTATGTTTGCTCCAGTATGTAGCAGAGTTTGCTCAATTCAGACTGATGAACACTCAGGTCTTTAGAAATGCTTTTGTAGCCTTTTCCAGCTTCATGCATCTCCATAATTCTTCTTCTAAGGTCCTCTGAAAGTTGTTTTCATCAAGGCGTGGTGCAGATAAACAGATCTTTCTTGAGAAGAGCAGGCTCTGTCAGTAATCTGACTTTGTGTCTTTTTTTATAAGGCAGGGCACTTCTACAGCCCAAACCTCCAATCTCTTTTATAGAAGGCATTATCCTAGAGGTTCACACACTTTTTCCAACAAATACATGTAATATTGGATCATATGTTTTTTGTGTTATTTATTTAATTGGGTCCTCTTTATCTAGTTTTAGGGGTTACAGTAAGGTCCAATCACATTTTAGGCCATATTAATAAAGAAATAAAGAAAATTCTACAGGTTTCACGAACTTTCAGCCACCACTGTCTGGTCAGCAATGCTCCAATTTCAAACTAACATTGCATCTTCAAGTTCCTGTATCAGCAAGTTAGATATCTGAGATCCCCTTCAGCCCTGTAATGCACCAACATCTCAGCTCTCCGTGCCACCTTCTCATCCATTGATCCACTAAATCCACTGTCTTGGTCTGTACATCTGAAATCTGTTCTGTCACTTCACCTTTCCCTAAATACACTCCACAAAGTCAAAACTTAACTATTTTCTTGAATTGGTCTATCTTCATCTTCCTTTCCCCCCTTTAAGTTCCTCGCTAGAATCTTTTAACCACATCTCCACTTCTTTCAAGTTTAGAAGAATGAAGGGTGATGTTGTTGAAACACAGAAGATCCTACAGAAGAGTGAAAGAGAGGATGAAGAGATATTTCCACTAGTGAGAGAGCCTCAAATGAGAAGCAGTTACAAAGTTAGGCAGTGGTCAATCAAGTAGTCACCTACCTACAGGAAAGATGTAAATAAGAAAAGATTGAACTTTATTCCCTAGAATGAAGAAGATTGAGGGGAGATTTGATAGAGGTATACAAAATTTTGAGGGGTGTAGATAGGGTAAATGCAAGCAGGCTTTTTCCACTGAGGTTGGGTGACACCACAACTAGAGGTCATGGATTAAGGGTTTAAGAGGAACATGATGGGAAATTTCATCACTCAGATTATGGTTAGCGTATGGAATGAGCTGCCGGTGCAAGTGGTGTATGCAAATTCGATTTCAATATTTAAGATAAATTGGGTAGGTACATGGATGGGAGGGGTATGGAGGACTATGGTCAAGGTGCAGGTCGATGGGCTAGGCAGTTTATATGGTTCAACATGAACTAAGGAGCCTGTTTCTGTGCTGGAGTTTTCAATGACTCTAAAACTGAGACATATAGAAACTTCACAAACAAGAGAACATCTGCAGATGCTGGAAGTCAAAGCGACACACACAAAATGGTGGAGGAACTCAGGCCAGGTAGCATCTATGAATAAGAGTGAACAGTCGAGGTTTCAGATCAAGACCCTTCATCAGGACTCAGGTTTTGGTTGGAAACGTCGATTGTTTATTCTTTTCCATAGATGCTACCTGGCCTATTGAGTTCCTCCAGCATTTGAGGTTCTCTCGCTAGTGGAAACTTATTACAAAAGGAGGAAATCTCTGCTTACAGGGCTGTGGAAGGCTTCATCAGTCATAATTACAATAACTGGCAGGACAGGTTTGAGGGGTCCAGTGACCTATAGTTTTACATTCCTTCTTTATCTTAACATCCATTTGTGATTATTACCAGAATCAACTGAGAAGCCTTTCTGCTATATGATGAAAATTGTTTGGGGAAAGTGATCTCATATTTTCCAAACACCACCATCTAGTGGCAAATAAGAAAATGTGACTGCTTGAAGTATTGTACCCACCAATGCTCCCTCTACTCAAGCAATCACTGCTCTACGCAGGGGTTTTTTTAAAAACACAGCCTGAAATCTGAGCGGCACTTTAAATGTTTGTTTGTTTTGTAATATGCAAACTAGGAATATTTAGAATGAAAATTCAAAAATCACATATATTTGATTTTATTTAGTAATTGAATGCTGTATTGAAATATAGCACAACAAAGAAAATCTTTCATGTTTTGTAAACTTTTTCTAGCTGTGACGAATTTCAGCTACGTGGCGACAAAAGCTGTATGTGCGGGAGCATTTCGGTTAATGAACAGCTGCACACCCGCACAGCTCAGTGGGAACAATGGTGCCCACAGAAAGATAATTCATGCATCCTTCCAGTGAAGGTGTGTGTTTGAAGAGGGGCCTGGAAGGTTCAGGCATCAATGACAATGAAGGCCTGGCTATTAATTGTCTCATTAGGCTGGTGTTTGACTCAGAGAGCCTACAGAGAGACCATAAGATATAGGAGTAGAATTAGGCCATTCAGCCCATTGAGTCTGCTTCACTTTTTCAACATTTCCCTCTCAACCTCATTCTACTGCCTCTTCCCTGTAAATTTTCACACCTTGACTAGTCATATCAACCTTTGTCTTAAATGCACCCAATGTCCTGTCCCCCACAGCAGCCTGTGGCAACAAATTCCACAGGTTCATCATCCTCTGGCTAAAGATGATGCTGTTAGCTGCTCCTTGACGTTTCGGCTAGTATAAATAGCTTCATTTGTCATACGTACTTCAAAATGGCAATGTGTACAGTGAAATATGTCATTTGTGTCAATGACCAAAACAGTCTGAGAATGTGCTGGGAGCAGTCTGCAAGTCTCGCTGCCCTTCTGATTGAGCTCAGTGACTGTCACAAAGGGACATTAAGTTAAATTAGGCAAAGAAATAAAAGTTTGTCCAAGAATTTGTCTTTAAGGGGATCTTAAAGAGGAAAGAGACATGGAGGCAGTGAGACTTGAGGATCAAATTGGAGCATGAATGACCAGTCAATCCAAGTATAATCATTACATAAATATAAAATAGTGGAAAAATCAGAGATTACAGAAATTTGTAAGTATTTCCACATTTTGGAAATGTTTCTATAAACCTCATGCATTGTCAGTTCTGTTTTTCCAGGAGCATAGTAGCATCCTCGGACATAGCTGCATCTACGGGGCCAACCAAAGGTGTTATTCTCTTTTTTAAAACATATTTTTTATGATTCCAAGACCCTGCTGGGCATTAAGAAATGATAGTACTTCGTCTATCCAATCTGTGAGTTGTTTATTGCTGGAGAAACTGAAAGAACTGGAATTGGTGTCGATCGTGTTGGCGCCTGCATCAGAGTGGGTGTGGGAAGGAGGTGTTCAGTCTAACAACAAATGTAGTCACTTTTCTGGTGATCACAAGATCCTGTTATACATTGTTAATGCAGAATGCTAAAGGTCCGATTTACTAGTTTTTGACAAATTGTGGGGGAGCTGCGTGGCCTCGGTCCGAGCAAGAATGAAGCCTGAAAGCACGATTTTCACCCGCTTTCCGTCGCCCAGGTGAGAGGCATTGGAGTTGTTGCACTCCACCAGAGGCGATATGGTTGGTGCATGCTGGAGTCGGTGCTGTTCCCGAATGTCTGCCTGGCTGAAGACAATTTCCATTTGCTACAGACTGCTGCAACATTCATGGACTCAGGGATTCGACTATATTTTTTTTGTGTGCTGTTTTATACGTGCCATGTGTGTGTTGTGCTGTGTATGACTGTTGGTACTGTGTTTTGCACTTTGCCAGGAATATCGCTGTTTCGTTTGGCTGTATTCATGGGTATTCACATATGGTTGAATGACAAACCTGAACTTATTTTGACACTTACCTTAAGCTTCATCGATAACCGACTTTTAATAACTCTTATTACTGTCTTCTTTGCATGACACTGAATCTTATACAAAGTAGGGCAAAGAAAATTGCTAACTGATCATGCTACTTTAGAATAAGGTTAAGAAAAATTGATGTTAAAAGTGGTGATTTTTAAAAAGTGGCAGCTTGTGGCATATTGCATAGCTTTTAAAAAGCACTAAAAATTAAACATGGGGGAATAAGCAGAAGTCGTCCACAAGTACATTCTAAAATTTGTTGACAATATTAAAATCTTGGTTAGATTGTGAACCTAAGGGAACTAATACATTTAAAAGGATTCAAATACATTTGTTTAAAATTTGAACTTACGTTTACAATACATAATTTTTCCCAGAGCTCGAAAAAGGAAGAGAGATTGGTCCTTGCCTCCAATGGCAGGCAGGGCACTCTCATTTTCATGTGCCTTTGAAGACTTTTCTTTATACTTTCTTCCCAAAGATGTGCCAGTTCTTACTGAAGATTTTCCTTTACTCTTTGGCAACTGAATCTGTTCCAGTGGGCAGCCTGAATTGTCAAAAGGAAAACAGTTTTGTGCATGTGGACGTGTAGGTCGATCATACAACAGCATTAATTTGTAAATTGTTTTGCAAAAGAAAATCAGTTAAAGCAGGATGTTATCTCTGTACAAAATAATAACTTTGTCATCAGTACGTTCCACATTTTGGAATAATTTTCATTGAAAAAAGATTACAATTTCATAAACACAAGAGGTTCTGCATCCACATTAACACACACATAATGAGGAGATCAGTAGGTCAGGTAGAACCTAAGGAGGGGAATAAACAGTTAACATTTTGGACTGTTGAAAAGTTTCAATGCAAAACATCAACTGTGTATTCCTTTCCATGGATCTTGCCTGATGTGTTGAGTTTCTCCAGCATTTTGTGCATGTTACATTTTGGTCACTGTTATTACATACATTATAAATAATTCAAAGGATTCAAGGCACATTTATTATCAAAGTACAACCCTAAGATTCATCTTCCCACAGACAGCCACAGAACTAAGAAGAAACATGGAAACAACCCATTCAAAGAAAAATCAACCCCCCCACTCAATAAATAACTAACGCAGACAAGAAGAAACAAATCGCACAAAAAGAGTGAAAGCATGGGATATAAACACAAGATGAAAATGTAGTATCAACTACATGGTTCTGAAGCACTGTGTATAAATCAACTTTGCTGCACTCATCTCAAAGTCAGTAATCCACGTTGAGGCTTGTTGACAGGCACAGCCAAGGGTGACAGTGTTCAACAATTAGCCTCAGTGGGCTGGTTGATTGGACCAAGTCTCTCCTGACTACTCCCCCACCCCCCCCCCAATCTCGCCCAATAATAAAATAGCTACATTTTCAGTAGATTACACTGTGAAGAACTGAGGTTGGTATACCTTAGCTCAAAAAAGCCAAGGCAGATTCTTCTTAGTCCTAAGCAGACAGCAAAGTGAAACTGGCAACATTTTGTCAAGTGATGGATTAGTACTACATAGACCTATAGTTTACCATCAGAGCACAGACAGCAGACTTTCTACCCATCCATATATATTATGTCCGTGCATACTTTCTGATGATGAATTCTTCTGCCCATATTGACAACAGGAAGACTCCACTTTACCTGTAAAACCAATCCAACTTCTGTACTTTTGTTACTTCCCCACTCTGTACTACGTCCAACCAATCCTACTTCATATTCCCAAATGCAACAAATACTGGCATCTGACTCAAAGTAACATAACACAAAAGGTAATATAGAAGTCAGGATTTAATGCAATGAGATTGTCTTTGCTTTGTCTTTCAGCTTCTGCTCAGGAGTAATTTTAGTCTTAGCTTCCCAGAGAAAAATGACGGATACATATTTTTATATTCCATCAATTATTAAAAGATTTTAGGTTCATAATGCATATTTTTTCTCAATAAGTTGAGCAAGCTAGGGCTTCTCTCTTTGCAGTGAAGGAGGATGAGAGGTGACTTGATATGGGTGTATAAGATGATAAGAGGCAATAGATTGACTGAATAGCCAGAGACCTTTTTCCCAGGGTGGATGTGGCTAATACGGGGAGACATAAATTGAAGGAAAATAGAGAGGATGTCAGTAGTAGTAGTTTGTTTGTGTTTCTTTTTACACAGACAGTGGCAGGCACATGGGACACCCTACTAGTGGGTGATGCTAGAGGCAGATACATTAGGAACATTTAAGAAACTTAGGCACATGAATGATCAAAAGATGGAAGGCTATGAAGGAGGGAAGATGTGATTGCTCTTGCAGTAGATTAAAAGGTTGGCACAGCATTGTGGGCCAAAGAGCCTGTACCATGCTGTAGTCCTCCATGTTCTAGTGATACAGTGGGTTCTAACTTCAGAGTCAAAACATAGATCAAATATGAAAATATTAATTATTTACCAATTTGCTACTAAGATATCGTTTAATACTGTTTTTCCAAAATTGTCAACTTATTTTAGTCTCCTGCCATTATTAAATTACCTTTCACCAACGTAAACTGCAGACTGTTTATTGCACTCCTGATATCTCCTGCACTGGCCCTGCACAGCATCTCCAGGACAGCTTTGTCAGGAACAACAGACTTGCCAGCTTTCTGCATATCAAGATAATTTTTTAAACTGTTAATATTTCATAATGGACAGAATAGTTGCCCACCCCAGTACAAGTCCCGTAATGCTGGCCGAGCATTACAACTTTAACATTAGTTGCATATTAGCACTTTGAAAAGAGCTGAGTTTGCATGTCCAAATAATGATTAAACAGAGTTAAAAAGTATGTGTGAAATGTAATCCCAATAATCTACCTTAATGAAAGACTTGTGCGGATCACTTTGAGTTGGAAAGTGGAAACATTTCACTAAATTCTGTAGATACGTTTCAGTCTGATTGTAGGATCAGTATCCATAGTTTTTCTTCAGTCATCTTTGTTATATTTATGATCCAAATCAGTCATTCTTACTGATATACTTACTATGTTTTCATAACAATGTTTACAGCACAGTGACAGCAGTATATGATTCTATATATCATACAGAATCCTGGTCCTGATGCAGGTCAACTAGAGTAGGTGGCTCGGCACAGACTGATGGGCCGAAGGGCCTGTTTCTCTATGACTCTAATTATACTGGGTGCTCCTGTGACTATGCAGTGACCCCAGGCTGCACTGGGACTGTGTTCACAGTCTGTTGACAGCTGTCACTGAGAATCAGATATAGGAAAGACAGTTTGGCAATTACCAGAAGGCTTCTGATCACAACAACATACCCCAAAACTCTGGTTAAATAAAAATGCTGAAGACACAGCTGTTTACATTGAACTAGAATTTACCTTGCTTGCCTCTTGAGCGGATATTCTGCTTAGAACTTTCAGCATGCTCGTGGGAGCTACAGGGTTAAAACTGTCAAATGATGGAAAAGAATGGTTTAAATAATAGACCATCACAAGTTGATTAGAAATTCAATTTAGCTTTCAGCATGTAAAATTATTAAACTTCATTAAATAACAAATAAAAAATTATTTATGTCTCCGTGTTGCTTCTTATCAGATTCAGGTAAAGCACAGGGACATACAAACCCCAAGGCTGATACCCGTCGAGACTAAGTTCTCTCATCTCTGCAAAGTGAGGTGGTCTTTCTTGGCACGGTACTGCTTATGTATGTATGGGAAGGGAACAAGTGGCAAATTAATTAATTATTATCACACTTTGCATGCCATCCATAGACCCCGGACACTGTCTGTTCAATGTCCTGCTGTCTGGTAGGAGATACAGAGACATCTTAGGCAAGACAGATTGAAAAACAGCTTCTTCCCTAGGTTTGTTGTGCAGCTGAATAATACTACATCCAGCTTGCCAATGGCCTTTAAGTGTTATGGAATATCAAAGTCACTTGTTGGATGTAAACATGGATTTTTAAAAAAATTTAACCACATCACATGCATTGTAAATATCTGATTTGCACAGACTGGAGTAGCACCACAATCTCGTCCCTGAGCATAAAGTTCTATTCTACTCTATTAGTACACTGAGGTCGTACAAGAGCTAAACAATAGCAAAGTACAGAAAAAAGTGTTACTGATAATACAAGTTTTTTTTTTCTCCCCTGTAATCTCTTAAACCGTAACCTGTGTGTTAAGTACAAATACTCTGACAAGGTCGAAGACAGAATCAGAGTTGGATGCTGATGTGGATGATACCCTTTGCTTAACACCTGCTGTCAAGACCACACATGGACAATGACCTTTCTGGATAAATTTTTGGAAGGCTGCTTTCAGAAGTGCACCACTATCTAAACAGGGGTAAACAATCAAAATGTTCTCTGACTTTATAACAGGATTTATCCTCAATTAATTAATAAATGTAAAAACGATGGCTGTTGTATGGCTTCTGAGGAAACAGCGGACTAAACAGACAAGCAAATTTCGGGGAAATACTCTCCAGTTAAGTCTGCTCATGGTACAAATGGGGCAATGAGTTTGTCACCTATGAACAGCATGGAAATATCACTTTTGTTTTAAAATACTGTCAAAATTTCAGCACTAAATAGATACAAAATTTAAAGTTTTTTTTTTACACAATCCATACATTTTGAAACTCCAAATGAAATACAATTGTAATTGATTCAAAATATATTTAACTGTTTAAAAATCACTTAGTACAAGGATATTTATAAAAGACAAATTCAAAAAAGCACTAACAAATGTGTGGAGTTACCAGTGAACTGGTACTTGCCTAATGTTGAAGATACCCAGTTCCTTTTGGATGTCGTGTGGGAAGAGTACCCGCTGGTTGCTGTCTCCACTGAAGCTGTCAGAAATTATGAACACCAATGGACATCTGGCCGTCTGAACAAACTTCCTGATTAAGAATACATCAAGTGCTTAACTTTACATCATATAATACCTTTATATTTTTCCACACTTCAGTATTTAAAAAAATCCCCAGAGACAGTGTTAAGGAACTAGAGCTGCAGCTGGATGATCTTCAGCTCATTTGGGAGGATGAGGAGATGGCAGGCAGAAGGTGGTCACCCCTATGTTACAGGAGGCAGGTATCTGGGTGACAGTATGGAGAGTGAAAGGTGAAAGGCAGCCTGTGCAGATCACCCCTGTGGCCGTTCTCCTCCATAAGTATACCGCTTTGGATACTGCTGGGGTGGGGGAACGACAACCTACCAGAGAAAGCTGTAGGAATGGGTGTCTGGCACTGAGTCTGGTTCTGTGGCCCAGGAGGGAAGAGGAGGGAGTAAAAGAGGAATGCAGTAGTGATAGGGCATTCCATAGTTAGAGAGCAAACAGGAGATTCTGTGAACAAGATTGGTATGTTGCCAGGGATAGGAATGTCTCAGATCAGGTCGACAGTAAATGGGGGAGGGGGGGGGGGAGAGGGTGAACATCCAGAAGTTGTGGTACATATTGATTCCAACAACATAGGTAGGAACAGGGAGGAGGTCCTGAAGAGAGAATATAGGGAGTTGGGTAGAGAGCTGAAAAACAGGACCTCTCCAGGTAGTAATCTCTGGAGTGCTGTCTGTGCTATGTGCCAATGAGGCTAAGAATAGAAAGACTTGGCAGATGAATGCGTGGCTGAGGAACTGGTGGAGGGGTTAAAGTGTAACATGGAGGCATAATCGAAATGTGATGAATGCAGGACTGAAGATGTGAAAGTGAATGCACGCAGAATACAGAATAAGGTAGGTGATCTTGTAGTGCAGTTAGAGATTGGCAGAAATTATGTTGTGGACATCAATGAGTCATGGCTGAAAGTAGATCATAGTTGGGAGGTTAATATTGAAGGGTATACATTGTATCGAAAGGACAGGCAGGTAGGCAGAAGGGGTGGGGTGGCTCTATTGGTAAAAAGTGAAATCAAAAATGTGACATAGGACTAGAAAAAGTCGAATCCTTGTGGGTAGAGTTAAGAAGCTACAAGGGTAAAAAAAAATCCCTGATGGGAGTTAAATTCATGCCTTCAAACAGCGCCAGGATATAGGATAGAAATACAAGAAGAGATAGAAAAAGCATGTAAAAAGGGAAAGGTTACGAAAGGTTACGATAGTCATGGGGGGAATTTCAATATGCAGGTCTGCTGGGAAAATCAGGTTGGCGCTGAATCCCAAGAGGGGAATTTGTATGTAGCCCACGAGATGCCTTTTTAAGAGCAGCTTGTGATCAAGCCCATTAGGGGAAAGGCAATTCTGATTGGGTATTATGTAATGAACTAGATTCGATGAGGGAGCTTAGGTAAAGAACCCTTAGGAGGCAGTGATCATAACATGATAGATTGCCCACCGCAGTTTGAGAGGGAGAAGCTAAAGTCAGATGTATCAGTATTACAGTAGATTAAATGGAATGACAGAGGCATGAGAGGGGATCTGGCCAAAGTTGATTGGAAGGGGACATTAGCAGGGATGATGGCAGAACAGCAAAGCCTGGAGTTTCTGGGGGCAAGTTGGAAGGCACAGGACAGATACATCCCAAAGATGAAGAAGTATTCTAAAGGGAGGATGAGATGTAACCGTGGCCAACATGACAGCAAAAGGGAAGACATATAATATTGCAAAAATCAGTGGGAAGCTAGAGGATTTGGAAGCTTTTAAAAACTAACAGAATGCAACTAAAAAAAAGTAATGAGAGAAAAGATAAGATATGAAGGTAAGCTAGCCAATATATAAATGAGGATACAAGAAGTTTTTTTTCAGATTTATAAAGAGAGATGAGAGTGGATATCAGCTGCAGACACATGACACTGGAAAGGTAGTTACGGGGGTCAAAAAAAACAGATGAACTTAGTAAGTATCTTGTGTCAATCTTCACTGTAGAAGACACTACTAGTATGCCAGAACTTCAATAGCGTCAGGGGACAGAAGTGAATGCAGTTGCTAAGGAGAAGATGAAAGGTCTGAAGCGAGATAGATCACCTGGATCAGACAGGTTACTATCGATGCAATGCTCCTCAGACAGGATGAAGAGGTCAATACTCCCCAATGCCATTAGGCTTTACAATTCAACCGCCAGGACTTAAGAACTTTTTAAAAGCTATTATTAATGCTTTTTGAGATAGTGATTTAGATGCATATCATATTTTTTTACTGAGTTAAGTATTGTATGTAATTAGTTTTGCTACAACAAGTGTATGGGACATTGGAAAAAAAGTTGAATTTCCCCATGGGGATGAATAAAGTATCTATCTATCTATCTATCTATCTATCATCTATCATTAGTAATCTTTCAAAAATCACTAGATTCTGGAATGGTTCTGGAAAACTGCAAATGTCACTCCATTCTTTAAGAAGGGAGGGAGGCCGAAGAAAGTAAAATACAGGCCATGTAACCATTGAATAGTTTTATAAATGGCTCATCAGAAGCAGTCAGTGAAATAGTTTATTGTATAAATGATGTTACGTTTCAGTTATGAATAAAAATCTGAGGAAGCTTACCGTAAGATATCATGCAAACAAGAGGGTTCTCTATAAAACTGATTAGGGATATCCTGTGAAGAAGAAAAATTACCATTGGACAACATGTATAGTTTTAGCTAAAAGTACAGAAAGCTCTCGTGTACATAGTGATGTCTGAATAATTTCAATATTACTATAGATTCCAATATTATGAAGAAAATTAATTTTAACTTTAAAAGAATTACAAAAATCATGAGTACTTCAGAAGCCTTTTACTGAGAAATAAAACAAAAATACCCAAACTTTTCTGAACACACAACCTATTGTTTAATCTCATGTGTGAACTACTCCAAGGGTTTATTTTCTTGCAAGGAACCAATTAAAGAGCTCAAAAAGATTGTACTCACCTCAACAAGAATCAGTTTCTTGTCCAAATGCAGAACGTCTCCCATCATCTGGAGCTTTTTGTATTTGCTGGCTCGCAGCAAAAACTCTGCAAATTGGACAGATTGTGGCTTGTTCATGTACGCTTGGAAACTGGAGTCTGAAATAAATTAAACAACAGATTAGAGAAAGTTCAAATTTTATTCAAAAATAAAATTGAGAAATTCTAAAGTGTACAATCAATCCATGCAATACTTGATTTCTGAAATTTTTATACTGGGTGGGTGATCAGCAGCAAGCATTAATCATTGAATATCAATATTGCTGGCCACTTATTACTGGCTCACTTTCAACACTGAGATCTGAACGAGCTAGTTATTTGGATGAAGTGCAAAATAGGTAATGCAGCTGACAAACATGTTTGTGTGCAAGTTAAAACAACATTAAAATAGAACATAAAACATTATAGCCCTTTAGCCCATGATATTGTGCCAAACTTTTAACCTACTCCAGAATCAATCTAACACTTCCTTTCCGCATGGCCCCCTTTTTTCTATTGTCCACATGTCTATCTAAGAGTCCCTCTTCAATGCCTGTAAAACCACCACCCCAGCAGGACATTCCATGCACCCACCACTCTCTATGTAATAAACCCATCTCTGATATCCTCCCTATACTTTCCTCCAGTCACCAAGAAATTACGTCCCCTCGTATGAGCCAATAGAAATATGTCATCCTTCCATCACCTACTCTAACACTTAACCTCTAGACAAAACTGAACAAACAAAATGGTCTCTGCGAGCACCAGTGTAACCAGTACAAATATATTTCCCCAAGCATTGTTATTTAGAACTGAAGTTTCCTATGATAATTATTAATCATCTTCAGCGTATTCCTGGAGCACAAAAAGCACAATCACAGCCAATTCTTACTTAAAATGGGGGAAAATAGAATGTGGTTTGTTTTAATTTCTTAAGCATATGAAATGTTATGGCTTCCATTTGAACGAGAAGAGCACATTAAGGACTGTTACTGACTTAAAAACATGAATGCATTAACACACTGAGCCTAAAAGCCGGTGGAAAATGTGTGGGTTTTTAAAAAAATAGACAGGTAGTAAATTAGAGGAGGAGAGAACCAATGCAGTGACAAAATGTTTTTGGAATTACACACTTCATTACGGAGATTTTAAAAATTCCTTAACCTAAACCGTACTTTAATGTCTTCCACCTATCCATCAGATTTACAGCATACGTCTATCGTGGCTACCATTGGCCAACAAGACAGATGTGCATAAAATATCAGCATCTGTACAGTTGTGGCAAGGACTGCATGAATGATATCCACAACAGGGTTCACATTTCTGAAATGTGCTCTTACCAGTGTTATAGTGGCGCTCAAATTCATCCCAAGGTTTGAATTTATCTTGCGATAAAGGGTTTATCCATTCCTGTAGCTGAATTCCCAGCTCCTTCACTAGGACGTGTATGGTAGCCGACTTGCCAGTGCCTGAGCCACCCGTTAACAGTAGGATGGAGCCACCCTTCACACAACGTTTAAAAAAAGTCAGTTAGGATTCAGTTAACACCAGCATTTACAATCCGACAATTGTCACAAAATTCTAAAACAATGCACTATCATGAGGAGGACTACTCCAAGTTCAATGTGTTAGATTATACATTCTACCACCCAGTACTGGCCAGGGCAGGGGTAAAGAGTCTACAATTGGCTTCCATGCCCTGCTTTTAAGAAAGAACAAACCTGACAAAAGTGATTTCTTTTGATAAATACAGTTTTTACAAGAATAAACTGTGATGTAATAACAAGAATATTGAAAACTAACATATGGTAACTAATGTGACCTAATGGGAAGGTAAAATACGGCTTTTAAAAGAATAAAATGTGGTGGCTTCGTGGTTAGCTTAACACTATTAAAAGTTCAAATCAAGTTTTATTATCTAAGTACATTTATGTCACCATATACAACCCTGAGATTCATTTTGTGGGAATACTCAATAAACCTATAGAATAATAACCATAACAGAATAATGAAATATTCCCCAACCTGGATGTTCAAACAGATTGTGGAAGACAACAAACTGTGCAAATACAAAAAGAGGAATTAATTAATTAATTAATAGATAAATAGATAGATAGATAAATATCAAGAACATGAGATAAAGTGTCAATAGACAATAGGTGCAGGAGTAGGCCATTTGGCCCTTCTAGCCAGCACCGCCATTCAATGTGATCATGGCTGATCATCCACAATCAGTACCCCGTTCCTGCCTTCTCCCCATATCCCTTGACTCCACTATCTTTAAGAGTGTCCTTGAAAGTGAGTCCATTAGTTGTGGGAACATATCAATGTTAGCTAAGTTATCCCCTTTGGTTCAAGAGACTGATGTATGAGGGGTACAAACTGCTCCTGAACCTGGTGATGTGAGTCCTGAGGCTCCTATACCACCTTCCTGGTGGCAGCAGTGAGAAGAGAGCATGCCCTGGGTGGTGGAGACCCGATGATGGATGCTGCTTTCCTGCAACTGTATTCCATGTAGATGGGCTCTACCCGTGATGGACTGGGCTGATTCCACTAATTATTGCAGAATTTTCCACTCAAGGGCATTGGTGTTTCCATACCATACGGTGATGTAGTCAGTCAATATAGTCTCACTACATATCTATACAAGTTTGACAGCGCCAGCGACCCAGGATCAATTCCACCACTGTCTCTAAGGAGTTTGTCCATTCTCCCATGCAAGTTTCCTCTGGGTGCGCCAGTTTCCTCTCATATTCCAAAAATGTACACATTAGTCACATGGGTGCAATTGGGTGGCACAGACTCATTGGGCCAGGATGGCCTGTTATAGTGCTGCATCCTGAAGTAAAATTATTTTTTTACAAATCTCAATAATAATTGGAATTTGGTTTGCAACAGAATGGAGCAAGGAAAGTTGGAGCCAGAAAATAATATTGGTAGAAACTTTTGAAGCACTTTACAAATGTACCTGCTGCACACCGGCTTAACCATGTGATTTGCAGCATTTAAATACACAGTTTAAGTAAATAATTTCAGCAAAGAGAAATTTAAAATAAACTAACAGAACTGATTTCAGTTATGTGACCTAAGTGATACACGTTTTGATGTACATGTGACAAATATAGCTAATCATATTTGTTTAATAGTCCAGTTGATATTTGTAATAATAGATTTGGAGGATAATTTGGGAATTGATAGGATGTTGTCCGAGGAGATACTCAGAAAAAACCTGGAAAAGGCTTAGCATGAAAGATGTTAGCAACATTAATCATGCATAGAATTGGACACAACCTAATGGAGGGTGGTGGTGAGGGACAGAACAGTTAGTGTTGTTGCTGGGGCCTTGACCCTGTCCTCAGATACAGGCCATGGGAGTTCATACATCCCCCCAAATTGGCATTGGTTTCAAACAGGTGGTCCTGTATCCTCCCACATCTCAAAGACATTCAGGCAGGTTTATAGAAAATCACAATTTATGTTAAAAGGCAGCAGGAGAATGGACGAGTCGGTACATTAATGTGCACGTGAGAGAGAAAGGGTGACAAGAAATGGGGGTTGGGGGTGAGAACAGGGGCCAATGGGAAGCCAATGGAAATTCCCTGAAAACCAGCACGGACCAAATATCTGTACTGGACCTGGTGTTGGGTAATCAGCCTGGCCACGTGACCGACCACTCAGTGGGTGGACAGTTAGGGAAGTGACCACAACTCCTTGATTTTTAGGACAGCTATAGACAAGGATAAATATGAACCTTGCAGGAGAGTATTAAATTGGAGCAGGGCAAATTACAAGAGCTTTAGGCCGAACCTTGGGAGAGTTAACTGGGAACAGCTGTTTTTGGAGAAGTCCACATCCAACATGTGGAGGGTTCAAAAAGACCACCTGCACAGAGCACAGGATAGGCAGGTTCCAGTCAGGAGGAACGACAAGGATGGCAAGGTAGGAGAACCATGGATCTCAAAAGAAAGGTGATGAATTTAGACAAGGAAAAAAAATGAAAAGTACGTATATCTTGGAAAACTAGAATCAAGCAGAGCCCTTGATCTTATTTGATAAGCCAGAACAGTACTAAAGAAGATAACTAGGAAAGCCAGGAAGGGGCATTAAAAGTCCTTGGTGAGTAAGATTAAAGAGATTCTACACAAACATCAGGAGCAAGAGGATAGGACCACTGAACTAGGGAGAGGGTAGGAACACTCAAGGATAAAGAGGAATATTTGCTAGAATGTGGAGGATGTGAGTAGGTTGCTAATGAGTACTTTACATCAGTATTTACCAAGGAAGAGGACATGCAGGATACAGGATAGGACATTTTGAGGTAAAGAAAGAGGTAGCGTTGGGTCTCTGAAAGAGCATTAAGATGGATAAGTCCCTGGGGCCTGATGAGATATACCCAATTTATTAAGAGAGGCAAGTGAAGAGATTGCTGGGCCCTTGACCAATAACTTTGTATTGTCTGTTGCTATAGACACGGTTCCGGAGGATAGGTGACAAGTGAATGCTGCATTATTCAAGAAGTGATAATCCTGGAAGCCTGAGACCAGCGAGTCTCACGTTGAAGCTACTGGAGAGAATTCTTAGGGATAGGATTTATGAGCGTTTGGAAAACCATAGCCTAATTAGGGAGAGCCAGCATGGCTTTATATGGGGCAAGTCACATCTTACTAATTTGAATGAGTTTTTTTGACAAGGTGATGAGGATGATTGATGAAGGTAGAGCTGTGGATGTTAACTACATGGATTTTAGTAAGGCGGTTCACAAGGTCCCTCATGGGAGGCTCATCCAGAAGATTAAGATGCATGGGATCCATGGTGAATTGGCTGTTTGGATTCAGAACTGGTTTTCTCTTAGAAGACTGAAGGTAGTGGTCAAGGAGCCTTCTTTCTAGTTGGAGGTCTGAGATTAGTGGTGTTCAGGGGGTGGGGGGAGTGGATCTGACTGGGACCTCTGCTGTTTGTGATGTATATAAATGACCTGGATGAAAATGTAGATGGATGGGTTAGCAAATTTGCAGATGATACAAAGATTGGTGGTATTGTGGATAGCATAGAAGACTGGCAAAGAATATAGTGCAATATAGATCAGTTGCAGATATGGGCAGAGAAATGGCAGGTGGAGTTTAATCCAGCCAAATCTGAAGTGTTGCACCTTGGAATAGGTCAAATATAAAGAAACAGTACACTGTTTAGGGCAAGACAGTGTTGATGAGCAGCGGGATCTTGGGGTCCAAGTTCATTGCTCCCTGAAAGTGTCTACACAGGTTGACAGGGTGGTTAAGAAGGCACATGACATACTTGCTTATATTAGTCCAGGCACTGAGTTCAAAAGTCAGGAAGTTACTGTATGTTGCAGATTTATAAAACTCTAGTTAGGCTGCATCTGGAGTACTGTATTCAGTTCTGGTTGCCCCATTATAGGAAAAATGCAAAACTTTGGAGAGGGTGAAGAAGGGGCTTACCAGGATTATGAGAGGCATAGAGTAGACAGGCAATATCTTTTTTCCCCAGGATGGAAATGTCTAATACCAGAGGGCAGGCATTTAAGGTGAAAGAAGATGTAAAGGGCAAGTTTTTTTTACAAGGTGGTGGGTGCCTGGAATGTGGGGTATTGGCAATAACAGATACATTAGAAACTTTTAAAGAGGTGTTTAGATAGGTACACAAATGTGAGGAAACGGAAGGATACAGACATTGTTGAGGCAGATGGGATCAGTTTAGTTGGCTTAATTGAATTGGTTCAGCACAGCATTGTGGGCCGAAGGGCCTGTTTCTGTGCTGTTATGTTCTATTTTCCCATTTGGAATATAGTGATTAGTTCAGGTCACCTCATTATAGGAAGGATGTGGAAGCTTTATAGAGGATGCAGAAGAGATTTTGCCAGGATATCTTGTGATTTACCAGAACATGTCTTATGAGAAATGGTTGAGAAAGCTAAGGCTATTCTCTTCAGAACAAAGGAGGATGAGAGGTTATTTGTTAGAGGTGTTCATGATGATTAGAGGCATAGATAAGGTGCATAGTGAGATGTTTTCACATTGTGGAAATGGCTAATACAAAGGAACATAATTTAAGGTGATTGCAGCAAAGTATTGGTGGATGTCAGACGTAAGCTTTTCTTTAAAAAAAAATATGGTGGGTCCGTGGAACGCGCTGCCAGGATGCTGGTAGAAGCAGATAAATGAGGGAAATTTAAGAAACTCTTAGATAGGTACATGAATGAAATAAAAATGGAGGTTTATGTGGGAAGGAAGGGTTAAATTGATCTTAGAATAGATTAAAAAGGTTGGTACATCATCGTGGGCTGGGGGCCTGTCCCGTGCTTTAGTATTCCATGTTCCACATTCACTGTCATAAGAATATATGAAAAATAATGACGCATATCTTTAATGGGCTGGAAGATGGGTGTCAGAGAGGTGGAATAAAGGGCTAGATCCCCAATGGGCAGGAGGTGCCCATCAGAATCCTCAGCTTTTCACAACAGGTTAACAAATGGGTCATCCAAGATGGCAAGGATTGTGTAACTACAAGGCACAGTGTGGTATATGGATGGGAGAAAGCATACAACAGACCTGTCAAAATTATGCCATTTAGCAATCAGGGTGAAGAATCACAAGGTCATCCAGTAAAAGATAAATTGCTGGGAGTGACCAGGTGTGCAGAAGCAAAGAGGTTTAGGTAGTCATGTATACCACTGACAAAGAGCACAGAAAATGCAGTCATAAAAACAGATACAGGCCTTTTTTTTTTCCAATAGAGAGGGATGGAAGAACTCAATGAAGATCACAAGAAAAGACAGCAAAAGAAGAAATGTGACTCACTTGCTGACGGCATGTCTCTGATGTATGGGCCTTCAGCCAACTATCAACCTCTTCAATTTTCTTCTTGTGAACCGCAAGTTCACCCTGAAGCAGGAGAGATCAGAAAACCATCAGAGCAATATTTTTGTAACGTGTTTATAAAGAAACCTGCAGTGTTTTATAATAATATACATGACAAAAAGTTGGAATTAGAAGTAGTTATGCATTAGGACAGTGATCCCAACCCTTTTGAGTGTGAATTTAAACCATTGAAAAGCTTTGTGGCAATAACACATTGCTCTTTAATAAAAATGGGATGTAATATGAGAATATTTAAAAATAACAAAGTAGAAATAACACTATGAATTATAGCACCGACTGTGGTGAATAAAATTTAAGTCAATGCTAAATAAAATGTTAAAAAAATTTTAAAGGTCCATATATTTAAAAGTGAGGTAGAACTAATTTAAAAAGATTTAACTTAGTCCCCAAATTAAAGTCTTAATTGAAAGAAAAGCAAAGTCATTGCATGTTTCCTTCTGCAAGACAAGGTTCAGAGATTTTTTGACTACTCATTTCTTGTTTTTCATACAATTGCATGGTAGATATAACTTAGTACTGTGTGCCACTACCAATCTGGATAAATACAACATCAATACTCAGTGGCCATTTTATTAGCTATCTCCTGCAGTGACCACTGAATGTATGTTTGTGGTCTTCTGCTGCAGTAGCCCATCCACTTCAAGATCGATGTGTTGTGCATTCAGAGATATTCTTCTGCACTCCACTGCTATACAACATGGCTATTTGAGTTGCAACGAGTTCAGATGAAGATTATTTCAACCCTGGCTTCAGAACAGATTGACTCATGTCAGCCCCTCTCAGGACACACTTCATCTTGACAAATCCAATGAGAAGTGTGAAGAGAAAAGCACCTGGTATACGAAACAACAACATTTGAGTTGCTGTCACCTTCCTGTCAGGTTGAACCAGTCTGGCCACTCTCCTCTGACCTCTCTCATTAATAAGGTGCTTTCGCCCACAGAACTGCCACTCACTGGATTTTTTTTGTTTTTTGCACCATTCTCTGTAAACTCTAGAGACTGTTTTGCATGAAAATCCCAGGAGACCAGCAGCTTCAAGATATTCAAACCACCCCATCTGGCACCAACAATCATTCCACAATCTAATTCACTTAGATAATTTTTCTTCTTCATTCTGATGTTTGGTCTGAACAATAACCGAACTTCTTGACCATGTCTGTAGCTTTTATGCATTGAATTGCTGCCACATGATTGGTTGATTGGATATTTGACTCAATGAGCAGGGGTACAGGTGCACCTAATAAAATGGCCACTGAGTATACATTTCTATTCATCCAACTTTGATAGTTTTCTCTCACCTGTAATCTGCAGTGTCAGTGATGTAAGCACACAGTGTTTGAGATGACGAAACAAAGATTCAAGGTGAAAAGCTGGAAATGGTTTTGGACACTGCCCTAGGCGATTTATTCGACCACATCCTGGGGTTAAAGGTGACTTAACATCTTACAAACAGGACCAGAATTCTGTGTGTGAGATGTTACTTCAACTTAAGGAACAGTTTTTGCATGATTCACCCTAACTGGGAGCTGTGTCCTGGCCAAAGCCAATCTGAGCATTAGTGAGAGGTTCATTGTTGAGTGCTGCTTGATACTGGCATTAGGATTCCTTCCATCATTTGCTGTTGATTGAGAGTAGACTGAAGAGGTTTTTGTCAGCTTGATTGTACTTACACTATTTTTTGTAAAAATTACAAAACTCAATGGGCCAAATAGCCTAATTCTGCCCTTATGTCTTATGGTAATGGAAAGCACGTCTTCAGGACAATAACCTCAATGTGATGTGGTCCCACAGTATTTTCTATTCCGAGTACACTCAGTCATTTTGTGACATCATGCACACTGAATCAACTGGATTCAGTAAATGCCAGAGACATGTGGTGGCAGGACTACATCAATCTGTTACTTCCAGCTGAAGGGAATTGCAAATATTTCAGGCACATCTCTGGCATTTACATGCTGCTCTCTATCAGCGACGAGGAGCTGTCTCCTCCCCAGAGCCGTTTAATTTTCTTCTGCCATTTTATGTAGGTGGAGCTGCAGAGCTTTGAGGTGGCCCACCGAACGTGGGATTACTTGATGCTGTCTGTTTCTCAGCTATCATAATTACATGTGCTGTAAGTGCCATGCGCTGTGTTGACTGTGATGCTGTGTTTTGCACCTTGGCTCTGGAGGAATGCTGTTTTGTTTGGCTGTATTCATGGGTATGGTTGAATGTCAATTAAGTTTAAACTTGAACTTCTATTGACATAGTACTTATTTTTAATCTGTTACTATTATTGTGTTAATATTATTTTAAGTGCTGTGTGTGATATATGTATTGTATTTTGCATCTTGGTCCCAGTGGAACATTGCTTCATGTCACTGTATACATATACAGTACACAGATAAATGAAAATAAACTTGAATTTGAAAGAGTTCAAGCCACTTTCATACACTGAACCACATTCATCGATTCCCTTCACATTTTCAATTTCTGTCTTGGATAAACTTAGTGAATATGCCCCTGTCCCCTTGAGCGGAAAAGTCCAAAGATTCTCTACTTTTTACATGAAAAAACATCTTCTCCTCTCATCCCTGAATTGCTAACCCCTTACTTTGAGAGCGGCTCTAGACTTCCTAGCTTTCGACCTTACTCTGCTCCACATTCATTACTGTGTGGACAAGCACAGCTCAAATACCATCTATAAATCTGTCAGCGACACCACTGTTGTTGGCAAAATCTCAGATGGTAGTGAGGCAGCTTACAGGAGCAAGATAAATCAGCTGGTTGAGTGGTGTAATACTCTAACCCAGGGAACATATTGCTGAAGCTCTTCTGCACCCTCTTCAGTCTCCACAGGGAGGTATCGGAACTGAAAACAACACTCTTACTGTGACTTTGTTACAAATACATTCAAAGAGTGAGTCTTCAGTTTTACATGTTCTGACTTGAGCTGGAGATACAGTCTGATCTGTCCTGACAGACTCCGGTTATCATTTCACATTCTGCAAATCTCCCCAATCAATATGTCTCTTCTCCCTCACTTTCTGACAGGAGCACTTTTAGTGATAGACTAAGACAACCGTGCTGCTCCGAAGAGCGCTATATGAGGTCAATCTTACCTTCGGCCATTAGGCTCTGTAATGAGTCAACCTACAGCTGGGGAAGTGATGCTGTTAGACTGTTATTAACCTCTGTTTAATCTCTGTTTACCATACCCTGCTGTCTCAAGACACCTGTACCATCACTTCTTGTCCGGACATTGTGAACGTGCACTCATTACTGTATAATATTACAGTAATTATTGCACTTGGAAAGATGTGTGAACTTCTAAATCTTGTAATCTTTGACTTGTAAATCTTGTACATCTTATTTTTAAGGTAACTTTTTTTAATCTTTCTTACTTCTCTTCTAATATTTGTAGATCTGTGCACATGTAATGCTACTGTGACACTGTAATTTCCTTTGGGGTCAATAAATTATCCATCTATCTAAATTTCCCCTCACCAGAGGGAAGGAGAAGCCTCTTGGGAGATGACAACTGACAAAGGAATCCCTTTCATTGATAATTTATCAAACAATTTGTTTCTAGTTAATTCAAATAACAACCTTTTCTCTTTTACCTACAAAATAATGAGAATTCCTGTGCCTATAGGTTGAGGACCCAGGGTTGGGGCATTACTTGTGAGATAAATCTTCCTGTAGAATTGCATCTCCAGAAATAACACATAGGTAAAAAAGGTTTACATTATGGAGTATTTGCATACGGATGGTTTAGTTAGGAACACAACCTCTCCCTAAAGCAGGAATATACTGTCAATGAAAGTCCGAAATTGCAGGGCTAATGAGACTAAGTTAGGATTTGCTTTGTAAAATCTGAATTTTACGCTGGGTAGACAGAGGGAGGTCAATAAGAAACACATTCCAATAATAAATAAAGATGTAACAGGATATCAGACCTATTTGCATAACTGTAGAAATAAGCTTCTCCAAACTGAAATCATAAAAGTATGGAAATTTGAATTGACTTTATTACTTACATCCTTCACATAGACAAGAGTAAAAATCCAAAATTAAAAGATATAGCCCATCATAAATTATGGAATTTATTATAAATCACGTTCCTACCTGTGTCTGAGGTCTATATTCATCCACCCAGGAACTACTGCGATTTGAGGTGGAGTTTTGCCTACTGTGACTTAAAATCTGTTCCGCATGAGATACTTTAATTCTTTTTTGACTCTTTGTGTCATTTAAGGTATTGGAATGAAATTTCTTGTCACTTCTGGTCCAAGGAATTTTCTGATTCCCACCACTTGACCTTGAACAAGCAGATGGCTTTCTGTCTGAAACCTGCGGTAAGGGAGATTTGCTGATGCAATCAAACGATGGATTCACCCAGTCTGTCACCTGAAATAACAATTTACACAATACTTTTAATCAAGGAACTCATCTTGCAGCATGTGTTCAAAAGAAATATTGTCATTACCTGTTTATTTACTGTATCTGTAGATGATTGGACACGCTGGAGGCAGGAAGCATGTTCCCGCTAATGGGTGAGTCCAGAACTAGAGGCCACAGTTTAAGAATAAGGGGTAGGCCATTTAGAACAGAGATGCGAAAAACCTTTTTCACCCAGAGAGTGCTGGATATGTGGAATGCTCTGCCCCAGAAGGCAGTGGAGGCCAAGTCTCTGGATGCATTCAAGAGAGAGTTAGATAGAGCTCTTATAGATAGCGGGGTCAAGGGATATGGGGAGAGGGCAGGAACAGGGTACTGATTGTGTGTGATCAGCCATGAAGGGCCGAATGGCCTACTCCTGCGCCTACTGTCTATTGTCTATTCTTTGTTATTTCATCTCCTCTAATAATTCGTACCCCACATCCTTGCTGCTGTTCAGAGGCCTGTATGTAATTCTCATGAGCATCTTTTTCACTCTTGCAGTTTCTTAACTCTCCCCAAAAGGATTTTACATCTTCCAGTCCTATGTCACCTCTTTGTAAGGACTTCATTGCATTTGTAACATCAGAGCCACCCCACCCCCTCTGCCTACCTGCCCTTCCTTTCAATACACTGGGTATCCTTGGATATTATGCTCCCAACTGTGATCTTTTTTCAACTACTAAGTGATGCCCACAACGTCATGTAATATTAACTTACAGATGCCAGCATGTGTGGCACTAGAGGTCTGCTCATTATTATGCCAATGTTAGTGTACAGATGCCAGCAAGCACGTCACTAGAAGTCTGCCCGTTATTATCATGATATCACGATTACTGAGGGCCTGTGCGACTGAGCTGGGAGAACCACTACAGCGCATCTTCAACATGAGCCTGGAGCAGAGAAGAGTACCCAGACAGTGGAAAACATCCTGTATTGTCCCGGTACCGAAGAAACCACAACCAAAGGAGTTGAATGACTTCAGACCTGTTGCCTTGACGTCGCACGTGATGAAGACCATGGAGCGGCTGATAATACAGAATCTGAGGCCACAAACCAGGCACGCCCGGGATCCTCTTCAGTTTGCGTATAAGGAGAAGGTGAGAGTGGAGGATGCTATCACGTATTTGCTGCACAAATCCCTCTCTTACCTAGATGGGGTCAGTTGTGCTGTGAAGATTACGTTCCTGGACTTCTCTAGTGCCTTTAACACCATCCAGCCCAAGATCTTAAGGCACAAACTAACGGAGATGGGAGTAGACTCTCACATGGTGGATTGGATAGTGGACTACTTGACAGATAGACCTCAGTATGTGCAGTTGGGAGACTGTAGGTCTGACACGGTGGTAAGCAGCACAGGGGCGCCGCAGGGAACCGTACTCTCTCCGATCCTGTTCACCCTGTACACATCAGACTTCCAATATAACTCGGAGTCCTGCCATGTGCAAAAGTTCGCTGATGACACGGCCATAGTGGGGTGTGTCAGGAATGGACAGGAGGAGGAGTATAGGAAACTGATACAGGACTTTGTGATATGGTGCAACTCAAACTACCTGCGTCTCAATATCACCAAGACCAAGGAGATGGTGGTGGACTTTAGGAGATCTAGGCCTCATATGGAGCCAGTGATCATTAATGGAGAATGTGTGGAGCAGGTTAAGACCTACAAGTATCTGGGAGTACAGTTAGACGAGAAGCTAGACTGGACTGCCAACACAGATGCCTTGTGCAGGAAGGCACAGAGTCGACTGTACTTCCTTAGAAGGTTGGCGTCATTCAATGTCTGTAGTGAGATGCTGAAGATGTTCTATAGGTCAGTTGTGGAGAGCGCCCTCTTCTTTGTGGTGGCGTGTTGGGGAGGCAGCATTAAGAAGAGGGACGCCTCACGTCTTAATAAGCTGGTAAGGAAGGTGGGCTCTGTCGTGGGCAAAGTACTGGAGAGTATAACATCGGTAGCTGAGCGAAGGGCGCTGAGTAGGCTACGGTCAATTATGGAAAACCCTGAACATCCTCTACATAGCACCATCCAGAGACAGAGAAGCAGTTTCAGCGACAGGTTGCTATCAATGCAATGCTCCTCAGACAGGATGAAGAGGTCAATACTCCCCAATGCCATTAGGCTTTACAATTCAACCGCCAGGAGTAAGATATGTTAAAGTGCCGGGGTTGATTGTATTTAATGTATTTAAGTAAACTACTTAAGAACTTTTAAAAAGCTATTATTAATGCTTTTTGAGAGAGTGATTTAGATGCATATCATATTTTTACTGAGTTAAGTATTGTATGTAATTAGTTTTGCTACAACAAGTGTATGGGACATTGGAAAAAATGTTGAATTTCCCCATGGGGATGAATAAAGTATCTATCTATCTATTAGCAGGCAGAGACCAGCATGCCCGGCACTAGAGATATGTGTGGCTATAAAATTAGAACACAGCCAAAGCACAAAGAATAGTATTAGCAAATCAGATCCTTAAGTTAAGTTGTATGATCACAGAAACTAAAGATAAATGTGTATTCTCAACGCAGGTACTAGAATTACGACATGGTGCAAAAATCTCATATTCTCAAAGTGCTGCTGTGAAATACTCTTACCTTAGCAGAAACAACCTTTCTGCCGAGAGAAGATTTTGACATCATCGGCTGCCGGAAGTCATATGTGGGCTACAATCCACACTGTCATCAATAAAATAATAAAGAAAACTCCACCTTGAAAAAGAAAGAATATGCCATTGTAGCTTTGATATTGTACTTTTTTGTCCATACTATCCTCTAGAATTCAACATTAAGTTCAACAATTAAAGGTAATATTCAGCTGCAGTACCTTCACCTACAGTTCTTCTGAAAATCATCTTTGTATTCTTTCTAACTAAACCCCACCTTTGCCTTGCACAATCAACTTCAGCCTTTGACCCCATCACAGGCATTCTCGCCTCCATTCCTATCAGTGTATATTAAAAGTGTGCTTTTAAAACGTTTTTCCAGTTCCGAGAAAAGTTCATCAGTCACGTTGTTCTCCCCACACATGCTGCTGAAGTGGTTAAGCGTTGTCTGCTTCTGTCACCCATTCACCGAATCAGCAATTGCTTTCCTTATTTCCTCAGGAATTGAGCACTGCACACTAATGAGAAAATTATCAGCACAAGAGATTCCACAGATGCTGGAAATCCAGAGCAACATGCACAAAATGCTGGAGGAACTCGGCAGGTCAGGCAGCATCTGTGGAAGTGAATGAGGTTTGAATGATTTAAGTGGCGGACCAAAATTGAAAGGTCAGGGTGTTGGGGCCAGAGGCAAGATTCAGCTCTCTGCTCCAAGTGATTTACTCATCTCTGCGCTGAACTACAGCCATGGAGTGCAACTGACAGGCCTCTAAATCGGCTGCGGAGTCACTTCCGTGACCTTCAGCTCAAAGTGCTATTTGTTTACTTTTATTGTTTGCGGGATTTGTTTTTTCTCTGCACATTGGGTGTTCAATAGTCTTTTTTTAAAAAAACAAATGGGTTTTATTGGGTTCCTTTGTTTTGTGGCTACCCCATAAGGAGACAAATCTTAAGGTTGTATACAGATGCATACTTTGAATAAATATACTTTGAACTTTAAACTTAAACAGTTGCCATTTCTGGTCAACCCCTTCATCAGTACTGAAAAGTACGGGGGAAGATGACCAAATAAAACCAAGGGGGAAGGGGAAGGAGGACAAGCTAGAAGGTGATAGGTGAGGCTAGGTGGGTGGGAAGGGTAAAAGGAAAAGAAAAAAAAGAGAGAAAATAATTACCAAGAGCAATCAATGCTCATACAAGTGCAAAATTGCACTGTGTGGTTTTAAACAATACAACATCTGAGGCCTGTTGCAGAAACTACGTTCCCAAAATATAGCTGTAAATCTTCTGCAACACACACAAAATGCTGGTGGAATGCAGCAAGCCAGGCAGCATCTATAGGGAGAAGCACTGTCGACGTTTCGGGCCGAGACCCTTCGTCAGGACTGTAAATCTTCTACCTGGTTCGCCAGGAACAACCATTCAGCTCAGAAAAGATACCGACATCATGAAGTTACTGGTGGTCGGGTTATGCCCAGCTGCAGACTGACACAATGGCTGAAAATGCTTTACAGAAAGTTTATTTTCAGTTGTATCAAACAACCCATACCAAGTTACTATTCTTAAAAATAATTAATTAAAAATAACAGACATCATGTAAATAATGTCCATGGCTGTAGCCGAAAGGAGGAGGGGACTTAAGAAAGAACTATTTTCAAGTATCTTTGATTCTTTTAATGGTTCATATTCATCAACTTCATTAAAATCCAGGAAATATTTTTCCTCATACAATTTGCTTGCTGTGAGGAACTACCACAGATGTTCACAGTTCTCCATCCATTAGGTACAAAGAGCATCCAGAAAGAAAATCAAGGACATTATATAATTTTCAACAATTCAATGATTAATTAAAATTGTCAAATGGGATACAACAATATAGCATTACACAAGCTATTTTCTGAGCGTAGGAAACAGTAAACTGCAATCAAATAACTTAGTCAGCTATTAAATAGCTGGACACAGGCAAGCCACAATAAGAAATATTTGTAAGCATAATTTAAATAGTTTCACAGTTTTGTTATGAAGATTAACTCTGTATGATTTGAAAAGGAAAACAGTTTATTACCATCACTTCTGACACAAAGAACCACAATAAAAATGAGAAAAAGCTACAAATATTCAGGGTTCTCCTGCTTCAGTGCACACAATAAAAACAAATTAATGTCTCAGGTCAACGAGCTTTGGGCAGAAATGAGTCAAAATAGTAATCAAATTATATTGCAGAGGAAAGGAACAGAGGGAGTGCCAGTGAGAGCACAGATATAGACGGTCTGATTTCACTCTAATTGAAATGAGGCAGAGAAGCAGTGAAGGTGGAAGGGGAAAATGGGGCAAGTGTCTGAGTGTTCAGGTTCGCAGAACAGAGCAAAACTTTCTCCAGCTGACCGAAAGCACATCATTATGTACCGGGATACATGACAGCCCAGCCCCCGGGTACCCCAGCAAGCCCACGACACACATTACACAGCCTAATACAGACATTACACACCCCAGGAGACGCATGATACACATAACACTCCGCATTACACACACTTTACACTCACCAATTCACTTCTCACACCGATTTAACAACCTATCACCGAGGGGTCCTCCCTTTCTCCAGTCTCGGCTCGCAACCCTATTTTAGTTGTCCAGAATTTTGCCCGTTATGTTCCTTGATGTAGCGACGGTATCGGGAGAGCCAATGTTTCCCACACAATCAATATTGAATTATTGGGAGTGGTCTGTATGTGCGTGAAATGTTTCTGATTATTCCGGCAGTGAGCAGGACGAGCCGTGACGCAGAGGGCGGTGGCTTAAGTCGAGAGAAAGACCCCACGGGTAGGAGCTCGTGTCTATCAGCATGGAGAGACGGCCAAATATCCTCCTCACAGGTGAGGGGTGTGGGTCTGAGTTTGAGTAGGGGGATCAGGGGTTTACCTGTGTGGTTTCTATCGTTTATGGAGAGACGGCCTTATCTCCTCGCAGGTGAGGGGTGTGGGTCTATATGGGGTCAGGGGTTTCTGTGTGTGGCGTTTGTCACTATGGAGAGACAGCCTTATCTCCTCACAGGTGAGGGATGGGGGTCTGGGGTGTATGTGTGTGGCGTCTGTCATGGAGAGACGCTGAATATCCTTCTCACAGGTGGGGGGTTTGGGTCTGTGTATGGGGGTCAGGGATTTAAGTGTGATGTCTGTCACTATGGAGAGATGCCGAAGATTGTCCTCACAGGTCGGAGGTGTGGGTCTGAGTATGGGGGTCAGGGGTTTCCGTGTGTGGTGTCTGGCACCATAGAGAGTCGGCCTTATTTCCTCACACGTCGTGCGTGTGGGTGTGTATTAGGGTCAGGAGTTTATGTGTGTGCTGTCTGTCACTATGGAGAAACGCGGAATATCGTCGTCACAGGTGAGGGATGTGGGTCTGTGTATGGGGGTCAGGGGTTTACGTGTGTGGTGTCTGTCACCATAGAGAGTCGGTCTTATATCCTCGCAAGTGAGGGGTGGTAGTCTGAGTATGGGGGGGGGGGGGTCAGGGTTTATGTGTGTGGTCTCTGTCACCATAGAGAGATGCTGAATAACCTCCTCACAGGTTGGGGGGTGGGGGGTCTGTATGGGGTCGTGAGTTTATATGTATGAGGCGTGTATGTGCGTGGTGTCTTATCACGTAGAGATAGCCAAATGTCCTCATCGTGCGGGAGTGGGATGTATCGGGGAAGGAGGGACAGGAATTGTGAGTAACCATAGAGGGACCGCCGGATTTCTTTCTGAAAGATGTGTGGGGAGGGGGGTTGCATTGGGGTGAGATTGTGGTAGGGGTAGGGAGTGGTGTGTGATGGGTTGTCTGGGTAGGATAAAAGAGGGCAAGCTAGTTTAGTTTAACCATTGCTTGTGCATGGGGTGAGTTTTTTTAGGGGTAAAAATCAGTATGCTGGTGGAAACAGAAAAATCTGCTTGTTGCTCAAGATGCTGGAGGAGTCAGTGGGTAGAGGAGTGGAGGCAAATGACATACAAGTGGGGGGCAGTATATATTCCCAGTGGGGATTTACATTTGTCTAGTATTGTTAAAGTTTCTAAGGGTGCTACAACACCTGACAACTGAGATAAGCTACATGGAATGTTCCCTCTACTCTGCTAGTTATAACTTCAGAAAGCTCTTTCTGTTACATTGGCTTCTGGTTTCTCCCCCCTTCCATTCCATCCATGATGAAGGGTCTCAGCCCAAAATTTTAACTGTTTATTCCCCTCAATATTTGCTGCCTGATCTGCTGAATTCCTCCAGCGTTTGTGTGTGTTGTTCTGTTACACTATTGAATAGGTTAGGAATTTATTTCTTAGAACACAGAAGATTGAGAGGAGATTTGAAGGAGGTTAAAAAAATTATGAAGGGTATAGACAGTTTTCCCACTGAGGTTGGGTGGGACTACAACGAGACGTAATGGGTTAAGGGTGAAAGGTGAAATGCTTAAGGGGAACGTGAGGGGAAACTTCTTCACTCAGAGGGTTGTGAGAGAGTGGAACGAGCTGCCAGCACAAGTGGTGCATGCAAGTTACATTGCATTATACAGGGAAAAGTACAAAGACAGAACTCCCGGAAGTAGTGAAGGCTGAAGGAAATGGGGAAGTAAAATAAAGCTAGCATTAATTTTCAAAACATTGTAATGGAGGTTAGCAAGCTTGAAAATTGATTAATTTCAAGGATCTAATGATATTTGATAGTGGTGACTTCAGAGATGGTGAATGATCTACTTTTTATCTGCCAAAGTTTAAAAAAGTGCTGCAATGGTTCCTGTATATTGAAGGGTCCCAAATGTAACCACAAAGGAGGGGGAGAGAGAGAGAGAGAGAGAGAGAGAGAAAGAAAAGAAACTGGAAATTTAAAACCTGTCAGCTCGATGAGATAGTGGGAGAAGATACTGGAATCTATCATAAAGTCTGTGATTATGAACCACCATGAAAAGAATAATACAATCGTGTGGAACTGTAAGTCCTTGTGGGAGAGAGAAAACATTGATATTGTGCGTTGTGACACTACACTCTGGGAGGTAGGTGGGGAGTATTCCCACAGGGATGCTGTAACAATCGGTCACAGCAGTCTTTATCCTGGCAGGTACTCCAGGTGTTGGGAAAACCACCCTCGGTAAAGAGTTAGCTGGAAGAACTGGACTGACGTATGTGAATGTGGGAGAACTGGCAAAGGAAGGTGAGTATAGATTTGCATCTTGCAATTACGGGAACAGACATGAGCTATGGTGGTTTGTAGCCAGGTCATATAACACATGAAAACATTTCTAAAAAGCTACATCTCTTCACTAAGTGATACTAGCAATTCTCAAAAAGTTTGAATTTCATTTTTTAAAAAAGGATTGATATTGCAGCTCCAGAATATGTACTTCCATTCCCAGTAAGCACTAATATATTTCCTTTTTTAAATTTTCAGCAAATTAAAGCCAGTGATAGGAAACAACATTTGACATAAATTAATTTAGCTCCATTAATTAAAGGATGTTCACACTACTGAATTTTCAGCAGCTGCAGAAAAGATTTACAGTGTCTGGACAAATTGCCTAATGTTTGACTAAATGACAAAATTGACTGAATGTTTGCATTACTAAAAATGACAATTAAATATTTCAAAAAATATGTAAAGTCTTTGTACTAAGTGTGACATTTCATAAACTGTAATAACAGGATGTAAGTGATGAAATGTTTGTCCTGTAAAGCAATTGATTTTAGAAACAATTACCTTGGCTTACTTGATGGATTTCCTTATTTAAACGTTATAGTGAATGTTGTGTTCAGGTGAAGGCATGAACATTTTGAGTTTAGATAGAAAAAAACCTCTGGGAGGTGATGACCATTGCTTGATACTGTTGTGTGGTAATTCTCGCCCTGATTTTATATGCAGTGGATTCTGGTTGATTGGGCCATTAGTTAATCGGGACAACTCTTAAAAAAACAAAAATAAATCAACAAAATAGCCAGATTCCCTCTGTTTATTTGGGACACTATGCAGCTTGATCAGGAGACATTTGCCGAGCATTTTCGAACTTCTGTCAGTAGCGTGCGTGTCGTGTGGCCATTATACACTCACCGTGCTTAGAGAGAACAGTTTTTACTTAGCGTAATTTGCCTGTTTATGTTCAAAAAGCAGTGATTTTTGTCACTGATGGTTGACTTAATAAAGAGTGAGACAATTCACAACTGTTTTGCTCACAGCAGTTTCAAGCATTCAGGTTTGGAGATGCCAGAAATGGCCAGGGGTGGAATTGAAACAATTTCACTACTTAAACAAGTTAGGAACTAAGAAGAATTTGAAAATAACTGCAATCATCTTTAATGTTACAATTAAAATGAAGATATGGAGGATACAATTGTTGAGAGCACTGTCTGAAGGCAGTCCACTATCTGCACTCAGTGTCTCTGCTAGTTTTGCTCACTTACAGTCAATCGAAAATATACATTTTTATACAGTGAATAATTCCTCCATCAATAACTATTAGGAACTAATACAGTTTTCTAGTACTGTAGTAGTATTGGTAATGTTCTAATTTATTCTGTATTTCATTTAAATACTAAATTTGTTAACTCAACTTGTCATTTTTATACCTTTTTAAGTATAAAACTTCGGCAAAATGTACTGGTCCTGATGTGTCCCAATTACCTGGAATCCACTGTATATATTATGTATCAATGTGGGTTTAATATTTGTGAATGTATCTGTACCTTTCTCTCCTAATGGATGTTGCTAGTCAGGAGACAGTTATAAACCAGTCTGTTTTTTCTATAAACCATATCTGCAAAGGTCAGCTGTATGAAGGCTATGATGAAGAATATTCGTGTCCCATTCTGGATGAAGACAGGGTGAGTATTGCAATAGAAAACTTACTATCATCCACAATGCATTTCAAACATCTGCCCATTTATTTTGTGTTGATTTGTTCAATCCCAAACGTCAGCTTAAATCAAGGAACTTGAGGCTATCAGACAGCAACTTGGAAGCATAAATTAGGAACAGATGTTCTCAGGGAAATGTACGGAAGAAATGTGGCAAATGTTCAGGGGATATTTACGTGGAGTTCTGCATAGGTACATTCCAATGAGACAGGGAAAGGATGGTAGGGTACAGAAACCATGGTGTACAAGGCTGTTCATGTCATGTCACTTTTTATTGTCATTTTGACCATAACTGCTGGTACAGTACACAGTAAAAATGAGACAACGTTTTTCAGGACCATGGTGCTACATGAAACAATACAAAAACTACACTTAACTACGTAAAACAACACAGGAAAAAACTACACTACACTACAGACCTACCCTGGACTGCATAAAGTGCACAAAACAGTGCAGGCATTACCATAAATAATAAACAAGACAACAGGCACAGTAGAGGGCAGTAAGTTGGTGTCAGTCCTGACTCTGGGTATTGAGGAGTCTGATGGCTTGGGGGAAGAAATCTAGTCAAGAAGAAAAGAGCTTATGAAAGTTTCAAAAAGCTAGGTAATGAAAGAGAGCTAGAAGATTATAAGGCTAGCGGGAAGGAGCTCAAGAAAGAACTTAGGAGAGCCAGAAGTGGCCATGAGAAGGCCTTGGCGGACAGAATTAAGGAAAACCCCAATGCATTCTACAAGTATGTGAAGAGCAAGAGGATAAGACATGAGAGATTAGGACCAATCAAGTGTGACAGTGGAAAAGTGTGTATGGAACCGGAGGGGATAGCAGAGGTACTAAATGAGTACTTTGCTTCAGTATTCACTACGGAAAAGGATCTTGGCGATTGTGGGGATGACTTACAGTGAACTGAAAAGCTAGAGCATGTAGATATTAAAAAAGAGGATGTGCTGGAGCTTTTGGAAAGCATCAAGTTGGATAAGTTACCAGGACCAGATGAGATGTACCCTAGGCTACTGTGGGAGGCGGAGGAGATTGCTAAGCCTCTGGCGACAATCTTTGCATCATCAATGGGGACGGGAGAGGTTCCAGAGGATTGGAGGGTTGCAGATGTTGTTCCTTTATTCAAGAAAGGGAGTAGAAATAGCCCAGGAAATTATTGACCAGTGATTCTTACTTCAGTAGTTGGTAAGTTGATGGAGAAGATCCTGAAAGGCAGGATTTATGAATATTTGTAGAGGCATAATATGATTAGAAATTGTCAGCATGGCTTTGTGAAAGGCAGGTCGTGCCTTACGAGCCTGATTGAATTTTTTGAGGATGTGACTAAACATATTGATGAAGGTAGAGCAGTGGATGTAGTGTATATGGATTTCAGCAAGGCATTTGACAAGATAACCCCATGCAAGGCTTATTGAGAAAGTAAGGAGGCATGGGATCCAAGGGGAAGTTGCTTTGTGGATCCAGAACTGGTTTGCTCACAGAAGGCAAAGAGTGTATGTAGATGGGTCATATTCTGCATGGAGGGTGGTCACGAGTGGAGTACCTCAGGGATCTGTTCTGGGCCCCTTACTCTTTGTGATTTTTATAAATGACCTGGATGAAGAAGTGGAGAAGTACTTTCAAATCTCTTACTATCTTTCCTTACGGTTAGTCCTGACGAAGGGTCGGCCCGAAACGTCGACTGCGCTTTTGTGTGTGTTGTTGCTTGAATTTCCAGCATCTGCAGATTTCCTCGTGTTTGAAGAAGTGGAGGGATGGGTTAGTACATTTGCTGATGACACAAAGGTTGGAAGTGTTGTGGATAGTGTGGAGGGCTGTCAGAGGTTGAAGCAGGACATTGATAGGATGCAAAACTGGGCTGAGAAGTGGCAGATGGAGTTCAACCCAGATAATTGTGAAATGATACATTTTGGTAGGTCAAGTATGATGGCAGAATATAGTACTAACAGTAAGACTTGGCAGTGTGGAGGATCAGAGGGACCTTGGGGTCCGAGTCCATAGGACACTCAAAGCTACTGCGCAGATTGATTCTGTGGTTAAGAAGGCGTATGGTGTATTGGCCTTTATCAATCGTGGAATTGAATTTAGGAGCTGAGAGGTAATGTTGCAGCTGTATTGGACCCTGGTCAGACTCCACTTGGAGTACTGTGCTCAGTTCTAGTCACCTCACTACAGGAAGGATGTGGAAACCATAGAAAGAGTGCAGAGGAGATTTACAAGGATGTTGCCTGAATTGGGGAGCATGCCTCATGAGAATAGTTTGAGTGAACTCGGCCCTTTTTCCTTTGAGCAATGGAGGATGAGAGGTGACCTGATAGAGGTGTATACGATGGTGAGAGGCATTGATTGTGTGGATAGTTAGAGGCTTTTTCCCAGGGCTGAAATGGCTAACATGAGAGGGCACAGTTTTAAGGTGCTTGGAAGTAGGTGCAGAGGAGATATCAGGAGTAAATTTTTTTATGCAGAGAGTGGTGAGTGTATGGCTGCTGGCGACGGTGGTGGAGGCGGATACGATAGGGTCTTTTAAGAGACTCCTGGACAGGTATATGGAGCTCAGAATGGGCTGTGGGTAACCCTAGGTAATTTCTCAGTTTAAGGACATGTTCGGCACAGCTTTGTGGGCCAAAGGGCCTGTATTGTGCTGTAGGTTTTCTATGTTTCTAACCAGGAAAGTTAGACTTCTTTACATAATTGTGTATGAGCATTGGAATAGAGCAGGGAAGGAATCAACTAAGTTGTAAAACAACCAGGTTGTACTTGTTGCCTGAATGGAACCTTGGATTTTCATTCCTTAGCAACACATACAAAATTCTGGAGGAACTCAGCAGGTTAGGCAGCACCTCCAGCATTCTTTGTGTGTTGCTTTCAATTTTCAACATCTCTCATTTTTATGAGTTTCAGTCCTTGCCCTGTCCACTGTCAATAATATTGTTATTTTCTGTGTTTTGGGTAGAATTTGGGTTTCAACATTTGTTGTTTATTAAATAACTGAACCAAGATATCTCTGGCTTGTTCCACCCTCACCACAAACTTCCATAGTTGCACAGTGGAGAGTATCCTAACTGGCTGTATCACGGCCTGATATAGAAACACCAATGCCCAGGAACAGAAAAGTCTACAGAAAGTGGTGGATACAGCCCAGTACATCACAGGCAAGGTCCTCCCCACCATTGAGCACATCTATAAGGAGCTCTGCTACAAGAAAGCAGCATCACCCGCCATCCAGGACATGCTTTCTTCTCGCTGCTACTAACGGAGAAGGTACAGAAGCCATAGGTCTTACACCATCGGGTTCAGGAACAGTTATTGAATTGGTGTGAATAACTTCAATCACCACATTCTGCAACTTGTAGTTTCACTTTCAGTGACTCTTTACAACTCATTCTTGGTATTAATAGTATTTTTTTTTATTTGCACAATTTGTCTTTTGCTCATTGGTTATCTGTAAGTCTTTGTTTAATTATAGATTTTTTCATAAATTGCATATTTCCTGTAAACATCTGCAAGAAAATAAATCCCAAGTTAGTATATGGTAACTGATTAAACATTCATAATATTTTGGCTTTTGACTTTGACTAATGGAACTTGCTTTGCAGGTGATTGACGAACTTGAGGAGAAGATGAATGAAGGTGGGGTAATTGTGGATTACCATGGGTGTGACTTCTTCCCAGAGCGATGGTTCCATATTGTCTTTGTCCTTCGAACAGACAACTCAATCTTGTATGACAGATTAGAAAACAGGTACTGGGTTTGCCTATTCCTCTAACATGCAGTGTTCTCAAAGTAGTTCATTGTACATGTACTGTTACCCCTAAAAAAAAATCACCCTAGTTACTCATTAGTTGAACTGATCTTTAGGAAATTGCAGAGAAAGGTGATATAAGGGTTTTGGGGAGAAGGCAGAAGATTGGGGCTGAAGGAAATGGCTCAGCTATGATGAAATGGCGGAGCAGGCTCGGTGGGTCAAATGGCTTAATTCTACTATTTTCTCCCTGTGAGAACATAGCTTTCCTCTGGGCTGTCCAGTTTCCTCCCATATTCCGAAGGTGTAGGGGTTAGTGTTGGTAAGCCGTGGGCAGCTATGATAGTGGCAGAAGCATGACAACACTTGTGAGCTGCCTCCAGTACATCCTCGGACTGTGTTAGTTGTTTCCGTAAATGGCAAATAACGCTAATCTCTAAATCTTTATAATTCTGGATTGTGTTAATCTGAACCATTGTCTTTGATTGACTGAGAAAACTTAGACATTCGGTTTAGAAGGCAAGATGGTCTACTGATATCTCCACAATTACTGTTCATGCTGTCTCACTAAGGTGAGTAAATATTTACTTCATGTGATGATAAACATTTCTACTGTTTCACTATCCTATGATAGAAACATGAAAATTCCATTCCTAAATAGTGGGATTGAATTAAGAAGTCAACCCATCAATTTGCCTTCTCTGTAATCTGGACAGAAGTAAGAAGCTACTTGCTTCTTACCTACTGCCTGTTATGCTGCTGGCAGTTAGGGCAGTAATGAAGGTCCTCCATCTCTGGTGTTCAGGGCTTCCTTCATCGTGTTAGTAGCTTCCTCTTGGTTTTCACTGCTGTCAGTCATGCAAGTCCTGGGTGGAGACTCAAGAATACCGTCACACTTGGGATTCTTCATTGCTGATTCTGTAACTTTTTTTTACCAGTCAGGGTTGTTAGCCCTGAGCTGAACCCTCCGAACTTGGAGGACTGGTGGACCACTCTTAGTCTGTCCTTTACCCTTTGACTAGTTTGGCATGGGTGACCCTACCAAGAGCCAAATCATAAAGCCTTGACTCCAGCCGACATAGCTGTTCAGGCCATTGAGCCATGCAAGCCTCTGAACTATGACAAGGTTGTAGTCATTTTGGAGGTTGAACCTCATCACTTGTATGAAAAGTGCTCTGAGTATTAGTATTAAACGTGTTAGTCTTTGCTTTGCTCATGTTGCTTATAACATGTAACAAACCAAATTTCTTTGATCAAAAGGGCCCTCATTATAATTGTTTATTTTTTGTTTATCGTTCTTCAGGGGTTACAGTGGGAAGAAACTTCAAGACAACATACAGTGTGAGATTTTCCAAACTATATATGAAGAGGCAATGGAATCCTACCAAGAGGAGATAGTGCATCAGCTGGCCAGCAACATGCCCGAGGACATGGAAAGAAACTTGGAACAGATTGTACAGTGGGTTGAACAGTGGGAGAAAGATAACAATTAAATGCTAGCAATTAAGGACGGTTTTGGGTTTTCCAACCTGGGGTCCATGGACCCTTTACTTAATGGTATTGGTCCATGGCATAAAATAGGTTGGGAATCCCTGGCTTTAGAAGATTGATTGCTGGCTTAAAAAGAAACTAGTTTGCTGAGACAGCTGGTTTTCATCGGGCTGTCTGTAACATTGTGAAAGAGCACAGTGGAAAACACAAAGAACATTTTGACTGTACAGATATTTACTTGTGTATTTAAAAACAGAATTGTATAATGATCAATGCAGACATTTTGCTATTAAACCAAGATGTATAAATCAATATTGTTAAAGCTGATAAAGAATTGAAGAAATATCATTGCTTTTCATTTACAGGTTGCATTTGCTCTCAGTTCTGTAGGAACTAAATACTGTTTGGGTGATAGATTTGGTTGTCCATTGTATCCGACAATGACAGATTTGTGCAGTTCTTCTGTTAGATGATTTGAATTGCACAAACAAATCCGTGCAGGAGAGCTTATAAAGTGGAAAAGCCATTGCACTTTGGCAGTTCCGCTCTCTTGACCTTGAAAGTCCGGGTCCAGTGGTACAAGTCGTCGTCACAACTGCGGTCTTCTTTGGTTGCAGTGACTTCTTCTGTGTCTGGTCGTGCCGTTTCTCTGTATGAAGTGTTGAAGAAATGCTCGCCACTCTCACTTGATCTTATCCACCCAGTCTGCCAGAGCTGACTTTCCGTGCTAGGACAGGCATGTCCCTTATGTAGTTAGGATAAACATACAAAAACAAAGATATGGACAACCAAGCTGTGTGCTGAAGTTGCAGGATTGCTTGTGATGAGGAACTTGCCAATGAATCAACTGTTCATTGGACTGTACCGTCATTTCTGGATCAGAAGGTTGTGAGTTAAAGTCATCAAAGTTCAAAGTAAAATCTATTATCAGGGTACATCCAACCACATACAACCCTGAGATTCTTTTTCCTGCACGCAATTTCTGCATTTCCTACTTAGCAAATGTATAGAACAGTACCTGTAAACAGGATCAATGAACATGAACTGACCCAAGTCATGTTCCATAGACTTGAGCCAGTAACAGAAGAAAATATTCCAGAGCAATCCTGAGGGAGCTTTGCACTGGTGTAAATGCCTTTGATTTAAATGTGTTTATTTTTGAGATGCACCTGGGTGGAGAAAAGTATTGTTATTTTTGTTACTGAATTCAAAATTTCTTATTAGAGCTATTCTATCAATGTAAAAAATTAACTATTCGTACAGATTCAGTACTTTAGAGTGGAAGATATTTAAGCCATGGAAAAGAAAGTTAAAATGATAATGCAAAACATATAGTACCTATCATATATTTTGTAATTTGACCTCTAAAGTGCAATAATGTTATTTTGTTATAAACAAATTTGGTGGCACGACACATGATGATGTCTCTTCGAGCACTTCTATTTACCATGCTAGAAAGTTTGTGAACCCTGTAGAATTTTCTTTCTGCATAAGTATGACCTAAGGTGTGATCAGATCTTCATGTAAGTCCTAAAACTAGATAGAGAACCCAGTTAGATAAATATCACAATAACATTATACATGTTCACTTATTTATTGGAAAATTGATCCAATATTACATGTATTTATTGGAAAAAGTATGTGAACCTCTGGGGTAGTGTCTACTGCAAAAGCTATTTGGAGTCAGGTGTTCCAATCAATGAGATGGGATTGGAGGTGTGGGTTGTAGAGGTGCCCTGCCCGACGAAAAAGAAACAAAGTCAGGTTACTGACAGAGCCTGCTCTTCTCAAGAAAGATCTGTTTATCTGCACCATGCCTCAATCAAAACACCTTTCAGAAGACCTTAAAAGAAGAATTGTAGAGATGCATGAAGCTGGAAAAGGCTACAAAAGCATTTCTAAAGACCTGAGTGTTCCATCAGTCCACAATAAGAGAAATTGTCTACAAATGGAGGAAGCTCAGTCCTGTTGCTACTTTCCCTAGGAATGGGCATCCTGCACAGATCACACCAAGAGCACAACGTGCTATGCTGAAGGAGGTGAGAAAGAACCTAAGGGTAACAGCAAAAGACCTGAAGAAAGGGGTTCTTTTTTTTTTCCTTTTTTCTTTCAAAAAATATTAACACTTTATTTTTTCTTACTATTGATATATTGTTTAGCTTTGTTAATCAGTTATTTGCTAATTTAATTCTTTGTATATAATGACATTAATGTATCTTTTTTTGTTGTTCTTCAATAATAATAAAGATTTTAAAATGAGAATGTACAGGTTGGTGGTAGGGAGTGCAAGCTTGTGTGATGCTGTTGAAGTATCAGCACTAGTAATTCCAAATATATTCTTTAGGTGGCAGAAGTACACCAGGGGGAGAAACTGGCAATTATGGAGTGCAGATAAAGTGGGCTAATTTATTCTGGATGGTGCCCAGCTCCTGAGTGCAGTTGGTTTCCCCAGTTCAACCAATTAGAGCTATTTGGGTAGCAGAGAAGTGATATGGTTACCACAACAATTTACAGTGTGCCCGCTGTAAGACTGGGGTTCGATTCCAGCTGCTGTCTGTAAGGAGTTTGTACACTCTCCTGGTGACTGCCTGGGTTTCCTCCCACATTCTAAAGATGTACAAGTTAGGGCTGGTATGTTGAGAGCATACTATGTTGACACCAGAAGCACGGAAACGCTTCTGGGCTGCCCAGCGCAGTGCTCGGGATTTGACACAAACAACACATTTCACTATGCTTCAATGTACATGTGAAAAATAAAGGTAATCTTGAAGAAATAAATGAATATAATATAAGAAATAATATGATTTTTTTCATAGGGCTTGGAGCCGGGCATGCCTCAATGACCTGGAGAGCTATGCTGGCTGGAGTCAGGGCTTTATGCTTTAGCTCTTGGTAGGGTCAGCCATGGCAAACTGGTCAAAGCGTAGAGGCCGGAGTAAAAGTCCTTCAGGTTCAGAGTTTTAGTTCAAGGCTAACAACCCTGACTGGTAAAACAAAACTGATATCGAAACAGCAATGAAGAGTCCTTCAATATCTGTGTGTGACTGTATGGACAGACAGAGATGGAGCACCTTCATTGCTGCCCTAAACGCCAGTGGTGTAATGGGCAGTAAATTAAGTTATTTCTTTAATCTGTTCCATTCTGATCCTCTCATCGTGAAATACTTGTGTGAGGCAATACAATCTGTGTGCACACAATTAGAAACATAGAAAACCTACAGCACAATACAGGCCCTTCGGCCCACAAAGCTGTGGGCCTTACTTCAGAAGTTACCTAGGGTTACCCATAGCCCTCTATTTTTCTAAGCACCATGTACCTACCTCCATCTCTCTCTGTCCATAGGGTCACACACAGATATAGAAAGATTCTTCATTGCTGTTTTGATATCAATTTTGTTTTACCAGTCAGGGTTATTACCCTGAGCTGAAAGGATCAGGACTTTGTTTTTAAATATAAAAATATATAAAACTGTTATATATAAAAATATAAGAGTGTTAACTTCCAGGTCTACTAGGTTCATTCAAAGTGGAAAAATATTAAAGCCTGATTCTCTAAATTGCAGGGAAAGTGAGGAGAGGAAGGGATGAAGGGAAAGGACTGTTGTAGGGAGCTCAAATGTCAAAAAAGATAATAATGGAGTGAAGTGAAAGGATTTGTGAATGGGGTAAGTGAAAAAACCCCGTACCATGTTTATTATTACTGACCTATAGAACATAGAACATTACAGCACAGTACAGGCCCTTTAGCCTGCGATGCTGTGCTGACCGTATACCCTACTCTAACATCAGTCTAACTCTTCCTTCTTGCGTTGCTCTGCATTTTTCTATCATCCATGTTCCTATCTAAGAGCCTCTGAAATGTTCCTAATGTATCTGCCTCTGCCACCACCCCTGCCAGTGCATTCCAGCACCCATCACTATGTGTAAAGAACTTACCTCTGACATTCCCACCCCACCCCTATATTTTTGTCACATTCACCTTAAACTTATGCCCCCTCATACTAGCCATTTCTGCCTGGGAAAAAGGCTCTGCCTGTCCAATCGTTCTATGCCTGTAATCTGTTTTGTTAGAGTAGATTTTTCAGACCTCTCCTGGCACTGTCAGCTCTCTGACTCTCATTGGAAAGGGATCACCAGGTTGCATGTGAATGAGCATTCTTTGAGAGGAGGTGGGTTCTCTGAGACCCTCAGTGCTGACTGTTGCTGCTGTGCAGTTTGCCGCTGAAATTTTATGGCTGGTTTTCCGAAACTGGTGGAGTTAGTTCAGTGGTCAGTGGCACCTGGCGTGCTGTGGATATTGTTGCAGCCCTTGGCAAGGGTAACTGCAGTAATGTTGCATTAACCAAAGCTTGGTAAATACCGTATATTAAAACTTGTTCAACCTATGCGGTTTATCACACAGTTCTCCATCCAGGGGAGCTACATATTAAATAAGTCTGTGCCCTCTGTAAGTAAAAACATAGTTTTGAGTATTGAAAGTTGAAATGTATCAGAAGCTGGAGATACAAGTGCCTTTGTAAAACTGTACATCGTAACCTCTTTAATAAACAAATTAACTAGACTGTAACACGTCTGACTCCTTTTTAATTCATCTTGTGTTTTGCATTATCTTTTGCATTATGCCTGTTTTTGCACACCTAGTCAAGATACCCTCTTGATGAAGGGTCTCAGCCCAAAATATCTCCATAGATGCTGCCTAACTTGCTGAGTTCCACCAGCATTTTTGTGTGTGTGTTGCTCTGGAATCTCAACATCTGCACAATCTCCTGTGTTTAAATTCTGCCACCCTCCTTTACCTGGATAATAATCTGTAATTCCCAACATAACAACCAGGTCATAGAATTTGAAAAAAAGTAACCACTCTACAGCAAATATGAAGAGAGAATTTAGGTTGCATTCTGGAATTTGCTTCCAATCTCTCTGTGAAACAGCCTAATGTTGGATGTCTAATTTGTTCAGACAGGAAAAGTCATCATTTGAAGTTAAAATTGGATAACATTGTAATGGTTTTCAGGAGTAAGTTATGCATTTCAGTAAGCAATTAAGCATTAACCACATCAGTGAGCCTGGGGTCATGTAAATCAGACCAGATAAAGATGGCAGATTTCCTTTCCTTAAAGACATCTGATAATTTGGGGAAATAACTAAAACATTAGGATTAAAAATGAATTAATTGATGCATATTTTGATTATGTGAGTTTTAAATTTCAGAATTTTTTCCAGCAGTTTGCCACTGTCAGTGAACTTTGATGTCACTCCCGAGACTCCATCAAGGTGCCAGGACACTGGAGCAGGGGTCCGATCGCAGACCCAGTACTGAGCAAACAGTGATATTAATTGTGTAACAAGTCCCAAGGTGCAAATAAAGTCAACATCAAAGTTCAGGCAGAGATCAAAACGTCCAGAGAAATCCAAAAACCAGAACTGGGAAACAAGCAGAGTCAACAGCCAGGCAGGCAGGCAGATACAAATGCTAGAAAGGCTCAGGAAAATTCACCAGCCCAATCTGGCAACAAGCAGGTGAAAACACAGGTCTGAAACACACTGAGCAATAAACAGAGAGGCAGGTGATAGGCTGAGCACAATAAGATACAGGCGGCAAGAATACAGGTAATAATGAGAAACAGATGAGAGACGGAGTACTCAGTGATACAGGGGCCGGACTCCGGTAGAGCAGGGACAGGAGCACATGGCAATACAAAACCACAGACTGACAGCTAGGGGGAAACACACAACAAGACAAAGTTCAACTGGAGGTACTGAAACAAGGTTAATGTAAGTGTAATACAAAGCTGGTACAAGTGCAGAGGCTTGGAACATACCCACTTACTGCCAATATATAATTTAAAAGTATTTATTTCTGGTCTTTACTTTCCATCTTGAGGGAATGGTGAATTCATGTGCGGTAAACTATGTATACCTGTCTGGACACGCCCCTCTGCTGACTGCTCCTGTGGCTTCTCCCACAGACCCCTGTATAAAGGCGATTGGAGCACTGCTCCTCCCTCAGTCTTCAACATGTCGTGCTCCCTTTTCACTGTTAATAAAAGCCTATTGTTCACTTCCAGTCTCCTAGAGTTATTGATGGTGCATCATCATGAAAGCATAACTTGCTGGTTGAAGTGCAAGACAGAATGGACTAAGTAACCAAAAGGTTGCTAATGAGACCAAAACCAATCCAGTGTAGTTGTAGGCAGGAACAGCTGGATGTGGAAAGAGCTGGATATCGGAAGAGATGTGTGTAGGAACAGTGTGTGAGGAGAGCTGTAGACAGGAACACTGTAGGAAGAGTTGTGGACAGGAACACTGTAGGAAGAGCTGTAGACAGTGTTACATGACCACTGTTTTGTTCTGTGGGTGTCACTTTAAAAACGCCTGAATGAGGTGGCACTATATATCAGTACATTGTTATATCAATATAACAAGCTGTGACAGACCGCTGGGACCTTCAGTAGAAGGAGAGAGAGAGAGTGGAAGTTTGGACTGCAAGCTGCTGGCAGTAGTTTGCTATGATATGGGTGAAGTCCGATACTTTCCCATGCCCAAGATTGGGTTGATTGACAGCATATGGTGCATTGGATGAGTGACAGTCACTTCGGATGATCTGTATGTGGATTTTGTTGGAGTATCCTGTGGCCACCACTTTCGTTAACCCTTACCTGGATTCGGCTGTGCTATGTGGTAACCACTTGTGCGAAGGGATATTCCGTGACTGTCACCTTGGGATGATTCTACATGGATTTTCGGAACGACTCGACGGTTAAGATCTTTGGCAACTGTTACTTTGTTTACCCAGCGTGGAGTCTGTGGAATTCTTCATAATTGCCTCCTCTCTACATTTTAAAGTGGATTTACAAATCTTTCCCTTCATTTATTCTGTGGATTACTGGACCTTCCTAGTTTGCCATCTTAAGACTTTAAGAACTGTTCATAAGCTTGATTGTTTGGGAGCCACACACGCATAACACTGTTAACATCTGTTTATTTCATTTAATTTTCTATATTTGGAGTAGATACTAATAAAGATAATGGTTTTAACATCAAAACCTGACTCACGTCGCTGTCGGAGCAGTGCTGCCAGGATAATCAAGGACAAGACCCACCCAGCCAACACACTTTTTGTCCCACTTCCCTCTGGGAGAAGGTTCAGGAGCTTGAAGACTCGTACGGCCAGATTTGGGAACAGCTTCTTTCCAACTGTGATAAGACTGCTGAACAGATCCTAACCTGGATCTGGGCCATACCTTCCAAATATCTGGACCTGACTTTCACTACCTTACTTTCCCTTTTCTGTTGTCTAATTATGATTTATAATTTAAATTTTTATTATATTTACTTCAATTTGTACTTCAGGGAGCATGAAGCACAGAAACAAATATCACTGTGATGATTGTACGCTCTAGTATCAATTGTCTGGTGACAATAAAGTAAAGTATGTGCGATCTATTGCTGCTGGTACATAACAATGGAACACTGTAGAAAGAGTTGTGGACAGGAACAGTGTAAGAAGAGCTGAAGACAGGAACACTGTAGAAAGAGCTGTAGACAGGAACGCTGTACGAAGAGCTGTAAACAGGAACACTGTAGGATGAGCTGTAGACAGGAACACTGTAGGAAGAATTGTCGACAGGAACACTGTATGATTAGCTGTAGACAGGAACACTGTACGAAGAGCTGTAGACAGGAACACTGTAGGAAGAATTATCGACAGGAACGCTGTATGATTAGCTGTAGACAGGAACAGTGTAAGAAGAGCTGAAGACAGGAACACTGTAGAAAGAGCTGTAGACAGGAACGCTGTACGAAGAGCTGTAAACAGGAACACTGTAGGATGAGCTGTAGACAGGAACACTGTAGGAAGAATTGTCGACAGGAACACTGTATGATTAGCTGTAGACAGGAACACTGTACGAAGAGCTGTAGACAGGAACACTGTAGGATGAGCTGTAAACAGGAGCAGCGTAGGAAGAGCTGTAAACAGGAGCGCTGCAGGAAGAATTGTAGATAGGAGCACTGTAGGAAGAGCTGTGGGTAGGAACTGTGGGCAGGAGCTGTGGACAAGAACACTGTAGGAAGAGCTGTAGACAGAAACACTGTAGGAAGAGCTGTGGGTAGGAACTGTGGACAGGAGCTGTGGGAAGAGCTGTGGACAGGAACACTGTAGGAAGAGCTGTGGGTAGGAACTGTGGGCAGGAGCTGTGGGAAGAGCTGTGGACAAGAACACTGTAGGAAGAGCTGTGGACAGGAACACTGTAGGAAGAGCTGTAGACAGAAACACTGTAGGAAGAATTGTAGACAGGAACACTGTAGGAAGAGCTGTAGACAGGAACACTGTAGGATTAGCTGTAGACAGAAACACTGTAGGAAGAGCTGTGGGTAGGAACTGTGGGCAGGAGCTGTGGGAAGAGCTGTGGACAAGAACACTGTAGGAAGAGCTGTGGACAGGAACACTGTAGGAAGAGCTGTAGACAGAAACACTGTAGGAAGAATTGTAGACAGGAACACTGTACGAAGAGCTGTAGACAGGAACACTGTAGGAAGAATTGTAGACAGGAACACTGTACGAAGAGCTGTAGACAGGAACACTGTAGGAAGAGCTGTAGACAGGAACACTGTAGGATTAGCTGTAGACAGAAACACTGTAGGAAGAGCTGTGGGTAGGAACTGTGGGCAGGAGCTGTGGGAAGAGCTGTGGACAAGAACACTGTAGGAAGAGCTGTGGACAGGAACACTGTAGGAAGAGCTGTAGACAGAAACACTGTAGGAAGAATTGTAGACAGGAACACTGTACGAAGAGCTGTAGACAGGAACACTGTAGGAAGAATTGTAGACAGGAACACTGTAGGAAGAGCTGTAGACAGGAACACTGTAGGATTAGCTGTAGACAGAAACACTGTAGGAAGAGCTGTGGGTAGGAACTGTGGGCAGGAGCTGTGGGAAGAGCTGTGGACAAGAACACTGTAGGAAGAGCTGTGGACAGGAACACTAGGAAGAGCTGTAGACAGAAACACTGTAGGAAGAATTGTAGACAGGAACACTGTACGAAGAGCTGTAGACAGGAACACTGTAGGAAGAATTGTAGACAGGAACACTGTAGGATTAGCTGTAGACAGAAACACTGTAGGAAGAGCTGTAGACAGGACCACTGTAGAAAGAGTTGTGGACAGGAGCAGCATAGGAAGAGCTGTAAACAGGAGCACTGCAGGAAGAATTGTAGACAGGAACACTGTAGGAAGAGCTGTAGATAGAAACACTATAGGAAGAGCTGTGGGTAGGAACTGTGGGCAGGAGCTGTGGGAAGAGCTGTAGACAGGAACACTGTAGGAAGAGCTGTGGGTAGGAACTGTGGGCAGGAGCTGTGGGAAGAGCTGTAGACAGGAACACTGTAGGAAGAGCTGTGGGTAGGAACTGTGGGCAGGAGCTGTGGGAAGAGCTGTAGACAGGAACACTGTAGGAAGAGCTGTGGGTAGGAACTGTGGGCAGGAGCTGTGGGAAGAGCTGTGGACAGGAACACTGTAGGAAGAGCTGTAGACTGAAACACTGTAGAAAGGGTAGTGGGTAGGAACTGTTGACAGGAGCTGTGGGAAGAGCTGCGGACAGGAACACTGTAGGAAGAGCTGTAGACAGGAACACTGTAGGATTAGCTGTAGACAGAAACACTGTAGGAAGAGCTGTGGGTAGGAACTGTGGGCAGGAGCTGTGGGAAGAGCTGTGGACAAGAACACTGTAGGAAGAGCTGTAGACAGGAACACTGTAGGAAGAGCTGTGGGTAGGAACTGTGGGCAGGAGCTGTGGGAAGAGCTGTAGACAGGAACACTGTAGGAAGAGCTGTGGGTAGGAACTGTGGGCAGGAGCTGTGGGAAGAGCTGTAGACAGGAACACTGTAGGAAGAGCTGTGGGTAGGAACTGTGGGCAGGAGCTGTGGGAAGAGCTGTAGACAGGAACACTGTAGGAAGAGCTGTGGGTAGGAACTGTGGGCAGGAGCTGTAGGAAGAGCTGTAGACAGGAACACTGTAGGAAGAGCTGTGGGTAGGAACTGTGGGCAGGAGCTGTAGGAAGAGCTGTGGACAGGAACACTGTGGGAAGAGCTGTAGACTGAAACACTGTAGAAAGGGTAGTGGGTAGGAACTGTGGACAGGAGCTGTGGGAAGAGCTGCGGACAGGAACACTGTAGGAAGAGCTGTGGGTAGGAACTGTGGGCAGAAGCTGTGGGAAGAGCTGTGGACAAGAACACTGTAGGAAGAGCTGTAGACAGGAACACTGTAGGATTAGCTGTAGACAGGAACACTGTAGGAAGAGCTGTGGGTAGGAACTGTGGGCAGGAGCTGTGGGAAGAGCTGTGGACAAGAACACTGTAGGAAGAGCTGTAGACAGGAACACTGTAGGAAGAGCTGTAAACAGGAATACTGTAGGAAGAGCTGTAGACAGGAACACTGTAGGAAGAGCTGTAAACAGGAACAGTAGGAAGAGCTGTAGACAGGAACACTGTAGGAAGAGCTGTAGACAGGAACACTGTAGGAAGAGCTGTAAACAGGAACACTGTAGGAAGAGCTGTAGACAGGAACACTGTAGGAAGAGCTGTAAACAGGAACACTGTAGGAAGAGCTGTAGACAGGAACACTGTAGGAAGAGCTGTAGACAGGAACACTGAGTGTAGGAACAGCTGGCTGTAGGAAGTGTTCTGTGTAGGACACTGTGGTGACAGCTGTAGACGGGAAGAGGTGTGTGTGGGAACAATGTGTACGGAAGGAGCTGTCGTGGATGTGACATCAGGGAAGGGCGGGTGTTCCGTGTGATCGGGGTTTGCGGGCACATTCCGGAGTTTCGCCGCTCTGAGTAGGTAAGAGTCCGGTGAAAGTGGCCGTGTTGAGGTGGAGGCGGTTCCTTCCGGACTCTGACACCGTCCAGTTGCTTCAGGGTCTGCCCCCATGCTCCGTCTCTCAGCCTGAAAAGTTCTCGGCACCGAGGAACTTCCCTGCATCGCACTTGGCTGCCGAACAGGCCGGCAGGTGAGGCTGGGGCCAGGGGAACAGGTGGGGTGGTCAGTGCGGGATCCCTGGGCAAGTATGGCGATGCGGGGCAGGTGAGGCTGGGGAGGGGAACAGGTGGGGTGGTCAGTAGCGGGGGTACGGTACGGGAGCCCTGGGCAAGTGTGGCGGTGCGGAGCAAGGTGGACAGGTGTGACGGGACGGATGAGGCTGGGAGAGTAACAGGTGGAGTGGTCGGAGGTGGGAGCCCTGGGCAGGTGGGGCGGTGCGGGGACAGCAGTTCAGGCCAGTGGATGTGCGTGGGTGGTGAGGGGGTGGGGGGGTGGGGGGGTGGTGTTTGGGTCGCGGCTCCGCAAGGCCTCCAGTAACTGGAGAAGACTGACTTACTCATCAAGCTGTATTAATGTATGTCTGTGGATGTTATACACACACAATTTTGTATTTGTTGTGTCAAATATAAATAATTGTTTATTGTAAATTAATTATATATGTATGTACTTGTATATTTATAATTAAACATGCATTTAGTTAAGCACTTACTAACTTGCTCTGACCGTACCAAGTTCACTGGAAGACTAAGTTGTTTGCCCGCTTCAATGCATTTTTGATCAATTACCCCATTCAGGGTGAGGAACAGGGGCAGGGAAGATGTACAACGGTGTTGCCAGGACTGGAGGGTGTGAGTTATAGGGAGAGGTCTTTATTCTTTGGAATATATGAGAATGAGGAGCGAGCTTATAGAAATATTTACATTTATGAGAGGTGTAGATGATGGTGATAGTCTTTTCTCCAGAGTGGGGGAAACCAGAACTAGGATGCATAGGTTTAGGGTGAGAGGGGAAAGATTTAAAAGGGACCTGAGGAGCAACATTTTCAAGCAGAAGGAGGTGAGTATATGGAACGAGCTGCCAGAGGAAGTGTTTGAGTACAATAGTATTCCAATAGTTATCGGTGGGTATTCCGAGGGACCAGGTATATAAGCTTTTAGATAGATATGGACTGATTAAGGATAGTCAGCATGGCTTCATGCGTGGTAGGTCTGTCTAACCAATTTTGTAGAGTCTTTTGAAGAAATTATCAGGACAGTTGATGAAGGCAAGGCAGTGGATGTTATCTACATGGATTTTGATGGAGTCCTGCATGGGAAGTTGGTGAAGAAGGTTCAGTCACTTGGCATTCAAGATGAGGTAGTAAATTGGACTAGACATTAACTTCGAGGGAGAAGCCAGAGAGTGGTAGTAGAGGCTTGTCTCTCTGACTGGAGGCTTGTCTCTCTGACCGGAGGCTTGTGACTAGTGTTCAGTGGAGTGCTGCAGGGTTTGGTGCTGGGTCCATTGTTGCTTGTCATCTATATCAATGAATTGGATGATTATGTGGTTAACTGGATCAGCAAATTTGTGGATGACACCAAGATTATGGGTGTAGTGGACAGCCAGGAAGACTATCAAAGCTTACAGTGGGATTTGGACCAGCTGGAAAAATGGGCTGAAACATGACAGATAGAATTTAATGCAGACAAGTGCAAAGTTTAGCACTTTGGTAGGACCAACCAGGGTAGGTCGTACACAGTGAATGGTAGGGTACTAAGGAGTGTGGTAGAGCAAAGGGATCTGGGAATACAGGACCATAATTCATTGAAAGTGGTGTTACAGGTATATAGGGTTGTAAAGAAAGCTTTTGGCACATCGGTCTTCATAAATCAAAGTATTGAATACAGGAGATGGGATGTTATTTTGAAGTCGTGTAAGACATTGGTGAGATCTAATTTAGAGTACATTGTGCAGCTTTGGTCAACTATCTACAAGAAATACGTAAACAAGGTTGAAAGAGTACAAAGAAAACTTACAAGATCGTTGCTGGGTTTAGAAGACTGAGTTATAAGGAAAGATTGAATAGGTAATGTAAAAGATTGAGAGGAGATTTGATAGAGGTGGATAGAGTAAGTGTAAGCAGGCTTTTTCCACTGAGGTTGGGTGAGACTACAACTAAAGGTCATGGGCTAAGGGTGAAAGGTGAGAAGTTCAAACGGAAAATGAGGGGAAACTTGTTCACTCAGAGAGTCGTGAGGGCGTAGAACGAGCTGCCAGCACAAATGATGCATGTGAGTTTATTTCAACAAATAAGAGAAGTTTGGATAGGTATATAGATGGTAGGGGTATGGAAGGCTATGGTCCTGGTGCAGGTTAATGGGAGAAGGCACTTTGAATGGTTCAGCAGGAACCAGATGGGCCAAAGAGCCTGTTTCTGTGCTGTACTTTTCTATTTAAGAAGCACAGGTTGGTACATGGAGCTTAGCGGGACATGGTCCTAACACAGGAAATTAGGGCTAGCTTGGTGGGCACTGCAGGTAGCAGAGATTTCTTGGGCCAAATGGCCTGTTTCCCTGCTGTAATAGCTAAATTACACACTGCTATATACTCCCCTATGCTGTAATTATTAAAAAGCTTTAGTTTCTTCTTGTAATCATTGTAGTTGTCACTGAATGTGAGGAGAAGCATAGTTGCTGGAAATCTGACAGAAAATTATATATTTCCTTCCTGCAAATGTCACTGAAATTGCCCTCCCCCAAATGATCTGGTTGAGGTTGCCCTCCCCCAGCAGAACTCGCTGCTGCTGGTTAGTGATGTGCCCTGGCTAACCTGTCCAGTGAGTTTTACATCTGCCAAAGGGGCTTACATTATTGATCTAGTCATTGAGATACAGCACGGTACAGGCCCTTCCGATCTCAGAGCCACACTGCCCAGTAATTCATGATTTAACCACAGCCTATCGTAGAACAATTTAAAATGACCAATTAACCTACCAACTGGTACATCTTTGGACTGTGGGAGGAAACCATACAGTCACAGGGAGAATGTACAAACTCCTTACAGATAGCTGCAGGAATTGAACCTGGGTCACCGGAACTATAAAACTTGTTAACTACTACACCACCATGCCATGCCATTATGCAACTTTATAATATTTTACCTGGGTCTAGTGTCAAATGTGGCAAACATGTTCTGGGATTACTGATATTGTTAGACAAATTAGTGGATCACAGGATTTGAGTGTTTATACTTTTAGAAAGTTCCAGGTGAATAAGAATTATTTGTCACTGGCTATATTTTGGTTAAAAGACCATGACTCCATTTTATCATCTTGCTCACGGCCTTGTGTTCTACAGTGATCCCATCAAATGTTATTCACTTGTCCAATGCAAATGGTTTCCAAACATGTAAAGAAGCAGGTGATTAGCACAGAAGGATTTTGATGACAAAGTTCTGTTAAAGGTTGTTTCCTGTGTATGCAGATTGGGGGGATTTGGAGGGGAGTTTGTGTTTATCGAGTCAGAGACATTCAGCACAGAAACAAGCTAATTGGCTCATGGCCTGCACCCATCCCACTGGTCTGCGTCAGGATCCTAGTGGTCTTTTTAAGTATCTGTCTAAATGACTCTTAAACATAGTAATTGTATCTGACTCGAAAAGTCATTAGAATATTACAATAATTTTACAAGATAAGCTCCTGCTACCTATTAAATGCTCCCAATGACTTGCATCTCAAATTGCCTCTGACAACCAAGTCCAGCTCCTGGCCTTCACATGTGGCTTAGCTACTAAGCCCAGTGGAACGGCTTCTACTGAAAAGAGAAGGAGCAAAGGTGGGTTACTGGGGCAGACGGGGCTTGTCAGCTGTGGTTGGCAACTCAACTAGAAGGAAAACCTCTGATCTCAAACTTACGCTGCCTGGTTTAAATCCTGAACACTCTGTATCACACAGACAGCAACAATACAGAAATTCTCCAGGGTGTTTGGAGATGAACAGGGAAAGTCGTCCTAATTGTTCTGTAAAAAAAATCTCAGCCTATTGAGTAGATATGGCAAAATTACAAAATGTGAAGTGCTGTAGTGAGCATCAGACTTTCCAAAATACTACCTTTCAGGGAATGTTTTAATGTTTACTCAAACTTAAGTTTGGTCTTAATAAAGACAAATGCAGCGTAGGTAAACACAAGGACATTTTACTACTCAATTGTGTTCTACACTGAGCACATGCAACAATACCACTATCAAAGCTTTTGGTTCCAGGCAAGCCACCCGCATTGCCCACGGGGAACTGAAGTTCTTTATTATATACACATCTTCCCCCTTTAAAGAGAACAAAAACAATACTATGTCCTCATAAACCTGCAAGGAACAATAATCCTTTCCAATAAAAATATCCACATACTGTAGCCAGTCCCTTTTCCACTCATCTCCTTTCAGTCAGTCTCTGAGGTGGTTTAGTTATCCTTTTTGGTCTGCTATTTGTTTCTACAGGTGTATTGTTTGCATTTGGTACGTGAATATTTGTGTCTTTCTGAGAACTCTGATCAACAAATTCATTTTTTATAATTGCTGGCCCCTTTGGTGTATTGACAGGTGACATGTCACTGCTTTGAGTTGGGGATTATGTTTACGGATCCACACATTCCCTTCTCAGAGGTGTTCCTTGCTCCAGTTGGATTTGTAGGAATGTGGAGCAACTTCCTCTTGCACATACTCTTGCATGGACAATGTACCAGAATTGTAATCTTGGTTTCGCACTTGATCTCCAGGCTTCAGGACTGATAGGCCTTTCACAGTCCTGTCATGATATTGTTTCTGTTTTCCTTTCCTTTTCACTTTAGCCAATTTGGCCTTGTATAGGTGTCAACAGGTTTTCATGCACTAGGTTAGTGCGTATGTGTTGACCCATCAGCATTTGGGCTGGTGAAAGGCCATTCTGCAGTGGTAAATCATTGGACTTTTGTGGAAGTCCTCTCATCCATCTTAACGCCTTCTTCATGAGGCTTTTCGCTACCTTGTCCGAACTCTCTACTAGACCATTAGATTTTGTTTGATGTGGGCTTGAAGTTATATGTCAAAACTCCCAACCATTGGCAAAGGACTCAAATTCACAGCTCAATAATTGTGGACCAATGCCTGATACCACCTTCCACGGAACTCCATGCCTCACAAACACAGCTTTCAGGAAGTTGATGATTGGTGTGCCGGGTGCTGATTGCAGTGTTTCAAACTCTGGGTAACTGGGAAAGTAGTCATTTACAACAATATGACTCTTCCCATTACAAACTAACAAATCCACTCTAACTGAGAAGTACGGCCTGTTTGGGACAGGACGTGGTGTGAGAGGTTCTGCTTGCTGCTTTTGGTCTGTAGGTAGGACATTTCACATGAAGCAATGGTCCAGCTGATGTCTTGCTTCATTCTTGGCCAGTTCATGAGCTCTACGTTTACATTTTTCCTCACCGAGATTCACTTCGTGTACCTTGTGGAGCGTTTCCTTGCCTAGTGACACTGGAAACATAAACCTGTTCCTTTTGAAGACCATATCTTACACTATTGACAGCTCAGCTCTAGATGCCCAATAATCCTGAATACGCATTGGACTGTCATTCTTAGCACCTGGCCATCCTTTCTGTATTCATGCAGTCTTTTTCTCAGTTGCACAGGGTATTCATTTATGCTCTGTGTTTAGTTCTGACACCAGATTATGTTTGTTCTTAATAAAGACAAACTTGGCACGGGTAAACGCTAGAGCATTTTATTACTTAATTGTGTTCAACACTGGGCGCGAGCAATCAGCTCACCACTGAAGCTTCTGGTTCAAGGTGAGCTGCCCACATAACCCACTGGGAACTGAAGCTCCTTATTATTTACATAAAACTGTTCCTGGTTGCATGAATATTGATTTTCCCTTGTAGATTGTTGTGACCTTGAAAAAAAAACAGAATTCATGACATATGTGAGTGATGATAAACCTGATTCTGATATGGGTCTCTATTGTGGACTGAGAGTGGGAAGGAGGCAGGGAGGGAATTATGGTTTGGAAGAAGTGAGGGAGTAGGAAGCACCAGACACACATTCATTAACCATCAAATGACCTTGCCTGGTGTCTCAGGGCTAGGTGTGTCTATACTTTCACCACCCATGCCCTTGGCATTCCTTCTCCGCCTTCTGTCCCACAACTCTCCCGTGGTGCTCCACCCTCGCCATTCCCAACATCCTTTGTTCCCACCAAATTTACAAACTCACCCTCTGCTCCACGTTGACAAATACATGTGCCTAAGACTTTTCCACAATACTGTAGGTGTTTCCTACTGTTTATTCCTAGTACTATTTGTTCATAGTAACCAGCCTTGCTTTGTTATTCTAACACCCTTTTCACCTCAAACTTGACTAGCTCAATATTTGTATCCCTGTAATAACCACCATAAATGGAATAGTAGGCCTTGGAAGGATTGTGAAGGTAGAGGGTAAAATGAATGCAGGAAAATACAGAGAAATCCTGGAGGAAAACCTGATGTAGTCTGCAAGAGGACTGCGACCTCAGAGATTTGTTTTCCAGCAAGACAGTGACCCCATTCATAAATCCAAAGTTACACAGGAATGGCTTAAAAACAATAAAGTTAATGTCCTCAATACAATTAAGAATTTGTGGCTGGAATTGAGAAGGGCTGTTCACTCATGATCTCCATGCAATCTGACAGAACTTGAACAGTTTTGTAAAGAAGAATGGGGAAAAGTTGCAGTGTCCAGATGTGCAAAGCTGATAAAGACCTATCCATAGACTCAAGGCTGTAATTGCTGCCAAAGGTGCAGCTACTAAATACTGATTTGAAGGTGGAGAATACTTATGTAACCAATTATTTTGTGCTTTATATTTGTAATTAATTTAGAACACTTTGTAGAGATCTAGTTTCGCTTTGACATGAAAGAGTCCTTTTCTGTTGATCAGTGTTAAAAAAGCCAAATTATATCCATTTGATTCAGTATTGTAAAACAATAAAACATGAAACTTCCGGGGGGGGGGGGGGGGGCGGGGTTGAATACTTTTGATAGGTATTGCTTACATAATTTGTTACTCAATTAAGTGGTAGCTTGTCTTTTTTTTTATACCTTTTTAACTATTTCCATGAAACTTCAGCTAATTGGAAAGGCCACTTAATTGGACCAAAATGCAACTCAGTGTGTCCCAATAAACAGGAATCCACTATAAATACTCATAATAAATACTCATTTATTTATAATACTATAAGTACTGCAAAAAGAGAGAGAAAATAGTGAGGTGTGTGCATGGTTTAGTTCATTGTCCATTCAGAAATCTGATGACAGCAGGGTAGAAGCTGTTCCTAAAATGTTGGGTGTGTGTTCTCAGGCTTCTGTACATCCTCCCTGGTGGTAATAATGAGAAGACGGCATGTTTCGGGTGATGCAGGTCCTTAATAATGGATTTATAGTGAATTCTAGGTAATAGGACAAAGGGAGCTGAAGGTGTAGCCAGCATTGAGAGAGAAGTTGAAATAAAGACTGTGTGAAAAATCAGAGTTGGAGCATCAAAGTGTTGCAGGGTGTGGGAGAGGGGTGGCTCCTTGCACCAGGACAGTGGGAGCCGTGCACAGATGGAAACAAAAGGAAGATTTTGAAGTAGAAGTGCAGGTGGGTGGAGTTATCCACAGCGATAGAGAAGAACAAAATAACACAGATACACACAGAAGAAAAGCAAATCAGTGGGAAAAGGAGTGAGAGACACTAGATAAGTGTGGGTTAGGTGCAGCCAAAAAATTAGAAAAGCTGCAGTATATTTTGGACAACGGGAGGGCTAACAAAAATACATTGGATTAACTGAGTTTGGAGAATTCTTTAAACATCAACACTTCCCAGGGTTCTTTACAACTCAGGTTCTCAGTAATATTTTTATATTTGCACAGTTTGTCTTCTTTTGAACATTAATTATTTGTTGGTCTTTGTTCTTCGTACAGTTGTATTATTTTTTTCGTGTGAAAGCTTTGCAAGAAAATGAATCTTAGGGTAATATACAGTAACTTATATGTAGTTTGATAATAAATTTACTTTGAACTTTTGACTGAACCAGTGAATAGATGTGAGGTGGTAGTTTATTATAAAACTAAAAGCCATATGGAAGTTAAAAAAAAAAATTTGCAGAGTCTGGCCCACGACCATAACTGAGAGTTGTAGGGTGACAGGTTCAGCGGGGTGCATCTGGGGAACCTTCATTTAGTAAGTCAGTGGAACTGCAGGGCCGGGCCAGTGACATATTATCCCTGTTGATAGAGTCATAGAGCATGATAGCACAGAAACTGGCCCTTTGGCCCATCTAATCCTTGCTGAACTATTATTTTGCTGAGTCCCATCGACCCACACTTGGACCAGAGTCCTCCATGCATGTATTTATCCAAATTTCTCTTAAATGTTGAAATCGAACCCCTTTCACTGACAGCTCGTTCCACACTCTCACCACCCACTGAGTGAAGAAGCTCCCCTTAAACATTTCATCTTTCACCCTTAACCTATAACTTTTAGTTCTAGTCTCACACAATCTCAGTGGAAAAAGCCTGCTTGCATTTACTGTATCTAGACCGCTCATAACTTTGTCTACCTCTATCAAATCTCCCTTCATTCTCCTCACTCCAGGGGATAAAGTCCTAACCTACTCAACCTTTCCCTATAACTCAAGTCCTCGAGCTCTGGAAACATCCACTTAAATTTACTCTGTTCTCTTTCAATCTTATTGCTATCTTTCCTGTAGATAGGTAACTAAAACTGTTCACAATACTCCAAATTAGACCTCATCAATGTCATAAGAACTTCAACAAAACATCCTAACTCCTGTACTTTGATTTATGAAGGCCAATGTGGCAGAAGCTTTCCTTATGACCCTGTTCACCTGTAAACCCACTTTGAATGAGTTATGGATCTGATCTGAGAGAGCATGGCAATTGAAAAGTAGGATAGAAATGAAGTTATATGAACAGTGAATGAAGGCTCTGTCCTGTCCTCGGTGCAATTTAGAAGATCGAGGTGGGATCTCACCGAGACCTATCAAATGTTGAAAGGTCTTGATGGAGTATATGTACAGAGGATATTTCTTATGGTGGGGGAATCTAGGACCAGAGGACACAGTCTCAGAATAGGGGGACTCCATTTAGAACAGAGATGAAGAGGAATTTCTTTAGCCAGAGAGTGGTGAATCTTTGGAATTCTTTGTCACAGACGGCTGTGGAGGTCAGGTCACTGGAAGCATTTGAGGTGCGAGGTTGATAGATTCTTGACTGGGCAGGGCATGAAGGGATACGGGGAGAAGGCAGGAGATTGGGCTGAGTGGAAAATAGATCAGCCATGATAAAGTGGCGGAACAGACTCAATGGGCCAGGTGGCCTAATTCTGCTGCTATATCTTACGGTCTAAGAACCTGAAGCGACACATTTGTTGGTTTACCTTTTCCGTATCCATGAGGATGAACACCATCAAAATCACCCACCTTCCGCTGATAATACCTTTATTCTGCAGCACGTCAACTTGTTTTAATTTTTCTGACACCTTTTCAAAATCGAACACAATATTAAAAGGAAAACATTTTGAATTCCATAAAATTGCACAAAGAACTTTTAAATAAAAGCATTAGAGAAATCTAGATTTTATGAAAAAATTGAACCTTACCTTACTGTTACCTTCACATATACTAGCCGATTTATTGCCAACTGCACAAGTCCATGTACACACAGGTGAAATGATATGCTTACAGCAGTGTTGCAGGCACATAGCATCAGATATGCAGCATTCGCATGATGCTACTTTTAAGTGCTTGGGGAGATTCCAATCCTTCACCATTGAACATCATATAAACTATTGTGGCAGAGTTCGGTCAGAGAATAGATGAGGCTTCGGATTTGGTGTGGAACTGTCTACATTTCTCACCATGTCTGACCCAAAATCTCTCTGTATTAGTTTGATGCTTCATGCTCACAAATGACACTGGTACTTTAGAATATCTAGTTTGTTCTATTAGATGTTCAGAAACAGATCTTCTATTTTTGTGAATAAATCAGGATGTTTAATGGTCTTTGTTTTCTCAGTCTTGTCTCTGGGTGGCGAAGGAGTACACCTCTCCTCATGTCTGATCGACACAGCGTACCAAAGGGCAAGGGACAAGAGGAAGATGACATGTCGAGCGGAGATTTGGGTGACGGCTTCTGTAGGAAGCCTGGTGGAATTTATGACCAGCAACGCTCTTCTGCCGCTGAGACTGCCAGATCAAGGCGAGGGTCAGATTGCAATGGCGATGCTTTTGATAGAAGTGTGAACAAGGATGAAAATCCGTGTCTGTGCTGGAGCAAAACTGGCAGCGTTTCAGATTCCTTCCATCAGCTTTCGAACTCTGACATCAGCAGACAATCCAGCACTATTGGTAAATCTGCACTATACTTATATACATTGCATTGAAGATTAGTTCTGAATTGTTGTGATAAATTGAAAAACAGAATATTAGGAAAATTAGTAATAACTTTAAACCAGCCCAGTTTTATAGGTAGAATCTTTATATACCTTTATGGATCACTACTGTAATCCTAAACACAAGATTCTGCACATGCTATTTATTCAAAGTTCAAAGTACATTTATTATCAAAGTATGAATGCTATTTACAACTTGAGATTCATTTTCTTTTTTATTGATTTTTTATGCATTTCTAAAATTACTACAGTAAAAACCCAACAGCAAAATGAAGATTAGTACAGTGCAAAATAAACATAACAATAATATAGTTCAAAACAATTTTGAAAGAGCACCAAAATAAAATCATATAAAGTTAGCATCCTCCCCCCGCCCCACAGAAAAAGAAACTCCAGGCCAACCATTGCAAGATGTAAAAAATATTAATCGGAGCATTCAAACCCCCAAAACTGTAAATGAAAATTAAAACAAAGAATAATAATGCCTACTACCAAAGAAAGAAAAAAAAGCTGAAAGTAAGGCATTGGAAAAAAAACCAGACTTAATCTAAAGAGGAGTTATGAAAATATTCAAGAAAAGGTCCCCACACCTTGTGAAACTTTATGTACGAGTTGAGAAGTGAGTAGTGAATTTTTTCAAGGTCTAAACAGGACATAATATCATTAAGCCATTGAGCATGGGTGGGTGGGGCAACATCTCTCCATCTAAGAAGAATTAAGCATCTAGCCAAAAGAGAAGCAGAAGATAATGTTTGACGTTTAGTTGGACTCAAATGTATATCTGCCTCACCCAAAGTACCAAAAAGAGCAATCAGAGGATGAGGTTCTAAATGGCAATTAAGAATATGGGATAAGGTTAAGAAAACTTCTCTCCAAAATTTCTCTAGACTAGTGCAGACCCAGTACATATGGACAAGAGAAGGCTCGCCACCTTTACACTTATCACAAACAGGACTAATGTTAGGGTAAAATCAGGGCAATTTAGATTTGGACATGTGAGCCCTATGTACAACCTTAAACTGTAAAAGACAGTGGGGAGCACATAGAGAGGTTGAATTAACTGACTTGAGAATTGAGTCCCAAACTGCATCAGATAAAGAAATATTTAAGTCATGCTCCCAAGCTGTTCTAATTTTATCAAAGGGGGCACGCCTTAGGGTCACTAATTTATCACGAATAAAAGATATTAAGCCTTTGCCCAATGGATTAATAGAAAGAAACAGGTCCACAATGTTTTTCTTAGGCATCGCAGGAAAATTGGATAATAAAGGATTAATGAAATGTCTAATTTGAAGGTATCTAAAGAAGTGGGCATTAGGTAGATTGAACTTTGCAGAAAGTTGTTGGAAAGTTGCAAAACTATTATCAATGAAAAGATCTTCAAAATGCCTAATGCCCTTTCTGTACCAATCATGAAATGTTGAATCTTGCATAGAAAGTAAGAAAAGATGATTATGGACTAGAAAGAGAGAAACCATGAAAACCATTAAATTTTCTAAACTGAGCCCAAATTCTCAGAGTATGTCTAATAAGAGAATTAACAATTAGTCTAGGCAAGCGACAAGGGAGTGCAGATCCAAGAAGTGCAGAAATAAAGAGATCCTTAGTGGTGTTCAACTCCATTGCCACCCATTTAGGACAATCAGACTGGTTATGAAAAAAGGACCAAAAAGTAAGACAGCGAATATTAGCTGCCCAATAGTATAAACGGAAGTTAGGTAAAGCCATGCCACCTTCATTTTTAGATTTTTGGAGGTAAGCTTTATCAAGACTAAAACATTTACCCTTCCATAGATAGGACAAAATAATAGAATCTAAGGAGTCAAAAAAAGCTTTAGAAATAAAAATTGGAATAGATTGAAATAAGTATAAAAATTTAGGAAGGATATACATTTAAATAACATTAACACAACCTACCAGAGACATAGATAAGGGTGACCATTGTGACAAACTCTGTTTAGTAGAGTTCAAAAGATTAGCAAAATTTTCACAAAAAAGATCCTTGAAATTCCTTGTAATGTAATACCAAGGTAAGTAAATTGACTATTAACTACTTTAAAAGGGAGGTCATGAAATACTAATGCTTGTGCTTCTTTATTAATTGGAAAGAGTTCACTCTTGTGTCGATTGAGTTTATAGCCAGAAAGCTGGCTGAATTGATCAAAAAGTAAAAACATTGGGGGTAAGGAAGTGGACGGATTTGATAGAAAAAGTAATAAATCGTCGGCATAAAGAGAAATTCATTTTCTTACAAGCAGCCACAAAACAAGGAAACCCGATAGAACCCCTTTTAAAAAAAACAAGACTGTCCGATAGACCCAATGTGCAGAAAAAATACATCTCGTGCAAACAATGAAAGTAAGCAAATAGCATTCAGAACTGAAGTCCTCAGCCATGAAGCCAGTCACAGACGATACAGGAGCCCGTTAGTTGCAGGCCACAACCTCTGACAAATAAACCTCACGGAGCAGCAATCTGAACTCCAGCCCATCCATCGCTTCTGGCCCCAACACCCTAAGCTTTTCAATCTGGCCTGGTGCTTCAAGCAGCCAAATCTTGGGTCACTCCTTGCTCTCTGACCTGGGTCCTGCCACCTCGATACACTCTGATGCCCGGGCCTCAATTTGGCCCGTACCTGTCCTTTCCAGTCTGGCCCTCTCCATAGATGCTGCCTGGCCCGAAGAGTTGCTCCAGCATTTTGTGTTGCTCTGGCTCTGGCAGAATGTTCTCATTTTTCCGAATAAGTAAAGTAAATGCTACTGTTAATAATGTACAATCAGATGTAAACTATATGCGCAAATGAGCTCTGAGTCATTTTATGCTGGAATTTCTTTGTTTTGAAGGATAAATGCATAACAGCACAGTGCTTACTGTGGTGGAAAAGGCAACATTTGCACATCAAGTTAATTGAGTAAAATCAATATTGCTTACAGTTCTTTCCTCTGGCTGTCAGTTTAAATTTACAGATCTTGAAAGTTAGGAGCAAAAAAGGAAATTAAGCAGGACTTACTCATCTAAGAAATAATAATAATAAAATGTGTCACAATTAACGTACTGAAGCCTGAAGAGTAAATGAATGAAAGCTGAACAAGATAGAGCAGAGATTATTACACAATCACCAGTACCTGAGCTAGATCCCAGTTGAGTCACTTGGGGAATATACTTTCAAGCAGCCCAGCCGACACTCAGTGGCCACTTTATTAGGTACCCCTGCTTGTTAATGCAAATATCTAATCAGCCAATCATGTGGTGGCAACTCAATGAATAAAAGCCTGCAGACATCGTCAAGAGGTTCAGTTGTTGTTCAGACCAAACATCAGAATGGGGAAGAAATGTGATCTCATTTACTTTGACCATGGAATGAATAATTGTTGGTGCCAGATGGTGTGGTTTGAGTATCTCAGAAACTGCTGATTTCCTGGGATTTTCATGCACCACAGTCTTGAGAGTTCACAGAGAATGGTGTGAAAAACAAAGAAAGCATCCAGCGAGCGGCAGTTCGGTGGGAACCCTTGTTAATGAAATAGGTCAGTGGAGAACAGCCAGACTGGTTCAAGCTGACAGGAAGGTGACAGTACTCAAATAACTGTGTATTACAACAGGGGTGAGTGGAAGAGCCTCTCTAAATGCACAACATGTAAAACCTTGAAGTGGATTGGCTATAGCAGCAAAAGACCACAAACATACACTCAGTGGCCACTTTATTACGTAAGGAGGTACCTAATAAAGTGGCCACTGAATGTAATTTGTCCACATTAGTGCTTTTCCCAACATTTTTCATGATAAATGTGTACCTCCACAGATCCTGCCTAATCTGCTGAGTTCTTCCAGGATTTGTGGGTATTGCTCCTTATTCTGGTTTGCACCCCCTTCCTTTCTCGTTCTGATGAGGGTTCTCAGCCCAAAACATCGACTATTTGTTTTTCTCCAGAGATGCTGCCTGACCTGCTGAGCTCCTCCAGCTTTCTGTATGTGCTTCTCTGGATATCCAGCATCTGCAGAATCTCTTGAGTTAATGTGCAATGCTATATTTAAAAAAAAGTTTTTCTGACTTCTCTGCTCATAATTTGATTTCTTATTATGTGACTCCTTTACTCAATTTGTCTGCTTCAGGGAAAATGTGCTGGCCTTTCCTCGTCCCAAGTAGAGTATGAATTTGTGTATTGGCAAATAACCATTTTGTAATTGTTTTTTAAAAGATCATTAATTGACAATGGTATAAAACTTAGTTCTGCAAAACTTTTGCGTTTGTAAGCTTGTTTATAATTTGAAAATCACTTTAAAATTAACCATGAACAAACTTATACTTGTATATAGCCTTTTGTAATTTCCAGAGTTACCCAAAGTGTTTCACAGCTAAATAATTTTAGAAATGTCGTAAATGTTTAGCACGGGAAGTGACCCAGGTAACCGGTGATAGTGAGGTTCCTTTAACAAAAGGTTAATAAGTGACCAAATTGTTTGCTTTAGAGGGAAATGGTGAACAGGATCTGAAGTGTTTATTTAGATAAAGTTGATTTGTTTTATTACTAGTTTAACAGTGTACTACACCTTGATTGTTTTCTAAATCGTGTTCTGCCATTGTAGGCGTAGATGTTGAAATGTCGAATGAAGAACTAAAACTGAGGCTGCAGGAAGTTATGCAGGTGAGGTCTCATTCGCGAATGGAAATTCCTTTCAGTGGTAACTTGTATTTGCAATTGCTTCATTTCGACCAAAGTTCACTGGGACATTGTCGCAGGTATTTACTTACTGTCCATTATGCTGCTGGTGCATAGGGCTGCAATGAAGGTCCTCCATCTCTGTCTGTATAAAATTGCAGGGCTATGAAAGAAGGAAGGATTAGATTGATGTTAGAGTAGGTTATACGTTCGGCACAACATTGTGGGCTGAAGGACCTGTACTGTGCTGTAATGTTCTATGTTCTACATGTCAGTGATAATAAACCTGATTCGGGCTTTTTTTTTAACTTATCCCATTCCCAAACCCTTTCACTTCACACCATTATCTCTTTTGACATTTAAGTTCCCTACAACAATTCTTTTGGATTAAGAGCCTGATATCAGTGGGATGGAAGCTGTCCTTAAGCCTGGAAGCATGTGCTTTAAAGTTTTTGTTTCATCTGCCCAATGGGAGAGGGGTGAACAGAGAATGTCTGGATGCATGGGGTCTTTGATTATGTTGGCTGCTTTACTGAGGCGGCGAGACGTGTAGACAGAGTCCGTGGAGGAGTGGCTGGTTTCTGTGATGTGTTGAGCTGTTCCGAAATACGTAGTTAAACCTGTGAAGTGCACTGAAGATGGAAACTGCAAGTGAAATTAATTAATACAAAAAGCACATTTTAAGCCAGTAACATAAATATTAAATTTCTCCATCTTGTTTTTCAGCCTTTTCGGGCTTAAGACCAATTTTTACAAAGTACAGAGGAGAAATCAATTGTCCATGTAAAGAGGTCATGAAGTGTTGAGCTTGGTTTCTGTCAGAGTCTAACCTAAAATTATCTACCCTGAGGCCACAGAAATACTGTTTAATTAAATGGTGAAGTGTAAATAATTATTCCGGATTTCTATCATACTACTTTTTTGTGTTCAAAACACACAGAGAAAATCATACCAATTCATCCTCTTTTAAATAGTTTGAAGTTTTTCCAGTGATATTAATGAGATCTTTAAGACCATTCGGCAATAATATTGATTGTTATTTAAAGTATTTGTACACAAACACCATTGGATATTTCATTGTAACATTTAATAGTTGATCTTCTTCGCTCATCACCCTTACTGTGGCATATGCTGTTGACAGCAGCTCGCCAGATTCCTCTGTCCTGGGCTAGTCTTTCAGATTCTCCCTGGGTATAGCCCATCTTTGAAGATCATTTCTCTCCCAGGGATGAGATCTTTGGAACTTCTGTTGGTAATTCTGTGGCTCTGGGTTTTTAAGGGATGCAGTTGCTAGCCCTGTGCCCAAGCCTCCTCCTTTTGCAGCCAGGCTTGGAACCAGCCATGGTGGAATTAACATTTAATGGCACATAAAAGAATCATTTTTATGGCTGAGTATACACTCTCCATTCTAAGAAATATTGGTAAAGCATCATTACAGCTCCATTACTCAACTGTGAGTTGGATCATTTGTTTTACTCTTGTGATGAGGATTTCCAAAAGGTTAATTTGCAAGTTGAGTCAGTGGTGAGGAAGGCAAATGTGATGTTAACATTCATTTCAAGAGGACTAGAATATAAAAGCAAGGATGTAATGCTGAGACTTTGTCAAGTACTGGTGAAGCCTCATTCAGAGTATTGTGAGCAGTTATGGGCCCCTTATTTGAGAAAGGATATGCTGAACCTGGAGAGGGTTCAAAGGAGGTTCACAAAAATGATTCTGGGATTGACTGGTTTGTCATATGAAGAATGTTTCATGGCTCTGGGCCTATATTCACTAGAATTCAGAAGAATGAGAGGTGACCTCATTGAAACCTATCGAATGGTAAAAGGCCTTGCTAGAGTGGATGTGGAGAGGATGTTTCCTATGGTGGGAGAGTCTAAGACCAGAGAACACAGCCTCAGAATAGAGGGGCATCCTTTTAGAACAGAGGTGAGGATGAATTTCTTTAGCCAGAGAGTGGTGAATCTGTGGAATTTTTTGCCACAGGGAGCTGTGGAAGCCAAGTCTTTATGTATATTTAAGGCAGAGGTTGATAAATTCTTGATTGGTTTACCGGGAGAAGGCAAGAGATTGGGGCTGACAGGAAAAATGGATCAGCCATAATGGAATGGTGGAGCAGACTCGATGGGCCAAATGGCCTAATTCTGCTCCTATATCTTATGGGCTTGTGAATTGAAATCTTTTTTCCCCCCAGGAAGCAGAATTTCTACGATCTGAGCTTGAAGTAACACAACAGCAACTCGAAGGGAAGTATAAAGCCTTAAAAATCCTTCAGAGCATGGTGAGCCCCACGGTGATGTTATTATTTCCCATTGAATATTGTTCCAAATATTGTTGATGAACTTCCACTGAGTTGTTGGTGCTCGCACAGTGTAGAGGAGAGCCCAGAGTGAGTGCACACTCTCAGGGCACAGCGAGTAGCTCAGGAAAAGCTGGCTGCAACGAGGAAAACATCGACTGAAGGTCGACTGTTTATTCCCTTCTGTAGACACTGCCAGACCTCCCGAGCTCCCCAAGCATCTTGTGTGTCTTGCAACACACACAAAATGCTGGTGGAATGCAGCAGGCCAGGCAGCATCTATAGGGAGAAGCACTGTCGACATTTCGGGCCGAGACAGTGCTTCTCCCTGTAGATGCTGCTGGGCCTGCTGCGTTCCACCAGCATTTTGTGTGTGTTGCTTGAATTTCCAGCATCTGCAGATTTCCTCGTGTTTGCTTGTGTGTCTGTGGTGAACTACATATACCTGTCGGGACACGCCCCCCCTGCTGACTGCTCCTGTGGCTCCTCCCACAGACCCCTGTATAAAGGCGATTGGAGGCACTGCTCCTCCCTCAGTCTCCAGGATGTTATGTGATGGTCTCTTGCTGCTGACAGTGCTCTCTTCCAGCTAATAAAAGCCTATCTCGGTCCCAAGGGTGACCTGCAGGCTAGTGGAGGGAATGAGTGCCTTACAACTCCTATGGTAGAAATGTATCTCCACTCTGCCACTCCTTTGCATAGTAATGTATTTACTTACTAGAGTTACAGTGCAGATAAGGCCCTTCTGGCTCTTTGAGCTGTGCCACCCCTGCAACCCACTGATTTAACCCTATCCTAATCATGGGACAATTTACAATGACCAGTTAACGTTCTCACTGGTATGTCTTTGGACTGTGGGAGGAACCTGGAGCACCCACGGGAAGCCCACACATTCTCAGGGAGGATGTACAGATTCCTTACAGATGACATCAGAATTGAATTCCAAACTCTGACGCTCCGAGAGGTGATAGTGTCGTGCTAACTACCACGACGCCCAAGTACATCTGCACCAGTATATGTATGCCCCGGTGTAATGAAACACTTACAGCAGCAACATAGAGCATCAAATACCCAGTATTTACAAGAAAAACCTAAACCTAAGTTCTACACAATTTTTACAAGATCACATTGAAAGAAAGGGCAAACATTACTGGGAAGCTGAAAACATTCCACTTTTAAAAATTTTTCATGTTGTGGATGTGACTAAATGTCTGTTTCAGGTTTTTTTTCCTTTTTGTGGTTCAACTGCCATTTTTATAATAATTGTTCATTTTCAACTTTATCCTGCATGCTGTTACACACATTCCTTGTACTTTCTACCCTGTCCCTCCCTTGCAACTTAACACAGTTGTTCCCTCATTTCTCAGTCTTGTTTAAGGGGCCTTGATCCAAATGGTGGCTGTATCGCTCCCCACTGTGGGCGCTTGAGCAGATTACGTGTGCCTGTACTCTGAAATCAGCCTCTCATTCTCTGTGTTTCATGGGATGCTTGGTTATTTTCATATCCAGGGTGAGGCCCCTTGTGCTCTGAAACTATTTGCATACCTGGCCACGTTTGCTTTAATTTGGTTCGTGCTTATTTCACTCTGTCCTATGTCCTGTGGGGTACCCCAGCTGGGTCTCTTGTCAGTTGAAGATATCGTATTGCTGTGTTATGGGAAGGGCTGTCCCATAGATAAATCAATAGACGAAATAAATCAAAAACATTAGGAGTTTGAGGAGATGTGATTTATCAACAAAGTCTACAGAAAATTTCTAAAATGTGCCGTAGATGGCATTCTGACTGGCTGCATCACTGTCCGCTATGGAGGGGCCAATGCACAGGATCAGAAAAAGCTGCAGAGGATAGTAGGCCCTGGCAGATCCATCATGAGCACTAGCTTCCAAACAACTGAGTACATCTTCAAAAGGTGATGCCCCAAGAAGTTGGCATCCGTCGTGGACAGCCTTCATCCCCCCGAACACGTCAGGGAGGAGGTAGAGGAGCCTAGAGATGCACACTCAACATTTTAGGAACAACTTCTTCCCCTCTGATATCAGATTTTACTGTGGGTAAACAGCCTGGCAGCGTGCCTGTGCTGTGGGTGATCATCTCAATGAGGCAGTGAACGAACAAAAGCCTAACCTAGTGAAGGAAGTTGTTTCAAAAGCAAAGGATTTCTATTTCTTCACCATTGCAGTGTTTTATGTTTTTTCTAATGGTACAGCATCAACACTCTTCATTGGCATATTGTAGATAAATTATGGAAATGCATAAAGACTTTGTAACTGAATTTTTTTGAGGTTGGATTCTTTAATGTATAGAAGTATTTGCAGGTTCAATACAACTTGTGAGTGAAGAAGGCAAATGCAATGTTAGCACTAATTTCAAGAGGACTAGAATATAAAAGCAAGGATGTAATGTTGAGACTTTATAAAGCACTGGTGAGGCCTCATTTTAAGTATTATGAGCAGTTTTGGGCCCCTTATCTTTGGAAGGATGTGCTGAGACTGGAGAGGATTCAAAGGAGGTTCACAAAAATGATTCCAGGATTGAATGGCTGGTCATATGAAGAGTGTTTGATGGCTCAGGCCCTTTATTCGCTAGAATGCTGAAGAGTGAGGGGTGGCATAATTGAAACCTATCGAACGTTGAAAGGCCTTGATGGAGTGGATGTGGAGAGGATGCTTGTTATGGTGGGAGAGTCTAAGACCACAGCTTCAGAATAGAGGAGTATCCTTTTAGAAGGGAAATGAAGAGGAATTTCTCAAGTCTGAGAGTGGTGAATCTGTGGAATTCATTGCCACTGGCAGCTGTGGAGGCCAAGTCTGTATATATATTTAAGGCAGAGGCTGATAGATTCTTGATTGGTCTGAAGGTATACGGGAAGAAGGCAGGAGATGGGGGCTGAGGGGAAAAATGGATCAGCCATGATGAAATAGCTGAATAGACTCAATGGGCCAAGTGGCCTAATTCTGCTATTATATCTTATGGTCTTAAAAGGAAAGACTTAACAGTGGCATAGTAGTTAGGATCCAGAGGTCTCTGCTTCAGCTCAGTGTAAATGTTCAAAGAATTAAATCAGCATTTCTCCCTCTTTAACAATCGCTTCCCTGGATCTGCTGCTCGGCTGTGGAAAAACATAGGTTCACTTTTCTCCTTCGGAAAAGGAACCTGCAGTCTCAACACAATCTGCCCTACGACCGAATTTTAACTGTCCCGTTGGTGCAGGGCAGTTCAGAATCCAGTTTATTATGGAGAAATTTGTTGTTTGATGGCCACAATACAGTACAGTACATAGAATTTACTATAAATTGCAATAAGAATATATAAAAAGAATAAATAGTACAGAAAGTGAGCAAAATAGTGAGGTAGTGTTCATGGACTGTTCAGAAATCTGATGGTGGTGGAGAAGAAGCTGTTCCTGAGTCGCTGAGTGTGGGTCTTCAGCTCCTGTACCTCTTCCCTGATGGTAGCAATGAGAAGAACCATCAGGCTCTCGAACCTGAGCAAATAACTTCACTCATTCTAAAACTAAACAGGTTCCACAACCTATCAACTCACTTTCAAGGACTCTACAATTCATGTTCTCATTATTTATTGCTTATTTTTTATACTTTTGTGTCTTTTCCTCTTTTTGTATTTGCACTTTTTGTTTTCTTTTGCACGTTGGTTGTTTCTCCGTCTTTGTTGTGTGAGGCTTTTCATTGGTTCTATTGCGTGTTTTTTTTTGTTCTTACTGTGAAAACCTCCAAGAAAATGAATCTCAGGGTAGTATATGGTGACATATACGTATGTAATTTTATAATAAATTTGCTTTGAACTTAGAAGAGAGCGTGTCTTGGATGGTGAGGGTCGTTAATGATGGGTGCTGGCTTCTTGAAGATGTCCTTGATGCTGGAGAGGCTAGTGTCCATGCTGGAGTGGGCTGAGCCTACAACCAATCTTTTTGCGATCCTGTGCATTGGAGCCTCCACACCAGGCGGTGATGCAATCAGTCAAAATGCTCTCCAATAGGAACTTCCTACAGTCTTCAATGACATACCTGAACAATAAATGCAGACGTTTCCAGTGACATTCACCTCTTGGGAACAAATTGTTCCCCCACATTATTATGATGTGAAATTTATTGTTATTAAGTTTTTAAGTGCTTTAATTTTTCAAAAAGTAGAAAGTAATAAGCAGTTTACGGTGTATGTTCTGACAGTTTACTCTCCTTAACCAGGCAATGTTAGATAAAGCCACAGTTCATACAAAAACTTTGCTGCAAAAAACAGGAGAACGAAACAAGATTTTGGAAAAGGTATGCATATGTGAATGTTTTTTTGTTCTCTCATGGTAAAATCATTTCAACAAGGATAACTGTCTTTATATCGCTATTGGGCGGTTTTGAATCGGAGCAGCTTGCAGATAACAAACATTGAGCTGAACTGGATATGCCCGGACTCTTTCACTGTTGTATTTTGTATTCTGTGTCTTTGCTCTTTTTTTTGCCACCCTTTGCACAAATTATTTTGGCACATCGGGGGAGGGGGTGATGTTTTGCTTTGAACAGGTTCCACGGTTTTTGTTGTTTTGTGGGGAAGGCGAATCTCAAGGTTGTAAACTGCATTCTTTGATAATAAATGTACTTTGAATCAGTGAGCCTTTGGTACACTATTATAATGGCAATACTCATATGTCAAACAGATTCAAAGGAATCAATATGGTAGCTAGCTTTGATTTTGAAATTGTTATATTCTAAATAATCTAGACAACATTGTTTCTTCTGTTACAAATCTTTCTTGTGGTCTGTTTGCTTTTCTATTTATCGTGGGTATGCTCAGTGATTAAGAATTCAGTAATGCATCAGATGTTATCCCCAAAGTACATCCCAGTCCCATTTGGTTGGCCTTGAGTATTGGAAGTGATACAATTGGGGGAAAATAATAATATGCTGTCTATGTCTCTGCATTAGATCAGAAGTTAGTGTCATCCTTTCACTCACTTAGAACTAATTTAGTTAAGATGACACAATTCAAACCTATTGACTGTAAAACTTTAGAAGAAATTGCACTACACCTGAAATCTTCCTCCTGTTCCCTTAACAGTTTACCTACAACCTTTCTTTAAAATGTTTTTAATTGCATGGCACTTGACATTGTGCAAATAGTCAACACTTCTCCTCTAACAGGCTGCTTCCCAAAAGCCCTGAAAACTGCAGTTAATAAGCCTCTTTTAAAAAATAATAACTTGGATGCCTCAGTAATTAATAACTACAGGCCTTTATCAAACTTACCATGTTTAAGTAAAATCTTTGAAAAGATTGTTTATCAGCAACTTAATAGCTTTTTTGGCACTGAGCAACTGTATGGATGTTTTCCAGTCTGGATTTCAACAACACTGAGACTGCTCTAGTAAAGAACAGTCATTTAAACAACATCCGTTCATTTCAGTTTTGGTTTTACTGGATCTTAGATTTTGACACAGTTGACCATGGCATATTACTGGACAGACGGGAAAACTGGGTGGGACTTTCCGGGACAGTCCTAAAGGAATCGAATTTTGTTTTGATTGGTAGCTGTGTGTGTGTGACTGAACTGAAATGACATGCCTCGAGGGTCCATACTAGGGCCTCTTCTGTTTAACATATACGGTACATGCTTCCTCTAGCTCAAATCATGGTAGGCAACAAAATATCTTATCTTAATTATGTGGATGACACTCAGATTTATATAACAGTTTCATCAAGTGACTGTGGTCCCATACAATCACTAAAAAATTGTATCGAATAAATCACTGATTGGATGAGCCAAAATGTTCTCCAGTTAAACAAAGAGAAGACTGAAATAGTTGTTTTTGGTGCCAAAAGGAACACTTAGAATTACAGTCCACAAACCAAATCAGAAACCCTAGTGTTGTGATGGACTCCGACTTAAATTTTAACAGCCACATTAAAACAATTGCAAAGTCAGCCTACTACCATCTTAAAAATATAGTGAGAGTTAAAGGGTTTATGTCTCTGCAAGATCTAGAAAAACTCGAACATGCATTTATTGTTAGTCGGCTTGACTACTGTAATGGCATTTCCACAGGTCTCTGTAAAAAATCCCTCAGTCAGCTGCAGCTCATTCAGAACGCTGCTGCCAGAGTCCTTGCTAAGATCAAGAAATTAGAGCACATCACTCCAGTTCTCAGATCACTACACTGGCTTTCTGTCCATCAGAGGATTGACTTTAAAATACTATTCCTGGTTTATAAAGCACTGAATGGTCTAGAGCCAAAATGCATGCTGCATTATGAACCCTCCTGAGCTCTCAGGTCGACTGGGGCAGGTCTGCTTGCTGTCCCCAGCATCAAAGCTAAACATGGTGAAACAGCTTTTAGTTTCTATGTTCCACATATCTGGAATAACCTTCCAAGAGAATCTAAAGTCTGCCCATTTTAAAGCTCTTTTAAATCGAGGCTTAAGACACTTCTTTTCGCTGTAGCTTTTAATTAGAATCTCCTGCACTGGGACTTCTATTTATCATATCTATTTTTGTGTGATTTTATTCTCATATATATTGTCTGAAATTTGATATTTGATTTTAATATCTTGTTCTATGTAAAGCACTTTGAATTGCCTTGTGTTTGAAAAGTGCTATGCAAATAAACTTGCTTGCTTGCTATGCAGAAAGAAATGATTTGGTGTTAAGAAAAGGATAGAAAAAGGTTCATTAGTAACTTCCAAAAGGGATTTTGAATAAGAAACAAAGAGGAGAATCTGGCAATTTTCAGGACTAGGACCTCGGGATCAATAAATTATGTCTGTCTGTCTAACACAAAAGTGTCGGTTAACTCTTTCCTGTCCTTGTCCTAGAGGTTGGGTGAGACTAAAACTAGAGGTCATGGGTTAAGGGTGAAGGGTGAAATGGTTAAGAGGAACATGATTCACTCAGGGTGGTGAGAGTGTGGACCGAGCTGCAGGCTGAAGTGGGATGCAGGTTCGATTTCAACATTGAAGAGAAGTTTGGATAAGTATATGGATCTATGGTCCAGGTGTGGGTCGATGGGGCTGGAATAGTTTGGCATGGACTAAATAGGCCAAAAAGCCTGTTTCTGTGCTGCAGTGTTCCATGATTCTATAATTAAATACTGTGGCTTTGTTAGAGACCTGATATTAGCACAATTAAGTTTTTTTTTGGCTTCTTCTTATACTGTCTCACTGTCACATCCTGCAGACTAAACAAATCTGTAGTTAACTCGTTGAAGAGATCAACCATGGGAAAATAAAGGTTTTCTTTCTTGTGGAAGAAGATCAAGTTATTGATTGTAGCATATCAAAACTTAGAGTCCTGTTTCTCCTTAATATTAGATAACAATCAAAAATACACTCTCTTCAATCTGAGATATGACACAAGTTTTAATGGCTAAAATCAACTATGTAAACTGTGACTTCCTCAATGTACAGTTTATCTTACTCATTAGTTTGTTTGGAGTTGTTCCAATGCTCTCTTCTATTTGTTGGATAGCATTTTTCTCATTTCAAAATTCATTTAATTTTGTTGGAATCTATGTTGTGTTTAATAATAGTAGATACTATCTCAGCATTTATTGGCTGGGAAAGTAAAGATAATTCAAGTCATCTGCTTGTATGTAACATCCCTGATGGTCCAGAAAGAGGGTTGAATTAGGGGCAAGTTTTGAAAGAGGATATAAAGGTTTTGGAAAGTGATGTACAATATAGTACAGTATATTTTAGATAGACATAACACCTGACTTATTTTTCTTTGTTCCAGGAAGTGAATATATTACAGTGGGAAAATGACTTCAAACAAGATAAATTTAAACATTTGGAACAATTCTGGATTGAAAGAATTGAAAGGTTAGCAGATTTGTTATGAATAGAGGGTAATTTCGTTGTTTTGTTGCCCCACAGTAAAAATAACTTTTTTGTCTGAAAGTGTTATCGAAGGCCAAGGCTAGAATGAATAGTATAAACTGATTTTATTCTCCGGCCTTCAGAGTGATACAAGCTTGATGGTGAGGCTTCTGCTTGTCTGCCTTGTTTCAGACAAAAAAGTTAAAACAAAGAAATGGTTATTTCTTTGTTTTGAGCAGATATGTTATCTGTGCCTGGGTGTCTCCTTCAAACTCTCTATCCTCAGATGCTCTAGCACTTTCATGCCCTGTACGTTCCTGGTTAGAGAGTATGGGTTTGGTTTGATTAGTATACTTGTTATTATTTATTTACTTATTTATTATTTGCACAATTTGTCTCCTTTTGCACACTGGTTTGTTTGTCTGTCTTTGTAGTGTGTGGTTTTTCATTAATTCTATTGTGTTTCTTTGTACTTATTGTAAATACCTGCAAGAAAAAGAATCTCACGATAGTATATGGTGATTATATACACACTTTGATAATAAATTTACTTAGACATAAGTTTATGATTACAGCAAGAATGAATAATTTAGTAGAGACAGAATCTGTAAATTTAAGTGTTCATTGATTCACAGTCATTGTCTCAATTTTGTAAATTCTATTTCCCTAGCAAGTGTTAATGTTGGGACACAACAAACTATTTCTCCTTTTCTTCATAGGATGTGCATTGAAAACACCGAACTTGCAAAAAAACTGGAAGAAAGAGATGCTGAGATTCGGGATCTCAAATCGGAAAATGCATGTACGTTGAGTGAGCTCTTGCAATGTTGTACAGTGAAGTTGCTTATCATTCCATCTATCTCTCCAGCCCCTTCCTCCCACTCCGAAACTCTAAAGGATGGCTGACGTGAATTCCTAGGTGCAGTGTTCTTGTACAAATCTTGGCAGTAAGCCCTGCAAGACATTTCTTGATGCCGTCAATATTCATGCAAATAGACTTGCATAAGGATTAGCTAACTTGCTATCTAAAGAAAGGTATCTCAAATATTTAGTAATTTCCTCATTCCTAATCCAGGAACATTGATGCCAAACATGGAGATCTTGCCACTGTTTCTGATGAAATAAGCCTATAGTTTATACTTAAAACATTTAGATATTGATGATTGAGTGGCTATATTGCTGACCCAGTGGGAAATCTCAAGGAAATCTTTTCCCAATATCATTCAGCCATCGATGTCAACATTCCTGTAAGCACGTGATTTGCCTCCAGTGTAATCATTGGTATCTCACACCAAATATTGGAGGAACTCAGCAGGTCAGGCAGCATCTATGGAGAGAAATCAACAGTTAACGTTTTGGGCCAAGATCCTTCATCAGGACTGGAAAGGAAGGGGGCAAATCCAGAATAAGAAGGTTGGGGAGGGGAGGAGCACAAGATGATAGGTGATTGGTGAAACCAGGTGGGTGGGTGAAACATAGAAACCCTACAGCACAATACAGGCCCTTCAGCCCACAAAGCTGTGCCGAACATGTCCTTACCTTAGAACTACCTATTTTTCTAAGATCCGTGTATCCATCCAGGAGTCTCTTAAAAGACCCTATCGGTTCCGCCTCCACCACTGCTGCTGGCAGCCCATTCCACGCACTCACCACTCTCTGTGTAAAAAAAATTTACCCCTGACATCTCCTTGTACCTACTTCTAAGCACCAAGAAACGTAGAAACATAGAAAACCTACAGCACAATACAGGCCCTTCAGCCCACAAAGCTGTGCCAAACATGTCCCTGCCTAAGAAATTACTAGGCTTACCCATAACCCTCTATTTTACTGAGCTTCATGTACCTATCTAAAAGTCTCTTAAAAGACCCTATCGTATCCGCCTCCACCACTGTAGCCGGCAGCCCATTGCACGCACTCACCACTCTCTGAGTAAAAGAAACTTACCCCTGACATCTCCTCTGTACCTACTCCCCAGCACCTTAAACCTGTGTCCTCTTGTGACAACCATTTCAGCCCTGGGAAAAAGCCTCTGACTATCCACACGATCAATGCCCCTCATCATCTTGTGCACCTCTCATCCTCCGTCGTTCCAAGGAGAAAAGGCCAAGTTCACTCAACCTGTTCTTATAAGGCATGCTCCCCAATCCAGGCAACATCCTTGTAAATCTCCTCTGCACCCTTTCTATGGCTTCCACATCCTTCCTGTAGTGAGGCGACCAGAACTGAGCACAGTACTCCAAGTGGGGTCTGACCAGGGTCCTATATAGCTGTAACATTACCTCCTGGCTCCTAAGTTCAATTCCACGATTGATGAAGGCCAATACACCATACGCCTTCTTAACCACAGAGTTAACCTGCGCAGCTGCTTTGAGCGTCCTATGGACTCGGACCCCAAGATCCCTCTGATCCTCCACACTGACAAGAGTCTTACCATTAATACTATATTATGCCATCATATTTGACCTACCAAAATGAACCACTTCACAAGAGAGGGGGATGAAGTAAGAAGCCGGGAAGGGATAGCTGGAAGATGAAAAGGGCTGAAGAAGAAGGAATATAATTGACAGTGGATGATGGAAAAAGGGGAAAAGGGAGCACCAGAGGGAGGTGATGGGCAGGTGAGATGAGAGAGGGTGAGAGGGGGAATGGAAGAAGAAAGGAGAAAGGGGTGGGGAGAAAGTTCTGAGAATTAGGCAGATTAGTGTACAAGGCTACCCGGACAGCATATGACGTGTTGTCCTCCAACTTGCTTCTGTCCCCTTCCTTTCCATCCCTGGTGAAGGATTTTGGCCTTGAAATGTCAACTACTTATTCTCCTTCATAGATGCTGCCTTACTTGCTGAGTTCCTGCAGTATTTTGTGTGGGTGTTGCTCTGTCGTATCTCCTGTATTTATAAATCTTTACTCTGCCTGGTTTGGGAAATGACAGACCTCATTTATTCACAGTGCAGTCAGAGAGGTGACACCACAACACAGGGCTTGGCACAATGCTTTACAATACCAGCGACCTGGGTTCAATTCTAGCGGCTGTCTGTAATGAGTTTGTATGTTCTCCCCATATCCGTGTGGGTTTCCTCCGGGTTCTCTGGTTTCCCTCCCACAGTCCAAAACTGTACCATTTGATAGTTTAATTGGGTATTGCAAACTCTCCCGTGATTAGGCTAGGATTAAATCGGAGGCTGCTGGGTGGCATGGGTCGAAGAGCCAGAAGGGCCTAATCTGTGCTGTATCTCAATGAACAGATAAGTAAATCTTTTGCTATTTAAAGAGACAACATTCGAAGCGAAGTGTTAACTGTGGCTGAGACCTGTGATTTCCTGCAGTGTGGAGACCCAGTTACGCGGTGTACGATTCTTAGTCAGACGTGTCTCAGCGTTGTTCTGGAAAGCCTCTGCAATACCCTTGCCACTCTGTACAAAATACCACCTCTGCTGGGGGCACATCTTCACCAGTTTGTCAGCCCCCTGGCACCTGAATGAAGGAAACACTTTGTTAATGCTGTGAAGAAATATCTTAGGCTACCATCTGTACAAATTGATATCTTTAGTTTAAAATCCATTATTTCCCTAAATTATTAGTGTGATGAGTAAGGATACGTTGTAATGATAGATTCGGAAACATTAACTTGCAACTAATTTTCTAAATTCAGTTTTCTTTGGTGCCTTTCACGATTATTTACGATCTGTTCAATGTTTCTCAGTATTGACCCAGCAATGCTCCGAACTGTTATCGATGGTCAACGTACCAGATCAACATGCATTTGAAAAAACAATGCCCAGAAACATCAATGGCTTTACTGAGATCACAGCTTTAGAGGTAAAACTATTACATTTTAGGTATTTTATGCTGTTTATCATCAGTTTTTGTTTTATATTTAGATGTAAACCAATATTTAATGCTCAGTACTGGGGGATCTAATTGAAACCTATCGAATATTAAAAAGCCTACATAGAGGGGACGTGGAGAGGATGTTTCCTATAGTGGGGGAGTCTAGGACCAGAAGGTACAGCCTCAGATACAAGAACATCCCTTTAGGACAGAGATGAGGAGGAATTTCTTTAGTTAGAGGGTGGTGAATCTGTGGAATTCATTGGCCCAGACAGCTGTGGAGGCCAAGTCTTTGGGTACCTTCAAAGCACAGGTTGATCAGTTCTTCACTAGGCAGGGTGTCAAAGGTTGTGGGGAGAAGGCAGAAGGAAAGGGTTGAGAGGGATAATAAATCAGCCATGAGCAAATGGTGGAGCAGACTCAATAAGCCAAATGGCCTAATTCTGCTGCTTTGTCTTATACCTTATGGTCTAAAACCTGGCAGGTTTTTTTTGAGAAGTGTGGCAATAGATTTCTGAAATCTTTTGCTGATTACATCCTTGTAGTGTTCTCGCACAGGTGTAAAAGAACTCTGAACTAAACACCAAGCATAAACCAATCAATGAGGCGGTCCCAGTAAGATTAACCGTTTACTGTTCACTCTTCCATATTAACATATAGTGAAAACTGTTGATAAAACAATACAAAATATACAGTATTTGTTTCCTTCTTGGCATCACATTTACATCATAAATACTTGCAAAAGTTAAACTACAATAACTATATTACATTAAAGTGCAACATACAGTCAGAATCTATCTACGCCATCGACTGGCTTTAAATACATTTCATCACAAACTATCCGCAACTCTTTAAATAACAAAAAACATAAACTTTATCAATCATCATTACTTTTAACAGAATCAGCGTTAACATTTTTAATTCAACATATCGATTATCTCATGAACTTACGGCATTGCTTCACTAATGTTTCTAGTGCGTAGAAAGAAAACTTTTCTCGCGCTGATCCTGCACACATAAGCCCCCCCCCCCTCCCGTTTCTCCAAACCAGTATTTTCCCACAAGACGCAGCGAAACCGGGTGTGACGTCATCGCATGCCGCGATATATCACAGACAACGAATTTACTTTAAACAATCTTAACTTTAACTAGAAAACGATAACAAACGAATTACTAAAGCGAAAATATAATAAACTAAACAAATGCCTTAAAGGCAACACAATCCTGATGCTTAAATTTACCTGTGTGGGCCTCACTTCCATTTCGAGTTTGCATTTAGAAACTACCTTGGACAAGTCTCGATGGCAATCGCTCCCCACTTCTGATAACCAGTTTAAGAACAACGGTATTGTGTGAGCCTGAATCCTAAACTACTGAAGAGTCAGGTTGATAAGTGATATGGACTAGAAGGAAGGAGGGGAAATGCATTAAAGATAAGAGAAAGCAAAAATCACTAATTTGTTAAATTTCCCATAAGATACAGGAACAGAGGGAGGCATTTCAGCCCATCAAGTCTGTTCCACCATTTGATCGTAGCTGGTATGTTTTCCCTCTCAACCCCATTCTCCTGCCTTCTTCCTGTAACATTTACACCCTTACTAAACAAGAACCTATCAAATTGGCTTTAAATATACCCAATGCGTTGGCCTCCACAGCAATGAGGTCACAGATTCACCATCCTCTGACTATAGAAATTTCTCCTAATTTCTGTCCTAAAGTGACTTTTTTTTCTTTTCTGAGGCTGAGCCCTCTGCTTCTAGACTTTCCCTCCTTGTTTCTCACTCTTGGTCTGAGATTGAAATTTTACCATGCTAAGGTCACATCTTCCTTGGGAACCCTTAACCACAAAATCATTCATTAATCACAAAAAAAAATTAAATGCCTACTTCCTGTGCTTACTGGTTTAAGAAACCAACTTGAATGCATTCCATAAATCACAGGAGGAGAATCAGGCTATTTGGTCATCGAATCCACTCCACATTCTGATCTTTTATCTCTCTCAACACTATCCTCCTGCCTTTGTCCTGTAACCTTTGATGCTTTGACTAACCAAGAACCTATCAATATTCACTTTAAGTATACTTAATGCTTGGTCTCCAAAGCCATCTGTGACAATGAATTCCACAGATTCACCACCTTCTGGCTTAAAAAATTCCTCCTCATCACTGTTCTAAATAGACAACCCTTTATTCTGAAGCTGTGCCCTCTGGTACTAGACTCACCCACCATAGGAAACATCCTTTCCACATCCACTCTATCTCGGCCTTTCAATATTCAATAGGTTACAATGTGATCTACCCCTTCTAAGCTCCAGCAAGTATAGGTCCAGAGCCATCAAGGGCTCCTCATGTGTTAACCCTTTCGTTCCCAAAATCATTCTAGTGAACCTCATCTGGACCCTTGCCAATGCCAGACATCCTTTCTTAGAAAAGGGGCCCGAAAGTGCTCACATTACTCCAAGTGTGGTCTGACCAATGACTTATAAAGCCTCAGTATAATGTCCATGATTTTATATCTTAGAGTCCTCTTGAAATGAACACTAACATTACATTTGCCTTTCTTACCACTGACTCAACCTGCATGTTAACCTTTAAGGAATCCTGCACAAGGACTCCTTTTGCACCTCTGATTTTTTAAATTTTCTCCCCATTGGAAAATAATGAACTCTTGCTAATTCAGTTTGTCCAGTTTATATCCTGTTTAAGGTTGGCTATGATTATACCCATCTAACAAACATACCTGATGTTAGAGTACTGATATACTACTCCGACTAGTGATTTCTTACCTTGACTATTTCTCATCTCCGCCCAAACTGAACCTTATGAACTTTCTACATCTCAACCTTCTGAAATTATAGTATGTCATCCCTTGTCACTTACTAACAGCGCTCTCCACCTAGTTCTTTCAAAATGTCAAAATACCAGCTGTGGCCACGAGTCTGATTACATCTATGTGTTTATATTTGTGTCTTGACTTACTAATCTTGTTACAAAAGCAGTACGCATTTGTATGAAGAGCCTATAGAACACAGTACAGACCCTTCAGCCTACAATGATATGCCAACCTTGTAACTCAGTCCAAGATCAATCTAATGCTTCCTTTCTACATAGCCCTCCATTTTTCTATCATCCATGTGCCTGTCTAAGAGTTTCTGAAATGTCCCTAATGTCCCTGCCTCTACCACCACCCCTTTAATTTTACATTATCACTTTCCCTGCTGGTGTGCTCAACGATCAGCCGTTTCCCAACACAGATCACCCCCAGGATATGGCATTGCTCCATTCTTGTGAACTATTTACAATCTGAACCATTCACTATTTGGAATTGCTGCCGCAATCTGAGTTCTCAGGTGCCAGAAGCCCCACCGTAAACCCATGCTACCAGTCCCCCAGGCGCTCGATAATATGTACAGGCCATGCACAATTTAGCTGTATGTAAACCAGGGAAGTTCAGTGTACTGTGATTGTTGTTCACCTGCTGTTGTTTTCTCCTTTCTCTTGTTAAGTACCAGCAGCAATAGATCCCAAACTGAGTCAGGTTTTAATGTTAAACCACTATTTATTAGTATCTACTCAAAAATATGGAAAATTAAACGAAATAAACAGAAGTTAACAGTGTTATGTGTGTGTGGCTCCCAAACTGTCAAGCTTAGGAACAGATCTTAAAGTCTTAAGATGGTAAACTAGAAAGTTCCAGTAATCCACGGAATAAGTGAGGGGAAGGACTGGTAAATCCATGTTAAAATGTAGAGCGGAGGCAATCACGTAGAATTCCACAGGTTCCACGCTGGGAAAACGAAGCAACAGTAGCCAAAGATCTTATCCATCGAGTCATCCCAAAATCCACGTAGAAATATCACAAGGTGACAGTCACGCATCCAATATGCACTGTGTGCTGTTAATCAACCCAATCCTTTGGGCATAGGAAAGTATCAGACTTTACCCATTATCACAGCAAGCTCTGGTCAGCAGCTTGTAGTCCAAAACTAACTAACTAACTTACTTTCTCCCTCTCCCCCTCCCCGAAAGTTCCAGCGGTCTGTCGCAGCTTGTTATACTGACATCATAGTCCTGCCTCATCCAGGCGTTTTAAAGTGACACCCACGGTAAACGAAACTGTGGTCACCTAACACTCTTTACTTTCCTTCAGCTGAACTGTTTTTTCTACTTCCTTCTGATTCTACCCTCGGGTTCCCATTCACTTACCTGACTGCTTGCCTTCTGTTGGCCAGGTGCAAGGTAAAGGCGACTAATCCCTTTGCATCTCAGAACTCTTAGAATTAATTAAATCTCTTATTACGGTGGCGGTGTGGTCTGGTGTATTTGCTCAATACCCAGCATTCACCAATCAGGGTTTGATTCCTGCCGCAGTCTGTAAGGAGTTTCTGCATTCTCCCCCGGACTGCGTGGCTTTCCTCTCAATGCTCTAGTTTCCTCCCACATTCCAAAGACACACTTAGGGTTACTAAGCTATGGGCGTGCCAGAAGAATGGTAACACTTGCCAGCTGTCTCCAGCACATCACCACTGATGCATTTCACAGTATGTTTCGATGTGTTGATGTATATGTAACAAATAAAGCTAACCTCTTAGTACACAAACCACTAACTTTGCACATTTGATGTTCCATCATTCTATTAACAAATCTGAGAAATGTTTTTTGGGATATAAACAACATTGATTAAATAAACAATTATTTAAGTGTAATGCAACAGTTCAGCTGACACTGCCATTGATTGAAATTGTTCTTCTTCTTCAGCTGGGGGTGCTCGGAGCCTGTCACTGTAAGGGTATCGGCGCGGAGCCTTGTGGTTGTGCCAGGATGGCAGCCGCTACCCGAAAGCAACTGTTGGCGCTGCAGCAGGAGGTGTGTTACTCACAAATATAATCTATAAGTTTTTAAGCTATGTCACTTTTTCACCATAATCGGCAACTGTGACCCTTGATGTTTATTGTGCAACGCACACAAAATGCTGGAAGTAGGTCAGATAGCATCTATGGAAATGAATATAGAGTCGAAGTCGATGAAAGGTCTCAGTCCAAAACGTTGACTGCCTATACCTGTCCGCAGATGCTGCCTGACCTGCTGAGTTCCACCAGCATTTTGTGTTGTGTTGCTCTGGATTTCCAGCATCGGCACAATCTCTTGTGTTTAAGATTGCCATTATAGACTGTAAGCATATACAGATTTATTGGTTTACTCTAGGCGTAAATTTTAAACAAAAATCTATACATTAAAATAAGATAGAAAATGTGGGCAGTACACAGTAGAGTAGGGGTTCTCAACCTGGGGTCCCCTTGCCCACTGGTATTGTCCATAGCATAAAAAGGTTGGGAACCCCTGCTTTAAAACTAGCAGGGAGTTAGATTCCTTGATATTTTGTGCTGCCATTCCCAGAGAAGCAAAGATGGGAGAAGCAAATTAAAGTCAAATCAAATTTATCATCAAAGTGCATATAAGTCACTGTATACAACCTTGGGATTCATTTACTTTCAGAAATTTACAGGAAACACAATAGAATTTATGAAAAACTATACATAAATGAAGTATAGGTAATAACAAATGTGCAAATAAAAAAAATTCTGAGGCCATGAATTGTAGTCTTTGAAAAAGCGTCTGTAGGTCATAGAATTTGTTCAGAATAGTGGTGAGTGAAGTTGTCCTGCCTTATGGTAGTAGTGAGAAGTGAGTATGTCCTCACAATGCATGGATTTGCTAACACTTAGCCAAAGTTACACTGGCACAAGCCCAGAGGAAATAGAGTCATAGGACACTATAGCACAGAACTAAATGGACTACAGCCCTTTGGCCCATCTAGTCTGTGTTAAACTATTAATCTGCCTAGTCCCGTTGACCTGCATGCAGACCATAGCCCTCCAGACACCTCCCATCCATGTATCTATACAAATTTCTCTTAAGTATTGAAATTGAACCCACATCCACAACTTCTGCTGGCAGCTCAAACTGCCTCTTATCACCCTGAGTGAAGACATTCCCCTTCGTGTTCCCCTTAAGCATTCTACCCTTAACCTATGACTTTGAGTGGACAAAGCCTGCGTTTACCCTAGCTATAATTTTGTATACCTCTATCAAATCTCCCGCCCCCCCCCCATTCTCCAATGTTCTGGGGAATAAAGTCCTAACCTATTCAACCTTTCCCTATAACTTACGTCCTCAAGTCCTGGAAACATCCTTGTAAATTTTAAACACAAAGTACACTGCAGATGCTGGGGTCAAAGCAACACGTACAACAAGCTGGAGGAACTCAGCAGGTCGGGCAGCATCCGTGGAAATGAGCAGTCAACGTTTCCGGCCAAGACCCTTTGTCAGGACTGAAGAGGGAGGGGGCAGGGGCCCTATAAAGAAGGTGGGGGGAGAAGGCTGGTAGGTGCCAGGTGAAAAACCAGTAAGGGGCAAGATCAAGAGGTGGGGGAGGGGAGGCAGGGAGGGTATAGGCAGGAAAGGTGAAGAAGGAATGTAAGGGGAAAGCACTATGGGTAGTAGAAGAAGGCAGAATCATGAGAGAGGTGATAGGCAGCTGGAGGAGGAGGCAGAGTGAAACTGAGATGGGGGAAGGGAGAGGGAGGGAATTACCGGAAGTTGGAGAATTCAATGTTCATGTAAATTTGCTCCTTAATGTTCTCTCTTGACTCATTATTATGTGTTGCAATGTACTGCTGCGATAAAACAACAAACTTCATGACATACCGTATGCCAGTGATATTAAAACTGATTATGATTTGGATTCTGAGAATTGTTAAAATAATATTCAGCTTAGCCTTAAAGGTGCATTGAAGCTATGACTTGTTAGACTAAGGCCTGAAATGTATGAGGAGCATTTGATGGCTCTGGGCCTGTACTCGTTGGAATTTAGAAGAATTCCTCCTCTTCTCTGTTCTAAAGGAATGTCCTAAGGCCTCTGTTCCTGAACTCACCCACCACTGGAAATCTCAACTGTCATTGATACATTGATCAGGAGAAAAGAGTTGGCAGCAGTTCGAGCTGTTGTAAGAATATATTAAAAAATAAGTCAACTAAGTTACTTTTTTTTGCATCTCATTGCAAACCATTAGATTGATCTTCAAAGAAAGCGTGAGGAAGAGGCACATCTTATGGCTGATGCATTTCGAAGTGCCTTTGAACATCAATTGAAAAGGACAAATGACCAAACTCAGCGACTTACTGAAGTAAGAAAACTGCATAGAAAATATCTGAAGAAAGGGCTCGTATGGACACCGTCCAAACAAGGTACATCTACAATGGGGATGTTGGGATGTTATTGGGGCCCCGCCCTCTCCCCACCCCTTATTCTGGCAGGTAGGCCTGTGCCTGGGTTTTGCCAAACGCAGGCTGAAGTTCAACAGGTCACCTCCCTCAGAACAAAGGTCTTCCACTAACTACCCACTGCCTCTGCACCCAGTTAGAACGTCACTAAAATTAAATGTTTCAGAATACCTTTGACTTACTGCAAAATTAAGAATAAGAAGTTTTACACACTTAATATAAAGTACAGCACAGTACAGACCCTTCAGCCCACAATGTTGTGCCATCCCTTTAACCTATTCCAAGATCAATCTAACCCTTCCCTCCTACATAGACATCCATTTTTCTTTCATCTATGTGCCTATTTATGAGTTTCTTAAATCTCCCTAATGTATCTGATTCAACCACTAGCACTGGCAGTGTGCTCCACACACCCAGCACTCTCTGTGTAAAAAAGATCTACCTCTGCCATCTCCCACCCATACTTTCCTGCAATCGCTTTAAAATTATACCCCTGTATTGGCCATTTCTGCCTTGGGAAAATGTCTCTAGCTAGCCACTCGATCTATGCCTCTTGTTATCTTAGCTTTATCAAGTCACCTCTCCTTCACTCCAAAGAGAAAAGCCCTAGCTTGCTCACCTATCCTCATAAGACATGATCTATAATCCAGGAAGCATCCTGGTAAAGCTCCTCTGAGCCCTCTCTAAAGCTGGACATCCTTCCTAAAACGAGGTGACCAGAACTGAACACAATACTTGGTGCCATTCACCAGAGAAGGTGAGGCACGGCATCCAAGCTGAAATCAGTGCTGTCCTCTGGTGTTTGCTTGGCAGAAGACAAGCTGTACTGCATTCAACTGCCAACTGCTACAACATTCATAAACTCAGGGTCTTGGACTTCTTTTTGTGGGACTGTATTTTACAGATATCTTAAGTGTTTGCTATCTTATATGTGCCTTGTGCTATGTGTGACTGTTGGTACTGTGGTTTGCACCTTGGCCCCAGTGTAACTCTGTTTTGTTTGCCTGTTCACAGGTATTCATGCATGGTTGAATGACAATTAAACTTGAATGTGATTTCGTGAATCAGTTCATTTGACTATTTAATTTACTAAATCAATCTATTGTCTCTCAGTAGATGATTTGTCTATTCATTTCATTGGGCCCACTTTTCACTGGCTATGAAAGCCATCAGTAGCCGGCCAGCAGTGCTGAGAGTGACACTTTGTGGTTACACTTCATCAGTGGGACTGGAAAGGTGAAGCTTGACTTTTGCTTCCCAATCTCAGGCAGCACAAAACCTGTCCAGATACACTCGTTATACAGTGGAACAACTTGTATTTTAGTCTGCCCTGGGGACTTGTGTCTAAATGTATCGGTCGCCTTCAGTCACAAATCAATTCAAACTTTCATATAGCGTAACACACAAATTACTGGAAGAACTCAGCAGGTCCCACAGCATCTGTGGAGAGGAATAAAGAGTTGATGAATGAAGAGTCTCGGCCCAAAACATCGACTGTTTATTCCTCTATCATGCAGCCTGTCCTGCTGAGTTTCTCCAGCATTTTGTGTATGTTCCTCTGGATTTCCAGCAGCTACAGAATCACTTGTGTTTTTTTTTACTTTTGACCAATGTTATCCTCCAATGCATTGATCTTGTGTCTTCCACGCCATTCCAGATCCTGCTGACAGAACGGAAGTGAACCTTACAACACTTGGGCAAAGGTTGAAGGGACTGTTCAATTCCTCAGCTGACTACAAGAAACTGGAATTCTTGGATGACCCCCAGGAGGTGCTAAGGGTGCTTATTGAGTTGGTCAGTATGCTTCCAATATTACCCCTCATAATTAACTGGGGCTGGGGAGAACAGATTCTATAGAATATTACATCAGATGTTCAAGTGTTAAGGAAGAATTATTACATTTTATTTTCTACTAATTCAATAGTTAGGGAATACTAGGAGTCAGATACTGTACTGTGCAAAATTCTTAGGCACATATCTTATATAGCTAGAGCGCATAAGACCTTCACGCAGTACTGTAGTAATTTTATGTGTTGCACTGTACTGCTGCCACAACAATAAAAAAGAAATTTCATGACATATATGAGTGAGGATAAACCTGATTCTGATATGGGTCTGTATTGTGGGCTGAGAGTGGGAAGGGGGCAGGGAGAGGGGAATCATGGTTGAGAAAAGGGGGAGGGAAAAGGGAGGGAGCAAGAAGCACTAGAGAGACATTCTGTAATGATCAATAAACCAATTGTTTGGAATCAAATGACCTTGCCTGGTGTCTCAGAACTGTGTGTCTGTACCCACATCACCCCCTGCCCCTGGCAGTCCTTCTCTGCCACCTGTCCCACACCCCTCTTGCAGCGCTCCACTGTTGCCATCCCCAACATCCTTTGCTCCCACCTGATTTATAAACTCGCTCCCCACTCCACAATGACAAATACAGTACTGTGCACCTGAGATATATGCCTAAGACTTTTGCACAGTGCTGTATATATTATTAAAAAGTGTTGCAAATGCTACAAGAGGGACTAAAAAGTCTAATGTGCTGATTTTCTCCCTCAGTACCCTCTCCTAATAATTGAATAGCTGGTAACATTTCAGTTGTGATCCCTCATTGTTTCATAATTAGTCAATGAATTATGCTAAAATTCATAATTTGCTAAAATGAGCCAGAACAGCATTATTTATAAGACATTACAATTAAGAAATTTTCTCAATAATTTTAAAACTGTAAATAGCTTTTGATAATTTGGAGTACAACAGACTTTCTGTGGTAGCTGCTTTGCTAAGAAGTAGAAATATGTCTACATGGCAATTTTTTAATATTGATAAGTGGTTTATATTGATATTACTCAATAACATGATCTCACACTTCTGAAATCAATAATAATAATAAATAATAAATTTGACAGAAAATTGGCAAATGAAATTAAATAAGTAAATCTGAACAATGTACAAGAATGTTGTTTTATGTCACAATTTATATAAAAAAACTTGAGCACATAATGTTCACATTTACAGCATACTGAACAGAACTACTAGACGTACAACCTCGTCACACCAGCAGAATGCAAAATAGAACAAGTTAGGAGCAAAGATGTAGCCAGATTTCATTTCCAACAAGTGAGAAAGTACATGGATATGTCCAGTTTCAATGATGTCTCATGGAAAATAACTAGAGAAACCTGAGTTTATAGATTGGCAACAAAACATCAGCCTAATATATTCCAAAGGCAGTGGGTCCACAGTTTGATATAAATGTGGTCTTGACTGAGCTGTGCTCACATTTGTATTTTATAGTTCCCTATATCTTAAATACATACATTCAATGCTTTCACTCTTTAACAACTCTGGGTCAATCGCATCTCCTCAAACTATTTCCTCAGTGGTCCATTAACACTTCCACAACACTCACTTATCACTGCCCACCCTTCCAATTGTCCTACCACCAACCACATTAGGGGAATTTACAGTAACCTACAAACTTGCTGCTGCATGGTATTGTAGTAGTTAGCACAATTGCTGTACAGCACCAGAGGTCACAATCGGGGTTCACTTCCCTGTAAGGAGTAGTACATTTTCACCGTGACTGTATTAGTTTCTTCCAGGTGTTCTGGTTTCCTCCCACAGTCCAAAGACATAAGCTTAGGGTTAGGGTTAACCAGTTGCGAGCATGCTGTATTGGCACCGGAAGCATGCCCAGCATATCTCAGACTGTTTTGGTCATTGACACAAAATGACACATTTCAATGTATGTTTAAATGTACTTGTGACAAATAAAGCTAATCTTTATCTTTAAACCAGCATGTCTGAGGCATGGGGGAAATGGAAAAGAGGAGAAAATGAGAATTGGGGGCAGTCAATTTGGGTCATTCGGACTGAATCTGAATGATCTGCCTTATTTATACCAATCCAATGCAGTGTTATATATTATAACATAGAACGGTACAGCACTGGAACAAGACTATTCAGCCCAGAATGTTGCGCTAAACCAATTAAATTAATAATCAAATAACCATCTAAACTAATCTCTTCTGTCTACACAATGTCCATATCTTTCCATTTCCCTCATGTTCATGTGCCTATCTAAATGTCTCTTAAAAAATCCTCTACCCCCATACCAGGCAGTGTGCCCAACACGTCCACCATTCTCTATGGGGGAGGGGGGAAGAATAAAGATAACTTGCCCCACACATCTCCTTTGAACTTACCCCCACTCACCTTAAATCCATGTCCCCTGATATTAGACAATTCAACCCTGGGAGAAAGATCAAGTCACATCAAGTCGCTTTTTATTGTCATTTCGACCATAAACTGTGAGCACAGTACACAGTGAAAATGAAACAACGTTCCTCCAGGACCATGGTGCTACATGAAACAACACTGAACTACACTAGACTATGTGAGACAACTCAAGGCCGCACTAGACCACGTAAAATAACATAAAAACTGCACTAGACTACAGACCTACGCAGGACTACATAAAGTGCACAAAACAGTGCAGGGCAGTACAATAATTAATTAATAAACAAGACAATAGGCACAGTAGAGGACAAATTTCTATATAATAATAAATGATGTAGAGGTCAGTCTAGACTCTGGGTATTGAGGAATCTGATGGCTTAGGGGGAAGAAACTGTTGCACGGTCTGATTGTGACAGCCTGAATGCTTCGGTACCTTTTGCCAGAGAGGAGGGAGAAAGATAATGTCTGTTTACACTATCTATGCCTCTCATAATCTTATAAACCTCTATCAGATCTCCCCTCAGCCTCCACCGCTCCAAAGAAAACAACCCAAGTTTGTCCAGTCTCTCCCTACAGCTCATGCCCTCTAAACAGCATGTTCTAGACAGCATCCTGGTAGACCTCTTCTGCCTTGACATCCTTCCTATAATTGTTTTTAACAGACTTGAATTTATTTATTTTTAATTTATTTAGAGATACAGCACAGTAAAGGGCCCTTCCACGCCACACAATAGCACCCACGTAACCAATTAATCTGCTAACCTGTACGTCTTTGGAATGTGGGAGGAAACCTATGCTGTCACAGAGAAACCATGCAAACATCCTTACAGACAGCAGCAGAAATTGAACCCTGGTTACTGGTGCTGTAATAGTGTTACACTAACCGCTATGCTACCATGCTGCGCCTTATGAAAAATTATTCACTACATATTCTGTTTTTAAATTCCTCTATAAATGATTAAATAAAATTCTGTTTCTCTGATTTATGTTGGCAGTTAAATGATAAGGAGGAGGCTCTGGCGCATCAGAGGAAAGTTAGCTACATGATGGCACGAATAATTGAAGAAAAAGGTCGAAATAACTCGAAGAATACTCCGACTATTGACAGTTCTAATGTTCTTCAATGTCAGAAAGGATCTCAAGAATTCAAAAATATCTCTTGTCCATCAGTTGATCAAAGCTTAAGGGAGAACAGAACTGTTTTGAGGACATATTCCTTTCCTCCAAGTTACTTTACAGAAAGATAAACAAAACAGATAATTTTTAAAATAGACTTTCTATGGCAAAATATTTAATGCAATTGAATGAAGTAGGCCAGAAATTGCAGACTTGTAATGAATTTTATCTATTTTTTTAAAAATCGACTCTTTAAAAGCACTGGTTTTAACTTTGTAACTAAACAGTCTTTCACTGCCATTTTGCTGGAATCTTGTTAATCTATTTTTAAAAAAGAGTTCAGCATTTAATATGCTATTCAATGGATTAGTGATTAGCACTTTATTGTATTATGAGAATTAAATACCATTTACCATACAATCTAGTATAAACAATGAATACAAACCTAGGAAAATCGTTATCTAACTAATGCTGTGGCCAGTAAGACAGACTGAGCATTGTTTTCGGGTCTGGTCACTGAGATGTGATGGGAAGAATACAGGTGACAGACACATGGATGGTCCCACTTTGACGATCTCAGTTACGTGAAAAGACCAGTGAAATTTGGGTTCTGAATGAATGTACCTTCAAAACTAATTTTGTACAGAAATGTGAAATTGTTCAAGCTCTGTAACATTGAATGTAGTTAACGAGTAAAAAAGCAAACTTAATATTTTGCAATTGATTATTTTTGAAATTTGGCTTCATTATTTTGTTTTCATTTTAAAAAAGTAATTTTGCACATACCATACAACCGTAAGACATAGGCCATTCAGCCTATCAAGTCTGTTCCGCCATTCTATTAGGGCTGATTTATTATCCCTCTCAACCCCATTCTCCTGCCTTCTCCCCATAACCTTTGACGCCCTGACTAATCAAGAATCTATCAACCTCCGCTTTCAATATACCTAATGACTTGGCCTCCACAGCTGTCTGTGGCAATGAATTCCAGAGATTCACCATCCTCTGGTTAAAGAAATTCCTCCCCATCTCTGTTCTAAATGTATGTCTCTCTATTCTGATGCTGTGTCCTATGGTCCTAGACTTCCCCTCAATAGGACACATCTCTCCACATCCACTCTATCTCAGCCTTTCAATATTCGATAGGTTTCAATGAGATTCCCTTCATTCTTCTAAACTCCAGTGAGTATGGACCAGAGCCTCTTCATATGTTAACCCTTTCATTCCCAGATTCTTGTGAACCTCCTCTAGACCCTTTCCAAAGCCAGCACACTCTTCTTAAATAAGGGACCCAAAACTGCTCACTCCAATTGCCATCTGACCAATCGCTTATAAAGCACCAGCATATTTTCATATTTCATATATGAAAATAATCTCATATTCTGCTTTCATATTCTAGTCTTCTCGAAATGAATGCTAACATTGCACTTGCCTTCCTTAACTGACTCAACCTGCAAGTTAACCTTTAGGGAAACCTGCAGAAGGACTGTCAAGTCCCTTTGCACCTCTGATTTTTGAATTTTCTCCATTTAGAAAATAGTCTGTGCCTTTATTCCTTCTACCAAAGTACATGACCATACACTTCCCAACACTATTCCATCTGCCATTTTTTTGCTCATTCTCTTAATTTTTCTAAGTCCTTCCACAGACTTCCTGCTTCATGAGCACTACTGCCCTTCCACCTATTTTTTTATCTTCTGCAATCTTGGCCAAAAGCCATCAATTTGTCATCCAAATTGTTGACATATAACATGAAAAGAATTGGTCCCGACACTGTCTCATGCAGAACACCACTAGTCACCGGCAGCTAACCAGAAAAGCCCACCTCTAATCCCACTTTTGCTTCCTGCCAGTTAGCCATTTTACTGTTCATGCTAGTATCTTTTCTGTAACACCATGGTCTCTTAACGTGTTAAGCAAGCCTCATGTGTGGCACCTTGTCAAAGGCTTTCTGAAAATCCATGTAAACAACATCCATTGACTCTACTCTGTCTATCCTGCGAGTTATTGTCTCAAATAATTCCAGCTGACATGTCAGGCAAGATTTCCTCTTTGGGAAACCATGCTTACTTTGGCCTTTTTTATTGTGTGCTTCT